>NC_069389.1:45898462-47240546 GCF_027475565.1 Acinonyx jubatus | reverse complement strand
CAGGGACTATGAGCAGATTCATCTTCCTGGAAGCACAGGAAAAAAAGTCTTAATTTAAAAGGGCAAATAGAATATAAAGGAACTAGCCCTAGAATTTTGCCAAATGGTGGGAAGTTGCTGGAACTCTTTCTCCATCAGAGGATCAGGCTATCACCACATTTTACGTCCCCCCTCCACCTTGATAATGCAGACAGGAGCAGAATGTGGGCACCATAACCAGTTTACTGCCTCAGCAAATCCTGGCCCCCTTGCCCACATTAGCTTTGGATGCCTGTGACACAGAAGAAAGCAAGGGCTTAAAAGAACAACTAGAATACCAAAGTTACCACCCAAGGATTCTACCAAATGTTGGGGGAGGTGGTGGAACCCTCAGTCAGAGTGGCTGGTGAGCACCATGGTTTATGTTACCCTTCCTTGACAATGCAAATGGGAGCAATATCTGGGTGTCCTTGCTGACCTACTACCTCAGTGAGCCCTGGGACCTAGCCCACACAAGCCCAAGATGCCCCACCAAAGCAGTCTTAGTGCTGAGCAACCAGGACATTCTTAGTCAATGCTCCCTAGAGCTCTAGCCATCTCACTAAAGTGACACAGTCCTACACAACCTGGAACATTCCAGTCCCACACTACATTGGCTCCACAAGAGTTAATAGGGCACCCTTGGTACAGAACACTGAAAACTACCAGCTCACACCCACAATGTTTCCAGCTACCATGCCAAGGCACCCCCTGCAAGAAGTACCCTGGGACCCCCTCTGCCTGCAGCTTGTCCTGACTCCAGATGCCCTGCCAGGGTGCACTCTCAGCAGAGCACCCGAGAACCCACTATCCTATACCATTCTTAGCTCCAAAACCCTACCAGAGTTGTCCCTGGGAAACCTCAGCTTGCACCCATGTCAGTTTTAGCTCTATTCTCAGAGCACCTTCTGTGCAGAGAGCACCATGACCCAATGACCTGAACCCACTTTGGTTTTATCTGTGCCGCCACAGCACTCTCTTCATGGAGAGCCCCTGTCATCCCTATCTGCACCTACTTCAGCATCAGCTGTCCTTCCAGGACACATTCTGCAGGGAGAGCCCCAATACTGACCTGGATGATGCCTACCTCAGCTCCAGCCATCCAACCAGGGCAGCCCTAGCACTGAATGTCCCAAGAAGCACAGCTGACACGGGCCACACCTCCAGCCAGCCAGCCAAATTACAAGGTGGATACAATCAACATACAACACAACCATACATAAGACTATTCCTTCCAGTTTAGAAGAAGTACTTGCTTTGCTTAATTCATAAAAAACAAACACAGAAAGTCAGGCAAAATGAGGAGTGAGAAGAATATGAAACAAATGAAAGAACAACACAAAACTTCAGAAAAAGAACTGAATGAAATGGAGACAGGCCTTTGGAGTTAAGGTGGCAGTGTAGTAGGGAAACCCCATGCTTATAAATATCAAATCATTCTGATAAATATCAAATCTAGATACATATCAAATCATTCCGAACACCCAGGAAATCAACCTGAGGACTGAGAGAACAAACTGCACATCTAGAGGGAGAAAAATGGCCACATCATGGAAGGTAGGAGCTGTGGGGAGTTGATTTGGGGGAGAAAAGAATTGCAGGTGCTGTGGAGGGGATGGAGCCCTGATCATGCAAAGAGGAGAGAGAGAGAAAGAGGAGAAAGAGAGAAAGCAGCTTGCTGGGGATTGCTCAAGAAAAACAGTTCCCCAAAGCCCATTGAATGGGAAAAAGAGAAGGGTTGATTATCTCAAGTTTTACAAGTAGAAGAACTCAAAGTCTGAAGTTTTTGAAGTCCATGCTATCACCAGGGTCAAGCCTGGCAGGTGTACGAGTACTTCTGTGAGGAAGGAGGTCATGGGAGCAGACAGTGTGGTCTGAGGATCCCCTGGGTCACACTGGAGGAGAGAGTTCCCATTCTTGGTGTGCATTTGGGAGAGATGCAGCCTCTCAGGGGACAGAAGAGCCTGCAGGTGCCATTGAGCTGCACCATTAAATGACACAGCAGTAGAGGAACCTGCTGAAGGCAGCTAACATGCAAGCCAGCTTTTGGCTATGCTTTCAGATAAACTCCAAGCACTTGTGCAGTTATGTAACTGCTTTTCTGGGACAAAATGGCACCAACCACAGCATGGCAAGACCCTCCCCCAGAGGATCAGTGTGGGTCCACACCACGTGGGGTCCCTAAAATTTGGAACTTTGAAACCCAGTCTTGTACCTGAGATAAAACATAGGAGCACTATGCCTCCAAGCAGGCAAACAGCTTGTACACAGACACGGTGAAGGCAGGGTTCTGATGGAAGCTGGGATACAAGAAGGGAGATTGTCCTTTCTTCTGTGAGGGCTTCCTGAACAGCGGTGGGTGCAAATTCTCCTCTACAGGAATAAGATAGAGGTATGATGCCATTTCCCCCCACTCATCAGCAAAGACAGATGTTAGTATGCAACACAGAGCCCCCAGGGCAGGCTGGAGCCCCTTACAGCAAGCTCCACCCCACTGTGCCCTGCAGGTGCATCTTTATTAGGACAGTCTGCCAGAGAATGAGCTCAGCAGGCCCCTCATCCAGATGACCAGAACAAACCCTATGCATTCACCAAGTTAACTGATCATAGAGTGCTGCAAAACTTCACCTCTAGGGGAAATAGGATCTAGCATTTTCTAACAAGCAAACCAAAACACACCTAGTTAAAACTCACCACACACTGGACATGATCCAAATACTCCCCATTATAGGCAAGGAGAAACTGCAGAGCACTGATCTGAGGGAAAGTGCAGCCAAAACACAACAACAGAGTGAACACAGTGCGTGCACACACACACACACACACACACACACACACACACACCAAAAATAACTTCCCAAAGTGCCAGGCCCTGGAGAGTATATGACCTTTTCTTAATACAGTCATTACTCTCAGGAGCAGGAAACGTAACAGGCTTTCCTAACACAGAGAAGACGGGGATCAAGGCAAAATGCCAAGGTGGAGGAATTCATCCCAAAAGAAGAAACAAGAAGAGGTCACAGTCAGGGACTTAATCAAAAAAAATATAAGTAATATGCTTGAACCAGAATTTAAAACAATCATAAGGATACTAACTGGGCTTTAGAAAAACATAGAAGACACTAGGGAGTCCCTTACTGCAGGGATAAAAAGGAGCTAAAAACTAGTCAGAAAGAATTAATAAATAGTATAACTGAGATACAAAACTGATAGGATGTAATGACAACAAGGTGAAGAAGTAGAGAAATGAATCAATGATAGAAGATAAAATGATGGAACATAATGAAGCTGAAGAGAAGAGGGAAAGAGAATATTGGCTCATGAATGTAGATTTAGGGGATTCAGCAATACCATAAAGCAGAATAACATTTGAATCAAGAATCCTAAAAGAAAAAGAGAGGGAAAGGGGGGAAGAATGTTTATTTGGCTGCAGATCTCTCCATAGAAACTTGGCAGGTCAGAAGGGAATGGCATGATGTACCCAATGTGCTTAGTGGTAAAAATATTCAACCATGATTGTTCTATCCAGCAAGACTGTCATTCAGAATACGAGACATAAAGAATTTCCCAAACAAAACCTAAATGCGTTTGTGACCACTAAACCAGTCCTGAAAGAAATATTAAAGGGGAATCTTTGCATGGGAAAGAAAGACCGAAAGCAACAAAGACTAAAAGAAACAGAAAACATCTCCAGAAACACCGACTTTACAAGTAATACAATAGGACTAAATTCACATCTATCAATAATTACTCTGAATGTAAATGGACTAAATGCTCCAATAAAAAAAATAGCGTATCAAAATGGATTTTACAAAGACCCAACTATATGTGGCCTACAAGAGATTAATTTTAGACCTAAAGACACCTGCAGATTGAAAGTGAGGAGATAGAGAATCATCCATGATGCTAGCGGAAGTCAAAAGAAAGCCATATCACCCATACTTATATCAGACAAACAAGATTTTAAACCAAAGACTGTAACATGAGATGAATAAGGGCACTGTATCATAATAAAGGGGTCTATCCAACAAGATCTAACAACTGCAAATATTTATGCCCCATATTTGGTGGAACCCAAATATATAAATCAATTAACAACAAACATACAGTCTATTGATCATAGAGAAATGGACAGATCATCTAAGCAAAAAATCAATAAAGAAACAGTGGCTTTGAATGACAAATTGGGCCAGAGGGACTTAACAGATATATTCAGAACATTCCATCCTGAAACAACAGAATACATATTCAAGTGAACATTGAACATTCTCCACAATAGACCATATATTAGATCACAAAACAAGCCTAACAAATTCAAAAAGATTGAAGTCATACCATGCATCTTTTCTGACCACAATACTATGAAAGTAGAAATCAACCACAAGAAAAAATCTGGAAATATCACTAATACGTGGAGGTTAAATAGCATGTTACTAAAGATAAATGGATCAAACAAGAGATCAAGGAAGAAATAAAAAATTACATGGAAAAGGAAACACAGTGGTGCAAAACCTTTGGGATGCAGCAAAAGCTGCTCTAAGAGGGCCTAAGCAATACAAAAATCTCAAATAAACAACCTAACCTTGAATCTAAAGAAGCTGAAAAAAGAACAACAAACAAATTCTCAAATCAGCCAAAAGAAGGAAATAATAAAGATTAGAGCAGAAATAAATGATATAGAAACTAAAACAACAACAACAACAACAACAACAACAACAACAGAACAGATCAATGAAAGCAGGAGAGTTTTTATTTTTAAATCAACAAAATTGATAAACCTCTAGCCAGACTCCTCAAGAAAATAGAGAAAGTACTAAAATAAATAAAATCACAACCAACACCACAGAAATAAAAACAATTATGAGAGGATATTATTTAAAAAAAGGTCATTGCCAACAAATTGGACAACCTAAAAGAAATGGGTAAATTCCTAGAAACATATGACCTACCAAAACTGAAGCAGAAAGATATACAATATTTGAGCATACCAATTACCAACAAAGAGTTTGCATCAGTTATAAAAACAAAACAAAACAAAACAAAACAAAACAAAACAAAAAAACCTCCCAACAAACAAAAGTCCAGAGCCAGATGGCTTCATGGGCAAATTCTACCAAACATTTAAAGAAGAATTAATACCTGTTCTTCTTCAATTATTTCAAAACATAGAAGGAGGAAAACCTTCAAATTCCTTCAATGAGGCCAGCATTATCCTGATACAAAATCAGATAAAGACACCGCTAAAGAAGAGAACTACAAGTAATCTTTTTTGATAAACATAGATGCAAAAATCCACAAGAAAATACTAGCAAACAGAATCCAACAGTACCTTAAAAAATCATTTCCCAGAATCAAGTGGGATTTATTCCGATGTTGCAATGGTCGTTCAATATTCACAAATCAATGAACCTGATACATCACATCAATAAGACAAAGGATAAAGACTATATGATGATTTCAATAGATGCAGAAAAACCATGTGATTAGCATATACATTCATTATTTTTTTAAAAAAAGTAGGATTACAGGGAACACACCAAAAGGAAATAAATACCCCATATGAAAAATACACAGCTAATATCCTGAACAGGGAAAAATTGAGAGATTTTCCCATAAGGTCAGGGATAAGACAAATGTTCATTTTCACCACTTTTATTTAACCTAGTACTGGAGTCTTAGCCACAGCAATTAGACAACAAACAGGTTTTATAGAAACAACAGGTTTTAACAACAGGTTTAAAAACAACAGGTTTTATAGAAAATCTGACTTCACCAAAAAAGTGCTAGAACTGATAAATGAATTAAATAAAGTTGCAGGATACAAAATCAATGGACATAAATCTCTTGCAATTCTATACACCATAATGTAACAGCATAAAGAGAATTTAAGGAAAAAATATGATTTACAACTGCACCAAAACCAAAAATATATCTAGGAATAAACCTAACAAAGAGGTGAAAGACTTGTACTCTGAAAACTATAAAACACTGATGAAGTTGAAATGACACAAAGAAATGGAAAGATATTCCATGCTCATGGATCAGAAGAACAAATATTGTTAAAGTGTCTATACTACCCACAGCAATCTACACATTTAATACAGTCTCTATGAAAACAGCAACAGCATTTTTTAAGAAACTAGAAGAAACAATCCTAAAATTTGTATGGAACTGCAAATGACCCCAAACAACCATAGCAATCCTGAAAAAGAATCCTTGTGCAGTGTCAGTGGGAATATGAATTGTTTTGAACACTGTGGAGAACAATATGGTGGGTCCATAAAAATAAATATATCTATCATATGACCCACATTCAACTTCTAGGGATATTCCCAACAAGATATTTGTTCTTATATATTTATTGCAGCATTATTCATTATAGCCTGACATGGAAACAACCTATGTACTTATCAATGTATGAACGGATAAAGAATATGTGATTTATATATAAATCAATATATATTATTTTATTCAGGCATGGGAAGGAAGGATATATTGGCACTTGTAATAACCTGGATGTATATTCAGGCCATTATGACAAATGAGATAATCCAACAGAGAATAACAAATGCTGTATGATATCACTTACATGTGGATTCTAAAAATGTCAATTTCATAAAAACAGAGAATAACCTCCATACTGTTTAGCACTTGCTCCAGTAGGTATTTACCCAAAGAACACAAAAAAAAATCATTCAAAAAGATACAAGCACCCTAATGTTTATAGCAGCATTATCTGCAATAGCCAAATTAGGAAATAGCCCAAGTATCTATCAACTCTCATACACTGCTGGTGGGAATATAAATTTGAACACATTTGTTAGCATTAACAAACTATTAAAGGTGAAGATGTTCATAGTTTATAATCAAATCATTCCTAGATATGTCCTTGAGAAACTGTCCCAAATGTACATAAGCAACCACGTATACGATTTTTATTGAAGCATTTATTCATTCCTTAAACAAATATTTATCAAGCAGCTACAGCCAAAGTCAAAAAGGTTACTGCCTATGATCTCCTCTAGAGTTTTGATAGTTTCCTCTCTCGCATTTAGGTCTTTCCTCTATTTTTAATTTATTGTTCTGTATGATGTAAGAAAGTGGTCCAGTTTCATTCTTCTGCATGCCACTGTCAAAGCTTATGGATGCCCTACTTCTCCAACATCTTACCACCAACCCTAATAGGATGTTCTTTAACCTCCATGTATTTGTGCTTTTTCCAATTTTTTTCTTGTGGTAGACTTCATGTTTCATAGCATTATGGTCATAAAATACTCATGGTATGATTTCAATCTTTTTGTATTTATTGAGGAATAATTTGTGACCCAGTTGTGTTCTATTCTGGAGAATGCCCCATATGAACTTGAAAAGAATGTATATTCTGCTGCTTTAGGAGGATATGTCTGAATATATATGTTAAGTACATTGGTCCTGTGTGTCATTCAAAGCCATTGTTTTCTTTTTGATTTTCTACTTAGATGATCTGTCCCTTGCGTAAGGGGGGGGGGGGTTAAAGTCCCCTATGATTATTATATTATTATCAATTACAATAATACATAACAACAATATATAACACTGTTGTTATCCTGTTGTGCTTCCAAGTTGAGAGCATAAATATTTACAATTTTTAGATGTTCTTGTTGGATAGACCCCTTTATTATGATATAGTGCCCTTCTTTATCTCTAGTTTGAGTCTGGTTTAAAACCTAGTTTGTCTGATATAATTATGCAAACTCCAGCTTTCCTTTGACATCTATTTGCATGATAAATGGTCCCCCATCCTCTCACTTTCAATCTGCGGCTGTCTTTAGGTCTAAAGTGACTCTTGTAGTGAGAATATAGATAAGTTTTGCTTTTCTATCCATTTTGACACCCCATATCTTTTGATTGAAGCATTTTTTTCCATTTACACCCAGAGTAATTGTTGATAGATATGAATTTACTGCAATTGTATTACTTGTTAAGTCATTGTTTCTGGATATTTTCTATGTTCTTTTCTACTCTTTGTCACTTTTGGTCTTTCCCACTCAATGAGTCACCCTCAATATTTTTTGCAGGGCCAGTTTAATGGTCACAAACTCTTATAGTTTTTGTTTGTCTGGAAAACTCTTGATCTCTTCTATTCTGAATAACATCTTTCCTGGATAGAGTACTCTTGCCTGCAGAAGTTTCCTATTCAGCAAGTTAAATATATCATTCCATTCCTATTGAAACTGCCAACTTTTTGTGGAAAGACCTGCTGCTAACCTTATCTTTCCTTATAATTTAGGGACTTTTTTTATCTTGCTGATTTTAGGATTTTTTCTTTATCTCTATATTTTGCAAATTTAACTGTGATTTGTCTTGATGTTGGCCTGCTTTTATTGATATTAATGGGAGTCGTCTGTGCCTCCTAGATTGCATGTCTGTTTCCTGCCCCAGATTAGGGAAGTTTTCAGCTATAATTTCCTCCAATAAACCTGCTTTTTTTCCCTCTCTTCTTTTTCTGGGATTCCTATCATAAGAATGTTGTTACACTTTATTGAGTCAATGAGTTCCCTATATCTACATTTGTGATCCAATATTTTTCTTTCCCTCTTTTGTTCAGCTTCATTAGTTTCCATAATTTTATCTTCTATATCACTTATTCATTCCTCTGCTGCTTCCATCTTTGTGATCATTACATCCAGTCAGTTTCTCATCTCAGATATAGCTTTTTTTTTTTCAGCCTGGCTAGTGTTGAGGTCTTTCATCTCTGTGGTAATGAACCCATGGTGTCTTGTATGCTTTTCTCAAGCCCAGCTACTATCTATGATTGTTCCTTTAAATTATGGATCAAGTATATTATTTATACCAGTTTCAATTATACTACTGGTAATGCACCTTTCTTGTTATTTTTTTGAGATGAATTCTTCTTAGCGTTTTGTGTAGGTCTTTGACTTCTTTTCTGTGTTAGGTAAGCCTGTTATGTTTCATGCTCCTGAGAATAATGGCTATATAAAGAAGAGGTCAGGGTGCCTGGGTGGCTCAGTCAGTTGAGTATCCGACTTCAGCTCAGGTCATGATCTCATGGTTCGTGAGTTTGAGCCCCACATCACGCTCACTGCTGTCAGCCTGGATCCTACTTTGGATCCTCTTTCCCCCTCTGTCAGCCTCATATTCTCTCTCTCTCTCTCTCTCTTTCTCAAAAATAAATAAACATTTAAAAATATTAAAAAAAAAAAAAAGAGGTCATATACTGTCCAGGGCCTGGTACTTTAGGAAGTGTCTCTTGTGTATTCTGTGTGCACTCTGCTGCTGTGTTTTGACTGCTCTTTCCTTCAGGTCAGTCTTCTGGAGTGTTTTCTCTTGCATGCAGTTTGGTGTGTTTGGACATTTACCAGAGTGTGAGTTTTAACTAGGTGTGCTCTGGTCTGCTTGTTAAGAGACCTGATACTATTTCTACTAGATCTGAAACTTTATAGAACTCTATGGTCAGTAGACGGGATATGCGCAGTTGATTTGTGCTGGTCTTTTGGGGGTGAGGTCCACTGCTCTGATTGTCTGGCACACTTGCCCTTGAAATGCAGCACATGCAGGCAAGAATGTGGCAGGGTTTCATGTAAGCAGTTTAGGCTGCCACTGTTGGCACTGTGCTGGTTACTGAAGTTAGTTTATTCTGAGGGGTGAGGGAAAGAAATGGTGCCAGCCCCCTATCTCATCCTTGGAGTAGGGAGTCTGCACCTGCCACTGTCAGGGAAGCCCTCCCAGAAGAGCAAGCAATCTCTCATCGTGTGTCCCATGCATCCCTCAGATCTCTGACTTCACCCTGTGTCTGGACCGTACTCCCACCTGGCAGTGCAGTACACCTGTGATCTATTTCAGGCAGGCTGGCTGAGTTTTAAAAGTAAACTTTAGGGACCTGGCATGGTGGGGACCCATGCTGGTTCTTGGGGGCAGGGTCTCACTTCAGTGGCACTGATGCAGATTTTTCCCAGAAAGGCAGGCACACAAAAGTTCAGGGGCATGATTTCAGAGTGAAACACAGCAAAGAGCCAGTGTCCAGGTTAGCCACCCTCAGCAGGTTTCTCTGCACCTATGTTGGGGGGAGTTGTAATGTCACCCACTGGCTCATTTGTCCCTGGAGAAGCAATGCCACCTCTCCCAGATGTGCTCCAAGAAGGGGGAGCCATCACTCCTAGTGTGTCTCATGGGATCCTCAGATTACACTATCCACTACTGGGCTACCTTCCCTCCTCCACCGAAGCACTGCAGCACCAGCCAAACTCCACACCAGCCATGCCATGGGCCTCTAAAACTCAAGTCTTTGAGCCCTGCTGGTTGTAAAAACACATGAAAATCAGCCCCTTTCATTTTCCCAGTCAATTTATTTGGGGGAGGTGTTTTCTTGTACAATATTTGTGTACTCCTCTCTCTCTCACTCACCTCTGTCCATAACCAGGGCTCCCTTACCACCACAGCACCTGTGATCTTTTTCTCCCTGAAATCATGTTTATACAACTCTGACCTTCCATTATGTGGCCTCTTCTCTCCCTCTAGTTGGGCACTTTGTTCATTCAGTCCTCAGATTTCTTGGGTATTCAGAAAGATTTGATATATATCTAGCTGTGTTTGAAGGATAAGGCAAGCCCAGGATCCTCCTACTACTCTACCATTTACCTTCCAGCCACTATGCTTCCCTTTTTGGACGAGCCAAAGGCTTTGGACCATTGTGCTTTCATTTTTGTTTGTGTTCATGTACTTTTTTATTTCTTCCATTATGTCCTACTTCACACATTGTTTACTAGCATTTGTTTAACCTTCATGTATTTGTTGTCTTTCCCACTTGTGTGTGTGTGTGTGTGTGTGGCTTACTTCTAGTTTCACAGTGTTGTGTTCAGAAAAGTTGCATGGTATGACTTCAGTTATTTTGTATTTGTTGAGGCCTGTTTTGTGGCATAATATGTGATCTTCTCTGGAGAATGTACCATGCACACTCGAAAAGAATGTGTATTCTGCTGTTTCAGAATTGAATCTTCTGAATATCTCAGTTAAATCCATCTGGCCCAGTGTGTCATTGAAAGCCATGTTTTCTTATTGATTTTGTGTGGATGGTCTGTCCATTGATGTTAGTGTGGTATTAAAGTCATCTACTATTATTGTATTATTATCAATTAGTTCCTTTATATTTGTTATTGAATTTTTATATCTGGGTGCCTCTATTTTGGATGCATAAATATTTGCAATTCTTAGATCTTGTTGGATTTTTATTATTATATAGTGTCTTTGTGTCTTGTTAAAGTCTTTGTTTTAAAGTCTACTTCATCTGTTAGAAGTATTGCTACTCCAGCTTTCTTTTACATCCATTTGCATACTAAATGTTTCTCCATTCCTTCACTTTCAATCTGCAGGTATCTCTAGGTCTAAAATGAGTCTCTTTTTGACAGTATATAGGTGGATCTTGTTTTTCTTCTTGTTTTTCTTTTTAATACACTCTGACACCCTCTGTGTTTTCAGTGGAACATTTAGTCCATTTATATTCAAAGTCATTATTGATAGTTATGTATTTATTGTTTTGTCATTGTTCTTGGAGATTTTCTCTGTTCCTTTCTTGTGTTTGTCCCTATTGGTCTCTCCTTTACACTCAAAGTGCCTTCTTTAATATTTCTTGCAGTGTGTGTTTAATGGTCATGAACATCTTTAGTTTTTGTTTGGGAAACTCTTTATAGCTCTTTCTATTATGAATGATAGCCTTTATAGACAGAGTATTATTCTTGGCTGAAGATTCTTCCCATTTTGTACTTTGAACATATGTCACTCCCTCCTGGCTTGCCACATTACTGCTGAAAAATCTCCAGCTAACTTTATGGGTCTTTCCTTGTAAGTTGACTTGTTTTATCTTGCTACTTTTAAGATTTTTTTTCTTTGTCACTATATTTTTTCAAATTTACTTACAATATGTCTTGGTGTCATGCTGCTTTTGTTGAATTTGATGGGGGTTATCTGTTCCTCCTGGAGTTGGATGTCTGTTTTCTTCCCCAGATTAGGGAAGTTTTCAGCTATTATTTCTTCAAATAAATTTTATGCACTCTTTTCTCTGTTCATCTTCTGGGATTCCTATAATACAAATGTTTTTACATTCGATGGAGTCACTGAGTTCCCTAAATATATTCTCATGTTGCATAATTCTCTCTCTTTTGTTCGGCTTCATTACTTTCCACTTTTTTTGTCTTCTAGATCACTTGTTCATTCCTCTGATTTTTTTTTTTTTTTTTTGGCCTGGTGTTTATTGCATCAAGCCTATTTCCAATCTCATTTATTACACTCCTCATGTCTGATTGGTTCTCTTTTAACTCTTTTATCTATGTGATGATAGTCTAACTGATGTATTCTATTCTTTTCTCAAATCCAGTGAGTGTCCTTATGGTTATTGCCTTAAATTCTCCACCAGACATGTTAGTTATATCGGTTTTACTTAGATCTCTGGCCATGACTTTATCATGTCCTTTCATTTGGGTTAAATTCCTGTATCTTCACATTTTGTCTAAGTCTGCCTCTTTGTGTTGGAAAAACCTGTTATGTCTTCTTCTCTTGAATGTAATGGCTTTATGAAGAAGTGGTCATTTAGTACCCAAGACCTGGTGCTTCAGGAAGTGTCTCTAGTGTGTTCTGTGTGTGCTCTGCTGATGTATTTTGGCTGTTCTATCCTTCAGACCAGTGACATGCAGAGGCTCTCCTTGCTTGCAGTGGGCACTGTTTTGTTCCTGGCCTGAATGTGATGAGTTTTAACTAGGTGTCCTCTAATCTGCTTGTAAAATGAGACCTGACCCCAAT
Source organism: Acinonyx jubatus (assembly GCF_027475565.1). Taxonomy (NCBI): domain Eukaryota; kingdom Metazoa; phylum Chordata; class Mammalia; order Carnivora; family Felidae; genus Acinonyx; species Acinonyx jubatus. The sequence goes on along the minus strand of NC_069389.1, from coordinate 47,227,736 downwards.
CCCACCAGACCTGAGGACTTGCAAGACTCTCTGGTCAGGAGAAATGGTATGGGCAAGGTTTTGTGCTGGTTGAAGTTTTCTTCTGGTGGAGGGGCCCACTGCTCTGAGACTGAGGAAAGGATGACTGAGAAGGGCAGTTCCTGCCAGAACACAGTGGGGTGGAACTTGGTGTGTGTAAGTTAGACAACAAGAGTTGATGCTGCGATGTTTTCAGCAGGTATCTTTGTGTTTATGCTGAGGGGTGGGGAGAGTGAATTGGCTCTGGCCAGCTCCTTTCTTCCTGGAGAGGCTTATCTGTGAATGTTGCCTCTCAGGAACACACTCAAGGGGAGCCAATAACCACCTCACTGTGTGCGCCTTGTGCTCTTCAGATCACTGTTCCCAACTGTCCCCCATTGTTTGCCTTCTCTTCAGGAGCAACACAGTGCCCTCAGGGATCTATCCCAACCAAGTCTACTAACCTTTAAAACTCCAAGCTTTAAGCCCTGCTCATTGCATGAATGCACGAAATTCAGCCTCTCTTATTTTCCAAACCAATGTATTTTGGGAAACCTTCTCCTTGTGCATTTCCTGTGTGCCCCTCTGTCTCTCTCACCTGTCTCCATGACCATGACTTTCTTTCTTCTGCAGGACCTGCAGTCTGTTTCTTCCCTAAACCAGGTCTCTACCTCCTGCCTTCTTTGATGTGGCCTCTTCACTCCCTTTAGTTGTGAAGTTTGTTCTGTCAGTCTTCGGGTTTATTTCTGGGGTATTTAGGATGACTTTATAATTATCTAGTTGTGTTTGTATGATGAGACTAGCCTAGGATCCTCCTACTCCATTGCTATTTTCCACTGTCCTCAGCTATTATTTCTTGAAATAAATTTTGTGCCCCCTTTTGTCTCTCATCTCCACCTGGGATCCCTAAAGTGCAATTTTATTTTAACATTTATTTATTTATTTATTTATTTATTTATTTATTTATTTATATTTTGAGAGAGAGAGGGACAGAGAGAGACAGAGAAAGAGAGAGAGAGAATGTGTGTGCGTGTAAGCAGGGGAGGGGCAGAGAGAGAGGGAGAGAGAATCCCAAGCAGGTTCTGTGTTGTCATCCTGGAGCCCAACGTGGGGCTCAAAGTCATGAACCATGAGATTCATGTCATGACCCGAAACCAAGAGTTAGACACTTAACTGACTGAGCCACCCAGGCTTCCCCCTAAAATGCAATTGTTTTATGCTTGATGATGACACTGAATTTCCTTAACTTATATTCATGTTTTAGTAGTCTTTTTTTTTCTTTTTCTTATTCAGCTTGGTTGTTTTCCATTAACCTGTCTTGCAGCTTGTTGATACTTTTTTTTTTTTGCTTTATTTAATTTGTTATTGATTACCTCTTGAGTGTGTGTTTTTTAAAGCTTTTTTTTATTTATTTGGAGGGAGAGAGAGAGAGAGGAGAGAGAGAGAGAGAGAGAGAGAGAGAGAGAGAGAGAGAGAGAGAGAGAGAGAGAATATGAGCAGGGGAGGGGCAGAGAGAGAGGGAGAGAGATGATCCCAAACAGGCTCCATGCTGTCAGCACAGAGCCTGATGTGGGGCTCAATCTCACGAACTGTGAGATCATGACTTGAGCTGAAATCAAGAGTCAGATACTCAACTGACTGGACCACCCAGGCGCTCCTCTCTTGTATGTTTTTTAATTTCAGTTATTGAGATATTTATATATGATTGTTTCATTTTTATATTTTCTTTTGGTTGAAGTTTTCACAATATCCTCCATTCTTTTCCAAGTTTAGTATCTCTGTGGCCATTACTTTTAATTCCTTATCAGGTATATTTTTTATCTTTGTTTCATTTATCTCTTTTTTATTTCTTTTTTTCTTGGTAGTTTTGTCTTGTTTTTTTTCATTTGGGATATATTCTTCTGTGTCCACATTTATCTAACTTTTTGTGTCTGTTTCTATATTTTAGGAAAATCAGCTATGTCACCTGATCTTGAAAATGGGGTCTTCATAAAGAACTGGCCCTGTGGTGCCATGTAGCACAATGCGCCCTGTACACTAGAATCAGGCACTTCAGTCGTTTCTCCTATATGGGTTGTGTTGCCCTACTATTGTGGCTGAGCCTCATTTGCCTTTAGTCTGGTGTGCTGCAATTGTTTAAAATGCCTGTTGTGGTTTCACGGGCAATGATTTGTCCCTGTGCTGTTATAGGTCCAGTTTGGTGCTGCTGTGGGATTGTATCTGAGTAATGTTAGCACTCAGACCATATGCCTGCCACAAATCCATATATTTGGGCTACAGTGATCTCAAACTTCCATTTATTTCCCTGTGCTCTTTTCAGAGAGAATTTTTTTTTTTGTGGGTGGAGTTAGCAGTCAGATAAGATGTCTGATTCCAGTCTGTCTGTCTGCTAGGGCTTCAGTCAAACCGGTGTTTGTGCTTATCTTCCTTTCTCTGAAGGAAAGGCATCATTTTGGAGTAGTGACAGTCTCTGTTGGGGTTTCTTACAGGATGTGTTGAGGCAGAAGCTATTTTGTAGTTATGCCTGCTGAATGATGGTGGAGTTGATGAAGTAGATTTGCAGAAGTATGAGAGGGTGGTGTGTGGTTTCAGCAAGGTGGATGGAGGGTGTTTGTGCTGGTTCCTGCAAGTGCCTTTTAGGGGGATTTGTCTTCCCAGTGCAAGTCTTCCATGCCTAGGGGTCTTGGTGTGGGCTCTACCCTTCTTTCTCCCCATGCCTGTGATGTCTCCCTTCTGCTTTTGTTAGTTTTGTTAAGTTTTGTTTCTGACCATGTCTCTGCTCCTTCTACCTTTTTCATTATGATTTCCTCTCTACAGTTAGCTGTGGAAAGTTTGTTCTGCCAGTCTTTGGGTCATTCTCCGAATTAGTTACACTGATTTGGCCATTATCTAGGTGTGTCTTTGGGAGGAGTTGAGCTTGGGAATCCTCCTATCCTCCCATCTTCCGAGAAGTTCTCATTGTTATTTTGATTTGAGTTAATTTGATTTGATAGTGAAGTTCAATATCTTTTCATTTTTCTGTTGTCCATCTGTGTATATTTGGAAAAATATATATTCAGCCCCTTTTCCATTTTTTTAAAATTTGCTTTTTTTAAAGAATTGTCTCTTTGTCGTTTTTTATATATTTTGGATATGAATCTCTTTATAGGATGTATCTTTTATAGGATATGAATCTTTTATAGGATGTAAATATATTCTCTCCCTTAGTCGATTATCTTTTTTTCTTGTTGATGGTTTCTTTTGCTGTGAAGAAGCTTTTTATTTTGGTGTAATTTCAAGAGTTTGTTTTTGTTTTTGTGTCCTTGCCTGAGGAGACATATCCAGAAAGACATATCCAGAAAGATGTTGCTAATCTTTTGTACCAATGTCCAAGAGATTACTGCCTATATTTTCTTCTAGGAGTTTTATGGATTTAAGTCTCACATAAACGTTTTTAATCCATTTTGGGTTTTAGTTTGTATATGGTGTAAGAAAGTGGACCAATTTGATTCTTTTACATATAGCTATTCAGTTTTCCCAGCATCACTTATTGAAAATTCTATTTTCTTTATTGTACATTCTTGCCTCCTTTGTCATAGGTTAATTGACCATATACGTGTGGGTTTATTTCTGGGATTTCTACCTGTTCCATTAATGTATTTGTCTATGTTTGTGCCAGTACCACTTTGTTTTGATTACTATAGCTTTGTAGTATCCCATGGAATCTGGAATTGAGAAACTTTCAACTATTTTCTCCATCCTCAAGAAAGAAGGTTTAGCTATTTGAGGTCTTTTGTGGTTCCATAATCCATAAACTTCACACCCACACTATATCTCCCATATTTTTTCTTGCTTTATCACGTAATGTGTTCCAAAGTTGTGTTAATAACTTTTAACCTCATCTTCTCTATCAGTGTACAGGCTTTGGGCCTCAGACAGGGAGTAATACATTTTTCCAAGAGAGGCTGCTTTCACAATAATCCTATGGGAATCCTTTTTTCCCCTTTTTTATAAACCTCACTGGCTCCACTCTATGGCAAGATACACTGTTTTGATCTATGAATTAGTATCAAGTTCTTGGTTGTTTTCAAATGGCTTGACTATCACTAAGACTAAAAAATATTCAGTCTTTTACTGGGCTTCCAGGTGGTGAGGTTGAAGATGAAAAGAGAGGAAGGAGGGAGAAAGAATGGAATATATATATGTATGTGGAAGCAAGAGGTTACATCTAGAAGGATACAATTTAACTCTCCTTATAATACTCTCAAAATAATTCTCAGAAATGTCTCAAAAATCACAAAATACTTGAAGTTGCTTTCTTGTGTAAACTGAAGGGGCTCAGTTCTACATCAGGGTGCTTGTAGGGGCAGAACAGAATAAAAACATAAGCATATAGGAGCACTAATACAAAGAAAAGTCAGAGAATGTAAGCATCCTGGACCAACAGGAATTGCAGGGAGGAATGGCATTAGGATACAGAGCAACCTTAGCCAGCTCTTTCCATTTCTATATTCTAGTATTCTCTCACTGGAAGTTACTCCCTTGCCCAAACTGAATTCTAGACTGTCCTTTCATTATTCATATGGCTTTTACTATTTTGGTGCTGTCTTCTGTCAGTGCTGGCTTGAACTTTTAACAATAAACCATGCTCTGTATTCTGACTCAACTTACACTCTCCTGTTTTTTTTTCACATTCAACAAGTTTACTTGGATTCTGACTAATAATGTGGTAAGATAATAAAATATGTGTGCAAAATTCAAAAGCATATACATCACAATTACCTTTGAAACTACTTTATCTCAACAATAAAGCACAGAAATGTACAGAAATGTACAGAAATCAGTTGCATTCTTACACACTAATAATGAAGCAACAGAAAGAAAAATAAAGAAACTGATCCCATTCAAAATTGCACCAAGAAGTATAAAATACCTAGGAATAAACCTAACCAAAGATGTAAAAGACCTGTATGCTGAAAACTATAGAAAGCTTATGAAGGAAATTGAAGATATATAAAGAAATGGAAAAACATTCCATGCTCATGGATTGGAAGAATAAATATTGTCAAAATGTCAATACTACCCAAAGCTATCTACACATTCAATGCAATTCCTATCAAAATTGCACCAGCATTCTTCTCGAAACTAGAACAAGCAATCCTAAAATTCATATGGAACCACAAAAGGCCCCGAATAGCCAAAGGAATTTTGAAGAAGAAGACCAAAGCAGGAGGCATCTCAATACAAGATTTTAGCCTCTACTACAAAGCTGTCATCATCAAGACAGCATGGGATTGGCACAAAAACAGACACATAGACCAATGGAATAGAATGGAGACTCCAGAATTGGACGCACAAACGTATGGCCAACTCATCTTTGACAAAGCAGGAAAGAACATCCAATGGAAAAAAGACAGTCTCTTCAACAAATGGTGCTGGGAGAACTGGACAGCAACATGCAGAAGGTTGAAACTAGACCACTTTCTCACACCATTCACAAAAATAAACTCAAAATGGATAAAGGACCTGAATGTGAGACAGGAAACCATCAAAACCCTAGAGGAGAAAGCAGGAAAAGACCTCTCTGACCTCAGCCGTAGCAGTGTCTTACTCGACACATCCCCAAAGGCAAGGGAATTAAAAGCAAAAATGAATTACTGGGACCTTATGAAGATAAAAAGCTTCTGCACAGCAAAGGAAACAACCAACAAAACTAAAAGGCAACCAACGGAATGGGAAAAGATATTTGCAAATGACATATCGGACAAAGTATCCAAAATCTATAAAGAGCTCACCAAACTCCACACCCGAAAAACAAATAATCCAGTGAAGAAATGGGCAGAAAACATGAATAGACACTTCTCTAAAGAAGATATCCAGATGGCCAACAGGCACATGAAAAGATGCTCAACGTTGCTCCTCATCAGGGAAATACAAATCAAAACCACACTCATATCACCTCATGCCAGTCAGAGTGGCCAAAGTGAACAAATCAGGAGACTATAGATGCTGGAGAGGATGTGGAGAAATGGGAACCCTCTTGCACTGTTGGTGGGAATGCAAACTGGTGCAGCCACTCTGGAAAACAGTGTGGAGGTTCCTCAGAAAATTAAAAATAGACCTACCCTATGACCCAGCAGTAGCACTGCTAGGAATTTACCCAAGGGATACAGGAGTACTGATGCATAGGGGCCCTTGTACCCCAATGTTTTTAGCAGCACTCTCAACAATAGCCAAATTATGGAAAGAGCCTAAATGTCCATCAACTGATGAATGGATAAAGAAATTGTGGTTTATATACACAATGGAGTACTACATGGCAATGAGAAAGAACGAAATATGGCCCTTTGTAGCAACGTGGATGGAACTGGAGAGTGTGATGCTAAGTGAAATAAGCCATACAGAGAAAGACAGATACCATATGGTTTCACTCTTATGTGGATCCTGAGAAACTTAACAGAAACCCATGGGGGAGGGGAAGGAAAAAAAAGTGGTTAGAGTGGGAGAGAACCAAAGCATAAGAGACTCTTAAAAACTGAGAACAAACTGAGGGTTGATGGGGGGTGGGAGGGAGGGGAGGGTGGGTGATGGGTATTGAGGAGGGCACCTTTTGGTATGAGCACTGGGTGTTGTATGGAAACCAATTTGACAATAAATTTCATATATTGAAAAAAAAATAAAGAAAATTTTTGCATCCAGATTCATCAAAGATATTGACCTATAATTCTTTTTAGTGCAGTCTTTGGTTTTGGAATCAAGGTAATGCTGGTTTCATAGAATAACTTTGGAAGCTTTCCTTCCATTTCTATTTTCTGGAATACTTTGAGGAGAATAGGTATTTATTATTCTTTAAATGTCTGGTAGAATTCCTGTGGGAAGCCATCTGGCCCAGGACTCTTATTTGTTGGTATATTTTTGATAAGTGATTCAATTTCTTTGCTGGTTATGGGCCTGTAAAAATTTTCTATCTCTTCCTGTTTGAGGTTTGATAGTGTGTGGGTGTCTAGGAATTTGCCTGTTTCTTCCAGATTGTCCAGTTTGTTGGTATATAATTTTTCATAGTATTCTCTTATAATTGTATTTGTGTTCTTGCTTGTGATCTCTCCTCTTTCGCTGATTTTTATCTATATGGGTCCTCACTTATCTTTTTGAGAAGTCTGGCTAGGAGGTTATAAATTTTGTTTATTCTTTCAAAAAACCAGCTTAGTTTCATTGATAAATTCTACTGTTTTTATGGATATTTTATTGTTTATTTCTAATCTTTATTATTTCCCTTCTGCTGGCTTTGGGCTTTATTTGCTGCTCCTTTTCTAGCTCCATTACATGTAAGGTAGGGTTGTGTATTTGGGACCTTTCTTGCCTCTTCAGGTAGGCCTGTTTGGCAATCTATTTTCCTCTTAGGATGGCCTTCGTTACAACCCGAAGGATTTGGACTGTCATATTTTCATTTTCATTTGCTTCCATATATTTTTAAATTTCTTGTCTAATTTCTTGGTTCACCCATTCATTCTTCAGTAGGATATTCTTTAACATCCATATATTTGAAGGTTTTCCAATTTTTTCCTTGTTGTTGATTTCAAGTTTCATAGCACTGAGATCAGAAAATATGCATGGTATGATCTTAATCTTTTTGTACCTGTTGAGGGCTGATTTGTGACCTGATATGTGGTCTATTCTGGAGAATGTTCCAAGTACACTCACCATATAGGAAAAGCCTGCAGCTAATATCATCCTCAACAGGGAAAAAAATGAGAGCTTTACCCTTAAGATTGGAAACATGACAGGGATGTCCACTCTCACGACTGTTGTCCAACATAGTACTGGAAGTCCTAGCCACAGCAATCGGACAACAAAATGAAATAAAACACATCCAAAACGGCAAGAAAGCCAAAGTAATGTTGAAAAAGAAACCCAAAGAAGGAGGCATCACAATCGCAGACTTTAGCCTCTACTACAAAGCTGTAATCATCAAGACAGTATGGTATTGTCACAAAAACAGACACATAGACCAATGGAATAGAACAGAGAACCCAGAAATGGACCTACAGATATATTGCCAAGTAATCTTCAACAAAACAGGAAAGAGTACCTAATGGGAAAAAGAAAGTCTCTTTAGCAAATGATGCTGGGAGAACTGGACAGCAACCTGCAGAAGAATGAAAGTGGACCACTTTTCTACACCATAAACAAAAATAAATTCAAAATGGATGAAAGACCTAAATGTGAGACAGGAAACCATCAAATCCTAGAGGAGAAAGCACGCAACAACCTCTTTGACCTCAGCCACAGCAATTTCTTGTTTAGCACATCTCCAAAGGCAAGGGAATTAAAAGCAAAAATGAACTATTGGAACCTCATCAAGATAAAAAGCTTCTGCACAGCAAAGGAAACAATCAACCAAAAAGAGAGCCCAGACAAGCAACAGAAAGAAGACATTTGCAAATGACATATCAGATAAAGGGTTAGCATCCAAAATCTATAAAGAACTTACCAAACTCAACACCGCAAAACCAAATAATCCAGTGAAAAAATGGGCAGAAGACATGAATAGACACTCTTCCAAAGAAGATATCCAGATGGCTAACAGAAACATGAAAAGGTGCTCAACATTGCTCATCATCAGGGAACTATAAATCAAAACCACACTGAAATACCACCTCACACTGGTCAGAACGGCTGAAATTAACAACTCAGGAAACAACAGATTTTGGCGAGGATGTGGACAAAGAGGAACCAGAACCTTCTTGCACTGTTGGTAGGAATGCAAACTGGTGCAGCCATCCTGGAAAACAGTGTGGACGTTCCTCAAAAAATTAAAAATAGAATTACCCTATGACCCAGCAATAGCACTACTAGGAATTTATCCAAAGTATACAGTAGTGCTTATTTGTAGGGGTACATGTACCCCAATGCTTATAGCAGTGCTATCACAACAAATTATGGACAGAGCCCAAATGTCCATCAACTGATGAATGGATAAAGAAGATGTGTATACACACACACACACACACACACACACACACACACACACAGTGGAATACTACTCGGTGATGAAAAAGAATGAAATCTTGCCATTTGCAACAACGTGGATGGAACTGGAGCATACTATGCTAAGTGAAATAAGTTAAAAAATACAGATAACTTATTTTCACTCATACGTGGAATTTGAAGAAGCTTAACAGAATATACCATAGGGGAAGGGAAGGAAAAGACAACACAAAGATCTTCTGCTGGCTATGTGAAGACATGCAGGGAACATGTGCAGATCCAAGGAGTGTCAGGAAATTGCAGCAGATTTTGTATCTAACTGTCCTCTGGGGGATCATGGGGCTCTGTGTCTCATAATGCTATCACATTTGATAGCCTTGAGACCAGAACATCGCTGACATTTCAGCAATTACTCCATTCACCCTTCCAGACTTACAATACACTCTCTAGAAATAACTACACAGGGATAATCCTTATAAAGCATTTATAAGCTCACACTTAATAAACACTCAACTAAAGGTAGCACTGTTTTCATTTGGTAACCCACATAAAGTTATATATTCTATTGAGTTAGAGAATAAAGCTGGTTGAAACTGGGAAAAACTAGCTCCCTACACAAATCACTACCACTACTCTATGCTAGTAATGGTTTCCATTTACAACATACTTTTAAAGTAGAAGCTTCCTAGTTATTATGTTTGTGTAAAACAGTGCTTCACAAACTTTTAGATCCCTTTGAAAATCAGTGGTCTATATTATATATATCTTAGTTCATATAATGCCTTCAACTTATCCTTATAAACTTAGTGAACACGTTTTCATACTCCTCTTTCTACATTTCTTCTTTTCCCTAAAGCTGTGGTTCCTCAAGTATAGTCCATAGACCAGCAGGATCAGTATCTGCTTCACCAGGGAACTTGTCAGAAATGCAGACTCCTGGGTCCCACCCCAGACCTACAGAACCTGGAAATCTGGGTACTGGGTGTGGGGCAGCAGTGTGTTTCAATAATTTCTCTTCCAAGTGATTCTAGTGCCTGCTCCAGTTTGAAAACTATTGCCCTATCCTAATAACATCACTAACATAGCCTATAAAAACCATCATTTCATTGTATCAATAATCCCATAATATTCATATCTCTAGTTTTGATTTCATATCTCCATTTCTGTGTATATGCTTTCACTATTCACTTGTGTTTATTTCAGTTTCTAGGTGGTTCCATCTTGGACAAATATCTATCACAAAACATATTTTTGTCTTCAGTGACAAAGAAGACTAGTTGGTCATTACAATAGGAAGGATCAAGCTAAATCATAACTTAATTTTTCTAACCTTTCATTCTTTTATGCATCCTCTAAGTCCAAATTATAACTAGAATCTGAGCAAGGGTTGAACAAGAGCAAATAATAACTACACTTTTTCACACTTACCTGATTTAATGTCTATATCTGTATCTATCTGTCCACTTTCTAACTACCTTCAAATATAACCCCATATATTGAGGATAATGAGAACATATCAACTCATGGCTCATATTAGTCACAGAACAGACCCCCACTTCATTTACTCTTCTTCATTTTCCTAGATATTAAGAAAATAAAGAATCTAGAATATCTACTAAAAAACTCCCCTTCTGCAGAGGATTAATACAACCGTTGATAAAATTAGTTCCATGACCTTTTAAAGCTTGATAATTTTAATCTACATAATGTAGGCTACCTAAAAACCATGTTCTTCACTGCTTAGTGAAAACTACTTCTCCCAACTGAGCATGATAAGATTGGGAAGGGTGAGGTTCTGTTGGTCTAGAAGTTTTCTTCATGATATAGAGAGAAGAGAAATGAGATGAATACACTGTGTTATAGATTTACCAAATGTTTTTGTGTTCTTTTATTGTATCTACAGAAGCAGATAAAGAGCTTTGAGTAATTCTAGTTAGTGTTATCAAGCTCCTTTTCTCCTAGTTAACGATGCTTCATGTTTTCATTAGGCGATGAAATAAAACACAACTTCTTGAAAAATATTTTAATATTACTTGATCAGCATAATGTAATTATGGGATAATTAGATGTAATGGGATACATCCCATTAGATGTAATGGGATACATAAAGTTAACCATTCCTGGACCACAGAGAAAGAATACTTATATCTCATAAATCTTATCTCTTTTCCCTCAACTTTTTATTCTTTCCTTCTCCAGCTGCAACCTAGAAGAAGCTTTCAACACACCTCAGGCCTATATTACTGCCACAGCTTCTCCAGCTGCCACCAGTCAGCCCATATAGTCTAGGTTAATTTTCTTTCAAAATTCCTTTCACATAATTCCCTCCTCAAAAACCTACAATGGTATCCTATTTCCTATCACATAATATTTAAACTCTTCTAACTTTAAGACTATAATCTGCCTCCATCCTTCCTATCCAACTTTATTCTATAGTATTTCCCAAACAGCAGATCCCCTCCCCATAGGATAACTATGAAATTCATTTGCTCTTTCTTAGGGAAAAAGTTGAAAAGACAAGGAAAAGAAAACAGACACTGAAATCCCTAACAGCAAAAGTTTATTTACAGTTGAAGTTAAGGAATAATTTTAATGCATGCTGAGAAATTAGTAATATTCCAAACTTATAGGTTACTATCCAATGAGGAATACAAGATGATGTTGGAAAAGGCTATGGCATACACAACTATTAGAACCAGGTTATCAGAACACACACTATTAGAATCTTGTTATCAGAACACTTACATATCACATACTTTTATGTCACATCAAGTCCATGAACAGCTCATTTTCTAACTTCTCACTGGCTATTTTAGTAAATAGCATTCAAGGTTAAACGTTAAGACTGATGTGGGGAAGAAATACACAAGTGGTAAGCATCACATTTCAGAGCCTACATATATGAATACAACATTAAGATTAATTAAGAAACAGTATTTCAAAATTTTTTGAAACAACATGTGGCAATGTTTAGCGCATGAGGAGACACTGTTTTGGTCCATCCACTCTCTCCAGCTTTTCAAAGTGTTTCCTGGCATTGCGGATGTTGATCAGAGTAGCTGCAGAAGCTGAGGGTAGGGAGGGTAGGGGTGGAGGAGATACCCAACATAATAAATACAAGCAGCCAACGGAATGTCTGACTAGTAAAAACAAATAAATAAACAAAAGAGAGCCAAATCTCTCAAAATAGGTCACAGAGAACATACAGGAATAGGAGGTCCCAAGTTAACTATGATTTAATTTTTCTGAATAAGCAGAAGATTTGTTTATATTTAAATATATTTCCAAAATAAAATTTCCAAATCTTTTTTTGGTTCATTTTTAGAATAAAACCCATTATGTCATGTTGTATTTTAATATTAACCTAAGTAGGAAAAGCCAGTGGATCAGAGATAATTTATTTAAACTTCTGGGAACATCCTGGAAACACTGCTAGAACCTTTATTTCAGTAGTTATGATGAACATGGCTATTATGGCATGGAAGTACCAAATACATCCTTTTATGCCCAGGGTACAAATGTGGGAATATAGTATTTAGGAATATACAGTGACATATAAAATGGTTCAGCATTTAGTAATCCAGAGCTTAGACTGATTAGTCTTTTGAAAATTTATACTATATGAAGCATAAATCATACATATGGGTTCTCTTTTCTTTAAAATCCCTAGATTTAGTACCTTGATTTCTGAAATTTCATGAAGAAAAAAAAACAAATCTAAATTATTTTTAAGCTTCAAAATATAAGTTTAGTAAACAAAAAACTAGTTATTACTAGTACTAAAATAGCTTTTTTATTGTGGTAAATAATACATATAACAAGAAATTTACCATTCTAACCATTTAAAAATATACAGGTCAGTGGCATTAAGTATATTCCCACTGCTGTGCAACCATCCCCACTACAAGATGTTTGTTCATTATCTAATAAAGTACTACCTCTAGGGCAATTAGTTTAAAGAATGAAGCTTTAAATCTATGTCAGCTAAGTTTGAACTTACGAATGGATGGATCAGACATCACGACCATCACATAAGTGTTGGATGTAAAGATGTCAATGAAAGCAGCAAAGTTAGAGTTCCTGACTTCCATGCTCTGGAAAGAAGCAGCTAGCTTGCTATAAGCGAAATGAGAAAAAGTAGTAAAGAACATAAAATAATAGCAATATAAAAAATTCTTACTTTGTATGTTGAACATTCAATAGCATTATACCTCGATTCACCACTTCATTAAGACAGTTAATCACTAACTTCACTTTGTTTTCCAAGGAAACTCTAATGCTAAATTTACTATGTTTTGGAAAGTGACTTAGAAAGTGGATTAGGACTTGACATTGACTGTGAAATGGGCTTAGACCTAGATCCATGTTAAAATAACAGATTACAAAAGATTTCCCTAATATTTAAGAAGTTTAGGTTGAAATTTTCCTATCATTGTGATTAATAACTATTTTTGAATGTTCATTATATTGAAATTAGAGAAATGATCCCATTTCTTTAAAAACAAACAAGGTAATTATATTTGCATGCCATTTGCTATTTCTTCTTAAAAATGTTAGCATAAACATGCCAGTAAGTCTCACAGTGTGCTAAGACATAAAAAGAGTAAACTTATACTTGTTCTATTGTCTGGGCATCAAAGTTTTACCGGGATAAGGATTTTGATTATTACATATTTACTAAATTATAATGTTCAGCCATTCCTTCTTCCTATATTCACAGTGCTAAGATTCAAACCGTATTTAATCAAAAGTGAGACAACATGATTAGACATTTCCAGACTGTATTCTGTACCATTCCTGAATCAGTATCTCACTATTTTAATTACTATAGTATTATAGCAAAATTTTTATTTGGTAGGGTAAATTCTCCTTTCTTCTTTTTCAAAACTCCCTTGGGTATTTTCTGTTTATTTCTTCCTACATAGTATCGAATATCTCAAAAGGTTTTTCTGCTTAGATATTTTTCACATGCTTCTTCTGTATCAGTTGAGTTTGCATTAAAGGACAATGACTTTCACCTGAACCAACTGTAAGCTCCCTTAGAGTTTAGCTTTCTTTTCAATTAAAAGAACTACTCTGAACACAGAAGTGCAATCTACTGTGGTTATCTGAACCTCTCAAAAGTGACAACTTTTTCCAGACATAAATAGATCACAAAAGATCTCTTACCTGCAGCTCAGCTTAAATTGCTTAATAATGTTGCTGATTTTCTCAAATCTGTGGGCATCACGCTGCTCTTTACACTGATAATGAGAAATCACCTATGAAAAAAAGCAATACTCTTAAATATGCCAAGTAGTCATATCACCTTCTGCTACTTAATCCTCAAGTTAGACCTCTGTCAGTTTCTTGGTCACCCTGATTTTCAGGATAGACTTGGCACCCAGCCTTACTGTCTCTTCTTCTCTCAGATATCCTGCCAATGTACTGCATAATTTCAACATCCCTATGGATAACCTATACAGTAGTGTTCATTTATAATTTTATTGGACATTAAAATATTACCTATTTTGGTTTCACTGCTGTTATTTCTCATTTATGTTAATTAAATGGTCATCTTATTTCAGTATTTCACAGGATGTTTTTGATTTAAAAAGTACAAATTAGGGGCACTTGGGTGGTCAATCGGTTAAGCATCTGACTTTGGCTCAGGTCATGATCTTGTGGTTCCTGAGTTCGAGCCCCATGTTGGGCTCTGTGCTGACAGCTCAGAGTCTGGAGCTTGCTTGGGATTCTGTGACTCCCTCTCTCTCATCCCCTCCCCCACTCATACTCTGTCTCTCAAAAAATAAATAAACGTTAAAAGTTTTTTAAAAAGTACAAATTTAAAAAAATTAAATATTTTTAGTGGTTCTTCAGATGTACATAATGTACTGATTTTTTAAAAGATTTTTAATGTTTATTTATTTATTTTTTTAAGGTATATTCATTTTTCACACACAGAGAGAGAGACAGCGCATAAGTAGAGGAAGGGCAGAGAGAGAGGGAGACACAGAATCTGAAGCAGGCTCTAGGCTCTGAGCTGTCAGCACAGAGCCAGACGTGGGGCTCGAACCCACAAACTGTGAGATCATGACCTGAGCCAAAGTCAGACACCTAACTGACTGAACCACTCAGGCGCCCCCCTAGTGTACTGATTTTAATGAAGGCTATACCTAAGTAGCTTTTGGCATCACATTTAAAAATCTTAAGTATGCCTTGAGGAGAACCCCTGCATGTCCCTGCCCTTTTCCTATCAGTGCCCCCTACATGTTGTTAGCTGAGTGTCCCATGGGGCCTGAGGCATTTACTCTGAAACAATTAGAATGTTCAAAGCAGGCTGGAGTCACATAGATACAGAAGCCAGGAATAATGGAATAAGACTACAGTTCTATTCTGTTGGTTTCTGGAACTGAGGGCATAATTAAGAGGAATAGCCAGGGACATTCATATTGCAGCACTACAGGTGAAATTCTTGGACTGGTGCAAGATGGACAAGAGTAAAATTATTTGCCAAGAATGTTTTCATTACTCAAGAATCAATGTCGAATGTATTGGGTGGGATCCAGGGGAAGATGGCAGCATAGGAGGATACTGGGCTCACCTCGTCCTGCTGATCACATAGATTCCACCCATACCTGCCTAAATAACCCAGAAAACCAACAGAAGACTAGCAGAATGGACTCTCTGGAGCCAAGCGTAGCCAAGAGGACTCATGGAAGAGGGCAGAAAGGGTGGAGAGGCGGTGCGTGCTACACGGACTGGCGGGAGGGACCCGGGGTGGTGGAAAGGTAGCCCACCCGGCAAGGCAGAGCCCCTGAAGTCTGGCATACAAAAGCGGAGGGGCCGGACTCGGTGAGTTCTGACAGCCATCGAGACTTAACATCTGGAATGTTAAAAGTCAAAAGCTCTGCTTGGAGAGCAGGAGGGCGAGAGGACACCAGGAGGGAGAGTTGTTAATCCCGGGAAGACAGAGCTCAGCTTGGCAGGCGAACAAAGGTGCTGGCAAGAACCATCTCCCTCTCTCATCCCCCAGCTGTAAACACAAAAGGAACCATTTTCCATCACCAAACTTGCTTGCACTGCACCAACACCCACAGCTGTGCTTCTGTGGATCCATCCCTACGACAGGTCTGCTTCCCTCCCAGTGCTGCAGGGCCCCTCCCACAGGGGACCACAGACAGCAAAGCAAGCTTAGCCTGCCCCTCCTGCCCCTGTGCACCTTGCAGATACACCCCAGCTAATACATCAGATCCCATCAAAGCAGCACCACAAGCCTGGCAGTGTGTAAGTAGCCTGGACAGGAGCCACACCACTCCACAGTGAGTCCTTCCCCTAGGAAAGGAGAAGATAAAGGTACACACCAGTCTGACTGTGGCCCCAGTGGTGGGCTGGGGACAGACATCAAATCTGACTGTGGCCCCACCCACCAACACAAGTTACTCCAGACAGCACAGGGGAAGTGCCCTGCAGTTCAGCGCCACCCCAGGAAGTACCCAAAATGACTAAACGGAAGAACTCTCCTCAAAAGAAACTCCAGGAAGTAGAAACAGCTAATGAATTGATCAAAAATGACTTAAGCAATATAATGGAACAATAATTTAGACTAATAATCATAAAATTAATTGCTGGGCTTGAAAAAAGCATAGAGGACACCAAAGAATCTGTTGCTACAGAGATAAAGGGACTAAGAAATAGACATGAGGAGCTAAAAAATGCTATAAATGAGGTGCAAATATAATGGAGGGGACCACAGCTCGTAATGAAGAGGCAGAGGAGAGATTGGTGAATTGGAAGATAAAATTATGCGTACATTCTTCTCCAGTGCACATGGAACATTCTCCAGAATAGACCATATACTGGGACACAAATCAGCCCTAAGTAAAGGATCGAGATCATACCGTGCATATTTTCAGACCACAATGCTATGAAACTCCAAATCAACCCAAGAAAAATTTGGAAAGGTAACAACTATTGGACACTGAAGAAAATCCTACTAAAGAATGAATGGGTTAACCAAGCAGTTAAAGAAGAAATTAAAAAGTATATGGAAGTCAATTAAAATGATATCACCACAACCCAAAACCTCTGGGACGCAGCAAAGGCGGTCATAAGAGGAAAGAATATACCAATCCAGGCCTTGCTAAAGAAGGAAGAAAGATCTCATATACACAACCTAACCTTACGCCTTAAGGAGCTGGAACAAGAACAGCAAATAAAACCTAAAACCAGCAGAAGACAGGAAATAATAAAGATTAGAGCAAAAATTAATGATATTGAAACCAAAAAAAGAGTAGAACAGATCAATGAAACCAGAAGCTGGTTCTTTCAAATAATTAACAAAATTAATAAACCAATAGCCAGTTTGATCAAGAAGAAAAAGGAAAGGACCCAAATAAATAAAATCAAGAATGACAGAGTAGAAATCACAACCAACACAACAGAAATAAAAACAATAATAAGAGAATATTATGAGCAATTATATGCCAACAAAATTGGAAATCTGGGAGAAATGGACAAATTCCTAGAAACATACACTACCAAAACTGAAACAGGAAGAAATAGAAAATTTGAACAGACCCATAACCAGTAAGGAAATCGAATTAGTAATAAAAAATCTGACAAAAACTAGAGTCCAGGGCCAGATGGCTTTCCAGGCAAATTCTACCAAACATTTAAGGAAGAGTTAACACCTATTCTCTTGAAACTGTTCCAAAAAATTGAATGGAAGGAAAACTTCCAAACTCTTTCTATGAAGCCAGCATTACCTTGATTCCAAAACCAGACACAGACCCCACTAAAACGGAGAATTATAGACCAATTTCCCTGATGAACATGGATGCAAAAATCCTCAACAAGATATTAGCCAACCGCATCCAACAATACATTAAAAAAATTATTCACCACGACCAAGTGGGATTTATACCTGGGATGCAGGGCTGGTTCAATATCCTCAAAACAATTAATGTGACTCATCACATCAATAAAAGAAAGGACAAGAAGCATATGATCTTCTCAATAGATGCAGAGACAGCATTTGACAAAATACAGCATCCTTTCTTGATAAAAACACTCAAGAAAGTAGAGATAGAAGGAGGATACCTTGAGATCATAAAAGACGTATACAAGCAACCCAATGCTAATACATTCTCAATGGGGAAAAACTGAGAGCTTTCCCCCTAAGGTCAGGAACAAGACAGGGATATCCACTCTCGCCACTGTTATTCAACATAGTATTGGAAGTCTTAGCCTCTGCAATCACACAACACAAAGAAATAAAAGGCATCCAAATCGACCAGGAGGA
Organism: Acinonyx jubatus; assembly: GCF_027475565.1. Lineage (NCBI taxonomy): Eukaryota > Metazoa > Chordata > Mammalia > Carnivora > Felidae > Acinonyx > Acinonyx jubatus. The sequence continues at coordinate 47,209,489 of NC_069389.1, read as the reverse complement.
AGTCAAACTTTCACTCTTCACAGGTGACATGATACTCTATATGGAAAACCCAAAAGATTCCACCAAAAAACAGCTAGAACTGATTCATAAATTCAGCAAAGTTGTGGGATATAAAATCAATGCACAGAAATCGGTTGCATTCCTATACACCAACAATGAAGTGACAGAAAGAGAAATCAAGGAATTAATCCCATTTACAGTTGTACCAAAAACCATAAGTTACCTAGGAATAAATCTAACCAAAGAGGTGAAAAATCTATACACTGAAAACTATAGAAAGCAGATGAAAGAAACTGAAGAAGACACAAAGAAATGGAAAAAGATTCCATGCTCCTGGATAGGAAGAACAAATATTGTTAAAGTCTCGATACTACCCAAAGCAATCTACATATTCACTGTGATCCCTATCAAAGTAACACCAGTATTCTTCACAGAACTAGAAAAAATAATCCCAAAATTTGTATGGAACCAGAAAAGACTCCAAATAGTCAAAGCAATCTTGAAAAAGAAAACCAAAGCAGGACGCATCACAATGCCAGACTTCAAGCTATACCACAAAGCTGTAATCATCAAGACAGTATGGTAATGGCAGAAGAACAGACACTCAGATCAATGGAACAGAATAGAGAACCCAGAAATGGACTCACAAACGTATGGGCAACTAATCTTTGACAAAGCAGGAAAGAATATCCAATGGAATAAAGACAGTCTTTTCAGCAAGTAGTGCTGGAAAAACTGGACAGCGACATGCAGAAGAATGAACCTGGACCACTTTCTTACACCATACACAAAAATAAACTCAAAGTGGATGAAAGACCTCAATGCAAGACAGGAAGCCATCAAAATCCTCCAGAAGAAAGCAGGCAAAACCCTCTTTGATCTTGCCTGCAGCAATTTATTACTCAAGACGTCTCTGGAGGCAAGAAAAACCAAAGCAAAAATGAACTACTGGGACCTAATCAAAATAACAAGCTTCTGCACGGCAAAGGACACAATCAGCAAAACTAAAAGGCAACCGACAAAATGGGAGAACATATTGGCAAATGACATATCAGATAAAGGGTTAGTATCCAAAATCTACAAAGAACTTATCAAACTCAACAACCAAAAACAAATAATCCATTGAAGAAACGGGTGAAAGACATGAATAGACACTTCTCCAATGAAGTGTGTATGGCCACTGGCCAGCTGACACATGAAACAATGCTCCACATCTCTCATCACCAGGGAAATACAAATCAAAACCACAATGAGATACCACCTTAAAACTGTCAGAATGACTAACATTAACAACTCAGGCAACAACAGATGTTGGCAAGGACGCGGAGAAAGAGGATCTCTTTTGCATTGTTGCTGGGAATGCAAGCTGGTGCACCCACTAAGTATGGAGGTTTCTCAAAAAACTAAAAATAGAACTACCCTACGACCCAGCAATTGCACTACTAGGCATTTATCCAAGGGATACAGGTGTGCTGTTTCGAAGCAACACATGCACCCCCATGTTTATAGCAGCACTATCAACAATAGCCAAAGTATGGAAAGAGCCCAAAAGTCCATCGATGGATGAGTGGATAAAGAAGATGTGGTATATATATACAATGGAGTATTACTCGGCAATCAAAAAGAATGAAATCTTGCCATGTGCAACTACATGGATGGAACTGGAGGGTATTATGCTAAGTGAAATGAGTCAGCCAGAGGAAGACAAAAATCATATGACTTCACTCATATGAGGACTTTAAGAGACAAAACAGATGAACATAAGGGAAGGGAAACAAAAATAATATAAAAACAGGGAGGGGGACAGAACAGAAGAGACTCATAAATATGGAAAACAAACTGAGGGTAGCTGGAGGGATTGTGGGAGGGGGCATGGGCTAAATGGGTAAGGGGCATTAAGGAATCTACTGAAATCATTGCATCAGTATATACTAACTAATTTGGATGTAAATTTTAAAAAATAAAAAATAAAATTAAATAAAAAAAAAAGATAAAATTATGGAAAAAAAGAAGCTGAGATAAATAGAGATAGAAAAATCCAGGAGTATGAGGGGAGAATTAGAGAACTAAGTGATGCAATCAAAGGGAACAATATCCGTATCACAGGAATTCCAGAAGAGGAAGAGAGAGAGAAAGGGGCTGAAGATGTACTTGAACAAATCATAGTTGAGAACTTCCCTGATCTGGGGAAGGAAAAAGGCATTGAAATCCAAGAGGCACAGAGAACTCCCTTCAGACATACTTGAATCAATCTTCTGCAGGACATATCATAGTGAAACTGGCAAAATGCAAGGAAAGAAAAAATTCTGAAAGCAGCTAGGGATAAACATGCTCTAACTTATAAAGGGAGACCCATAAGACTACTGGCAGACCTACTGAAACTTGGCAGGCCAGAAAGGAATGGCAGGAAATCTTCAATGTGATGAACAGAAAAAAATATACAGCTGAGAATCCATTATCCAGCAAGTCTGTCGTTCAGAATAGAAGGAGAGACAAAGGTCTTCCCAACAAACAAAAACTGAAGGAATTCATCACCACTAAACAAGCCCTACAAAAGATCCTAAGGGGGACTCTGTGAGTGAAATGTTGCAAGGACCACAAAGTACCAGGGACATCACTACAAGCATGAAACCTACAGACATCACAATGACTCTAAACCCATATCTTTCTATAATAATGTAAATGGACTAAATGCTCCAACCAAAAGACATAGGGTATCAGAATGCATAAAAAAACAAGACCCATCTATTTGCTGTCTACAAGAGACTCATTTTATTTTATTTTATTTTATTTTATATTATATTTTATTTTATTTTATTTTATTTTTCAAAGAAAAGCAGACTGCCACGTGCAGCACCTCAACTGGATGTGTCTGGAGTCTTGGAAGCTTGACTACCCTACGTTCTCCTACAAATGGACCTTGAGAGCTTGTTTGGAGGCTCTAGCACGGGAACACAGCTACTCGTATACCCTTGACCAAAGAACGGTCCTCCTCTATCGGGGAAGGTCGTCCTCCTCGACCGAGAGTGCAGCTTCGGAGGGGCGCACATGGAGTGGTGAGGGAGGAAGGGGACACCCGCCTAACCAGCCAGATCAGCCGAATCAACCCTGGCGATCAATGGGGTGACAGATATCGCAGCCAGATTTCCCTCACATCCTACAAGAGACTCATTTTAAAACTGAGGACACCTTCAGATTGAAAGTGAGGAGATGGAGAACTATCTATCATGCCACTGGAAGTCAAAAGAAAGCTAGAGTAGCCATACTTATATCAGACAAACTAGACTTTAAATTAAAGGTTGTAACAAGAGATGAAAAAGGGCATTATATAATAATTACAGGGACTATCCATCAGGAAGAGCTAACAATTAGAAATGTCTATGTGCCAAACACAGGAGCCCCCAAATATATAAAAGAATTAATCACAAACATAAGCAACCTTATTGATAAGAATGTGGCAATTGCAGGGGACTTTAATACTCCACTTAAAACAATGGATAGATCAACTAAACACAGGATCAACAAAGAAACAAGGGCCCTGAATGATACATTGGATCAGATGGACTTGACAGATATATTTAGAACCCTGCATCCCAAAGCAACAGAATATACTTTCTTCTCGAGTGCACATGGAACATTCTCCAAGATAGATCATGTAGTAGGTCACAAAACAGCCCTTCATAAGTATGAAAGAACTGAGATCATACCATGCACACTTTCAGACAACAATGCTATGAAACTTGAAGTCAACCACAGGAAAAAGTCTGGAAAACCTCCAAAAGCATGGAAGTTAAAGAAGACCCTACTAAAGAAGGAATGGGTCAACCAGGCAATTAAAAAAGAAATTAAAAAATATATGGAAAAAAATGAAGATGAAAATACAACAATCCAAACGCTTTGGGATGCAGCGAAGCCAGTCCTGAGAGGAAAATACATTGCAATCCAGGCCTATCTCAAGAAACAAGAAAAATCCCAAATACAAAATCTAACAGCACACTTAAAGGAAACAGAAGCAGAACAGCAAAGACACCCCAAACCCAGAGAAGAGAAATAATAAAGATCAGAGCAGAAATAAACAATACAGAATCGAAAAAAATTGTAGAGGAGATCAATGAAAACAAGTTTGGTTTTTTGAAAATATAAACAAAACTGATAAACCTCTAGTCAAGCTTCTTAAAAAGAAAAGGGAGATGACCCAAATAGATAAAATCATGAATGAAAATGGAATCATTACAACCAATTCCTCAGAAATACAAGCAATTATCAGGGAATACTGTTAAAAATTTCAGGCCAACAAACTGGACAGCCTGGAAGAAACTGACAAATTCCTAAGCACCCAAACACTTCCAAATCTCACACAGGAAAAAAGAGAAAATGTGAATGGACACATAAGCAGCAAAGAAATTGAATCAGTTATCAAAAATCTCCCAACAAATAAGAGTCCAGGACCAGATGGCTTCCCTGGGGAATTCTACCAGACATTTAAAGCAGAGCTAATACCTAGCCTTCTCAAGCTGTTCCAAAAAAATAGAAAGGGAAGGAAAACTTCCAGACTCCTTCTATGAAGCCAGCATTACTTTGACTCCTAGATCAGACAGAGACCCAGCAAAAAAAAGAGAAGTACAGGCCAATATCCCTGATGAATATGGATGCAAAAATTCTCAATAAGATACTAGCAAATTGAATTCAACAGCATATAAAAAGAATTATTCACCATGATCAAGTGGGATTCATTCCTGGGCTGCAGGGCTGGTTCAACCTTCACAAATCAATCAAGGTGATACACCACATTAATAAAAGAAAAGATAAGAAGCAGATGATCCTGTCATTCGATGCAGATATTGCATTTGACCAAATTCAGCATCCTTTCTTAATAAAATCCCTCGAGAAAGTCGGAATAGAAGGAACATACTTAAACATCATAAAAGCCATTTATGAAAAGCCCACAGTTAATATCATCCTCAATGGGGAAAAACTGAGAGCTTTTCCCCTGAGATCATGAACACGACAGGGTTGTCCACTCTCACCGCTGTTGTTTCACATAGTGTTAGAAGTGCTAACATCAGCAATCCGGCAACAAAAGGAAATCAAAGGCATAAAAATTGGCAAAGATGAAGTCAAGCTTTCACTTTTTGCAGATGACATGATATTATACATGGAAAACCTGACAGACTCCACCAAAAGTCTGGTAGAATGGATACATGAATTCAGCAAAGTTGCAGGATACAAAATTAATGTACAGAAATCAGTTGCATTCTTATACACTAACAATGAGGCAACAGAAAGACAAATAAAGAAACTGATCCCATTCACAATTGTACCAAGAAACATAAAATACCTAGGAATAAACCTAGCCAAAGATGTAAAAGATCTGCATGTTGAAAATTACAGAAAGCTTATGAAGGAAACTGAAGAAGATATAAAGAAATGGAAAAATATTCCGTGCTCATGGATTGGAAGAATAAATATTGTCAAAATGTCAATACTACCCAAAGCTATCTACACATTCAATGCAATCCCAATCAAAATTGCACCAGCATTCTTCTCGAAGTTAGAACAAGCAATTCTAAAATTTGTATGGAACAACAAAAGACCCCACATAGCCAAAGTAATATTGAAGAAGAAGACCAAAGCAGGAGGCATCACAATCCCAGACTTTAGCCTCTACTACAAAGCTGTAATCATCAAGATAGCATGGTATTGGCACAAAAAGAGACACATAGACCAATGGAATAGAATAGAAACCCCAGAACTAGACCCACAAAAGCATGGCCAACTAATCTTTGACAATTGAAGATTTTCATTTTTCAATGGAAAAAAGACAGTGTCTTTAACAAATGGTGTTGGGAGAGCTGGACAGCAACATGCAGAAGGATGAAAGTAGACCACTTTCTCACACCATTCACAAAAATAAACTCAAAATGGATAAAGGACCTGAATGTGTGACAGGAGACCATCAAAACCCTAGAGGAGAAAGCAGGAAAAACTTCTCTGACCTCAGCCGCAGCAATTTCTTACTTGACACATCCCCAAAGGCAAGGGAATTAAAAGCAAAAATGAACTATTGGGACTTCATCAAGATAAAAAGCTTTTGCACTGCAAAGGAAACAATCAAAAAAACTAAAAGGCAACCAACGGAATGGGAAAAAATATTTGCAAATGACATATCGGACAAAGGGCTAGTATCCAAAATCTATAAAAAAGACAACAAACTCCACACCCAAAAAACAAATAATCCAGTGAAGAAATGGGCAGAAAATATGAATAGACACTTTTCCAAAGAAGACATCCAGATGGCCCACAGGCGCATGAAAAGGTGCTCAATGTCCCTCCTCATCAGGGAAATACAAATCAATACCACATTCAGAAACCACCTCACGCCAGTCAGAGTGGCTAAAATGAAGAAATCAGGAGACTATAGATGCTGAAGAAGATGTGGAGAAACGGGAACCCTCTTGCACTGTTGGTGGGAATGCAAACTGGTGCAGCTGCTCTGGAAAACAGTGTGGAGGTTCCTCAAAAATTAAATATAGATCTATCCTATGACCCAGAAATAGCACTGCTAGGAATTTACCCAAGGGATGCAGGAGTGCTGATGTGTAGGGGTACTTGTACCCCAATGTTTATAGCAGCACTTTCACCAGTAGCCAAATTATGGAAAGAGCCTAAATGTCTGTCAACTGATGAATGGATAAAGAATTATGGTTTATATACACAATGGAATACTATGTGTCAATGAGAAAGAATGAAATATGGCCTTTTGTAGCAACCTTGATGGAACTGGAGAGTGTTATGCTAAGTGAAATAAGTCATATAGAGAAAGACAGATACCATATGTTTTCACTGTTATGTGGATCCTGAGATACTTAACAGAAGACCATGGGGGAGGGGAAGGGAAAAAAACAGGTTAGAGAGGGAGGGAGCCAAAACAGAAGAGACTCTTAAAATCTGAGAACAAACTGAGGGTTGATGGGGGGTGGGAGGGAGGGGAGGGCAGGTGAGGGGTATTGAGGAGGATATCTGTTGGGATGAGCACTGGGTGTTGTATGGAAACCAGTTTGACAATAAATTTCATATTAAAAAAAAAGAATGAATGTCATTACTCAAATATGATCTGATACTTTTATAGTTCCAACCACGAACAATGCTGACTGGTGATGCAGAATTATTACCATGACCCACCAGGTAGCATGTAGGAAACCAAAGTCTTTGGGTTCCAGAAAGAGTATGGTTGCAAAGCTGAAACTTAAAGGAATTGATGGAAGGGAACCACCAGAATTGGAGACTGTGGCTTAATTTGAGTCAGCATAAGAAATCTCACCCAGCTTAGACATGGACAGGACTGACACTGATAGCTCTTTCCCATTTCTGTGCATGGTGGCCCGTTTTAGTTTGTGGAGCAATTTTCCTGGTTAATTTCAATAACGAACAAGGCTCTGGCATGCTAACTAGTTACAGGCTTCCTACGCTAGGATCACCCAAACACATAAAGCAGTTAATAACAAACAAAGGAATTAATTGATAATAATACAATAATAGTAGGGGACTTTACAGCACACTTACATCAATGGACAGATCATTTAAACAGAAAATCAACAAGGAAACAATGGCTTTCAAAGACATAATGGAACACACGGGTTTAATAGATATATTCAGAACATTCCATCCTAAAACAAGAGAATATACATTCTTCTCAAGCCCACAAAACAAACCTCAACAAATTCAAGAATATCGAAATTGTGCCATGCATATTTTCTGACTACAACATTATGAAACTATAAGACAAGCATAAGAAATAGTTGGCAAAGACTATACAAGGAGATAAAGAACATGCTACTAAACAATAAATGGATCAACCAGAAAATCAAAGAATAAATAAAGTACATGGAAACAAATGAAAACAAGGGTCCAAAACCTCTCAGATGCAACAAAACCAGTTCGAGAAGGAAGTTTAACAAGCCTACCTCAAGAAGCAAGAAAAATCTCAAACAAGCTAACTCTACACCAAAAGGAGGTAGAGAAGAACAACAAACAAAACCTAAACCAGCGGAAGGAAGGAAATAATAAAGATCAGAGCAGAAATAAATGATGAAGAAAATTAAAAAATCAATAGAACAGATTAATGAAACCAGGAGCTGATTCTTCGAAAAAATAAAATTGATAAGCCTCTAAGCTGTCTGATCAAGACAAAAGGAGAAAAGACCCAAATAAATAAAATAAGACAGGAGAAATAACAACCAACCATATAAAAAAGCATAAGAGAATATTATGAAAAACTATATGCCAACAAATTGGGCAGCCCAGAAGAAATGGATATATTCCTAGAAACATATAAACTACCAAAACTGAAACAGGAAGAAATAAAAAAGTTGAACAGACTGACAACCAGCAAAGACACTGAATTAGAAATCAAAACTTGGGGCACTGGGTGGCTGAGTCAGTTAAGCATCCAACTTAGGCTCAGGGCATGATCTCACCGTCTGTGAGTTTGAGCCCTGAATCAGGCTCCATGCCAACAGCTCAGAGCCTGAAGCCTGGTTCTTATTCTGTGTCTCCCTCTCTCTCTGCTCCTCCCCTGCTGGGTGCTCTCGCTCTCTCTCTCTCTCTCTCTCTCTCTCTCTCAAAAATAAAAAAGAAAAAGATAAACAAACAAACAAAAAAAAAGAAATCACAACTCTCCCAACAGATAAAAGTCCAGGGCTAGATAGCTTCACAGGCAAATTCCACTAACCATTTAAAGAATTTCAAAAATAGAAGAGGAAGGAAAACTTCCAAATTCATTCTATGAGGTCAATATTACCCTGATACCAAAACCATATAAAGACACCACTAAAAAAGAGAACTACAGGTCAATATCCCTGATGAACATAGATGCAAAAATTACCAACAAAATACCAGCAAACTGAATTCAACAATAAATTAAAAAATCATTCACCACAATCAAGTAGGATTTACTCATGGGTTGCAAAACTAGTCCAATATTTGCAAATCAATTAAGATGATGCATCACATCAATTAGAGAAAAGGTAAGAACTATATGATCATTTCAATAGATGCAGAAAAAGCATTTGACAAAGTACAGCTTCCATTCATTATAAAAACCCTCAACAAAGTAAGTTTACAGAGAACACACCTGAACATAATAAAGGCCATATATGAAATACCCATAGCTAATGTCATCCTTAATGGGGAATAACAGAGTATTCTCCCTAAGGTCAGGAACAAGACAAGGATGTACACTGGCACCACTTTATTCAACATAGGACTGGAAGTCCTAGCCACAGCAGTCAGACAACAAAAAGAAATAAAAGACATCCAAATTGGTAAGAAATAAAATATTCATGATTGGCAGAGGACTTTATACTACATATAGAAAACCCAAAAAGTTCCACCCCAAAACTGCTAGAACTGATAAATTCATTAAAGTCACAGGATACAATATCAGTGTAGAGAAATCTGTTGCATTTCTATATACCAATAATGAAGCAGCAGAAAGAGAAATTACAAAAACAATACCATTTACAACTGCAACAAAAATAAGATGCCTAGGAATAAACCTAACCAAAGAGGTGAATGACCTGTACTCCAAAATTATAAAACACTGATGAAAGAAATTAAAGATGACACGGAGAAATGTAAAGACATTCCAATCTCATGGATAGGAAGAACAATGTTAAAATGTCTATACCACCCAAAACAAGCTATACATTTAATGCAATCCCTATCAAAATACCACTAGCTTCACAGAACTACAAAAAACCTAAATGTGAGACGTGTTAACCATCAAAATCCTAGAAGAGAACACAGGCAGTAACTTCTTTGACAATGGCAAACTTGTCTCTAGATATGTTTCCTGAGGCAAGGAAGACAAAAGCAAAAATAAACTATTGGGATTATGGCAACATTAAAAGCTTCTGCACAGCAAATGAAACAAGCAACAAAACCAAAAGGCAACCTTTGGAATGGGAGGAGATATTTGCAAATGACATATCTGATAAAGAGTTAGTATCTAAAATATATAAAGAACTTCTATAACTCAACACCCAAAAAATGAATAATCCAGTTAAAAAAATGGGCAGAAGATATGAATAGACGTTTTTCCACAGACAACATATAGATGGGCAACAGACCCATGAAAAGATGCTCAACATTACTCATTATCAGAGAAATGCAAATCAAAACTACAATGAGATATCACTTTATACCTGTCAGAATGGCTCAAATCAACAACATAAAAAACAACAGGTGGTGTTGAGGATGTAGACAAAAAGGAACCCTCTTGCACTATTGGTGGGAATGCAAACTGGTGCAGCCACTCTGGAAAACAGTATGGAGGTTCCTCAAAAAATTAACAGTAGAACTACCTTAAGATCCAGCAATCGCACTACTGGGTGTTTATCCAAATAATACAAGAACACTAATTCAAAGGGATACAGACACATACCCTATGTTTACAGCAGCATTGTTTACAATAGTGAAGATATGGAAACAGCCCAAAGTGTCTATCAATCGATGAATGGATAATAACATGTACGCACACACACACACACACGCACATGCACACACACACAAAGTAGATATTACTCAACTATAAAAAAGAATGAAATCTTGCCATCTGCAATGAAGTGGATGGAGTTGGAGAGTACTATGCTAAGCGAAGTAAATCAGTCAGGGAAAGATAAATACCATATGATTTCACTCATATGTGTAATTTAAGAAATAGAACAAACAAAGGGGAATAAAGGACAGAGTGAGAGAGTGACAAATCAAGAAACATACTTTTAATTAACAGAACAAACTGATAGTTTCTAGAGGCCAGGTGGTTGGGGGATATAGAGGATGATGATTAAGGAGTACACTTGTGATGATGGGCACAGGGTGATGTATGGAATTGTCGAATCACTATATTGTATATCTGAAACTAATATAACACTATATGTTAACTAGAATTAAAATAATTTTTTAATTGTAAATTAAATATATATAAAAACAATGAAAATCTTAACTAAAGGATTCCAACCTCTAAGGATTTACTATTTATAAATGAACTTATTCATTATGAACACTCACATCAGCTGAAAATACTTCTTCTACCACTTTCAGATTTTAATAAAACCATGTATTTTTATAGGCTGAATATTTAGATATAAAGTTTCTAGTAGGAAGCAAAAATGAGTTGCTCACCAGAAGAAAATTCACAGGGCAATTTACTGAAACCATGTGAACCTTTCGAAAGGTAATTCCTAGACCAATGGTGGAACAGGTTCCCCTTGCTTGACTTCAACTCGCTCAGTGAAAATGGTTGATCACAACTAAACTTGGTCTCCAAGAGAAACCAAAGCCACCTGTTACTGTTAGTGAGAAAGAGGGAACTTATATAAGGCTAACATCTATGATCATATGTGGTGGATAAGGCAGGAGAATACTGCTGAAAGCAGGATTCTGCCATGCCAATGTGTATCAAGATGGTAAGAATAGCTCACTTGTTTGTTGCTATTCACACTAGAAGCAAGAGGTTGCAGGGTAGTAAAACTGCAAGCAAGTGACTCCTGCCAGTGAGCTGAAGCAGAAAGTCACTCTAGTTAGAACTTCTTGCTGCAGCTGTACCACCTAGCAGGATAGATGACTCAGAAACTACAGTTACAAATAATGTTTCCACAAAGGATGGAGTTGGAAAAATTACAGTACACATTCTCTGCCCTCTGTTGCTATAATAACAAAAAGAACCTACTTTTTATAGTATGACAACTATATGGTAAGCTTTGTATTAGGGCTTAACATTACCTTGTGCCATTTATTCCATACAATAAACTTATGATATAGATGTATTATCTCCATTTTATAGAAGGGAAACCAAGCTCAGATAGATTTAGAAATGTGTTTTAAAACCATCAGGCATTGGTAGAGCTCAGTAACCAATTATTTACTGTGAGTTGCTCTTAGAATTATATTTATTAAACTGATCAGCAATTATATGCAGTGTTTTATGACATCCCTAATTAGCTTCTGTTACTGTTCTTTAAAATTTTACTTATAAATATAATACTGCAACCCCCTTAGGGCCATACACACAGTAGGCTCTATAGTTAAGTTGAATTTATATGAGAAAAATAAAAATGCCAAGGCACCTCTTTCCCCTTTCACCTCTCCATCTGAACTCTTAGCTAAATCACTAAAATGACCATTATACCTCTTCCATGTTAAAAGTTTTCAAATCAGTCTTTTGGAGAAAGGGGTGGGATAAGAGTTTTCTCAAAAGGAAAATACCTCTTATTTCATAATAAAAGTCAATAGGAAATTAGGAATTATTTAACACAAATGAATAATTTTTAGCAGAAATAATATAAACTCTATAATAAGGCATGCTTGTAAAAATCTAAGTCTTACTAACTACTAAAGAGCTACACACAAAGGACTTCTTTTGGGTCACCTGTAAATAAGGTTATATATGCTGATGCAATGACAAGAGGGAAAAAGGTTCTTCCTGAAAGTAACAACATGTTGTTCTCTGTTGCTGGATAGAAGGTAAGTGTGAAGTAAACCTGCAGAACAGAAAGTTCTCACCAGAAAAGTAGCTCTCTCAAACAAAAGGACTTCATCAGCCTCAATAATTTCAGCAAAATTCCTTAGGTTCATTTCCAGCTGCTGAACATTGGGGATCAGCTGATAAACAATGCTGGACCAAGCCTAACGGAACAGAAGCACAGTGTAATATTACTAACAGGTAGGCAGTCCCAGACCTTTGCAAATGAGTAAGTATACTATAACATATGGACAGCAAAATATGGTGTCCCAAACAAACACTTGTAACAAATATGGCATGACACAAACAAAATGAGATGAAGGTAATATTTGATTATTATCCTTCAGATGGAATTTTTTAAAGTTTCAAACACATAAAATGCTGGAGAAACTTCTTTCCATTGATAATTTTTTTAAAAATTAATAATTTAATTCCATGACTTTTGCCTTAAGAATAGTTGAAAACTCTGATTTACTGGACCAAATAAAACGTTTGTAATCCAGCCATTCAACAAATATTTAAGTGCAATAATGTAGACCACTCTAAATATCAGAAGATAATAGTGCTATATTTAACATAAATCCAAGAATCAATTTTGTAAAAAGTATCATCAGAGTCACATGGAAAAATGGCCCCTCCCCTTAATGGGATAATGTACAAAAGAAATCACAAGAGAAATTAGTGGCATTATCATTCCAAAAGGCTTATTATTGTCAGTTGTATAAATTATTGATCCAATTGAATTAAAAATGGTCCATTGTGTGATTCCTAAAACTGACTTCATCCAGAGAAGTATTACTAATGTAAGTAGTTGAAATTAACCACACCCTCCCTCTATTCTCTTAAGGCTCTTTTATTTGCATTTCCATTGTAATAATTCCTTCCAATTTGTCTGATAAGCTTGTTCTTCTCTCCCCTACTAGAGGGCAGGAACCTGGTCTTAGTCAATTTGTGTGTCCAATAGCATCAAGCAGATATGCAATGAGTGCTTGTAGAATAAAACAAAATAAAAATTTAAGTCAGCTCTATGCAACATTGATGTAAGAGATAGTAGTGCCATGTCTCTGTTCCAATTAGTTTTATTACTTAAGCATAGGGGTTCAGGTTCCAAGTTCCCAGGTCGGTGTTAATGTCACTGCTGAATTTACCTTGGAGAAGGCACCAAAGCTAACCACAGCAGAGACATTGTCACTCACAGCAGTGTTGTGATTAGCCAATTGTCTTTGGTCGTGTTATGTATTGCCATCCTTCACACCGCAGTTGGTTCTTATCAGTGCGTCATGTCCATCCTTATTCACGGTTACCTGTTCTATGGGAATAAGGCTTTGAGAGAAATTCGGCCCAAATTAATCTAGAGCAGTATTTCCTAGACAGGTATCTCAAAATGATCTGTTATTAGAGTGAGGCTGAGTCAACAATATTGGGAAAAAGTGAATTAGTTTAAAAAAGAAATAAATGGCTATTTTTAATGCCCACTGGTTTTTCTCCTTGGCAAATCAGGTTTCTGTGCTTCTCTGGTTGTAGATAATTGTCAGATGCAGTTGATAATGAGGCTGTAGCTACCAGTGACAGAGAAAGATGCTTTCCCACCCAGAGTCAGACTTGTCAATGAATATTAGCAGCAGGAAGGAAAGGTCTGACCAGGAGAGGACCCCAAAGAAACCAGTCTTTCAAATCACCAGATCAGTAGGGAAAAATCAGGATAAGGAGCCTATGTGCCAATAATGTAATTTCAGCTTAATCTGTAACATAGCTATTATAACCTCTACAACTACTACAAGCAGTGCTTCCATTACAGCAATGGAAACAATCCTGGTTAAAAGAATACTAGTCTCCAATATGGCATGAAAGTTGAAGCTACCATATTCTAGGCATAACATATCTCATTTTAAGACTCTCATTTCCAATATCGTCCCTAAATATTGTTATTCTACTGCCATCCAAACTGAAGCAGACTAGTTTATATACTGAAGAGATACCTGAATATTACACACAGATCCAATCAGCATTGAGACCACAACAGGTCACAATGGATGATGGCCAGTAAAACCTCTGCTGTCACAAAGATCAGTATGAAATTAATCATGATCAAACTGGCTAGTTCAGTCACTTGGTAGGTATCTCAACACAATTCAAGATCAAACCCCAAATCTCTTAAGGTTAAGTTTGATAGTTTTAAAATAGGGTAGAAGAGTTATGTGAGCAAATCATAATGGAAAAACTTTCCTAACCTGGGCAAATTATTTATTGTAGATTATTTCCTTTTTCAGTTCAACACATCTAAATGGATATGACAGAGTTTAAAATCTTTTACTTTTGACAATACCCTTTTAGCTTTTTTTTCATTTTCTTAAGTAAGGGCGCTAAGGGAAACATACACACCTTATAGAGAGTTTCATCCCAGATAGATGTTCGGAAACAAGAACATTCCAATGGGCGAGACAAACGCCTCAGATCTTCTTCTCGCTCTTTAAAAATCTAAATTAAAAAGTCCACATATAGATTAGCATATAACAGCTCTTCTCTTTCATTGCAAAATCTGAAATGTAATTATTTCAGTGTATTTTAAACAAGAATATTTCCTCTTTCCTCAGAGGAGTGTGTACATTACTTCGTAAAATAGGATGGCAGAAATTATTTCAGGTCAGGTCTAAAAGTACAACTACTAGTATTCTTCAGGCTTCTGCTGCTTGTGCTGAGTGCTCACTGAGAGCACTGTGTTGGGAAAAAAAAATTACCATACAGAGGAGTGTTTATAAAATATATCTAATGTTCCAAATCACCTAATCTGGGTCACTTTAAGGTAATAATATTGTAAATTAAAATACTTTAACCTTTGTAGGTATTTTTCTCTCTCACACAAATATATGCATATACTCAAATATATTCTCATATATATTATTTCTGAATGGACTATATTTATTTGGCTATATAACACCCCCCACACACAAACAGAAATATCTATCCATTTTGGTATGATATGTATCTATGTATAAATGCCCAAATACACATCGAAGAATACCTATTTGTACAAATATATATATACACAGGTATTTTCCATGACTGGGTGGGTTTGTAGTGAGCGCATGTATACACTGTGGTGGTTAATTTGATGTATCAATGTGGCTAGGCCACAGTACCCAGACATTTGGTCAAAGCAGTTTAGATCTTCTTGTGAGGCATTTTTAAATGAGATTAATATTTATATTAGTAGACTACTCCATAATGTGGGTAGGCTTTATACAATCAGTTGAAGGCCTTAAGAGAAAAAAGGTCACCATTCCGCCAGGAAGGGGGAATTCTGCCTCCAGACTGACTTCTGAATGGAACTGCAATAACTACTCTTTCCTGGGTCTCTATTCTATCAGCCTGTCCTGCAGATTTTGGACTTGCCAGTCTCCACAACTGTACAAGTCAATTCCTTAAAAACCAATCAATCAATGAATCCCCCCCACCTCTCTCTCTCTCTCTACACACACACACACACACACACACACACACACACACACACACACACACTTATTGGTTCTGTTTACTTGGGGAACCCACACACATACAATAAACTATCTATCTTGCTTGAAATTGATATTTAGGGAAGCACCCTAGCCACTTTGACTTCAAAACTTGCAAGTTTTAATCTTTATTAAGTGAAGTACACTTTTATTAATTGAGTTTAAAATATCACAAAGAACATTCATATATCTTTGGGGATATATTCTATAAGCATTTAGGAAACAATAAGTTGATTAATAAAAATGAAAAGTAATTTAAAAAATCCATAAGGACCTTATTTGTTGGAATGCTCTGTTTTTCTATCACAAATTGGGCCGGGTAATGAAGTGATTTTTAAAGGAAACAAAACAGAAAACAAAACAACAGCAAGAATAACAATAACACAGCCCTCATAATCCCAAGACTCAAGCTACATGCAGATATTCTACTGAATTACAACAGAATTAATATTTCGTGAGAAAAGGAAAGAGAGAAGGAAAAAAGACTAGATACTCAAAAATAGTTTTCAGAGTCAAATACAGAACCTGGTCAAGTTGTTTATAACCTGTAAGGTTACCTAGAAACACCAAAATATGCCCAAACACCAAAACACTGGAGGCAATACTGTAACTAGTTATACAAAAAAAGTATTCCTTACTGTAGCTATTACCAAAAAATTCCTTTAAATAAAGGGTATCCTTAGACTCCTAGGTTCCAATCCAAAAAGGAACTGTATTCTTCTATATCACCAAAATATTCTGAAACTGCTTTTCTTACCTTTATCCTTACAGGATCTTCTCTTTCAGCTTAGACTTTAAAATCAAATCCTCTTATATTGCATAAACTAAAGTTGGACTATTTTTGTTACTTGCCAGACCTGGGGTCTCATAGCTAGCTAGGAGTCATCTCTTTCTACTGTGTCTTCTTTGGTTAATTTATGTGTACTAATCCCCATGCTAGAAAAGAAGCCAAAGATACCATATCAGTGTAATTAAGAGGGACTGGGCATTGAGCCTAACCTAAAGTGATTGGCACTTCTATTGGTGCATAAATATTTTCTAAGTTAACCTAGTGAATGCAATAACCCTTCTTCATCTCACCCCTGGTGGGTCTTCTAGCCTTCACAGTAACTACCTCTTTTGAAGGACAATAAAACAGGGTAAGTAAACATAAACATACATAAAGGAGGATGTAAATGGAGAAGATGGCGGACTAGGAGGATGCTAAGCTCATTTTATCCCACGAACACACAAAAATAACAGTCACATCAGTGCAACCAAACAAGAAAATAATCTAAAGACTGGCAGAAAGAGTTTCCATAGCTAATAGAACACACTGAAAGGGTGAGGGGCAGAGATGTGGGGAACCAAACTCTCAGCCAGACTAACCACAAATGGGAGGGACACCACAAGCATGGAGAAGGGAGAGGAGCAGACCCCACATTAGGCACCCCAGACATAGGGACCTGCACTAGGAAGATGAGTCCCCCTAACATTTGGTTTTGAAACAAGTGGGGCTTAACTTTGTGAGTTTTTATAGTCAGGGGGCTTAAATTCAGATACTTTAAAATCAGCTGGCTCAGCTCTGGGAGAGCTGGAAGGCAATAGGAAACTAAGTCTTCATCCTCAAAGAGTCATCATATCAAACAACTCCACTGAGATACTGCATAGAAGCAGCAGTGTGAAAAGTGCTTAGGGTACACATTAAAGAGATTTATTTTCCAATCTCAGAACATGTGAAGGAGGGCAAGGGATCTTTAGGAGACTTCTCCAAGAACAAAAGAACTGGTGGGAGCCATTTCTTTGCACCCACAGCCTAGATAGCTAGACACTTGCAGAAAATACCATGAACACTCTCCACTTTGCTTGCTAACACTATGCAGCTCACCCTCACAATCTCTTGTGGACTGGTTCTATCCAACCCACTCTACAAAGGAGTCCCTCCAAAGCAGCTCCTGCATGTCTCATCCTACAGGGGCCAGCACTACTCCAAAGTAACTCCTGTACTGGGGAGAGGGGAAAATAACCCTTCGACTAAAGCCTCGGTAACCAAGCCTTATAACTGGCAGTATAAAGAGAGTCCTGGGATGCCTGGGTGGCTCAGTTGGTTAGGCGTCCGACTTCGGCTCAGGTCATGATTTCCCAGTCTGTGAGTTTGAGCCCCACTTCAGGCTTTGTGCTGACAGCTCAGAGCTTGGAGCCTATTTCAGATTCTGTGTCTCCCTCTCTCTCTGACCCTCCCCCATTCATGCTCTGTCTCTGTCTCAAATATAAATAAACACTAAAAAAAAATTTAAAAAAAGAGAGTCCTGCCAAACATTACTCCTGCAGGCCCTGCAGGAATCTGGCCTGACTCCTGACCCCATACACCAACAAAAGCCCCTCAGGGGACAAGACAGGGAGAGCACTCTGCTGGTAGGTGCTATTTCAGCCCCAACAGACAGACCGGGAGCAGAGAGCTGGTTCGTCTCCAGACTCTGTCCACAAATGAAAGCCTCTCATTAGACAATGCAAGGAGACTGCACTGCAGTTTGATGCTACTGTAGCCCCTGCAAATGTGCTGAGGGCAGGCATCTGGTCTGATTGCTGAAACCACCCAATGATAAGCCCACAGTGGCTTCAGACTGCCCTCTTAACAGAACAGGGACCAAATCCTACCCAGTGCATGCATAATAGGCAAAGCAGGCCATTATAGCATACTGATAGGAAGGCAAATGTGGCTCAACAAGAAGAATAAGGCATATACAATCCACACAGGAGAAAGTCCTGAGGCACCTGGTTCTGATAAACAAGGGACATTGTGCTACAAGCCACAACAAGAACTTTTCTTTATAAGGCTATTACTTTCAATACCAGGAGACATAAATGATCTGATACAGAAACAAACACAGAGTTAGATAAAATGAGGAGGCAGAAGAGTATGTCCCAAATGAAATAGCAATAGAAAATAAAAGCAAAACAGCTAAGTGAAACGAAGATAAGCAATATGTGTGATAAAGAATTCAAAGTAATGGCCATAAAGATACTCACTGGATTTTTAAGAGGTAGAAAATATAAAAATAACAAATAAGAAATGAAGGATTCAATAACTGAAATTAAAAATACACAAGAGGAAGACAGAATCAATAGTTTAGAGGAGGAAGAAGACTGGATCATAGAGCTGGAAGAGAGACTAATTAATAGGAAGAACCAAACTGAAGAGCAAAAAAAAAAAAAAGGAATAATAAAAAATAAGAATAGGTTAAGGAAAGTTAACAACATCATTAAGTGTAATAACCCTTACATTATAGGGATTCCAAAAGAGAGAGAGAAGGGGGCAGAAAATGTATTTGAAGAAATAATAGCTGAAGAATTCTCTAATCTGGACAAGGAAACAGGTATCCAGATCCAGGAGGCACAGAGAACACCTAAAACAATCAACCAGAGGAGTACACACAAGACACATTAAAGTAAAATCGCAAAAAGTAGTGAGAAATAGAGAATTTTAAAAGCAGCATGAGAAAACTTATACACATAGGAAATCCCATCAGGCTATCCACTGCTTTTTCAGCAGAAACTTGGCAGGCCAGAAGGGAGTGGCATGATACATTCAAAGTACTAAAACAAAAAAATCTGCAACCAAGAATACTTTACCCAGCAAGGCTATCATTCAGAATAGAAGAAGAGAGTTTCACAGGCAACAAAAGTTAAAGGAGTTCACCACCACTAAACTAGCCTTAAAAAAGTTAAAGGGAATTCTTCAAGGGGAAAGAAAAGGCATGACCAGGAAAAAGATTATGAAATTATGATGAAATTATGAAATGAAAATACTTCATATAAACTTCATTATAAAATACTTCATTATAAACATAATAAAAGTAGTAGACTAATTACTTATAATACCAGTATGGACGTTAAACACAAAAGGATTAAAATAAATTATATCTATAAATATTACTCCATAGATTCACAAAATAAAAAGTTATGAATTATGACATCATATACATAAAAGGTTGTTGATGGCAGGAGTAAAAATTTAGTACTTTTAGAATGGGTTCAAAGTGACCATCTGTAAGGGTTAAATTGTAGTGTAGGGCTAATGTAGCTTAAAAAATAACAGCTTTGTTCTGACACTGAAGGTCAAGAGATAATAGCCTTGCTTTACTCTTGTAAATTATGCTTCACACTCTTGTAAATCAGGCTTCACCAATGAAGGAAACAAAAGCTCAAAGAAAAGAGCATCAGAGGCAAGGTCAAGGAGATCCACTGGTTGCAACTTAGCAGCAGAAAGTCTAAAATAATCACCTCATCCGGCAACTGTTTCTAGCTCATCTGGGAACTGTTTCTAACTCGTCTGGGAACTGTTTCTCTGTTCTGTTCCCAGGTGATAATAAAATGATGTGATCAGCCATAAAAACTCTGTATCCCGGCCGTTCGGGGCCACACTCTTATCAAGAGTGTTGGTCCCAATCGGTCGGCCTTGCCTCTCATTGCAATAAACTTTGTTGTGACTGTCACTGGTGCCCGTAGCATTCTGTTTCAGGAGTTGTGTGGATGCAACACATCAACTTAACATAGACAGCTATGGTCATCAGATGTTATATATGAGCATAATGGTAATCACAAATCAAAAACCTATAATAGATAACCAAAAAATAAAGAGAAAGGAATCCAAGCGTATCAGTAAAGAAAGCCATCAAACCACAAAGAAGAGAACAAGGGGAAAAAAACACAGAAAAACTACAAAAACAACCATAAAACAAATAACAACACAATAAGTACATATCTATCAATAATTACTTTGAGTTTAAATGGACTAAATGCTCCAATCAAAAGACACAGCATGACTGAATGTGTAAAAAGCAAGACCCTGTCTATAAGAGACTCACGTCACACTTAAAGACACATGCAGATTTAACGCAAAGGAATGGAAAAACATTTATCATGCAAATGGAAGTGAAAAAAAAGATGGGGTAGCAAAGCTTATATAAGACAAGATAGACTTTAAAACAAATACTGTAATAAGAGACAACAAAGCATTATGTAACAAGAGACAACAACTACATGATGATAAAGGGAATGATCCAATGTGAGGTAGGAACAATTATAAATATTTATGCAATCAACATAGGAGTACCTAAATAAAGAACATAAAGAAACAAACATATACACACAAAGACAAGCATTGAAAGTAATAATGGCAGGGGACTTTAACACCCCATTTACATCAATGGATATATCATCAAGACAGAAAATCACCCCAAAAAAAATAGTGGCTTTGAACACTGGACCAGATATAACTAACAGATATATTCAAAATATTCCATCCAGAAACAAAAGAATACACTCTTTTAAAGTGCACATGGAATATTCTCCAAAACAGATCACATGTTATGCCACAAAATAAGTCTCGGTAAATTATAAAAGAGTGAAAGCATATCATGCATGTTTTCTGACCACAATGGTACAAAATTAGAACTCAATCACAAGAAAAAATCTGGAAAGATCACAAATACATGGAGACTAGGGCACCTGGGTGACTCAGTCGGTTGAGCATCTGACTTCAGCTCAGGTCATGATCTTGCAGTCCGTGAGTTTGAGCCCTGCGTTGGGCTCTGTGCTGACAGCACAAACATTTAAAGAAGAATGAATACTATTCTTCTCAAACTATTCCAAAAAAATATGAGGAAGGAAAGCTTCCAAATTCAATCTATGAGGCCAGCATTACCCTGATACGAAAACCAGATAAAAACACGACAAAAAAGAAAACTACAGGCAAACTCACTGATGAACAAAGATGCAACAATCCTCCACAAAATATTAACGAACTGAATCTAACAATACAGTAAATAAATCATTCAACATGATCAGGTGGCATTTATATCTGGGATACAAGGCATTTAATATTTGCAAATCAATCAACGGGATACACCACATTACCAACAGAAAAGGGAAAAAGGAACATGCCTCAACATAATAAAGACCATATGAAAAACCTACAGCTAACATTCTCAATGGTGAAAAACTGACAGTTTTTTCTCTAAGATCAGGAAAAAGACAAGGATGTCCACTCTCACTACTTTTATTCAACATAGTATTAATAGGAAGTCCTAGCCAAAGCAATCAAACAAGGAATAAAAGGCATCCGTATTGGTAAGGAAGAATTCAAACTTACACTGTTTGCTGATGACACGATACTATATATTGAAAACCCGAAAGACTCAATCAAAAAACTATTAGAACTGGTAAATGAATTCAGTGAAGTTGCAGCATATAAAATTAATATACAGAAACCTGCATTTCCATACACTAATAATTAAGTAACAGAAAGAGAAATTAAGAAAACAATCCCTTTTATAATTGCAAAACAAAGAATAAAATATATAGGAATAAACCAAGCAGATAAAAGACCTATACTCTGAAAACTGTAACATACTGAAGAAGGAAACTGAAGATGACACTAACAAATGGAAATGATATTCCATGCTCATGGATCAAAAGAACAAATACTGAAATGTCCATACTACCCAAAGCACTATACAGATTTAACGCAATCCCTAACAAAATACCAACAGGATTTTTAACAAAAGTAGAACAAATAATCCTAAAATATGTATGGAACCACAGAAGACCCCGAACAACCAAAGCAATCTGGAAAAAGAAGAACAAAACCAGAGGTATCAGAATCCCAGATTTCAAGATCTACTACAAAGCTGTAGTAATAAAAACAGTACGGTACTGGCACAAAAATAAACATAGAGCCCATGGAACAAAATAGAACACAAATACACCCACGCTTATATGATCAATTAATCTACCATAATGGAGGCAAGAATATACAATAGGAAAAAGACAATTTCTTCAACAAATGTTACTGGGAAAACTGAATAGCTACATGCATATGAATTAAACTGGACCAATTTCTTACTCCATACACAAAAAAATGAACTCAAAATGGAGTAAAGACCTAAATGTGAGACCTGAAAATGTAAAATTCCTAAGAGAAAACATGGGCAATGATTTCTTTGACATTGGCAATAGAACCATTCTTCTAGTTACATCTGTTCTGGCAAGGGAAACAAAAGCAAAATCAAACTACTGGGACTACATAAAAATAAAAAGCTTTTGCACAATACAGGAAACCATCAATAAAACAAAAAAGGCAACCTACCAAATGGGAGAAAATATTTGCAAATAATATATCTAATAAGGGGTTAATATAAAAAATATATAAAAAACTTAAATAATTCAACCCCCCCTCCAAAAAAACCCCAAAAAATCCAATTTAAGAAATGGGCAGAGGACATGAATAGACATTTTTCCAAAGAGGACATACAAATGACCAACACACATGAAAAGATGTCCAACATCACTAATCATCAGGGAAGTCCAAATTAAAACCATAACAAGATATCACTTTACACCTCTCAGAAAGGCTAAAATAAAAATACACAAGAAATAACAAGTGTTGACAAGGATGTAAAGAAAAAGGGACCCTCATACACTGTTGGTGGGAAGGCAAATTGGTGCAGCCACTGAGGAAAACAGTAAGGAGATTCCTCAAAAAAATTAAAAATATACTTTTCATATGATCTAGTAATTCCACTACTGGGTATTTACCCAAAGGAAAGGAAAATACAAATGTAAAAAGATATGTGGGTCCCTATACTGCAGCAATCTTTACAATAGCCATGATATGAGAGCAACCCAAGTGTCCATCCATAGATGAATGAAGAAGATATGGTATTTATATATATACAATGGAGTATTATTCAGCAATAAAAATGAAGGAAATCTTACCATTTTTAAGAACAGGGATCAACCTAGAGAACATAATACTAAGTGAAATCAGCCAGAGAAAGATAAATACCATATAACTTAACTCATTTGTGGAACTTAAGAAACAAGACAAAGCAATAACAGAGGAAAAAAACACAAACAAAAAACCAGACTCTTAAATACAGAGAACAAACTCCTAGTCTCCAGAGGGGAGGTGGCTGGGAAAAATGGATGAAATAAAGGGGATTAAGAATACAGGTACCTTGATGAGCAGTGAGAAATATATAGAACTGATGAATCATTATACTGTATGGCTGAAATATAACACTACATGTTAATTTTACTTAATTAAGAAAACATACAGGCTGCTTAATGATATCACATTGACAAGTTCCTTACATAAACCTGAAAATTACTTGCCAAATGGATATTATATTTCCCTTACCATGGAAAATTTATGAGTATTTTTAAAAAACTTTGAGAGAACTCGGAAGATGGTGGCGTAAGAGGACGCTGGGCTCACCGCGCGTCCTGCTGATCACTTAGATTCCACCTACACCTGCCTAAATAACCCAGAAAACCGCCAGAGGATTAGCAGAACGGAGTCTCCAGAGCCAAGCGCAGACTAGAGGCCCACGGAAGAGGGTAGGAAGGGCAGCGAGGCGGTGTGCGCTCCACGGACTGGCGGGAGAGAGCCGGGGCGGAGGGGCGGCTCGCAGGCCAAGCAGAGCCCCCGAGTCTGGCTGGCAAAAGCGGAGGGGCCTGACAGACTGTGTTCCGACAGCAAGCGCCACTTAGCTCTGGGAGGTCATAAGTTAACAGCTCTGCTCAGAAAGTGGGAAGGCTGGAGGACAAAGGGAGGGAGAGCTGCTAAGCCCCTGGAAGACAGAGCTCAGTTTGGTGGGGAACAAAGGCGCTCGCCAGCGCCATCTCCCTCACCCAGCCCCCAGCCAAAATCCCAAAGGGAACCAGTTCCTGCCAGGGAACTTGCTCGCTCCACGCAACCACCCAACTCTGTGCTTCTGCAGAGCCAAACCTCCGGCAGCGGATCTGACTCCCTCCCGCTGCCACAGGGCCCCTCCTGAAGTGGATCACCTAAGGAGAAGCGAGCTAAGCCTGCCCCTCCTGCCCCCGTGCACCTTGCCTACCCACCCCAACTAATACGCCAGATCCCCAGCACCACAAGCCTGGCAGTGTGCAAGTAGCCCAGACGGGCCACGCCACCCCACAGTGAATCCCGCCCCTAGGAGAGGGGAAGAGAAGGCACACACCAGTCTGGCTGTGGCCCCAGCAGTGGGCTGGGGGCAGACATCAGGACTGAGTGCGGCCCCACCCACCAACTCCAGTTATACACCACAGCACAGGGGAAGTGCCCTGCA
This sequence comes from Acinonyx jubatus, assembly GCF_027475565.1. Classification (NCBI taxonomy): domain Eukaryota; kingdom Metazoa; phylum Chordata; class Mammalia; order Carnivora; family Felidae; genus Acinonyx; species Acinonyx jubatus. Next base: position 47,184,338 of record NC_069389.1, on the reverse strand, counting down.
GGTCCTCACCATGCCAGGGACTATCCAAAATGACCAAGCGGAAGAATTCCCCTCAGAAGAATCTCCAGGAAATAACAACAGCTAATGAACTGATCAAAAAGGATTTAAATAATATAACAGAAAGTGAATTTAGAATAATAGTCATAAAATTAATCGCTGGGCTTGAAAACAGTATAGAGGACAGCAGAGAATCTCTTGCTACAGAGATCAAGGGACTAAGGAACAGTCAGGAGGAGCTGAAAAGCACTTTAAATGAAATGCAAAACAAAATGGAAATGACGACAGCTCGGATTGAAGAGGCAGAGGAGAGAATAGGTGAACTAGAAGATAAAGTTATGGAAAAAGAGGAAGCTGAGAGAAAGAGATATAAAAATATCCAGGAGTATGAGGGGAAAATTAGAGAACTAAGTGATACACTAAAAAGAAATAATATACGCATAATTGGTATCCCAGAGGAGGAAGAGAGAGGGAAAGGTGCTGAAGGGGTACTTGAAGAAATCATAGCTGAGAACTTCCCCGAACTGGGGAAGGAAAAAGGCATTGAAATCCAAGAGGCACAGAGAACTCCCTTCAGACGTAACTTGAATCGATCTTCTGCACGACATATCACAGTGAAACTGGCAAAATACAAGGATAAAGAGAAAATTCTGAAAGCAGCAAGGGATAAGCGTGCCCTCACATATAAAGGGAGACCTATAAGACTCCTGACTGATCTCTCTTTTGAAACTTGGCAGGCCAGAAAGAATTGGCACGATATTTTCAGTGTGCTAAACAGGAAAAATATGCAGCCGAGAATCCTTTATCCAGCAAGTCTGTCATTTAGAATACAAGGAGAGATAAAGATCTTCCCAACAAACAAAAATTGAAGGAATTTGTCACCACTAAACCAGCCCTACAAGAGATCCTAAGGGGGACCCTGTGAGACAAAGTACCAGAGACATCACTACAAGCATAAAACATACAGGCATCACAATGACTCTAAACCTGTATCTTTCTATAATAACACTGAATGTAAATGGATTAAATGCGCCAACCAAAAGACATAGGGTATCAGAATGGATAAAAAAACAAGACCCATCTATTTGCTGTCTACAAGAGACTCATTTTAGACCTGAGGACACCTTCAGATTGAGAGTGAGGGGATGGAGAACTATTTATCATGCTACTGGAAGCCAAAAGAAAGCTGGAGTAGCCATACTTATATCAGACAAACTAGACTTTAAATTAAAGGCTGTAACAAGAGATGAAGAAGTGCATTATATAATCATTACAGGCTCTACCCATCAGGAAGAGCTAACAATGATAAATGTCTATACGCCAAATACCGGAGCCCCCAAATATATAAAACAATTACTCACAAACATAAGCAACCTTATTGATAAGAATGTGGTAATTGCAGGGGACTTTAACACCCCACTTACAGAAATGGATAGATCATCTAGACACACGGTCAATAAAGAAACAAGGGCCCTGAATGAGACATTGGATCAGATGGACTTGACAGATCTATTTAGAACTCTGCATCCCAAAGCAACAGAATATACTTTGTTCTCGAGTGCACATGGAACATTCTCCAAGAGAGATCATTTACTGGGTCACTAAACAGCCCTTCCTAAGTTTACCAGAATTGAAATTATACCATGCATACTTTCAGACAACAATGCTATGAAGCTTGAAATCCACCACAGGAAAAAGTCTGGAAAACCTCCAAAAGCATAGACGTTAAAGAACACCCTACTAACGAATGAGTGGGTCAACCAGGCAATTAGAGAAGAAATTAAAAGATATATGGAAACAAACGAAAATGAAAATACAACAATCCAAACGCTTTGGGATGCAGCGAAGGCAGTCCTGAGAGGAAAATACATTGCAATCCAGGCCTATCTCAAGAAACAAGAAAAATCCCAAATACAAAATCTAACAACACACCAAAGGAAATAGAAGCAGAACAGCAAAGGCAGCCTAAACCCAGCAGAAGAAGAGAAATAATAAAGATCAGAGCAGAAATAAACAATATAGAATCTAAAAAACTGTAGAGCAGATCAACGAAACCAAGAGTTGGTTTTTTGAAAAAATAAACAAAATTGACAAACCTCTAGCCAGGCTTCTCAAAAAGAAAAGGGAGATGACCCCAATAGATAAAATCATGAATGAAAATGGAATTATTACAACCAATCCCTCAGAGATACAAACAATTATCAGGAAATACTATGAAAAATTATATGCCAAAAAATTGGACAACCTGGAAGAAATGGACACATTCCTAAACACCCACACTCTTCCAAAACTCAATCAGCAGGAAATAGAAAGCTTGAACAGACCCATAACCAGCGAAGAAATTGAATCGGTTATCAAAAATCTCCCAACAAATAAGAGTCCAGGACCAGATGGCTTCCCAGGGGAGTTCTACCAGACGTTTAAAGCAGAATACCTATCCTTCTCAAGCTATTCCAAGAAATAGAAAGGGAAGGAAAACTTCCAGAGTCATTTTATGAAGCCAGTATTACTTTGATTCCTAAACCAGACAGAGACCCAGTAAAAAAAGAGAACTACAGACCAATATCCCTGATGAATATGGATGCAAAAATTCTCAATAAGATACTAGCAAATCGAATTCAACGGCATATAAAAAGAATTATCCACAATGATCAAGTGGGAATCATTCCTGGGATGCAGGGCTGGTTCAACATTCGCAAATCAATCAACGTGATACATCACATTAACAAAAAAAAAGGGAAGAACCATATGATCCTGTCAATCGATGCAGAAAAGGCCTTTGACAAAATCGAGCACCCTTTCTTAATAAAAACCCTTGAGAAAGTCGGGATAGAAGGAACATACTTAAAGATCATAAAAGCCATTTATGAAAAGCCCACAGCTAACATCATCCTCAACGGGGAAAAACTGAGAGCTTTTTCCCTGAGATCAGGAACACGACAGGGATGCCCACTCTCACCGCTGTTGTTTCACATAGTGCTGGAAGTTCTCACATCAGCAATCAGACAACAAAAGGAAATCAAAGGCATCAAAATTGGCAAAGATGAAGTCAAGCTTTCGCTTTTTGCAGATGACATGATATTGTACACGGAAAATCCGATAGACTCCACCAAAAGTCTGCTAGAACTGATACATGAATTCAGCAAAGTTGCAGGATACAAAATCAATGTACAGAAATCAGTTGCATTCTTATACACTAACAATGAGGCAACAGAAAGACAAATAAAGAAACTGATCCCATTCATAATTGCACCAAGAAGCATAAAATACCTAGGAATAAATCTAACCAAAGATGTAAAAGATCTGTATGCTGAAAACTATAGAAAGCTTATGAAGGTAATTGAAGAAGATATAAAGAAATGGAAAGACATTCCCTGCTCATGGATTGGAAGAATAAATATTGTCAAAATGTCAATACTACCCAAAGCTATCTACACATTCAATGCAATCCCAAGCAAAATTGCACCAGCATTCTTCTCGAAACTAGAACAAGCAATCCTAAAATTCATATGGAATCACAAAAGGCCCCGAATAGCCAAAGTAATTTTGAAGAAGAAGACCAAAGCAGGAGGCATCACAATCCCAGACTTTATCCTGTGATAAAAGCTGTAATCATCAAGACAGCATGGTATTGGCACAAAAACAGACACATAGACCAATGGAATAGAATAGAAACCCCAGAACTAGACCCACAAACGTATGGCCAACTAATCTTTGACAAAGCAGGAAAGAAGATCCAATGGAAAAAAGACAGTCTCTTTAACAAATGGTGCTGGGAGAACTGGACAGCAACATGCAGAAGGTTGAAACTAGACCACTTTCTCACACCATTCACAAAAATAAACTCAAAATGGATAAAGGACCTGAATGTGAGACAGGAAACCATCAAAACCTTAGAGGAGAAAGTAGGAAAAGACCTCTCTGACCTCAGCCGTAGCCATCTCTTACTCGACACATCCCCAAAGGCAAGGGAATTAAAAGCAAAAGTGAATTACTGGGACCTTATGAAGATAAAAAGCTTCTGCAAAGCAAAGGAAACAACCAACAAAACTAAAAGGCAACCAACGGAATGGGAAAAGATATTTGTAAATGACATATCGGACAAAGGGCTAGTATCCAAAATCTATAAAGAACTCACCAAACTCCACACCCGAAAAACAAATAACCCAGTGAAGAAATGGGCAGAAAACATGAAAAGACACTTCTCTAAAGAAGACATCCGGATGGCCAACAGGCACATGAAAAGATGTTCAACGTCGCTCCTTATCAGGGAAATACAAATCAAAACCACACTCAGATATCACCTCACGCCAGTCAGAGTGGCCAGAATGAACAAATCAGGAGACTATAGATGCTGGAGAGGATGTGGAGAAACGGGAACCCTCTTGCACTGTTGGTGGGAATGCAAATTGGTGCAGCCACTGTGGAAAGCAGTGTGGAGGTTCCTCAGAAAATTAAAAATAGACCTACCCTATGACCCAGCAGTAGCACTGCTAGGAATTTATCCAAGGGATACAGGAGTGCTGATGCATAGGGGCCCTTGTACCCCAATGTTTATAGCAGCACTCTCAACAATAGCCAATTATGGAAAGAGCCTAAATGTCCATCAACTGATGAATGGATAAAGAAATTGTGGTTTATATACACAATGGAATACTACGTGGCAATGAGAAAGAATGAAATATGGCCTTTTGTAGCAACGTGGATGGAACTGGAGAGTGTGATGCTAAGTGAAATAAGCCATACAGAGAAAGACAGATACCATATGGTTTCACTCTTATGTGGATCCTAAGAAACTTAACACAAACCCATGGGGGAAGGGAAGGAAAAAAAAAAAAGAGGTTAGAGTTGGAGAGAACCAAAACATAAGAGACTGTTAAAAACTGAGAACAAACTGAGGGTTGATGGGGGGTGGGAGGGAGGGGAGCGTGGGCGATGGGTATTGAGGAGGGCACCTTTTGGGGTGAGCACTGGGTGTTGTATGGAAACCAATTTGACAATGAATTTCATATATTAAAAAAAAAAAAAAAAACTTTGAGTGCTTCTGCTGAGATTTATTCTTCCTAAAAACAATCCTACCATTTACCTATATCTGTACAAAAGAAGTTTAGAAAGCATGTCAACCATTTTGTGCAGCACCCTTTATATTTCTTACCAGGTCCCGTTGATCCTCCTGTACCAGATCCATTTTGTGTACCAAGCAAAAGATTTTGGCATCTGGAGAATTCTGCAGAATAGCCTCTAGGCATGATTGGTAATAGTGCATGTCCTTTTCCAATTCACGGCTTTCCACATCAAACACATATATCAGAACCTCCACATTTCTGAAGATGTTGTCTCGCTGGCTAGTGAAATAATTTTCCATGAAAGTGTCCTGTCTAGTAGGAAAAAAAATCTAGGTAGTAAACAAGTCCTTGGTTTAGTCACTCCTATTTACAATGTATTTTTGTTGGCTTAATCAATGTGAAAGATAATCTTACAGCTTCAAATTACTAGGCAAATAAATAATAAAATAAATAGGCCAAAAAGGTATGGCCTCACCTTATTTCTTGAGCCCCACCTTGCACCACTCTTTGCTCCTCTCCTTGTGTTCCAAATACACTTTGACCTTCTCTCATTTGAACTAGCCTGTGGTGTACCCACCAAGGGGCATTTACACATTGTTTACTCTGTTGCACATGCTATTCCCCTATCTCCACATCTAACTAACTCCTACTTGTCCCTTTAGATTTCAGTTCAATCCATATTTCCTCACAGAAACTATCCCTGATATCCCTGTCTTGAGCAAATCCAGTCACCATAGGCCCTAATATAACAGTTTTTTTAATATTTATTTATTTTTGAGAGAGAGCATGTGCACAAGTGGGAGAGGGGCAGAGAGAGTGGGAGAAAGAGGATCCGAAGCAGACTCTGTGCTGACAGCAGAGAGCCCAATGCGGGGCTCAAACTCATGAGCCGTGAAATCATGACCTGAGCCAAATAGGACACTTAACTGACTGAGCCACCTAGGTGCCCCAACACTGTTTTTATTTTTCACACTTAACCACAAATGTGATATTACATGTGTCTGTGCAAATTTTTAATTAATGGAATTCACTTCCCTACACAATATATTCCATGAAAGCAAGGATCATGTCTGTTACTGTCTGTCGTTGTTTCCCAGCTTTATGCAAAGAGCCTGCCATAGGATAGGTGCTCAGCGAATGTTTATTGAATGAATAACCATCATACACTCTAAACTATATGACAATGACTCCAAGATAACTTTTTATAAGTGTTGTTCTTTGATCCTTAGGCTGTGTACTGCTTACCAAGAACTTCTCAATTACCAGGCAGCCAGTGAAAAAACAGTAGTTTTGTTGGAATTTAAGAAACAAAACAAGTAAGCAAAGGAAAAAGAGAGAGAGAGAGAGAGAGAGAGAGAGAGAGAGAGAGAGAGAAAGCAAAAAACAGACTCTTAAGTATTGAGAACAATCTGAGGGTTACCAGAAGGGAAGTAGGTGGAGGAGATGGGTGATATATGTGATGGGGATTAAGGAGTGCATTTATCGTGATGTGCACCAGTTACTGTATGGAATTGTTGAATCACTATATTGTATACCTGAAACTAATGTGAAACTGTATGCTAGCTATACTGGAATTAAAATAAAATAAAATAATAAAAAAACAGTTTTGTCATGTCACAAGCTTTTAGTCTTGTACTTTGTTATTAATTAGCTGTGTGACCTTGGGGGATTCATAAGCTCACTGGACGTCAGCTGCCTTATCTGCAAAATTAATAACACCTTAGTGCCTAAAAGCAAGGAACTATGACTAATCTCTTGAAATAGATTACAGAACTAGAAGAATGATAATGAGGAAGGATTTGTATGGAGAGAGCTCCTAGAGCATGAAGTGAACCATCTGCTAGCAATAATGGAGTCATTTTCTTATAGAATATTTGGCTATTTCATTATTATTTCAACAGAAAACTCATTCAGCACCTGTTATATGGTTGGTTCTATGCCAGGAGCTGGTAAAACACTGAGCTAACAATAATGTCTGTCTATTTTGTGAGGAACTTTCCTATGCATTTATATATCATCTTACTGAATCATCAAAACAACCCTATTGAGTGGGTACCACTATTATCTCTTTTGTACAGATGAAGAAAACGTAGCTCAAGAGTTTAAATAATCTACCCAAGATAACACAGCTAACAGAGGTGTGCTATAAACCCCAATCTAACTCCAGAGCCTAGGCTCCTAACCACTGCGCAGCATGGAGATGCAAATGGCCATATTGTAGGGAGCAATATCCACATATAAGCACAGTGAATGTGCATTTGTGATGGACTATTCTGGAAGTGCCTCAGCCATGAGAGGAAAAACTGTTTCCTACTCCTCCAACAGCTGGTAACTCAGCTGGAGAATATATACTTAGGGCAATCTACAGTGCTTAGACTGCCTGGAGATTGAAAATAATAAAGAATGAGGTGGTATGGTACGATGACTAAGAACTCAGCATTGGTATTATGACACTTGAGATAAAAACCTAATTTCTTCACCTGCAAAAGAGGGTGATAATCTATCCCATACTACAGATACCTAGATATAGCTTATGTTACTGATGATTAAACAGGTCACATATGGCATGTTCACAATTACATAAAAGTCAGAAATCTTTAATCAAGTGCCAGTTCTGAAGTAATTTCTATCGAATGTATCTATTACAAGTGATAGTTACTTTAATGTATTTTCTACATTTGATTATACTAGGTGCTATGATTACTGCCACTGGCCCCACAAACAAGCAGATGGTACTTACCCACCACAGTCCCACAGGTTCAATACCAGGTTTCCCAGAAATCGAACATGAGAATGTTCTACATCAACTGGAAGACAAATATGACAAATCTAGTATTGTAGCATGTGAGGTGAAATTCAAAATAAGCTAACCCAAAAAGAACTAACCCATGGAATTTAGAAGGACCAAAGTGGAGTGAAATGCTCAAAGCTACAACAAGAAGGTGATATTTAGCTTAGTAGTGCAGTTTAGTGGCAAGGTGGGCACCTAAACTAGTCTGAGCTACAGAGCTGGCTTTCACGTACGTCATTTTACTTTTTAGTACTTTAGTGCTTAGAGCAGAAACAATCTCCAATTATAATATTAATGTTAACATTTCAACATGTAAGACAGAGACATATACCATTTAATAGCTCTTCTCCAACCCACAAAAAAATTTAATACCAACACCAAATACAAAACAAGCATAAAACATAACCCAACTCACTCCCTCTATTGGTTTCCCTATTTCAGTTAATGATCCTACCACTGTCCCATTTGGAGGGGGGGAGAACAGGTCATTGTAGACTTCTCTGTCCACATTCATCGATATTCCTTTGTAATCTCTCAATTCCACTCCTTGTTTTACAACTTGCCACTAACATTAAGGAAGGCCCTTTACCTTTTCAAGCCTATATAACTATAATAGCTCTATAATTATCTCTCATCAGGAAACCTTACCCACTTTACTTCATCCTATAGGCTACTGTCAGGTTCATCTTCTTAACACTACTTTGAACATGTCACTCCGCATTCAAAAAACTTTCAATGGTTCCTCCATGCCTACAGGGGGGCATTCAAGGTCCCTCAGAATTTGGCTTCCAATCTACCTTTATATCCCCAGTGAGTCACATTAATAAAGCCTTTTGCTTCAGTCCAATTTGGTTTATTCATAGTCCTCCCCAACCCCACTACCTCCCCAACCCCTAATATACCTTACACCAGGGGTCGCAAACTTGCTAATATGGGCCAGGCCAGTAAATGTACAAAAGCAAAGATCATCATGTATGGAGAGCAAACATCCATCCAAGAGGATGATGGAGTGGTTGTCAATTACTCAATTACTCAGCTGTAGCTCATTTGTCAGGCATGAATGTGGGATCAAGATGATCATATCTTTAAAACTTCCAATAGTAGTAGGAAATCCAGATTTTTACAGAAACTTTTACATATTAATAACTAATTCCAATTTTTCTAAAACATTGTACAGGCCAAACAAAACATATCTACAGGCCTTATCCAGCTTATAGATTGCCTGTTTGCGACCTCTGCCTTACACTTCTCTCTGTACTCTATACTTTGCCTACTCTGTTCATCTGCCTAGAAAGTCCTCCCCACCTTTCTTTCAAAGTTATGTTCATCTATTAAAACCCAGATTAAATTCCACCTCCTCTAAAAGCCCTACCTGGCCACCCCCACTTACCGTCATCACTCCCTCTGAATTCATTCAAACATTTATTAAGCATCTACTCTCTGCCAGGCACCAAAAATCACAAGGAGGAATAATGAAAATTCTTATCCTGAAAATTTCCTTAAAGTCTAGCAATTATCATTTATACAATTTATGTGACAATCAATCATACAGTGGTGTTTCTTCTATGACTATCTTGAATCTATTGCTTAAATTGACTGCTCTCTAAACTTTGTGCAATTTTTTTCTTCTTATAACCTAGATCATAAGCAGCAAAGCATTATTATAAAAAACATGGGCATTGGAGGTAAACAATTTTAGTTCAAATACCAGCTGTACTTCTCTGTGTGACCTTGGGCAAGTCACTTAACCTCTGAGTATGTTTCCTTTTCTATTAAAAAAGATGGAAGGCATGCTACTGACCTCACAGGATTATTGTGAGGTTTAAAGGAGTTACAAGTGCCTGGCACGTAGTAGGTGCTCAAACTATTTCCCTTCTTCCCCTTACTTCCCCCTCCTTGGAAAAGGAATCATATCTTACATGTCTTTGTATTTCCAACAGAGTCTACGAGAGAGTAGGTGCTCAAACTGCTATTAATTTGAAGACTATGTAAACGGTCTAGTACTAAAAAAAAATGGAAAGAAGTGCTACTGAGAAAGGGAAAGACAATAACAAAAGAAGTGACAGGATTCAGTGACTGTTTAGATATGAAGCACATGGGACAGAAATCTGGTTTCTACTCCCATATCAGAAATTGTTCTCATCAAGTGACCAGTGGCCCCATTATCAAATCCAGTGGACTTTTTAGTCCTAGTCTTACTTTCTGCAGCATGACACTGTTGACTACTCTCTTCTCAAAAAATTCTCTTCTCTTGGCCTCTGATATCATACCTATAACCTCTCTGGCAGATCCTCCTATTCTTCTTTCTGTCCCTTAAATGTTAGAGTTCTTCAGGATTTCACCTTTGGCAACCTACTTTTTTCTCTAGATTTTTCCTCCAGGCAAGCTTTCTATTCTATTTCTATTATTTACCATTTGGATACTGTTAACTCATAAACGTGTATCTCTTAATATAGATGTCCCTCTCCCTTTCTGAAACATGTATTGGACATCTTCACTTGAATAATGCACAAGTATCCCAAACTCAGTGTATCCAAATATAACTCATCTCACCATTTTCCCTACAAAATCTATTCTTTCAGTCTTCTCCATCTCAGTGAATTTAACCAGTTGCCTAAGCCAAAACCTTAATTTTATCCTTAAGTCCATCCTTTCCTCTACTATTCCCCCCAAACCTATCAGCAAGTTCTATTACTCTACCTCTTAAATATATCCCAAATTCATTTTCTCCTCACTATATCCACTACCACTACTTTAACCCAAGTTAAGGTCCCATCATCTCTTACCTTGTCTACTAAAATAGTTTCCTAATTTATCAACCTGCTTCTACCCTTGCCTCCGTCCAATCTGTCCTCCATATTAGATATAATGGTCTCTCCAAAATGCAGATTTTACTCCATCCTTCTTTAAAAAGAAAAAAAAAGTCTCTGTATATGTATGATTGTATACACCCAGGAAAAATAAAAAAGGACAGAAGGACAAGTTCAAACTACTAATGGTGGTTGTCCCTAGGAAGCAGGCCTGATGATGAGGGAAGTAGACTTTCTACACTTCTATAATACCTGAATTTTTCGTATTACTTTTGTAATTAAAATTGAAAATTAAAAATAATAAAATCTGATCATGTTACTTTTCTGTTTAAAATTCTCTAGGGGCTGCCCTCTACCCTCAGTTCAAACTACCTGACTTGGGTTATAAGACTTTATGATCTAACCCCTACGTTCTGCCTCCCTCTTCTATTCTTCCTGTCCTGCTGTCATAAGAGCAACTGAAAAGAACCAGAAGAGAGCTTTGGAAAATCACATACACTTATGGGACAGAAAGAAGAAAATATTTTTTAAAGGAGTAGGGATAGTTAAAGATAAAGGAAGAAAACCAGGGTAATAAAGCATTAAATAAAAGCCAAGGGAACAGAGAATTTTGAGAAGGTAAGAAATCTTGGAGCTGTCAACAGTGTTTGTGACTAAAATACTTCAAAATCATATTTTTATTGACAAGTTTACTACTCCAACAAACACATTTTAATAGCCCTCTAATAAATTAATTATATCACCATTCTGTATCTTTACCTCAAAGTTTAAAACACAGTAGGCTCTAAGTTTAACAAAATAAAACTGGATTTTTTCAGCAATGACAAACTAGGAAAACATTAAAGGTGATATAATATTTTAGAAGTACTCTTTTACTACTTTTAAAGAAAATCAGCAACTGCATAAAAAAAAAACCAATAAGTGAAAATCAAAGCACTATATGTATTTTCAAGTAGTCTTTAAGTTTAGCAGTAGAATCCAGACTTTTCTTCAGCAATGACAAATTAGCTAATGATACATTCAAGCATTAAGTCCAACATAATTATTTAAAGCATATTTTACTACCTTTAAGGAAATATAGCAACTGCTAGCAAAGTATATCAATAAAGCTCCCACTTGAGATATTCTTAAGGACAAGTGTCCTGTCCCATTCACAGTGCCTGGCACACAGGACGATTGAGAAAAGCACTTGCTGAATAAATGGACTGCTTGAATATATGGGGTTCATATAATTTGCAACATTCTGTTTGTAACCTTTTAATGCTGCTGCTAGATTACTTCAAAACTATTTCAAGTAGCTTGAATAGTTTTGAAATTTGGGTTGCATGACTATTCACTAGACTTAGGGTAGTAAATCAACCTCTGCTGATTAGCTAAACACAAAAATATTAATTGACTAGAAAAAGGTACTTCAGTAAAATGTACATAATTTAAAACACACAAAGAATGAAATTCCCCAGGAATGGTGGCTATAGAACAATGGATAGAGCAGGAGCATATAATGACATTTCAGTTCTAACACTTGCTAATTGAGTAAGCTCAACTTCTAGTTCATCTATCAAAATGAAGCTAATATAAAGACTAAATAAAAAAGCATATAATAAATACCAGCTTCCTCTAATATACTGAAACCATATGATTATTAGGTCTAGATATTTAACTTGGGGGAATAGAAACAAATTAAAATCTAGCAAACCAAGACATGAAGAAGTCTGGAGAGGTACTTTTCTAAAAGGAAGTCTCTCAAGGCATGACAAGCCATAGGACCTTGTCCTGACCGAAATTTTTGAGGAATGGCTTAGATGAAAACTAGATGAGGTGCTTATCAAATGTACAAAATGCACAAGCTAAGAAGAATAGCTAACAGAACAGATGAAATAATAAGCATATAAAATGAAAACAGTATCGTATCCCTTTTCTACAGATAAGGAAACTGAGGCCCTGAGAGATAATGACTCATCCTGGACTTCACAGTTAACAAACAGTGGGTACAGGAACATAAAGGCTAAAACAAACAAAATTGAATAATTTAATAGATATAAGAATTTATTCTTAGATTTTAAATATTAGCTGCACAAGAATCAAAAGGATGATATGTGTTTTAGTAACAATGTATGTGAAAAGGAATTTTTTTTTAGTATGACTCAATATAATGAAAACCACTCCAAAAAATAAGAGTAAGGGCCTAGACTGTGCTAACAGCAGTGCGATGCCCAGAATAAGAAATATAATAGTCCTACCTTGATCTGATCAGATCACATCTATATTCAAGTCTCAGCACTTTAAGAAAAACATAGACACATTCAAACAAGTCCTTAAAATGCTTCAAAATGATGTCAAATGAGGAATATATGAAGGAACTGGAGATACTTAACTTAGGTAGATAAGATTTGGGAAGCAAGGATAGATTGAGACATTAATCATACTCAAATATTTGTAGAGACACAAAGGAACAAAAAGAGGACCAGCTAACAAAAGGGAAATAGATTTAGGGTTCTAACTAAGAAATAGCTTTCTAACTATTAAAGCTGCTCCAGGGGTGCCGGGGTGGCTCAGTCGGTTAAGCGACCAACTTCAGCTCAGGTCATGATCTCAGGGTTCATGAGTTCGAGCCCCACATTGGGCTCATGCTGACAGCTCAGAGTCTGGAGCCTGCTACAGACTCTGTGTCTCCCTCTCTCTCTGCCCCTCCACTACTCTCTCTGTCTCTCAAAAATAAAAATAAACATTATGGGGCGCCTGAGTGGCGCAGTCGGTTAAGCGTCCGACTTCAGCCAGGTCACGATCTCGCGGTCCGTGAGTTCGAGCCCCGCATCAGGCTCTGGGCTGATGGCTCAGAGCCTGGAGCCTGTTTCCAATTCTGTGTCTCGCTCTCTCTCTGCCCCTCCCCCGTTCATGCTCTGTCTCTCTCTGTCCCCAAAAAATAAATAAATGTTGAAAAAAAAATAAAAAAAATAAATAAAAATAAACATTAAAAAAAAATTTAAAGCTGCTCCAATTTTGACAGTATGTGTGTGTATGTATGTGTGTGTATATATATGTATGTGTGCACATATATATACATATATATATATACATATATATATATATATATATATATATATATATATGATACTCCCAGTACTTTATAAACAAAAATGAGGTATCCTTCTTTGTATCCTAGGGTGTGGAACATAAACTGTTTTAAAATGTTTGTGGTTCTTGAAACAAGAATGAGATACCTTATGAAGTAGTGGGTGACTTGTCCCTAAAAGTGTTCAAGATGCTAGAAACCCAGATCAGGAATCTTTGAAAGCCAGGTAGGGCAATGCTTTCATCACTTAGAGGCCAAGGACCATGGCAGAATCCAGAAATGCCTGGATGTTGCAAAATAAATTGGCATTACAACCTAGAGACAGAAGAGGTCTTCCAGAAGCATAGATCCACTGAACTGGCAGCCACAGCAGCCCAGTTAGCCTATATTACGAAGCCAGATTTAACATTCAAACAAAAAAGGGCAATGAAACATTTCTCAAGTCAGAGCTGGAACTCCATTGAGAACATCTATATATATATCCAGGAAGAGAAGCAGCAGAGAATACACATCAAGCTAACCTCCTGCCCACAGCCCCCGCCACCCAGAATTTACCTTTTAATGACTAACAGCTTTAAAAAAGTCTTAGAGATTTTGTTATGCTTGTTAATACCTATCATGTTATTTCCTTTTATATAATAAAAACAACCCCCCACAAAAAGGAACAAATAATCAAACAAAAGGGTCCCTATGTTTATTTAAGAAACAGCAGGATAAAAAACAAGTTGGACAAGGGTATCCTACTTGGTAAGCAACCTAGAAGGGACCTTCCCAAGAGAGCAAGTAGTAGTAACCAGAATTAGGCCACACCCCTCTGAGAAGGAATGAAAAACAAAGGAGAAACATGTTCCAAAACAAATCTCTCAACCTCTGCATCCCTAACTTAATGCAATCAAGTGCCTTATGCAGACTATTAATAGTTAAGATCACCTGATTTCACAATAAGATAAAACATCTTACTTGTTGCACCAAGGCGACGTGTGTCTCTGGCAATATAATTTGCAAAGATAATAGACCTCATACTGGTCTTACCAGACCCACTTTTACCCATCAACAGCACCTAATGAAAAAGTGAGAAAAAACAATGAAGTTAGAAATCTAGAGCAAATCAAGTCTAAAGAGACCTATTTCTCTCCTGTACTTGATGTTTTACTGAAGTGACAGTACCAACAACCTGCTGCAGATACCTGTAATTAACTAGTTCCCTGACCAATAGTGAATACAGAGATACCTAAAATTCCAGGGACCAGGCACTTACCTGTCATGGATCACACATCCTCTTGGCAATATAATCACATGAATTTATTATGCTACCATTATACACTATCATATACTCAGAACTATGTTAGAGAAATAACAACTTGAGGAAATCAAACCCTGACTCATAATCTAATGCTTCATGCACTGAACTACCTGGCAGGGGATTTCATTGTAACTGAAAGTTCCTCCTCCTGATTAAGGTCAACCTTTCCACCTCTGCCCTTGGTCTCATGCCTTCTACTTACTCTATGATTTTATTCTTTAATTACTCTGTATATTTTTTCTTTTTAAGTGTCCCATGGCCTACAAGATCAAGTCCTTAAACAACATATAATACCTTCCTTGATCTGGCTTATCTACTTCTCTGTAATTACCTCCTGACCTTCCTGGCCTGGAACTTTTAGAGTCCAGCCATACTGAACTGAACTAAACTGCTTATATCCACTTTGATTGCTCCCAGAACTCCAGGCAGCCCAGCTCTATGTCTCTGTTTCATGCTGTATTCTCTGCCAATAACTTTCCATTCATTTTTCTTCCTTCAGCTAAGTTCCATTCATCTCTCAAGACTTGGTTCAGTAACCAACTCCTTAAGAAGCTTCTCTGATCTCAATGTCCTAAGCTGGCTTGGGTGCATCTCACCTCTTTCCTCCCATGGCACTTGTAGAGCATTGCAAAGACCATAATGCACTGCGGTTATCTGGGATTTTTTTGGTCTTTCACAAGACTCTGAGTTCTTGAATAGCAGGGAGAATACCCTTTATATCTCCAGTGTGTAACATATAACAGGCGCTTAAAATATGTTCATCAAAAGAATGACCAAGCTATCAAAACAAAGACATAAACCTAGCAAGTTTTTAATGATGAGAACTTTCCAATGGAAAAGGTGAACTTATGAAGGTGAATAGCTATCATATCAAAGTCAGCACCTAACAAAGACAGAAAAACACCTATCAAAGATACTGTAGATTCCTGCACTAGGAGGGAATTTGGTAAGGTAACTTTTCAGTCTTTTCAAACTTTAAAATTTATGGACTATAGTTCCAATTACCTTGCTTTTCAAATGAAGGGGGTATATCTTCAAGTCCTAAATAATTTACGAAATTTTCTAATTACAAATGTAGGGAGTATTAACAAAAGTGTATTGCACTCAGACTCAATTTAATCTAATCTAGCTATTTAGCTACATAACTTTATCTCACTAACAAAATGTTACTGACAAGCCAGTCTAAGGCTGTTGGAAAAATAACTTTGTTTTATTCTTAATCACACAGAAATTTCTGGTATTTTTAGCCAACCTTATTGACAGCAACTTTATTTTTTTAAGTTTATTTATTTATTTTGAAAGAGAGAGTGTTAGTGGGGAGGGCAGAGAGAGAGAGAGAGAGAATTCCAACCAGGCTACACTCCATCAGTGCAGAGACAGATGTAGTGCTCCATCTCATGAACCATGAGATCATAAACTGAGCCAAAATCAAGAGTCAGACACTCAAGCGACTAAGCTACCCCAATAGCAACTTTGGACAGGCTCATTAAGAACATTCCTTTAGCAAACTGAATTATATAACTGAATTATTGGATGAAGTTACGGGTAAATATGGTGTTTTTCTTGTGTTTTTTAATTTAAGAAATCTTCAACTGCTTAGGAAAGAGTAACCAAGGCTAACGGTGTTAGGTGCTAACTTAAGGCCTACACATGCATTTACTCATTTAAACTTCATAACAGCCCTATGAGATAGATCATATTATTATCACCATTTGACAAATGAAGAAACTGAAAGCCCAAATTTCAGAAATTTGCTCCAGAACTGTGCCCTTATTGATTCTGTCTAACCCCCAGGTGGGGCACAGTACCATAAGAACACAAGGGAAGGAATGTTCAATTCCACTTGGAAAACTCATATAAGCCATTATAGAGGTAACATTTAAGTTGGGTTCCACAAAAATGTGCAGGAAGACGCCTGTTTAGTGTTTGTGTATGGCTTGCACAAAATGCAAATTCGTAATTTGTCGAAAAACAGATTCTGTAGAGCTACAAGGTGCACAGGTGTGGCAGATTGGTTTAGTCAGGAAAAGATTTTTAAAGGGCATTCTATACTATGAAGTCACTTGAATTTCATTCTATGGGCTTTGGGAAGTATGTGAATGACCCAGTTAGATTTAAATATTAGAAAAATTAAATCTGATAGCAGAGAAGGGGATAAGAGTCAAAGAGAAAATGTAGAAGATTCCTGAAATGGTCCAGGAAAGATGATATATATACACCACAAATTTATTTCCTGAATGATATCTTCTTACCTTCACTTTTATGTATTTGATGTAATTAACATGTCTTACCTTTTTCTTCATGGCTGTATTTGGTAGCACCCACCTGCAGATATAAACCAAAAGACAGTTTCCAGGATCCATTGCCTTAGAAATTGGAATTTTAAAAATACAAATAAATGTGGAGTTGCAAAAGAACATGTTTAGCACAACAGCTGAGTACAGCTGTGTGCAAGAACTTCGTTAAAGAGGTCCTTGTTCTCCTAAATTATAAAACTGGATTCAAGTTCCCTAACCCCTAATTACAGTGCTCAGGAGACGGCTCCTAAGGTTTACTTAGGGATATAAATGAGCCATAAAATTCAAGATTTAATTTTTTATTATCTTAAAAAAAATTATCAAAGCAACATACATAAGTGCTTTAGTGAAACAATACTGTCCTATTTGAATGTCCTCTATTATTTTTAAGTTAGCCTATTTTTAAAACCTGGAAGTATGTTTAGTCAGCTGTCATATTTTACTCATTACATGCACAAAGTATATACAATAGAAATCTCAAGTTCAGGAACAAAAATGCACTGAAAGTACTCTCAAGCCACTGATCTCTGCCCTGGAAATACCAACCTTCTCCCTAGTCATCTTATCCTCAACATGATGATGTTAAATCTCCTTTACTGATAATTCAAAGAAACTCAAAACTATCTTCTCAATTAGAACAGTTCCCTCAACCTCAGGACTAATATTAGGCCCATCCCAAGGGTTGTTTCTGCCCAGTTAACGACCAATCGATCCTCTTTCCAGTTTACCCTGTCACCAAAAGCATGACACCAATCAACCTTACTGGTAAATCGAAGCAATTTATCATAGGTGGGGTGTTCTAATTCATGATATTTTCTTCAGTTAGAACCCCCATTCTAGGTTTGACATAATAAACTTCACCCACCCTAGCGATCCTTCAGGTTCCCCTATGGGAGGATCCATTCTTGGCCCCAGATTCTCTTTCTCCATCTTTCTCTCAGAGTCAGATTCTTCCATCGTGCAACAAGTCCTTTCCAGTCCTTTCTAAACCGCAGTACTCTTTTTCTTTCTTTCTTTCTTTCTTTCTTTCTTTCTTTCTTTCTTTCTTTCTTTCTTTCTTTTTTTTCCTTTTTCCCTGTTCACACCCTCAGTCGCCTACTTTAATTGCCTGTGGCCGCTAGGCCTGCTCTATTCTTGCCTCCGCCTTTGTCCACTGGGGGGCTGCTTTCCCCACGGTTACTTTAAACCGCCTTGAACTTGGCCTCAAGGAACAGCCTAGCTGGCCAGTTCAAAGGCTAAATGATGTGGTGGTGCAAAGGAAGAGACGGAGGATGAGTGAAAAAGAGGAGTGGTGGGGACTCGTGTCGAGTTTGGGCCTCAGGACCCAAAGTCTCGAAACGCAAATGTGACTTCACCCGAAAAGAGGTGGAGACGGCGGAGGTGGCAGAAAGAGCAGACCCGTGCGGTAGGCACTAAGTAGTGACTGTCCCCGCCGGCTTGTCGTTACCGACCCTGGTCGCCCGAGAGCGTCCGCCGGCAGCGGCAGTTATGACCTAAACGCCCGCCCTTCAGGAGCCCAGGTACCTCACCGCAGGCACCGACAGCAGGCCAGGATCACGTGGGCACCTCCTGTAATCCCAAAGCCCGTCACGTGACGGCTGCTACCCAAGGGGCGGGTGGACTGGGAAGACTACCATAGATACTGCGGGGAGAAAGAGCGTCGCCAGTCGCCACAGCTGCTATCGCTCCGCCTTGAGTCGGGTGGGAAGCTAACATCCTGTAAACTGTTTCCTTTGGGCTGGCCTGGCCCAACTGGCCGGCCACGCAGAATTAAAGGAGACGTTTTCAATTTCAGTGCTTCAACGCTAGCTTCTTTGTGTGTGTGTGTGTGTGCGCGCGCGCGTGCGTGTGTGTTGTTGTTGTTGTTGTTGTTGATGTTTTGTTGTTGCTGTTTTAATTGCTATTTCACCCTTAACATTTTTCTGTGAGGAAGGCCGAGCATCGTATTTGTCTTCCTCCTTTTAAGTCTTTGTCTTCTTTTTATTACTAGTCCCTGTAACTGAGCTTGTAATGAAATGACTTATTACATCCAAAGTGATTACAACTAAGTCTTTAGAATACTATGCACACAATGAAAGTTATTGCTGGGACCAGGTATTCATTGGGAAGTCTAGAAAGCATACTCATCTCCAAACTTGTTTAAAAGTGGAAGGGAAATAAATTCTCACTAACCATAGTAAGAAGTCAATAAAGTCTAAAATTGATAATGAAGGGACATTGATAGGTATTTATATAATATATTTAGACATAGAGACCTCCAGATAAAATGGCCAAAAAAGTTCAAAGGGGTTGCTTCTGGAGAGGAGCAGGGTAAAGGAAGTGAGGGGACTATTGCTTTTCATCTTAAGCCCTTTTGTACTATCTATCTATATCTAGAGATATAGATATAGATGGGTATATCACGTGTATATGTTACTTAATAAGAAAGGAAAGAAATAATGACAGAAGGGAGGGAGGGAGGAAGGAAAGTAGGAAGGGAAAGGAAACTGGATAGAACCAGGGTGCTATCTGCTTCCAGATTTCCCCAACTGCTGTTCTATATGATCCCTTCTCACCACAGCTGCCATACCTCATGAAATACTTATTGCATTCTGATCACAGCTTCCTTAGCCTTTTCACTCCCTATTTTACTCCTTCCTACCCACCAGCTTCCCACAAACAAGTATTTGTTCAATTTTGTGTGTGTGGTGAAAGACTGAGTCCCAAAACCCTCCATAGATTCATTAGATTCGTTGCTGTCCATACCAGACAGTGAAACTAAGCCATGCTTAGTGTCAAAGATAAACAGAGTCTGAGTTAAAGCAGTGAAAACAGATTTTATTCAGTAACTACTGACAGTAGAAGGAAAGGCTGAGCTCCATTCCAATATGTGCAGAGGTAATTGGGCCTTTTAAAGGGACAATGAGGGAGGGGGAAGAACTGGGCTTCATTTGAGTCAGAAAAATGAAAATCTATAAAGGTTGGTCAGTATGAATGCAATTAAGCTGTTTGTTAGCAGGCAGTTATCAAAGTCAGGAATCTATCTTCCCACAGAGACTTGAAAACAAAAGCCCTATCCTTCCTGATTATTGTATTTCAATGGGATGGCTTTCAAGTCCTTGAAAAAGACACTTCTGAGTTGTAAGAGATACATATTCACAATTGTAAGCCCTTTACAATAATCTGAGAAAAATAGGTCAGGGACCTATCATCAGGCTATATAGAACAAACAGTAAATTATCTTTGATGTGTTGAGCTTTCTCAGGCACTTTAATGGAGGTTTGGAATCAACAGAGAGCTGGGAGTCATCCTAGGGGCGTGGAAAGTCTCTTCGTGCAGGGATTTAGGCAGAGTTATGTGCTGAGAGTTCTGCAGTTCTCATTAGCCCATTTTCTACAATTTGTCTTCTCCTCCCTTTTCTTCTGCTATCTTTGTTCCAGCTGCTATAATATCTGGCCTGGATAATTGAAATAGACTGCTAAATTATTCTCCTACAGTGGCAGCCCCAACGTTGTTGGGAGTGGTTGGAATAATCTTCATCAGTCATCTCACCCCAAAAAACCATTTAATGTAAGTAATATGTGCATGTTGTGTAAAGGAAGCTTTCAAACATATTCTCCAACCCTCCACTACCACCAGGTATCACCAGCCAAATTGTTCCCTTACACTCTTCTATTACAGAAATTCACTGTATCCCTGTTGCCTGTTTCCCTTTCCCTCCCCCTCTCAGAAACATCACATGTATATACCCACCATGACTACTTCCCTCAAGGTCCATGAGGAACAGATGAAGAAAGGGAGAGGAAAGGATGAAGAAAAGGGGGAGAAGTGAGGAGATGAGAAGAGTGAAGGGAAAGAGGAGAAAAGGAGTAGGAGGATGGGAGTGGAAGAGAGGGATCTGAAAAAAGATTGAGGAACTAAACTGAATTGAGTTAATTGCAAAGTAAATGAATAGGATTGTTGATACAATGCATTCCTATATGGTCTAGAATTTGAGATTCTGATTTCTACCCAGGCATCCTGGGATGCTTATTTTTATATTTTCATTGACAAATCTTACAGAAACAAAAGATAAAACTTTTTGTCAAATTAATTTTTATTATAAGTACTTTTCAAAAAGTGTTGATTAAACTGTGCAGAGTTATTTATGCATCCATTCAGGAAATATTCATTGAGCAGCCATTCAGTTCCAGGAGCTACGTTAGACACTAGATATACAAACATTTCTCTATTTCAGGTCCTTACTGCATGTGAGATGCTTCTTTCTGAGACCTCAGCTTCACTATATTCATATGCACATAAAACAAATCAGCATTCTGTCTACCCACATCCCACCCCATATTTTTTCAACCATCCATCTCAACAAGAAAAAGTAATAGAGACCCCTAAGATCCAATAAGATATCTTTCCTTATATTCTCTAAACCCATTCTAGTCACTTTTATCCTCAACAACCACCATGGGTCTCCAAATTGGTCATCCAGTTCCTAAACTGTCCCTCATAACTTCCCTGATCTTCTTTTTCTCCACCTCTGCTTCTTTCCCTGTTCCCATAGCTCACTGCTATTTTCAAGAGCCCCATGAGCTTATCCCTACATCTTTCTTGCAGTTCTTTATTCTCCATTCTCATCTCCTTGCTTGAAATATCAGGAAATAATCTTCCAGTTAACTAGACTTAAGGATTTTATGAATGAAATTCTAATAGAGGGACTTCTGGTTTCATGTACAACATGTAAGTAGATTAGGAGTTGCCAATCCATACTAACAAATAAAAGGCTGAACAAGCTGAAAAAACAACAAATCTTAGATTCATCAGAGAATTGAAGCCACAGGAAAAACTGCTAACCCTAAAACTGGAGAGACAAACAGGCAGACACAGAAAATGAAAACTTCAGAACAGAACACCGCCCCCCCCCCAACAGAAATATCTGTAGGAACCACTATTAGGGTAGAAAAACCTAAATTGTAATAGACAATTTGTTGGAGGTTCAATGTGGACGAGTCTGAGAGTTAAAAGCTCCAGGGCATCCCAGGGGTGCCTGGGTGGCTCAGTTGGTTAAGCATCTGACTTTGGCTCAGGTCATGATTTCATGGTTTGTGAGTTCAAGCCCCACATTGGGCTCTGTGCTGACAGCTCAGAGCCTGGAGCCTGCTTTGGATTCTCTGTCTCCTTCTCTCTGCCCCTCCCCTTCTATCCCCAAAATAAATAAACATTAATTTTTAAAAAAAAAAATTCCAGGGCATCCCAGTCAGAGAGAGGCCTCCATACTTTTGTGAATTTTACCTCCAGGAACTCTACTAAGTTTTCAGTGAGTGTCAGAGAATATTACCTTCCTAATACTGGAAGTGAGAGGTGAAAATAAACATTTTGAAATCAACTAGAACTTTCTGTTCTTATTAACAAGGCTGGACCTCAGGAGAAACTACTTTACTAGAGCCTAACTTGCTGGGGTTTTATCAGTGCATAGCCTACCTAAGGAAAGAGAAATGCCCAACTCCAGCCCACTTTAGACATCCTGTCCCACCCAGAAAAAGATAAACCTGAGAAGCACTGGTTAAGTTCACAGTCTAGAGACACAGGATCGCCAAAGACATACATTACTGAGAGACTATAGATTACAGCCCCTACACAAACACACACACACACACACACACACACACACACACCCGCACACATACACATTCATACCACAGTAATACTAAAAGTCTATTTGCCTAAATTCCTTCCACCTCTACATTATCTATGTTATGTGCGCCTTCAACAAAAAATTACAAGTGATACAAAGAGGCAAAAAACACAGTTTGAAGAGACAGAACAAGGATCATTATCAGAGACAGATATGCCAGAAATGTTAGAACTACCCAAACTGTTAATTTAAAATAACTATGATTAATATGCTAAAAGCTTTAATGGAAAAAGCAGATAACATGCAATAACCAATAAGTGAGGTAAGCAGAGAGATTGAAATTCCAAGAATGAATAAAAAATAAATGTGTGAAATAAAGAACACTGTAACAGAAATGAACAATGCCTTGGTTGGACTCATAAGTAGACTAGACACAGCTGAGAGAAGAATCTCTGACCTTGAGGATGTATAAAGAAACTTCTAAGACTGAAAAGCAAATATTAAAAAGACTGAAAAAAAAACAGATAAATACACACACACGTGTGTGTATATATATATGTGTGTGTGTGTGTGTGTGTGTGTGTGTGTGTGTGTGTGTGTATGTATAATGGACTATGGGATAACAACAAAAATGTAACATATACATAATGGGAATATCATAAAGAGAAAAAAGAAGGAGCAGAAACAATATTTTAAGCAATAATGACTGAGAATTTCCTCCAACTTAATGTCAGACATCATCATAGACTCAGGAAACTTAGAAAACACCAAGCAGGATAAATACCAAGAAAAGAAAAAACTACAACCAAGCATATCATTTTCAAATTACAGAAAATCAACATAAAGAGAACATGAAAAAAAAATCTTGAAAGAAGCCAGAAAGAGCCCACATTATTTCCATAGTGGAGCATAGGTAAGTATTACATCTCATATGTTCTGAAAAACCATGGAAACAAGAAAAGAGTGGACTTAAATATTTAAAGTGCTGAAAGAAAAAAAAAACACCAACCTAGAAATCTGTGCTCTACAAAATTATTCATTAAAAAATGTAGAATAAATAACGACTTTTGAACAAACAAAAATTGAAGGAATCTGTGGCCAATAGATTTGCTTATAAGTAAAGGTCTTCAGAGAGAAGGAAAATTATACAGGTCAGGAATCCAGATCTAGATAAAGAAAGGAAGAACCTCTGAGAAGGAATAAATGAAAATTTATTTTTCTTATCATAATTGGTTTGAAACCAGCTACATGAATACCAAAACATTCAGAATACCCAAGAAGTTGATCTGAAGACTGACAGAACAAACTACATAAGAAGAGGGGGAAAAAAAGACACATTGTGGAAGGTAGGAGGAGTGTAGACATGATTTTGGGGAGAAACAGATCATGAGTGCTGTAGAGAAGAGGGAGCACTGGTCATGGAGAGAGAGGATAGAGGAGGGAGGAGAGAGAAGAGAGAGAGAGAGAGGGAGAGAGAGACAGAGAGAGAGAGAGAGAGAGATCCACATAGGGGATCACATGAGGCAAGCACTTCCCCAAAGCCATTGACTAGAAAATGAGAGGGGCTGATTTTCATGAGGTTTTACAACCAGTGGGACTCAAAGACTGGAGTTTTAGAGGTGTGCTTGTGGCTGATGTGGAGCCCTGAGGGCACTGCAGTGCTCCTGTGGAGAAGGAGCACAGAAGCCCAGTAGCAGACATTGTGATCTGAGGACTCCATAGGACACACTGGGAGAGACAGTTCCCCCTTCTTGGAGCAAATCTGGGAGAGATTTGTCTCCCGAGAGACAAATGAACCTGCAGGCACCATTACCCACCCCGCCACCTAGCATAGGCACAGAGACACCTGCTGAGGGCAGTTAACCTGGACACTGGTCTTTCGCTAGGCTACATTTTTCTGCAAACTCCACACCCCTGTAATTTGGTGCAGCTGTCATTCTGGGTCAAGCCTGCATCAGTCCCAGTGCTGTGAGATGCTACCCCAGAGGGCCAGCACATGTTCATGCCATGCTAGGTCCCCATGATTTGGATTTTAAAAACTCAGCCAGCCTGCATAGGATAGAACACAGGTGTACTGTGTAGCTGAGTGGGCAGATGGCCTGGATATAGACAGGGTGAAGGAGGGAATCTGAGGGACACCTGGGATACATGACGTGGAGATTGTATGCTCTTCAGGGAGGACTTCCAGGGGCACGAACACCCCTCTCCAGGGACCAGGAGGGGGCTGATGCCCTTTCTTTCCTCTGCCCCTAAGCATAAACTACCCTCAGTAAGCAGCACAGCGCTAACACTGGAGGCCTAAACCACTTACACTGAGTCCTGTCCACCTGCATTCTTCAGGGGCTGCTTTCTCGGGCAAGTGTGCCTAAGAACCAGAGCAGTGGGACAGTCCCACATTATAGTACAAATATCCCACACTTACAATAACTGCTGAAAATAGAGTTCTGCAAAATTTTAGTTCTAGTGGAAATAGCATAGTCTCATTTAACAAGCAGAATAGAGAAAACCTACTTAAAACTCACAACACTCTGGCCAAGGACCAAACACTCTGCACTGAAGGCAAGGAGAAACTCAGCAGATGACTAGCTTGAGGGAAAGAGCAGTCATAACACAGGAGCAAAGCAGAGTGCACACAGCATACACCAGAGACACTTCATGAAGTGCCAGGCCCTGGACAGTATATGACTTCTTCTTCATAAAGCCATTACTCTCAGGACGGAAAACATAAAAGGCTTTCTTAACACACACAAGATGACAGAGATGAAAAAAAAACACTAAGATGGAGGTATTCATTCCAAAAGAAAGAACAAGAAAATATCATGGCGAGGGATCTAATTGAAACAGATGTAACTAATATGCCTGATCCAGAATTTAAAGCAAAAATCATAAGGATACTAGCTGGGATTGAGAAGGTCATAGACGACACAAGGGAGTCCCTTACTGCAGAGATAAAGACCTAAAACCTAGTAAGGCTGAAATAAAAAATACTGTAACCTAAATGTGAAACTTACTGATGGTAATGACCACAAGGATGGAAGAAGCACAGAAATGAATAAGCAATATAGAAGATAAAACTATGGAAAATAAAGAAGTTGAAAAGAGGAAAATAAAAATATTGGATGATGAAAGTAGACAAAAGGAACTCAGGGACTTCATAAAACATAACGCATTCATATTGTAGGAATTCTATAAGGAGAAGACAGCAAAAGGGGCAGAAACTTTACTTGACGAAATTATACCTGAAAACTTCCTTAATTTGGGGAAGGAAACAGACATCCAAATTCAGGAGGCACAAAGAACTCTCATCAAAATCAACAAAAGCAGGCCAAAACCAAGACATATTGTGATTAAATTTGCAAAATATAAAGACAAAGAAAAAATCCCAAAAGTGTCAAGAGAAAAGAAAGTCCCTAATTTACAAGGAAAAACAGATAAGGTTAGCACCAAATCTCTCCACAGAAACTTAGAAGAGCAAAGGGAGTGGCATGATATATTAAGTATGGTGAATGGGAAAAATCTGCAGCCAAGAATACTCTAACCACCAAGGGTGTAATTCAGAACAGGAGACATAGAGTTTCCCAAACAAAAACTAAGAGTTAGTGACCTCTAAACTAGCCTGGAAGAAAGTAGAGCAAGACAGAAAAACCAAAAGTGACAAAGACTACAAAAGAACAGAGAAAATCTCCAGAAATGACTTGTCAAGTAATACAATGGCACTAAATTCATATCTATCAATAACAACTCAAATGTAAATGAAATAAATGCTACAATCAAAAGACATAGGGTGTTAGAATGGATTAAAAAAATCAAGACCCATCAATATGATGCCTACAAATGACTCATTTTAGACTTAAAGACACCTGCAGATTGAAAGAGGGGGAATAAAAAACTATTTATCATGCTAATGGATGTTAAAAGAAACCTATGGAGTAGCCATACTTTTATCATACAAACTAGATTTTCAACCAAAGACTGTAAAAAAAAAGAGAGAGAGAAAGAAGGGAACTATATAAATAAATAAAAGGGAACTTCCATCTAATAAGAAGATCTAATAGTTGTAAATATTTATGGCCCCATTTAAAAGAACCAAAATGTTTAAAAAAATTAATAGAAAACATAAAGGCACTCCTTGTTAATAATACAATTAAGGGACTTTAACACCTCATGTACATCAATGGACACATCATCTAAGTGGAAATCAACAAGGAAACAATGGCTTTGAATGACACACTGGACCAGATGGACTTAACATATATTAAGACCATTTCATCCTAAAGCAGCAGAATACACAT
The DNA here is from genome assembly GCF_027475565.1 of Acinonyx jubatus. Lineage (NCBI taxonomy): Eukaryota > Metazoa > Chordata > Mammalia > Carnivora > Felidae > Acinonyx > Acinonyx jubatus. The sequence goes on along the minus strand of NC_069389.1, from coordinate 47,157,104 downwards.
TCTTTTCAAGTCCACATGTGACATTCTCCAGCAGAGATGATATATTGGGTCACAAATTGGCTCAGAGAAGTACAAAAAGATTGAGTTCATACTATGCATATTTTCCAACCACAATGCAATGGAACTTGAATTCAACTACAAGTAAAAACTTGGAAAGACCACAAATACAAGGATATTAAAGAAAATCCTAAAAAAGAATGAATTGGACAACCAGAAAATTAAATAATAAATAAAACAATACATTGAAATAAGTGATAATGAACATGAAAGTCCAAAACATTTGGGATGCAGCAAAAGCTGTCATAACAGGGAAGTATATAACAATACAGGGATTACATCTGGTAGCAAGAAAAGTCTCAAATACACACTCTAACCATATACCTATATGAGCTAGAAAAGGAACACTAAATAAAGCCTAAAGCCAGCAGAAGGAAGGAAATAATAAATATTAGAGCAGAAATAAATAATATACAAAATAAAACAACTCCTCCAAAACAGCAGAACAGTTCAATGAAACCAGGAAGTTGTTCTTTAAAAGAATTGATAAAATTGATAAACCCTTAACCAGATTATCAAAAAGAAAATGGACCCACATAAATAAAATCATGAATTAGAGACGAGAGATCACAACCAACACCACAGCAATACAAATATTTATAAGAGAATATTATGAAAAAAAAATATTTGCCAAAAAAACTGGACAATTTAGAAGAATGGATAAATTTCTACAAACATATAAAGCAGAAACAGGAAGGGGCACCTCAGTTCGTTATGTGTCTGACTTATTCAGCTCAGGTCGTGATCTCATAGCTCATGGGTTCAAGCTCCACATCGGACTATGTGATGATGGCTTAGAGTCTGGAGCCCGCTTCGGATTCTGTGTGTTTCTCTCTCTGCCCTTCTCCTGCTCATGCTCATGCTCATTCTCATTCTCATGCTCTGTCTCTCTCTCTCTCTCTCAAAAATAAATATACATTAAAAATGTAAAAAAAAAAACTGAAACAGGAAGAAATAGAAAACTTGAACTGATAACCAGCAAAGAAATTGAATCAGTAATCAAAATCTCCCAGCAAACAAAAGTTCAGGGCTAGATGGCTTCACAGGGGAATTTTACCAAACATTTAAGAAGAGTTAACACCTATTCCTCTAAAACTTTTCCAAAAATAGAAATGGAATAAATTTTTCCAAACTCATTCTACAAGACCAGCATTGCCTTGATTACAATATCAGACAAAGACCCCACTAAAAAAGAATTAAGGACCAATATTTCTGATGAACATGGATTCAAAAATTCTCAGCAAAATGCTAGCAAATTGAATCCAACAATACATTAAAATAATCCTTCACCATGATCAAATGAGATTTATTCTTAGGCTGAAAGTGTGGTTCAGTATTGGCAAATCAATCAATGTAATTCACCACATTAATTTTTAAAAAAAGGATAAGAACCATATGATCCTCTCAATAGATGCAGAAAACGCATTTGTCAAAATACAGCATTCATTCTTGATAAAAAACCCTCAACAAAGCAGGGATATAGAGACCACAATATATCTCAGCATCATAAAGGTCATATGTGAAAGACCCACATCTAATATAATCTTCAATGAGCAAAAACTGAGAGCTTTTCCTCTACAGTCAGGAAAAAGACAAGAATGTCCACTCTCACTACTGCTATTTAAGCTAGTACTGGAAGTCCTAGTCTCACCTATCAGACAACAAAAAGAAATAAAAAGCATCCGAATTGGCAAGAAAGAAAGTAAACTTTCACTATTCACAGATGGTATGGTACTCTATGTAGGAAACCCAACACCCCACCAAAATAATAGCTAGAACTGACACATGAATTCAGAAATGTCACAGGATGTAAAATCAATGTACAGAAATCAGTTGCATTTCTATGCACAAATAATAAAGCATAAGACAAATCAAAGAATTGATTCCATTTACAAAAACCATAAGATACCTCGGAATAAATCTAACCAAAGTGGTATAAGATCTGTACTCTTGAAAACTATAGAATTCCCCCCTTTTTTAAATTTATTTCTTCATTTTGAAATAGAGAGAGAAAGCGCATGGGCAGGAGAGAGGCAGAGAGAGAGAGAGGGAGGGAGAGAATGCCAAGCAGGCTCCACGATGTCAGTGCAGAGCCCAACAAAGGGCTCAATCTCATGAACCATGAGATTGTGACTTGGCTAAGATCAAGAGTTGGATGCTTACCTGACTGAGCCACCCAGGTGCCTCTGAAAACTATAGAACTCATATGAAAAAAGTTGAAGAGGACATAGAAAAATGGAAACACATCCCATGCTCATGAATTGGAAGAATAAATATTGTTAAAATGTCTGTACTACCCAAAGCAATGTACAAATTTATTTTTTTAAGTTTTTTATTTATTCATTTTGAGAGAGAGAGAAAAAACGTGAGCAGGGAATGGGAAGAGAGAGAGGAGAGAATGAGAATCCCAAGTGAGAATCTCCACACTGCCAATAGAGAGCCCAATGCAGGACTCGAATTCATGAACCATAAGATCATGACCTAGCTGAAATGGGATGCTTAACAAACTGAGCCACCCCAGAGCCCCACAATCTACACATTTAATGCAATCACTATCAAAATACCACCAGCATTTTTCACAGAGCTAGAACAAACAATCCTAAAATTTGTGTGGAACCACAAAAGACCCCAAATAGACAAAGCAATCTTTAAAAAGAAAAGCCAAGCTGAAAGTGTCACAATTCTGGACTTTAAGTCCTACTAAAAAGCTGTACTGATCTACACAGTATGGTAGTGGCACAAAAATATACACATAGATCAGTGGTACAGAATAGAAAACCTAGAAATGGACCCAAAACTATTTGGTCAGCTAATCTTTGACAAAGCTGGAAAACATATCCAATGGAAAACAGATAGTCTCTTCAATAAACAGTGTTGGGTAAACTGGACAACAACATGCAGAAGGATGAAACTGGACCATTTTCTTACACCATACACAAAAATAAATTCAAAATGGAGGAAATATCTAAATGTGAGACAGAAAACCATCAAAACCCTAGAGGAGAACACAGGCAGCAACCTCTTTGACGTTGGCCATTGCAACTTCTTACTACATATACCTCCTGAGGCAAGGGAAACAAAAGCAAAAATGAACTATTGGGACTTCATCAAGATAAAATCTTTTGCACAGTGAAGGAGACAATCAACAAAACTAAAAGACAACCTTCAGGATGGGAGAAGATGTTTGCAAGTGACATATATGACAAAAGGTTAGTATCCAAAATGTATAAAGAATTTATCAGATTTGATACTCCCCCCAAAAAACAAATGATCCCATTAAGAAATGGCAAAAGATATGAACAAGCACTTTTCTAAAGAAGACATAGAGATGGCTAACAGACATGAAAAGATGCTCAACATCACTCATCGTCAGGGAAATTCAAACCAAAAAATACAATGAGACATCACTCCACACCTCTCAGAATGGCTAAAATCAACGACATAAGAAACAACAGGTGTTGGCAAGGATGTGGAGAAAAAAGAAACTTCTTGCACTATTGGTGGGAATGCAAACTGGTGTAGCTACTCTGGAAAACAGTATAGAGGTTTCTCAAAAAAGTTCAAAATAGAACTCCTCTACTATCCAGCAATTGCGCCGGTAGGTATTTACATAAAGGATGCAAAAATACTGATTAAAAGGGTCATATGCACTCTGATATTTATAGCAGATATATATAAATATATATATATTTAATATATATTTAAATTTATTTAAAATATATTAGATATATTTAATATATATTTAATATATTTAATATATATTTATATATAAATAAATATTATATATATATTAAAAAAGCCATAAAACTTTTTAACTCAGCCATAAAAAAAAGAATGAAATCTTGCCATTGGGAACAATGTTTATGGAGTTAGAGTGTATTATGCTAAGCAAAATAAGTCAGAGAAAGACAAATACCACATAGTTTCACTCATATGAGGAATTTCAGAAACAAAACAGATTATCTGGGGGGGGGGAAGAGATACAAACCATATAATAAAGTCTTAACTAAAGAGAACAAATTGAAGGTTGCTGGAGGGGAGGTGGGCAGGGTGATGGGTATTAAGCAGGGCAATTGTGGTGATGAGCATGAAGTATTGTATGTAAGTGACGAGTCACTAAATTCTACTCCTGAAACTAATATTACAGTACATGGTAAGTAACTGGAATTTAAATAAAACTTAAATAAATAATGACAATAGCAGCAATGTATTTGATATATAGCATATGTATAAGAGAAATGAATAACAGCAATGACATAAAGGATGGGAGGGAAAATTATTTTTTTTTCATTATCAGGCACACTACTCATGAAGTTGTATAATATTACTTAAAAGTGGATTGGGAATATTTAGAAATGTATTTTGCAAGCACTATGGCAACTAGTAACTTAAAATTTTAAAAATTAATATATGAAGAAAGGAGAAAAGTGGAGTAAATTAAAACCATAAGTGGCAAAAAGAGTACAAGACAAACAAGAAAAAGTAACAAGAACAATAAGCAGAAAATAGCAAATAGTAAAGTGGATCCTAAGCCACCTATATCAATAATCACTTTAAATGTTAGTGGTTTAAGTACACCAATTGAATACAGAGATTTTCAGAATGTATCAAAAAACAATATCCAAGTATATGTAGTTGTAGGGGAGAAAAAGTATTTCCTTGACCCTCCTAGGTACTATGGATGGACCTTAAAATTAATTTGACAAAAAAAGACTAACAAGAGGAAAGCATTAAAATTTAATTAATATAAATTTTATGAGATGTGGAAGCCTTCTTAAGGAAATGAAGACTAAGAAACAGGCTTTGATATTTTTATGCAAGTTTTGATAAAAAGTGGACATTCATGTAGAAATATGATAGGTTAAAAAGTATGAGGTAAGTGCATTAAAATGGTAGAAACTTAACAAATCATGTTTGTTAGGATTCTTCTTGGCATCCCTTTATCTTTATCTTCTAAGATAAGGATGCTCCTATCCTCTGCATATATGAAGGGCATTTTTCACCTGAAGGTTTTATGACCTGTTTGTAGGAAAAGTGTGGGAAGAAAGTCAAAGTGACCTTCCTGCTTCTTTGGTTTTCTCAAATTCCTTCAGTTCAAAATATTCAAAATGCATGATGCCACACTTTTCAGTAGTGTATCCTGAACCCTATCATTGTTTACAAAAAAATCCATTTTAAATATAAAGACACGTATACATTAAAAGTAAATGAATGGAGAAAGATCTACAATGTAACATTAATCAAAAGAAAGTTAAAGTACATGTACTAGTTTTAGACATAATTGATTCCAAAGGAAGGGAAATTTTCAAAGATCCTAAGGGATATTACATAATGATAATTAGGTCAATGCCCTAAGAAAATCTAACAGTTCTTAATGTGTATGCATCTAACAAAGCATCAGAATCTGTGAGGCAACACAGAACTGCAAAAAGACACAGATGAACTCACTATTATAGTTGGAAACTTCAATTCCCCTCAGATTTGTCAGAAATTGGACAAATCTAAAATGCAGAAAATTAATAAAGACACAGCTGAACTCAACAGCAGTATCGATCAACTGGATATAATTAGCATTTATAGACTACTTCATCCAGCAATAGCAGAATACACATTTTTCTCAAGATTACAGGGATCTCAAGGCAAGATAGATCACTTTTGGGGCCATAAAACACACATTAACAAATTTAAAAGAATCAAAAGCACACAATTATGCTCTCAAACAATAGAATTAAAGAAGAAATCAATAGCAAAAAAATATTGGAAATCTCAATAAGAAGTTGGAAAATCTCAATATACTTGGAGCTTAAAGCGCTTCTAAAAAAACATGGGTCAAACAAAAAATTTAAGAGAAATTTAAAAATATTTTTAAATAAATGAAAATAAAAATACAATTTATAGATATTTGAGGGATGCAGTAAAAACATTATTTACAGGGAAATTTATGACATTGAATATGTACATATTAGAAAAGAAAAAAAAGATCTAAAATCAATAATCTTCCCTCAGATAAAGAATGGTAAATTGAATTCAAAGTAGGAAAAAGAAATAATGAAAATTGCAACAGAAATCAATTAAATAGAAAATGGGAAATTAATAGAAAAAATCAATGAAACAAAAACCTGGTACTTTGGAAAAAAAACAGTAATATCTTAAGTCTCTAAGCAGGCTAACTAACAAAAAAAAAAGAGATGATACAATTTGCCAATATCAGAAATAAAAGAAGGCACAACTACAGACTCATGGACATTAAAAGAATAATATAGGAATACTATGAAGAACTCTATATTCAAAAATTTTGTAACCTAGATAAAATGGACCATTCCTTGAAATACACAATCTGCCAAAACTCACACAAGAAAAAATAGACAAATTGAGAAGCCTTATATCTATGAAACAACAAATCATTAATTAATAAACTTCCAAAATAGAGCACCAGGCCGAAATGGATTTACATTAATTCTACCGAATATCTAAGGAAGAGATTGTGTGAATTCGTCACAATTTATTTCAGAAGTTAGAGGAAGATGATACTTCTTAACTTATTCTATGAGGCCAGCATTACTTATTCTATGAGACTAGCATTAATAGTAAAATCTAACAAAAACATTACAAGAAATATATATATAGACCAATAGCTCTCATTAACATAGTGAAAAAATCCTCAACCAAATATTACCACATCAGATCAAATAATGTACAAGAGTAATTATATATCATTATCAAGTATGATTTATCCCAGTATGCAACTCTGGTTCAACATTTGAAAATTAATGCAATCTATATCAACAGACTACACAAGACGGATTACATAATCACACCAATACATGCAGAAAAAGCATTTAAAAACATGCAAAACTTATACTGGTTAAAACCTCTCAGCAAACTAGGAAGAGAAGGCACATCCTCAACTTAATAAAGAGCACTTATATAAAACCTACAGATAACATCATACTTAATGGTGAGAGACTTGAAACTTTCTCACTAATATCAGCAACAAGGCAATAATGGCCCCTCTTACTACTCTATTTTTGTTATCATAATAGACATCTTAGCTAATAATGCAAGAAAAGAAAAGAAAATGCATACAGATTTGGAGGGAATAAATGAAACAGTCTTTGCTGTTGACTTGATCATCTATGTACAAAATCTGAAAGAATCAATGAAAAACTAAAAATAATAAGTGATTATAGCAAAGTTGGAGTATACAAGGTTAATATACAAAAATCAGTATATTCTTAATATACCAGCAATGAAAAACCACTTAAAAATTAAAAACACATTACTGTTTAATACTACTACCCAAAAAAGTATACAGTTAGGTACAAATGTTTTAAAAAGTAACATATATATCTAAATGAGGAAAACTTCAAACTCTAATGAAAGAAATTAAAGGACTAAATAAATTTATAGATATTCCATGCTTATGGATAGGAAGATTAAATATTGTCAAGATTTTAGTTTTTCCAACCTGATCTATACGTTCAATGCAATCCCAATCAAAATCTCAACAAGGGATATTGTGAATATTAACAAATTGATTCTAAAGAAAATATGGAGAGGTAAAAAATCCAGAATAGTAAACACTATTGGAGATGGACAAAGTTGGAACACCGACTCTATCTGACTTCCCGAATTATTATAAAGTCATAGTAATCAGGAGAATGTGGTATTGGTAAATGAATAGACAAATAGATAAATGGGACAGAATATACAGCCCCCAAATAGACCCACATAAATGGAGTCAACGCGCTTTTGACGAGTGAGTGAAGGCTGTACCACGGAGAAAAGATAGTCTTTTCAACAAATTTTGCTAACAACTGGACACTGAAAAGGAAAAATAAATAAATCGACACCAAACTTACATCCTTCACCAACATTAACTCAAATTGGATTATAAGCATAAATGTAAAATGCAACACTACAAAACTCCTAGAAGAACACAGAAGAAAACCTAGATGTCCTAGGATATGGTGATGACTTCTTTTTATATATTTAACAAAGATATAATCCATGAAAAAATAATAGATACATTAGACTTGATTAAAATTTTTAAACTTCTTCTCTGTGAAAGTCGATGTCAAGAGAATTGGAAGATAAGCCACAGACTGGGTAAAAATTTTTACAAAAGACACATCTGATAAGAGATTATTAGCCAAAATATACAAACGACGCTTAAAATTCAACAATAAGAAAAAAAAAACTGATTAGAAGTGGGCCAAAAACCAGAGCGAAGTAAACAATCAACAAAACTAAAAGGCAACCAATGGAATGGGAGAAGATATTTGCAAATGACATATCAGACAAAGTGTTAGTATCTAAAATCTATAAAGAATGTTATCAAACTCAACACCCAAAAAAACAAATAATCCAGTGAAGAAATGGGTAGAAGATAAGAACTGACACTTTTTTAAAGAAGACATCTGTATGGCTAACAGACACATGAAAAGATGCTCAACATCACTCATCATCAGAGAGATACAATCAAAACCACGATGAGATACCAGTGCACAACTGTCAGAATAGCTAAAATGAACAACTCAGGAAACAACAGATGTTGTTGAGGATGCAGAGAAAGGGGAACTCTTATGAACTGTTGGTGGAGCGCAAACTGGTGCAGCTACTCAGGAAAACAGTATGGAGGTCCCTCAAAAAATGAAAAATAGAACTACCCTACAACCCAGCAATTGCACTTAGTTGTTTATCCAAAGGATACAAAAATGATGATTCAAAGAGAGCATATGCACCCCAATGTTTATAGCGGTGTTATCAACAATAGCCAAATTATGGAAACAGCCCAAATATCCATTGACTGATGAATGGATAAAGAAGATGTGGTATATAGGGGCGCCTGGGTGGCTCAGTTGGTTAAGCATCTGACTTCAGCTCAGGTCATGATCTCGCCATCCATGAGTTCGGGCCCCACATCGGGCTCTGTGCTGACAGCTCAGAGCCTGGAGCCTGTTTCAGAATCTGTGTCGCCCTCTCTCTCTGCCCCTCCCGCACTCACGCTCTGTCTCTCTGTCTCTGAAAAATGAATAAACCTTAAAAAAATAGAAAAAAATTGTATATATATATATGATGAAATTTTACTCAGCAATCAAAAAGAATGAAATCTTGCCGTTTGTAACAATGTGGATGGAGGATGGAACTAGAGTGTATTGTGCTAAGCAAAATAAGTCGGTCAGAGAAATAGATACCATATGATTTCACTCATATGTGGAAGTTAAGAAACAAAACAAAGGAACATAGGGGAAGGGAAGGAACAATAAGATAAAAACAGAGAGGGAGGCAAACCATAAGAGACTCTTAAATACACAGAATAAACTTAAGGTTGTTGGAGGGGAGGTGGATATGTGTAGGGGCTAAATGGATGATGGGAGTTAAGGAGGGCACTTGTTGGGATGAGCACTTGGTGTTATACGTAAGTGATGAATCACTGGGTTCTACCCCTAAAACCAATACTACACTATGTGTTAACTAACTTGACTTTAAATAAATATTTTTTTAAATAGGCCAAAGACCCTGTATCAAAGCATATAAGGAGGTGGATGGGAGATGGACTAGATGGATGATTGGTATTAAGGAGGGCACTTGTTGTGAGGAGCATGGGTATTGTATGTAAGTGATGAATCACTGGATTGTACTCCTGAAACCAATATTGTACTGTATGTTAACTAACTTAATTTTAAATAATTAAAAAAATAATTTATAACAATAGGTGACTTCTGGGTAAGACAGCAGAATAGGAGGGTCCTAAGGTCACCTCATCCCATGGATACAACTACATAATAGCCACATCAGTGCAAATAACCCAGAAAATGACCTGAAGACTTACATGACTAACTCTCCACAGCTAAATGTAGAGGCCACGTTGAAAAGAGTAAAAAGGGTGGAGACACAGTCAGGAACCAAATGGACTCCCAGGACTGTCCTCAGAAGGTAGGAATGTGGTGGACTTAGGTAGGGAAGAGGACCAGACCCCCACACCAGTCACCCTAGGCACAGTTGACCTGCATAGGGGAGAGACATTCCCAAAACATTTGGCTTTGAAAACCAGAAAGTCCTCACAATCAGTGAAGCTCAACTCCTGGAACCTTAAAAATCAGCAGCTCAGCTCTGGGAGAGCTGGAAGGGTGGAGTCCTTGCCCTTAAAGAGACATCACAGCAGACGGCCCCACTGAGATATAGCATAGAAGCAGCAATTTGAAAAATGCCTGGAGGATACAGAAAGATTTTATTTACTAATCTCAGTATCTGTGTTGGAGGGGCAGGTATCTTTGTAAGACTTACCCAAGAACAAAAGAGCTAGCAGGCACCATTTACCTACACCATTCCCTAGCCTAGATACACAGAAACCTGTGGAGGCCAGGGTAGTGCCAAAACGTTCCACCAAGCTTGATAACAGTGACCTGCCCTGGCACACTTCTGCATACCTGTCCCCTCTAACATGTCTGGCCTCATCAGGAATTGTCCCAGGTAGTTGCAGGTACCCTCCCACAGACCAATACAGACCTTGCTAGCACCATACCTCCCAACCCCTGTGTTCTGATACAGACCTGTCCCCACCAATTGCCCTTGGCCAGAGCCCATGAAAACAGTACCAGAAGGCTGGGAGTGTGCAAATAGCCCCCAAAAGGCCATCAGCTCTACAAAGTGACTCCTACCCCAGGGAGAAGAGAATATAACCACACCCAATAGTCCAACTGCAGCCCCAGTAGTGGGATGGAAGCAATCATCAGGTCTGACTGCAGGTGCCACTCACCAATGAAAGCTCAAGAGACAGCACAGGGAAAGTGCCCTGTAGATCCATGGTATTGCATCTTTAGCAAATGCCTCATCTGACTCAACTCAAGGCCAAGGTGACCCTAGACTCACCCACTAACAACACAGGGAACAAACCCTACCAAAAATAGGCCAAGAGAGCCATTGCACATGACTAGACAAAAGGCAAACACAACTCAACTACAATAGTAGGCCACATGCAACACACATAATAGACACTCCTGAAGAGCCAGGTTTTGGTGAAAAGGGGACATTTTACCTGAAGAGAATACAAGACTTCTTCTTCAAAAGTCCACTACTTTCAAGGGAAGGAGATGTAGTTGAAGTACTAATACATAGAAACAGAAACAGAGAGTTAGACAAAGTGGGGACACAGAAATATATCCCAAATGAAAGAACAGGAGAAAATTACATAAGACACCTCAATAAAATGGAGATAAGTAATATGTCTGATAGAGAATTTAAAGCAATGATCATGGAGGAGCTAAGATGGCAGAGTAGAAGGACCCTAGGTTTGCCTCTTCACCTGAATACAGCTAGAGAAATATCAAATCATTCTGAATATCAAAGAAATTGATTTGAGGACTGACAGAACAAACTGCACAACTAGAAGGAGAGAAGGGACTATTTTGTAGAAGGTAGGAGGTGCAGAGATGTGGGTTGGGAAAGAAACAGATGGCAGGTACTGCAGAGGGGAAGGGAGCCCTGGTCACAGAGAAAGGTAAGAGAGGAACACACAGTGGAAATAACTAAGGGAACACTTCCCTCAAAGCCGTTGACTAGGAAAATAAAAGGAGCTGATTTTCATGAGTTTTTGCAACCAGCGAGGCTCAAAGACTGAAGTTTTAAAATTCCATGACGTGGATCATACACAGCCTTGAGGGCGAGGCAGTGCTTCTATGGAGAAGCGAGGCAGGTAACCCAGGAGCACAGCATGAACTGAGGATCACCTAAGACACACTGGGTGAGACTCTTCCCTCTTCTTGAAGCACATCTGAGAGAGGTGGCATTGTCTCTCCAGGGAGGAAAGAGCTGGTGGATGCCATTTTCCTCCCCCATCCCTCAACACAGAAGTACAGACACCTGCTGAGGTCAACTAACCCAGACACTTGCTGTTTTGTGTGCTTTGCTCCAAATTCCACACTCCTGTGCTTTGGTGTGACTACTCATCTGGGTCAAAATTGTATCAATCCCAGTGCTGCAAGACGCTCTACCAGAAGATCAGCACAGGTCCCCGCCACACCAAATTCCTAATGTTTGGAGTTTTAAAACTCAGCTGGCCATAGATGGGATAGAGCACAAAATGCACTGTGCTGCTCCAGGCAGGCAAGCAACACAAACATAGAGTGTGAAAGCCATCATCTGAAAAACTCCTTGGATGCACAAGGAGAAAATATTCACTCTTCTGGGGCGGCTTCCTTGACAGCAGCAAGTGTGAGCTCTCCTCTCCAGGGACAAAGGAGATTTGGTTGGATAGCACCATCTCCCTCTCCTGTGCCTCAGCATAAATCAACATCAGTAAATAGCACAGTGCAAACACCAACTGCCTTACATTTTCACACCAAGTCCCACCCCTCTGCACTCCACTGGTACTGCTTTTCTCAGTCAAGTGTGCATAAGGACAAAAGCAGTGGGATTCTCCCACAAAAGACCAGCGGAAAACCCCACATGCACCATACCTACTGACAACAGAGTTCTGCAAAGATTCAGTTCTAATGGAAATAGCATCAGGTCTCTTTTAACAAGCAGAACAGAGCATACCTAGTTAAAATTCACCACACTCTGACCAAAGTTTAAACACTCCTTACTGCAGAAAAGGAAAAATTATGAATACAAGTGACCTGAGGGATGGAGCAGTCATAACACAGCAGCAGAGTGCGTGCAGCACACACTAGAGACATTTCCTGAAGCATCAGGCCCTATACAGTACATGACCTCTTCTTCGTAAAGCCGTTACTCTCAGAAGCAGGAAAAATAACAGGCTTTCCTAACACACAGAAGAAGAGACCTAGAAAAAGCACCAAGATGGAGGAATTCATCCCCAAAGAAAGAACAATAAAAGATCATGGCCAGGGATCTAATTGAATCAGATATAAGTAATATACCTGGTCCAGAATTTAAAGCAACAATCATAAGGATACTAGCTGGGCTTGAGAAGACATCAGGTATATGCCTACTGAAGAGATAAAAGAGCATAAAACCAATGAGGCTGAAACGAAAAATACAATAACTGAGATTTGAAACCAAATGTATGTAATGACCACAAGGATGGAAGAAGCAGAGGGATGAAAAAGTGACATAGAAGATAGAATTATGTAAAATAATAAAGTTGAACAAAAGAGAAATCTTGGGTCACAACAATGGAACTTAACACTCCATCAAAGCTATTAACATAAATATATTACTAGTTCCAGAGGAAGAGAAAGAAAAGGGGGAGGAAGATTTATTTCAGGAAATTATAACTGAAAGCTTCCCTAATCTGGGTAAGGAAACAGACATCCTCTAAATTCAGGAGGCACAGAGAATTTCCATTAAAATCAACAAAGCAAGCCAACACCAAGACAGGTTGTAGTAAAATTTGGAAAATATAGAGATAAAAAAATCCTAAAAGCAGCAAGAGAAAAGACCAACTAAATTATGAAGGAAAAAAATAAAGTTAGCAGCAGAACTCTCCACAGAAAATTGCTGGGCCAGAAGGGAGTAGTATGATATATTCAATGTGCTGAATGAAAAAAAAAAAAGAGTATTCTATCCAGCAAGGGTAATATTCAGAATAGAAGGAAATATAAAGAGTTTCCCAGACAAAAAGAACTAAAGGAGTTTGTAACCACTAAACCAGCCCTGCAAGAAATGTTAAAGGAGACTCTTTAAGTGGGAAAAAAAGACCAAAAGCAACAAAGACTAGAAAGGAACAGAGAAAATCTCCAGAAACTATGAAAAACAAGTAATAAAATGGCACTAAAGTCATATCTATCAATAATTACCCTGAATGTAAACAGACTAAATGCTCCAATCAAATAACACAGGGTGTCAGAATGGATAAAAAAATGACACCTTTACACGCTGCCTACAAAGACTGATTTTAGACCCAAAGACACCTGCAGATTGAAAGTGAAGGAATGGTGAAACATGTACCACGCAAATGGATGTCAAAAGAAAGCCATAGTAACAATACTTATATCAGAAAAGCTATTAATGTATTATTAGATTCAGTTTGCTAGTATCTAGTTGAGAATTTTTGCAGCCATGTTCATCAGGGAAATTTGCCTGTAAAGAATTATTCACCACAATCAAGTGGGATATATTCCTGAGATGTAAGGCTGGATCAACATTTGCAAATCGATCAATGTGATACATCACATTAATATAAGAATGGATAAGAACCATATGACCCTGTCAATAGATGCGGAAAAAGCATTTGACACAATACAACATCCTTTCTTAATAAAAACATTCAAGAAAGTAGGGATAGAGGGAATATTCCTCAATATCGCAAAAGTCATATATGAAAGACCCACAGCTAGTATCATCCTCAATGGGGAAAGACTGAGAGCTTTCCCCCTCAGGTCAGGAACACGACAGGGATGTCCAGTCTCACTTTGGTGTTTAACAGAGTGTTGGAAGTACTAGCCTAAGTAATCAGACAACAAAAAGAAATAAAAGGCATCCAAGTCAACCAGGAAGAAGTCAAACTTTCAGTCTTTGCAGATGACATGATACTTTACATGGAAAACTGAAAAGACTACACCGAAAGACTTCTAGAGATGATATATGAATTCAGCAAAGTTCCAGAATATAAAATCAGTGTACATAAATAGATTACATTTCTATATAGCAATAATGCAGCAAAAAGAACAAAGATATCAAGGGACCAATCCCATTTACAATTGCACCAAAAACCATAAGATACCTAGGAATAAATCTAACCAAAGAGGTAAAAGATCTGTACACTGAAAACTATAGAAAATGTATGAAAGAAATTAAAGAAGACACAACAAATGGAAAAACATTCTATGCTCATGTATTAGAAGAACAAATATTAAAATGTCTATACAACCCAAAGCAATCTACATATACAATGCAATCCCTATTAAAATAACACCAGCATTCTTCACAGAGCTAGGACAAACAATTCTAAAACAGGTATGGAACCAGAAAAGAGCCTGAATAGCCAAAGTAATGTCGAAAAAGAAAACCACTATGTGGATGGAACTGGAGGGTATTATGCTGAATGAAATTAGTCGGTCAGAGAAAGACAAAAATCATGTGACTTCACTCATATGAGGACTTTAAGAGACAAAACAGATGAACATAAGGGGAGGGAAACAAAAATAATATAAAAACAGGGAGGGGGACAAAACAGAAGAGACTCATAAATATGGAGAACAAACTGAGAGTTACGGGAGGGGTTGTGGGAGGGTGGTTGGGCTAAATGGGTAAGGGGCACCAAGGAATCTACTCCTGAAATCATTGTTGCACTATATGCTAACTAATTTGGATGTAAATTTAAAAATAAATAAATAAAACAAGTTAATAAAAATAAAAAAGAAAACCAAAGCCAGAGGCATCACAATTCCAGATGTTAAGCTGTATTATGAAGCTATAATCATCAAGACAGTATAGTATTGGCACAAAAACAGACACATAGATCAATGGAATAGAAGAGAGAACCCAGAAATAAACCCACAAATGTATGGCCAACTAATCTTAGACAAAGCTGGAAAGAATATCCAATGGAAAAAAGACAGTCTTTTTAGCAAATGGTGTTGGGAAAACTGGACAGCAACATGCAGAAGAATGAACCTGGATCACTTTCTTACAATGTACACAAAAGTCAACTCAAAATGGATGAAAGACTTAAGTGTAAGACAGGAAATTATCAAAATCCTACAGAAGAAAACAGACAGCAACCTCTTTGACCTTGACCACAGCAATTTCTTACTAGACCTGTCTCTGGAGGCAAGGGAAAATAAGCAAAAATGAACTATTGAGACCTCATCAAGATAAAAAGCTTCACTACCACAAAAAAACAATGGACAAAACTAAAAGGCAACTAACAGAATGAGAGAAGATATTTGCACATGACATATCAAATAAAGGGTTATGTATCCAAAATACATAAAGAACTTATAAAAGTCAAAACCCAAAAATACCCAAATAATCTAGTTAAAAAATGGACAGAAGACATGCATAGACATTTTTCCAAAGAAGACATATGGATGGCTAACAGACACATGAAAAGATGCTGAGCATCACTCATCATCAGGACAAGACAAATCAAAACCACAATGACAGACCACCTCACACCTGTCAGAATGACTAAAATTAACACCACAGGAAAAATAGGTGTTGGCAAGTATACAGAAAATGGGGATTCCTTTTACACTCTTTGTGAGAGTGCTATCTGGTGCTGTCACTCTGGAAAACAGTATGGAGTTTCTTCAAAAATTTAAATATATTCATACCTACTACTATCCAACAATTGAACTGTTAGGCATTTAGGATACAAAAATACTGACTCAAAAGGATACACATACCCCAATGTTTATAGCAGCATTATCAACAATACCCAAAGTATGGAAAGGGCCCAAATGTATATCAGTTGATGGGTGGATAAAGATGTTGTGGTGTGTGTGTGTGTGTGTGTGTGTGTATATATATACACACACATACATATATATATATATATATGTATGTGTGTGTATATATATATATATATATATGTGTGTGTGTGTGTGTGTGTGTGTGTGTGTATACACACACATATACATATATTCAATGGAATACTAGTCTTACAAAATAATGAAATATTGCCATATGCAATGACACGGATGCAGGTCGAGAGTATAGTAAGTCAGAGAAAGACAAATACCATACAATTTCACTCATATGTGAAATGTAGGAAATGTAACAGATGAACATAGGGGGAAAAAAGAGAGAGGGAAGCCATAGAACAGACCATTACCTAAAAAAAACAAACTAAGAGTTGCTGGATGGGAGCTTTTAAGGGGGATGGGTTAAATTGGTGATGGGTTTTGAAGAGGGGACTTGTTGATGAGAACTGAGTGTTATATGTAAATAATGAATCACTAAGTACTGATTGCATTACATGCAACTAATATTGCACTATATGTTAACTAACTAGATTTTAAATAAAAGCTTGAATGGAAAAAAGAACATAAAGCAATGTCATAAAAACAGTTACTTGACTAGAGAAAAGAGTGTAGGATCTCAGTGAGACCCTCAAGAGATAGAAAACATAAAAAATGGCCAATCCGAGATGAAGAACACAATAACAGAAATTAAAAATACCCTAGAGGGCATAAATAGTAGACTAGAGGAAACACAAAAATACATCAGTGTCCTGAAAAGCAGAGTTATGGAAAGCAATCAAGCTGAGCAGGAGTGAGAGAAAAAAAAAAAAGAGATTAAAATAGACTAAGGGAAATCAGCAACTCTATCAACCATAGTCATATTCACATTACAAGGATATCACAAGGAGAAGAGAGAGAGAAGTGGGCAGAAAATATATTTTAATAAATATAGCTGAAAACTTTCCAAATCTGGAAAGAATATAAGAATACAGATCTAGAAGGCACAAACATCCCCAACAAAATCAGCCCAAGGAGGTCCATACCAAGACACATAGTAATTAAAATGGCAAAAAGTAGTGATAGAGACAGAATATTAAAAGCAGAAAGAAAATAGAAAAATGTTATTTACAAGGGAAACCCCATAAGGCTATCAGCTGATTTTTCGGCAGAAACATGGCAGGCCAGAAGGAAGTGGTATCATATATTCAAAATTCTTAAAGAAAAATCTTGCAAACAAGAATATTCTATCAGCAGGACTGTTATTCAGAATAGAAGGAGAGGTAAAGAGTTTCCCAGACATAAAAAAAAAATTAACAGAATTCATAACCACTAAAGAGGTCCTACAAGAAATGTTAAAGAGGGCACCTTAAATGGAAAGGAAAGACAATAAGTAGGAGAAAAAAATAGGAAGCACAAGAACAATAAAGTATGTTTATAAAAATCTGTCAAGGGATTCACAAAATAAAAGGACATTAAGTATGACACCATATACCCAAAATGTAGGACAGGGCAGAGAGTGGTAAAGAATGGGTTCAGGGGCACATAGGTGTCTGTCGGTTGAGCATCCAGCTCTTGGTTTGGGCTCAGGTCATGATTCACAGTTAGTGGGTTTGAGCCTCACATCAGGCTCTGTGCTGACAGCACAGAACCAGCTTGGAATTCTCTCTCTCCCTCTCTCTCTGCCCCTACCCTGCTCACATGCAAATGTGCTTTCACTCTCTTTTTCAAAATAAATAAATAAACTTAAAAAAAGAAGGTGTTCAAACTCAAGCAACTACCAACTTAATATAAACTGCTATATGCATAAGATGATATATATAAACCTAATAGTAACCACAAATCAAAAATGGATAATATGCAAAAAATAAAGAGAAAGAAATCCAAGTATATCACTAAGGAAAGCCAGCAAACTGTGACAGAAGAGAGGAAGAGAAGAAAAGAGCAGACAAGATCTACAAAAACAACCCTAAAAAGTAAGAAAATGGCAAAAGGTCAATATTAATAGTTACTTTGGACATAAATGGACTAAATGCTCCAATCTAGGCATGGGGTGACAGAATGTATAAAAAAGCAAGGCCTGTCTGTATGCTGCCTGCAGGAGAATAATTTCAGACCTAATGACATGAAGATTGAAAGTGAAGGGATGGAAAATATCATGCAAATGGAAAAGAGAACGAAGCTGTGGTAGTGATACTTATATTGGACAAAATACACTTTAAAACAAAGATCGTAACAAGAGACTATGAAGGATGCTGCATAATCATAAACAAAACAAAACAACAAGAAAATAAAATAACTGTAAATATTTTTGAACCCAACATGCAAGCACCCAAATACATAAAACAGCTAATAACAAACATTAAAAAGTAATTGATGGTAATACAATTATAGTAGGGGAATTTAACACTTCACTTACATCAATGAATAGGTCATCCAAACAGAAAATCAACGAGGTATCAGTGGCTTTGAATGACACATTGGACTGGATAGATCTGACAGGTATATACACAACATTCCATCCTAAAATAGCAGAATATACTTTCATTTCAAATGCACATGGAACATTCTCCAGAATAGACACATATTAAGCCACAAAAAAGTCTCAAGTAATTAAAAAAATATTGAGGTCATGCCTTGCTTGTTTGATGACCACAAAACTATGAATCTAGAAATTAATCATAAGAAAATATGTGGAAAGTACACAAATACATGGAAGTTAAATATCGTGCTACTAAACAATGAATGGGTCAAATACAAAATCAGCGAGGAAATAAAAAATACAGGGTAACAAATGAAAACACAGTGGTAAAAAATCTACAGGATGCAGCACAAGGTGTCCTAAGATGGCAGTTTATTGCAATACAGGCCTATCTCAAGAAGTAAGAAAAAGCTCACATAAGGAACCAAACTATATCTAAATGAGCTAAAGAAGAAGACAAAACCCAAAACCAGTAGAAGAAAGTAAATAATCAAAATTAGAGCAGAAATAAACAATATAGAAACTAAAAAACAATAGAGCAGAGCAATAAAACCAGGAACTGGTTCTTTAAAAACAATAAAATTGATACTTTAGTCAAACACATCAAAAGAAAAAAGAGAGTGGACTCAAATAAATAAAATCAGAAATCAAAGAGGGCAAGTAACAACCAACACCATAGAAATACAAAAGATTTTAAGGGAAATTTATGAAAAATTATATGTCAACAAATTGGACAACTTAGATGAAATGAATAAAGTCCTAGAAACGTATAACCTACGAACACTGAGTCAGTAAGAAATAGAAAATTTGACCACACCTATTACCAGCAAGGAGATTGAATCAGTAATCAAAAAACTCCTAACAAACAAAAATCAAGGAACAGATGGCTTAACATGTGAATTCTATCAAACATTTAAAGAAGAGTAAATACTTATTCTTCTCAAACTATTCCAAAAAGTAGAAGAGGAAGGAAAGCTTCCAAATTCATTTTATGAGGCCAAAACCAAGAAAAGAAACCACACAAAAAGAGAACTATTGACTAATATCTCTGGTAAACATAGATGTAAAAATATTCAACAAAATATTAGCAAATAGAATGCAACAACATGTTAAAAAAGTATTCACCATGACCAAGGGGGATTTATTTCTAGAATGCAAGTGTGGTTCAGTATTTGCAAATTAATCAACATGTTACATCACCTCAACAAGAGAAAGTTAAAAACTATATGACCATTTCAAAAGATGCAGAAAAAGAATTTGACAAATTATAACATTTATTGATAATAAAAGACTTCAACAGAATAGTTGTAGAGGGAACATATCTCAATAGAATAAAGGTCATATATGAAAAACCCACAACTAATGAGAGTTACTGTTGAAACTGAGAGATTTTCCCCTAAAATCAGCAACAAGGCAAGGATGTCGTTTCTCACCAGTTTTATTCAATTTGGTACTGGAAGTCCTACCCACAGCAATCAGACAAAACAAAGAAATAAAAGGAATTTGAATTGTTAAAAAAGAAGTAAAACTTTCACTATTTCCAGATGACATGATATTATATATAGGCAATCCCAAAGACTCCACCAAAAAATTACTAGAATTGATAGTGAATTTTATATAGTCACAATTTACAAAATCAATATACAGAAATCTGTTCTATTTTTATACATTAATAATGGAGCAGCAGAAAGAGAAATTAATAAATCAAACCATTTACAATTGCATCAAAAATGATAATATACTTAGGGATAAACTTAGCAAAGGAGGTGAAAAACCTGGGGTGTGAAAACTATAAAAAATTGATGGAAGAAATTGAAGAAGGCACACACAAAAAATGGAAAGACATTCTATGCTCATGCATTGGAAGAACAAATAGTGTTAAATGTCTATACTACCCCAAATAATCACATGTTTAATGCAATCCTTATAAAAACACTACCAACATACTTACATCCATACTTACATATGGTTAACAGAGGGGAGATGGGCGAGGGGCAGTTAAAATGGGCAACGGGGAGTAAGAAGTGCAGTTGTCCTGATGAACACTGGGTGATGTACAGAATTGTTGAGTCACTGTCCTATACACCAGAAACTAATATGACACTGTATGTTAACTGTACTGGAACCAGAACCAGAAGAAAAAAAAAACTAAACCCAAACCTAACAGAAAGAAAAAAAATAATAAATATTAGAACAGATATAAATAAAACAGAAGATAGTAAAACAATAAAGAAAACAATGAAATGCAGAGTTAGTTTTCCAAAAAGATCAATAAAATTGACAAATGTTTAGGTACATTGACAAAAAGCAGAGATAACTGAATTTTAAAAACATAAAGGTAAACTGACATCACAACTGAATTTACAGAAATAGAAAAGCATACTACAAACAATTGTACCCTAAGAAATTGAATATCTGGATAAAATGGATTAATGTCTAGAAACATACAAAAAGCACTGTTTGTGGGAATGCAAACCGTTGTAGCCACTCTGTAAAACAGCATGGAGGATCTTCAAAAAATTAAAAACAGATCTACTCTACAATCAAGCAATTGCACTATAGGATTTATCAAATGGATGCAAAAATGCTGATTGAAAGGGGCATATGCACCCCAATATTTATAGCAGAGTTATCAACAATTGCAAAACTATGGAAAGAGCCCAAATGTCCATTGACTGATGAATGTATAAAGAAGATGTGGTATATGTGGTATACACACACACACACACACACACACACACACACACATATATACACTACTCGACTATGAAAAAGAATGAAGTCTTGCCATTTGCAACAACGTGGATGGAAGTAGAGGGTTATGAGTCTGTCAAATTTTCTACTTCTTCCTGTTTCAGTTTTGATAGTGTATTTCTTTTTAATTAATTTTTAAATTTTTTTGAGAGGGGGAGGGGCAGAAAGAGAGGGAGACACAGAATCTGTGCTGAGTTGTCAGCACAGAGCCCGACGTGGGGCTTGAATTCATGAATCGCGAGATCATGACCTGAGCCCAAATTGGATGCCCAACCAACTGCGCCACCCAGGCGTCCCGATAGTTTATGTGTTTGTAATTGTCCAATTTGTTGGAATATAGTTGCTCATCTTATAATTGTTTGTACTTCTGCAGTCTTGGTTGTTATCTCTCCTCTGTCACTGGTGATTTTTATTTATTTGGGTCTTTCACTGTTTCTTTTTGGTAAGTCCTATTAGGGGTTTATAATTTTTGTTAATTCTTTCAAAGAACCAGCTCCAGATTTCATTGATATATCTACTGGTTTCTTTTTAATTTTATAACATTTATTGCTGTTTTAGTCTTTATCATTTCCCTTCTTTTGCTGGTTTTAGGCTTTATTTGCTGGGTTTTTTTTTCCAGTTCCTTAAAGTGTAAGGTTAGGTTGTGCATTTGAAACTTTTTTTCCTTCTTTAGGAAGGCCCAGAGTGCTATATACTTCCCTCTTATGACTGCCTTTGCTATATCCCTATGGTTTGGGACTGTGATGTTTTCATTTTCATCAGCTTCCATGTATTTTTTAAAATTTCTTTAATTTCTTCATTACCCCATTCTTTCTTTAGTAGGATGTTCTTTAATCTCCATGTATTGGTTGTCTTTCCAATACTTTTCTTGTCATTGACTTCGAGTTTTATAGCATTTGGTCTTAAGATATGCATGGTATGATCTCAATCTTTCTGTACTGGTTGAGGCCTGATTTGTGACCCAGTATGTGATCTATTCTGGAGAATGTTCCATATGCACTTGAAAAGAATGTGTGTTCTTCTGTTTTGGGATGAAATGCTCTTACTATATCTGTTAAGTCATCTGGTTCAGTGTGTCATTCAAAGCCATTGTTTCCTTGTTGATTTTCTGCTTAGATGATCTGTCCATTGATGTAAATGGGGTGTTAATGTCCCCTACTATTATTGTATTAATATCAATGAGTTTCTTTATGTTTGTGATTAATTGATTTATGTATTTGGCTCTTCCCAGTTGGAGGCATAAATATTTGCAATTACTATATATTCTTGTTGGATAGGCTATATTATGATATAGTGCCCTTCTTCATATCTTATTATAGTCTTTGTTTTAAAATCTAGTTTGTCTGATCATAGTATAGCTATTCCAGTTTTCTTTTGATGTTGATTAGCATGGTAACTGGTTCTGTGCCCCCTCACTTACAATTTGGAGGTCTCTTTGGATCTAAAATGTGTTTCTTGTAAGCAGTATATAAGTAGTCCTTGTTTTTTTTTTTATCCATTCTGACACCTACGTCTTAGGATTCAAGCATTTAATCCACTCAGTAATTATTCATAGATATGAATTTAGTGCATTGTATTACTTGTTAAGTTGCTGTTCCTGTATATTGTCTCTGTTCCTTTCTACTCTTTGTTGCTTTTGGTCTTTATTTCCTGTTCAAAGGATCCCCTTTAATAATTCTTGCAGAGCTGGTTTACTGTTACAAACTCCTTTATCTTTTGCTTTTTTTGGACACTCTTGACCTCTTCTTCTATTCTCT
Organism: Acinonyx jubatus; assembly: GCF_027475565.1. Taxonomy (NCBI): domain Eukaryota; kingdom Metazoa; phylum Chordata; class Mammalia; order Carnivora; family Felidae; genus Acinonyx; species Acinonyx jubatus. Next base: position 47,133,681 of record NC_069389.1, on the reverse strand, counting down.
AGGGAAAACTTGCTGCATAAACTATTCTTGGCTGCATATTTTTCCCATTGAACACATTAAATATATTATACAACTCACTTCTGGCCTGCCATGTTTCTGTGGATAGGTCTGCTTCCAACTTTATGTGTCCACCCTTGTAGGTTAAGGACCTTTTGACCATACCTGTTTTCAGAATTCTCTATCTTTGTATTTTTCAAGTTTCATTATGATATATCTTGGTGTTAATCTGTTTTTGTTGATTTTTAGAGCAGTTCTGTTTCTCCTGGGCATGAATGCCTCTTCCCTTCCCAAGATTATGGAGGTTCTCAGCTATAATTGTTCAAATAACTTTCTGCCACTTTCTTCTGCTCGTCTTCTTCTGGGACTCCTATGATTTGTATATTATTGCACTTTAGATTTGCTGAATTCCTTAACTCTATATTTGTGATCTAATAGTTTTCTTTCCTTTTCCTTTTCAGATTCATTATTTTCTATAATTTTCTTTTCTATATCAACTATTTGATCCTTTGCTTCTTCCATCCTCATTGTAATTACATCTAGTTGGTTTTGCATCTTAGTTAATGCATTTTTATTTTGGCCTGACTAGTTTTTAGGTCTTTGATCTCTGCAGCAAGGGTTTCTCTGGTATCTTCTATGCTCCTTTTCAAGCCCAGGTAGTATTCTTATGATAGTTTTTCTAAATTCCTGTTCAGATACATTACTTATATCTGTTTTGAGCAAATCTCTGGGTGTGATTTCTTCTTGATATTTCATTTGTGAGAATTCCTCTGTCTTGTCATTTTGTCTAGGTGCCTTTTGCGTGTTATGAAGGCTTGTTATGTTTCCTGCTCCTGAGATTAATGCTGTATTAAGAAGGAGACATTTCCAGGGTCTGGCACTTCAGGAAATGTTTCTGGGGTATACTGTGTGCACTCTGCTGTTGTGATTTGGCTGCTCTTTACCCCTGGTCAGTCCTCTGCATACTTCCTCATTGCTTACAGTGGGGAGTGTTTGGACCTTTAATAAGTGTGTTTTGATTTGTTTTCTTTAAATAAGCCTGATTTAAAAAAAAAGCCTTATCCAAAAAAAAGAGAAGAGGTAAAGGAAAAACAGCACCAAAAAAGCCAAACACATAGAGAAGCAAAAAACTATAAGCTTGGTTCCAAAGCAAAATAAAGAAAAAAGAAAGAGGAGGAGGAGGAGGAGGAGGAGGAGGAGGAGGAGGAGGAAGGAGAAGGAAAGAAAGAAAGAAAGAAAGAGCTTGTTTCAAAAAATGAGTAAGGAAATAAAAAGAACAAATGAATGAACAAAAAAAAAAACAAAACAAAAAAAACCTAAGTCTCATTTTTAAAAAATGCCTGGTACTATTTCCACCAGAACTAAGATGTGAAGCTGTTGCTCTGGAGCACTGTATGATCAGTAGACTAGGTGCACGCAGGAATCCCTGTGTCTGTTCTCTGGGGGAGAGGTCCACTGCGCTGGTTCACAGTCAGACCTGTCCTAATAAAGTTGCCCCTGGGGAGCCTGGGTGGCTCAGTCGGTTAAGCGGCCAACTTCGGCTCAGGTCATGATCTCACGGTCCGTGGGTTCAAGCCCCGCGTCAGTCTCTGTGCTGAAAGCTCAGAGCCTGGAGCCTGTTTCAGATTCTGTGTCTCCTTCTCTCTGACCCTCCCCCATTCACGCTCTGTCTCTCTCTGTCTCAAAAATAAGTAAATGTTAAAAAAAAAATTAAAAAAAAGTTGCCCCTGCAAAGTGCAGGGCAGTGGGTTTGGTGTAGTGGCTCCAGCATCGACTGGGGGTCACTGTGTTACTCATTGAAGCCCGACCATGCTGATGGGCAGGAGGAGATGGCATCACCAGCTCTCACATCCCTGGGTAGGGGAGCCAGTGCCCACTGCCGTTCACGTAGCCCTCACAAACAATCTCGCCTCCTGTGTCCCAGGCTGCCATCAGATCCTTGCTCTCAACCCTTCTGTGCCCAGGTAATCAACATTCTTGGCACCACATGTCTCCTATGATATATCTTTAGCATACACTGGGATTCAAAACTCCAAATATTAAAGCACCCAGCAAAGCACAGACACACTCTCCTCTCCCTTCTCCATAGGAGAGCCTCACAGCATTGCATATGGCGCCATTCTGTCCCAGAAAAGCAGTCCCACAGCTGGACAGGTGTCTAGAGTTTATGGTGAAACACAGCAAAATGTGTGACCATTTTATCCACCCTCTGTATGCACCTCTGTCGCCTGCTGTTGAATTGCTGTTCAAAGGTGCTAGCCAGGTCTTTTGTCCTTGGAGAGGCAATATTCCTTCTTCCAAATTCACTTAGGAAAGGAGAATTTTCTCTCCCAGTGAGACCCAAGGGATCCCCACACCTCCACTATCTGCTCCTTAGCCTCCCCTTCTTCTCTCCAGGAGCAGCACCACCCACCTGAGTCTTCTCCAACAAATGATGCAGGATTCCAAACACTCAGAATTTCAGCTCCACTGATTGCAAAAACTTGTCATATTCAGCTCCTCATGATTCCCCCATCAATGGTTTTGATTTTCTTGCTCAAGCCCAATGCACTACTGTTGTTCCTCCTCTCTCTTTCTCTCCAAGAAAAAGGCTTCCACCCCACTGTGGCGCTGCAGTGTTTTTGTCCCCCAAATCCCAATCTGCACGTTCTCTCCCTCAAATTATCCAAATTGTTATCTTAATCCTCAGATTGATTTCCTAGGTGTTCAAATGATTTGATGTTGATCTAGCTGTGCTTGAGGGAGGAGACTAGCCCAGAGTCCTGCTACTGCACTGCCAACTTAACGCCAGAAACTGGAAACACCTTCCTTTATTTACTTCCTATTTCCTCACCTTTGATCATACAATTTTCCCTTAAATCCTTTATTCCTGTCTTCCTGACAATTCAAATCATGCCTTTATATAAAAACCAGCTCAAACCTTCTATTCCCTAGTAAGATAGCTTAAATTCATAAGCCTGCAATAATCTTTTTCTCCTGCATCCTCTCTGGACCTTCTGCAGCATTTATGATCTTGCTGCATTCACATATTAGTTTTAAAAGAACATTTATGGTGTCTCTAATAATGTTATTCAGGACAGAAATTAAAAAAAAACTTCCGTGACAGAATGTCAGATTTATTCAAAGATGTTTACCACATTCCTTACTGTGTTCTGTATATTATGCTAGACATTGTAAGAAACACAGCAAATAGCATGATGCCATTCTTGTCCTTAGAAGATTATAGTAAAGAGAAAGCATTTCTTCATATATATATATATATATATATATATATACACACATATACATATACAATACATATACATGTATATGTATATGTGTGTATATATATATATATGTATATGTATATGTATAATTTTTTATACAGGTTTTTTTCTATTCTTTTTCCTTCTTTTCTTCTGCTTTTTTTCTTCTTTTAGTTTCTTTATCTTTCCTTGGACCCAGCATTATAGCTTTTTGATTCTCTGTTTGGTTATCTTTTCTCCCCCTTTCATTTTTCTCTTTTTATGGAATAAGGCTTCCCCCTCCCTTTTTTTCCAGGGTTACATCAACAAAAAAATCAAAGCACACATAGTTAAAAGTCAAAACACTCCACCACTGAAAGCAAGGAGGAGCTCTGCAAAGGACAGACCAGTTGGATAGAGCAGCCAAAACGCAACATCAGAGTGCACACAACATACACCAGAAACACTTGCTGGAATGTCAGGCCCTGGACAGTGTATGACTCCTTTTTAATATAGTAGTACTATCAGATGCACGAAACATAACATGCTTTAAAAACACACAAAAGACAGAAACTTAGCCAAAATGACAAGACTGAGGAATTCTCCCCAAAAGAAAGGTCAAGAAGAAATCACAGCTAGATACATGCTCAAAACAGATATAAACTATATATCTGAAAAAAAATTAGAACAAAAGTCATGAGACTACTAGCTGGACTTGAAAATATCATAGAAGACACCAGAGAAGCCCTGGATGTAGAGATCAAATACTTAAGAACTAGTCAGGATGAATTTTAAAATGCTATAGCTGACATGCAAAACAAACTAGATATAGTGACAGTGAGGATGGAAGAAGCAAGGGAGATAATAGGTAAAATAGAAGATAAAATTATGTAAAATAATGAAAAGGAAAAGAAAATTACTAGGTCACTAGGGAAGAATTACATAACTATGTGATTCCATGAAATGAAACACCTATATCACAGGAGTCCCAGAAGAAGAAGAGCATGACAAGGGGGCAGGATTATTTCAGCATATTATAACTGAGAACTTCCTTAATCTGAGGATGGAAACAGGCATCCAAGTCCAAGAGGCACAGAGAAATCATGTGCCTTCAAAATCAACACAAAACAGGTCAACAGCACATCATATCATAGTGAAACTTGCAAAATACAAAGATAAAGAGAGATTTCTGAAACCAGCTAGAGACAAAATGTCCTTAACTTTCAAGGGTAGACACATAAGGTTAATAGAAGACTTGTTCACTGAAACTTGCCAGGCCAGAAGGGAATGGCAGGAAATATTCAATGTGCTGAAGAGGAAAAATATGTAGCCGAGAATCCTTTATCCAGTGAGACTGTCATTCAGAAAAAGAGAGATAAAGACTTTGCTAGAAAAACAAAAACTAAATTAGTTCATGACCACTAAACCATCCCTGCAAGAAATTCTAAGGTGACTCTGTGAGTGGAAAACAGCAGAGACTACAAAGGACCAGAGAACATTACCAGAAACATGAAATCTACACATAACACAATGACACTAAATTCGTATCTTTCAGTAATCACTCTCAATGTAAATGGAGTAAATGCTCCAATCAAAAGATATAGGGTTTATGAATGGATTAAAGAACAAGATCCAACGATATGCTGCCCACAGGAGACCCATTATAGACCTGAGGACACCTGCAGATTGAAAGTTAGAGAACCATCTATCATGCTAATGGACATCAAAAGAAAGCTGCAGTGTCTGTACTTATACCAGAAAAACTATATTTTAAAACAAAGAATAACAAGAGATTGACATTATATCATAACTTAGGGGGTCTATCTATCAAGAAGAGCTAACAATTGTAAATATTTAGGCTCCCAACTTGAAGGCCCCAATTATACAAACCAATTAATAACAAACATAAACAAACTCATTAATAACAATATAATTATTGTAAGAGACTATAATACTCCACTTCAAGCAATGGGAAGATCCTGTAAACAGAAAATCAACAAGGAAGCAATGGCTCTGAATGACACACTGGACCAGATGGACTTTCAGATGTATTCAGAATATTTCATCATAAAGCAGCAGAATACACATTCTTCTCAACTGCACATGTAACATTCTCCAAAATATATCACATATTGGGTCACAAATTTTCCATCCACAGGTACAGAAAGATCGAGATCATACTATGCATATTTTCAGATCACAGCACTATGAAACTTGAAATCAACCACAATAAAAAATTTGGAAAGTCCGCAAATACATGGGGGTTAAAGAACATCCTGCTAAAAGGGGTTAACCAGGAAGTTAAAGAACAAATTAAAAAATAGATGGATTCAAATGAAAATGAAAACATGACAGTCCGAACCCTTTGGGATGTGGCAAAGGCAGTCCTAAGAAGAAAATGATTTGCAATTCAGGCCTATCTCAAGAAGCAAGAAAGATCCCAAATACACAACCTACCCTTACACCTAAAGGAGCTACAAAAGGAGCAGCCAATAAAGCCTAAAACCAGTAGAAGATGAGAAATAATAAAGATTAGAGGAGAAAAAAATGATATAGAATACAAAACATTAGAACAGATCAATGAAACTAAGAGCTGATTTTTTGCAAGACTAAACAAATTGATAACCCCTAGCCATATTTCTCAAAAGGAAAAGAGAGAGGACCTATATAAATAAAATTACAAATGAAAGAGGAGAGATCACAACAATGCCACAGAAATAAAAAAAAATATATATAGGAGAATACAATGAAAATTTTATGCCAACAAACTGGGCAATCTGGAAAAAATGGACAAATTCCTAGACACACTAAAAAAACTCAAACAGGAAGAAATAGAAAAATTGAATAGGCCCATTGCAAGCAAATTAATTGAATTAATTATCAAAAATCTCCAAAACTTAAGAGTCCTTGGCCACATGGTTTCCCAGGGGAATTCTACCAGTCATTTAAACAAGAGTAAATACCTATTCTCTTCAAACTTCTCCAAAAAAATAAAATCGAAGTAAAGCTTCCGAACTCACTCTATGAAACCAGCATTACCTTGGTTTCAAAACCAGAAGACCCACTAAAAAGGAGAGCTACAGGCCAATATCCCTGATGGACCTCATTGCAAAAATTCCCAAAAAGATAATAGTAAATCAAATTCAACAGTACATTAAAAGAATAATTCACCGGGGCGCCTGGGTGGCACAGTCAGTTAAGCGTCCGACTTCAGCCAGGTCACGATCTCGCGGTCCGTGAGTTCGAGCCCCGCGTCAGGCTCTGGGCTGATGGCTCAGAGCCTGGAGCCTGTTTCCGATTCTGTGTCTCCCTCTCTCTCTGCCCCTCCCCTGTTCATGCTCTGCCTCTCTCTGTCCCAAAAATAAATAAAAAACGTTGAAAAAAAATTAAAAAAAAAAGAATAATTCACCATGATCAAGTGGGATTTGTTCCTGGGCTGCAGGGCTGCTTCGATATTCACAAATCAATCAACGTGATATGCCAAATTAATAAAATGAAGGATAAGAACCATATGATCCTTTCAATAGATGCAGAAAAAGCATTTGACAAAATACAACAACTTTTATTGATAAAAACACTCAAGAAAGTAGAGAGAGGGAATATACCTCAACATCATAAAAGCCATATATGAAAGCCCCACAGCTAATATCCTCCTCAGTGGGGAAAACCTGACAGCTTTCTCCCTAAGATCAGTAACACGACAGGGATGTCCACTCTCTCAATTGTTGTTCAACATAGTACTGGAAGTCCTAGCCTCAGCAATCAGACAACAAAAACTAATAATAAGCATCCAAATTAACAAAAAAAATATCCAAAATTTCACTCTTCACAGATGACATGATACTTTCTATGTAAAACCCAAAAGACTCCACCTAAAAACTACTAGAGCTGGTACATGAATTAAGCAAAGTCCCAAGACATAAAATCAATCTACAGAAATCGACTGCATTTCTACACACCAATAATGTAGCAGAAAGAAAAACATATTAAGGAATTGATCCCATTTACAATTGCATCAAAAACCATAAGATGCCTAGGAATAAACCTAACCAAAGAGGTAATAAAGCTATAATGCTGAAAACTATAAAAATCTTATGAAAGAAACTGAAGAAGACACAGCAAATGGAAAAAAAAATCCATGCTCATGGATGGGAAATATAAAATTATTAAAATCTTGATACTGTCCAAAACAATCCACACATTTATTGCAATGTCTATCAAAATAACACCAGCATTCTTCACAGAGCTAGAACAAACAATCAGAAAATCTGTATGGAGTCAGAAAAGACCCTGAATAGCCAAAGTAAGGTTGAAAAAGAAAACCAAAGCTGGAGGCATCACAATTCCAGACTTCAAGTTGTATTACAAAGCTGTAATCATCATGACAGTATGGTACTGACACAAAAACAGACACATAGATCAATGGAATAGAAGAGAGAACCCAGAATTGGACCCACAAATATATGGCAAAGTAATCTTTGACAAAGCAGGGTAGAGTATCTAATGGAAGAAAATGACAGTGTCTTCAGAAAATTGTGCTGGGGAAACTGGATAACAACATGCAGATGGATGAACCCGGACCACTTTCTTATACCATACACAAAAATAAATTCAAAATGGATGAAAGACCTAAATGTGAGAAAGGAAACCATCAAAATCCTACAGGAGAAAACAGGCAGCAACCACTTTGACTTTACATGTCTCTGGAGGCAAGGGAAATAAAAGCAAAAATGAACTATTGGAACCTCATTAAGATAAAAAGCTGCACTGCAAAGGAAACAATCAACAAAACTAAAAGTCAATGGGCAGAATGGAAGAAGATATTTGCAAATGACAAATTGGATAAAGGATTCGTATCCAAAATCTATAAAGAACTTATCAAACTCCACATCCAAGAAACAAATATTCCAGTGAGTAAATGGGCAGAAGATATGAATAGACACTTTTCCAAAGACTTCCAGATGGCTAACACACACGTGAAAAGATGCTCAACTTCACGCACCATGAGGGAAATAAAAATCAAAACCACAATGAGATATCACCTCACACTTGTCAGGATGGCTAAAATTAACAACTCAGGAAAGAAGAGATGTTGGTAAGGATGTGGAAAAAGGAGAAGACTTTTGCACTGTTTATGGGAATGCAAACTGGTGCAACCACTCTGGAGAACAATGTGGAGGTTCCTCCAAAAATTAAAAATGGAAATACCCTATGACCAGCAATTGCACTATTTACCCAAGGATAAAAAAATGTTGATTCTAAGGGTCACATGCACCCCAATGTATATGGCAGTGAAATCAACAATAGCAAAATTATGGAAAGAGCTACACATACATACACACAGACCACATCTTCTTTCTCCATTCATCAGTCTATAGACATTTGGACTCTTTCCACAATTTGGCTATTGCTGATAATGCTACTATAAACCTTAAGGTATATTTGTCCCTTTGAATCAGTGTTTTTGCATTCGTAGAGCAATTGCTCAATTGTAGGAAAGTTCTATTTTTGACTTCTTGAGGAAGCTCAATACTGTTTTCCACAGTGTCTGCACCAGCTTGCATTCCCAACAACAGTGCAAGAGGTCTCCCCTTTCTTTATGTCCTTACCAGAGCCTATTGTTTCCTGCGCTGTTAATTTTAGCCATTCTGACAGGTGTGAGGTGACATCTTAGTGTAGTTTTGATTTGTATTTCTCTGATTATGAATCTTTTCATGTGTCTGTTGGCCATCTATATGTCTCCTTAGGCAAAATGTCTATTTATGTCTTTTGCCCATCTTTAATTGGATTATTCATTTTGGGGAGTGTTGAATTTTAGAAGCTCTTGACATATTTTGAATACTTACTCTTTATCGTATGTTATTTGCAAATACTTTTTCCCATTCTGTGTGTTGCCTAGTTGGTTTTTTCCTTCACTGTGCAGAGGCTTTCATTTTGATGAAGTCTCAATAGCTTAGTTTTGCTTTGTTTCTCTTGCCTCAGGAGACATACATAGAAAGAAGTTGCTACATCCAGTGTCAAAAGCCTACTGCCTGTGTTGTCCTCTGTGTTTTATGGTTTCAGCTCTCACAGTTGGGTCTTCAATACGTGGTGAATTTATTTGGGGGTATGGTGTATGAAAGTAGTTAGTTTCATTCTTTTGTATGTTGCTGTCCAGTTTTCCCAACACCATTTGTTGAAAAGACTGTCTTTTTCCCATTGTATATTCTTTCCTCCTCTGATGAAGATTAATTTCCTGCTCTGTTGAAGATTAGTTGGGGGATCATTTCTGGATATTCTCTTCTGTTCCATTGATCTATGGATCTATTTTTGTTCCAATACCAAACTGTTTTGACTATTACAGCTTCGTAATATTCCAGACTCAAAGTCTGGAATTGTATACCTCCATCTTTGCTTTTCTCTTTCAAGATTGCTTTGACTCTTCAGGGTCTTTTGTAATTCCATACCTATTTTAGGACTATTTGTTCTAGTTCTGTGTAAAATGCTGTTGGTATTTTGATAAGGATTGCATTAAATGTGTAGACTGTTTTGTGTAATATAAACATTTTATCAATACCTGTTCTTCCAATCCATGATCATGGAATGTCTTTCCATTACTTTGTGTCCTCTTCAATTTCTTTCATCAGTGTTTTATAGTTTTCAGAGTACATATCTTTTACCTCTTTGGTTAAGGTTTATTCCTAGGTATCTTAGGGTTTTTGATGCAATTGTAAATGGGGTCAATTCCTTGATTTGTCTTTCTGCTGCTTCATTAATGGTGTATAGAAATGCAACAAATTTCTCTATGTTGATTTTGTATCCTGTGAATTTACTGAACTTGTGGATGAGTTTTAGAATTTTTTCGGTGGAGTCTTTCGGGTTTTCTATATAGGGTTTCTGGTTTTCTATCATGTCATCTGCAAATAGTGAAAATTTTACTTCCTTGCTGATTTGAAGATTTTTCTCTTTCTTTCTTTTGTCTGACTGCTGTGACTAGGACTTGCAATACTATGTTAAATAATAGTGGTGAGAGTGGACATCCCTGTCTTATTTCTGACCATAGAGGAAAAGCTCTCAGTTTTTCCCCATTGAGGATTATATTAGTTGTGGGTATTTAGTATATTGCTTTTATTACGTTGAACTATGTCCCCTCTAACCCTAGTTTGTTGAAGGTTTTCATCATGAATGGATGTTGTACTTTGTCAAATGCTTTTTTGCACCTATTGAAAGGAGTATATGGTTCTTATTCTTTCTTTTATTAATGTGGTGTATCACATTGATTTATTTGTGAATATTGAACAACCCGTGCAACCAAGAATAAGTCCAAATTGAGTGTGGTTAATGATTTTTTTAACATACTATTGGATTCAGTTTTTCTTTCTTTCTTTCTTTCTTTCTTTCTTTCTTTCTTTCTTTCTTTCTTCTCTTTCTTTCTTTCTTTCTTCTTTGTTTGCATTCATGTTCATCAGGGACATTGGCTTGTAGTTCTCTTTTATAATGGAGTCTTTATCTGGTTTGGTGTCAGGTTAAAGCTGGCCTCTAAAATGTATTTGGAAGTTTTCTAATTTTTTTTGGAATATTTTGAGAATAGGTATTAACTCTTCTTTAAATGTTTGCTAAAACTAAGAGCACACTTTACACACTGTATATTAGCCAATTTGACAATAAATTATATTAAAAATAGTATCACAAATAAGAAAATAAATGTTTGGTAGAATTTGCCTGTGAAGCCATCTGGCCCTTGATATTTATTTGTGGGGAGAATTTTTATGATTGATTTAATTTCTTTACTGTTTATCAATCTGTTCAAATTTTCTATATCTTCCTGTTTCAGTTTTGGTAGTTTATATGCTTGTAGAATTTGTCCATTCTTTCCAGGTTGTCCAGTTTGTTGCCTTGTAGTTTTTCATAACATTCTCTTATAATTTTTTGTGTTTTCGTGGAGTTGGTTGTTATTTCTCCACTGTCACTTGTGATTTTATTTCTTTGAGTGGTTTCTCTTTTCTTTTTGATAAATCCGCCGGGGTTTTTCAATTTTGTTAACTTCTTGGAAGAACCAGTTCCTGGTTTCATTGATCTGTTCTATTTTTTTTTTTAGTTTCTATATCCTTTATTTCTCCTCTAATCTTTATTTCCTTCCTTCTGCTGGCTTTAAGCTTCATTTTTTTATCCTTTTTCTAGAGCCTTTAGGTGCAAGCCTAGGTTGTTTATTTCAGAGTTTTCTTCCTCCGTGAGATAGGCCTATATTGCTATATACTTCTCTGTTAGGACTGTCTTTGCTGCATCCCAAAGGTTTTGAACCATTTTGCTTTCATTTTCATGTATTTCCATGTAATTTTTGATTTCCTCTTTGATGTGTTTTGACCATTCATTGTTTAGTAGCATGTTGTTTAACTTCTACATATTTGTGGTTTTTCCAAATATTTTCTAGAGTTGACTTTTACTTTCATATCGTTGTGATCATAAATGGTACATGGTATTATTTCAATCTTTTTGTATTTGTTGAGGCCTGATTTGTGACTTAATATGTGATCTACTCTGGAGAATGTTACATGTGCACTTGAAAATAATGTGTATTCATTTGTCAGTTGATGGACATTTAGGCTCTTTCCATAATTTGGCTATCGTTGAAAGTGCTGCTATAAACATTGAGGTACATGTGCCCCTATGAATCAGCACTCCTGTATCCTTTGGATAAATTCCCAATCGTGCTATGGATGGGTCGTAAGAGAGTCTTATTTTTAATTTTTTGAATAACCTCTACACTGTTTTCCAGAGCAACTGCACCAGTTTGCATTCCCAACAACAGTGAAAGAGGGTTCCCATTTCTCCACATCTGCGCTAGCATCTGTTGTCTCCTGAGTTGTTAATTTTAGCCACTCTGGCTGCTGTGAGGTGGTATCTCAGTGTGGCTTTCATTTGTATTTCCCTGATGATGAGTGATGTTGAGAATTTTTTCATGTGTCTGTTGGCCATCTGGATGTCTTCTTTGGAAAATTCATGTCTTCTGTGCATTTCGTCACTGGATTATTTGTTTTTCAGGTGTTGAGTTTGGTGAGTTCTTTATAGATTTTGGATACTAGCCCTTTATCTGATATGTCATTTGCAAATATCTTCTTCCATTCCGTCAGTTGCCTTTTAGTTTTGTTGATTGTTTCCTTTGCAATGCAGAAGTGTTTTTTTTTTTTAAATCTTGATAAGGTCCCAATAGTTCAGTTTTGCTTTTAATTCTCTTCCCTTTGGAGACATGTCAAGCAAGAAATTGCTGGGGCTGAGGTCAGAGAGATTGCTGCCTATTTTCTCCTCTGGGGTTTTGATGGTTTCCTGTCTCACATTCAGGTCCTTCATCCATTTGGAGTTTGTTTTTGTGTATGGTAAAAGAAAATGGTCCATTTTCATTCTTCTGCATGTTTGTGTCCAGTTCTCCCAGAATATTTATTAAAGAGACTGTCCTTTTTCCATTGGATACTCTTTCCTGCTTTGTCAAAGATTAGTTGGCCATACATTTGTGGGGCCAATTATGGAGTCTCTATTCTATTCCATCGGTCTATGTGTCTGTTTTTGTGTCAATACCATACTGTCTTGATGATTACAGCTTTGTAGTAGAGGCTAAAGTCTGGGACTGTGATCTCTCCTACTTTGGTTTTCTTTTTCAACATTAGTTTGGCTATTCAGGGTCTTTTGTGGTTCTATACAAATTTTAGGAATGTTTGTTCTAGCTTTGAGAAGAATGCTGGTGCAATTTTGATTGGGATTGCATTGAATGTGTAGATTTCTTTGTGTAGTATTTAAATTCTAGCAATATTTATTCTTCCAATCCATGGCCATGGAATGTTTTCCATTTCTTTGTGTCTTCTTCAAATTCCTTCATAAGGTTTCTGTAGTTTTCAGAGTACAGATCTTTTACATCTTTGGTTAAGTTTATTCCTAGATATTTTATGGTTCTTGGTGAAATTGTAAACAGGATCAGTTTCTTTATTTCTCTTTCTGTTGCTTCATTATTGATGTATAGAAATGCAACCAATTTCTGTACATTGATTTTATATCCTGTAACTTTGCTGAATTCATGTATCAGTTCTTGAAGCTTTTGGGTGGAGTCTTTCAGGTTTTCCATGTGGAGTATCATGTAATCTGTAAAAAGTGGAAGTTTGACTTCTTTTCTGCCAATTTGGATGCATTTTATTTTGTTTTATTGTCTGACTGCTGACGCTGGGACTTCCAACACTATTTTAAACAACAGTGGTGAAAGTGGACATCCCTGTCATGTTCCTGATATCAGGGAAAAGATCTCAATTTCTCCCCATTGAGGATGATATTAGCTGTGGACATTTCATATATGGATTTTATGATGTTTAAGTATGTTCCTTCTATCCCAACTTTCTTGAGGGTTTTTATTAAAAAAGGATGCTGTATTTTATCAAATTTACCCAACATTTGGGGGCCCCATTACTCAGAGTCTGTATTTGGCAAGGTTCTGCTCAGCTAAGGGCAGGGGAAGAAGAACTCATTCCCCATGTCCATCAGCCCTGGGAACTGGTCATGGAGACTGTACCAGAATTTGGGATTTTTTGCTTTTATGTCCATCTTTAGTGGAGTGGGAGGTAGAGAGAAACTTCGAAAAGGACAGAAGTCTCTGAGATGCTTTTCAAAGCCATTGTTGGGGCACTGTTTTTGATGCAGTATATTTCATCTGGGGAGCTTATCAAGAGGTCTGCTAAAAATATTAGAAAAAGGGGAATGGATACCTCATTGATTAGTGGTCAAAATTGGAGAAACCTCAGTGTTTTACAAGAGCTCAGAACAGAGAAATAACTAAAAAGAGCTTTTTAGCAGGAGATAAATTCAAAGTAGAATTCCAGAGCTTTCATTGGAAGCCGAGAGTCCCCATGTGAGGACTTACACATTTTGAATTATGTGCCAATTAAGGTGACTTGCATAACATTTCAACTCTTTCTAGGTTCATTTAATGAGGGAACAAACATGTGTACAGATCACATTATATTTCTGAGTTCTTAAATGGTTTAAAAAGTCATTCCATTTTTAAGTGCCTTTTGTCAAGTGCTTTCACATAGATGATCTCAATTGATTCTCATGACAATCCTGCAAAATAACATAGTGGGTATTATTAACCCCATGTTACAGATAAGGGACCTGAGATCTACAGGATATTCAAGATTATGTATCTAAGTATGTAACAGCCCACAGTCCAGGTCTTTTGATTCTCTCATTATACGTACTGCTTCTTGATTACATTCAACATACTTTACAAAGGAGGCAGCAATATGTGTAACCCGAATTTTATAGTAAAATGATAACTATCAGAAGATGATCTACATTAGTCTCAATCCCATTCTAGAAATCAACTGTGCTGCTTTTTTCATTTCTACTCTGGAAAACATATGGTTTCCCTCTCTTCAGTTTACCTTCTCAGGAGCTGAGTTCTGAACTGTACCCCAAAGACAGTAGAACCAAAAAAAGCTATGACATGAAGTTCCTGAAAGCTCCAGAGTTTTACTCTCTAGTAAGTTAATCCCAAAACTGTTCTTAGGAAAAAGCGAAATGGGAAGGTATTACTTAATTAAGTCTTCACAAAGTCCATCAATTAAGTATGTGATTTTGTTAAAACCATTACATAGAAGTGTACCTCAAAAATATCCAGCAAATGTTAACAAGAGCTATTGAGGGAACATACTAATCCCCCTACTGTTTTCCCATTCTCTTGTCCTATTCTATTCAGAATAATCTTTCATACATACCACCAGAGTAATCTTTCTACTGTATATATATAAAGTTTAATAAAAACATAGACTTAATATCTATTGAATGTTCTAACCACTATATGTAATTTAACTCATTAATACTCAAAACAGCCCTATGAAATAGGTGCTATTATTCTCCCTTTACAAAGGAAACAATGTAAGGAACAAGAACCTAAGTCACAGAGCTAGTAGAAGGGAGAGCTGAGTTTCAAATTTAGGCAGCCTGTCTGCAGAACATGTGTTTTTATCCACTATACTAATCTTTTCTGTTTTTCTACTTCAAGATAAAATCTTATGACTTAACACAGCATAAAAGGCCCTCCAGAATTCCACTCCTGTTTACCTTTCCAAACTAATTTATCATTCAGCTTCCTTGCTTCATACTTCGTATCCCAGAAACACTTAATTTCTGGGATTTTAACACCCTTCCCCCATCATTTTTCTGTTCTTTTTCTCAAGTTACCACTTCTACTTGAAATGACCTACTCCCAATTGCCTTGGTTTAGGTAACCTCTCCTCATCTTTTAAGGTTCAAGAAACCTTCTCTGGTAAAAATGTTGCTTCCACCTTCCCACAGGGATGGGATTAATAGATCTCCTTCCCAGTGGGGCACTGACCTAAGTGAAGCAGAGGACTTGCCTTAAAATAATCGGTTTATTATGATAATCCCAGAGAGTCTAGCAGCATTTTGGCTCTCAGTAGTCCCTTATCCCATAAATGGGAGCTCTAATGTTACAAAATTCCTCTTCTATTTTCACCAGGGAACACAATACAATCTTGAGGGATTGGCTAGTAAAACCAGGCTATCATTGTGTATTTTATTTCTTTGAGCCTCATTAAAACATTTAATATATAAGTATTGAGCATCTACTGTGCTACAAGTAGTATATAACAGGTCTGGCATATCTGGCAGACAAAACTCAAGAGAATGTCACAGTTTAATATAGGAAGACAGGCGAGTAAAGACAGAATTAATGTACAGTGTAATGAGTGCTAGACACTGTACTAGAAGGGCATAGAGAAGTAAAATCTAACCCAAATAATAGAAATCAGAAGACTTCCCCATAAGAGTTGCTTGAGTGGAGATTTAAAAACATGTAACCCAAGAGCAGAGACATGGGGAACAGGCTAGCACATGGTAACCAAATGATTGTTAACTTGTTTCTTAAGTGGTGCTCTATAAAAGGAGGCTGGGACATTTTGAATACGCCTAGAAAAAAGATTTAAACTCACGTTTGTGGGTGAGTATCTTGATTTTCAGGCTCCCATCCACTCGAAACATTAATATAGGCAAAAGTGTCAGTAATCGATGAAATAAAATAAATAGGCAAAGCAGGTACAACAACATAATAAGTTGGAAAAGGTAAAGGGAAGTCATAATTACCTTATAAATATATTTTCTAGTGTGTGCATGCTCATGCTTATTCTGTCTTTCTCTTTCACATGGACGGACACACACACACACACACACACACACACACACACACACTAATGACCCAACAGTAGCAGCAGTAGAAGTAGCACTTCTGCATGCCATCAATTTTCAAAAGCATTCCTGTGCCCAGACTTTGGTCTCTACTAAAAGAACTGGTAAGGAGAGTAGTTGATACACGTTTTTGAAACAATTTATTTATTAATAAATCCTTCTGTTACAAACAAAAGTGCTTTCAAGAATGTCAGGGCCAGTGTTATCAAGATGGAAAGTCAACTTAAAGGGGATCCTGCTACCAAACTATGACTTTTTTACACATATATTATGATTAACTGAAACTGGTTTAGTCTGTAAAGGGCTATGTGTACATAAGGGTACCTCAAATATTTAAAAAAGGTAATTGTAACAAAAAAGAGAAAGTGTCGTAGTATATTTAAGTTGTCTGGTTTTCACATAGGAAACTCTCAAATGCTCATGGGTATTTTTTTTTCATTTTTAAGTCAATGTTTATTTATAAAGTATAGATACATACTTATTTCTGTTGGAGGATAAGCAGGAAAGAATGCATGAGAAACAATGAGTAAGCCATATGTGTTTCCAGAAAAAAGGTACCACAACAACATGTATTGCATATGGTTGTATGCTGCCTAAGCTGTTTTCCAAACCATGAACCCTGGTCCTGGGGGGGTGTATTAATCCATAGGAAGTACCTCTTTCTAATTCATATAGAGGAGCTATCCAGTTGTTGTGTGCCCACAACTCACATTCTCTTAGAGAGGGCATCTATTTTTTTTCTAATTCACACATAGACCATCATCCATGTATACCAAGAACTGGTAAAATAGACTAGCACTGATGGTAAAACATAATAATCAGGCAGAAATAGGTCCAATAAGGTTTTCAGGATGGCTAACAATATAGTGTAAAGAAGAGAACTACCCAAGAAGACTCAATCTCTCTTCTTCTAGGAAATGAAATACTTAGAAAGCTCAACTAATTATAATAATATACAAATAAAAATACATAAATCTTAATAGTACTAACAAACTTGATAAAGATAGCAAAAAGACAGGATAATGGGTACTACCAACATGCAAAAATTAAGAAATGCTTATTCTTGTTAAAGACAAGTTAACCCAAAAAATAACACTGTGTTTCAGAGAATCATATGATTTCATTCATATGTGGAATTTAAGAATAAAACAGATGATCACAGGACAAGGAGGAAAAAAAGAGAGGGAAGCAAACCATAACAGACTCTTAACTATAGTGAACAAATGAATGGTTGATGGTGGGAGGTGGGCGAGGGATGGACTAAATGGGTGATGGATATTAAGGAAGGCACTGTTGTAATGAGTACTGAGTGTTATATGCAAGTGATGAATCATTAAATTCTACTCCTGAAACCAATATTACCCTATATGTTAACTAACTAGAATTTAAATAAAAAACTGAAACAAAAACAAAACAAAACAAAAAAGAAGTGTTAGGAAATAACAAAACATTATTATTAAAATTATTAAAAGGATCTTAGCCAACATCTCATGGTTAAAATTGCCTTGAACTACTCAACCATGTCCTGTGATCTCCCCAAAGAATCAATTATTGATAACCCATATTCTGTTACCTAAGTTTGTCTGAGATGGTATTTCACTTTTCCTCTCAATTGAGTGAGATTATTGAAATCCTAAGAAAATGTAAATATAATCAAATTACTGAAATTGTAGGAAGATATCAAAAGAAGTGTATCAACATAAAAGAGGAAAAATATAAGCATAGAAATAAAGAAGGAATAAATTAAATCCTGGTATTCACATTTTAGAATGGGCTTAAATGTAAGACCATGAATATATCTGTAATTATTGCATTTGTGTAGGTTTCAAATACTATTCAAGCTGTCTGAAGTGTTTACAAAAAAGCCATGGTAAATTTGCCATTACAGTTTAAAACTTTTAGAAAATTTAATTCTTCACATTGGTAAGCAATGTCCATATGTTCAATAAGAATTAGATTTAAAAGTTATGCTTATTGGCTATTTGAATTTAATAAAATTGAGCAGTAAACAAAACACAAATTGTAGCAAGTATTTCTCTTCATACACCAAAGCCATTGGATGCTAAAGAATCTATGAAAGATTTTACTATTGTAACACTATTTTCATTAACTTCTCTTTCCAGCAGATTGACTCTTCAAGCTCCTGGGGACCTCCTTGCTGTTCTCACATTAGCCAACAACAAGAGTTCAATTTTGAGTTTAAATTAGGTGAGCTTATTTATACAGTAAACGGTAGTAGGCTACTAAAATAGATCATTGCCATTTGACCTACCAACTTATCTCTGCTATAATTTACTTCAGTTTCTTCATTTAGAAAATGGAGATAATAAAAAGAATCCTACCTCAACAAGTTACTGAGAATATCAAATGAAATAATGTATAGCAATAATTAAATTATAATGTATATAAAGACCTAATTTTAATGTTTGACATAACATGAATATATCACACAGAAATCATATTGGAAAACAAATAGGATTTATTTGAATGTCTATTCATGGAATGTTTACTTAATTCAGCAATCATGAGATTGGATTCTAACTCCTAGTTTGGGAGCTGCAATCTGAGCTCAAAAAAACCTCAATCCAACAAAACATTGAGACATACTTTGAGAGTTCTGAACTTATGGGTGCAAAGCACCTCTTTATCTGGAATACTTTTTTCAAAATATTTATGAGACACTTTGAGAGCCAATAACCCCTTGTTTATTGTCACTTACTACTTGTTTTCCTTTCCAAGGATTCAACCTCAAATGCTTGGGAAGGGGAAGAGAACTTTCTACACAACAAAATAAAACATCAAAAGAAAAAAAACCTTGCATGACAGCTACATCCTCTGGTGAGTTTCACACAACTTAATGCAAAAGAAACTGATATACAATAAGGATTAAGTGACTTGTCAAAAACATACAGACTACAAGAGAAATTAGAGTCAGGGTCCTAGGTACAGTACGTGTTTTATACAATCTCAGGTGTTTTCTGTTATTCTGAAGAGGACAAGTCACACCAATTTATTTATTTATTTATTTATTTATTTATTTATTTATTTTTAATGTTTATTTTTGAGACAGAGAGAGACAGAGTATGAGCGGGGAAGGGGCAGAGAGAGAGAGATAGAGACAGAATCTGAAGCAGGCTCCAGGCTCCGAGCTGTCAGCACAGAGCCCCATGTGGGGCTCAAACTCATGGACCATGAAATCATGACCTGAGTCAAAATTGGATGCTCAACCGACTGAGCCACCCAGAAGCCCCTATATTTTTAGACATATATTGCAGCCAGGTCAATACAGCACAATGATTTCACAGCCTTCAGTAACCCTCTCCTCTTTGCTCCAAACATATAAGAAATAATGAATAAAACTAAATAGAGAGACCGACCATAAAATATAGTCAAGCTCAAATACAAAAAAAAAAGTATCATTAGAACAGAAATACAAAATAATGAGTGGGACTGAAGCCACTGCCTTGCTGGGATCTGTATTATCAAGTGGGAACTGAAAGTTGGGAATTTGGTTTCTTTGGGGGAAAGGAGACCTAAAGTCAAGGACTAGGGTGGGGCTAACACTGCTTATAAAAAGAAGCTAAAAAATATAGCTGCCAAACCCTGGCAAACTGCAGGTCTAAGAAAGGAGAAAGTCACACGAAATCTTGCAAACAGATGCTGAGTCACATTTTTTACTAGCCATGGTAACTGGTTCTATTGGATCTCCTGGATTTGTGGTATCCTCGGTAACATCACAAGATAGTAAATCAGAACTGACATTCTGAGATCTGAGGGTGGCATGAAGCCTGGAGGGTTGGGAACTAGAAAACCTTTAGATAGGGATGGGTAAGCATGAGCTAATAAATAGAGGTAAATGAGATGTAGGGAACAGAAACTTTTCATTCAAATTAAGCTGAAAACTAAAATCTTAAAATACATGAAGAAATTTAATAACAAGAAAAATTAACAATCAGATTATTAATTCATTCCAGATAGTAATAATATTAGGGAGCCACCTAGAAAACAAAATAAGTATGTTTAGGTTACTCAAAGAAATCAAGAGCTAACAGATTAAAAATTAACACAATGAAAGGAACTGGTATAGATGAAAAGGAAACAATACACCATTGAGATGATCAAACTTTGTTCCATAGCTAGATTTCAGAAGTGTGTGTGCCTAGGTACAAAGAAGAGAATTAATTCTCACTGCCCTACAACAGTGATAAAGTCGTAGATATTGATGCTCATACAAGTTGTGTCAGCAGTAGGCTAATTGCTGAAGCTAAGACTTTAATTAATAAAGCCAGATTGAAGACACAAAACCACTGGTTCACTTACAAAATAACAATGAAAATATTGGGAGGGTATATCCCAGTTTGAGTCAAACCTAAGTGTAAATTTTGGAGAATAAGATGTAGATTCATATGCTATGTTTCATTCTTTTGAAGTAACCTTAACTGTTCAAGGTGATATAGACTGTGATGGTTGAGCAATCAGCTCTGCCTGAAAGGGTGCTGAGTGCTCCGTGCAGGAAGTTTACCAGAAGGTTCTGAAGCATTCTCAACGTTTGTTTTAAATTAATAAATAATTTAGATACATTAAAATGCATAGAACATACATTTTCAATTTGATCAATTTTGACAATTGTATATGCTGATGTAACCATATTCCAAAACAAGATGTGGAATATTTCTATCACCCCAGAGGGTCTTCTCATCTCCTTTCAGTCCATCTTCACTCACCCTTGTAATTACTTTCTGTCTTCTATCATCATAAATTACTTGTGCCTGTACTTGTGCTTTATGTAAAAATAATTATGCAATAATAATAATAATAAACAATAATAAAACAATAATCTTAAGAGGTACTATAAAAAAATGCTTCCTTCTAAAGAAAGTTCAACAAGACTGGAAGCATGCAATAACGGATGCTAGAAATATTTACACATGCTGAAGTAAAACTGTCAACCTCTATCCAAAAATAAGAAGGGGTCCAATGGGTAGTTCAAGCATACTAAAGCTTTTGCCACAGTTAAGAGGATAGAAATATTGCACAACTGTATACTTATTAAAATTTTTATAGATATGTATATATCTGAAACATTTAAGAACAAATAGTAAGAATATAAATATAAAATATAACATTCAGAAATCAGCAGATATAATAGAAGGACAAGAAGCCAGAAAGTTGATGTTAACCAAAAACAAACAAAAAAAAGGACAGTAGAAATGAGTCAAAATATATCAGTAAGCATAATATTTGTAAACAAATTAATCCCATCTAACAAAGACAATATTGTCATAATAGTATTATTTTGTAATCCAGTTATATACTATTTATAAGAGCTACACCTAAAACAAAACCACATGAAAATACTAAAGCATAACAAATAAAAAATGATAAACAATGTCAAAATAGAAAAAGTTGGTCTGGTAAAATTATTATTAGAAAATAACAGAATTAAAGCGAAAAAAGCATCAATAATAGAGATACTCCACAATAACAAAAGAAACAATGCACGAGGACTTGAATGTAAGTCACAATGTGCCCGCACAACAAATGAAGCCTGAACTGACAGAATTACAGGAAACATTTACAAATACACAAACAAGGCAGAGAATTATACTCCTCACCATCATAAACAGATGAGGAGGAAAAAATAATAAAGATTAAAAGCTTTGAACAATAGAAATGTAGAAGATAGATCTATATACAGAGATTTAACTCTTCACCCAAGAAATAGAAAATATACATTCTTCAAGAATTTACAAAAATTTACCACATAGTAAGTAGGTCACTAGCAAGTCTCAAAAATTTCAAGCAATCTATGTCATATAAATCCTTTCTCTGATTACAATGCCATTAACCATAAACTACAAGAAAGTAATTAGTAAAGTAAAAATTGCTTACAAACTTCAAAAACCATTCCTTAAAATCTCATTGATTAAGTAAAAGCTACTCTTAAACAGAAGGCTGACTTTAGTGAGGAGAGAACTCAAGTGTAGGTAGTGATGACTAAAAGCCTAACTGTAGTGATGAGGAGGACCCTGATGTGGCAAAGCTCATCAGACTGACAAAAGAAGTACTTACTATGGGGCACTAACTCGAAAATCCGTCAATGCAAAAAATAAACACATTCTTAAGGCGGAGCTCTCCATACATCTTCCTGTACGATGAAGAATGTGACGTGAGCAAACTGACCCATGGAAAAGAGAGACATCATGATGTGGGAAGGGCTAACTGGAAGCCTGCCAATAGAAATAAGACAGACTCTAGGGTAGACAGACTACCCAGCAGCCTGCCTGCATGATGAAGAGGACCCTTATGTAGGGAAGGCTGTCCATACATTGCCTATAAAAAAGGAGAAACATCGTTGTTGTGGGCAGGCCTGACAAGAGGCCCCCCAGTGGAAAAATAAGACCCTGGTGTCAGAAAGAGTGAGCATAGGACTGTCTGCATAATAAGGAAGGCCCTGGTAAAGTACTGAGATGAATAGAGAACTGCTGGTAGAAAAGGATCCTGGTATAGGTATACCAATAGAGGAGAACTTTTGTGTAGGTGGAACTGCCCAGATGCCTGCTTATACAGAAGAAAGGGACCCTAGTTTGGGACGGTATAACTAGAAGCCTTCCAGTAGAGAATAGAAGAAACCTTGGTGTGGGTGAGACTAACTAGAGGTTGCCTAAGGGAATAAGAAAGACTCAATGTAGGTGGGGCTGTCCAAGGACATGCCTGTAATGATAATGAGAAGGACATTGTTGTGGTTGGAGCTGGCAGAGGTGTTTGATTATGTTGATGACCAGAATTCTAAAGTGGCTGAAGTATTAGGGGCCCGTTTGAAAAACAGATTGGGTTGGAATAAAAAAGAAACCTGACTATAGCAATAAAGAGGATAAAAGATGGGCATGACCATATAGAAGGTAATAGATGGAGAGTTGTATGCTTCTCTAGGGACTGGGTGTTAATAATGGAGTGTCAGTCTGAATCTGGTTCTATGGAAAAAGCAGCTCTGGAGTGGTTAAACCCAAGATCTGGTTGGGAAATTTTCTTCAGGTGTACTAGAAAGAGTTTGATATCAGATTAATGCTGGTCTCATAGAATGAGTTAGGGAGTGTGCCTTTCCATTCAGTTTTTTGGAAGAGTTTGAGAATTATTGTGTTAATTTTTCTTTAACTGTTTAGTAGAAATTCTCCAGTGAAGCCATCTGGTCCAGGTCTAGTCTTACTAGAGTGATTTTTAAATTAATAATTCAATCTCCTTACTATTTATTATAGGTATATTGATATTTTCTATTTCTTCTTGATCCAGCCTTTCTAGGTTGTGTGTTTTTATATATTTACCTGTTTCATCTAGGTCATTCATTTTTTGGCATGAAATCGTTCATAGTACCCATTTATAGTCCTTTACTTCTATAAACACAGTGGTAAAGTTCTCTCATTTTAACAATGTGAGTGTTATCTCTCTTTTTAAAAGTTTTTATTTAAATTCCAGTTAGTTAACAATCAGTGTAATATTAGTTTCAGGTGTATAGTATAGTGATTCAGCACTTCCATACAACACCCAGTGTTCACCAAAAGTGCACTTCTTAATCTCCATCACTTATTTAACCCATCCCCCACCCACCTCCCCTCTGGTAACCATCAATTTGTTGTCTAGTTAAGACTTGTGTTTTGGATTGACTCTCTCTTTTTCCCTTTGTTTGTTTCTTAAATTCAACATATGAATGAAATCATGTGGTATTTGTCTATCACTGACTGACTTACTTTGCTTATCATGATACTTTCTACTTCCATCCACACCTTTGCAAATGATGGCTGATAATTACTTCTCCTTTATCCATTCATCAGTCAGTGGACACTTGGGCTGTTTCCATAGGTTGCCTATAAGGCTGCTATAAACATCAGGGTGCATTTATCCCTTTGAATTAGTGTTTTGTATCCTTTGTGTAAATATCTAGAAGTACAATTCCTGGATTGTAAGTTAGTTCTATTTTTCAATTTTTGAGGAACCTCCATACTCTGTTACAGAGTGGCTGCACCTGGTTGCATTCTCCCTAACAGTGCAAGAGGGTACTCCTTTCTCCACATCCTTGCCAACATCTGCTGTTTCTTCTGTTGTTGATTTTAGCCATTCTGACAGGTGTGAGGTGATATTTCATTGTAGTTTTTATTTGTATTTCCCCAACAATCAGTGATGTTGAGCATCTTTTCATGTTTCTCTTGGTCATCGGTATGTCTTCTTTGGAGATATGTTTATTCATATCTTCTTTCCAAGTTTTAATTGGATTATTCATTTTTTGGGTGTTGAGTTGTGTAAGTTTTTTATATATTTTGGATACTAACCCCTTATAAGATATGTCATTTTCCTTCTCCCATTTCATGTTGACTTTTAGTTCTGTTGATTGTTTCCTTCACTGTGCATAAGTTTCTCATTTTGATGAAGTCTCAATACTTTATTTTTGCTTTTACTTTTCTTGCCTCAGGAAACGTATTCTGGACAGAAGTTGCTATGGCCAATGTAAAAAACATTACTAAAAAACACAAGTGTGTTATTCTCCAGGATTTTAATGGTTTTCTGTCTCACATTTAGGTCTTTCAACCATTTTGAATTTATTTTTGTGTATAGTGTAAGAAAGTGGTCCAAGTTTTTTTCCATTTTGCTGTCCAGTTTTCCCAAAACCATTTGTTGAAGACACTGACTTTTCTCCCATTGGATATTGTTTTATGGTTTATCAAAAATTGACCAAATAGTTATCATTTCTGGGGTCATTTCTGTGTTCTCTATTCTGTTCCATTAACTATGTGCCGATTTTTGTGCCAGTAACATACTGTTTTGTCACTATATCTTTGTAATATACCTTGAATTTCAGAATTGTGATACCTCCAGGTTTTATTTCTATTTTCAAGGATGCTTTGACTCTTTGGGATCTTTGTGGTTCCATACATACTTCAGGATTGTTGGTTCCAACAATGAACCCTGGGGTCATCACCTGTGGTTACTTTTGTTGACTTCAGCCATTTTGACAACTGTGAGGTGATATCCTACTGCAGGAAAAAAAATTTTTTTTTGCTCTGTGAAAAGTGATGTTGATATTTTGATAAGGATTGCATTAAATGTGTAAATAGCTTTAGGTAGCATACACATTTTAACAACATTTGCTATTTTGATCCATGAGCATGGAATGCCTTTCCATTTCTTTGTGTCATTCTCTATTTCTTTCATCAGTGTTTTATAGATTTCAGAATACAGTTCTTTCACATCTTTGGTTAAGATTATGCCTAGGTATCTTATGGGTTTTTATGCAATTATAAATGGGAGTGATTCCTTACTTTCTCTTTCTGATGCTTCATTATTGGTGTACAGAAGTGCAGCAGATTTCTGTATGTTAATTTTGTATCCTACAACTTTTCTGAATTTGTGTATCAGTTCTAACAATTTTTTGGTGGGGTCTTTTGGGTTTTCTACATGGAGTATCATGTCTGCAAATAGTGAAAGTTTGACTTCTTCCTTGACAATTTCGATACCATTTTATTTCTTTCTGTTGTCTGACTGCTGTGGCTAGGACTTCCAGTGCCTGCTAAATAACAGTGGTGAGAGCAGACATTCCTGTCTTGTTCCTGATCGTGGAAGAAAAGCTTTCAGTTGTTCTCCACTGAGGATATTAGCTGTGGGTTTTTTATAGGTGGCCTTTACCATGTTGAGATATGTTCCCTCTAACTCTCATTTGTTGAGGGTTTTTATCATGAATAATGTTGTACTTTGTTGACTACTTTCCCTGCATCTATTGAAAGGGGTCATATGGCTCTTATCCTTTATTTTATTAGTGGAATATTCACCCACCTTTGCAACCCAAGAATCAATCCCACTTGATTGTGGTGAATGATTCTTTTAATGTGCTGTTGGATGTAGTTTGCTAGTATTTTATTGAGAATTTTTGCATACATGTTCATGAGGGATATTGGCCTGTAGTTCTCTTTTTAATGCAGTCTTTATCTTGTTTTGGTATCAGGGCAATCATGGCATGCTAGAATAAATATGAAAGTTTTCCTTTCTTTCTGTTTTTGGAAGAGCTTGAGAAAAACAGGTATTAAGTCTTCTTTAAATGTGTTGTAGAATTAGATTGTGAAACATTCTGGCCATGGACTTTTGTCTGTGGGGAGAATTTGATTACTGATTCAATTTCTTTGCTGCTCATGATTTTTTTATTTGGGTCCCTCTATTCTGAAAACTATAAAACACTTATGAAAGAAATTGAAAATGACACAAAGAAATGAAAAGGCATTCCATGCTCATGGATCAAAAGAACAAATGTTATTAAAATGTGTATACCATCCAAAGGAATTTACACATTTAATGCAATCCTTATCAAAATATCAACATCACTTTTCACAGAGCAAAAAAAAAATTTTTTTTCCTACAGTAGGATATCACCTCACAGTTGTCAAAATGGCTGAAGTCAACAAAAGTAACCACAGGTGATGACCCAGGGTTTGAATAGAAAAGGAACACTCATGCACTGTTAGTGGGAATGCAAATTGGTGCAGCCACTATGGAAACATTATGGGGGTTCCTCAAACAGTAAAAATAAAACTATCCTATGATTCTGGAATCACACTACTGGGTATATACCTATAGAATACAAAGACACTAATTCAAAGGGTTACATGAGCCCTATGTTTATAGCAGCATTATTTACAATAGCCAAATTATGACGGCAGTCTAAGTATCCATCAATCAATGAATAGATACAAAAGTGGTATATATACACAATGTAATATTACTAAGCCATAAAAAATAATGGAGTCTTGCCATTTACAAGGACATGGATGGAGTTAGAGTGTATAATGCTATGTGAAATACAGATGCCATATGATTTCATTCATATGTGGAATTTAATAATCAAATGAGCAAAGGGAAAAAGAAAGAGAGAGAAAGGGAGAGAAACCAAGAAACAGACTCTTATTTATATAGAAAAAACGGATGGTTATCAGAGGAGAGGTCAGTGGGTGTTGGGGGGTAAATAGGTGATGGGGATTAAGGATTGCACTTGTCCTGATGAATACTGGGTGATGATGGAGTTGTTGAATCAGTATATTGTACACCTGAAATCAATATAACACCATATGTTAACTAGCTGGGGTCAAAAGAAAAACTTAAAATTAATGAAAACATGCACAGTAGTATGTATATACAATTGAATAATGTAATGTGAAAGAAAGAACACATTCATTACATAATTTAAAGACATTTTTATAATATAGTAGACATAAATGTAAATCATGTGAGAATATATATTTGAAATTATTTAAGGTATATGTTTTTAGGTAGTTTTATTGGTTTTGGTGGGGACAATAACTAGAACAGGAGCTCTTACTCAAGGCAGTAAAAGTTCTGAGGGCCAGAGTGGTTAGCTACATTGTAGTTCCACAGTAGTTATATATGCAAACACCAAGAAAGTCTGTTGAACAGAGTAAAATCCAAAGAGCTAGAGCAATCCCAAATCTCTAATGCAGAGAGATCCAAGAGTTTGGAATCAGTGAGAGAGGGTAGTGTAAGAGAAGATCAGTCAAAAGTGAGAATGGCCTGAGGCATTTGCTGAAAACAAATTTTAGTGTGTATAGCTCACCATTACCAGTTTCTAGAATAGTGAATGTGCCTTTGTCTTACAAGGCTACCTTATAGAAACCAAGGAAGGACCAAATGTAAACTGCCATGTCTACCAATTTCTCTGTGGTCTCTAACTAGGGACTGTGTGTCATGTTCCAGTTTCATTCAGTCATGTATTCTGGGATGCAATTCAGCAGGAGACAGGACTCCTGAATGTTCTGGTCTTTTTTTTTTACCAGGCATCAGGCATAGAATCTACTGGGTGCCAGTATCAATTTCTTTGCATGCATGATTCAGGTCTTTAGCTTAAGGTTTCCCTCCATAAAATTTTGAATTGGTTACATAAAACATACAAGGATCATTGTCATTGGAAAAATTAAGGGACTCTGTGCTAGCTTCCCTTGCCTATTGCACATAGTTGGCCTATTATGTAAAAATAGCCTCACTTCTCTACACTACTTTGGGAGCCATAACTGTGATTAATGCCTCAGTTGAGCACAACCAACTGTATGAATCAAATTGTTTCAGTTCACACCTCCGTTACTTCCAATTAAGGCTGAATACACAATTTCTAGGCTAGGGAAGGCAGAGTGCATAGGCAAGTAAGCATTTTAAAATGTAATAACCAAATTAACAATGTGCACATCATCTAGTGTGAGCTGCATTTCAATTTCCCTTAGTTCCTCCAGGTGCATTGATCAAAGTCTCAATCAACAGGTGATGGGCTATTTTTCAAACTTGGAATCTGAAATGTGATAGTCTTGCACAGCTAGAAGTAGACAATTTGGGCAAAAGTCAGAGAGTAGAAATTGTTACCAACCTTAGGATTACCTCTGTGATAAGGAAAGTCAATACTTCTAACACCATACACAAATATAAACTTAGATTAGATTAAAGATCTAAATGTGAGACCTGAAACCATAAAAATCCTAGAAGAAAACATAGGCAGTAATGTCTTTGACATTGGCCATAGTAATATTTTTTTAGATATGTCTCAAGGCAAGGGATAAAAAATAAAAATTAAAAAAATAAACTATTTAGAGTACACCAAAATAAGAAGCTTCTGCATAGCAAAGGAAACAAGAAACAAAATGAAAATGCAACCTACAGAATGGGAGAAGATATTTGCAAGTGATATATTCAATAAGGGGTTGGAATACAAAATATATTTAAAAAGTTATACAACTCAATACCAAAAAATTTAACAAAAAACAGTGCAATTAAAAAATAGGCAAAGGACCTGAGCAGACATTTTCCCAAGAAAGGACATGCAGATGGCCAACAGACAGATGAAAAGATGCTCAGCATCACTAATCATCAGGGAAATGCAAAACAAAACCTCAATGAGATGTCATCTTACACCTGTTATAAAAGCTAAACTAAAAAATGCAGGAAATAACAAGTGCTGGTGAGGATGTGGGGAAAAAAAGGAACCCTTATACACTGTTCGTGGGAATGTAAATTTGTACAGCCACTATGAAAAACAATATGGAGATTCCTCAAAAATTAAAATTAGAAATACCATATGTTCCAGTAATTCCACTACTAGATATTTACCCAAAATAAACGAAACATTTATTTGAAAAGATATATACATCCTTAAGTTTATTGCAGCATTATTTACAATAGCCAAGATATAGAAGCAACCTAAGAGTCCACCGATAGATAGATAAAGAGGGTATGGTTGGTGTATACTATATATACAATATTACACAGCCATATAAAGGGTGAGATCTTGCCATTTTTGACAACATGGATGACCTAGAGAGTGTTATGCTAGGTGGAATAAGTCAGGGAAAGACAAATACTGTATGAATACACTTATATGTGTAATCTAAAAAATAAAACAAATGAACAAACAAAACAAAACTCTCAGATACAGAGAATAGATTGGTAGTTACCAGAATGTTGGTGGGTTGTGGGTAGACAAAATGTGTACAGGGGGTTAACTTCATGGTGATGAATGGTAACTAGACTTAGTGTAGTGATCATTTTGTAGTGTATACAAATAATTATTATGTTCTACACCTAAAACTGATGTAATGCAATATACCAAATTTACCTTGATTAAAAAAAAGAACTTAAAGAAATTCTGCATTTGCTGGGTCTTGAAATGTCAAGGTGGATTTGGGCTTCCCTAAATCATACGCAAAATATTGTATATATTTGTATACAAAATAGGTATATATTGTATATGGGCTGAATTGTGTCCCCCAAAATTCATATGTAGAATCCCTAACTTCCAATGTGACTATACTTGAATATAAGATAGGTAATTAATGTTATATGAGATCATAAATATGGGGCCTTAATACAATAGTACTGGTATCTTTACAAGAGGAAAAGATAACAGGGGTATAGCTGCGCAGAGTATAAGGCTATGTGAGGACATATTAAGAAGGTAGCCATTTGCAGTTACCTTTTCTGTGCTATTTTTTTTATAGCAACCCTAGTAGACTAATGTGTTTTCTCCATAGAGAACTATTGCTTTGGGCAAAGTCTCAATGGTACCTGTGAAATGATAAAGTGATAAAATGTTCATTATCCTTGTAAGACCAGTGTAGGACTCCTAAAATTGTCAGTTACCCTGAGCAAACTAAAAAACAGTTTCATGGCACGTGAAATGGGAAATATAATACCTCCTTCACAGAATTATTGTGACTTAGCTAAAGTCACAGTTTAGAAAATGGAATTATGTCACTCATTTCTGCAAAACCATGTGGTAGCTCTCCATTTCACTCAAAGTAAATCCTAAAATTTCTGCGTGGTCAAAGAAATCCTACATGATGTGTTCCTCATACCACTTGACCCACATCTATTGTTTCCTTGGCTCCTTCTGCTCCTTTCATACCAGTTTCCTTCTTTTTCTCCCTGGAATGTCCCAACATCCCAGGCATATTCCTGCCATAGGGCCTATTTTTTTTTTTTAAAGGAGAGCATGAGCGGGGAAGGGGCAGAGGAAGAGGAAAAGAGAAGAATCTTAAGAAAGTCCATGCCCAGTGCAGAGCCCCATGCAGGGCTCCATCTCAAGAACCATGAGATCATGACCTGAGCTGAAATCAGATGTTGGCCACTTAACCGATTGAGCCACTTTGGCACCCCAGTACCTATACTTATTTATTGTAGTTCCCCCCTCCTGCTTAGAATGCCATTATTTAAGATAGGTTCCACAACTCACCAAGTTTTTGCTTTAATTTCACTTTCTCAGTGATGCCTACTCTGATTGTCCTACTTAATTCTGGATCCTTTCATCCATCCACAGCATCCCATATTGCCAGTAGTCATTCTATATTTTCTTTTTTTTCCCCATACCATGAGTCATTACTAACATACCAGAAAGCTTACTATTTATAATGTTTATTATATGTTTATCTTTGTATTTTGTCAGGTTTTCAGTATATTAAAATAGTTTACTTTCAGTGTATTAAAATAATAGCTTGTTACACATATTAGATATTATTTCCCTGTGTATGTTTAATAGCATGAAAACTAAGATGCAGAGGACTACAAAGGGTAATAGAAACTATTTTAAGCACATCTTAGCACACTGTAAACACTCTTGTCTCTCTTCATTGTCCAACATTATAAAAGATACATAGTTTTAAGTTTTTATTTTGCAATAATTGTAAATTAGTATGCAATGCTAAGAAATAATTCAAAAGTATCTTATGTATACATAATATATCTTGTCTATCATGTATGTCTTATCTATACATAATTCCCTCGATTTACTCTTACAAAACTATAGTGTGACAAAACATTCAGAAAATTTTAGCAAACTAAATTTAACAATACCTCAAGAGGATCATAGCCCATTATCATATGGGATTTATTCCAGGAATGCAAGGATGTTTCAACATTCTCAAACCAATCAATGTGATACACCACATTAACAAAATGAAGGACTAAAATTATGTAATCATTTCAATAGTTGCATAAAAAACATTTTAACAAAATATAACACCCCTTCATGATAAACATTTTTGACAACATGGTTATAGAGAGAACATCATTGAACAAAATAAAGTCCATATATGACAAGCCCACTGCTAACATTATACTCAATGGTGAAAAACTGAAAGCTTTTCCTCCAAGATCAGGAATTAGATGTGGAGCCCACTTTCATTACTTTCATTCAACATAATACTAGAAGTCCTAGCCAAAGCAAACAGGCAAGGAGAAGATATGAAAGACATCCAAGTTAGAAAGGAAGAAATAAAACACTGTATTTGCAGATGATGTATTATATGCAAAAAATCCTAAAGATTCCACCAAAAGAATAAAAACTGTTATAACTAATCAATGAATTTAGTAACGTTGCAGGATAAAAAACTAATACTAAATTTTTATAATATATATTATATATATATAATTATATATATAATTATTATAATATATATTATATATATATATATAAATACTAAAACTAAAACTAAATTTTTCTTCTTCTGGTATACACCATGCTGTATACTACAACTATAGAAATTATTTCTTATAACTGGAAGTTTGTACCTTTTAACCACACTTATCATTTGCCTCTCCCCCAACTTCCCCAACTTTGGCAACAACAATCCATTCTCTGTATCATTCATTCATTCATTCATTCATCTTTTCTTCTTCCTTTTTTTTTTCCTTCTTCTGCCCTCCCTCTTTCTCCTATCAAGTCCACATATAAGTGAGGTCACACAGTATTTGTCTTTCTCTGTCTGACTTAATACCTATCCTTATTTTTTATGGGTGAATAATATTCTATTGTATCTACATACCACATTTAATTAATTAACTAATATGTCAGTGGACACTGAGGTAGTTTCCATGTCTTGGCTATTGTGTATAATGGTGCAATGTACATGGGGGTGCAGATATCTTTTTATATATAGTGATTTTGTTGCCTTCAGATAAATAACCATAGGTAAAATTGCTGTATCATATGGTAGTTCTATTTTAATTTTTTTGAAAAACTTCTATACTGTTTTCGATATCAACTGTACCAATTTACATTCCCTAGCAACAGTACACAGTGGTTCCCTTTTCTCCATATCCTCACTAATTTCTTGTCTTTTTAATAATTGTTATTCGAATAGGTGTGAGATGATATCTCAGCATGCACTTGATTTTCATTTCCTTGATGATTAGTGATGTTGAGCATCTTTTCATGTACCCATTGGCCATTTGTAGGTCTTAGTTGGAAAATTGTCTATTCAGATCCTTCCCCCACTTTTTAATGTGATTGCTTTTTTCTATTGAGTTTCAGGAGTTCTTTATATATACTGGATAAATCCCTTATCAAATATGTGATCTTAAAATATTTTCTCTGAGGCTGCTTTTTTCATTTTGTTAATGGTTTCCTTTGCTGTATATAAGCTTTTTAGTTTGATGTAGTCCTACTTGGATAGTTTTGCTTTTATTGTCAAATCAAAAAACCACCACCAAAACTGCTGTCAAGGAGCTAACTCCCTATATTTTCTTCTAGGACATTTAGGGTTTCAGGTCTTATACTAAAGTTATTATTTCATTTTGAGTTTATTTTTGTATATAGAATAAAATAGTGATCCAGTTTCATTCTTTTGCATGTGACTGTCCAGTTATCCCAGGATTATTTATTGAAAAGACTTTCCTTCCCCTATTGTATATTCTTGGCTCCTTTATTGTAAATCAATTGACCATATATGTGTGGGTTTCTTTCTGGGCTCTCTATACTGTTTCATTGATATATGTGGCTGCTTTGTTTTTGTTTTGCCAATGCCACATTGTTTTATTATAGTTTTGTAATATAGTTTGAAATAATGAAATGTGATATCTCCAGCTTTGTTCTTTCTCAGTATTGCTTTGACTAACAAGGTTCTTTTGTGGCTCCATGCAAATTTTAGGATTGCTCATTCTATTTCATTTTTATTAACCAAGAACAAAAGGCAGTTTTTAATTTTTTTTAAGTTACACATACTTAAAAGGTTTTTTTAAATTTATATTCCAGTTAGTTAACATACAGTTTAATACTAGTTACAGGCATACCATATAGTGATTGAATACTTACATACATCACCCAGTAGTCATTACAACAAAGGCACTCCTTAAACCCCATCATCTATCTAACCCATCTCTCCACCCACCTCCCTTCTGTGAGCCGTCACTTTCTTCTATATAGTTAATGTCTGTTTCTTGGTCTGTCTCTCTCTCTCTTTTTCCCCCTTACTCATTTGTTTTGTTCTTAAATTCTGCTTATGAATGAAATCATATAGTATTTGTCTTTCTCAGACTCACTTATTTCACTTAGCATTATACTCTCTCGCTCCATCCATGTCATTGAAAATGGCAAGATTTGATTATTTTTTATGGGTGTATACATTCCTCTCAGACTCCAAATCTCTGCCTCTGTGCTGTTACTCTTGCCTAAAATGCCAATCATACCCTATATGGAATACTCCATATCATCCCTTAAATTTCAGTTCAGTTTATGGTGACATTTACTGAGTGAGCATGTCATGTTCTAGGCACTGTGTTAGGCACATGGAATTTTAAATATTAGTAGGGGAACATGCATTTGTTCATACATTCATTTCAGTAACTGTCCGAGAGTTTTCCTAATGCCTGCATGCTGAGAATCTGATAAATGCAGGTCATACATGTACATATTTGCTGAGTGAATGGATTCCCCTTTTCTCTTTTCTCAGAAATTGGGAAAGGTGGTGGTGAAAACAATTACACATCGTTTACTTGCCTCTCACTCTCTCCCCAGGGAAGGTGTCATACTTAGTAGGTATGTTTAATAGGCAATTTAGTAGCATCAGCTAAATAATGGAACCAAGAGGCAAAAGTAGAAGTTGGATTTGTTTATGGCTTTGGCTATGTCATATAATAATATATTGGGTTAATTTTAATGACTTTTTTTAAATTTTCAAACATCACCAAGCTCAATTTTAAATATTGAAACCTTTCCCTCTCAAATATCAATATTTGGAGGATCACTGAGAAATGTATAGAATTGTTGAATTATTATATTTGTAGAACTAAAACTAATATAAAACTGTATGTTAAATATACTTGAATAAAAACATATTTAGGGTAACATATATTCTTTTCCTTAAGTTAAAGTTTAAGTGAGGATAATAACAATAATGATTATTGAGAACTACTACATATGGGACACATCAAACTTGTAATAAGAATTTTTAGCTCAATTTTTCAGATAAGAAAAGTGAGTTTCAGAAAAGGAAAGAAACAGGTTCAAAGTTAAAGTGAGTGAAAGCGCTTAGTGAAAGAGTACAGACTGATATAAGAGTATGTGCATCTTCATGGATTGTATCTTATTCATCACACCTTTCAAATCACAGATTGATAGTTCTAAAAGCATCTTCAGCATAACTGGAGTCCAGGTGTTGATGGAAGTAACAGATAGGTATGGAAATTAGGCAGTTTCATGTTCATCATGAAAATACCAATATATAATAAGAAAGTTTATTGGAGTAAATATGATGGAAGCTCATGTTTATAATCTTTAATGTACCAATATATTATTTATACACAGAAAAACATGAGTGAAAATGGAATTTATTTCATATAATAGATATCTGTGGCTCAGGAGATGAGTTCAACTTTATCCCTTTTCTTCTTAATAGACATTAATGATGATGTATAGAACATAGTTATAAAGTTGATTTTATGAACTGCTGGTTTGTTTCCATGATGTTATGTTATTATTTCATTATACTTTTCATTTATCATAAAAGTAAAATATTATAGAGAAGATAAAAATATAAAGAAATAGAATAACAAGGAAAAAGGCCACAGATACAGCAATACTACATGCCAGGCATTCTGAGGGAATCACACAAAGGCAAATATCATTAAGGTTTTGGCATACATTCCCCCCCCCTTTTGTTTTACTCTTCACATGTTTTTTTGGTATATATAAAAATATTTTACTAAGAGAATACTATGAAAAATTATATGTCAATAAACTGGGATATCTGGAAAAATGGATAAATTCCTAGAAACTCATGCAGTACAAAAACTGAACCAGGAAGAAAGAAAATTTGAATGGACCCACAATCAGCAAATAAATTGAATTAGTTGTAAAAATTCTCCCAAAAAACAAGAGACATGAGCCAAATGGCTTCCCAGGGGAATTCTACCAGACATTAAAAGAAAAGTTAATAACTAAATCTTCTCAAACTATTCCAAACAAATAAATATGGAAGGAAAGCTTCCAAACTCATTCTGTGAAGCTGGCATTACATTGATTCCAAAACCAGACAAAGACCAAACTGAAAATGAAAACCACAGGCCAGTATCCCTACTGAACCTGAATGTAAACATTCTCAACAAGACACTAGCATATCAAATTCAATACTACATTAAAAGAATTATTCACCATGATCACGTGAGATTTATTCCTGGGCTTCAGGGGTGGTTCAATATTTGTAAATCAATCAATGTGATACACTGCATTGATAAAAGAAAGAATAACAATCATATGATCCTATCAACAGATGCAGAAAAAACATTTGACAAAATACAGCATCCTTTGTTGAAAAAACCCTCAAGAAAGTAAGGATAGAAGGAACATACCTCATACCTCATATACAAAAGACTTATACCTAATATCATCCTCCATGGGGAAAACCAGAGCTTTCCCCCTAAGATCTGGAACACGACAGGGATGTCCACTCTCATCACTGTTATTCAACATAGTACTGGAAGTCCTAGCCTTAGCAATTAGACAACAAAAGAAATAAAAGGCATACAAATTGGCAAGGAAGGCAAATTGGACAACCTGGAAGAAATGGACAAATTCCTAACCACCCACACACTTCCAAAACTCAAAAAGGAAGAAATAGAAAACTTGAACAGACCCATAACCAGCAAAGAAATTGAATCAGTTATCAAAAATCTCCCAACAAATAAGAGTCCAGGACCAGATGGCTTCCCTGGGGAATTCTACCAGACATTTAAAGCAGAGATAATACCTATCCTTCTGAAGCTGTTCCAAAAAATAGAAAGGGAAGGAAAACTTCGAGACTCATCCTATGAAGCAAGCATTCCATTGATTCCTAAACCAGACAGAGATCCAGTAAAAAAAGAGAACTACAGGCCAATATCCCTGATGAATATGGATGCAAAAACTCTCAATAAGATACTAGCAAATTGAATTCAACAGCATATAAAAAGAATTATTCACCGTGATCAAGTGGGATCCATTCCTGGGCTGCGGGGCTGATTCAACATTCACAATCAGTCAATGTGATATATCACATTAATAAAAGAAAAGATAAGAACCATATGATCCTGTCAATCGATGCAGAAAAAGCATTTGACAAAATCCAGCATCCTTTCTTAATAAAATCCCTCGAGAAAGTCGGGATAGAAGGAACATACTTAAACATCATAAAAGCCATTTATGAAAAGCCCACAGCTAATATCATCCTCAATGGGGAAAACTGGGAACTTCCCCCCTGGGATCAGGAACACGACAGGGATGTCCACTCTCACCGCTGTTGTTTAATATAGTGTTGGAAGTTCCAGCATCAGCAATCAGACAACAAAAGGAAATCAAAGGCATAAAAATTGGCAAAGATGAAGGCAAGCTTTCACTTTTTGCAGATGACATGCTATTATACATGGAAAATCCGATAGACTCCAGTCTGCTAGAACTGATACATGAATTCAGCAAAGTTGCAGGATACAAAATCAATGTACAGAAATCACTTCATTCTTATACACTAACAATGAAGCAACAGAAAGACAAATAAAGAAACTGATCACATTCACAATTGCACCAAGAAGCATAAAATACCTAGGAATAAACCTAACCAAAGATGTAAAAGATCTGTATGCTGAAAATTATAGAAAGCTTATGAAGGAAATTGAAGAAGATACAAGGAAATGGAAAAACATTCCGTGCACATGGATTGGAAGAACAAATATTGTTAAAATGTCAATACTACCCAAAGGTATTTACACAGTTAATGCAATCCCAATCAAAATTGCACCAGCATTCTTCTCAAAGCTAGAACAATCAATCTTAACATTTGCATGGAACTACAAAAGACCCGGAATAGCCAAAGTCATATTGAAGAAGACCAAAGCGGAAGGCATCACAAACCCAGACCTTAGCCTCTACTACAAAGCTGTAATCATCAAGACAGCATGGTATAGGCACAAAAACAGACACATCGTCCAGTGGAATAGAATAGAAACTCCAGAAGTGGACCCATGAAAGTATGACCAACTAATCTTTGACAAAGCAGGAAAGGGTATCCAATGGAAAAAAGACAGTCTCTTTAACAAATGGTGCTGGGAGAGCTGGACAGCAACATGCAGAAGGATGAAACTAGACCACTTTCTCACACCACTCACAAAAATAAACTCAAAATGGATAAAGGACCTGAATGTGAGACAAGAAACCATCAAAACCCTAGAGGAGAAAGCAGGAAAAAACCTCTCTGACCTCAGCCACAGCAATTTCTTACTTGACACATCTCCAAAGGCAAGGGAATTAAAAGCAAAAATGAACTATTGTGACCTCATGAAGATTAAAAGCTTCTGCACAGCAAAGGAAACAATCAACATAACTAAAAGCCAACTGACACAATGGGAAAAGATATTTGCAAATGACATATCAGACAAAGGACCAGTATCCAATATCTATAAAGAACTCACCAAACTCCACACTCGAAAAACAAATAATCCAGTGAAGAAATGGGCAGAAAACATTAATGGACACTTGTCTAAAGAAGACATCCAGATGGTCAACAGGCACATGAAAAGATGCTCAATGTCGTTCCTCATCAGGGAAATAGAAATCAAAACCACTCTCAGATATCACCTCACACCAGCCAGAGTGGCTAAAATGAACAAATCAGGAAGCTATAGATGCTGGAGAGGATGTGGAGAAATGGGAACCCTCTTGCACTGTTGGTGGGAATGCAAACTTGTGCAGCCACTCTTGAAAACAGTGTGGAGGTTCCTCAAAAAATTAAAAATAGACCTACCCTATGACCCAGTAGTAGCACTGCTAGGAATTTACCCAAGGGATACAGGAGTACTTATGCATAGGGGCATTGTACCCCAATGTTTATAACAGCACTCTCAACAATAGGCAAATTATGGAAAGGGCCTAAATTTCTATCAACTGATGAATGGATAAAGAAATTGTGGTTTATATACCCAATAAATTGGGTTATATACCCAATTTATAATTGGGTATATAATTGGGTATATAATTGGTTATATACCCAATACTATGTGGCAATGAGAAAGAATGAAATATGGCCTTTTGTAGCAACATGGATGGAACTGGAGAGTGTTATGCTAAGTGAAATAAATCATATGGAGAAAGACAGATACCATATGTTTTCACTCTTATGTGGATCCTGAGAAACTTAACAAAGACCATGGGGGAGGGAGAGAAAAAAAAAAGAGGTTAGAGAGGGAGGGAGCCAAAGCATAAGAGTCTCTTAAAAACTCAGAATAAAGTGAGGGTTGATGGGGGTGGGAGTTGGGCATTGAGGAGGGCACCTTTTGAGATGAGCACTGGGTGTTGTATGGAAACCAATTTGACAATAATTTTCATATTAGAAAAAACACAAATTGGCAAGAAAGAAGTCAAACTCTCAGTCTTTGCAGATGACATGATATTCTACATGGAAAACCCAAAAGACTCCACCAAGAAATTGCTACTACTGATACATGAATTCAACAAAGTTGCAGGATATAAAATCAATGTATAGAAATAAGTTGCATGTCTTTATGCCAAAAATTAAATAGCAGGAAGAGAAATCTAGGAAGTATTCCCATTTAAACTTGCACCAAAAAAAGAGAAAAGAATATACCTAGGAATAAACCTAACCAAAGAGGTCAAAGATCTGTATCCTGAAAAGTATAGAAATCTTATGAAAGAAATTGAGGAAGACACAAAGAAATGGAAATACATTCCATTTCATGTATTCGAATAACAAACATTGTTAAAATGTCAATAGTACCCAAAGAAATCTACAGATTCAATGCAACCCATATCAAAATAATGCCAACAATCCTCACAGAGTTAGAAGAAACTATTCTAAAATTTGTATGGATCCAGAAAAGACCCCGAGGAGCCAAAGTAATGTTGAAAAAGAAAACCAAAGCTGCAGCCATCCCAATTCCGGACTTCAAGCTGCATTAAAAAGATGTAATCATGAAAACAGTATGGTACTGGCCCAAAAAAGACAGGTGGACCAATGTCATGGAATAGAGAATCCAGAAACTAATCTTCAACGAGGAAGGAAAAATATCCAGTGGAAAAGACTCTCTGTTCAGCAAATGGTTCTGGGAAAACTGGACAGTGACATGTAGAAGAATGTAACAGACCACTTTCTTACACCATACACAAAAGTAAATTCAAAATGGATGAAAGAGCATTTGGATGTGATACAGGAAACAATCACAATCTTACAGTAGAAAACAGGCAAGGAGCCAAGGTGGCGGAAGAGCATGGAAGTTTTTCATGTGTCTTGTGTCCATGAAATACAGCCAGATAAACACTAAAACATCCTGCACACCTAGAAAACTGATTGGAGGATTAACACAATAATCTGCACAACCTGAACCACAGAACTCAGCAGGTACATGGCATGGAGAGGTGAACTGGGGGGAGAGAGAAACCCTGGAGGGAAGGGAACTGTTTTTGCTTGCAGACAGAGGATAGAGACAGGGGGAGAGAATGGGGAAAGCACCTCCCCCAAAAGCAGATGGAGAGAAAGTGGAAAAGTGCAAACAGCCACAAGGACTGAACTAAAAAGGGAGAAAGTAGAAAAGAGAGGGTTTAAATTCCATTAAGACTCTATAAACAGAGGGAGCACAGAGTCTGAAACTCCACAGCTTGATACCTGGCAGTGCTCTGGTGAGAAGGGCGAATCCCCAGGAGCAGAGTGAAGTCCAGGTATCCTGTGGCCATATGGGGAGAGGCAGTTCCCCTGCTGGGAGGACATTTGGTAGAGGCTGTGTGCTCCCTCCCACAGGCAAAGGCCCCAGAGGACCCTGGAGAAAAACCACATTCCCTGGTGCTGGAACAAAATCATTAAGGGTGAAGCCTGGTACCAGAAGCATGTTGTGATTCTCCATAATACCCAAAACACTGCTGCCACATGATTGCATGAACTTTTTCTGAGGCAGGCTGGCACCCAGCCGCAGTCTCTGGGCATCAGCAGCAGAACAGTCCTGCAAACATTCTTGGGTGTGGCCGGCACCCTGGCCATTGCTTGGTAAGACCCTCCCCCAGAGGGTCAGAACACGTCTAAGCCACAGTCCCTCAGAAGTAAGGGGTAGGGAAAAACAGGCACATCTGAGATAAAACTGAGGAGGGTGGTGCTTCCTTGCAACCTGACGGCTTGGTCATGGACAGTATAAAAGCAGGGAGTGGACGAAAGCCAACGACAAAGGACAGGTGTGCGATTGCTAATCCGGGAGAACAGAATTCTGATACTAGAGACTGGGTAGCTAGAGTGGTAGATACTAGAGATGCCATTTTCACTCCTTCTTCACATGTGCATACACAGAACAAGTGCCACCATGATCCACCCCAGTAAGCTCAGCAGCGCCATCTAATGGAGAATGGAGCCATTACACTAAGACACACCCAACTGGGCCAACCTCCCTCTTCAGAAATACCATAAGTCTCTCCTCCTGCTTGGTTTATGGACTATAAAGGGCTTCATACTTTGATTTTGAGGGGAAAATAATGTAATTTCAATCGTATTTCAGTCTGTTCATATTTCAATCGTATTCAATTTTCTTTTTTCTTTTTTTCATTTCTTTTCTTTCTCTTGAATAGAATGAGAAAAAAATATTTTTATTTTCAATTTTTATTAAAAATATTTTTCTTTAAATTTTTCTACTATTTACTTTTTTTGTAGATTCACCAAATTCTATTTACTTCCATCATTACATTTTATTCTATTCCATTGTATTCATTTTTTTCAAATTTTCAAACATTTTTTTTCTTTTTTTTCCTTTTCCCCTTTTTTCTCTATCAAGCCCCTTTCAACACCCAGACCAAAACACACCTATGATCTAGCATCACTTATTTGATTTTATGTGTGTTTTTAATTTTTTAATTTTAATTTTTTTTTACCTCACAAATCCTTTTATTCCTTCAAAATGATGAAATGAAGGAATTCACCCCAAATGAAAGAGCATAAAAAAATGACAGCCAGGAACTTAACCAATACAGATACAAGCAAGATGTCTGAACCAGAATTTAGAATCAGGATAATAAGAAAACTAGCTGGGGTCAAAAATAGATTAGAATCCCTTTCTGCTGAGATAAGAGAAATAAAAGCTAATCAGGATGAAATAAAAAGTGCTATAACTGAGTTGCAAACTTGCATGGATGCCAAGCCAGCAAGGATGGATGAGACAGAGAAGAGAATAAGCGATATAGAGGACCAACTTATGGAGAATAATGAAGCAGAAAAAAAAAGAGGGAGACTAAAGCAAAAGAGCAAAATTTAAGATTTAGAGAAATCAGTGACTCATTGAAAAGGAACAACATCAGAAATACAAGGGTCACAAAAGATGAAGAGAGAGAAAAAGGGGTAGAAGGGTTATGTGAGCAAAACATACTGGAAAATTTTCCTAACCTGGGGAAAGACACAGACATCAAAATCCATCAAAGTCCAGCACAGAGGACTCCCATTAGATTCAACAAAAACCAACCATCAACAAGGCATATCATAGTCAAATTCACAAAATACTCAGGCAAGGAAAGAATCATGAAAGCAGCAAGGGAACAACAATCCTTAACCTACAAGGGAAGACAGATCAGGTTTGCAGCAGACCTATTCACAGAAACTTGTCAGGCTAGAAAGGAGTGGCAGGATATATTCAATGTGCTGAACCAGAAAAATATGCAGCCAAGAATTCTTTATCCATTAAGGCTGTCACTCAAAATAGAAGGAGAGATAAAACGTTTCCCAGGCAAACAAATATTAAAGGAGTTTGTGACCACTAAACCAGCCCTGAAAGAAATTATAAAGGGGACTCTGTGAGGGGAGAAAAGATAGATAGATAAATAGATAAATAGATAGATAGATAATGACCAAAAGCAGCAACCCACTTACAACAACCCACTTACAACAATGGACACATCATCTATTCAGAAGATTAACAAAGAAACAATGCCTTTGAATGACACACTGGACCAGATGGACTTAACAGATATATTCAGAACATTTCATCATACAACAGTGGAATATACATTCTTCTCAAGTGCACATGGAATTTTCTCCAGAATAGATCACATACTAGGACACAAATCAGCCCTCAACAAGTATAAAAAGACAAAGATCATACCGTGCATATTTTCAGACCACTATGCTATAAAACTTGAAATCAACCACTAGAAAAAAAATTTGTAAAGGTGACAAATACTTGGAGACTAAAGAACATCCTACTGAAAAATGAATGGGATAGCCAAGAAGTTAAAAAGGAAATTTAAAAGTACATGGAATCCAATGAAAATGATAACACCACAGCCCAAAACCTCTGGAACGCAGTAAAGGGGGTCATAAGAGGAAAGTATATATCAACCCAGGCCTTTCTAAAGCAGGAAGAAAGGTCAAAGATATACAACCTAAACTTTCACCTTAAAGAGCTGGAAAAAGAACAGCAATAAAACCCCAAACCAGCAGAAGACAGGAAATATTAAAGATTAAGGAAGAAATCAATGCTATCAAGACCAAAAAAAAACACAAAACAAAACAAAGGAAAACAGATCAATGAAATCAGAAGCTGCTTCTTTGAAAGAATTAACAAATTGATATGCCACTCACCAGTTTGATCAAAAAGAAAGAGGAAAGAGCCTAAATAAACAAAATCAAGAATTAAAGATGAGAAATCACAACTATCACAGCAGAAATACAAACAATAATAAGAATATTAGGAGCAATTATACACCAATAAAATGGGCAATCTGGAAGAAATGCACAAATTCCTAGAAACATATAAACTACCAAAACTGAAACAGGAAGAATTAGAAACTTTGAACAGACCCATAAACAGTAAAGAAATCAAATTAGTAATCAAACATCTCCCAAAAAACAAGAGTCTGGGGCCAGATGGCTTTCCAGGGGAATTTTACCAAACATTTAAGGAAGGGTTAACACCCATTCTCTTGAAGCTGTTCCAAAAAATAGAAAAGGAAAGAAAGCTTCCAAACTCTTTCTATGAAGCCAGCATTACCTTGACTCTGAAACAGAAAGAAACCCCACTAAAAAGAACTATAGACCA
Source organism: Acinonyx jubatus (assembly GCF_027475565.1). Lineage (NCBI taxonomy): Eukaryota > Metazoa > Chordata > Mammalia > Carnivora > Felidae > Acinonyx > Acinonyx jubatus. The sequence continues at coordinate 47,089,381 of NC_069389.1, read as the reverse complement.
ATTTCCCTGATGAACATGGATGCAAAAATCTTCAATAAGATATTTGCCAACTGGATCCAACAGTACATTAAAAAAATTATTCTTACTCAACATGTCTCCAGAGGCAAGAGAAACAAAAGCAAAAATGTACTATTGGGCCCTCAACAAAATAAAAAGACAGAGAAGGAAACAATCAGAAAAAATGAAAGGCAACCAATGGAATGGGAGAAGATATTTGCAAATGACATAACAGATAAAGGGTTAGTATAAAAAATCTATAAAGAACATATCAAACTCAACACCCAAAAAAGAAATAATCCAGTGAAGAAATGGGCAAAAGACATGAATAGACACTTCTCCAAAGAGGACATCCAGATGGTCAACCAACACATGAAAAATGCTCGTCACTCATCATCAGGGAACTACAAATCAAAACCACAATAAGGCACCACCTCATACCTGTCAGAATGGCTAACATTAACAACTCAGGCAACAACAGATGTTGTTGGTGAGGATGCAGAGAGAGAGGATCTCTTTTGCACTGCTGTTGGGAATACAAACTGGTGCAGCCACTCTGGAAAACAGTATGGAGGTTCCTCAAAAAATTAAAAATAGAACTACCCTACAACCAAGCAATTTCACTACTACGCATTTATCCAAGGAATACAGGTATGCTGTTTCAGAGGGGCACATGCACCCCAATGTTTATAGCAACACTATCAACAATAGCCAAAGTATGGAAAGAGCCCAAATATCCATCAATGGATGAATGCATAAAGAAGATGTGAGATAGTGTGTGTGTATATATATATATATATATATATATATATGTATATGTGTATACACACACACACACACACACACAATGGAGTATTACTTGGCAATCAAAAAGAATGAAATCTTTCCATTTGCAACTACGTGGATGGAACTAGAGGGTATTATGCTAAGCAGAATTAGTCAGTCAGAGAAAGACAAATATCATATGACTTCACTCATATGAGGACTTTAAGAGACTAAACAGAATAACATAAGGGAAGGGAAGCAAAAGTATTATAAAAACAAGGAGGGGGACAAAACATAAGAGGCTCTTAAATATGGAGAACAAACAGTGGGTTACTGGAGGGGTAGTGGAAGGGGGATGGGCTAAATAAGTAAAGGGCATTAAGGAATCTACTCTTGAAATCATTGTTGCACTATATGCTAACTGGCTTGGATGTAAGTTAATTTTTTAAAAAAAATAATTTTTAAAAATAAAAGAAAACAGGCAGTGACCTCTTTGAACTTGGCCACAGCAATTTCTTATTAGATATGTCTCTGGAGGCAAGGGAAATAAGAGCAAAAATGAACTATTGGATCCTCATCAAGATAAAAAGCTTCTGCGCAGCAAAGGAAACAATCAGCAAAACTAAAAGATAACCAAAAAAATGGAAGAATATATTTGCAAATGATGTATCTGATAAAGTGTCAGTATCTGTAAAGAACTTATCAAACTCCACACCAAAAAAACCACAAATAATCCAGTGAAGAAATAGGCAGAAGTCATGAATAGACACTTTTCAAAGGAAGACATCTAGATGTCTAATAGACACATGAAAAGATGCTAAACATCACTTATCATCAGAGAAATACAAATCAAAACCACAACGAGATACCACCTCATGCTTGTCAGAATGGCTAAAATTAACAACTCAGGGAACAACAGAGGTTGGCAAGGCTGCAGAGAAAGGGGAACACTTTGGCATTGTTGGTGGGAATGCAAACTGGTGCAGCTACTCTAGAGAACAGTGTGGAGGTTCCTCAAAAAATTCAAAATAGAACTACCCTAGGACCCAGCAATTGCACTAGTAGGTATTTAACCAACGAATAAAAAAAAACCTGCCTCAAAGTGGCACATGCACCCCAATGTTTATAATAGCATTCTCAACAATAGCCAAATTATGGAAAGAGCTCAAATGTACATTGACTGATTAAGGATAAAGAAAATGGGGCATATATACACAATGGGATATTACTTAGCAATCAGAAAGAATGAAGTCTTGCCATTCGCAATGATGAGGATGGAGCTAGAGTGTATTATGCTAAGCAAATTTAGAGAAAGACAAGTATCATATGATTTCACTCATATGTGGAATTTAAGAAACAAAACAGATGAACATAGGGGAAGGGAAGGTAAAATAAGATAAAACAGAGAGGGAAGCAAACCATAAGAGACTCTTAAATACAGAGAACAAACTGAGGATGCAGTTTGTTGGTCCCCAGGTGTCTGCACCATTCCAGTCCTCACATCCTGGGAGGACAATGTCCATTGTCAGAAAAAGGCCATATCTTCTTTCCAGCTCTTTTTCTTAAGGGGAAGGACACCTTTCTCACCCCCATTACTACAGTAGACATCCCCCGCCAGTACACTGTCCAACACTGAGTCACATATTATGTCAAGGGTCCCCAACACCCTTAATTTGGATAATTCACTGGAAAGGCTTATAGGTATCAGGATATAGTTGTGCTCACAGATAAGATTTATTACAAAGGATACAAATCAAAACCAAGAGAGGGAAAATGTACATGCAGTGAACTATGGAGGAAACCAGCGTGAGCTTCCCAGAGACTCTTCCCAGTGTAGTCACACAATTTATTCTATTAGCAATGAATTGTGACATGTATAAAGTATTGTCTACCAGGGAGGCCAATTAGAGACTCAGTGTTGAATTTTTTTCATTGGAGGCTGGTCATTAGGCACCCTCTGCCTAGCATGTACCAAGATTCCAGATACCCAGAAGGAAAGTAGGTATTCAGCATAAATCGCATAGTTTGTACATACATTATTGTGCAAACAGCTCAGGTATACTAAACTACCTTTATTATTTATGAAATGGTGGGGACCCTCCTGAAATCCAATAAATAGAATTGATTCATTTTTAGAGGCCTCAAATTGTCAAATCATTGCCAATACTCTTGGCAAGGTATCACATGCCTTTTGCTGAGTCATAACTTGGCTTTTTATTACAACAGCTTTGTAACTTTGCTGTATACTTGTCTTCAATTCATATCATATATAGCTTACCTTTTCCTTAGTTTTCTTATCTATACAACCGGTATTTCAAATATCTGCCTTATAAGTGTTTCAAGGATTAAATGAGTTAATAAATGAATCTGTAGTTTATCTAATGCCAAAGGGCCCTAGAAGACAAAAGTATTAACATATGTTGCCATTTTCACATATAACCTTAATGTTAAGTAATATGTAAACAACATTGATAGAGCCACTCCTCATCTCAAAACCCATTTAAAAATTGTACTTTTATGACATTTGCATCCTGAGAGCATTTCCACTTTGATTTGTCCCCTTTAGAAATACTGCTCTTAGGATCTTCTGGGGAAAAAAATGCATGTTAATATGTGGAAATACTCAAATTTTCCATAAAATAAAAAATATATTTTTGTTTTCTTTTATTAAAAAGTGTACCTGAAAATATGAATCTCAAATTGACCTGTATAAGTGGGCTCCAAGTATTCCAATTTCTAGGAAGTCTGTACATTTTCTTTGTGGGGTATTTTGACCATTTGACTAAGAATTACAGACTCATGGACAAAATATTTAAAAAGAATTTTTTCTGTATCTTTGCCTCTTATATATTGCTTACTGTATCGTTAATTTTAAATCAGACAATTATGATGAACATTAATATTTAATATATTTGCTTCTTTCTCTTTATTGGTCTACAGCAAAATAGTATAAATGAAATTGTTCTTTTTAGAAAATAATTCTCTCTAAACCCCTCAAAGGGAAACTGTATCTGAAACACCAAAATAAATTATGGACTAACTGTACAATTCAATAAATTACAAATAAGTTATTTCCATTGCCCAGGATCTTCTCAATTCTGGCAAACATTTAAACAAAGTGCCCACTAGATGTCTAAAAATTATACTGGAACTTGAGAACTTTTTTATTCACATACCTTATAACTCTACATGTAACAAGAAGGAAAACACAGAACATAATTATATATACACATTACATGTTTCCAGACTTGACACTCATTTTATACTCATAAATACTCATTTTAGAAATAGTAATTTCAATATATAATTTCAAAACTGAGAGTGTTTCACATGTAGTAGCAGAACTATTCTCTTTGTAGGACACTATCACAAGCAACATATTTGGATATGTATACATAAATACTGATATTATAGAAAAAGTAATTCATAACCTCTGTAGTGTTTAGACATTCTATCTTCCTATTGTTGTTTCTCTCTGTTTCTGTCTCCCTCTCTCTTCGTCCCTCCCTCTCTCCATCAAACACTTGGCAGGGATGTCAGTGTCTTTTTATCATTCTCCACCCACAACCACAATATGAAGAATGACCATACTGACCCTGCCCTGGGAAAGGAGTTAATATTATAGAGTAGTCCTTCAGGTAGGCTGCAGGAGCTGTACCTCCCAGAAGCCTTTGGTGAGGTGGTCCTGAATGATTTGGAAATACTGACACTTGGGGGTTAGCTGGAGGAGGAGGGTGGACAGCCAATCTGAAGGGATGTGGACTTCTCTGTGAGAAGGGCTGGTTGGCTATTTGCAGCACAACAAAGTAAATCTCTACTCTTTAGAGAGAAAAGGTTGAGATCCCTGGCAGTGGACCTCCTATGGCCTCTCTCCCCTCAAGGGTGATAATCGGCTGAGAATGGTGTTTCCTAAAGACAGAGGTTCTGGAGGTAGTAAAGCTTGCATCACAGGGAAGGGGAATGCCCTCTGGAAGAGAATGTGAAAGGATACAGCAGAAGTGAGCTTCTCACTATAATAGATTCATTAAAGTATTAATTCATTAAAGTACATATATGTGAGACTGTATCCTAACTTTTACTTTGAATATACTTATGTACCTACATTAAAGAAAAAACTAGGTAATCTTTTCAATAGGTAAAAAATTCAAAGGATATAAGTGGTTGTACAGTGCAAAAATATATAATACAAAAATGCAAGTATATTTTAATTGGCATGGAAAGATTTCCATTATTTTTATTATAGAAATTTTGAAACATATTAAAGAGAACACAAAATAATGTAAATAAACCATAATGATTCAACATTTATCAATGGTAGGGTGGAGTAGATGCATTGAAATTGGCCACATGGTGCTAACTCTTCAATGTCCATAATGAATATTCAATGTGTTATTTTATTCTCTCTAGTATGTAATATTCTACTTTTGTGTTTGAGACCTTCTATAATTTTTTTTCATATTTTTCACAGACTATTACAAATGTTATGTGAGGAAAATATATCTCTAATATCAGTAACCCCCACCCACCCTCCACCCATCCCCACACAGGCATAACTCCAGATTCCAAACTTCTCTTTCATCTACTACTGCTATACTGCCATCCAAGCCACCATTATCTCTTGCTCCCATGGTTTCTACTCCTAACACAATAACTAGTAAATACCGAGTGCATTTTAACTGCTTTTCTGCTTTTATCCCAGCAATAGATCTTCATTTTACTCAGCTTAAAAATAAAGTTCTTAAAACAGCTTACATGTTCCATCCACAATGTTTATTTTTTTCATCTCATCTCCTTCTCTTCTCTTCCTCATTTCCTCTACTCCAGCCACAATGGCCTCTTGGCTATTCCTCCAATGTTCCAGGTTCATATCCACACCTGGGCCTTCATATAGGCTATTAACTCTATCTGGAATATTCTTCCCCAGAGATGCTCAGGTCATGATCTCTTGGTTCATGAGTTTGAGCCCCACATAGGGCTCTGTGCTGACAGCTCAGAGCCTGCAGCCTGCATCAGATTCTGTGTCTCCCTCTCTCTCTGTCCCTCCCTTTCTCATGCTCTCTCTCTCCTTCAAAAATAAATAAACATTAATAAATTTTTAAATTCCAGTTAGTTAACACACAGTGTAATATTAGTTTCAGGTGTACAATATAGTGATACACTTCCATACAACACACAGCGTTCATCACCAGAAGTGCACTCCTTACCTATTTTACCCATTTCTCCACTTGAATTCCCTCAGGTAACTATCAGCTTGCTCTCCATAGTTAAGAGCCTGTCTTACCAAGACTTTCTTGGTTTGCTCCTCTCTCTCTTTTTTTCTAATTTGCTCACTTGTTTAGTTTCTTAATTTCTACATATGAGTGAAATCATATGGTATTTGTCTATGACCTCTCTGACCTCAGCTGCAACAATTTCCTACTCGACACATCTCCAAAGGCAAAAGAATTAAAAGCAAAAATGAACTGTTGGGACCTCATGAAGATAAAAAGCTTCTGCCTTGCAAAGGAAACAATCAACCAAACTAAAAGGCCCTAGGCCGAAGGACCTAGGGGAGGAGCAAAGATGGCAGAACAGCATGGAAGCTTTTTGTGTGTCTCACATCCATGAAATACAGCCAGACCAACACTAAACCATCCTACACACCGAGAAAACTGATTGGAAGATTAACACAACAATCTGCACAATCTGAACCACAGAACTCAGCCAGTACGTGATATGAAGAACTGAACTTGGGGAGCAAGAAGCCCCAAAAGGTAGGGAACCCCTTTTGCGGGTGGAGAGAGGACAGAGACTGGGGGGAGGGGATCATATGGGAAAAGCACCCCTCCCCAAAAGCAGCTGGAGAGAAAGTGGAAAATTGGAAACAGACACAAGGACTAAACTAAAAAGGGAGAAAGGAGAAAGGAGAGGGTTTAAATTCCATTAAGACTGTAAACAAGGGGAGTGCAAATGCTCCAACTCCGCAACTCAATACCTGGCAGTGTCTGGTGGGAAAGGCGAATCCCCAGGAATAGAGTGGGGTCTGGGAGGTTCTCAGGCCACACACGGCAAAGCGGTTCCACTGCTGGAAGGACATTTGGTAGAGACTGTTGAAGCCACTTGGTCTCAGCAGACCCCGGCAGGCAGCCACATTCACTGGTGCTAGGGCAAGGTTGTTGAGGGTGAAGGCTGGTGCCAGATGTGTGTTGTAATTTTCCATAGTCCCTGAAACACTAAGGCTACACTCTCTCACGATCTCTTTTTGGGGCGGGCTGGCACCTGGCTGCAGTCTTGGGGTACCAGCAACAGCAGGGTCCAGCAGGTGTTCCTGGGTGCAGGGACATTCCGCCATTGCTCATTCGGCCATTGCTCGGTCAGACAGTCCAGGAGAGGGATGAAGCAGGTCAAAGCCTCAGTCCTTCAGAAGTAAGGGGCTGGGGAAAACAGCTGCATCTGAGACAAAACTTGGGAAAGAGGTACTGCCTGGGGCCTGATCAATGAGAGTGGAAAATCCGGGAGTGGATGAGAGCTGAAGACGGAGGACAGGTGCACGATTGCTGATCCGGGAGAACAGACTGGGTGGCTGGGTGGCGCCATTTTTCACCATCCCCGCGCATGCGCATACACTCCTAAGAGCACCGCAACAATCCACCCCAGTAGGCTAGCAGCGCTATCTAGCAAAGAGCGGACCTGTTACACTGAGTCCTGCCCACTGGGCCAACTTCACTCTTCAAGAACACAAACCTCACCGCCTGCTTAATTTATGGACTATAAAGAGCTACATTGACTGACCTCTAGGGGAAAACGAAGCAATTTGAGACCTACTTTAATCTGTTAGGTTCATCTATTCAATTTTTTCTCTCTCTCTTTTTCCTTTTTCTCTTTTACAATTCTTTTCTTATTCTTGAATACAGAAAGAGAAAAAACTCATTTTTATTTTCAATTTTTATTAAAAATATCTGTCTTTAATTTTTATTACTATATTTTTTACTTGTGTGTAATTTTTTTCAAATTCTACTCTACTTCCATCATTTTATTTTAGTCTACTTCACTGTACTCACCTTTTAAAATTTTTCAAGCAATTTCCTTTTTTCTTTCATTTTCTTTTTTCCCTTTTTCATTTCTTTTCTTTTTCTTGAATGCAGAAAGAGAAAAACTGCATTTTTACTTTCAATTTATTTTAAAAATATTTTTATTTAATTTTTATCAGTATGTTTTTTGCTTTTATGTAATTTTTTTCAAATTCTATCTTACTCCCATCATTTTATTTCAGTACTACTACAGTTTATTCCCTTTTCCAAATTTTCAAATGAATTCTTTTTTGTCTTTTCTTTTTTAAATCTTTTCCCTTTTTCATTTCTTTTCTTTTTTCTTAAATACAGAAAATGAAAAAAATCATATTTCTTTTTAAATTTTATTAAAAGTATCTTTCTATAATTTTTTCTACTACATTCTCTACTTTTATGTATTTTAGTCTAGTTTAGTGTATTCATCTTTTCAAATTATCAAATGATTTCCTTTTTTTTCTTTCCCCCATCCAGTCCCCCATCAAGTCCCCCATCAAAGCTATCATTCAAAATAGAAGGAGAGATAAAAAGTTTCCAAGACAAACAAAAATTAAAGGAGTTTGTGATCAATAAACCAGCCCTGCAAGAAATTTTAATTTTCTGAGAGGAGAAAATTTTAACTTTCTGAGGGGAGAAAAGATGAAAAAACAAATATATATATACATCTATATATATACCAAAAGCTACAATGATTAGAAAGGACCAGAGAATGCCACCAGAAACTCCAACTCTACAAGCATCATAATGGCAATAAATTCATATCTTTGAGTACTCACTCTAAATGTCAATGGACTCAATGCTCCAATCAAAAGACATAGGGTAACAGAATGGATAAGAAAACAAGACCTATCTATATGTTGTTTACAAGAGACCCACTTTAGACCTAAAGACACCTTCAGATTGAAAATAAGGGGATGGAGAACCATTTATCATGCTAATGGTCAACAAAAGAAAGCCGGAGTAGCCATACTAATATCAGACAATCTAAACTCTAAAATAAAGACAGTATCAAGAGATGCAGAAGGGCATTATATCATAATCAAGGGGTCTACAGACCAAGAAGACCTAGCAATTGTAAACATTCATGCGCTAAATGTGGCAGCACCCAAATATATAAATCAATTAATCACAAACATAAAGAAACTCATTGACAGTCATACCATAATACTAGGAGACTTCAAAACCCTACTCACAGCAATGGACAGATCATCTAATCAAAACATCAACAAGGAAACAATGGCTTTGAATTACACACTGGACCAGATGGACATTATAGATATATTCAGAACATTTCATCCTAAAGCAATAGAATATACATTCTTCTCCAGTGCACATGGAACATTCTTCAGAATAAACCATATACTGGGACACAAATCAGCCCTAAGCAAGTACAAAAACATCAAGATCATACCACACATATTTTCAGAACACAACACTATGAAACATGAAGTCAACCACAAGAAAAAATTGGAAAGTTAACAACTACTTGGGGAATGAAGAACACCTTATTAAAGAATGAATGGACTAACCAAGCAGTTAAAGAGGAAATTAAGAAGTATATGGAAGTCAATAAAAATGAAAACACCACAACCTAAAACCTCTGGGACGCAGCAAGGACGGTCATAACAGGAAAGTATATAGCAATCCAGGCCTAACTAAAGATGGAAGAAAGATCTCAGATACACAACTTAACTTTATGCCTTAAGGAGCTGGAAAAAGAACAGCAAATAAAACCCAAAAACAGCAGAAGAGAGGAAATAATACAGATTAGGGCAGAAATTAATGCTATCGAAACCAAAAAACCGGTAGAACAAATTAATGAAACCAGAAGCTGGTTCTTTGAAAGAATTAACAATATTGATGAACCACTAGAAAGTTTGATCAAAAAGAAAAAGGAAAGGACCCAAATGAATAAAATCAAGAATGAAAGGGGAGAGATCACAACCAACACAGCTGAAATAAAATCAATAATAAGAGACTATTATCAGCAATTATATGCCAATAAAATGGGCAATCTGGAAAAAATGGACAAATTCCTAGAAAAATATACACTACCAACATTGAAAAAGGAAGAAATAGAAAATTTGAACAGACCCATAACCAGTAAGGAAATTGAATTAGTAGTTAAAAATCTGCCAAAAAAAAAAAAAAAAAAAAGAGTCCAGGACTAGATGGCTTTCCAGGGGAATTCTACCAAACATTTAAGGAAGACTTAACACCTATTCTCTTGAAGCTGTTCCAAAAAAATAGAAATGGAAGGAAAACTTCCAAACTCTTTCTATGAAGCCAGCATTACCCTGATTCCAAAACCAGAGACCCCACAAAAAGGAGAACTATAGTCCAATTTCCCTGATGAACATGGACGCAAAAATTCTCAACAATATATTAGCCAACCGGATCCAACAATATATTAAAAAAACATACCCACCATGACCAAGTGGGATTTATACCTGGGATGCAGGGCTGGTTCAATATCTGCAAAACAATGTGATTCATCACATCAATAAAAGAAAGGATAGAACCATATGATCCTCTCAATAGATGCAGAGAAAACATTCGACAAAATACAGCATCCTTTCTTGATAAAAACCCTCAAGAAAGTAGGGATAGAAGGATCATACCTCAAGATCATAAAAGCCGTATATAAATGACCCAATGCTAATATCATCCTCAATGGGGAAAAACTGACAGCTTTCCCCCTAAGGTCAGGAAGAATACAGGGATGTCCACTCTCGCCACTGTTATTCAACATAGTATTGGAAGTCTTAGCCTCAGCAATCAGACAACACAAAGAAATAAAAGGCATCCAAATCGGCCAGGAGGAGGTCAAATTTTCACTCTTCACAGATGACATGATACTCTATATGGAAAACCCAAAAGATTCCACCGAAAAACTGCTAGAACTGATTCATGAATTCAGCAAAGTTGCAGGATATAAAATCAATGCATAGTAATCGCTTGCATTCCTATACACCAACAATAAAGCAACAGAAAGAGAAATCAAGGAATCGATGTGATTTGCAGTTGAACCAAAAATCATAAAATACCTAGGAATAAATCTGACCAAAGAGGTGAAAATTCTATACACTGAAAACTATAGAAAGCTTACAAAAGAAATTGAAAAAGACACACAAAAAAAGGAAAAAACATTCCATGCTCCTGGAATGGATGATAAATATTGTTAAAATGTTGATGCTACCCAAAGCAATCTACATATACAATGCAATCCCTATCAAAATAACACGAGATTTCTTCACAGCGCTAGAACAAATAATCCCAAAATTTGTATGGAACCAGAAAAGACCCTGAATACCCAATCTTGAAAAAAACAAAGCAGAAGGCATCACAGTCCCGGAATGCAAGCTATACTACAAAGTTGTAATCATCAAGAGAGTATTTTACTGGCACAAAAACAGACACTCAGGTCAATGGGACAGAATAGAGAACCCAGAAATAGACCCAGAAACGTATGGCCAAGGCAGGAAAGAATATTAAGTGGAAAAAAGACAGTCTCATTGCCAGTGGTGCTGGGAAAACTGGACACTGACATGCAGAAGAATGAACCTGGACCACTTTCTTACACCATACACAAAATAAACTCAAAATAGATGAAAGACCTAAATTTAAGACAGCAAGCCATCAAAATCCTCAAGGAAAAAGCAGGCAAAAACCTCTTTGATCTTAGCCACAGCAACTTCTTACTCAACACGTCTCCGGAGGCAAGGGAAACAAAAGCAAAAATGAACTACTGGGACCTCATCAAAGTGAAAAGCTTCTGCACAGCGAAGGAAACACTCAGAAAAACTAAAAGGCAACCGGGAGAGAATGGAAGAAGATATGTGCAAATGACATATCAGATAAAGGGTTAGTATCCAAAATCTATAAAGAACTTGCCAAAGCCAATGCCCCAAAAACAAATAATCCAGTGAAGAAATGGGCAAAAGACATGAATAGACACTTTTCCAAAGAAGAAATCCAGATGACCATACAACACATGAAAAACTGCTCAACTTTGCTCATCATCAGGGATATACAAATCAAAACCACAATGAGATACCACCTCATATCTGACAGAATGGCTAACATTAACAATTCAGGCAACAACAGATGTTGGTGAGGATGCAGAGAAAAGGATCTCTTTTCCATTGTTGGTGGGAATGCAAGCTGGTGCAGCCACTCTGAAAAACAGTATAAAGTTTTCTCAAAAAATTACAAATAGAACTCCCCTACGACCCAGCAATTGCACTACTAAGCATTTATCCAAGGGATACATGTGTGCTGTTTCGAAGGGACACATGCACCCCCACATCTATAGTAGCACTCTCAACAATAGCCAAAGTATGGAGAGCCCAAATGTCCATCGATGGATGAATGGATAAAGAAGATGTAGTATATATATACAATAGAGTATTACTCACAATCAAAAAGAATGAAATCTTGCCATTTGCAACTACGTGGATGGAAATGGAGGGTATTATGCTAAGTGAAATTAGTCAGAGAAAGTAAAAATCTTATAACTTCACTCATATGAGGACGTTAAGAGACAAAACACACAAACATAAGGGAAGGGAAACAAAAATAATATAAAAAAGGGAGGGGACAAATCAAAAGAGACTCATAAATATGGAAAACAAACAGGGTGGCTGGAGGGGCTGTGGGAGGGGGATGGGCTAAATGAATAAGGGAGATTAAGTAACCTACTCCTGAAAATATTACTTCACTATATACTAACTAATTTGGATGTAATTTTTAAAAAAATAAAAAATAAAGGTAAATTACTTTTACCTGAAAAAAAGAAAACAAACCTAATCTAACTCTGTGTGCACTATCTTAACATATAGCAAAGTAAAAGAAGAAATGCATGATAGGAGTCTACATTTTGTCAATAAAATACTTAAAGTGGGTTCTGAAAAAAAAACTAAAAGGCAAATTAAGGAATGGGAAAAGATATTTGCAAGTGACATATCGGATCAACGGCTAGTATACAAAATCTATGAAGAGCACACCAATCTCCACACCCGAAAAACAAATAATCCAGTGAAGAAATGGACAGAAGACAGAGACACTTGACTGAAGAAGACATCCAGATGGCCAACAGGTACATGGAATGATGCTCAGTGTCGCTCCTTATCAGGGAAATACAAATCAAAACCACACTGAGATACCACCTCACGCTAGAGTGGCTAAAATGAACAAATCAGGAGACTCTAGATGCAGGAGAGGATGTGGAGAAACGGGAACCCTCATGTACTGTTGTTGGGAATGCAAACTGGTGCAGCCGCTCTGGAAAACAGTGTGGAGGTTCCTCAAAAAATTAAAAAGAGATCTACCCTATGACCCAGCAACAACACTGCTAGGAATTTCCCCAAGGGATACAGGCGTGCTGATGCGAGGGGCACTTGTACCCCAATGTTTATAGCAGCACTTTCAACAATAGCCAAATTATGGAAAGAGCCTAAATGTCCATCAAATGATGAATGGATAATGAAGATGTGGTTTATATATACAATGGAATACTACTTGGAATTGAGAATGAATGAAATCTGGCCATTTGTAGCAACGTGGATGGATCTGCAGAGTGTTATGCTAAGTGAAATAAGTCATACAGAGAAAGACAGATACCATATGTTTTCATTCATGTGTGGATCCTGAGAAACTTAATAGAAGACCATGGGGGAGGGGAAGGGGAAAAAAGTTACAGAGAGGGAAGGGGGCAAACCATAAGAGATTCCTAAAAACTGAGAACAAACTGAGAGCTGATGGGGGGGAGGGGAAACTGGATGATGGGCATTGAAGAGGGCACCTTTTGGGATGAGCACTGGGTGTTGTATGGAAACCAATTTGACAATAATTTTCATATCAAAAAAAGCAACGAGAAAAAAATAATAATAAAGATATAAATATTAAAAAAAACGGACAATCAACTGAGGGTTGATGGGTTTGGTAGGGAGGGGAAAGTGGGTGATGGGCATTGAGGAGGGCACCTGTTGGGGTGAGCATTTGGTGCTGTATCAAAACCAATTTGACAATAATTTGATATAAGAGAAAGCCACCTGTAGATTGAAAATGAGAGGATGGAGAAATATTGATCGTGCAAATGGAGGTCAACAGAAAACTTAAGTATCAATATTTATGTTGGATTAACTAGGCATGAAGGGAAAGGCTGTAATAAGAGATAAAGAAGGGCATATTATCATAAGAAAGGAGAAAATCCAATAAGAATATTCTAAATATTTATACTCCCAACATGGGACACCCAAGCATAAAACAATTAACAACAAACATGAAGGTACTAATTAATAGTAACAAAACAATAGCAGGGGGCTTTAACACCCCACTGACATCAATGAACCTATCATCTATACAGAAAATAAACAAGGAAACAATGGTTTTAAATGACACACTTGTTCAGATGGTCTTATCAGACCTATTCAGAACATTCCATCCTAAAACAGCAGAATGGACATTCTTTTCAACTGGACATTCTTTCCATGGGGCATCTCTGGAATAGATCACATATCAGCTCACAAATCTGGCCTGAAGAAGTATAAAAAGATTGAGTCATACACTGCATCTTTTCTGATGACAACACTATGAAACTAGAATTCAACCACAAGAAGTTTGGAAAGACCACAACTACATGGCTAAACGACATGCTACTAAACAATGGGTCAACCAGAAAATCAAAGAAGAAATATTGAAACACATGGAAACAAATGAAAATGAACACACAATTGTCCAAAACCCTTGTGATGCAGCAAATGAACTCCTAAAAGGGAAGTATATAGCAATACAAACCTAAAACAAGGTGCAAGAAAAACCTCAAATAAACAACTTAACCTTACAACTAAAGGAGATACAAAAAGGACAACAAATGAAGCCTAAAGCCAGCAGAAGGGAAACAATAAAGATTGGAGCAGAAACAAATGATATAGAAACAAACAACAACAACAACAACAACAACAACAACAACAACAAAAACAGAACGGTGAATGAAAACAGGCACTGGTTCTTTGAAAAAATTAATAAAAATGAGAAACTTCTAGCCAGAATCATCAAGACGAAATGAGAAAGGACCCAAATAAATAAAATCACAAATGATGCAGGAGCAATAACATCCAACACTAGAGGAATAAAAACAATTATAAAATAATAAAATGGAAAACTGTATGCCAAAAATTGGACAACCTGGAAAAATGGACAAAGTGCTAGAAACATACAAACTACCAAAACTGGAACAGAACAGGAAAAAATAGAAAACTTGAATAGATCAATAACCAGCAAAGAAGTTTAATTAGTAATAAACAAACTCCCACAAAACAAAAGTCCTGGGCCAGACAGCTTGACAGGTTGATTCTACCAAACATATAAAGAAGAGTTGGTACCTATTCTTCTCAAATTATTCCAAAAGATACAAAAGGAAGGAAAACTTTCAAACTTATTCTATGATACCAGCATTTTCCTGATACCAAAACTAGATAAAGACTGCACTAAAAAAGATAATGATAGGCCAATATCCCTGATAAATCAACATGGATGCAAAAATTCTAAATAAACTGCTAGCAAACCGAACCCAATGATACATTCAAAGCATCATTCACCACCACCAAGTGGGATTTATTCCTCGGTTGCAGGGGTGGTTCAGTATTTGAAAAATCAATCAATGTGATACACTATATTAATAAAATAAAGGGTAAGAACCATATGATAATTTCAATAGATGCAGTTAAAACATTTGACAAAGTACATCATTCCTGATAAAAAACCTTCAACAAAGTAGGTTTTGACAGAACATACCAAATATAATAAAGGCAATATATGAAAAACTCACAGCTAATATCATACTAAATGTGGAAAAATTGAGCTTTACCCCTAAGGTCAGGAACCAGACAGGGATGTCTACTCTCACCACTGTTATTTAACAGTATTTGGAAGTCCTAGCCACAGCGATCAGACAACACAAAAAAATAAAAGGCACACAAATCAGAGATGAATAAGTAAAATTTTCACTATTTGCAGATGGCATAATACTCTATAGAAAACCTGAAAGACAGCACCAAAAAATTCCCTTAATACATGAATTCAGTAAAGTCACACAATGCAAAATCAATGTACAGAAATCTGTTGCATTTCTATACATCTATAATGAATCAGCAGAAAGAGAAATTAAGGAATCAATCCCATTTAAAATTACACCAAAAACCAGAAGATACCTGTAAATATACCTAACCAAAGAGGTACAAGATCTTTACACTGAAAACTATAGAAAGCTTATGAAAGAAATTGAAGAAGACACAAACAAATGGAAAAACATTCCATGCTCATGGATTGGAAGAGCAAATATTGTTAAAATGTCGATACTACCAAAAACTATCTACACATTAAATGCAATCCTTATCAAAATACCACCAGCATTCTTCACAGAACTTCAACAAACAATCCTAAAAGTTGTATGGAAACACAAAGACCCCAAATAGCCAAATCAACCTTGGACAAGAAAAGCAAAGCCTGAAGCATCACAATTCTGGAGTTGAAGTTATATTACAAAGCAAGAGCAATCAAAACAGTACGGTACTGGTACAAAAATAGTCACACAGATCAACAGGACATAATAAAAAGTCCAGAAATGAACCCACAACTATATGGTCCATTAATCTTCAGCAAAGCAGAAAGGAATATCCAATGGGAAAAAGACAGTCTCTTCAACAAATGGTGTTGGAAAAACTAGACAGCAACATGGAAAGAAAGAAATGGCACCATTTTATTAAACCATACCCAAAAATAAATTCAAAATGTTTGAAAGACCCAAATGTGAGACATGAAACCATGAAAATCCTGGAGAAGAAAACAGGCAGTAACCTCTTTGAGGTCAGCTATTACAAATTCTTTCTAGATATGTCTCCTGAGTTTAGGGAAACAAAAGTAAAAATAAACTATTTGTACTACGTCAAAATAAAAACCTGATGCACAGCAAAGGAGACAATCAACAAAACTAAAAGGCAACCTACGGAAAGGGAGAAGATATTAGCCAATGACACATCTGGTAAAGAGTTAGTATCCAAAATATATAAATAACTTCTAAAACTCAACACCCAAAAACAAATAATTCAATTAAAAATGGGCAGAAGACACGAATAGACATTTTTCTAAAGAAGACATATGGATGGCCAACAGACACAAAAAGAGGCTCAACATCACTGATCATCAGGGAAATACAAATCAAAGCTACAAATCAAAATCGCCTCATGCCTGTTGGAATGGCTGAAATCAACAACACAAGAAAAAAACAGGTGTCGGTGAGGTTGTGGAGAAAGGGGTACACTCTTACACTGTTGGTGCAGTGCAAATTGGTGTAGCCCCTCTGGAAAACAGTACGGAATAAAAAAAAAAGTTACAATAGGACTACTCTACAATCCAGCAGTTGCACTACTAGGTATTTACCCAAAGAATACAAAAATAGTAATTCAAAGGGATACACCCACCCTAATGTTTACAGCAGCATTATCTACAATAGCCAAATTATGGAAACAACCCAAGTATCCATCAACCAATTACTGAATATAGAAGAGGTGATATGTATATACAATGAAATAGTACTCAGCCATAAAAGAATTGCCATTTGCAATGACATAGATGGAGCTAGATATCATGCTAAGCAAAGTAAGTCAATCAGAGGAAGATAAATACCATACGATTTCACTCATATGTGGAATTTAAGAAACAAACAAAAAAAAACAAGCAAAGAATAAAAAAATAAGAGAGAGTTAGGGGCAGTTTATGAAAGTGACTCTTAACTGTAGAGAACAAACTGATGGTTACAAGAAGGGAGTTGCATGGAGGGATGGGTTAAATAGGTGATGAGGATTAAGAAGTGCACTTGTGATAAGCACCAGGTGTTTTATGGACGTGTTGAATCACTATATTGTACACCTGAAACTAATATTATGCTGTATGCTAACTAACTGGTATTTAATAAAAACATTGGGGGCGCCTGGGTGGCTCAGTCGGTTAAGTGTCCGACTCTCCGTTTCAGCTCAGGTCATGATCTCACGGTTTCGTGAGTTCAAACCCCACATTGGGCTGTGCGCTGATGGTGCAGAGCCTGCTTAAGATTCTGTCTCTCTCTCTATCTCCCTCTCCCTCTCTCTGCCCCTCCCCTACTCATGCTGTCTCTGTCTCTCTCAAAATAAACAAATAAACTTGAAAAACAAATCTTAAAAAACATTAGGAAAAAAGGAAGTTTTTCCTTATATTAGTATGTGAATTGAATAGTCTGTTGGCAACTGTGAGAATCAGCTTTCTATCCCTCTCACAACAGAAGAATACAGGACAGCTCTCACCTGTCAGGTATGAAAGAATTCAACTGTATTGACATTCACTGGTAATTACAGTCATGTCCTTGATTCTGTCGACATCACTGTGTATCGGGAAATCTTTCAGTGTTGTATTCAATGCAGCCCCACTGTTTAGCCACATTCCAGACTGTGGAGTATCAGAGTGCTAAGAAGTCATTGATACACTCATATTAGAAGGCTTCAAGCCAATGATGTAGATGAAACACAGATACTTCCTTCAGGTTGAGAGTGCTAAGGCTCATGGACTACTCTGCCTCCTTGCCAGAAAGCCAAACACCATTCTCAAGCCCACTTTGTTTCCAGTGGAGAAATTATGGCCACATTCTGTCCAATAAAATGTGAGCACAAGTGATGCATGCTGTTTCCATTCTGGCTGTGACACATCTAATATAACTATCTTTTGTCCCCATCTCTCAAGTATAGAGTTGTCAGCAAAGTCAAATTTCTGGTGCATTGGAGTCACAGGATGGAAGGAACTCAGATGCCTGGTTTAGATGCTTGAAGAAGAGGTCCAGGGAAGCCCGCTGACAAGGAACATCCTCGTAGATCTTTATATAAGTTAAAATAAACTGGTTTTTTTTTTTTACTAAGTCTTTGAGATTCAGAGATTGATTATTAAAGTAGTTGGCTTTACTTTAATACATATCCCTATGAGTCAACTGAAGTTTAGAGAGTGAGGTGGTCTACCTTTACTCACTTATCATATATTGTTATGCAGAACCAAATTAGGACCGTGATAATTAATGTCATTTTAAAATGAAAGAACAGAGGTTGGTGGCAGAGTAGTATGACCCCAGGCTTACCTTGTCCCATGAATACAACCAGGTAACTATCAAATTATCCTAAATACCCCAGAAATTGACCTGACAACTGACAGGACAAACTCCTCAACTAAAGGTAAAAAAGAGGCCACATCGAAGAAGCTAGGATGTGCCGAGACATATTTGGGGAGAGAAATGGATCTTGGCCACTTGGGGTTGGGAGGGAGCCACAGTCATTGAGAAAGGCAAGAGACAGACTAGCACAAAAGGTAGATCACAGGGAAACAAATCCCCATAGCAAATGGCTTGGAGAGTGAGAGGGGCAACATTTCATGAGTTCTGGCAACCAGCGAGGCTTAAAGCCAGGAGTTTTAAAGGCAAGCAGGCGTAGCTGCAGTAGATCCTGGAGAGCATTATGCTGCTCTTGGTAAAGGCAGGCAAACAACCCAGACATACAGCTTGGAAACAGCAATCTGAAGAGGGCATGGGGCACACAGAGGAGAGGTTATTCGCTCATCTTGGAGTGTGTCTCTGAGAGGCAGTGTTCACGGAGAGACCCCTCCAGAAACAAAGGAACCAGTCAGCACCAGTTCCCTTTCCTGCCCTTCAGCATGAGGACAGAGCCACCTGTGGGAACTAGCTTAGTACTGACCCTTGCTACCTAACTTGCTTACACTAAGCCTTGCCCACCCATGCTCTGGTTGATCTAGCCTCCCAAATCACAACTGCCTCAGTCCCAGCATGGCAGGGCCCTCCCCCAGAAGACTGGCCCAAAAAATTGCTCACACTGCATCTCCCGATGCACAGATTTTGCAGAGCCTCCTTTCTAGCAGCAGTAGCAACAGGTCTTGTTTCACAACCAGACCAGAGCACACGTGGCTAAAACACACCACAGTAAAGCCAGGGACCAAACACTCCCCACAATAGACAAAGAAAGTCTCTGCAGATGACTGGCCTGAAGGATAAAGTAGCCAGGACAAAACAGCCAAACACACACACACAGCACACTCTGGAGACACTCCCAGAAGCACTGGGCCCTGGGTAACAGGAGACACTACATGGCAGGGCACTACAGGATCTCCTCTTCATAAGGCCATTATGCTCGGGACAGGAGATGTAGCTGAATTTCCTGACAAACAGAAGAAACACAGAGACTTACACAAAAGGAGAAGACAGAGAAAATTATCCCAAATGAAAGAACAGGGCAAGACAATGGCCAGAGATCTAAGCAAAACAGACATAAGTAACATGCCTGATAGAGAACTTAAAGTAATGATCATAATTACACTCACTATACATGAAAAAAGAGTGGAAGACATGAGTGAGACCCTTAATAGAGGTAAGTAATAACATAACAGAGATAAAGGACTCAAACAAATGAAGTGAGAAACACACTTGGTGGAATGAACAACAAGATGGAGGAGGCAGAGGAATGAATTAATGACCTAAAAGACAGAAAAATAAAGGAATTAAGCAGAACAAAGAGACAAAAAAGAATTCTGCAAAACAAGAATAGATTTAGGAAACTATGTGACTCCATCAAACATAATAGCATTAGTATTATAGGGGCACCTGGGTGGCTCAGTATGTTGAGCATCCAACTATTGATTTCAGCTCAGGTTGTGATCCCAGAGTCTTGAGATAGAGCCCCACATTAGGCTCTGTGCTGACCATGGAGCCTGATTTAGATTCGCTCTCTCCCTCTGCCTCTCTCCCCCACTCACACTCTCTCTCTAAAATAAAAAAAAAAAATCTAAAACAAAAAGAAAATTAGTATTATAGGAATCTCAGAAGAAGAAGAAAAGGGGGAAGAAAATTTATTTGAAGATATAATAGATGAAAATATTCATATTCTGAGAAAAGAAACAGATATCCAGATTCAGGAGGCACAGAGGCAACTCACATCAAATCAACAAAAGCAGACCCACATGGAGACATATTGTAATTAAATTGGCAAAATACAGTCACAAAGAAAAAAAAAATTAAAAGCAGCAAGTAAAAAGAAGACAGTAACTCACAAGGGAAAACCCATTACGCTAGCAGGGGTTTCTTGGAAGAAAGTTTCCAAGCCAGAAGATAGTGGCATGATGTATTCAAAGTGCAGAATGGGAAAAATCTACAGTCGGGAATACTCTATGCAGCAAGGCTATCATTCACAGTAGGAGAGATCGTTTCCAAGCCAAACAAAAAAGGAGTTCATGACCACTAAACCAGCCTTGCAAGAAATATTAAAGGGGACTCTACGAGTGGAAAATAGTGACAGTACAAGAGTAGGAAACACAAAAGAAGTAGAAATGAGTATTACTGTAAAAAAAAATCAGTCAAAGAACTCACAAAAGGACATAATATATGACAATATAACTAAAACACAGGGAGAAGAAGAGCAAGAATGAGTACAAATTAAACCACTACCAACTTAATGTAGACAGCTATATGAAGAAGAGATCATACACAAAACTAATGGTAACCATATATCAATAATTACTAATATGAAAGGAATAAAAGAAAGAAATCCAAATATATCACTAAAGAAAACCAGCAAACCATGAAGAGAAAAACAAGGAAGGATAAAAGAAAATCTTCAGAAACAACCACAAAACAAATAATAATATGACAAAAATACATATCTATCACTATTTACTGTGAATGTAAAGGGACTAAATACCCAAGTCAAAAGACATAGGGTGACAGAATGGATAAAAAAACGAGATCCATTTATATGCTGACTACAAGAGACTCATTTTAGACCTAAAGACACCTGAAGAATGAAAGTGAGGGGATGGAGAAATATCTATCATGCAAATGGATGTCAAAACAAAGCTAGATTAGCATCACTTATATTGGACAAAATAGTCTTTAAAAAAAGACCAAAACAAGACACAAAGAAGGACACTATATAATATAAAGGGGAAATCCAACAAGAAGATATAATTGTAAATATTTATTCACCCAACATAGAAGCACCCAGATACATAGAACTATTAATAACAAACATAAGGGACCTAACAGATAATAGTATAGTAATAGTAGGGGACTTTACACCGCACTTACATCAATGGACAGATCATAGAAACAGAAAATAAGCATGGAAACAAAGCTTTCAATGACACGCTGGAACAGATGGAGTTAACATATATATTCAGAACATCCCATCCTAAAACAAAAGAAGATAAATTCTTTCCAAGTACACAAGGAACATTCTCCAGATTAGGTCTCATATTAGCCCACAAAACAAGTCTCAACAAATTCAAAAAGATCGAAATCATACCATGCATCTTTTCTGACCACAACGCTATGAAAATAGAAGTCAACCACAAGAAAAAAAAAAAAAAACCTTGAAAGACCACAAATATATGGAGGTTAAATAACATGATACTAAACAATGATTTCATCACCAGGAAAAATGGGAAAAAAAAATAAAAAGTACATGGAAAAAAAATGACGGTTAAAAAGCAATGGTCTGAAGCCTTTGGGATCCAGCAAAAGTGGTTCTAAGAGGTAAGTTTATAGCAAAATAGGCTTACCTCAAGATGAAAAACAAAATACCTAAACAACCTAAGCTTACACCTAGAAGAAGCTAGAAATAGAACAAGTGAAGCCTAAAGGCAGCAGAAGGAGGGTAATAATAAAGACTAGAGCAGAAATAAATGAGATAGAAACTAAAAATTAGGGCACCCGGGTGGCTCAGTCAGTTAAGTGTCTGATACTTGATTTCAGCTCAGGTCATGATCTCACAGTTTGTTACTTTGAGCCCTGAATCAGGCTCTGTGCTGATAGTGTGGAGCCTCCTTGGGATTCTCTCTCTCCCTCTCTCTCTCTCTCTCTCTCTCTTTCTCTCTCTCTCTCTCTCTCTCTCTCTCTCTCTCTACCCTCCCCCACTTGCTCTTTCTCTATCTCTCAAAAATAAATAAAGAAACTTAAAAAAAGAAACAAAAAAACCCAATAGGACAGACCAATGAAACCAGGAGCTTGTAATTTGAAAAAAATTAAAAATTGATAAACCTCTATCCAGTCTTATGAAAAGAGAGAGAGAGAAAGGATTCATATAGATGAAATCACAAATGAAAGAGGAGAAATAACAATCAACACTAGAGAAATACAAACAATTATAAGAGAATATTATGAAAAAACAATGCCCCAACAAATTGGATAACCTAGAAGAAATGGACAAATCTCTAGAAACATATAAACTACCAAAACTGGAACAGGAAGAAATAGAAAATTTGAACATACTTATAACCTGCAAAGAAATAGAGTCAGTAATCAAAAAACTCTCAAGAAACAAAATTCCAGGGCCAGTTTGCTCCCAGACAAATTCTACTCAACATTTAAAGAAGAATTAAAACCAATTCTTCTCAAAGTATTCCAAAAAAATAGAAAAGAAAGGAAAACTTGCAAATTCATTCTCTGAGGCTGGCATTACCCTGATACTAAAAGCAGATAAAGACACCACGTAAAAAAGAACTACAGGCCAATATCCCTGATGAAAAAACATGCAAAACTCCTCAACAAAATACTAGTAAACCAAATTGATCAATACATTAAAAAAATTCACTATGCTCAAATGGGATTTATTCCTAAGTTGCAAAGGTGGGTCCATGTTCTCAAATGAATCAATGTGATACACCAATTAATAAAAGAAAGGATAAGAACCATATGATCATTTCAATAAATGCAGAAAAAGCATTTGACAAGGTACGACATCCATTCATGGTAGAAAAAAAAAAGTCTCCCAACAAAGTAGGATTAGAGGGAAGATACCTCAATACGATAAAGGCCATTTGTGAAAAACCCACAGAGGGTTACCGGTGGGGAGGGTGGTGGGGGTGAATTAAATAGGTAATGGAAATTAAGGGGTGCACTTGCTATGATCATCACTGGGTGATGTATGGAACTGTTGAATCACTATACTGTACACCTGAAACTGATATAACACAGTATGTTAACTAACTGGAATTAAAATGAAAGCAAAAAAGAAAAAAACATCATGGCAATGATCACAATGCAATGAATTTAATTTTCTTAGTAAAGCATGTTGATATTAATGTAACCTTAATGATCCACTTCCATAGAAATACAGGGTGTCAGAGTTTCAAGGAATCTCCAAGTTAAACACTTCAGTTTTTAAGAGAATAGGCTAAAGTCTGGTTTAGATCTGTTCCATAAGCATTTATTGACACCAATGCTGACCAATTGTTGGAGGTTATGCAGGAATGCATGAGGAGCATAGAAATGATGATGACAGAGTCATTGCTATCAAGGATCTCACAATGTGGAAGTGGGAGGACAATGAACAGACTGTCTCATTGATGACCTTTATGGATAATTACCCGTGGGCCAGACTCTACGCTGGCTATTCTCCAAAGACCTTGAGAGGTGAGTGTCAAAATTCCCCTTCTACAGGTGGGAAAATGAAAGACAAGGGTTTACGTAACTAAGCCTACTAAGCAGTAGAGCTGGGGTTCTCTGGCAACATGTTACTTACATGACAGATGTTCAACTGTAGCTATTACTTGTTATGACACATGTGTATAAAGCTCGCTTTTAGACTATAGTTAAAGGTTGCTCCTCCATGTGCTCCTTCAGGTGCTAAGGCACCTGAAAGCTCTCTGTGCCATCTATGCCCAGTGCAGAGCTTGAAACCTGCTACTCGGTAAAGTGTTAGTGACACACTGATTTGATTTGATTTGATTTGATTTTTTTGCTTACTTATTTTATTTCTTGCTTTTTAAGTTTTCATTTTAATTCTAGTTAGTTAACATACAGTGTTATGTTAATTTCAGGTGTACAATACAGTGATTCAACAATTCCATACATCACCTGCTGCTCATCACAAGAGCTGTACTCCTTAATCTTCATCACCTATTTAATCTACCCCCCAACCACCCACCCCTCTGATAACCATCAGTTTGTTCTCTATAGCCAAGAGCCCGTTATTTGTTTGTCTCTCACGCTTGTTTCCCCCCTTGCTCATTTGTATTGTTTCTTAAATTCCACATATGAGTGAAATCATGTGGTATTTGTCTTTGACTGACTTATTTTGCCTAGCATTATACTCTCTAGCTTCATCCATGTTGTTGCAAATGGTAAGAGTCCCTTCTTTTTTATGGCTAAGTAATATTCCATTGTATTTGTATACTGCCTCTTCTTTATCCACTCATCAATGGATGGACACTTGGGTTGCTTCCATAATTTGGCTATTGTAAATAATGCTGCAATAAACATAAGGGTGCATGTATCCCTTTGAATTGGCGTTTTTGTATTATTTGGGAAAATACCCAGCAGTGCACTTGCTGGAGCATAGGGTAGTTCTATTTTTAATTTTTTGAGGAGCCTCCATACTGTTTTCCAGAGTGACTGCACCACTTTGCATTCCTACCAAAAGTGCAAGAGGGTTCCTTTTTCTCCACATCCTCGCCAACACCTCTTGTTTCTTGTGTTGTTGACTTAAGCCATCCTGACAGGTGTGAGGTGATACCTCATTGTAGCTTTGATTTGCATCTCACTGATGGTAAGTGAGGATGAACATCTTTTCATGCGTCTGTTGGCCATCTGTATGTCTCCTTTGGAGGCGTGTCTGTTCATGTCTTCTGCCCATTTGTTAATCAGATTATCTGGTTTTTGTTGTTGAGGGTTTTTTTATTTTTTAATTTTTTTTAATGTTTACTTATATTTGAGAGAGAAAGAGAGAGTGTGAGTAAGGGAGGGGCACACACACACACACACATAATCTGAAGCAGGCTCCAGGCTCTGAGGCTGTCAGCACAGAGCCCGATGCAGGGCTCAAACTCACAAGCTGTGAGATCATGACCTGAGCCTAAGTGAGACGCTTAACCATCTGAGCCACCCAGGTGTCCCTGCATTTTGCTTTTACTAGAAGGAAACTCAAAAGTGGACTCATGAGGAGATCTACTTCCTTAGTTCTGTTAATTATTCCCATCTTGGAAAACATATAATAGTATCTAAATCTTCACTCAGAGCTGATAGCAAAATCATCTGTTACTTGATTTTTTTTTTTTTTTAGTAATCCCTACACCCATCGTGGGGCTCAAACTCAAATCAAGAGTTGCATGCTCTACTGACTGAGCCAGCCAATCTGTCATGTTTCCGCCCCCCCCCCCCATATTTGATAGTGCCTAACAGTCTGTCACCATTCCTAGACATCATGATTCTGACAGTATCATGTGTGCCTCAGTAACTCCAGGCCAGAGTCTAGTTATAAACTTTACTGATATACTTGCATATCCCTCAGAAACCATATTTACTCAGAACCGTGTGGCTCACCATGTTGAACCACCAATGGTCCTTCTCATACACTGTAGGAGAAGCTGCTAGAGGCATGCTCAGGGCTGACCCTCCAGGAAGGGTATGATCCTGACTGGAAACCTTCCTAACAGGGGGAGGTATGAAGATAGAAATAGGAAGTTCTGGGCCCCATGCACAGTATATGAGAGTTGGCTTCTGTCTACTTATTACACGGTGACTGGGGAGGTGCTTCCTGGAATATTCTGGGACTTTGGAGACCACACTCAGAAGAGCAAAGTCTTTCCAGGGATGGCAAGAGCCTTCAGGAAGAGTGTCTGCTGGTATTAATTGTTCCTGAAAGTGAATCAGGGTATTAGTACCTCCCAGTTTGAAAGTCTCAGGTCACTTTCAACTGTCCCTGGGTTTCATAGGAAACCAGAGACCTTTTTAGTAGACTGCTTTATTCAAAGTGTACTGAGTGTGCATGAGTTGGGGAACAGCACCTTATTGTGGTCAGCACAAAAGTAACAGCATTAAAAACATTATTATTATTATTATTATTATTATTATTATTATTATTTTATTAAAGAGGGTGTCATTGCCGTATTGAGCTCTGCAGGAGCAGAAGTTTGTGCAAATGGCTGAGGAATCTATGCTCGTGTGCTAGAATATCAGTGGAGGTGTTGGGGCCCATCAGGGAATCCATCTGAATTCTAGTCACCCTCAGTGTCAGGGCCCATTTCTGTACATGCAGGTGAGAAAAATTAGATATGCTCCAATTTGAACTCTGGCTCCCCAGAGCCAGGGCAGCTAAAAGACTGAGGCTTAGTCATCCCACTCAGCAGACCTGGATAGCTACATGGATTCCCTACAGGAGTCAAAACTCCCTGCCACATGGGAAACTGAAGGTGAAAGGGTTCCCTGTGGCCTCTGATAAGGAATGGAGAGAATTTGGGGACCAAGTGAGAAGATTTGGGGACTCAGGCCAGTGTAAAATCAGGACCAATTTAAGGGGTGCTGCAGTACAATAGTCATAGCTAATATTACTTTATTTGTTGCTATCGTAGAATTTAAGGAAGAAGAAAAAAATCAGGTAAATAAAGGACAAGTGAGGACCTTTGAGAGGGAACAGAAGACAGGAGTTTCACCTGTAGAAAGTGTTCTGAAATGAGGCAAAAGAGACCTGGGACTGGATATCACCCCACCAAATATTGCAACCTCCTTAGGTGTCTTCTTTTTTTAATTTATTTATTTTTTTTATTTTTTGTAATTTAACTTTATTTTTTGTTTTTTTAAATTTACATCCAAATTAGTTAGTATATAGTGAAGCAATGATTTCAGTAGATTCCTTAATGCCCCTTACCCATTTAGCCCATCCGCCCTCCCACAACCCCTCCAGCAACCCTCAGTTTTTTCTCCATATTTATGAGTCTCTTTCGTTTTGTCCCCTTCCCTGTTTTTATATGATTTTTATTTCCCTTCCCTTATGTTCATCTGTTTCGTCTCTTAAAGTCCTCATCTGAGTGAAGTCATATGATTTTTGTCTTTCTCTGACTAATTTCACTTAGCATAATACCCTCCAGTTCCATCCATGTAGTTGCAAATGGCAAGATTTCCTTCTTTTTGATTGCCAGGTAATATTCCATTGTATATATACTGACCACATTTTCTTTATCCATTCATCCATCGATGGACATTTGGGCTCTTTCCATACTTTGGCTATTGTTGATAGTGTTGCTATAAACATGGGGGTGCATGTGTCCCTTCAAAACAGCACACCTCTATCCCTTGGATAAATGCCTAGTAGTGCAATTGCTGGGTCGTAGGATAGTTCTATTTGTAGTTTTTTGAGAAACCTCCATGCTATTTTCCAGAGTGGCTGCACCAGCTTGCATTCCCACCAACAATGCAAAAGAAACCCTCTTTCTCTGCATCCTCGCCAACATCTGTTGTTGCCTGAGTTGTTAATGTGAGCCATTCTGACAGGTGTCAGGTGGTATCTCGTTGTGGCTTTGATTTGTATTTCCCTGATGATGAGTGATGTGGAGAATTGTTTCATGTGTTGGTTGGCCATCTGGATGTCTTCTTTGGAGAAGTGTCTATTCATGCCTTTTGCCCATTTCTTCACTGGATTCTTTGTTTTTTGGGTGTTGAGTTTGATAAGTTCTTTGTAGATTTTGGATACTAACCCTTTATCTGATATGTCATTTGCAAATATCTTCTCCCATTATGTCGGTTGCCTTTTAGTTTTACTGATTGTTTCCTTCGCTGTGCAGAAGCTTTTATTTTGATGAGGTCCCAGTAGTTCATTTTTGCTTTTGTTTCCCTTGCCTCCAGAGATGTGTTGAGTAAGAAATTGCCGCGGGCAAGATCAAAGAGGTTTTTGCCTGCTTTCTTCTCGAGGATTTTGATGGCTTCCTGTCTTACATTGAGGTCTTTCATCCACTTTGAGTTTATTTTTATGTATGGTGTAAGAAAGTGGTCCAGGTTCATTCTTCTGCATGTCGCTGTCCAGTTTTCCCAGCACCACTTGCTGAAGAGACTGTCTGGAAAAATTATGAAAGTCCGAAATGAGTTTTGGAAATTCAAGTGACTTTATTGTTAATGTTTTTTTGTTTATTTGTCACAATTGTTGATTGTGATCACACAGTACATACTAAATAGCAGAAGAAAAAACATAACCCTCCAAAATTGCCATAAATTTGTGGGTTGGAGGAAAGGAAAAACTCCCAGCCCTTTGTTTTTCCAGGGACAATCTCAAGACCTAACTTTTTGCTCCAAGCTCAGAATCCCTTCCTTCCAAATCTCTTTTTCCTTACTGAAGCTAGTAAGGAATATATATGTGAGATATATATATATATATATATATATATATATATATATATATCCTGGCTATAGAAACGTCATCCACGTAGCAGTGCTCCCCTCAGGTAATCCCAGGAGCTTGAGTTTGAAGATCTGTCATGTGGCATGGAGATCACATAACCTAAAGAGAGTGAAGGGTTTGTGAGTGCACAGACCCCTTAGTATATAAATGTACTGAAAAAGATATCAGAAATAAAAACTAAAGAAAATTATTAACAGCAGTTATCTTTGGGCAGGTTGGTGGGGCCCTGTCAAGTCCATTGGTTTAGGTAGCACAGATGCTCAAAGTTTATGACAAAAAAAGGGCCCCTCAAAAATCTCAAACGTCATAATACAATTTTGGCATATGGTTGTGCACTCATGTAACCACAAAAAATTCTATCTACAAGGGCATGTAAAAACCAGGCTTGGCTGGAAACTGGAATTTGTAAACAGAGATATCTCTGGCAAGAAATACTGAATACAATGGACAGAAGTTAGTGTGTAATTGTGAACTGATTGAGAGTGGGAGATGCACGGAACAGTTTGGAACCTGGTGTAGCCTCTGCATTTCCCACTTCCTGAAAACTTTTCCCTTAACTCTTCTCCTGGTGTGATTCTATGTGGGTTTATCTGGGGAGTAAGAGGTCTGAAGGATCTGAGTATTTGTTTTACAGGCCAAATGTTTGTGTTTCCCCAAAATTCAAAATTTTGAAGCCCTAACCCACCAGTGTGATTGTATTTGCAGCTGGAGCCTCTATGAAAGAAATTAAGGTTAAATGAGGTCATAAGGGTGGAGCCCTGATCCCATAGGATTAATGTCCTTATATAAGAAGAGACACTGGAAAGCTTGCTCACTCTCTCTGTGGATGTGAAAAGAAGAGGTCATGTGAGCACACAGACGGAAAGCAGATATGTGCAAGTCAGGAAGACAGCCTTCACCAGAAAGCAACCCTACGGGACCTTGATCTGGGACTTTTAGTCTCCAGAATGGCGAGGAAATAAATTTCTGTTGTTTAAGCCTCTCAGTTATGGTATTTTGTTATGGCAGCCCCAGAAGATTAAGACAATGGAGGTAGGGAGGCAGTATCTGAGAAGAAGAATCAGGTTTAGAAATGTCTCATATTTGTGAGTCTGCACCAATGAACTTTTCACTATTGAAAATAAAGAGCTTTAGTCACTTGAGTGCAGAGTAACAGTATAATTAATATTGCTTTACGAAAATAGAAAAGTTATTTGATATTTTCCAGAGTTTTCAAAGCCAAGTCTTAAAATCGTCTTTTGCACAACATCTTACTGATAGATTACTAATTGAGTAATAAAAGGAAATGGACTCTCTTTTAAATATAAAAAGACCATTAAATCTCCTTTACTCTTTAATTCTTTTTTAATGTCTTATGATGCTTTCTAAACATTGTGAGTTCTCATTTTCTTCCTAAGCCCTAAATGTTAGGCTTCGTAATTCTTATTACAATTCATACATTCAATCTGGGTGAACTTGTCCTCTTTCTTTGATTTATCATCTATGTGTTGCTGAATCCTGAATCTCAAGCTGTGGTCTGAATATCTTTAGAAGTTCTAGACTCCTTTATCCAGCTGCCTAGCTAATGAGCATCTCCACTACAGTGTCCTCAGGGACCTCAAACTAATAATATTAAAAACTGAACACACTGTAATTACTCCTCACTAATGTTCCTCCTTTTTTTATTACCTGACTCAGGAAATGGTAACAGGACTCAATTAATTATCAAAATCAAAAATTAAACAAATAAACATTCATTTGACTCATCCTGGACATATCCTTTCCTCATTTCCATAGCTAGTAAGATACGAAATCTAGTCTATTTCACCACACATATATCACTAACACTGTCCACTACCCTTAGTCTAACCGCCACCACTGTACCTCAAGAATACAATAATAAGAAATGACATATTTATAGTTGACCATGAATTTCTGATTAAGGTTACTAGTTACAAACATCTAGGTGTTAGTCCAAGGAAAGTCATCAACAGTCATAGCCTGACATTAACTGAAGGACTTACCATGAGCAGACAGAATTGCAACTACTAATACTAAAAATTTCTCAAGATACACAGGTGTATACTGGTCTATTTAGTCCTAGCTCACTAGCAGGCAGAAGACAATGTTGTAATAAGGTACTTGATCTACTTTTTTTTAGTTAATTCCCATGTAGCTAACATACAGTGTTATATTAGTTTCAGGTGCACAGTATAGTGATTCAACAATTTCATACATCACCCAGTGCTCATCACAACAAGTACACACCTTAATCTCCATCACTATTTACCCATCCCTCCACTCACTTCCCCTCTGGTAACCATCAGTTTGTTCTCTCTAGTTAAGAGTTTC
The DNA here is from genome assembly GCF_027475565.1 of Acinonyx jubatus. Lineage (NCBI taxonomy): Eukaryota > Metazoa > Chordata > Mammalia > Carnivora > Felidae > Acinonyx > Acinonyx jubatus. Next base: position 47,057,994 of record NC_069389.1, on the reverse strand, counting down.
TCTCTCTGTCTCTGTCTCTGTCTCTCTCTGTCTCTCTCTCTCTCACTCTCACTGTCACTCTCACCCTCCCTCCCCTCCTCTCACTCTCCATCTCTTTCTCCTTTGCTCATTTGTTTTGTTTCTTAAATTCCATATATAAGTGAAATCATATGGTATTTGTCTTTCTCTGGCCAACTTATCTCTCTTAGCATTATACTGGCCAGGCTGTTAAGGGTTTCATGAATCATGAATAATTAACTCCTGGCAACTGTGGAGGAGGTGGAGATGACCTATGGATAAGACACAGACTCAGAGCCATGCAGGATTCTGAATGCTCTGGGGCCAGGAAGAGGGCTACGCTCACCTGGGATTTTTCTCAGTTGCCTTGTCACCTCCAATCCTTCACACAAGCAGTCCTTCTTCTTTCAGCCTGCTTCCACACCTCAGTTCTAGTATTGTGATGAGGGTTTGGACTATAATATGAAACAAACTCAGGTTTGAACACAGGCCCCATGGCGTAACTCTGGTGTTGAGCAAGTTGTATAGTCCGGTTATGTCTAGCATGCCTCATCTGCAGAACTATGGGCATAACAGTAACTACCTTGCAGGGCTACTGTTGGAATTAAGTGGAATGATATATTCAAAATGCCTGGCACAGAGAAACTGCTCAAGAAATGGTTGCCATTGTTATAGAAACCCTGCTCACATTCCTCTTCTGTGTCCATGCTTCCTACCTAAGTAAGAAACATGAGTCATGCTTCCACATCTACAAGATATAAATGAGAGTGCCCACTCTTCAGGAAAGTTGTGAGGATTAAATTAGATAATTTATGTCAATTTCTTGACCAGATAAGTTCCGAGTAGATGATTTAACCTAGAGGGACCAATGCCAGAACCTCCACACAGAATCAGAAGCAAGCAGAGAGGTGAGCAATCAAAATATGAATGGGTGGACACTCACACAACTATGCACACACAGGCATGCAAATGCACTGAGGGGCTGTGTCCACAGGGTCTCCCTCTGCCTGGTCTGGGAAAGCTCAGGACCTATTCAAACCTGGGTTTACATGTCAAGCACACTATGGCTCCAGCTGAGGGATGCTGAGGAAGGAAGATAAGTTGTCTCGTTTCTACATTCATTCATTCAATCTATCAGGTATCACTTTTTGAAGACTTTTTCCGGGCTGCCAGGCCCCATTGAGCTTGAAAGGAGCCTGATGCAACACATAAAGAGCATAGTCTGGCGGTGAGCAATGACTGGGGGAACTTTTTATGTCCATCTGCAAGGTGCAGTTGGATGAGAAGAGACTGGAAGTGGGGTAGAGCCAGGAAAGAGCCCACTGCATAAATCTAGACAGGAAACCCTGTAAGCCAGGGTAGTGGTGATTGGAATAGTGACATTAATGACTCAGATGGGAGAAGAACAATGTCCGTGGTACCAGGGGAATTGGGTCAAAAGCCTGGTTCCATCACCTGTCAGAGATTTGATATCAGGCCAGTTACCATGCCTATCACAGTCTCAGATACCTTGTATCTACATTGGACATCCTAACTAGAGTGAACACCTGGAGATAATGTACATTAAGGATAGCAAAAGGAAGTTACTCGTTATTGATATTACGAATAATAATAGGCTGGATCTAAGATATATGTTGAGGAAAGAAATGCAACAATTGTTAATTGACTGACATTTCAGTTAACGGCTGGGGGAGCTTTAATGTGATCGCGTACTTGTTTTATTTTCAGAAGTCATTCCCATCCTTAAGCAGAAAGCAGAAAAGGCTAGGATCTCCAGTGGGGAGACAAACAAAAAAGGTTTGGGCATGTCCTGGTGTAGCCAAGGAAGGACTTGAAAGCCCGCCAGTGGTATGCACCTAGGGTCTCCAAGAGCACATGGGCTGATTTTATGGGTGTAATATTTGTCACTTGTTGTCCACATTGCCCCTACTATCACTTGAGGCGAATTGGCACCCTGAAGACCCCAGAGAAGCTCAGGGTGAAATTGTAGGAACTCCATCACTCCTGTGATGATACAGAGTTAGCTAATGGGCTCACTTTGGGGTTTTGAGGGGACTTATGATTCTGGGAAGAGTCTTATAGGAAGCCCAGTGTGGGATTATCCTTGCTTAAAGAGAGAATCTCCTCCAAGACACAAATGCCATGGACAATATCCAGTCTTCCCACAATTCTGAGGGCAGGCTGTACCTTTCTTTATTCTGTGACCAGCGTGCTGGGAGAAGCTGAATGATCCTGCAGAGAGTGGACCAAACAAAAGGACCCTCCAGGAGGCCAAGGCACCCAAGAGAAGAGCAAGACAGACAACTGCCTTTCCTCCTACACCCCTAATCGCATCACCTACCCAAGCCAGAACCCTGGGAGACCCACTTAACCTGTTTCTTCCTTGCAGTGCTCAGATCCAAGCAGTCCCCAAGGCATGTTGATTCTCTCTTCTAATCAGCTTTGATATCCATTCCCTTCTCTCCATTTGACTGCCATCACTCTATTTCAGGCCACCACTATCATTAGCCTAGATGAGGGCAACAACCCCTTATCAGGTCTCCCGCTCAACTCTTCACCCTCCCCACATGCACTTCATTCTCCACATTGCAGCCAAAAATATTTAGCTAAACTACTAATTTGACCTCATCAGTCCCTTGCTGCAAACCATTCAGCAATGCCCCATTCAGTTGGCTTTGGGATAATGTTCAACCAGCCTTATATATCATATATGGAATTATTTAATCAGGCAAGCCTTTGCTTTCTATTTAAGATTTAGCAAAAAAAAGTCATAAATCATCTTGATTTCCACTGAAGTAGAAGAAAAAAAAGTTTAAATCATTCATCAAACATTCTGAATATAAATTTGGCTTTCATAGTTGGAGATATTTTCCATTAAAAAATCTTAGTAAAATAATGATTGAACTCTTATTGAATCATTGTTTGTAGAGAGGAAAATAATTTGGAAATATTGTGTACCTGGCCAGTAGATGGATACCTGAAGATATTATGGTAAAACCACTGCAAGAACATTATTCAGCCATTATAATGAAAGAATTAGAGGTATGAGTTGAAGAAATTTTATTGTAGATCAGGAAAAAGAATGAAATGGAAATTGTGTATAGAATTATCCAATTCTAATTCAATTATAAGTGAAACAAAGCAGAAATCCATGTGGTTTAACCAAACACATTTATGCTTGACATATCGGACAAAGGGCTAGTATGCAAAATCTATAAAGAGCTCACCAAACTCCACACCCGAAAAACAAATAACCCAGTGAAGAAATGGGCAGAAAACATGAATAGACACTTCTCTAAAGAAGACATCTGGATGGCCAACAGGCACATGAAAAGATGTTCAGCGTCGCTCCTTCTCAGGGAAATACAAATCAAAACCACACTCAGATATCACCTCACGCCAGTCAGAGTGGCTAAAATGAACACATCAGGAGACTATAGATGCTGGAGAGGATGTGGAGAAACGGCAACCCTCTTGCACTGTTGGTGGGAATGCAAATTGGTGCAGCCACTCTGGAAAACAGTGTGGAGGTTCCTCAGAAAATTAAAAATGGACCTACCCTATGACCCAGCAATAGCACTGCTAGGAATTTACCCAAGGGATACAGGAGTACTGATGCATAGGGGCACTTGTACCCCAATGTTTATAGCAGCACTCTCAACAATAGCCAAATTGTGGAAAGAGCCTAAATGTCCATCAAGTGATGAATGGATAAAGAAATTGTGGTTTATATACACAATGGAATACTACGTGGCAATGAGAAAGAATGAAATATGGCCTTTAGTAGCAACGTGGATGGAACTGGAGAGTGTGATGCTAAGTGAAATAAGTCATACAGAGAAAGATACCATATGTTTTCACTCTTATGTGGATCCTGGGAAACTTAACAGAAACCCATGGGGGAGGGGAAGGAAAAAAAAAAAAAGAGGTTAGAGTGGAAGAGAGCCAAAGCATAAGAGACTCTTAAAAACTGAGAACAAACAGGGTTCATGGAGGTGGGAGGGAGGGGAGGGTGGGTGATGGGTATTGAGGAGTGCACCTTTTGGGATGAGCACTGGGTGTTGTATGGAAACCAATTTGACAATAAATTTCATATATTGGAAAAAAAAACACATTTATGCTGATGCAGCCAGTAACTCTACACCAGTTGGTGATCCTAGAGAACTATGCACATGTTCTCAGGGGACAGGTACAAAAGTATTAATAAGAGCATTATTTCTTGTGGAAAAAAAATGGAAACTGCAAAAGTCCAGATCATCAGGAGAAAGATAAACTGCAAGTACTGAAAAAAATAGTATATCTAAATTAAAATGACTAGAGCTACATTTATCAACTTGCGCAAACATTAAAAAGCATTCTATGTAATGTGTATGGACACAGAAATAGGTAACAAATATGTACAATTCTTCATAGGTGTAATAAGTACTGAATTAATGATAGCAGGACCCCACTGAGGAGGGAAAGAGCAGTGTGGATCTGGGAAGAGGTAAACAGAGAGTTTTTCCATATCTGTAATGTAAAGGATAGGCCAAAGTAGGACCTAATTTTTAAATTTGGGACAGCGGGGCATGGGTTATGCAGATGTTTGTAATTTTAATCTTTATTCTTCTCCCTATGCTTGAGATTAATTTGTAGTAAAGATATTTCTTCCTAAAACCCAGCAAACAAACCCCAAAAGTAATCACATGGCTTTTGTTTCATGATGGTAGGAGTGCACATGCTATAGACTTCCTTGAAAGGCCCTAATTCCTGGAAATTGTAAAACAAGTCCATACCTGTACCGTGAAGTGATTCAGAAAGAATCGCCAGCAGACCAGAAATTGTCAGCAGACCAGAGGGACAGCAGATAGGGTCCAACTCATTTGTTTGAGTAAGCCATGGCCCACAATCTGTGCAAAGCTTGTTGCAAATGGAGGAACTGGCCCAAGAGTGCTCTATGCCCTGGCAAGGTGCTGGCTGGCATCAGAACAGGGCCCACAGGCAACCAAAAGGTGATTAGTGTATGGCAACAAAAGTAGTGTGGACTAACCCTGGCATTTCCTTACCTATCTCGCCCCCAGAACTTACCTCCAGGTGGTGGCTATAGTGATGTCTGCCCAGGTGAGAGCAATGCCTATGGACACTTGGGCATACAGCCAGGACAGTGCCTGGGATGGGTGGGTTAATAGACAACCCCACAGAATGTATCCAGCCCAGTCTCATATCCCACTCCAGTCCTTACCAGTACTTTCACTGAAAATATGGCAATAGTATAAATTCATCTCAACAGTAATCATGGCTCTTGTTCACTACATATTCCCCATGAATGAGATATACACATGCCTTGTGTATGACTTTACTTCTGCTGATGCAACAAGTTACCACAAATTTAGTGGCTGAAAGCAACCAAATTTACTATTTTACAATTCTGGAGGTCAGAAGTCTAAAATGTGTCTGCAGGTCTGTGTTCCTCCTGAAGGTTCCAGGGGAGAATCCACTTCCTTGTCTTTTGTAGCTTTTAGAGACCCCCTATATCCCTTGTCTCATACTCCCTTCCTCTATCTACAAAGCCAGTGGTGTAGCCTCTTCTCTCTTCTTTGATCTCTGCTTCCATCCTTTCATGATTCGCTAACTCTAACTCTACTGTCTCTCTCCTATAAAGGACTCTTGCATTTACCTTGGGCCTATCCAGATATTCCAGGATAATCTTCCCATCTAAAGACCTTTAACTTAATCACATCTTCAAAGTTCCCTTTTGCTGCAGGTTCTATGGATAGGGATGTGGACACCTTTGGAGTCTGGGGGTAATTTTTCAGCCTACCCTATCTTGCATGAACTATTTCCCTTTAATCTTTACAACACTACTGTGACATACCCATTTGCAGATGAAGGAGAAATTGAGGCTTAGAAAGGTTAAGTGACACACTTGACTTGACATGGCTTGGAAGGGGCAGAGCCAGTCATGGAAAACCTGGTAAAGTGAGTAATGATCCCTGCTTTGCTCCTCCCCACATCTGTCCCTTTTCTCATCTCTTACTTCTGCTCCTATTCAAGAGAGCAATAATACTCCCTTCCATACTAAGCCCTCTGGAACCACTAAATGTGCACTCAATTGGAGCAGCTGTGAGGTGTGTGATGGCAGAAGCCAGGGCTTGGAAATCTGAAGATGTGAGCCCAAATATTGACATTCATCAGCAGTGCTATGATCACGGACAAGAGAGCTAACCTTTCTCTAGCTTCATTGGTAATTAAAGGTTGTTGTAAAGATTTCAGTTTGAAGGTAGTTTGGACACATAGCCTACCACACAGTGTTAGTTTCCCTCCTCTCTTTGTACTCCTAAGGCCCTCACAAGTCAGTTGCCCTTCCTTTGTCATGTGCTACTTGCTCTAAACAAAGCTGTGGTCCGCAATGTCCCAGAGGCATGGTTTTTTTATATCCTCCTGTTAAACCATGCCTGATGATATTCTGGGTATTAAATACAGTGTTTATTGACTAACAACTTCTATGGCCTGTCTTATGTAAATGTGATTTCTGTTAAGCTTTTGTGAACATTGAGTGTAGCTCACAACTTAAACACTATTCCTGATTACTCCTTTGAGGAAATTGGTTGGAAGTCGCAGTTCTAGGTTGTACATTTCTTCAGTAGGCTCTGATCTACCCAGGGTGCTGTGCACAGCTGCCCTGTCCTAGTTGTGGAGTGGAGCAAAGGTTCACTCAGATGAAGGCTGTGGCAGAGAGATGGCACCCCCTCCTCACCCAGCTGGTTGGTATGCAGAAGGAAATGCAGCAGTAAGCATACACTTCCCCAAATTAGTTTATGGCCAGGCTTCTTCAACAGGAGGCCTTGGTAGGTTCTGGGTATAAGGAAAATTTCAGTTAGAAAGTGACCGTTGGGAAGAGAATGAGTTTGCTGGCTTACATTCCCATAAAGTCCCATCAGAATGGAGAAGCTATTTGAAAGCATATAGGTGATTTTGCAGTCCTCTAGCCACACCGATTCATAAACAGCAAACATAAAACAAACAAAAGGAAAAAAAAACTGAGCTCAAAGGAACCTGCTTTCATCCAGGGTTGCCAGGATGTACTGTTGGATTTCTAGAGAGCCTGACAACAGGCCTGGCAGACAAGGCTGGAGAGATTAGCCTTTTAGCCTTTTCCTGTCTGTTCAGAGGACAAGTCACAGGACAGAGGTGGTAAGTGAGCTCATCAAAGTCAAAGAGCTTGTAGGCAACACAGGTTGGGCCAGAACTCATGTTCCTAGGTCTCAGTTCAATGTTCGTTACTCTATACCAAGCATCCCTTTTCTACACATGTACAGAGGACTGGGCCTTTTTGGGTGCAATTCAGTTGGCAATTCTGCTTTCTGAATGGGACCTACTGCCCCACCCCAACACTTATTCACCAGGAGTAACCATATCCTGATATTCCACAAACTCTATTGAAGTCTGGGAGACATCAAGAGGCTAGACAGGGCCCCTTCCCCTCAATGGGATTATAATACGAGGTCCTGTCAAGCATTTAATCTCTTCCAGCCATAAAGGTATAAAGTTTTTGCTTGCTTTTAAAATGTTCAGGTAAACACACATGCAAGATGCATTCTTTCAACATGCATATTAAATGCCACTCTCACATACTGCTTGAAACACCTGAGAGGCAAAGGCTGTGATTCTTGCATGGCAAGTGCTGTTCATTTGTTATCTCATTTAATTCTCACAACCCTATGAGGCCAGCACTTAATTAACCACACCTTATAGATGAGGAAATCGAGGCTCAGAGAGGTGAAGTGACTTATGCAAAATAGTATCTTTGGAATGACATAAGAAAGATACAGAGTGCTTGCTATAGAGACTCCTCCCTCGGGGGGAGAGGAGCAAACATGGACTCATTACTCTTCCAGGAAGACAAACTTCAGGCAGGAAGAGGCCTGTAAGCAGGCAGACGGAATTTAGATAGTTGGAGATGAAAGGAAAGACAATTCAGACAGAGAAAGCAGTAAGCAAAGAACCAGAGTGGATAAAGTTGAGAGTATGCTCTGAATTACATTAGGGTTGCCAAATGAATTAAACAACCAAAATAAATCAGGCATTCAGGTGGACTGGAGCCTAGAAACCTCAGAGTTAATCTGCACTCCACCACCCTCTCCTCTTTCCCCTCTTCCATCCAATCAGTCCCTAAAGCCTGTCCATCATGACCCTTAAAATGCCTTTCTGCCTCTCCATCCCCATGGAAACTGCTTTAAGGCTCACTTTGTTTCCCTCTTGCTTCTTATTCTAATTGCTTCCTAAGTGACCTGCCAGACAACAGTCTGTACAGCCTCTGTGAAGCTGTGCAATGAAAGTCTGATCCAGTAAGTACTCTGCTTAACAATCCCGTCAATACAGAACATTTTAAAGGTTCTGCACCTCTTGCACACTGTTTGCTGCTTTTGAAGCCCCACTTCCCCTAATCACCCAGTGATTCAGCCATAGACATCTTAGGTGGATCCTAGATGGCCCACAAATTAATTCCTATACACATAAACTATTTCTGAGAACGGGGATGGTGAATGAATATGCTGTGTAAGCCAACACAGGATAGGAGAACTGAGACCAGCTGAAACCTTCCATAAATACACCCCTCAACTCCATCCCCCCAAACCCTCCACCACCACCCCCTCGATACTCATATATGTACAGCCTGCCTTCTGTGAGAATGAATTAAAGGCACATTCTTTCTCAATACCCGCTAGCAAATTTTGTACTAGACTGAAAAATACAGGAGCCCTATGCTCTTTTCTCCTGTGCATTCTCCTGCCCTTGTCAATCCCTAGCTGCCATCTCTGGCAGTCCCACCCCTGCCTTGTCATGCCTCTTTTCCTATCTGAGAGCGGATATTTGGGTGGAGGAGCCGCCCACTTCCTCTTTGGAGGTCAGTGAGTGCGTGGCAGAAAAGGCGGAGTCAATTTTGCTTAGCGTTCTGGCTCTTGCAGCGGGAGTGAATGCAGGCGGCTGTTGCTTGCGCATTTTTGTTTCCCTGGGAGTGAGCTTTGTCGCTGAGAACATCTGGCTTGTTGCTACAAAGACTATTGACATTGGTGGTTTCAGCAGCGGCCGCTTAAGGTAGAGATACTTGCTTTCTGCAGAAGTTGCAGGCATCATTCCCTAGAATTGCAATAGGCTCGGCACCCATAGTGGGAGACATGCCTCGGGGTCGGAAGAGTCGGCGCCGCCGTAACGCAAGAGCCGCGGAAGAGAACCGCAACAATCGTAAGATCCAGGCCTCAGAAGCTTCTGAGACCCCGATGGCCTCTTCTCTGGCCCCAGGCACCCCGGAGGACGACCAGAGTGGCCCTGAAGAAGACCCTAGCACTCCGGAGGAGGCCTCCACTACACCTGAGGAAGCCTCCAGCACTGCTCAAGTACAAAAGCCTTCCGTAGCCCGGAGCAATTTTCAAGGCACCAAGAAAAGTCTCCTGATGTCCATATTAGCCCTCATCTTCATCATGGGCAACAGCGCCAAGGAGGCCCTGGTCTGGAAAGTGCTTGGGAAGTTGGGGATGCAGCCTGGCCGGCAGCACAGCATCTTTGGAGATCCAAAGAAGGTCGTCACAGAGGAGTTTGTGCGCAGAGGGTACCTGATTTATAAGCCGGTGCCACGTAGCAGTCCCGTGGAGTATGAGTTCTTCTGGGGACCTAGAGCACATGTGGAATCGAGCAAGCTGAAAGTCATGCATTTTGTGGCAAGGGTGCGTAACCGATGCTCCAAGGACTGGCCATGTAATTATGATTGGGATTCCGATGATGATGCAGAAGTTGAGGCTATCCTTAATTCAGGTGCTAGGGGTTACACTGCACCTTAGGGAAATCTGGAGCAGACACTTGAGGGGGTTGGAAACAGCATCAGAGGTACCCAAAGGAGTAGATTACCTGGGCGCTGAGTTGAACATGATGGGAAAAGGGAGACATTTGGTATTTGTGATCAGTGCTAATTGTTAACTGCAAAATATTGTACAATTGTATACGTCTTAATATAGTGATGAAGGTCATAATATGATTAAAAAGATGATTACAGAAAGGATATGTTTTTTCTTTTTGTCTGTCATTGAGACTTAGTATAACAGTTTTACTACCCTTATAAAATGAGTCCATCATATTCTGTGATCTGGTACATATTTTATATCATTGAAATAGGTAATTCTGAAAAGTTTGAAATAAACCGGTATGTGAGAGAAAGATGGGGAAATTCTTTTATGTCTGACCTTTCTGAAACCTTTGTGTCTACTGTTGTATAAAGAAAACTGACAACTACCATGAATTTCCTTAGCTACTGCACAATATAGAAAAAAATAAAACTATAATGACGAGGACACCTTGTTCATTTATTGACCACCGGTTATGTATGAGGCACCAGTCTAGGTTCTGGGGATCCTCCATGGCACACAGCCCTCAGTTCTAAAGAATGTTCTAGATTACATGGGAAAGACAAATATGTAAACTGGCAGTGTGGTAAATGCTGTAATAGGGAGTGAGTGTGGGCTACCACAAAAATTTAGAAACACTTCTGTGACCTGTCTTGGAGGTGAGACAGGAGAGAGGATATCACAGGATTCTATGAAAATCCAAAAGATGCTTAAATAAGCTTGGGGAAATTTAAAAGGGGCCTCAGAGCATAGTATGAAATACTGTGCATTAGGTACTTTTGGATACCTAACCCAGCCTGGGGGAAGGGGCATTGGCAGAGGGGAGGGACTATCATGGGGTACTGTGGAAATAGAAAACACACCTAATCATCCTGAGGGGAGGGCAGGGGAGAGTGGGGTGGTTGCAGGATAAAGGACATTGTGGGATACTACAAAAATTAAAAACATGAGACTGTCAGAAAATTCTTGGTGAAATGACAACCTGAGGTCTGAAAATAGTATTGAAGATGGGAAAGGAGTAATTATGGAGGCACTAAAGGCCGCATGGACATTAGGGGAAAAAATGCTCCACTGTAGGATTAAGGTTATGTCAAGGGGGGAAGTGGAGAAAAAAGAAATAAGGTGGGAAAGAGGTGAGCAGAAGCTAGAGACTCAAAGGGTGGGAGTTATGGCTGATCTTAATGAGAACAAAAATGGTCAGTAATAATGATAATCCCGGAATAAAAATAATTTAAGAAAGCAAAAAACAGCAGAGCCTCTTGGATGAGTCAGAGAGAAGACTGGGCCTGTGGCATCTCTGAAAGGTAACCTGGCACTTCTCTCAAAAACTACAGTTTGTTGGGGCACCTGGGTGCCTCAGTCAGTTAAGCAGCCGAATTTGGCCCAAGTCATGGTCTCACAGTTCCTGAGTTTGAGCCCTACATCGGGCTCTGGGCTGCCAGTGCAGAGCCTGCTTCAGACCCTCTGTCTCCCTCTCTCTCAAAAAATAAACATTAAATTAAAAAAACAAAAAACCCCTGCAGTTTGTTAAGGTGTACCAATTGTTTTAAAAGTGGGGGTGGGGGGTGGGGGGTACACACTCTGGGGTGAGAGAGGAGCAGAGTTAGCACTTTGACTCTCTCCTTCAGCCGGGTAGCTAGTCCAGAGGGCTACCTGGCATGGTGGCTCATGGTGTACTAAGCATGTGGTATCAGGTTTCTTCCCACCTCCAGGAGCTTTCATGCTTTCTCACCTCATTATACCAAGGAGCTCAATGCCCTTCCCATCTATGCTATCACCAGGGAGTTCTGAATCCTCTACCTCACCCTGCAGCAATTCTGGAGATGTAGGAGTCGTCCCTCAAATTCTTTTCAGCTATAGGCAAAGAACACACATAAGACGCTCTGGCCACCCCCAAAGCCTACCACATCTACCCCTAGAGCTAGACACTGTATGAACTAAGTCCTCTAATAGGGAACCCCAAGGAAGGGTGCCTCACCTAGCTTTGTGGGGCTCAGAGGGAGCAGCTATCACACACAAAAGAGTGGCCAGGGTACCTTCTTCTCTCTTTGCCTCCAGTTAGTCTTACCTTGCTTCTGGCTGTATGCAAAGTAAAGTCACTGGGCCAGGGCAGGCTAACAAATGACTTTCTGGCAAAGGCCCAGGGACCCATAGACATCAGCCTGAAGGCTAAGGAGGCTTCAAACAAAAGTAGGAACTATGACACCTCAGCAGCTCCAAATTCATTCAGCAAACAAGAAAATAGTGAGAGCCTTCTATGATTCAGGCAGTGTGACAGAAACTGGGGCTGCAGAAAATGAAAAGGCATGTTTCTGGTCCCAGGGGAGCTGTATTTGTCAATGCCACCTCCAGAGGTAGATAAGGTGTAAATCTGAGGTTCGGATTCCTAAGTGACTTTCCTGTCTAGAGCCGCAGGGGTGGCAAGTGACAGATCCTAGACAAGACCCCACATCTGGTCCCGGCAAACCCAGAGTGCTTTCCTATAGGCTACCCTGCTTTCCATCTCTGCCTGCCAGTGCACTTACAAGGTCTGTCTTCAAAAGAAACATGTGAAGTCCATGGGACAGGTCTCAGTAATGCCAACTGCAGCCTCAAATTGTTTGGGGACAAGGCTGACTTTAAATTCTCCCCCTTTTATGGAAAGGGGCTCATAGAAGTCCGTCAGCTCCAGGTCAGTCAGCTAGTAAGTGGGAGAGCTTGCAAAGCAAAGATTTATTGAGCATCTCCTCTGTACCAGGGGCTTGTCACATATTATCTCTGCCAGGTCAGTATACTTACTCCTGTTTTATAGGAAGCCCCAGCTAGCTCAGGGGAAGAAATGATGTCCTTCCAAAGCCTGTCTGAATCTATGTTTTCTTTGGCTCTGGTGGGGAATAATCACCCAATTGTCTAAAATTGGTTATTTGCAAGTGTGGGCCAAGAAGCTTAATTCAGTCAGAGAACCAGTAGTACCCAGTATAAAGGGAGAAAGAGTGGGAGTATGCCACAAACTGCACTGTAAAAGAAATGACTGCTGGGATCCTGAAAGCCTCAGGCAGGAGGCTCCACAGGGAGGCACAAAGGCTTCGGTGACCTGCCTTAGCCCAGCAAGGAAGCAATTAATGACCCAGGCTCACTCTTCCCCTGGCCTGGAGGTTTAGTGTGTCTCCCGCCCCTTTGCACCCCCCAACATACCACATGGGTACTGCAAAGAGTTAATCTTCATTTGATTAGGTAAATGCTGAGCAAGGGTGGGATTTCCTGTGGCTGTGAAATGAATGGCAGGGCTGAGAGAGAAGCAGGGAGAGGAGCTTCTGGAAGGTGGTGAGAAAAAGAGAATATTCCTCATTCCATTTACATAGATTCTTTGAGCTTTGAGCAGTATCCAGATGGGACACAAGCTGGGAACCTCTTGCTGTGTAAGTCAGCAACCTAAGCTAGCCCCACCCCAACAGAGTTTCCACACAGTGAGTGGAAAAGCTGCAGTTTTAGTTTCCAGAATGCCTCTAAAGTGGATTGAGTTTCTGGGTCCTAGAATACTCCAGTTGTTTAGGGAGCTCAGGGATACAGAGCCCAAAAGTAAGGGTAATAGCTGCCATTTCCTGAGTGCCTAAATTGTGCCAGGCACTTTGGTGGCTGTTTTCATACATTGTCTCTAATGTTTGCAACAGTCCAACAAGATATGTTGGCCCCCCAGGCCAAGATTACAGAGGAGGAAACTCAGGGTCAGATATCAGAAGAAAGTTGCTAGGGTCACCTGTTTGGTCAGTGACAGCCTTGGACATGAACTCAGGGCTGGACAAGTCTAAAGCTCACACTATTACAGTAAAACAACAGAATGCATCAACAGGACACCTGGGCCTCCACCTAGCCTTGGGGAAGTCCTCTGTCTTCAAAGTCCACCACAACCCAGGGTAAAAGTGAGAAGGAGCATGCTGAGGCGGGTGAGGAGGCATGGGAAAATAAGATTAATAAACCATTTCGGGATTAGCTGTGGGTGTTCCTTTATTCTGAATTATTGTGGCCCCAATTGCTAGGCATCTTTCAGGGGTTGCTGTGTGTAGAATGAGTATTGCCTTTACAAGACAAATGTGTCTTCTCCATCATGACACATTGCTCAGAAACTTCACCACCCTGAATGCTCCATCAATCCTCAAATCCCAGGCCCTGGCTATCACACAGTGAACCAACCAAACGGCAATCTTTCTGGGCCTGAAACATTGCTGGATGATGCTGTTTTCTGTCCAGAAGGTACAATGGACCACCAGAACCCTACCTTGAGCAGAGTAGAGTGCCTGGGATAAGACACAGGCAGCAAGCAGTTGGCTATCTGGCCATGCAAGAAGACAGGCTGATGGGGGGGAGGGGGTCCTCCTTGGGCCCAGTGTTGTGGCCATGGCCTCAGCAGTCAGGTGCACAGCAGACCATGGCCATGGTGAAAGACAGATACAGATTCTGCCTGGGCTCACATTCACCCTTGTGATGCAGGTAGGGGCCAGGATCCCTCTGTCTCCTTCCTTTGGCAGAAGCAAAGAATTCCAGTGCTCTAAAGGAAATGATTTTGAAGCAGTGGTGGTGGTAGAGGAGGGTGATTGGTATGAAGATGTACTGAGACCTGTATACAGGTTATTCCAGGGCTTGTGAGCCATGAAAAAGTTAAACATCAAAGAGCTAATGGAATTTCTTTGAAAATCTGAGTGAGGACACTTGCACAAAGGAAGGTCTCGGCTCAGCCAACGCTATATAGAAGAATAGGTCTGGAGCAATCCAGCGCTTGCAAAATAGATTTGGGGAGGGGAAGTGGACTCTGGGTTTGTACCGCTCACCACTCAACAGACATAAATCTCATCCAGGGTGGTTTGGAGTGGGAAGGTAGAGCCCATAAACGGTGAAAATCAGGCCCAATTCTTGACTGGTCAACTTCTGCCTCAGTTCCCTGCAACAAATGACACCCTTGCAAATGTTATCTCAAAATGTGCAACGTATGAGAAAGTGCCCGAAATCCCCTCTGTAACTGTGACCAAGGAGGCCCCTAGATTCATTCTCTACCTGTAAAGTCTTGAAAATAACCGGGCCTATGTTATTTTGGATGTTGTGACTATCTAACAAGTCATCCATTTACTCATTCGACACACATTTACAAAGGTCTATTTGTGTCAGTCCTCTGGAATACATATATGAAAAAATCACAAGCTCTTCTGCACAAAAACAGAAAATAAAAAGGTAAACCTTTTAAATAACAAATTAGGCAGTACTTTAGAAGGTGACAAGTACTTTGGTCAGCAGGGGTGGGGAGGGGGCAGTGGTAAGCTCACACAGAACAGGGTTCGGGCAGATTGGAGATGCCAGGAAAGAAAGGAAGCATTAAATTCTACTAAAGGGTAAGCAGGGTAGAAAGAAACGAAGAAGGTGAGGGGGGTTTCCTTGCTGATATATAAAGGAAATATTGTTCAGGCAGAAGAACCAGTTAGTGCAAAGTCTCCAAGGCCCAGGAGTGTCTAAGCACATTCGAGGAAGGGTGGACAGGCCAGTGTGGCTGCTGTGGAGTGAGCAAAAAGGACAAGAGTTGGAGATGAGGTCAGAGGTATTAACAGAATCCCACATTATGTGGGGGCTAGTAGGCCATTTTAAGGAACTTGGCTCTTGTGTGCAGTAGAATGTGGGGGGGGGGCAGAGGAGGGAGGGAGTGAGGGACTGAGCAGAGGAGTGGCACAATCTGACTTACCTTTTGGAAGGAAAACTTTGAACTGCTTACTATGTTGACAATAGAGTGAAAACAGGCAAGGGTGGGAGCAGGGACACCAGGTAAGAAGCTATCGCTATAAGTCAGGCTAGAAATGATGGTGGTTTGGATCATCTACCAGTAGTAGTAGATATGGTGAGAACTAATCAGTTTCTGGATACATTTGAGGTCGACATAACAGAATTCCTGATGGTTTGGATGTAGAGTGACAGAGAGGAGTCAAGACTGACTCCAGGGTTTCATGTGTGTGTGTGTGGGGGGGGAGGGGGTTTGTCTATGTTTTGTGTGTGTGTGTGTGTGTGTGTGTGTGTGTGTGTTGTTGTGGTGGTGGTGGTGGTGGTTTTTTTGTTTCTTTTTTTTGTTTTTTTGCCCGAGCAACTAGTAGAATGGAATGGCTGCCAACTGATATGAGTAATGACTGTAGTTAGTGAAGTTGGAATGAGTTTTATAGATTGGGGGGGGGGGACGGGGAATAAGGAATTCAGTTCTGGACATATTGAATTAATGTCTCTTTGGCACTCAGTGTGAGTTGAGTAGGCAGTTGTAGAGAAGTCAGGAATTTGGCTGAATGGTCGTGCCTAAGATATATAGATGGCATTTAAAAGCCATGAGACTATATGAGATCAGCTAGAGAGTGAGTGTACATAGGGAAGAGCAGAAGATCATGGACAGAGACCCGCAGCATAAACAGATCAGAGGGATGAGGAGATGCCAACTGAGAAGACTGAGAAGTTTCATCAGTGCTGTAGACCAAGAATGTAGTGTCCCAGGAGACATGTGAAGCAAAGTGTATCAAGGGAGAGCCAGTGGTCAACTATGCTCAAAGTGCCGACACCAGGTGAGATAAGAGGAGGAGTTAACCGTTGGATTTAGCAATGCAGAGGCCTCTGGTGACCTTGATGAGAGCAGCTTCATTAGAGGATTGGGTGATAAGGTCTGCTTTGGACAGGTTTAAGAGAGAATGGGAAGGGAGGAGTCAGTAAGTATAGAGAAGACTTAAAAGGAGTTTTGCTGCAAAGGGGAGCAAAGAAATTGAGCAGCATCTGCTGGGGGAAGAGAGAGTCAGGAAAAGACTACTTCAGATGGAAGAAATAGCATGGTGCTGAAGGGAAGTACTCAGCAGGGAGGAGTGAAATTCCCCATTTTATAAGTTAGAGATGTGCTGCACAAGCTGTTCCGGTGGGTTGGCCAAGGGTACTTGTTGGCCAAGCAAGCAATCGGAGGAGTAAGGTTTTGAATCCAAACAGTCTGACTCCCGAGGCAGCCTTATAACCATAGGCACAGACCTGCTGGCAAGTCAGCGTGGAAGTACTCTTCCTTCCTCTTACATTGTTATGGAGCCTCCCCACTGAACCACAGCTGCTTGAAATGACCACATGAGAGCCACATTTGTTTAATGCAAAGAAAATGAAGTAACAGAAAGCAGAAAAACGGCAAAGACACACAAAATACAATTGCCTCAGTTTCCTATATGACACAACTGGTGCTGTATTCAGTGTTGGAGCTTTATTCTAAGTCTGAGGCTGAGTAGCACAGCCCCTGTGATCTTGGCTTGCTTAAAATAGACCCCTCTTCTGACGACTGGCCCAGCTCCAAGTGGGGCAGACATCCCAGAACCACAGAACTGACCTCTCCTTGACCTTTAGAACATCCTTACTACCTGAAGATCTGTTGTCCAACCAAGCCAAGACAGCAGCTCCCTGGGGACGTTAACAACTCTGATCAAACTAAAGGCCACTGTGCCATTCAGAACACTATCCTTCAGGCTGCTGGACACACACACACACACACACACACACACACACACAGACACGATTCGTTTTGTTCTCGTTGGGCTTCCTTCAGTTGGTTTCATTCTCGAGTCTTCCTACTCCCTACCAAACTTGTCTAGCAAACAACCCCATCTGATATGACCCCAAGGAATGAGCTTCACAGTGAGGTGAAACCCCATCTGCAGAATAAGCCTGAGGCCAGATAAAGCTTTCAGAGGATTGGGTCTCAGGTCATAGGGTCTAAGCCTATCCCAGAAAAAGAATAATCATATGGCTAATCTAAGCCAGCAAGAATGAATTCAGACTCTATGAGAAAAAAAGAACAGAGAAAGAAGAAAGAGACCAAAGGCCCAGATTTGGAGGTCAGATTATTTTATAGATGAGCTCCTTCGAGGCACACACACACTCCAATAGCCCTGACCCAGAAATGGCAATCAAGGCCTTTAGGCACCCACGTCTCTGTAAATGAACATTCAAGTATTGTTTTATTCTGTTTTCCCTTCAAACTGTGCTTTAGGTAACATGCTTGAAACTGTATCCCTCTTTTCAGAGACAAGCTCCTCCAAGATGCTCCCCATCCCTGCTGCAGGGATTGCAATAAAGGCTGTCATTAAGCTGGTCCTCAGGCATCACTGGTCCACGTAGAAGGTGGAGAGCAGCCACCAGGATTATGTAATCAGAATTTCCGAAGTCCTAGTAAGATAAACAAGTGCTGGGCACCAATGGAGCAAGAGTTGGTCCCAACCCCAAGGTTTCTATGTGGTAGCTTGGGGACCTAGTTGAAATCAACAATAGCCGAATTATGGAAAGAGCCTAAATGTCCATCAACTGATGAATACATAAAGAAGATGTGGTTTATATATACAATGCAACACTACTTGGCAATGAGAAAGAATGAAATCACGCCATTTGCAGCAACGTGCATGGAACTGGAAGGTATTATGCTGACTGAAATAAGTCAGTCAGAGAAGGACAGATATCATATGTTTTCACTCTTATGTGTATCTTCAGAAACTTAACAGAAGACCATGGGGGAAGGGAAGGGGAAAAAACAGTTACAAACGGGGAAGGAGGGAGGCAAACCATAAGAGACTCTTAAATACAGAGAACAAACTGAGGGTGGATTGGGGTGGGGTGGGGGAGAGGGGAAAATGGGCGATGGGCATTGAGGAGGGCACTTGTTGGGATGAGCAATGGGTGTTTTATGTAAGCAATGAACCACGGGAATCTACCCCCAAAACCAAGAGCATACTTTACACAGTGTATGTTAGCAAATTTGACAATAAATTATATTTAAAAATTAAAAAAGAAATTATCTAAGTTGTATCAGCCTCCGTGTATGCCACTGAAAACATGAATAATGTCTCTTGCTTTATAGACATGCTGTAGAAAATAAATCACCTGATCTTCACAAAGCCCCTAGACTACTGCTTCTCAAACTGTCTGTGGTGAAGGATGAGTATTTGTTTTTCCCCAAGTCAGTCACTCATGGATCAATACATTTGTTTACTGCAAAGAAAATGAAGTAACAGAAAGCAGAAAAATGGCAAAGACACACAAAATACAAGCCCCGATTTTTGTTAACATCGTAGAGACTCTCACCACGTGCTGTAAGAACTTTCTATACATGTACTCTTAAATTATGTACTTACCACAGATTGGTAACGCACTTTTCCAAAGCATCAAGCGTCCAAAGACTGCACTTTCATCCCTTCTGCTCTGGCACAGTTCCTGGCCCATCAGAGACATCCAATCAGTGGTTGCTATTACAAAATATGGTCCTTGTCATGAAGGAGATTGAATAACAAGAAGTTGCAAATAAAAAGAAGAAGAAATACCAAGTGATTTGATTGCTGATGGAGCATCAAGAGAGTTGTGTGCCCAAGAAGGAGTATGGGAGTTCAAAAAGAAGATATATCACAGTGGTCAAGACTTCCACTGGGTCTTGACGGTCAAGGAAGGCTGGAACTTACTTTGTAGCTTTTTGTATTTTATGATTGTAGGAAACCTTCATGCTCATTGCACACATTTCTGCAAGCCCTGAAAGTAGAAAGAGTTTGATAAATATTTAGTCTTAATCCCACCATCCAGAAGTTACCTGTGCTAATTTTTGTGGGTACACTTTCAGTGTATAGTGAGGAAAGTGTTACTGATGATAATAATAATGAATATGATAAAAACTATAATCACAACTATTATATAATATAAGGTTATATTATATATATATAAGATATTTATATATCTTTATGCTATACATTTAATATTTAATGCTACACACATATATTTATAAACATTTATACCAGTTTTCTGTACATCAGTAGAAACAAGTACCATGACTCAGAGCCCCCGCTATTAACACTGTTGATCCCATCAGCACTCTTGGCCAAGATTCCCACAGGTTTTGTGCCTGGGAGTCCCAGAAGGGTGACACAAATTGCTATCAAGACCTATCTATTCACTACAGTTCCAACAAGCAATCTTGAAGTCCCCTGAGAGAACTTCAGTATAGCCTCCAGGTAAGATGATGACCCTCAATATGTCAATATTGATCCCAAGCAGTTCACACAGCTGCCAGGGCCCAGGTGCCAGAGTCAAGCTGCATTCTGTGTGGAGGTACATGATGTGGTCCTGTCCCCAACCTTGTATCAAATGTGAACTCTGAAGCATCTCTGCCAAACCCACACTGCCCCTCTCAGAATACCAATCCCCCTCACCTCCTACCCTCCAATCAAGGTTATCTTCAAACAAGTCCCCAATCTCCAACACAATGCACCTAGCAGTTGGAAACTCTAAAACACTGATCTGGACAATTCAAAGTGTGTACATGCATGCACCCACCCATGCACGTACTCTCATACATACACAATTAATGCATTGCTGAAGAGAAACTGCCTAGCTGGGTAATGAACAGATATGACAGCTCCCCCTCTCTTTGTGCACCCGGGGCAGTTCAGAGAAGCTGGCTGCCTCTGAACTCTGGTCTCCCCACCCTTCTTGTGTAGGAATCCCCTTGCTCCTTGGGTCATACAGGACAAAATTAGTATTTGCCTCGAGGAATTGTACTAAGAGGCAAAAGGAAAGCCCAAACAATAGCAAATAATACCCTACAAACATATAGCAGGATAGAACTGCTCTTTGCCCCAAGGCTGATCATCAAACTCAGTCCACATACCACCTTAGCCTGTCATCAGCCATCATCTGTGTCATCTCAGCCACACAAGACCCGGGACTTGGCTCGGTACTAGTCCATGCAAATGTGACCCTCAGGCCAATAGTAAGTGGAAAGTCGTGCCACAGCCCAGCCTGCCAGGGGGTCTCCTTTCCCTGAGAACCTGTTTCCTTTTCTGCTGTCTGGAGGGCCCACCTTCCCCGCAATGTTCCTCTGCCTCTTGGCTGCAGCACATCTTCCTGTTGTTTACTGCCCATGTCTGATCTTTCATCTGGGCTGCCCCTCTCACCCCCATCCCTAAGACAGCTCACAGAAGCCAAGATACCATGGGCTGTTCTGCCACCCTCAAGTTTGTTCCTGACATGGTTGCTCTGTGCCCCCAGTTCTTGAAATTTGTCTGACTACACTTGTTTTTTATAGGCTTCTCTGACCCTCCTGACCTTTCTGTTGTCCCTTCCCGTACTCATAGCCTCAGCTCTCATTCTCAGCTCATTGACCAAGGAGTTCTGACAGACATGTCCTAGGCCCCAAAAGTGGTAAAGTAAGCCTCCCTTTCTTCCAGAAGGTGAAAACTCCACCTTGCCTCCCAAGTCATACAGAAATACAACCACCTCTTCCTAAAGATGCACTCGTATACTCCCATACCCACAGACAGCTGCCTCACACATGTTCAGACTCTCCTAGATGGGACACCATCCCTATCTTCACTTCTGAGTGTGTGCTTATAGGCTTACATTCCCAGGCAGACAGACACACACCCAGGCGTACATGCACAATCAGGTGCCATATGTACACACTTGCCATCAGTACACCACATATACTTCCACACCCACTAACATATCTAAAAATTCATAGGCACCTTATAGTCTCACATGCCACATGGAAGTACACAAGCATATGCATGTGTACCCATCAGGAGAGAAAAAATCTCAGATTGGGGGATGACATCCAGAAATACACACAAATGCACACACACACACACACACACACACACACACACACCTAGAAACTAACACACATTACAAAAGCAGGTATACTCACTAACACAAACATACATGCACACATATATACACATGAAAAGGAGAAGCAAGTTATGTCTACCAAAACTACCAAAACTACCCAAATCTCAAGAAAGAAAGAAGGTTAAAGATGCATTTCTAAGCTTCTGGTTCTTCCCTCTTTCCCAGGCCTAGAATATATAGATGTGAAGCCAAATGATCTAACAGTCTCTGTCTCTCTCTTTCTCTCTCTGTCTCTCTCTCACACACACAAGCATGCACAGAGACATGCAAGTGCGATCTCTCACATACACACACACACGCACACACACACAATGCTCTCTCACATATTCTCTCTTACACACATACACACAGACAAGCAAGTGGGCTCTCTCACACAGAAACATGTGCACATACATGTATTCTCTCACATTCTCTCTCTCTCTCTCTCTCTCTCTCTCTCTCTCTCTCTCACACACACACACACACACACACACACACATACACACACCTTCCATAGAAATCGTAGGTTGGGGGGGGGGGGAGTTGAGGGCAAGCAGCATGGTTCCAGGTTCTGAGCAATAGTTAACTGTGAGTAGGTGGCAATTACAGCCTTCCAGGAGGCCTGGGTCACAGAAGAACCCAGTTCCTGGTACCCAGCCTGGACAGCTCCAAAGGGCAGAGACATGCCAGCTTGCTTCTCTGCTCCTTCTGTTCACTGTTCCCTGCTTCCTCCCCCTGCTGTGAGGCCTCCCACCCGCCCTGGCATGACCCTCTTGGAATGCAGCTGTGAAGAGAAAACACATGTATCTGCTGTTCTTTCCAAACACTAGTCTCAAGAATCTTGCTAGAGAAAGAAGAAGATAGAGTGCACGTGTGCAGAGGGTGATGAAGGAGTGAGTACAAACAACCTACATGCCAGGTCAGGGAATAAGAGATCAGGATGCAAAGCTGCAGACAGGTATCTGGGAGGAAAAAGAGGAGTGAGGAGGAAATGGCAGTGGAATCCTACCCCGTGAGCCAGAGCTGCCAACGTAGCAAAGATTTCTTCAGAACTTCCAAGGGGTCTCTCAGCACCCCGTTCTTCCCTGCAACTCTGTAAAATCAGACTGATTCCCTGAGAAAACCTCAGTCCATGGCATGTCGGCCTTTGATATGAGGCTTGGGTCATGTAACTAACAAATACAAAGACTGAGAACTCCTGAAGAACGTCAACAGCAGAGGGCCTCAACATAGGGCCCTGGTCATTGAGCTCATGCTGCCTGAAGAAAAGAATGGCTCCTCCTTCCCGTCACCATGTGACTGATGCCCCCAAACCCTCCACCCTCAGTCAATAGACTCCCACAGGGCAGGTTACAAGAGCTCCAGCAGCCAGGAGTGGGGCTACCCAGGCCAGACCCTGAGGTCCAAGGACCAGGAAAACTGTGACACCCAATATTCTCCAGCCAGGTTTGTAATCATGACCCATATGCCTCTCCAGTCCTGGCAAGAAGTGTGTGGATCAGTGATGAGATTACATGAGAATAAAACCAGCAAATAGATTTTGTTTTTTTAAAAAAAGCCTCTGAATTATCAGTTGTGTTGTGTTTTGTTTTGTTTTGTTGTTTTGTTTTGTTTTGTTGTTTTGTTTTGTTTAAAGAAAACTGTCAGAAGTGGGCATGCCAGAAGAGTGGAAGAAGCTGTGTACCTAGAGCAGGAATCCAGTTAGACCACTATGCTAGGGTTTTCCTCAAAGTATCTCACAGTCTATCTCCATCAGCATCTGTGTTCCCACATGTATACTGAAAACAGTTCCATGAGTGTAGTTGGCACCAGAGTGGATATAGGAAAGCAAAGGGGGAACTAGTGGGATGCACCATATCTAGCACTCCAAGAACCCATGGACTGCAGTAGCTTTCCTCTTCCACTGCACCCTACTGTGTCCTGCTTTGCTGTAGGGAGGAACCACCAGCCAAAAGTCATGTTTATGGCTTTTGGACACCAAGGGTGGTAGCAAACCCAGGGTCTGTTGTGTCTCTCTCTTAAGGCAGAGAAGCCAAAAGTGCACTGGTTGCTGTGAGCTCCTTCCTCGTATCTGCCTCCCAGCCCCACTCCAGGTTTGGCAGACTTATCTCTTAATAAGGATATGAACAGGAAATTACTATCTTTCTCTGTCCCACATGATCAAGAGTGTGGACCTAGCTGTCAGTGAGGTCTCTGCACAGCTAAAGTAAGCCTTTGGTGGGTCAGACATTGTGATGTTTGGGAAGGGAAGATGTGGGCCATTTGTCCTTGGAATGGTGGAGTCAACCAGCAGATTATCAGGCATGTACTAAGTCCTTGGCTATGGATGGGAGCCCCCAGGGCTGTGGAAACATCACTCATTGCACTGAGGCAAGTGCCTTTCATTCTTTGATAAGCATTCTCTCTTTTAGTGACACCCCCGCCCCCCCCCCACACACACACACACTGCCCTGCATATCCTGGGGTATGATCATCCTTTTTCTCAGTCTTCATGGGTTGGGGCTGCTTGTACTACATTCAGCCTTGGGGAAATAATAGGATTTGGAATCAGAAGGTTTGACTTCCTCACTTTCACTGGGCTGTGTGACAGTGGACAAAGACTTTCATTTATTTGAGTCTCAGCATCCTCAACAGTAAAGTGGCTGTAACAATGATAATACCTATTTAACAAGATGGCTAGGAACATTAAATGAGGTACAGGATGCACAACTGCTTTGTATAGTGCAAGGAGGGACTAAGCAGATACTATGATTCTTATGATTGCTAAACATAATAATAGATAGCAACATGTACTTATGAGGCTGGTCACATTCCCACCAAGGTGGAAAAAAGACATCTCTGTCCTGTCTGATTTCTCTGGAAATTGCAGCAGTGTCTATGGCCAGCGGTTTAGTGCAAAGGTCAATTTTCTCATCGTCATTTTACTAGAATGCAAAGCTCCATGGGATCAGGATTCTGTTTGTCTGTTTGCTCCATTTGCTGATATATCCCAGGTGTCTGGAATGGTACCTTGTGCGCATTAAACAGTCAAAAAAATATTAGGTGTATGACTGAAGGAATATTTTTGAGAATCTAGTGGAAAAGATGTCAATAATAGTGATGATAAACACTTTCAAGTTAGTGAGGCACTCCCACAAAGAAGTCAGCTGACAGCAGAATATTATTTCACTCATCTTTAAATGAAGGACATGGAATTATTTTAAAATATGAAGACCACTGAAGCTCATGGGGGCACGTGTAGTGAATCATTAAGTTAGAGGTAAATTGTGCAATAGCAAAGCCAGAAAAGTTGCTAGGATGCTCTGAAGATGGCACAGGATTCTCCTCCCATCCTGGGGCAGATTTCTGAATGAGGAAGGAATGTAATTCATAGTTACAGCTCTTGTAAATTGAGCACCTGTTACATTCTGGGCATGTATTTCTATTACCTATGTTATATCATTTCACCCTCACCACACTGTGTGATAGGGTTCATAGTCCTCCATTTTCCAGATGAGGTATCTGGGGTTCAGAGAGGTTAGGCAGCTTATACAGGGCCATGCAAGGTTTGTACTAAATGGCAGAGTGAAGATTTGAAACCAGGTCTCTCCAAGTCAAAATATGCACTTTGCTCTTAAATATTAAATGGCACTGCCCTCCATTACCTGTAAGCGGTTTCAAAATGTGAATATGGGATATGCCAGCTTTTAGGCAAAGTCTGAAACCACTAGATGGATATAGATACCATAAATTGACAGGGAGGCACATTTACACAGACTGTCTGTTAACAGAATCTCAAAATGTAATACATTAAGCCCTGTTGTGCAAAGACAAAGCGACTTGCTTGTTGCCCATAACTAATCCTGCTTTTCCAGTACACACTCCAATGGGTACCAAAGGTGGACAGGTAGACCACTTACATTTCATGATTAAAGATTCTTCAGGGCTCTTCCAGCTTGGCTTCTCCATTTCAAGCAATTATTGAGTCAATTCTAACTTCTACTTACTTTTCCTTCTCCTCTATAAAATGATGCCACAGAGTGTGGCTAAAATGATATCATGGTGGCAGTACAGAGGCACCCTCAGTCTGAGTGCTATTCTTTGGATTCTGTTTATGTGGCAATGTAGCCTGAATACTGCTTCCTTACTGGACTTTTCTCTTGCCAGACTTATGGATCCCCTTGAGATTTGCTTGAAACTCAAAGTTGATGCCAATGTGGGTGCCCAGTGTGACACTCACTACAACGATGGTCTCTGGTCATTTTTCATTACACACTGTGTACTAGGTTGACTAGCGTGCCCCCAAGATTCATGTCTACCTCAGATTGTGACTTTATTTGGGAACAGGGTCTTTGCAGATGTAATTGGTTAAGATGAGGCCATACTGGATTAGGGTGGACCCTAAATCCAACATGACTGTTGTCTTCATAAAAAAAAAAAAATAGAGGATACAGAGACAGAGACTCACATGGAGGAGCACACCATTAAAAAAATGGAGGCAGAGACTGGAGTGATGCATCTAGAAGCCAAGGAAAAGTCAGGATTGCCGCCACCCTTCAGAGGCTAGGAAGA
Source organism: Acinonyx jubatus (assembly GCF_027475565.1). Taxonomy (NCBI): domain Eukaryota; kingdom Metazoa; phylum Chordata; class Mammalia; order Carnivora; family Felidae; genus Acinonyx; species Acinonyx jubatus. The sequence continues at coordinate 47,031,904 of NC_069389.1, read as the reverse complement.
GACACGGAAGGATGCTTCCTTAGAGGCTTCAGAGGGGGCATGGCCCTGCTAACTAACACCTTGCTTCAGACTGGTACCTCTAGAATTGTGAGAGAATACATTTTCATTGCTCTCAACTACTCAGCTTGTGGTAGTTTGTTACAGCAGCCCTGAGAATCTAATACATGCACTGGTAACAAAAGATTTTGAGCACATATCTCCAATATATGCGTATTTATTGATTTATAGATTACATACTAGTGACACTGTATTAGTATGCAATGCTCATCATAAAACATACACTAAAATTAGATATTTAAAAGGATGTGATAAAAATAAATATGCTTAGAATTTCTAGCGTTTCCTTCCTGTGCCTCAATGCTCTTCTTACCCACCTCATCTGTGTACACACCTGACGTTGTAGACCGATGTGCTCCACAGCCCTTTCACCTCAGTTAGGGTAACCCTGATGCACTCAACAACATTCAGCTGCCTTCTGTACCCTTCCAGAAGGCTGGCGAAATAGGCTTAATCTCTTCTAAAGCAAATGGGAGCTGAGGAAGTTTTAGGGGTGTACATATGGGTCTGATGTCTCCATATCCACTCTGAGTGAAGTGTCTTCACAGACTGCAATAACTCTCTCGTCTTCCAACAATCATACTGGCTCCAATGTTGTTGGCACATGCTGCTTCTATATCCAGCTTTCTCATTGATCGAAGACCACCACTTATAGGATTTTTCAGAAGATGATATCAGGACACACATATCTAATTAATATTATTCATTCTCTCTCTCTCTCTCTCTCTCTCTCTCTCTCTCCCTTCCTCCTTACCTTCCTCTCTCCTTCACTCACCTCTCTTCCCTCACTTCTGAGAAAGAAACACTTTCTTTTACTTGTAAGAATCAGTGACTGAATTCTCCTATATCATGCCATCCTTCTTCTCAAGGGGACATACACCCTTTCCCCCACCCCAGGGCCATTATGACTATTGGAAGGTGAAAGATTCATTGCAAAAATAATGACAAATACTTACATTTATTATTTCAAACTAGTATTCCCATTATACAACTTTGCTTCTGGAACTTATTCAATCTTGTGAGGGAAAAAAAAGATGGTGAGACCATCATGTGCACTGGCCTCTGTCACCTGTCACTGGCCTCTGTCACCTCACTTAGATGAGAAGTGTCAAGGTGGGACTGCTCCTTTATTGAATATAAAACAAGAGGAAACGGCAAGTCACCCAGAGGTGAACATGACAGCTGATACACTAGTCTCCAATTTCTACCACTGTTCCTTGGAGAACCTAGTAAGATCTGAATGTAGTGGGTGCAAGGGGCTTTTATTTCCTGGGAATGTGCAGGGATATGCTTAATAATCTTCCCTTTGGGGTAGAGGAGAGCAAACTTTCCAAGGGATCCTGCCAAGATTTACCACTTCCAGTGCGCTAGTTGTAAGGATGGAAAGTAACTGACTGAGACAGTTCCCAGGCCTGATGTGTATGTTTGTGTGTCAAAAATTGATGGAGGGAGATGATCCCTAATTCTTATGAATGGAATGTGGAACATGTAACCATTCCACAATGACAATAAAAACCAGAGCACATGGTCTGACTAAGGGTCCTTTGTTTCTATTTACATCTCTATGTTTCCACTATGAAAGTTATACATATTATGCACATTAAAGCAACTTTTTAAATAGAGAAAAGAAGAAAGGAATGACCCCAAACATGCTCAGACATAACCCTCTGGCCCAAGAACCAGAAAAAAAATGACTGTCATTATGCCCCAAAGGGGCTTCTAATCCAGGAACCCTTTGTTTCTCCAGTCCTGGCAAGAAATTCAGCAGATCATATTTTCTTCAACAAATAAATGGCATGGAAAAGATGAGGGGGAAATGCAAAACATTAAAAGACTATGCCACATATCAAACATATGCAATGTGTGGGACTTTTCAGATCCTAATTTGAGCAAACAAACTGCACAAATGCATAAATCATGTATAAATACAGGTCTGATGAGGCAATTGGGGAAATGGAAAATGGAAAAGTTATTATTGGGTAGTAGATGATGCTAAGGCAGTCTTGGTCATTTTCTTGGGTATGATATGTGCCATGGTTCTGTTACAATGGATCCTTATCTATTAAAGTGTATTTCTGGATGAAATGAGTTGATGTCCACATTTTGTTTCACAGTACTTCAGAGAAACAAAACAAAGCTTTTTTTTTTTTTTAAGTATGATGAGGGATAGATGAAACAAGAATTGAAGAAAGTTAATGACTGTTGAAGTTGATGACTCTTGAACTTAATGGGTACACGGAGTGCATGGTACTAGTCTTTCTGTTTTTATGTGTTTGAAATATTCCATAATAAAAAGTTAAAAATAAAAAAAAATGAAATGCTGGGATTACTGAGAGTAATGTGCGTGTAGAGGGTGGGTTAGAGATGAGAGACAGAAAAAATAAGCGATAGTCATGTTTATGGGAACAATAGCAAGTGAAATATGAAAAATGCCTGTGAAATATCAGTCACATATTTGTAGACTGTGTGCCAATTGCAGATTCTGGCAGATAGAAGCCACCCTTAAACAAATGGTGCTGGAAATAGCCCTGCAATTTTAAGCAATGTTTATTTACTCAAAGAAAGAAGTTTGAAAGGAGCGGATGTCTTCCTGATCTCTTAAACACATTTTATTTTAGAGAAATCACTTTTTTCTTATTCTTGTTGAAGGACATGTAAAGAAATTTTGTATGTAGTAATATGCACCTCTGGTAAGAATGTTGAAGGTGGACAGGATGTCTGGGTGGCTCAGTCGGTTGAGCGTCTGACTTCAGCTCAGGTTATGATCTCGCGGCCCACGAGCTCAAGTCTCACGTCGGGCTCTGTGTTGACAGCTCAGAGCCTGGAGCCTGCTTTGGATTCTGTGTCTCCTTCTCTCTCTGTCCCTCCCCCACCCATTCCCTCCCCCCACCTCAAAAATAAATAAAACATTTAAAAAGTTTTAACAAAAAGAAAGTTGAGGGTGGTGTGCTTGAATTTTTCTTAGTTAAAAGAAACCAGGTGACAGGAATTATTAACTCTCTCTTATGTAAGGTTGGTAGAGAAAATAGTTGAGGTGCAGAGAAGTTTTTAGGGGTCAGAACCAAGGGCACGTCTCCTAAGCAAAGTCAGAGCCACCTGCAATGCAACAACGATATAGCAAGGGAATCTTGCACTCTTTAGGAAGTTCTGCCTAGGGGATCCTCTGTCTCTGGGGATCCATTACCCTGGGACAGGGCATGGCAATCTTTCCATTGTTGTCCACCAAATACCATACTCTGTTCGTTGCTGTGCCAGTGGTAGAACAGGTGTTGAGACAAGTTCCCCAATTTGTGTGCATGTGAGTGTGTATGTATGTGTGTGTGTGTGTGTAGATGTGATGGGTCCTCTCTGGAAAGAGGAGGTGAGAAGCTGTCCCATTCTACAGAAACTATATTTTAAAAACAAAAAATAGAGAAGTGAACAAGGTGTGCTATTATTTTCTCATCTTTTATTAAACATACAACATAGACACATGACAACAATTTGTGGAAACAAAAAAAAAAAAAGAGGAAAGAAAGTCAATGTTATCTCATCGCCATAAAGCTCCACTGTTTGTTCTGCAATATATTTGCTCCCCTCTTATGGTCTGTGCATATGCATGTTTTCGATGACTAAGATCATACCATAAATAAGATTTTATGTCCTGATTTTTTGACTTGACTTTGATTTATGAACGTAGGCATATGAATCCTCATAAAGGTACAAAAATTGAATTGTACTTGCCCACGCACTAATCAGACTGCGGTTTTCAAGATGACAAAATTAGATGTAATCAGACCTGTCCCTGAAAATCCAGAGAATTTGATCTACATAGGTCTGATTGTCTCTGATGGTAGATGGGAGGAGCCCCAAGTCTTAATCACTGGCACACTGTGAGACGGGGGCTAGCAGGAGGAGAGGAAAAGAGGATGGTCTAGGGTCACCACTTAACACTGGAGTCACTTGTCCTTTTCACCACCCAACTCATACAGAGTGGGCCAACCCTGCTCCTGGGCACTCAAGATCATTAAAAATGGAGCTGCAATAGGATAAATCCTAATGAAGAATCAGGGAATCAACTGAAAGCCGAAGAGGCTCTATCTTGATTTCCAGAACCCCTGCCACCTCTAAATGAGAGCCTGCATGGGAAAGAAACCTTGAGACCACATACATGCAAAGATGATATTCAAAATAATTTAAAAACAGTTACAGTCATTTAAATGAAAAAAAAACTACTGATGATAAAACTAACACACAATAGAGCTTGTGGCTTGACACCCCACTTTATTAAAGTGTATAGACATTGCTTGATATGATTTCTAAACTCTTTTGCAGCTCTGTCACTATAGGGAGCCCATCAAGGTCCACATGTCCTTCCTATTTTCATTATTTCAGTGTCTAGTTTTCCAGAATGTTAATTCTCTCTGCTGGTTATTTGAAGTAAGGTGTAAACATAAAGTTTATTGGGAAAAGACTTTTGAATATTTACTGTAATGTCTCTGTGGACCAGACAGAGATCATTGAACATGATGACTTACCACCAAAGTAAAACATTTGGGAGATTATATGACAGGTTGGCTAAAATCCCAGACTTTCTCCTTAGCTTTACACTGGTAACATCCTTTCAAATTCCAATACGTTTTCATCTGTGTAGTTTCTCATTAACTCCATTCTCTCAAGCACAGACAATAAAGTTTGGTAAATTATTTCAGATGGTGTTCCTTCCAAATTTCATATTTTAAGTAAAATTTTACAAAGCTTTTCCGGTTGAAACAGTGGAAGGGTAGGGGCACCTGGTTGACTCAGTCAGTAGAGCATACAAATCTTGATTTCAGGGTCGTGAGTTCAAGCCCCATGGTGGTTGTAAAGCTTACTTAAAAAGAACAAAAAGAAAGAGCCTGCTGAGAAACAGTGGAAGGGTGACCAACTGACTGGTTGGCTCAGGGGTATCCCAATTTTAGTGCTAAAAATCCTGTGCCCTGGGAAACCTCTCTCTAGGACATAAAAAGTCCTGGTTTTCACACATGAATGCAGAAGGTTGGGGGGAAAGTACAGAACTCTTATGGTGGCCCCCACAACTGGGGATGAAAGCAACAGTGCTTTTAGTGTCAAATGGACACCACATGGATTACAGCTTTCCCTAGTTGCTGTGGCTGTTTTGCCCCCTGACTGTTGATATTGACAACCATACTTTGGGGTTCACAGTAGTGATCATGAATTTTGCATCACCTTGTGTGATGTGAGTTGAGTGCAACTTAAGCGTGTTGTAATCCTGAGCTTTGAGTCCCTAGCCTGGCACTCAGGAGACACTTAGGAAATGGCTACTGAACAAATTTTCAGGCATTTGTCCCACTGATAGATACACAGATGTGTGAAATGATGTTGTACAAGTGTATTCTTTGCAGCATGACTGCATGAGAAAGAGAAGGAAATGGTGTCTATCATAAAGGAAATGGGCATCTTATGCATTTTTATTTATTTATTTATTTAAAATTTTTTTAACATGAAATTTATTGTCAAATTGGTTTCCGTACAACACCCAGTGCTCATCCCAAAAGGTGCCCTCCTCAGTATCCATCACCTACTCTCCCCTCCCTCCCACCTCCCATCAACCCTAAGTTTGTTCTCAGTTTTTACGAGTCTCTTGTGCTTTAGCTTTCTCCCTCTCTAACCTCTTTTTTTTTCTCCCCCTCCCACATAGACTTCTGTTAAGTTTCTCAGGATCCACATGAGAGTGAAAACATATGGTATCTGTCTTTCTCTGCATGACTTATTTCACTTAAGATAACACTCTCCAGTTCCATCCACGTTTCTACAAAGGGCCATATTTCATTTTTTCTCCTTGCCACATAGTATTTCATTGTGTATATAAACCACAATCTCTTTATCCATTCGTCAGTTGATGGCTATTTGAGCTCTTTTCATAATTTGGCTATTGTTGAGAGTGCTGCTATAAACATTGGGGTATAAACGTGGACCTATGCATCAGCACTCTTGTATCCCTTGGTAAATTCCTAGCAGTGCTATTGCTGGGTCATAGGGTAGATCTATTTTTCATTTTATGAGGAACTTCCACACTGTTTTCCAGAGCGGCTGCACTAGTTTCCATTCCCACAAACAATGCAAGAGGGTTCCCGTTTCTCCACATCCTCTCCAGCATATATAGTCTCCTGATTTGTTCATTTTAGCCACTCTGACTGGCGTGAGGTGGTTTCTCAGTGTGGTTTAGATTTGTATTTCCCTGATGAGGAACGACATTGAGCATCTTTTCATGTGCCTGTTGGCCATCCAGATGTCTTCTTTAGAGAAGTGTCTATTCATGTTTTCTGCCCATTTCTTCTCTGGATTATTTGTGTTTTCGGTGGGGAGTTTGGTGAGCTCTTTGTAGATTTTGGATACTAGCCCTTTGTCCGATATGTCATTTGCAAATATATTTTCCCATTCCATTGGTTGCCTTTTAGTTTTGTTGATTGTTTCCTTTGCTGTGCAGAAGCTTTTTATCTTCATGAGGTCCCAATAGTTCATTTTTGCCTTTAATTCCCTTGCCTTTGGGGATGTGTCAAGCAAGAAATTGCTGCCGCTGTGGTCAGAGGGATTTTTCCTGCTTTCTCCTCTAGGGTTTTGATGGTTTCCTGTCTCACATTCAGGTCCTTTATCCATGTTGAGTTTGTTTTTGTGAATGGTGTGAGAAAGTGGTCTAGTTTCATTCTTCTGCATGTTGCTGTCCAGTTCTCCCAGTACCATTTGTTAAAGAGACTGTCTTTTTCCCATTGGATATTCTTTCCTGCTTTGTCAAAGATTAGTTGGCCATACTTTTGTGGGTCTAGTTCTGGGGTTTCTATTCTATTCCATTGGTCTATGTGTCTGTTTTTGTGCCAATACCACGCTGTCTTGATGAGTACAGCTTTGTAGTAGAGGCTAAATTCTGGGATTGTGATGTCTCCTGCTTTGGTCTTCTTCAAAATTACTTTGCCTATTCAGGGCCTTTTGGTGGTTCCATACATAATTTAGGATTGCTTGTTCTAGCTTCAAGAATGCTGGTGCAATTTTGATTGGGAATGCATTGAATGTGTAGATAGCTTTGGGTAGTATTGATATTTTAACAATATGTATACTTCCAATCCATGAGCATGGAATGTTTTCCCATTTCTTTGTGTCTTCTTCAATTTCCTTCATAAGCTTTCTGGAGCTTTCAGCACACAGACTGTTTTACATCTTTGGTTAGGTTTATTCCTAGTTATTTTATGCTTCTTGGTGCAATTGTGAATGGGATCAGTTTCTTTATTTGTCTTTCTGTTGCTACATTATTATTGTATAAGAATGCAAGTGATTTCTGTACCTTGATTTTGTATCCTGCGACTTTGCAGAATTCATGTATGAGTTCTAGCAGATTTTTGGTGGAGTCTATCAGAATTTCCATGTATAATATCATGTCATCTGCAAAAAGTGAAAGCTTGACTTCATCTTTGCCAATTTTGGTGCCTTTGATTTCCTTTTGTTGTCTGATTGCTGATGCTAGAACTTCCAACAGTGTGTTAAACAACAGCGGTGAGAGTGGACATCGCTGTCGTGTTCCTGATCTCAGGGAGAAAGCTCTCAGTTTTTTTTCCCATTGATGATGATATTAGTGTGGGCTTTCATAAATGGTTTTTCTGATGTTTAAGTATGTTCCTTCTATCCCGACTTTCTCGACGGATTTTATTAAGAAACGATGCTGGATTTGGTCAAATGCTTTTTCTGAATCAATTGACAGGATCATATGGTTCTTATCTTTTCTTTTATTATTGTGATGTATCGCATTGATTGATTTGCGAATGTTGAACTAGCCCTGCATCCCAGGAATGAATCCCACTTGATCATGTTGAATAATTCTTTTTATAAGCTGTTGAATTCGATTTGCTAGTATCTTATTGAGGATTTTTGCATCCATATTCATCAGGGATATTGGCCTGTAGTTCTCTTTTTTTACTGGGTCTCTGTCTGGTTTAGGAATCAAAGTAATGCTGGCTTCATGGAATGAGTCTGGAAGTTTTCCTTCCCTTTCTATTTTTTGAAATAGCTTGAGAAGGATAGGTATTATTTCTGCTTTAAATGTCTGGTATAATTCCCCTGGGAAGCCATCTGGTCCTGGACTCTTACTTGTTGGGAGATTTTTGATAACTTATTCAATTTCTTCACTGGTTACGGGTCTGTTCAAGCTTTCTATGTCTTCTTGTTTGAGTTTGGTGAGTGTGTGGATGCTGAGGAATTTGTCCATTTCTTCCAGGTTGTACAGTTTGTTGGCATATAATTTTTCATAGTATTTTCTGATAATTGCTTGTATTTCTGAGGGATTGCTTGTAATAATTCCATTTTCATTCATGATTTTATCTATGTAGGTCATCTCTCTTTTCCTTTTGAGAAGCCTGGCTGGAGGTTTATCAATTTTGTTTATTTTTTCAAAAAACCAACTCTTGGTTTTGTTGATCTGCTCTACAGTTTTTTTTAGATTCTATATTGTTTATTTCTGCTCTGATCTTTATTATTTCTCTTCTTCTGCTGGGCTTGGGGTGTCTTTGCTGTTCTGCTTCTATTTCCTTTAGGTGTGCTGTTAGATTTTGTATTTGGGATTTTTCTTATTTCTTAAGATAAGCCTGGAATGCAATGTATTTTCCTCTCAGGACTGCATTCCCTGCATCCCAAAGCGTTTGGATTGTTGTATGTTCGTTTTCATTTTTTTCCATATATATTTTAATTTCTTCTCGAATTGCCTGGTTGACCCATTCATTCTTTAGTAGGATGTTCTTTAACCTCCATGCTTTTGGAGGTTTTCCAGACTTTTTCCTGTGGTTGATTTCAAGCTTCATAGCATTGTGGTCTGAAAGTATGCATGGTATGATTTCAATTCTTGTATACTTATGAAGGGCTGTTTTGTGACCCAGTATGTGATCTATCTTGGAGAATGTTCCATGTGCACTCAAGAAGAAAGTATTTTCTGTTGCTTTGGGATGCAGAGTTCTAAATAGATCTGTCAAGTCCATCTGTTCCAATGTATCTTTCAGGGCCCTTGTTTCTTTATTGATCCTATGTCTAGATGATCTATCCATAGTTGTAAGTGGAGTATTCAAGTCCCCTGCAATGACCACATTCTTATCAATAAGGTTGCTTATGTTTGTGAGTAATTGTTTTATATATTTGGGGGCTCCCGTATTTGGCACATAGACATTTATAATTGTTAGCTCTTCCTGATGGATAGACCCTGTAATTATTATATAATGCCCTTCTTCATCTCTTGTTACAGCCTTTAATTTAAAGTCCAGTTTGTCTGATATAAGTGTGGCTACTCCAGCTTTCTTTTGACTTTCAGTAGCATGATAGATAGTTCTCCATCTCCTCACTTTCAATCTGAAGGTGTCCTCAGGTCTAAAATGAATCTCTTGTAGACAGTAAATAGATGGGTCTTGGTTTTTTATCCATTCTGATACCCTATGTCTTTTGGTTGGAGCATTTAGTACATTTACATTCAGTGTTATTATTGAAAGATATGGGTTTAGAGTCCTTGTGATGTCTGTAGGTTTCATGCTTGCAGTGATGTCTCTGGTACTTTGTCTCACAGGATCCCCCTTAGGATCTCTTGTAGGGCTGGTTTAGTGGTGGTAAATTCCTCCAGTTTTTGTTTGTTTGGGAAGATCTTTATCTCTCCTTCTATTCTAAATGACAGACTTGCTGAATAAAGGATTCTCAGCCGCATATTTTTTCTGTTCATCACATTGAAGATTCCCTGCCATTCCTTTCTAGCCTGCCAAGTTTCAGTAGGTAAATTCATCACTAGTCTTATCAGTCTCTCTTTATATGTTAGAGCCTGTTTATCCCTAGCTGCTTTCAGAATTTTCTTTTTATCCTTGAATTTTGCCAGTTTCACTATGATATGTCATGCAGAAGATCGATTCATGTTATGTCTGAAGGGAGTTCTCTGTGCCTCTTGGATTTCAATGCCTGTTTCCTTCTCCAGATCAGGGAGGTTCTCAGGTATGGTTTCTTCAAGTACACCTTCAGCACCTTTCTCTCTCTCTTCCTCCTCTGGAATCCCAATTATGCGTATGTTGTTATGTTTAATTGTGTCACTTAGTTCTCTAATTCTCCCCTCATTCTCCTGGATTTTTTTATCTCTCTTTTTCTCAGCTTCCTCTTTTTCCATAATTTTATCTTCTAATTCACCTGTTCTCTCCTCTGCCTCTTGAATCCAAGCTGTGGTCACCTCACTTTATTTTGCATCTAATTTATACCATTTTTTAGCCCCTCCTGACTGTTTCTTAGTCCCTTGATCTCTGTAGCAATAGATTCTCTGCTGTCCTCTATACTTTTTTCAATCCCAGGGATTAATTTTATGACTATTAGTTTAAATATATTTTCTGTTATATTGTTTAAATAGTTTTTGATCAGTTCATTAGCTGTCACTACTTCCTGGAGTTTCTTTTGAGAATTCTTCTGTTTCGTCATTTTGGATAGTCCCTGGTGTGGCATGGAACTGCAGGGCTCTTCCTCTGTGCTGTCTGGAGTAACTTGAATTGTTGGGCGGGGCCGCAGTCAGACCTGTTGTCTGCCCCCAGACAACTGCTGGGTCCACAGTCAGACTGCATTTTTAAATTATGAGTCTTAATCTGACTTTTGTGTGTGCATCAAATGCTGTTATTTGTTTGATACAGTGCTTGTTTAACTTTCACCTTTGTGAATACTGGGATAATGTTGTCTACAAATTCAGATAATGAAAATGAGAATGATTACAATATCAATGCCAGCATGACCTGAATTAAGGACTTCTGTTTTAATGGACAGATTGAAGAACATACATAATTGGATTAGAGAGACAAATGACCTGAAACAGAGCATACTACACAAAATTGAGAAAGGAATTTTGTGTCAGACATAGTGGACAAAGGGATGTGAAAGCAATTAAAATACTCTCCAAAATATAATCAATAATAGTATAACAACTTTGTATGGTGATGGATTTTTATTATACTTATTGTGGTCACCAATTGAAACCATCTGATATTATATATACTTGAGTGTGTGTGTGTGTGTGTGTATAATCTTGGTATTGTACATGAAATTAATACTATATTTTATGTCAATTATTCTTCAATATAAAGACTGTCCCCCAAAACACCAATGTCTACCTGTAAACAGAGGCTGCTGACTAGCTTGGGCATACTAGTCTGTACCAACACATACTATTGTTTCCTTTCCATGATCTCTCTATAAAGCTGAGTAAAGTTATATATCCAGATTCATAGGTTGTTATGAAAAGGCAGATGAACAAAAGAGGAGTTCAGTCATAGATGTGTTGAGTCCTTGTAGCAGAGAGCTAATTCTATCAGATCATACCAGCAATCATACTTTCTACAGTATATCAAGTAATGTCTCAATTCACAGCAACAGCTTACAAAAAAATGTCCCCCTAGCTCTTGTTTAATTTGATTTGAACAATGGAGTTTCACATAATCTCTTCGAATTCTATGAAGATTTTACTAAAACCACAGACACATATACAATGATTGTTGATATCTTGTCCAAATACAAACTAGATTTTGCTTATATATCTGCATATTGCAACGACAGGGAAAATGTAAAATTTGTGAATTCTATTCAGTCTATTAACTTTTTACCAATGAAAGTAAAATGACCTTACTTGCTAAATCTCCTGCACAATTTGTCCACAACACCGATAAAAAAAAAAAGTGTTGTTTGTTTTTCTGTAGTTTTGAAGCTTAAATAATGAAATTTGTGGTCATTTTTTAATTTTCTCAAGTCATGCAAAATCATATCATGTAAAATGATTTTTTTGAGATGCAGTTGTATAAGATGACTATCATTGATGCCAACGAAAGGAAAGATGCTAAAATATCGACCTGCCCATAAAATCATATTTTCAAAGTGTGTAACAAGAAGAATGACTTCATATATTTGGAAATAGGTTGAAGATGATAATGGAGAAAGGATTACAATAAAGCAGAAATTTATATTCTGTTTCTCCAAAAATTTTTGGAGAGGTCATAAGGAGCTTAGAAAAGTATTGACTGATTGCACCTGATTTGTTCAATGTTATGTGTAGTTCACAACAAAAACTCATGTAGCTATAAAAATGACTCATTCTTCTTTAGAAATAAGACTGCTTAAGAAGTCAAGAAGAAAAAAAGAAGTCAAGAAAAAAGAAAAAGGTCAACAGCAAAGGGCAGCCAAGTTTAACAGAAAATTTTTGACTTCTTTACTAAAATTGTACTTTATATGGAATCCAACTTCAATTCAAGAAACTTCAAATTTCTTCTGAGCTTTAAAACATCTTTCTTGAGAAAAAGTAATTTTACATACAAAGACATTGCATGCACTTTGGAGTGTTTGGAAATTCTGGACATTTTAGACATGGGCAGCCTGTAGGATGAACTATTTATGTGATGATTAACAGACAAAACAAACCTAAAATAGAAAATGGATGGACATTATCGGATACAGAAACCAATTTCTACAAATCGAAAATCTGCTCTTAATAATAAGTAAAATCCTTGTTTAGATGGTTTTATTGAGAAGATATTGATGTCATCACACTATATTGACACTAGGAATCAGTTTAATAGGGACTTGATAAGAGCAGAGTTGCAAGTCAAAGTAAATTTTAAATTTGTATGCTGCTTAACCACTACATAAAAGAGAGAAAAAAGGGTATCCTAAAAGCTGCAGGCATTTTAGGGAAAAAATCAGTAGAAAAGAAAACTGAAAGCATAAAATACTCCACCATATTGTAGGACAGAATGAAGCAAGTTAATTGTTTTCACTAAATTTAGGTAGTATCTGTATAATTAGTCCAGCTTTATTTGTGTTCTCTTTTAACAAAATCTAACATGTGTGCATGTTAAAAATAAATGATGTAGCCAACAAAATTTAAAAATCCAATAAAGTTTTTAAAAAGAGCTAAATTGCTATATCAGAGGAAAAAAGCATTGTAGAGGTATCATTGTATTTTTACACATACAATATTATGTAACTTGTCCTGGTATTAATTACTACTACTTGCCATTGTTAATTAGTCTTATTGTTGTTTTGTTTAAACAATGGCATTTATGAAATGGAAAAAAACAGAATAATATGCCATTGAAAGTAAACATCTATCTTTCATACCTTGTGTTAATATAATAACATACATGTGTATCATTATTTATTAAATTGTGCTTTCATGTCTCCTATGGTTGTTTCCAAGATTAGCATTCTAAGAAGATTGGTCACCCAAAAATTTATTTTGTTATTTTAAAGACTTTTTTAAAGTTGGCTTTTCATTTCCATAGATAAGCTTTACAATAAAACCTATGAGTCTAAGTTGCAAAGATATACACATCATTTTTTTGAAGTTCCGTTAATATTTCATGGCTAAAAAGTATTATTTATTATTATAGAGTAGATATTCTTCAAAAATCTGATATTTTCTGGGTATTTTTCAATCTGTTCTTTGAACATTCAGATAAATTATTTTTGAGTTTTCTATCATCTCAAATCCGTGATTGTATCTCATACATGATGATTATTTAATTTGTTAATGATTGATGACTGTAAATTTAACTTATTTGATCCACTAACATAACAAAACATGACTGTCTGTCTGTGAAATGTGTGTGTTTAGCAATTTCAACTTTTAGCTATAATTTTTGAGGACTATTTACATCTAACATTTACATTATGTGTAAAAAAATTGTGACTTGAGAGTGGGCTCTTGTGTCTTATGGCTCCATTATCTATTAGTTTGTGACATTGAGCAAATAACTTCATCTCACTTATAAAATGGAGAAGATAATAGCAACCATTTTTTTGAGGTACTTTTTCATTTAGTCAACAGATGATTTTGAAGGCTTAATCCATGTGAGGCTTTCTTCTAGGCACCAAGGATATGGCAGTAAGCAAAAAGAAAACCTCCTGTCCCTTGGGCCACTTTGATTTTATTGAAGAAGACATGGCATAAATATATATTATGATGTGGATAATAAAGAAAGGAAGAATACAAAAAAAATCCAGGAAAAGGAAAGTAGATTGAAAGGATTTTGCTACCTTAGATGGCTGCTTAGGGAACGTCTCTCTGGGTGATATTTGAGCAGAAATATGAATGAAGAAAAGGCGAAATATGGGGGAAGACTGCCCCAGGTAGAGTAACATATACAAAGACCCTGAGATAAAAATAAGTTTACATTTTGAAAGGACAGAGCTTACATATGTTTAGCCTTTACTATGTAGCAGGCTCTGTCCTGAGCACTTAATATTTATTATTTATTTAATTCTCTCCACAACTCTAAAAGTTAGGTACTACTATGGTTGTTAGTCTCATTTAAAAATGAAGAATTCAAGGCAGAGTGTGTTTAAATAACCTGTTGAATGTCGCACAGCAAGTGCTGGATAATCAGGATAAAAACCAGGTTTGAATCAACAGCCTGTGGTGTTAACCACTAAGCTACTCTCTTATGCCTATGGCACCTTCCATGTAATTGATGAGGCAAGAAAGGCACAGAAAGAGGCCCACATTTGTGTGATTTGCCCACATTCACACAGCAAGTCAGGAGAGATGTTGGGACCAGAATCTAATCTCGGTGCTAGAACTGAAAGCCTGGTTATTCCTTCCCAAAATGCTCAATTGAGCCTCCTGTTAAGTCAGACACTATGCCAGGCACAAGGGACAGAGGAATAAGGGTGACCCAGAGAAGAAGTCCCTGATGTCACATCAGAAGTAAAGTGATTTATTTTTTTTTAATTTTTAACATTTATTTATTATTGAGAGAGAGAGAGAGAGAGAGAGAGAGCGCACAAGCACGGGAGAGGCAGAGAGAGGAGGAAACACAGAATCCGAAGCAGGCTCCAGGCTCTGAGCTGTCAGCACAGAGCCAACGTGGGGCTCGAACTCACAAACCGCGAGATCATGACCTGTGCTGAAGTTGGCCGTTTAACCGACTGAGCCACCCAGGCACCCCAGAAGTAAAGTGATTTATGTAGCATTACTGTAAATTTTGTGGTTAGTGTCTCTCCCTGCTACACCCTATCTTTCTCCATACTATTCTTGTCCTTTCCTGGCTCTTTGCCTGGTGACATATCTGTCTCCCTTGTTGAACTGTGAGATCCATGATGGTAGGGAGAAGGTTTGTCTCAGTCAATCCTCAGCTTAACATCCAGTAAACACAAAGGGAACAGAAATTTTGAATAAATTTCCAGGTATTCGTTCTACTGATAAACATAGATGTGTGAAATGATGTTGTACAAGTGTATTCTTTGTAGCATTGATTACAATGGAAATAACTGCAATATTTATCATAAGGGAACTGGTTAAAATTATCAAGGGCAGAAATCTTATGCAGCCTTTAAAATATAAGACAATTTTTTTATTTTAAAAATATTATCACTATGCCACATTTTATTTTTTCTTAGGATTCTTCCTAAGTTGTCATGAGTTTACAGGTAAGAATTGCTAATAGCTCGAGTTTTAAAGGTTGTAAGGAATTTTGGGGACAATCCAAACAAACCACCTATTTTCTTACTTGGGTAAAGTGAGTCAAAAATGATGTGTAACTTGCATAAGAACACCTCTTTAGACTCCCAGGAAGTTATAATATGCCCCATGTTATGAGGACCATGAAGCCTTGGTGATAGGGAAGCAGGTAAACATACAGGTGAGACATTGGTTGCATTTGAGAGGCATTTTTCCTCATTTTTTTCCAGCAAAATGTGCCTCTTCTGCAAAGAAATTTCCTTGCTTGATCAAGAAACTGATGCAATTCTTTACTATGGTGAGGGTGATCCAGGCTTGAGGGCTAAATGTCATTCTTTGAAGGCCTGGGTCTGCAATGTAGGGATGAGCTGGAAGGTTTCTCTAGGTTACTAGCATAAGAAGAGCCCTATAAGACAAGCATCTTCCCAAAAAGCTGTATCTCATTATGGAAAAAGAACGGAGACCCATGTTAACAAAAACAGATTTATCATGTCCCAAAGAAGACAACTACCAAGAATTACTCAACTTCCCCACATTCCATCAACGTCTCCAGGACTGGATGTTGCCCTTTATGTCAGGTCATTCACCCAGTACCAACCATATAGCTTTACTCATTCCAGGTCCAGTCACAATTTCTCTGCTGCATGATGCTTCCCTGAGACCAGAATTATGGGTAGGCTTCTAATGCTCTTGTTACACTTTTTGTCTTTGAAAAGAATTCTGTTGGCAACAGCAAGAGTCACCTATTTACTGATCTCTCTGGGCATTGTTGTCTTTAGGGACCTAACCCAGCCTAGGAGAATGTAGACTCTGAGATATGATAGCAATGGAGACAGAATATTTACAGAGAAACTTGGCAGTCAGAAGGTCTGGCATGGAATAAGAGTACTCTAGGACCTCAGTTCTGCTCCTGGCTCTGCCACTGATCCCCTTTATCACCTTGAGCAAGTCATTCCATCTATTTCTGAGCCAGTGTATCCTTAAAACAGTGAGAAAACTGAAGGCTAAAGGCTCTCTAGGGATCCTCCCAACTCTCAGATTCTATAAATCCATAAACTTCATGGATTCAGAGTATTACCTGGTTCTTGTTCCAGTAGAAAAAGAGGAATCAAATGAATTCCTGGTTAAGGGCTTGGACTCAGTACTCTGCGCCCCAGTTCTCCCTCTTAATGACTTCATGATTTTGGGAAAAACATATGCAGTCTCATATTCTTTTCAAGTAGAGCTGACAATAAGAAAGACCCCACTGGTGTGCCTATAGCACAGAAGAAGAAAAACTCAGTGAGGTAAGGAGAGATCTGGTCAATGAGGATTTATATAAAGAAGTCTACTTAGGTGATGATGCCCTGGTTATCTGCATGAAAATAGACTTCCAGAGAGATAGCAGTTCTCATTTTCTAAAAATACCTGGGGTACAAAGGGAATATTTGGACATGGTAAAGTGGGGCAAAAAATGACTTTTATGTTCCAACTTTGTGCCCTGCTTTATACTAAATACCTTGTAAACAACATTATATTTAGCCCTCCCAACAGCCCTGGGAGGGCTGTGGACAAGGTTCTGTTACTGGCCCAGTGTCACCAGTTAGTAAGTGGTAGATCTGGGATGTGATTTCAGTTTAAGTATGTCTGATGTCTCAAAGTTATCTTCTCCTCTTGCCTAGGCCTACCTCATCACATCTCCTGCATCACAAAGAAGTAGAAATTATAGGGAAGTTTAAATTCTGTATTAGAGGTGTGGCCAAAAAAGGCTTTAAATGATAAGCTTGCAAGTAGAATACAAGTGTATGTCTTTTTAAGTATACCATTCTGAAAGCAGATCAATTAGGGCATGATTAGACTCTCAATAAGGCATAAAAAAATGATTCTTCACACCTGTCCTTAAAAACACCAACTCCTCTGGTACATTTAAAACACAATCCAGTTTCCTCATATTTTATTTTCTCTTCCTCAGCTCCACTTGCTCCACCCCTACCCTGAGTCCCTTTTTCAGATTTGGTATACCCTCTTGGTATAAGAAAAAGGGAACTTACCCTGAGTGGTAGCCAACATGACAAAATCATGACCTGGATTTGCAAGTAAAGTGTTTTTTTTTAGTTTATTTATTTATTTTGTGTGTGAGAGAGAGCGAGCGAGACAGAGAGAGAGAGAGAGAGAGAGAGAGAGTAAGTGGGGGAGGGGCAGGGGGTAGAGAATCCTAAGCAGGTGCTGCACTGTCAGTGCAAAGCCCAATGCAGGGCTCACAAACTGAGATCATGACCTGAGCTGAAGTCAGATGCTTAACTGACTGAACCACCCAGGGGCCCCATAAGGAAAATTTTAACATCAAATATTCCGTGTCTGTTGTCCCACTGTCTTCGATTATCATATATCTCTTTAACAAATGGGATAAAATAGCAAAATAAAGAACTCTGAAAAAATAAGTTGCTTTGTACTTAAGCAAGAGTAGTTTTAAGAATGGTATAGGCAGAAGCTATGTGGGGAACTAAAAGTGATGTAGGAGATGAGTATGTGGCAATGATGTAAGATAAACACATGTAGAATAGCTTGGAAGTGAAAGGAAAAAGAAATACTATCAGGGACAGCAGCATCATGTGAAATTTATGAACTTTTGTTTTAAACAAGAACCTCAAATCAAAACCTTACAATATGTTTTTAATTTCTTCTGGTGACAATATATACCCCAGGAGGAAGCACTGGCAACTGAGGAACACTTCTTATGTATTATAGGGATAATAAGGAGAAGTTTTTGAAGAACCATCGTAGAAAATCTAGGATGTCTATTTGCTGTATGTCTAGAAAAATCATGACAGTTGCTGGCATAGAGGGAAGAGTGTGGGAGTAAGGCCTCTTGGCAGTTAGGAATGGGTCAGAGGAGGATGGTGGTGCAGCATCCAAAAGAAAACAGGATTCCTTTTCCTCTAAAACTAGAGGGAAGGTGTGGAGAATAGATGGAAATAGAAGTGTATTGGAGTAGGTGGCATAAATAAATCAGCCACTCTTATAAGTATTTTAACCTTAGAAAAATAGGATATAAAGTCAACTACTAAAGCTAAGTGTAGGATGGAATTCATTTTGTTTATTCATTCATGCATTCATTCAGCCAGCATATTAAGAATCTACCATATAGTGTGATTGGCCTGAGGGATTTACAGACATGTAGTTCCAACTCTGGCCCAGAGTAGATACAATTGTGTGTTTGGAAGGAATCAAGATAAGGAACTGAAAATAGTGTGGAAACAACAGAATTGGACATTACAAATCAGTATTGTACCACCTAGGAACCATATCCTAATAGGCAAGACCACCACAGGTAGTCTTCACCACAGGTAGATGGGAAGGATCTATGGCTAAGGGGCTGGTATTTATTGTGGGCACTCTGGAAAGACCAGGGGGAAGGTGACTGATTAAAGTGGCACACAACATACTGGTCACAGCATTGAAGCTAGAAAGGAAAACTGGTGTAAATAGAGAGAGATGATGGTTTCACATATGGTAAAAAGATTAGATCTTAAAGCCAGGTCTCGGAACTCAGTCAAGCATATGACATTGGGTGAAGCTATATATCTAGTAATGGAGCAGGATTTTAGCCTCCTCCATCCTGTGTGTCCTTAGGAAAGTCAATTAGCCTTATGTGACTATCCTAATCAGCCATTGCCATAGAGATATATTCACCTGTAGCATGGGCAATTTTGTTATTATCAATTGATAGATTACTCTCCAGGTTTGTCATCTAGATTTGTCAAAAGCTGTCTGCCTTCTGCGCCATTTTGGTCTATTGTGTCTTCCATAGAAACATCAGGAAAAGCAAAACAAACAAAAATCTTTGAATTTTCTGTACTGAATTGTAATGGATTATGTACAAGCTTTGGGGACCTGGGTTTGAATATTGACCTCACTACTTAAAACAGTAAAGTGAACTTAAGAAAACCACTTTTCCATTCTGAGTCTCACTTTCCCAGTCTGTGAAATATGTTCAGTAATGATTGTCTTCCAGGATTGCTTTGTAAACTCAGTGAAATACTAGAGGTAAAGCAGTTACCATAGTGCCTGGCCTATCTATTCATGGTACCCATGAAACATTATTGACTTATTCTTTCTTTAGTTGGGAATAGCCACATCATTGCTGTGAGTAAAGTTTGAAACCTAGAAGAGGTTAATAGCTGAGCTAAAGACATGCAGGGACCCACTCTGGTTTTTCAATCTTATATGACAGAGTTCATTTGAGGTCATCATTCTCTTCCTTCTCTCCCTTTGTGGTCCTAGGAACAGGATCCCCCCCCAACCATATAGTGTGTCTGATGTGTTCAAAACGCTTGGCTACAAGTGACGAGATCTCAACTCAAACTAGCTTAAGCAAGACAAAGGATTTTATTGGATCAGAGAGCTGGGAACTTTGGGACTTCAGGCACAGCTGGATCCACAAAGTTCAAATGATGCTCTCTAGGTTCTTTCTCCCCATCTCTAATTCTGTTTTTCTCCTCATGGTATGAATATCAACCCCTAAAATTCTCAGATTAATGTCATCCTAGAGACTTCAGCATGGAGAGGGAGCTTCTTTCTCCCAGTGTCTATACATATTCAATTTAGCAATGGGCTCTGATTGGGCCTGTTTAGGTCCTATAACCATCCTCAAAATTGCTCTTGTGGAAGGGGTGTGGGTGGAGGAGTGGAGGAATTGAGAACTCTAATTTGGCCTAGGCTGTGGGACATGGTCACTCTGGGGAGGGGTGAGAGGAGCACAGCAAGGTGATCAGTAGCCCCAGTGAAACCACACAGAACGAAAGAAGGGCTAGAGTGCTAAGCAGACAACCTACACCTTCCTCACTAAACAGCCACCAGACATCACTCCTCTGTCACAGTTATAGTGTGCCATGTAATATAAAACATTGTGGAATGGTGAGATACATGGTATCCTGGGAAGGTAAACTTATGCAGTATGCCATGGAGAGGCGTGGCACCCAATCATAAGGTGAGAAACACTGTGGGAAGCTCAGGGAAACTGTGGTGATGGACAGCGTTGCCACAAACATGCCATAAAACCCAGTCTCACTTTCAGCTGCTGGTCCCCCTCACCACCCACTCTCTCAGGACCAATTCTCACACTTGTGCTCTTTTCTTCCATTGTTCCTGGTACTCCCTCCACATAACCTGGTTATTCCTCACTGAGCACCTACTTTGGTAAGCCATCCCCTGCAGCTAAGTAGCATTTCATACACTGTTTTTGGGAAAGATACAAACCTGATCACACTGTATTACAGCACAGGGCACTTAATGAGGGCTTGATGGATAAAATGGGTGAGATCACATTACTGAGAGGGTGAATAGAGCAAATAACTGAACTCATCCTCATATTCAACAAACATTTATTAACACAGAAATGAATAAGGCTTGGCCCCCTGTTAGCAGAATGCTCAGTACAGAGGGGCAGACAATCACAAAGCTCCAGTAGAATCACAGTAGAATATCACTGAGGTACAGACAAAGTACTTTGAGGCACAGTGAGAGGGATAGAGGGGTGAGGAACAATTTTCCAATTTATGTCTTTGTAGAACATTTAGAAAAGGCTCCAGAGAAGTCATCTGTGAGTTGAGTCTTGAAGGAGGAATAGAAGCCACCAGATAAACAGTCAGAGGAGCCCTACAGGCTGGCACTCAGAAATGTAGGTAAATAAGTGATTCAGGGAACCAGGCATGAATAATCAAAAAAGGAAAAAAAAGAGAGAATAAGGAATGAGTAGGACCATCAAGTACAAAGCTCTACTGTACTCTACTGTAGAAATTTAAAGGTCTTGTTTCCCTATGGAGAGAGAAGAGGGAGAGCAGAAGATGGTATGTTCTCAGATATGGGTCCCTGTCACTTCCTCAATCAGGTCATAGGGCTTGAACATCAAAGCCAGAGCTTAAATTGTGATCTAATATCCCTAAGCCACTAAATTGTCAAGAACCACTTTTCAGTACCAAAGAATTTGTATGAATAATGCAGTTCTAAATAGGAGAGAGTCCCTACTATTCATCTTTTTCAGATGCAGTTGATTCTTCCTAAGAAACAGCTCTACTTCTTTCAAAATCAGATGGGGTGTGGAACCTGAAAGGGGAAGGCAGGCTAGAGTTCAGGCCTTGCAGCAATCTCACAATTGGATGTAAAATGATGGTTAAGACTATTTTTTTTTCAAATTCTATGTATGTGTCAACATAATATTAAAAAAATATTCACAAACCCTTTGTTTTGTTTTTCTTATCTCCATTTATTTTTCATACCCGTATGCATTTTAATGTTTAAACTTTTTTTAAATTTTACTGTTTTTTTCTATTTAAAATGTTTTTAATTTATTTTTATTTACATTTAAAAAATTTTAATCCTTTTTATTTAGTTTTTATTTAAATCTCTCAAATTGGACTTCCTTAAGGTTATTTATATATCTTAAAATTCCTTTTTCTCTATTTTCCTTTTCAAAATTTTTACTGTATATTTATTTATTTTGAGAGAGAGAGAGAAAGGAAAAAAAACAAGTGGGGAAGGGGCAGAGAGAGAGAGAGAGAGAGAATATCAAGCAGGCTCTGTACTGTCAGTGCAGAGCCTGACTTGGGGCTCAATCCCACGAACTGTGAAATCCTGACCTGAGCTGAAATCAAGAGTCAGATGCCTAACCAACAGCCACCCCTAATTTTTTTTTAATTAAAAAAAGTTAATTTTGTCTTCTTGTCTTGTTCTAAATTTTCTTCCTTTAAAATATTTCTGTAAACTTAAATTTGAATTTTCATCCTATTCTATATTTTTGGAAATTTTATTTCTTAAGCTCTTTGTGAATTTTGCTAACTTCTCATTTTTCAACACGTGTATTTTATGGTCTAATTTAAAATGTTTAATATAAACATTTTATTTAACTTTTAAGAGCTCCATTCCCCTTTCTTACTTCTAAAACTTTAAATTTCACTTTAACTTTTTTGTGAACTTTCATTTTTTATCTTTGTCCTTGTTTTATTCACTTTACCTTTTCTAAACTAAGAAAAATGTATTTTTAAGCCTTAAATAATTTTGAAATTTTAAATTAAAAAAACTTAAATTTTAAAACACTTCTTTTAAAATATTTAACTTAAATTTTTCAACATTTAGAAACATTTTCTTTTAAAATTAAAAAAAAGTTTTCTTCTTTTTAAATATTTTCTTGTAAGGCTTTAAAATTTTTTTTTCAATATTCTTTTTTTCAAACCATTTGACTAATCAGCCACAGCTAGAATACCAATTGTGAAACTTTTTGTTGATGTACAAATACTCCCTGATCTCACATGGTATTTTTGTAGAAACAAATGACATACAGCAGTGGCAGAACATCTCCATTCCCACTCTCCCCATCTAAAACAATCTGTTCATTTAAGTATGCTTTATGTGACCATTTTCAACCTCTTCCCCCCCTCCCATTTCTTAAGGCTGAATGGTCACTAGTTAGTATTTTTTTTTTCCTCTTACAGACCCATAAACCATGGTAAAATAGGTTCTTTATATCAAGGTGCTACTTGTCATATAGGTGCTATTTGTCATTGTCAATGCCAGGTAGGTTTTTGCGAAACTTCAAGAGGTGCTTGTTGTTGTATGGGTATTGTCATTGTCCATTCCAGGTAGGTTTATGTGTCATTTCAGGATCCTTGTATATTCATTTCCTTTTTTTTCTGGTAAGTGTCTTGTAAGACTATTCTTTCTCTAGACCCTGTTTGTGATAGAACAGTAAATACCCTTCACTGTAGAGTAAGTCCTCAATGGTAGCCTTGGTGATGATGGCATCATCACAGCTAAACCATTGGTCCTTTTGTTGCCGGATAAAGCTGGTATAGTGTCCACTTTCCAAAGTTCCATGGTGATTAATCACTGCAAACAAGGAATACTTATTCTCATTGGGTGTACAATCTGTTGGTGGCTGGTCTTCCTTCATTCCGCTGTCCTTAGTGGAGGCCAAAAATGGAGTCATATCCAGCTCCAAGGGAAAGGAGATAAAAGTATTAATCTTTCGCCTCTGTTTACCTACATGTTCAAATCGCTTGAGATGAAAACAGGCCACGATAGGTAATTTCTTCATCGTGAGTTGTTTGGTAGATTCCTGATAGCTTTGGCAACTACTGCATTTGATTTTGGCACTGCTTCCTAGGTACTCTGGCCTTGTAAACCACTGTAGGCAATCTGTGAGTGAGGGAATACCTGGTATGTGGTCATCCCTACTCACTGTGCTGTCAGCTCCCTCTGGACTCTGGGAACTGAATGTGGCACAAGAGCCAGGCAAGTCCAAACTGATGTCCCAGCATGGGTCTATTGTGGTAGAGACACTATGGCAAGCTTGACATGTGACATCTGACTGCAAGCCACCTGTAAAGATTTGGTCTATGATGCAGTTACAGCAGTTGGGGTTATTGGCCTCCTGCCCAACACTATCATCTTTGCTGTGTCTATGCAGCACATCTAATATTGCGATAAGGAACTCATGGGCATCCTGCTGCCTATATCCTGCTAAGTGTTCTGCATGAATCCATATTAGATGCAATAACTTATAAGGAATGTGAGGAGTTCGGCTCCCAGAGTACATTGCATGAAAAAGAGAAGACATTTCACAGACAAGACACAAGCTGGGGCTTGTCATTACACATTTATGCTTGTCAGAGAGAAAGAAATCTTTCAATAAAGGAATATGGGTAAGTGCCTGGACAATACAATTCATAAAGCACGTGTTCCCAAGATTGATTAGCCCTCTGAGGCCTACAGTACAGACTGACTTTTTCCTCCTCTTTTTCTTGGGTTTCACCAATTTTGGCTCCTGTTCCTTTGACTCACAGGTTGAATGTTTCTCTTCAACACCTGATGTCATACACTGTTGTTGAGAAACATCTGTTGAGATGGAAGTTAGTAATTTCAGAATTTTCTCTTTTGTTTCTTTGGCAATCTGCTCTATGTCTTTGTCATATACATAATCCTTACACATAAAGCAATATATAACCCCATGATAGAGGTCTACAGCTAAATTATGCTGTTTTGTTTCTGCATGTTTGTGAATATGTTTCTCAGTAAAGCAGCCAAAAAAGACACAGGAGAGACAAGAGTGGAGTCTGTTCATATGGGTACTACATACATGACAGAAGCACGACTTTGCCTTACGTTTCCTAGTTTCTGGGGTCCCACTCCAAACGAAACGCTGGTAGATCAACCGCAGGTTCTTCCTCCAGTTCTTAGCCACTTTAAAGCTCTCCACATGAGAGCAGCCTGTAGGACCCTGATCAAACTCCACCTCCAGCAACCAGTCCCCTAGGCCACCTCGATCCGCAGAGCCACCTAGGTCAGGAGAACAGCTTTGCAGCTTCTGGGGCCTAGACCCAGGCCGGGATCTACGCCGCGATCTGCGCCAGGACTGGGGCCGGGTCAGAAGCTGAGGGGGAGGATGGGCTGGAGGCTGGGGTGGGGCCGAGGGCCCGGGCAGGGCTCGGGCCCGGACCCGGGGCTGGGGCCGAGGGCGGGGCTTGCGGCGCGGGCAAAGGGGCGAAGAGCTGCTGTAACAGCGAGGTGGGGTTGAAGGGAGCACCTCCTTATCGCCGCCGATGTCACTCCACGTCAAGTTCTCCTCCGAAGCAGGCTTACGCTCTTGTAAAGGCTCCAGCTTCACCTCCTCAGCTCCCTGGCCTGAACACATCTTTGCCTCCCCCACCGCCTCCTTCTCCATTTTCCCCGCCTTTTCAGCCGCCTCCACGGGCGAGGCTCCTCCCCCACCGCCCGAGCTCTAGCGGACCAAAGAGCTGGAAGACAAGGAAGTTTCCCGAACTTGGGCCATCAGCTCACCGCCCGGCCTGAGAAGAAAGGTCTGGAATGGAGCTGCGACTGTAGATGGAATGAGACAGGGATTTCTGTGAATGATCTGGCCAGCATCATGGCGGCGGCGCGCCATTAGCGCCCTCAGGACCCCTCCCACCATGAGCTCAGCCAGAGACCAATGCGGGCTCCACCCCCTCTACTCAGGGGCTCCCGGAGCTGCTGAGGAGACAGAAGCAGTTACCTGGTTTAAAAGCAATCCGATCGTGCTGGGAGTGGGGGGCTGGGGTGGGGGAAAGGGAGGAGGACAGAGGGAGGAAAACGTGGAGGTGGGGTGTGGTACGGCCTGAGCTTTAGGGTGGAGATGGAATCTTCTTTGAAAAAAGGCGCCACCCTCTAACTGACTTTCCTGCGCTTTGCGCAGCCTCACTTTTGCATAGCTTCCTCTGACGTTCTTTCCTTTTATTCTAAAAACACACTGGGGTCAAAATTTACCTTAAAAATTGCTAAAAGGGGACCACCTATGGAAAATGGGCTCAGGGAAAGAAAGTGTCCTCCTCCCTGGAATGGAGCTCCTCCCACCTTACCTATGCTGCTGGGGCTGGGTATGTTCCACCCTTGCCGCTACCTCCAAGGGCACTGTCTTTTGGTCAGCCAAACTCTTGCGCCCTCTCACGCTCTTTTCGCGCTTGTGTTCCTTCTCACACCTCGTTTCTTGCTTCAGCACCTTCATTCCCTATTCCTCCGAGAATTCGGACTCTCTCACGCCCTCCACGCGTTCATCGCCCCTGTCTTCAGTGTTCGACCCCCAAGATCTCTGCCCCTTCCCGCCTTCGTCCCCGCAACGCCCCCGGCTCCGCTGTTTGCTTATAGGTCTGGGTTACCTTGGGCCACAGGCGCGTGATACAGAACGTCAGCAGCTGCTGCTGTACAGGCGCTCCTCAGCCAACGTTCTCTCCTGACCTCTCCTCAGGGCTGGTCACAAGGGGGCCGCCCCCTGGCCCCTCCCCTCTCGACGTGTGGCCCCCAGCCCCGGATTCTGCCCTCCTGCAGTGATGAATGGCACCGCTGTCCGGTTTGGTCAGACCTCTTCCTGAAACAGATTATACTGGAGGTAACCACAGCGACGGATTCTAGAGAAAGCCCCTGAAATGGAGGTTCTCGTCTCACCTGGCTCCAGGCCCGGACTCCGCAGATAAAAAAAGATTCATTGGGGTGGCGGTTGGGGTTGCAGGAAGGGCAACTCTCTGGCATGAATCCCTCAGGGAACCATCAAAAATTGATCTCTGGGAATTCAGTGGAGAGAGGAGTATTATCCTGGAGTGTGGTGAGAGGAATCATAAGGGCTTCAGGCCCTAGATAGGAGATCCCAAGCACTTGCTAGCTTTGTGAGCTCAGATAAAACACCTGATTTCCCTGAGCCTTAGTTATGTCATCTGTTAAACAAAAATGGGAATAATAATCCTAACCTGTTATGAACACTAAATCATAGTATATATAAAGTAAAAGTTCCTTAAGTCACCTGTTTCTTTCACACCTGTTTCTCAGTCCACATCTTAAAATCTGCCTATAGCACAATGCCTGGTACTTAGAATACAGAAAAGGAGAACACTGTCTTTCCAAATTCTCTCAAAGTTATTGCTCAGTTCACTGAATTATCCCTCCTCACCAGTTCATGTAAATGAACACACACTTAACAAGTGTACATGAACAGATCCCAAAACTGTATTACTGTGCTAAATTGTGCTGTGAGAAATACAGAATAAAACGATTTGTGTCCTCCAGATTTTGTCTTCCCTTTAATAGATACAGCATCCAAGGCCACAACCTCTGTGAAAGCTGCTATCTCTGGGGCTTGTTGCCCTTCCTGCCCTATCCATAGAATATTCCTGCTTATCATTGAAGATGTTTAATGCTACATTTAATCTTTCTGGGACAGTCATGCACCTCCTTTCTCAACCTCAGGATAAGGATTCAGTTCTCTCAGGCTCAGGATTGGTATCTTGTAGGTGCCTTCCCAAAAGAATGTCAGTGATTTTAGGACATCAAAGAGATTCAGCAATCTGTATGAATTTCCAGAGTGAGCACAGATCACCATGATCTTGGAGAAAAGAACCACCATAACTGTCCTGTAGCCCAAAGTGACTATAGGTTGAGAGGTTCAAATAAGAGTTAGTCTTCAGATGAATATGTTTGTAGGAACATTTGCCTGGGAGACAAGAGAGCAATGCTCTTATACTTTCCCACCATTATTAGCTATATATCACTTCTACAATTCAGTTTCCCTGAGTAAGAAAAGGGTTGATTTGACCTTTTAGCAGTTCTTACCATAAATTCATGGCAACTTAGCAGAAATCCTAATGAGGCTTCCGGTTCACAGATACTTGGCCCCCAAGTCAGATTAATGGCCGTGTGGCTGACTGGAAAGACTTTAACTGCCATGACTTCACACCAGAGAGGGGAGGCTTACTGTTTTCTGGCTAGTCTTTTCCGTTTCTCTGGATGCAGCTAAGCTGCATTAGAGGAGCCTCAGGAGATGGGATGACCTGTTCAAACTGAGGTACCTTTTGGCAGATTAGTTTGTCTTCCTATGGAGTTTACAAAGGACTTTTAAGCAAGGGTATCAGGGTTTTCCAACATCATGGAAATTGGCCTTGTATAAATGTTAAAGATTTTGACTTGGGATTTAGACAGATTACACCAGAGGGTGGAAGAGCATACATACAAGGAAGCAGTAGGTGAGAGAAGCAGAAATGGAGTCACCAGTGGGTACTCAGGAGGACTTTGAGGGGAAGCAGTATCAGAGGCAATGACATGCCCTCCTGCTGGTGAGTGGTTGAGTGACACAGAGGAAGGTGAAAACCTCTGGTGGCTTATAGGGAAGTCCTTTCTATCTCCCTCACTTCTTTTCCTCCATCTGAATTACCCTTTCTCTTGTGCATTCCTCCTTTGACAGAAATCTAGAGTGAGGTAAGGAGGGAGCTTACCTCCCTGGAAGTCCCAGCAGTGCCACCCTTACCCGAAGAACAGCCAGTCATTGCCCCCCCCCCCATACTTGCCTATTCCATCCATACCAAACCTTGTGATTTTGATCCACTTCTTGACAATAAATCCTTGAGGGTTAGTTAAAACGGGAAGAGAGGGTAGCTCATCAGGGTTCCATGAAGTAACCCCAGAGGTCCTACCCCAGTTCCATCCCCAGAGTTGACTTTGTTCTGGACCCATCTCCAAGGATCCAGTGTCCCTCCAGATTACCCCCTGTTTTACACCTAGTTCAAATGTTCCCTCCTCCAGGAGGTCTTCTCTGACCCCCCCAGATCTGGAGGGTGTCCCTCAGAATACAGCAGCACTTTATAGACAGAGCCCTTCTGGACCCAGCCTCTTTAAAGAGGATCTTCTCTAAAGAGGTCCCTCAGTTTGGACCCTGCCCTAGCCCCTCACCCCTTTGTCATGAAGAGACCACCTACAAAGAAAGGTGTCCTGTTGAGGTGGAACTGGAAAGCATATTCAAATCTCAATCATGTAGAAGTACCTGGAAGAAAAGCTCTTTAGAACTATAGACTAATTTATGAAGGAATTTTTTTCCCCCTAGGTAAGGGCATTTGCTCACCCATGGCTAACAAAAGACTTGGCTTATTTCTGGGATAGCAGACCTAGATGGAAATGCTGACTCATTTTCTAGCTGTGTAACTAGGATGAGGCCCAGTAGTTTGTTTTTGACAATTGACTAGCTAATGCTGATGCAGAATGTTGATGCTGTTGGTATGGGGACTGGACTTTGAAAACAACTGTTGTGGGTTATTGCATAAAAACCCATAGGTCAAGACCTTAGTAACAGGAAACTTTTCCAATGTGGCTGTTTTCCCAGGGGTATTGGCATCTCTTGTTTTTTTTGTTTTTTTTGTTTTTTGTTTTTTTTTTTTTTTTCTGACCACAGAAGATGCTGTAGTATCTGGGGGTGAGTAGAATAGAAAAGAGAGATGTCTGCAAAAAGCCTGCTTCTGTACTCCTGGTGCCCCAGGACTTTTAAAACAAGCCTTTCAAAAAGAAAGAAAGAATATTTCTCCCAATCTGGGCCTCTTTTCAATCACCTCACTTCTTTGAGGCCAGCATTCCAAAAGGCAGACTTGTAGCCATTGCCTGCTCCTAACTAGGTTTGCAGGAAGAGTGCTGTGGATTGGGTTCAGGTCTTTTGGGACCCACATTGTCTGCCAGCCATTTGCCCCCTTTTCCTTTGTATCCCTTCTTCTGCTCCCTTTCTTCCCTGTGCCTCAGCTCCTAGCTGGTCCACCTCCAGCCTTCCAAAGCAACAGCTTCAAACAACACTGCTGTGTGCATTCTCCTGCCCACAGACCCATGGTGACTCCCTGTAGCCGCTTGGTTTTTTAAAAACGAAAATTTCTAACTTACTCCAACTCTCCCTACCCATAAATATGTCCAGCCTCATCTTTTTTCTTGTTATTATGTTTTTTGTTATTATTATGGGTTTTTTTCAATTTTTAAAAAAATATTTTTAGGTTTATTTATTTTATTTTACAGAGAAAGAGAAGGGGGGGGGGAAGAGAGAGAGAGACAGAGAAAGAGAGAAAATCCCAAGCAGGCTCTGCAGTGTCAGTGTGGAGCCAGATGTGGAGCTTGAACTTGAACTGTGAGATCATGACCTGGGCTGAAATCAAGAGTTGGATGCTTAACTGACTGAACCACCTAGGTGCCCCTCAAATTTTTATTTAAATTCTAGTTAGTTAACATACAGTGCAGTATTGGTTTCAGGAGTAGAATTCAGTGATTCATCAATTACATGCAATACCCAGTGCTCATCATAACAAGTGCCCTCCTTAGTACCCATCCCTCATCCATCCCATCCTGCACCCACCTCCCTCCATCAACCCTCAATTCTCTGTCTTTAAGAGTGTCTTATGGTTTGTTTCCCTCTGTCTCCCCCTCTATACGTTCATCTGTTTTGTTTCTTAAATTCCACATATGAGTGAAATCATGTGGTATTTGTCTTTCTCTGACTAACTTATTTCGCTTACCATAATCCACTGTAGCTCAATCCATGTCATTGCAAATGGCAAGACTTCATTCTTTTTGATGGTTGAGTAATATTCCATTGTGTGTGTATGTGTATTACATACCACATCTTTTTTATCCATTCATCTATTGATAGACATTTGGGATCTTTCCATAGCTTGGCTATTGTTGATAA
Organism: Acinonyx jubatus; assembly: GCF_027475565.1. Lineage (NCBI taxonomy): Eukaryota > Metazoa > Chordata > Mammalia > Carnivora > Felidae > Acinonyx > Acinonyx jubatus. Next base: position 47,001,383 of record NC_069389.1, on the reverse strand, counting down.
TACTGCTATAACCATTGGGGTGCATATACCCCTTCACATCTGTATTTTTGTATCTTTTGGGTAAATACCTAGTAGTGCAATTGTTGGATCATAGGGTAGTTCCATTTTTAACTTTTTGAGGAAACTCCATACTGCTCTCCAGAGTGACTGCACCAGTTTGTGTTCCCACCAACAATGTAAGAAGGTTTCCCTTTCTTCATATCCTCACCAACACCTGTTGTTTTTTGTGATGTCCAACCTCTTCTTCACTTTCTGCCCTCCATGACTCCAGTGCTTCAACCATGGAAGCCTCTTTATTGTCCCTGTCTGTGAGATAACACATATGAAAACATTCAGTATGTCAGCTCAATCCCTTTCCTTCCCCATGGGTTCTCACTTCAAAACACTTCCTAGCACAGACATTCTCAAATGTTTTACACCTTGGGTCCCTTTGGCAGCTAGATGTAGCCTGTAGCTCCCTTAAGAGAATAATATTTTCATAAATGCATAAAATTAAATGAATAGAATTATAACTGAAATTTATTATATTGAAATATGGTTTTGAATTTAAAAAAAGATTGTAATTTGATAACATATATGCTTATTTATTAATACATTAAATAAGAGTATCTAGTGATAGACATAACTATCATAATTTCAATTTTAGTATATGTGCTGCCGAAGTGAGCACATAACTATCATAATTTCAAAGTGATAAGCATAAATGATACTTTAAGAAATGTGAAACAAATGTAATGTGATGAAAGTCTTTATTGGTGACATTATTGTGGTTCCTTGCCTAGGTTAGTAATTGAAAGACATGCTCAAATTAAGTTAAAGGTAAGTGAAAATAAAGGCATAGGCCTTTTCCCTGTATATGCGTAGACCTCTATGCATTCCATATTCTGACTGTTCTTGCTTCATAATGCCCTAACTACCTTGTTTGCTTAGTGGACAAATTTATTACAAACCATTTATTTATTTTTTTTACATTGGTTACATGTTGAAATAATACTGTAGATATATTGGGTTAATAAAATATACTACAAAATTAATGTAACCCAAAAACGTTGGTGAGATGCCACGAAATAATAGGTGGCAGTGCCTTAATTGTATGCATGTTGTCAGGCCTGAGGGCCTCTTTCATCCTTGTCAAGGGGAGTGCTAACCTTCTCTCCTTTCATAAAACGCTATTACAAAAAAACTATTAAGTGCATATTATGTGCTCTTCTCTCTGTACCCATTAAAATGTATCTTATCACTTGTGATGTGAGGTAGATATTGCTATCCATACTTTAAAGGTGGGAAAATGGAGGGATCATTTCACATTGACTTCAGATCACACAGGTAAGAAGGGACTGCTAGCCCTGGAGCCTCCAGAAATTTTGACACAGAGCTATGTTCTTTCTTCTTATTTATTTGCTTCAGCTCTTTGTTTTACTTTGTTCTTATTAAGTTTTTATTTAAATTCAATTTATTTAACATACAATGTACTATTAGTTTTCAGGTGTACAATTTAGTGATTTGGCACTTACATACAACTCACAGTGCTCATCACAAGTTCAGTCATATCATAATCCTCATCACCTATCTAACCCATCACCTACATACCTCCCCTCTAATAACCATCAGTTTGTTCTCTATAATTAAGAGTCTGGGGGCACCTGGGTGGCTCAGTCGGTTAAGTGTCCGACTTCAGCTCAGGTCATGATCTCACGGTTATTGAGTTTGAGCCCCGTGTCAGGCTCTCTGCTGTCAGAACAGAACCCACTTTGGATCCTTTGCCCCCCTCCCTCTCTCTCTGCCCCTCCCCTGCTTGTGCTCTGCTCTCTCAAAATAAATAAATAAAACTTTAAAAAGTTTGTTTCTTGGTTTGCCTTTTTTCCCCTATACCTGTTTGTTTTGTTTCTTAAATTCCACATATGAGTGAAATCATATGGTATATGCTCTTTGGATGGTAGAATATAATTGGAGCATGTGGCTCAGTTTAGTAAATTACTGAGTATCTGTGTGAGGGAGTAAGGAAACCTTGTTCACTGAAGAAGCCAACAGACTGCATGTCCCAGTAGGGGAGGGACAAGGATGCTGGAGCTCTAACGGAGAGTCTCCTCAGGTCTCACTATGAAAAGATTCTGAAGGAGGGGCTTATGCCTGCTAAATTGGCATCCAATTGTAGTGATATCTGAGAAAATCAAAGGCACTTATTGACTACAGGTTTGACCTGTCTCCTGGTAGCCGGTGCAGTTGTACTTTCCATTCTTTATCAAGTACTCAGTGCTTTACAAGTTACTACTTTCCCACTAACCTTAATTATATAATTGGTACTAGTATTGAATACATTGGCTTTTATATTGATACATTTTTCTTTTAAGTTCTTCATTCTTTTTTTTATGTTTATTTTTTATATTTGAGAGAGAGAAAGAAACAGAGGGCAAGTGGGGAAAGGACAGAGAAAGAGGGAGACACAGAATCTGAAGCAGGCTCCAGGCTCTGAGCTGTCAGCACAGAGCCCAATGCCAGGCTTGAACTCACAAACCATGAGATCATGACCTGAGCCGAAGTTGGACGCTTAACCCACTGAGCCACCCAGGTGTCACTCTTAATTCTTTTTGAAGTTGTAAATGGGTACAATATTTTGATATCTAAAATGCTAAGATTCTTAGATTATAAAAAAAAAACACATACAGAATCAAGAGACTACCAGTTTTGGATTATTACCCAACTTTTATCTCTTGGATAATAAAAGAGATATAAAAATGAACTACCACCTGGCCCATCTCATAGTATTGTGAAAAAAATAAAGTAGTCTATATCATCTTTGAACAGTATAATAATCTGTAAAACATGAAACAATGTATGTATCTAATATTAAATACATAAATTATATAATTTTAGGAAGGAGTGATTTATTTTAATTTTTAAACTGATATTTTGAACAGATATATGCATATGAAAGAAAATTCAAAAAGTACAAAACTGTATATAATGAAATGTTTCCCTCCTTCTCCTGACCTCAGACCTAACCTTCATCCTGCCAGAGACAACCACTATTCCTAGATTCATGTATATGCTTCCAGAAATATTCTGTCCAAATACAAACCTAAATGGGTACTATCTAGTTCGTGTTTAACACAAATGTCATCAATAATATAAATATTGTACTTCCCAGGGTTTCTTAAACTAACAGTACATCGTAGAAAGCATTCCACATCAGAACAAAATGAATCAAAAACTTTCAGTTTGTATAGGATGTATGTCTTATGACTTACTTTACATGAAAAATATAGTTAATAATACCGTATAGAATACTAAACTATTGCTAAGAAGGTAAAATTGAGGTATTCACATCACATACAAAAATGGTAGCTGTTTGAGGAAATAATGTATTAATAAGATTGACCATAATAATTTCAATATGTATATCAATCATATACTTCATAATAAATATATACAATATTTAACAACACATTTTATTTAAGTTTTTATTTATTTACTTTGAAAGAGAGTGAGTGCAAGTCAGGGAGGAGCAGAGAGAGGGAGGAGAGAGAATCCCAAGCAAGTTCTATGCTGTCAGTGCAGACACCAATGCGGGGCTTGACCCATGAACCATGAAATCATGACCTAAACCAAAATCAAGAGTTGGATGTTTAACCACCTGAGCCACCCAAGTGCCCCAACATTGCAATTTTAAATGCAATATGAAAATTAGAGTTTTTAAAATAAGAACATCATGAGATGATTTATATTCCAATGATTGCATAAATCTCTGACTTTGATAATTTTAACCAATTTCTTTGTGTCCATATTTTGGTTATTACTTCTTTTTGTCATGCAGTCATGCTGCAAAGAATACACTTGTACAACATCATTTCACACATCTGTGTATCTATCAGTGGGACAAATGCCTGAAAATTTGTTCAGTAGCCATTTCCTAAGTGTCTCCTGAGTGCCAGGCTAGGGACTCAAAGCTCAGGATTACAACACGCTTAAGTTGCACTCAACTCACATCACACAAGGTGATGCAAAATTCATGATCACTACTGTGAACCCCAAAGTATGGTTGTCAATATCAACAGTCAGGGGGCAAAACAGCCACAGCAACTAGGGAAAGCTGTAATCCATGTGGTGTCCATTTGACACTAAAAGCACTGTTGCTTTCATCCCCAGTTGTGGGGGCCACCATAAGAGTTCTGTACTTTCCCCCCAACCTTCTGCATTCATGTGTGAAAACCAGGACTTTTTATGTCCTAGAGAGAGGTTTCCCAGGGCACAGGATTTTTAGCACTAAAATTGGGATACCCCTGAGCCAACCAGTCAGTTGGTCACCCTTCCACTGTTTCTCAGCAGGCTCTTTCTTTTTGTTCTTTTTAAGTAAGCTTTACAACCACCATGGGGCTTGAACTCACGACCCTGAAATCAAGATTTGTATGCTCTACTGACTGAGTCAACCAGGTGCCCCTACCCTTCCACTGTTTCAACCGGAAAAGCTTTGTAAAATTTTACTTAAAATATGAAATTTGGAAGGAACACCATCTGAAATAATTTACCAAACTTTATTGTCTGTGCTTGAGAGAATGGAGTTAATGAGAAACTACACAGATGAAAACGTATTGGAATTTGAAAGGATGTTACCAGTGTAAAGCTAAGGAGAAAGTCTGGGATTTTAGCCAACCTGTCATATAATCTCCCAAATGTTTTACTTTGGTGGTAAGTCATCATGTTCAATGATCTCTGTCTGGTCCACAGAGACATTACAGTAAATATTCAAAAGTCTTTTCCCAATAAACTTTATGTTTACACCTTACTTCAAATAACCAGCAGAGAGAATTAACATTCTGGAAAACTAGACACTGAAATAATGAAAATAGGAAGGACATGTGGACCTTGATGGGCTCCCTATAGTGACAGAGCTGCAAAAGAGTTTAGAAATCATATCAAGCAATGTCTATACACTTTAATAAAGTGGGGTGTCAAGCCACAAGCTCTATTGTGTGTTAGTTTTATCATCAGTAGTTTTTTTTTCATTTAAATGACTGTAACTGTTTTTAAATTATTTTGAATATCATCTTTGCATGTATGTGGTCTCAAGGTTTCTTTCCCATGCAGGCTCTCATTTAGAGGTGGCAGGGGTTCTGGAAATCAAGATAGAGCCTCTTCGGCTTTCAGTTGATTCCCTGATTCTTCATTAGGATTTATCCTATTGCAGCTCCATTTTTAATGATCTTGAGTGCCCAGGAGCAGGGTTGGCCCACTCTGTATGAGTTGGGTGGTGAAAAGGACAAGTGACTCCAGTGTTAAGTGGTGACCCTAGACCATCCTCTTTTCCTCTCCTCCTGCTAGCCCCCGTCTCACAGTGTGCCAGTGATTAAGACTTGGGGCTCCTCCCATCTACCATCAGAGACAATCAGACCTATGTAGATCAAATTCTCTGGATTTTCAGGGACAGGTCTGATTACATCTAATTTTGTCATCTTGAAAACCGCAGTCTGATTAGTGCGTGGGCAAGTACAATTCAATTTTTGTACCTTTATGAGGATTCATATGCCTACGTTCATAAATCAAAGTCAAGTCAAAAAATCAGGACATAAAATCTTATTTATGGTATGATCTTAGTCATCGAAAACATGCATATGCACAGACCATAAGAGGGGAGCAAATATATTGCAGAACAAACAGTGGAGCTTTATGGCGATGAGATAACATTGACTTTCTTTCCTCTTTTTTTTTTTTTGTTTCCACAAATTGTTGTCATGTGTCTATGTTGTATGTTTAATAAAAGATGAGAAAATAATAGCACACCTTGTTCACTTCTCTATTTTTTGTTTTTAAAATATAGTTTCTGTAGAATGGGACAGCTTCTCACCTCCTCTTTCCAGAGAGGACCCATCACATCTACACACACACACACACATACATACACACTCACATGCACACAAATTGGGGAACTTGTCTCAACACCTGTTCTACCACTGGCACAGCAACGAACAGAGTATGGTATTTGGTGGACAACAATGGAAAGATTGCCATGCCCTGTCCCAGGGTAATGGATCCCCAGAGACAGAGGATCCCCTAGGCAGAACTTCCTAAAGAGTGCAAGATTCCCTTGCTATATCGTTGTTGCATTGCAGGTGGCTCTGACTTTGCTTAGGAGACGTGCCCTTGGTTCTGACCCCTAAAAACTTCTCTGCACCTCAACTATTTTCTCTACCAACCTTACATAAGAGAGAGTTAATAATTCCTGTCACCTGGTTTCTTTTAACTAAGAAAAATTCAAGCACACCACCCTCAACTTTCTTTTTGTTAAAACTTTTTAAATGTTTTATTTATTTTTGAGGTGGGGGGAGGGAATGGGTGGGGGAGGGACAGAGAGAGAAGGAGACACAGAATCCAAAGCAGGCTCCAGGCTCTGAGCTGTCAACACAGAGCCCGACGTGAGACTTGAGCTCGTGGGCCGCGAGATCATAACCTGAGCTGAAGTCAGACGCTCAACCGACTGAGCCACCCAGACATCCTGTCCACCTTCAACATTCTTACCAGAGGTGCATATTACTACATACAAAATTTCTTTACATGTCCTTCAACAAGAATAAGAAAAAAGTGATTTCTCTAAAATAAAATGTGTTTAAGAGATCAGGAAGACATCCGCTCCTTTCAAACTTCTTTCTTTGAGTAAATAAACATTGCTTAAAATTGCAGGGCTATTTCCAGCACCATTTGTTTAAGGGTGGCTTCTATCTGCCAGAATCTGCAATTGGCACACAGTCTACAAATATGTGACTGATATTTCACAGGCATTTTTCATATTTCACTTGCTATTGTTCCCATAAACATGACTATCGCTTATTTTTTCTGTCTCTCATCTCTAACCCACCCTCTACACGCACATTACTCTCAGTAATCCCAGCATTTCATTTTTTTTATTTTTAACTTTTTATTATGGAATATTTCAAACACATAAAAACAGAAAGACTAGTACCATGCACTCCGTGTACCCATTAAGTTCAAGAGTCATCAACTTCAACAGTCATTAGCTTTCTTCAATTCTTGTTTCATCTATCCCTCATCATACTTAAAAAAAAAAAAAGCTTTGTTTTGTTTCTCTGAAGTACTGTGAAACAAAATGTGGACATCAACTCATTTCATCCAGAAATACACTTTAATAGATAAGGATCCATTGTAACAGAACCATGGCACATATCATACCCAAGAAAATGACCAAGACTGCCTTAGCATCATCTACTACCCAATAATAACTTTTCCATTTTCCATTTCCCCAATTGCCTCATCAGACCTGTATTTATACATGATTTATGCATTTGTGCAGTTTGTTTGCTCAAATTAGGATCTGAAAAGTCCCACACATTGCATATGTTTGATATGTGGCATAGTCTTTTAATGTTTTGCATTTCCCCCTCATCTTTTCCATGCCATTTATTTGTTGAAGAAAATATGATCTGCTGAATTTCTTGCCAGGACTGGAGAAACAAAGGGTTCCTGGATTAGAAGCCCCTTTGGGGCATAATGACAGTCATTTTTTTTCTGGTTCTTGGGCCAGAGGGTTATGTCTGAGCATGTTTGGGGTCATTCCTTTCTTCTTTTCTCTATTTAAAAAGTTGCTTTAATGTGCATAATATGTATAACTTTCATAGTGGAAACATAGAGATGTAAATAGAAACAAAGGACCCTTAGTCAGACCATGTGCTCTGGTTTTTATTGTCATTGTGGAATGGTTACATGTTCCACATTCCATTCATAAGAATTAGGGATCATCTCCCTCCATCAATTTTTGACACACAAACATACACATCAGGCCTGGGAACTGTCTCAGTCAGTTACTTTCCATCCTTACAACTAGCGCACTGGAAGTGGTAAATCTTGGCAGGATCCCTTGGAAAGTTTGCTCTCCTCTACCCCAAAGGGAAGATTATTAAGCATATCCCTGCACATTCCCAGGAAATAAAAGCCCCTTGCACCCACTACATTCAGATCTTACTAGGTTCTCCAAGGAACAGTGGTAGAAATTGGAGACTAGTGTATCAGCTGTCATGTTCACCTCTGGGTGACTTGCCGTTTCCTCTTGTTTTATATTCAATAAAGGAGCAGTCCCACCTTGACACTTCTCATCTAAGTGAGGTGACAGAGGCCAGTGACAGGTGACAGAGGCCAGTGCACATGATGGTCTCACCATCTTTTTTTTCCCTCACAAGATTGAATAAGTTCCAGAAGCAAAGTTGTATAATGGGAATACTAGTTTGAAATAATAAATGTAAGTATTTGTCATTATTTTTGCAATGAATCTTTCACCTTCCAATAGTCATAATGGCCCTGGGGTGGGGGAAAGGGTGTATGTCCCCTTGAGAAGAAGGATGGCATGATATAGGAGAATTCAGTCACTGATTCTTACAAGTAAAAGAAAGTGTTTCTTTCTCAGAAGTGAGGGAAGAGAGGTGAGTGAAGGAGAGAGGAAGGTAAGGAGGAAGGGAGAGAGAGAGAGAGAGAGAGAGAGAGAGAGAGAGAATGAATAATATTAATTAGATATGTGTGTCCTGATATCATCTTCTGAAAAATCCTATAAGTGGTGGTCTTCGATCAATGAGAAAGCTGGATATAGAAGCAGCATGTGCCAACAACATTGGAGCCAGTATGATTGTTGGAAGACGAGAGAGTTATTGCAGTCTGTGAAGACACTTCACTCAGAGTGGATATGGAGACATCAGACCCATATGTACACCCCTAAAACTTCCTCAGCTCCCATTTGCTTTAGAAGAGATTAAGCCTATTTCGCCAGCCTTCTGGAAGGGTACAGAAGGCAGCTGAATGTTGTTGAGTGCATCAGGGTTACCCTAACTGAGGTGAAAGGGCTGTGGAGCACATCGGTCTACAACGTCAGGTGTGTACACAGATGAGGTGGGTAAGAAGAGCATTGAGGCACAGGAAGGAAACGCTAGAAATTCTAAGCATATTTATTTTTATCACATCCTTTTAAATATCTAATTTTAGTGTATGTTTTATGATGAGCATTGCATACTAATACAGTGTCACTAGTATGTAATCTATAAATCAATAAATACGCATATATTGGAGATATGTGCTCAAAATCTTTTGTTACCAGTGCATGTATTAGATTCTCAGGGCTGCTGTAACAAACTACCACAAGCTGAGTAGTTGAGAGCAATGAAAATGTATTCTCTCACAATTCTAGAGGTACCAGTCTGAAGCAAGGTGTTAGTTAGCAGGGCCATGCCCCCTCTGAAGCCTCTAAGGAAGCATCCTTCCGTGTCTCTTCCTAGCCTCTGAAGGGTGGCGGCAATCCTGACTTTTCCTTGGCTTCTAGATGCATCACTCCAGTCTCTGCCTCCATTTTTTTAATGGTGTGCTCCTCCATGTGAGTCTCTGTCTCTGTATCCTCTATTTTTTTTTTTTTATGAAGACAACAGTCATGTTGGATTTAGGGTCCACCCTAATCCAGTATGGCCTCATCTTAACCAATTACATCTGCAAAGACCCTGTTCCCAAATAAAGTCACAATCTGAGGTAGACATGAATCTTGGGGGCACGCTAGTCAACCTAGTACACAGTGTGTGATGAAAAATGACCAGAGACCATCGTTGTAGTGAGTGTCACACTGGGCACCCACATTGGCATCAACTTTGAGTTTCAAGCAAATCTCAAGGGGATCCATAAGTCTGGCAAGAGAAAAGTCCAGTAAGGAAGCAGTATTCAGGCTACATTGCCACATAAACAGAATCCAAAGAATAGCACTCAGACTGAGGGTGCCTCTGTACTGCCACCATGATATCATTTTAGCCACACTCTGTGGCATCATTTTATAGAGGAGAAGGAAAAGTAAGTAGAAGTTAGAATTGACTCAATAATTGCTTGAAATGGAGAAGCCAAGCTGGAAGAGCCCTGAAGAATCTTTAATCATGAAATGTAAGTGGTCTACCTGTCCACCTTTGGTACCCATTGGAGTGTGTACTGGAAAAGCAGGATTAGTTATGGGCAACAAGCAAGTCGCTTTGTCTTTGCACAACAGGGCTTAATGTATTACATTTTGAGATTCTGTTAACAGACAGTCTGTGTAAATGTGCCTCCCTGTCAATTTATGGTATCTATATCCATCTAGTGGTTTCAGACTTTGCCTAAAAGCTGGCATATCCCATATTCACATTTTGAAACCGCTTACAGGTAATGGAGGGCAGTGCCATTTAATATTTAAGAGCAAAGTGCATATTTTGACTTGGAGAGACCTGGTTTCAAATCTTCACTCTGCCATTTAGTACAAACCTTGCATGGCCCTGTATAAGCTGCCTAACCTCTCTGAACCCCAGATACCTCATCTGGAAAATGGAGGACTATGAACCCTATCACACAGTGTGGTGAGGGTGAAATGATATAACATAGGTAATAGAAATACATGCCCAGAATGTAACAGGTGCTCAATTTACAAGAGCTGTAACTATGAATTACATTCCTTCCTCATTCAGAAATCTGCCCCAGGATGGGAGGAGAATCCTGTGCCATCTTCAGAGCATCCTAGCAACTTTTCTGGCTTTGCTATTGCACAATTTACCTCTAACTTAATGATTCACTACACGTGCCCCCATGAGCTTCAGTGGTCTTCATATTTTAAAATAATTCCATGTCCTTCATTTAAAGATGAGTGAAATAATATTCTGCTGTCAGCTGACTTCTTTGTGGGAGTGCCTCACTAACTTGAAAGTGTTTATCATCACTATTATTGACATCTTTTCCACTAGATTCTCAAAAATATTCCTTCAGTCATACACCTAATATTTTTTTGACTGTTTAATGCGCACAAGGTACCATTCCAGACACCTGGGATATATCAGCAAATGGAGCAAACAGACAAACAGAATCCTGATCCCATGGAGCTTTGCATTCTAGTAAAATGACGATGAGAAAATTGACCTTTGCACTAAACCGCTGGCCATAGACACTGCTGCAATTTCCAGAGAAATCAGACAGGACAGAGATGTCTTTTTTCCACCTTGGTGGGAATGTGACCAGCCTCATAAGTACATGTTGCTATCTATTATTATGTTTAGCAATCATAAGAATCATAGTATCTGCTTAGTCCCTCCTTGCACTATACAAAGCAGTTGTGCATCCTGTACCTCATTTAATGTTCCTAGCCATCTTGTTAAATAGGTATTATCATTGTTACAGCCACTTTACTGTTGAGGATGCTGAGACTCAAATAAATGAAAGTCTTTGTCCACTGTCACACAGCCCAGTGAAAGTGAGGAAGTCAAACCTTCTGATTCCAAATCCTATTATTTCCCCAAGGCTGAATGTAGTACAAGCAGCCCCAACCCATGAAGACTGAGAAAAAGGATGATCATACCCCAGGATATGCAGGGCAGTGTGTGTGTGTGTGGGGGGGGGGCGGGGGTGTCACTAAAAGAGAGAATGCTTATCAAAGAATGAAAGGCACTTGCCTCAGTGCAATGAGTGATGTTTCCACAGCCCTGGGGGCTCCCATCCATAGCCAAGGACTTAGTACATGCCTGATAATCTGCTGGTTGACTCCACCATTCCAAGGACAAATGGCCCACATCTTCCCTTCCCAAACATCACAATGTCTGACCCACCAAAGGCTTACTTTAGCTGTGCAGAGACCTCACTGACAGCTAGGTCCACACTCTTGATCATGTGGGACAGAGAAAGATAGTAATTTCCTGTTCATATCCTTATTAAGAGATAAGTCTGCCAAACCTGGAGTGGGGCTGGGAGGCAGATACGAGGAAGGAGCTCACAGCAACCAGTGCACTTTTGGCTTCTCTGCCTTAAGAGAGAGACACAACAGACCCTGGGTTTGCTACCACCCTTGGTGTCCAAAAGCCATAAACATGACTTTTGGCTGGTGGTTCCTCCCTACAGCAAAGCAGGACACAGTAGGGTGCAGTGGAAGAGGAAAGCTACTGCAGTCCATGGGTTCTTGGAGTGCTAGATATGGTGCATCCCACTAGTTCCCCCTTTGCTTTCCTATATCCACTCTGGTGCCAACTACACTCATGGAACTGTTTTCAGTATACATGTGGGAACACAGATGCTGATGGAGATAGACTGTGAGATACTTTGAGGAAAACCCTAGCATAGTGGTCTAACTGGATTCCTGCTCTAGGTACACAGCTTCTTCCACTCTTCTGGCATGCCCACTTCTGACAGTTTTCTTTAAACAAAACAAAACAACAAAACAAAACAAAACAACAAAACAAAACAAAACACAACACAACTGATAATTCAGAGGCTTTTTTTAAAAAAACAAAATCTATTTGCTGGTTTTATTCTCATGTAATCTCATCACTGATCCACACACTTCTTGCCAGGACTGGAGAGGCATATGGGTCATGATTACAAACCTGGCTGGAGAATATTGGGTGTCACAGTTTTCCTGGTCCTTGGACCTCAGGGTCTGGCCTGGGTAGCCCCACTCCTGGCTGCTGGAGCTCTTGTAACCTGCCCTGTGGGAGTCTATTGACTGAGGGTGGAGGGTTTGGGGGCATCAGTCACATGGTGACGGGAAGGAGGAGCCATTCTTTTCTTCAGGCAGCATGAGCTCAATGACCAGGGCCCTATGTTGAGGCCCTCTGCTGTTGACGTTCTTCAGGAGTTCTCAGTCTTTGTATTTGTTAGTTACATGACCCAAGCCTCATATCAAAGGCCGACATGCCATGGACTGAGGTTTTCTCAGGGAATCAGTCTGATTTTACAGAGTTGCAGGGAAGAACGGGGTGCTGAGAGACCCCTTGGAAGTTCTGAAGAAATCTTTGCTACGTTGGCAGCTCTGGCTCACGGGGTAGGATTCCACTGCCATTTCCTCCTCACTCCTCTTTTTCCTCCCAGATACCTGTCTGCAGCTTTGCATCCTGATCTCTTATTCCCTGACCTGGCATGTAGGTTGTTTGTACTCACTCCTTCATCACCCTCTGCACACGTGCACTCTATCTTCTTCTTTCTCTAGCAAGATTCTTGAGACTAGTGTTTGGAAAGAACAGCAGATACATGTGTTTTCTCTTCACAGCTGCATTCCAAGAGGGTCATGCCAGGGCGGGTGGGAGGCCTCACAGCAGGGGGAGGAAGCAGGGAACAGTGAACAGAAGGAGCAGAGAAGCAAGCTGGCATGTCTCTGCCCTTTGGAGCTGTCCAGGCTGGGTACCAGGAACTGGGTTCTTCTGTGACCCAGGCCTCCTGGAAGGCTGTAATTGCCACCTACTCACAGTTAACTATTGCTCAGAACCTGGAACCATGCTGCTTGCCCTCAACTCCCCCCCCCCCCAACCTACGATTTCTATGGAAGGTGTGTGTATGTGTGTGTGTGTGTGTGTGTGTGTGTGTGTGAGAGAGAGAGAGAGAGAGAGAGAGAGAGAGAGAGAGAGAATGTGAGAGAATACATGTATGTGCACATGTTTCTGTGTGAGAGAGCCCACTTGCTTGTCTGTGTGTATGTGTGTAAGAGAGAATATGTGAGAGAGCATTGTGTGTGTGTGCGTGTGTGTGTGTATGTGAGAGATCGCACTTGCATGTCTCTGTGCATGCTTGTGTGTGTGAGAGAGAGACAGAGAGAGAAAGAGAGAGACAGAGACTGTTAGATCATTTGGCTTCACATCTATATATTCTAGGCCTGGGAAAGAGGGAAGAACCAGAAGCTTAGAAATGCATCTTTAACCTTCTTTCTTTCTTGAGATTTGGGTAGTTTTGGTAGTTTTGGTAGACATAACTTGCTTCTCCTTTTCATGTGTATATATGTGTGCATGTATGTTTGTGTTAGTGAGTATACCTGCTTTTGTAATGTGTGTTAGTTTCTAGGTGTGTGTGTGTGTGTGTGTGTGTGTGTGTGTGTGCATTTGTGTGTATTTCTGGATGTCATCCCCCAATCTGAGATTTTTTCTCTCCTGATGGGTACACATGCATATGCTTGTGTACTTCCATGTGGCATGTGAGACTATAAGGTGCCTATGAATTTTTAGATATGTTAGTGGGTGTGGAAGTATATGTGGTGTACTGATGGCAAGTGTGTACATATGGCACCTGATTGTGCATGTACGCCTGGGTGTGTGTCTGTCTGCCTGGGAATGTAAGCCTATAAGCACACACTCAGAAGTGAAGATAGGGATGGTGTCCCATCTAGGAGAGTCTGAACATGTGTGAGGCAGCTGTCTGTGGGTATGGGAGTATACGAGTGCATCTTTAGGAAGAGGTGGTTGTATTTCTGTATGACTTGGGAGGCAAGGTGGAGTTTTCACCTTCTGGAAGAAAGGGAGGCTTACTTTACCACTTTTGGGGCCTAGGACATGTCTGTCAGAACTCCTTGGTCAATGAGCTGAGAATGAGAGCTGAGGCTATGAGTACGGGAAGGGACAACAGAAAGGTCAGGAGGGTCAGAGAAGCCTATAAAAAACAAGTGTAGTCAGACAAATTTCAAGAACTGGGGGCACAGAGCAACCATGTCAGGAACAAACTTGAGGGTGGCAGAACAGCCCATGGTATCTTGGCTTCTGTGAGCTGTCTTAGGGATGGGGGTGAGAGGGGCAGCCCAGATGAAAGATCAGACATGGGCAGTAAACAACAGGAAGATGTGCTGCAGCCAAGAGGCAGAGGAACATTGCGGGGAAGGTGGGCCCTCCAGACAGCAGAAAAGGAAACAGGTTCTCAGGGAAAGGAGACCCCCTGGCAGGCTGGGCTGTGGCACGACTTTCCACTTACTATTGGCCTGAGGGTCACATTTGCATGGACTAGTACCGAGCCAAGTCCCGGGTCTTGTGTGGCTGAGATGACACAGATGATGGCTGATGACAGGCTAAGGTGGTATGTGGACTGAGTTTGATGATCAGCCTTGGGGCAAAGAGCAGTTCTATCCTGCTATATGTTTGTAGGGTATTATTTGCTATTGTTTGGGCTTTCCTTTTGCCTCTTAGTACAATTCCTCGAGGCAAATACTAATTTTGTCCTGTATGACCCAAGGAGCAAGGGGATTCCTACACAAGAAGGGTGGGGAGACCAGAGTTCAGAGGCAGCCAGCTTCTCTGAACTGCCCCGGGTGCACAAAGAGAGGGGGAGCTGTCATATCTGTTCATTACCCAGCTAGGCAGTTTCTCTTCAGCAATGCATTAATTGTGTATGTATGAGAGTACGTGCATGGGTGGGTGCATGCATGTACACACTTTGAATTGTCCAGATCAGTGTTTTAGAGTTTCCAACTGCTAGGTGCATTGTGTTGGAGATTGGGGACTTGTTTGAAGATAACCTTGATTGGAGGGTAGGAGGTGAGGGGGATTGGTATTCTGAGAGGGGCAGTGTGGGTTTGGCAGAGATGCTTCAGAGTTCACATTTGATACAAGGTTGGGGACAGGACCACATCATGTACCTCCACACAGAATGCAGCTTGACTCTGGCACCTGGGCCCTGGCAGCTGTGTGAACTGCTTGGGATCAATATTGACATATTGAGGGTCATCATCTTACCTGGAGGCTATACTGAAGTTCTCTCAGGGGACTTCAAGATTGCTTGTTGGAACTGTAGTGAATAGATAGGTCTTGATAGCAATTTGTGTCACCCTTCTGGGACTCCCAGGCACAAAACCTGTGGGAATCTTGGCCAAGAGTGCTGATGGGATCAACAGTGTTAATAGCGGGGGCTCTGAGTCATGGTACTTGTTTCTACTGATGTACAGAAAACTGGTATAAATGTTTATAAATATATGTGTGTAGCATTAAATATTAAATGTATAGCATAAAGATATATAAATATCTTATATATATATAATATAACCTTATATTATATAATAGTTGTGATTATAGTTTTTATCATATTCATTATTATTATCATCAGTAACACTTTCCTCACTATACACTGAAAGTGTACCCACAAAAATTAGCACAGGTAACTTCTGGATGGTGGGATTAAGACTAAATATTTATCAAACTCTTTCTACTTTCAGGGCTTGCAGAAATGTGTGCAATGAGCATGAAGGTTTCCTACAATCATAAAATACAAAAAGCTACAAAGTAAGTTCCAGCCTTCCTTGACCGTCAAGACCCAGTGGAAGTCTTGACCACTGTGATATATCTTCTTTTTGAACTCCCATACTCCTTCTTGGGCACACAACTCTCTTGATGCTCCATCAGCAATCAAATCACTTGGTATTTCTTCTTCTTTTTATTTGCAACTTCTTGTTATTCAATCTCCTTCATGACAAGGACCATATTTTGTAATAGCAACCACTGATTGGATGTCTCTGATGGGCCAGGAACTGTGCCAGAGCAGAAGGGATGAAAGTGCAGTCTTTGGACGCTTGATGCTTTGGAAAAGTGCGTTACCAATCTGTGGTAAGTACATAATTTAAGAGTACATGTATAGAAAGTTCTTACAGCACGTGGTGAGAGTCTCTACGATGTTAACAAAAATCGGGGCTTGTATTTTGTGTGTCTTTGCCATTTTTCTGCTTTCTGTTACTTCATTTTCTTTGCAGTAAACAAATGTATTGATCCATGAGTGACTGACTTGGGGAAAAACAAATACTCATCCTTCACCACAGACAGTTTGAGAAGCAGTAGTCTAGGGGCTTTGTGAAGATCAGGTGATTTATTTTCTACAGCATGTCTATAAAGCAAGAGACATTATTCATGTTTTCAGTGGCATACACGGAGGCTGATACAACTTAGATAATTTCTTTTTTAATTTTTAAATATAATTTATTGTCAAATTTGCTAACATACACTGTGTAAAGTATGCTCTTGGTTTTGGGGGTAGATTCCCGTGGTTCATTGCTTACATAAAACACCCATTGCTCATCCCAACAAGTGCCCTCCTCAATGCCCATCGCCCATTTTCCCCTCTCCCCCACCCCACCCCAATCCACCCTCAGTTTGTTCTCTGTATTTAAGAGTCTCTTATGGTTTGCCTCCCTCCTTCCCCGTTTGTAACTGTTTTTTCCCCTTCCCTTCCCCCATGGTCTTCTGTTAAGTTTCTGAAGATACACATAAGAGTGAAAACATATGATATCTGTCCTTCTCTGACTGACTTATTTCAGTCAGCATAATACCTTCCAGTTCCATGCACGTTGCTGCAAATGGCGTGATTTCATTCTTTCTCATTGCCAAGTAGTGTTGCATTGTATATATAAACCACATCTTCTTTATGTATTCATCAGTTGATGGACATTTAGGCTCTTTCCATAATTCGGCTATTGTTGATTTCAACTAGGTCCCCAAGCTACCACATAGAAACCTTGGGGTTGGGACCAACTCTTGCTCCATTGGTGCCCAGCACTTGTTTATCTTACTAGGACTTCGGAAATTCTGATTACATAATCCTGGTGGCTGCTCTCCACCTTCTACGTGGACCAGTGATGCCTGAGGACCAGCTTAATGACAGCCTTTATTGCAATCCCTGCAGCAGGGATGGGGAGCATCTTGGAGGAGCTTGTCTCTGAAAAGAGGGATACAGTTTCAAGCATGTTACCTAAAGCACAGTTTGAAGGGAAAACAGAATAAAACAATACTTGAATGTTCATTTACAGAGACGTGGGTGCCTAAAGGCCTTGATTGCCATTTCTGGGTCAGGGCTATTGGAGTGTGTGTGTGCCTCGAAGGAGCTCATCTATAAAATAATCTGACCTCCAAATCTGGGCCTTTGGTCTCTTTCTTCTTTCTCTGTTCTTTTTTTCTCATAGAGTCTGAATTCATTCTTGCTGGCTTAGATTAGCCATATGATTATTCTTTTTCTGGGATAGGCTTAGACCCTATGACCTGAGACCCAATCCTCTGAAAGCTTTATCTGGCCTCAGGCTTATTCTGCAGATGGGGTTTCACCTCACTGTGAAGCTCATTCCTTGGGGTCATATCAGATGGGGTTGTTTGCTAGACAAGTTTGGTAGGGAGTAGGAAGACTCGAGAATGAAACCAACTGAAGGAAGCCCAACGAGAACAAAACGAATCGTGTCTGTGTGTGTGTGTGTGTGTGTGTGTGTGTGTGTGTGTCCAGCAGCCTGAAGGATAGTGTTCTGAATGGCACAGTGGCCTTTAGTTTGATCAGAGTTGTTAACGTCCCCAGGGAGCTGCTGTCTTGGCTTGGTTGGACAACAGATCTTCAGGTAGTAAGGATGTTCTAAAGGTCAAGGAGAGGTCAGTTCTGTGGTTCTGGGATGTCTGCCCCACTTGGAGCTGGGCCAG
This sequence comes from Acinonyx jubatus, assembly GCF_027475565.1. Taxonomy (NCBI): domain Eukaryota; kingdom Metazoa; phylum Chordata; class Mammalia; order Carnivora; family Felidae; genus Acinonyx; species Acinonyx jubatus. The sequence goes on along the minus strand of NC_069389.1, from coordinate 46,983,207 downwards.
TCGTCAGAAGAGGGGTCTATTTTAAGCAAGCCAAGATCACAGGGGCTGTGCTACTCAGCCTCAGACTTAGAATAAAGCTCCAACACTGAATACAGCACCAGTTGTGTCATATAGGAAACTGAGGCAATTGTATTTTGTGTGTCTTTGCCGTTTTTCTGCTTTCTGTTACTTCATTTTCTTTGCATTAAACAAATGTGGCTCTCATGTGGTCATTTCAAGCAGCTGTGGTTCAGTGGGGAGGCTCCATAACAATGTAAGAGGAAGGAAGAGTACTTCCACGCTGACTTGCCAGCAGGTCTGTGCCTATGGTTATAAGGCTGCCTCGGGAGTCAGACTGTTTGGATTCAAAACCTTACTCCTCCGATTGCTTGCTTGGCCAACAAGTACCCTTGGCCAACCCACCGGAACAGCTTGTGCAGCACATCTCTAACTTATAAAATGGGGAATTTCACTCCTCCCTGCTGAGTACTTCCCTTCAGCACCATGCTATTTCTTCCATCTGAAGTAGTCTTTTCCTGACTCTCTCTTCCCCCAGCAGATGCTGCTCAATTTCTTTGCTCCCCTTTGCAGCAAAACTCCTTTTAAGTCTTCTCTATACTTACTGACTCCTCCCTTCCCATTCTCTCTTAAACCTGTCCAAAGCAGACCTTATCACCCAATCCTCTAATGAAGCTGCTCTCATCAAGGTCACCAGAGGCCTCTGCATTGCTAAATCCAACGGTTAACTCCTCCTCTTATCTCACCTGGTGTCGGCACTTTGAGCATAGTTGACCACTGGCTCTCCCTTGATACACTTTGCTTCACATGTCTCCTGGGACACTACATTCTTGGTCTACAGCACTGATGAAACTTCTCAGTCTTCTCAGTTGGCATCTCCTCATCCCTCTGATCTGTTTATGCTGCGGGTCTCTGTCCATGATCTTCTGCTCTTCCCTATGTACACTCACTCTCTAGCTGATCTCATATAGTCTCATGGCTTTTAAATGCCATCTATATATCTTAGGCACGACCATTCAGCCAAATTCCTGACTTCTCTACAACTGCCTACTCAACTCACACTGAGTGCCAAAGAGACATTAATTCAATATGTCCAGAACTTAATTCCTTATTCCCCGTCCCCCCCCCCCCAATCTATAAAACTCATTCCAACTTCACTAACTACAGTCATTACTCATATCAGTTGGCAGCCATTCCATTCTACTAGTTGCTCGGGCAAAAAAACAAAAAAAAGAAACAAAAAAACCACCACCACCACCACCACAACAACACACACACACACACACACACACACACACACACACAAAACATAGACAAACCCCCTCCCCCCCCACACACACACACATGAAACCCTGGAGTCAGTCTTGACTCCTCTCTGTCACTCTACATCCAAACCATCAGGAATTCTGTTATGTCGACCTCAAATGTATCCAGAAACTGATTAGTTCTCACCATATCTACTACTACTGGTAGATGATCCAAACCACCATCATTTCTAGCCTGACTTATAGCGATAGCTTCTTACCTGGTGTCCCTGCTCCCACCCTTGCCTGTTTTCACTCTATTGTCAACATAGTAAGCAGTTCAAAGTTTTCCTTCCAAAAGGTAAGTCAGATTGTGCCACTCCTCTGCTCAGTCCCTCACTCCCTCCCTCCTCTGCCCCCCCCCCACATTCTACTGCACACAAGAGCCAAGTTCCTTAAAATGGCCTACTAGCCCCCACATAATGTGGGATTCTGTTAATACCTCTGACCTCATCTCCAACTCTTGTCCTTTTTGCTCACTCCACAGCAGCCACACTGGCCTGTCCACCCTTCCTCGAATGTGCTTAGACACTCCTGGGCCTTGGAGACTTTGCACTAACTGGTTCTTCTGCCTGAACAATATTTCCTTTATATATCAGCAAGGAAACCCCCCTCACCTTCTTCGTTTCTTTCTACCCTGCTTACCCTTTAGTAGAATTTAATGCTTCCTTTCTTTCCTGGCATCTCCAATCTGCCCGAACCCTGTTCTGTGTGAGCTTACCACTGCCCCCTCCCCACCCCTGCTGACCAAAGTACTTGTCACCTTCTAAAGTACTGCCTAATTTGTTATTTAAAAGGTTTACCTTTTTATTTTCTGTTTTTGTGCAGAAGAGCTTGTGATTTTTTCATATATGTATTCCAGAGGACTGACACAAATAGACCTTTGTAAATGTGTGTCGAATGAGTAAATGGATGACTTGTTAGATAGTCACAACATCCAAAATAACATAGGCCCGGTTATTTTCAAGACTTTACAGGTAGAGAATGAATCTAGGGGCCTCCTTGGTCACAGTTACAGAGGGGATTTCGGGCACTTTCTCATACGTTGCACATTTTGAGATAACATTTGCAAGGGTGTCATTTGTTGCAGGGAACTGAGGCAGAAGTTGACCAGTCAAGAATTGGGCCTGATTTTCACCGTTTATGGGCTCTACCTTCCCACTCCAAACCACCCTGGATGAGATTTATGTCTGTTGAGTGGTGAGCGGTACAAACCCAGAGTCCACTTCCCCTCCCCAAATCTATTTTGCAAGCGCTGGATTGCTCCAGACCTATTCTTCTATATAGCGTTGGCTGAGCCGAGACCTTCCTTTGTGCAAGTGTCCTCACTCAGATTTTCAAAGAAATTCCATTAGCTCTTTGATGTTTAACTTTTTCATGGCTCACAAGCCCTGGAATAACCTGTATACAGGTCTCAGTACATCTTCATACCAATCACCCTCCTCTACCACCACCACTGCTTCAAAATCATTTCCTTTAGAGCACTGGAATTCTTTGCTTCTGCCAAAGGAAGGAGACAGAGGGATCCTGGCCCCTACCTGCATCACAAGGGTGAATGTGAGCCCAGGCAGAATCTGTATCTGTCTTTCACCATGGCCATGGTCTGCTGTGCACCTGACTGCTGAGGCCATGGCCACAACACTGGGCCCAAGGAGGACCCCCTCCCCCCCATCAGCCTGTCTTCTTGCATGGCCAGATAGCCAACTGCTTGCTGCCTGTGTCTTATCCCAGGCACTCTACTCTGCTCAAGGTAGGGTTCTGGTGGTCCATTGTACCTTCTGGACAGAAAACAGCATCATCCAGCAATGTTTCAGGCCCAGAAAGATTGCCGTTTGGTTGGTTCACTGTGTGATAGCCAGGGCCTGGGATTTGAGGATTGATGGAGCATTCAGGGTGGTGAAGTTTCTGAGCAATGTGTCATGATGGAGAAGACACATTTGTCTTGTAAAGGCAATACTCATTCTACACACAGCAACCCCTGAAAGATGCCTAGCAATTGGGGCCACAATAATTCAGAATAAAGGAACACCCACAGCTAATCCCGAAATGGTTTATTAATCTTATTTTCCCATGCCTCCTCACCCGCCTCAGCATGCTCCTTCTCACTTTTACCCTGGGTTGTGGTGGACTTTGAAGACAGAGGACTTCCCCAAGGCTAGGTGGAGGCCCAGGTGTCCTGTTGATGCATTCTGTTGTTTTACTGTAATAGTGTGAGCTTTAGACTTGTCCAGCCCTGAGTTCATGTCCAAGGCTGTCACTGACCAAACAGGTGACCCTAGCAACTTTCTTCTGATATCTGACCCTGAGTTTCCTCCTCTGTAATCTTGGCCTGGGGGGCCAACATATCTTGTTGGACTGTTGCAAACATTAGAGACAATGTATGAAAACAGCCACCAAAGTGCCTGGCACAATTTAGGCACTCAGGAAATGGCAGCTATTACCCTTACTTTTGGGCTCTGTATCCCTGAGCTCCCTAAACAACTGGAGTATTCTAGGACCCAGAAACTCAATCCACTTTAGAGGCATTCTGGAAACTAAAACTGCAGCTTTTCCACTCACTGTGTGGAAACTCTGTTGGGGTGGGGCTAGCTTAGGTTGCTGACTTACACAGCAAGAGGTTCCCAGCTTGTGTCCCATCTGGATACTGCTCAAAGCTCAAAGAATCTATGTAAATGGAATGAGGAATATTCTCTTTTTCTCACCACCTTCCAGAAGCTCCTCTCCCTGCTTCTCTCTCAGCCCTGCCATTCATTTCACAGCCACAGGAAATCCCACCCTTGCTCAGCATTTACCTAATCAAATGAAGATTAACTCTTTGCAGTACCCATGTGGTATGTTGGGGGGTGCAAAGGGGCGGGAGACACACTAAACCTCCAGGCCAGGGGAAGAGTGAGCCTGGGTCATTAATTGCTTCCTTGCTGGGCTAAGGCAGGTCACCGAAGCCTTTGTGCCTCCCTGTGGAGCCTCCTGCCTGAGGCTTTCAGGATCCCAGCAGTCATTTCTTTTACAGTGCAGTTTGTGGCATACTCCCACTCTTTCTCCCTTTATACTGGGTACTACTGGTTCTCTGACTGAATTAAGCTTCTTGGCCCACACTTGCAAATAACCAATTTTAGACAATTGGGTGATTATTCCCCACCAGAGCCAAAGAAAACATAGATTCAGACAGGCTTTGGAAGGACATCATTTCTTCCCCTGAGCTAGCTGGGGCTTCCTATAAAACAGGAGTAAGTATACTGACCTGGCAGAGATAATATGTGACAAGCCCCTGGTACAGAGGAGATGCTCAATAAATCTTTGCTTTGCAAGCTCTCCCACTTACTAGCTGACTGACCTGGAGCTGACGGACTTCTATGAGCCCCTTTCCATAAAAGGGGGAGAATTTAAAGTCAGCCTTGTCCCCAAACAATTTGAGGCTGCAGTTGGCATTACTGAGACCTGTCCCATGGACTTCACATGTTTCTTTTGAAGACAGACCTTGTAAGTGCACTGGCAGGCAGAGATGGAAAGCAGGGTAGCCTATAGGAAAGCACTCTGGGTTTGCCGGGACCAGATGTGGGGTCTTGTCTAGGATCTGTCACTTGCCACCCCTGCGGCTCTAGACAGGAAAGTCACTTAGGAATCCGAACCTCAGATTTACACCTTATCTACCTCTGGAGGTGGCATTGACAAATACAGCTCCCCTGGGACCAGAAACATGCCTTTTCATTTTCTGCAGCCCCAGTTTCTGTCACACTGCCTGAATCATAGAAGGCTCTCACTATTTTCTTGTTTGCTGAATGAATTTGGAGCTGCTGAGGTGTCATAGTTCCTACTTTTGTTTGAAGCCTCCTTAGCCTTCAGGCTGATGTCTATGGGTCCCTGGGCCTTTGCCAGAAAGTCATTTGTTAGCCTGCCCTGGCCCAGTGACTTTACTTTGCATACAGCCAGAAGCAAGGTAAGACTAACTGGAGGCAAAGAGAGAAGAAGGTACCCTGGCCACTCTTTTGTGTGTGATAGCTGCTCCCTCTGAGCCCCACAAAGCTAGGTGAGGCACCCTTCCTTGGGGTTCCCTATTAGAGGACTTAGTTCATACAGTGTCTAGCTCTAGGGGTAGATGTGGTAGGCTTTGGGGGTGGCCAGAGCGTCTTATGTGTGTTCTTTGCCTATAGCTGAAAAGAATTTGAGGGACGACTCCTACATCTCCAGAATTGCTGCAGGGTGAGGTAGAGGATTCAGAACTCCCTGGTGATAGCATAGATGGGAAGGGCATTGAGCTCCTTGGTATAATGAGGTGAGAAAGCATGAAAGCTCCTGGAGGTGGGAAGAAACCTGATACCACATGCTTAGTACACCATGAGCCACCATGCCAGGTAGCCCTCTGGACTAGCTACCCGGCTGAAGGAGAGAGTCAAAGTGCTAACTCTGCTCCTCTCTCACCCCAGAGTGTGTACCCCCCACCCCCCACCCCCACTTTTAAAACAATTGGTACACCTTAACAAACTGCAGGGGTTTTTTGTTTTTTTAATTTAATGTTTATTTTTTGAGAGAGAGGGAGACAGAGGGTCTGAAGCAGGCTCTGCACTGGCAGCCCAGAGCCCGATGTAGGGCTCAAACTCAGGAACTGTGAGACCATGACTTGGGCCAAATTCGGCTGCTTAACTGACTGAGGCACCCAGGTGCCCCAACAAACTGTAGTTTTTGAGAGAAGTGCCAGGTTACCTTTCAGAGATGCCACAGGCCCAGTCTTCTCTCTGACTCATCCAAGAGGCTCTGCTGTTTTTTGCTTTCTTAAATTATTTTTATTCCGGGATTATCATTATTACTGACCATTTTTGTTCTCATTAAGATCAGCCATAACTCCCACCCTTTGAGTCTCTAGCTTCTGCTCACCTCTTTCCCACCTTATTTCTTTTTTCTCCACTTCCCCCCTTGACATAACCTTAATCCTACAGTGGAGCATTTTTTCCCCTAATGTCCATGCGGCCTTTAGTGCCTCCATAATTACTCCTTTCCCATCTTCAATACTATTTTCAGACCTCAGGTTGTCATTTCACCAAGAATTTTCTGACAGTCTCATGTTTTTAATTTTTGTAGTATCCCACAATGTCCTTTATCCTGCAACCACCCCACTCTCCCCTGCCCTCCCCTCAGGATGATTAGGTGTGTTTTCTATTTCCACAGTACCCCATGATAGTCCCTCCCCTCTGCCAATGCCCCTTCCCCCAGGCTGGGTTAGGTATCCAAAAGTACCTAATGCACAGTATTTCATACTATGCTCTGAGGCCCCTTTTAAATTTCCCCAAGCTTATTTAAGCATCTTTTGGATTTTCATAGAATCCTGTGATATCCTCTCTCCTGTCTCACCTCCAAGACAGGTCACAGAAGTGTTTCTAAATTTTTGTGGTAGCCCACACTCACTCCCTATTACAGCATTTACCACACTGCCAGTTTACATATTTGTCTTTCCCATGTAATCTAGAACATTCTTTAGAACTGAGGGCTGTGTGCCATGGAGGATCCCCAGAACCTAGACTGGTGCCTCATACATAACCGGTGGTCAATAAATGAACAAGGTGTCCTCGTCATTATAGTTTTATTTTTTTCTATATTGTGCAGTAGCTAAGGAAATTCATGGTAGTTGTCAGTTTTCTTTATACAACAGTAGACACAAAGGTTTCAGAAAGGTCAGACATAAAAGAATTTCCCCATCTTTCTCTCACATACCGGTTTATTTCAAACTTTTCAGAATTACCTATTTCAATGATATAAAATATGTACCAGATCACAGAATATGATGGACTCATTTTATAAGGGTAGTAAAACTGTTATACTAAGTCTCAATGACAGACAAAAAGAAAAAACATATCCTTTCTGTAATCATCTTTTTAATCATATTATGACCTTCATCACTATATTAAGACGTATACAATTGTACAATATTTTGCAGTTAACAATTAGCACTGATCACAAATACCAAATGTCTCCCTTTTCCCATCATGTTCAACTCAGCGCCCAGGTAATCTACTCCTTTGGGTACCTCTGATGCTGTTTCCAACCCCCTCAAGTGTCTGCTCCAGATTTCCCTAAGGTGCAGTGTAACCCCTAGCACCTGAATTAAGGATAGCCTCAACTTCTGCATCATCATCGGAATCCCAATCATAATTACATGGCCAGTCCTTGGAGCATCGGTTACGCACCCTTGCCACAAAATGCATGACTTTCAGCTTGCTCGATTCCACATGTGCTCTAGGTCCCCAGAAGAACTCATACTCCACGGGACTGCTACGTGGCACCGGCTTATAAATCAGGTACCCTCTGCGCACAAACTCCTCTGTGACGACCTTCTTTGGATCTCCAAAGATGCTGTGCTGCCGGCCAGGCTGCATCCCCAACTTCCCAAGCACTTTCCAGACCAGGGCCTCCTTGGCGCTGTTGCCCATGATGAAGATGAGGGCTAATATGGACATCAGGAGACTTTTCTTGGTGCCTTGAAAATTGCTCCGGGCTACGGAAGGCTTTTGTACTTGAGCAGTGCTGGAGGCTTCCTCAGGTGTAGTGGAGGCCTCCTCCGGAGTGCTAGGGTCTTCTTCAGGGCCACTCTGGTCGTCCTCCGGGGTGCCTGGGGCCAGAGAAGAGGCCATCGGGGTCTCAGAAGCTTCTGAGGCCTGGATCTTACGATTGTTGCGGTTCTCTTCCGCGGCTCTTGCGTTACGGCGGCGCCGACTCTTCCGACCCCGAGGCATGTCTCCCACTATGGGTGCCGAGCCTATTGCAATTCTAGGGAATGATGCCTGCAACTTCTGCAGAAAGCAAGTATCTCTACCTTAAGCGGCCGCTGCTGAAACCACCAATGTCAATAGTCTTTGTAGCAACAAGCCAGATGTTCTCAGCGACAAAGCTCACTCCCAGGGAAACAAAAATGCGCAAGCAACAGCCGCCTGCATTCACTCCCGCTGCAAGAGCCAGAACGCTAAGCAAAATTGACTCCGCCTTTTCTGCCACGCACTCACTGACCTCCAAAGAGGAAGTGGGCGGCTCCTCCACCCAAATATCCGCTCTCAGATAGGAAAAGAGGCATGACAAGGCAGGGGTGGGACTGCCAGAGATGGCAGCTAGGGATTGACAAGGGCAGGAGAATGCACAGGAGAAAAGAGCATAGGGCTCCTGTATTTTTCAGTCTAGTACAAAATTTGCTAGCGGGTATTGAGAAAGAATGTGCCTTTAATTCATTCTCACAGAAGGCAGGCTGTACATATATGAGTATCGAGGGGGTGGTGGTGGAGGGTTTGGGGGGATGGAGTTGAGGGGTGTATTTATGGAAGGTTTCAGCTGGTCTCAGTTCTCCTATCCTGTGTTGGCTTACACAGCATATTCATTCACCATCCCCGTTCTCAGAAATAGTTTATGTGTATAGGAATTAATTTGTGGGCCATCTAGGATCCACCTAAGATGTCTATGGCTGAATCACTGGGTGATTAGGGGAAGTGGGGCTTCAAAAGCAGCAAACAGTGTGCAAGAGGTGCAGAACCTTTAAAATGTTCTGTATTGACGGGATTGTTAAGCAGAGTACTTACTGGATCAGACTTTCATTGCACAGCTTCACAGAGGCTGTACAGACTGTTGTCTGGCAGGTCACTTAGGAAGCAATTAGAATAAGAAGCAAGAGGGAAACAAAGTGAGCCTTAAAGCAGTTTCCATGGGGATGGAGAGGCAGAAAGGCATTTTAAGGGTCATGATGGACAGGCTTTAGGGACTGATTGGATGGAAGAGGGGAAAGAGGAGAGGGTGGTGGAGTGCAGATTAACTCTGAGGTTTCTAGGCTCCAGTCCACCTGAATGCCTGATTTATTTTGGTTGTTTAATTCATTTGGCAACCCTAATGTAATTCAGAGCATACTCTCAACTTTATCCACTCTGGTTCTTTGCTTACTGCTTTCTCTGTCTGAATTGTCTTTCCTTTCATCTCCAACTATCTAAATTCCGTCTGCCTGCTTACAGGCCTCTTCCTGCCTGAAGTTTGTCTTCCTGGAAGAGTAATGAGTCCATGTTTGCTCCTCTCCCCCCGAGGGAGGAGTCTCTATAGCAAGCACTCTGTATCTTTCTTATGTCATTCCAAAGATACTATTTTGCATAAGTCACTTCACCTCTCTGAGCCTCGATTTCCTCATCTATAAGGTGTGGTTAATTAAGTGCTGGCCTCATAGGGTTGTGAGAATTAAATGAGATAACAAATGAACAGCACTTGCCATGCAAGAATCACAGCCTTTGCCTCTCAGGTGTTTCAAGCAGTATGTGAGAGTGGCATTTAATATGCATGTTGAAAGAATGCATCTTGCATGTGTGTTTACCTGAACATTTTAAAAGCAAGCAAAAACTTTATACCTTTATGGCTGGAAGAGATTAAATGCTTGACAGGACCTCGTATTATAATCCCATTGAGGGGAAGGGGCCCTGTCTAGCCTCTTGATGTCTCCCAGACTTCAATAGAGTTTGTGGAATATCAGGATATGGTTACTCCTGGTGAATAAGTGTTGGGGTGGGGCAGTAGGTCCCATTCAGAAAGCAGAATTGCCAACTGAATTGCACCCAAAAAGGCCCAGTCCTCTGTACATGTGTAGAAAAGGGATGCTTGGTATAGAGTAACGAACATTGAACTGAGACCTAGGAACATGAGTTCTGGCCCAACCTGTGTTGCCTACAAGCTCTTTGACTTTGATGAGCTCACTTACCACCTCTGTCCTGTGACTTGTCCTCTGAACAGACAGGAAAAGGCTAAAAGGCTAATCTCTCCAGCCTTGTCTGCCAGGCCTGTTGTCAGGCTCTCTAGAAATCCAACAGTACATCCTGGCAACCCTGGATGAAAGCAGGTTCCTTTGAGCTCAGTTTTTTTTTCCTTTTGTTTGTTTTATGTTTGCTGTTTATGAATCGGTGTGGCTAGAGGACTGCAAAATCACCTATATGCTTTCAAATAGCTTCTCCATTCTGATGGGACTTTATGGGAATGTAAGCCAGCAAACTCATTCTCTTCCCAACGGTCACTTTCTAACTGAAATTTTCCTTATACCCAGAACCTACCAAGGCCTCCTGTTGAAGAAGCCTGGCCATAAACTAATTTGGGGAAGTGTATGCTTACTGCTGCATTTCCTTCTGCATACCAACCAGCTGGGTGAGGAGGGGGTGCCATCTCTCTGCCACAGCCTTCATCTGAGTGAACCTTTGCTCCACTCCACAACTAGGACAGGGCAGCTGTGCACAGCACCCTGGGTAGATCAGAGCCTACTGAAGAAATGTACAACCTAGAACTGCGACTTCCAACCAATTTCCTCAAAGGAGTAATCAGGAATAGTGTTTAAGTTGTGAGCTACACTCAATGTTCACAAAAGCTTAACAGAAATCACATTTACATAAGACAGGCCATAGAAGTTGTTAGTCAATAAACACTGTATTTAATACCCAGAATATCATCAGGCATGGTTTAACAGGAGGATATAAAAAAACCATGCCTCTGGGACATTGCGGACCACAGCTTTGTTTAGAGCAAGTAGCACATGACAAAGGAAGGGCAACTGACTTGTGAGGGCCTTAGGAGTACAAAGAGAGGAGGGAAACTAACACTGTGTGGTAGGCTATGTGTCCAAACTACCTTCAAACTGAAATCTTTACAACAACCTTTAATTACCAATGAAGCTAGAGAAAGGTTAGCTCTCTTGTCCGTGATCATAGCACTGCTGATGAATGTCAATATTTGGGCTCACATCTTCAGATTTCCAAGCCCTGGCTTCTGCCATCACACACCTCACAGCTGCTCCAATTGAGTGCACATTTAGTGGTTCCAGAGGGCTTAGTATGGAAGGGAGTATTATTGCTCTCTTGAATAGGAGCAGAAGTAAGAGATGAGAAAAGGGACAGATGTGGGGAGGAGCAAAGCAGGGATCATTACTCACTTTACCAGGTTTTCCATGACTGGCTCTGCCCCTTCCAAGCCATGTCAAGTCAAGTGTGTCACTTAACCTTTCTAAGCCTCAATTTCTCCTTCATCTGCAAATGGGTATGTCACAGTAGTGTTGTAAAGATTAAAGGGAAATAGTTCATGCAAGATAGGGTAGGCTGAAAAATTACCCCCAGACTCCAAAGGTGTCCACATCCCTATCCATAGAACCTGCAGCAAAAGGGAACTTTGAAGATGTGATTAAGTTAAAGGTCTTTAGATGGGAAGATTATCCTGGAATATCTGGATAGGCCCAAGGTAAATGCAAGAGTCCTTTATAGGAGAGAGACAGTAGAGTTAGAGTTAGCGAATCATGAAAGGATGGAAGCAGAGATCAAAGAAGAGAGAAGAGGCTACACCACTGGCTTTGTAGATAGAGGAAGGGAGTATGAGACAAGGGATATAGGGGGTCTCTAAAAGCTACAAAAGACAAGGAAGTGGATTCTCCCCTGGAACCTTCAGGAGGAACACAGACCTGCAGACACATTTTAGACTTCTGACCTCCAGAATTGTAAAATAGTAAATTTGGTTGCTTTCAGCCACTAAATTTGTGGTAACTTGTTGCATCAGCAGAAGTAAAGTCATACACAAGGCATGTGTATATCTCATTCATGGGGAATATGTAGTGAACAAGAGCCATGATTACTGTTGAGATGAATTTATACTATTGCCATATTTTCAGTGAAAGTACTGGTAAGGACTGGAGTGGGATATGAGACTGGGCTGGATACATTCTGTGGGGTTGTCTATTAACCCACCCATCCCAGGCACTGTCCTGGCTGTATGCCCAAGTGTCCATAGGCATTGCTCTCACCTGGGCAGACATCACTATAGCCACCACCTGGAGGTAAGTTCTGGGGGCGAGATAGGTAAGGAAATGCCAGGGTTAGTCCACACTACTTTTGTTGCCATACACTAATCACCTTTTGGTTGCCTGTGGGCCCTGTTCTGATGCCAGCCAGCACCTTGCCAGGGCATAGAGCACTCTTGGGCCAGTTCCTCCATTTGCAACAAGCTTTGCACAGATTGTGGGCCATGGCTTACTCAAACAAATGAGTTGGACCCTATCTGCTGTCCCTCTGGTCTGCTGACAATTTCTGGTCTGCTGGCGATTCTTTCTGAATCACTTCACGGTACAGGTATGGACTTGTTTTACAATTTCCAGGAATTAGGGCCTTTCAAGGAAGTCTATAGCATGTGCACTCCTACCATCATGAAACAAAAGCCATGTGATTACTTTTGGGGTTTGTTTGCTGGGTTTTAGGAAGAAATATCTTTACTACAAATTAATCTCAAGCATAGGGAGAAGAATAAAGATTAAAATTACAAACATCTGCATAACCCATGCCCCGCTGTCCCAAATTTAAAAATTAGGTCCTACTTTGGCCTATCCTTTACATTACAGATATGGAAAAACTCTCTGTTTACCTCTTCCCAGATCCACACTGCTCTTTCCCTCCTCAGTGGGGTCCTGCTATCATTAATTCAGTACTTATTACACCTATGAAGAATTGTACATATTTGTTACCTATTTCTGTGTCCATACACATTACATAGAATGCTTTTTAATGTTTGCGCAAGTTGATAAATGTAGCTCTAGTCATTTTAATTTAGATATACTATTTTTTTCAGTACTTGCAGTTTATCTTTCTCCTGATGATCTGGACTTTTGCAGTTTCCATTTTTTTTCCACAAGAAATAATGCTCTTATTAATACTTTTGTACCTGTCCCCTGAGAACATGTGCATAGTTCTCTAGGATCACCAACTGGTGTAGAGTTACTGGCTGCATCAGCATAAATGTGTTTTTTTTCCAATATATGAAATTTATTGTCAAATTGGTTTCCATACAACACCCAGTGCTCATCCCAAAAGGTGCACTCCTCAATACCCATCACCCACCCTCCCCTCCCTCCCACCTCCATGAACCCTGTTTGTTCTCAGTTTTTAAGAGTCTCTTATGCTTTGGCTCTCTTCCACTCTAACCTCTTTTTTTTTTTTTCCTTCCCCTCCCCCATGGGTTTCTGTTAAGTTTCCCAGGATCCACATAAGAGTGAAAACATATGGTATCTTTCTCTGTATGACTTATTTCACTTAGCATCACACTCTCCAGTTCCATCCACGTTGCTACTAAAGGCCATATTTCATTCTTTCTCATTGCCACGTAGTATTCCATTGTGTATATAAACCACAATTTCTTTATCCATTCATCACTTGATGGACATTTAGGCTCTTTCCACAATTTGGCTATTGTTGAGAGTGCTGCTATAAACATTGGGGTACAAGTGCCCCTATGCATCAGTACTCCTGTATCCCTTGGGTAAATTCCTAGCAGTGCTATTGCTGGGTCATAGGGTAGGTCCATTTTTAATTTTCTGAGGAACCTCCACACTGTTTTCCAGAGTGGCTGCACCAATTTGCATTCCCACCAACAGTGCAAGAGGGTTGCCGTTTCTCCACATCCTCTCCAGCATCTATAGTCTCCTGATGTGTTCATTTTAGCCACTCTGACTGGCGTGAGGTGATATCTGAGTGTGGTTTTGATTTGTATTTCCCTGAGAAGGAGCGACGCTGAACATCTTTTCATGTGCCTGTTGGCCATCCAGATGTCTTCTTTAGAGAAGTGTCTATTCATGTTTTCTGCCCATTTCTTCACTGGGTTATTTGTTTTTCGGGTGTGGAGTTTGGTGAGCTCTTTATAGATTTTGCATACTAGCCCTTTGTCCGATATGTCAAGCATAAATGTGTTTGGTTAAACCACATGGATTTCTGCTTTGTTTCACTTATAATTGAATTAGAATTGGATAATTCTATACACAATTTCCATTTCATTCTTTTTCCTGATCTACAATAAAATTTCTTCAACTCATACCTCTAATTCTTTCATTATAATGGCTGAATAATGTTCTTGCAGTGGTTTTACCATAATATCTTCAGGTATCCATCTACTGGCCAGGTACACAATATTTCCAAATTATTTTCCTCTCTACAAACAATGATTCAATAAGAGTTCAATCATTATTTTACTAAGATTTTTTAATGGAAAATATCTCCAACTATGAAAGCCAAATTTATATTCAGAATGTTTGATGAATGATTTAAACTTTTTTTTCTTCTACTTCAGTGGAAATCAAGATGATTTATGACTTTTTTTTGCTAAATCTTAAATAGAAAGCAAAGGCTTGCCTGATTAAATAATTCCATATATGATATATAAGGCTGGTTGAACATTATCCCAAAGCCAACTGAATGGGGCATTGCTGAATGGTTTGCAGCAAGGGACTGATGAGGTCAAATTAGTAGTTTAGCTAAATATTTTTGGCTGCAATGTGGAGAATGAAGTGCATGTGGGGAGGGTGAAGAGTTGAGCGGGAGACCTGATAAGGGGTTGTTGCCCTCATCTAGGCTAATGATAGTGGTGGCCTGAAATAGAGTGATGGCAGTCAAATGGAGAGAAGGGAATGGATATCAAAGCTGATTAGAAGAGAGAATCAACATGCCTTGGGGACTGCTTGGATCTGAGCACTGCAAGGAAGAAACAGGTTAAGTGGGTCTCCCAGGGTTCTGGCTTGGGTAGGTGATGCGATTAGGGGTGTAGGAGGAAAGGCAGTTGTCTGTCTTGCTCTTCTCTTGGGTGCCTTGGCCTCCTGGAGGGTCCTTTTGTTTGGTCCACTCTCTGCAGGATCATTCAGCTTCTCCCAGCACGCTGGTCACAGAATAAAGAAAGGTACAGCCTGCCCTCAGAATTGTGGGAAGACTGGATATTGTCCATGGCATTTGTGTCTTGGAGGAGATTCTCTCTTTAAGCAAGGATAATCCCACACTGGGCTTCCTATAAGACTCTTCCCAGAATCATAAGTCCCCTCAAAACCCCAAAGTGAGCCCATTAGCTAACTCTGTATCATCACAGGAGTGATGGAGTTCCTACAATTTCACCCTGAGCTTCTCTGGGGTCTTCAGGGTGCCAATTCGCCTCAAGTGATAGTAGGGGCAATGTGGACAACAAGTGACAAATATTACACCCATAAAATCAGCCCATGTGCTCTTGGAGACCCTAGGTGCATACCACTGGCGGGCTTTCAAGTCCTTCCTTGGCTACACCAGGACATGCCCAAACCTTTTTTGTTTGTCTCCCCACTGGAGATCCTAGCCTTTTCTGCTTTCTGCTTAAGGATGGGAATGACTTCTGAAAATAAAACAAGTACGCGATCACATTAAAGCTCCCCCAGCCGTTAACTGAAATGTCAGTCAATTAACAATTGTTGCATTTCTTTCCTCAACATATATCTTAGATCCAGCCTATTATTATTCGTAATATCAATAACGAGTAACTTCCTTTTGCTATCCTTAATGTACATTATCTCCAGGTGTTCACTCTAGTTAGGATGTCCAATGTAGATACAAGGTATCTGAGACTGTGATAGGCATGGTAACTGGCCTGATATCAAATCTCTGACAGGTGATGGAACCAGGCTTTTGACCCAATTCCCCTGGTACCACGGACATTGTTCTTCTCCCATCTGAGTCATTAATGTCACTATTCCAATCACCACTACCCTGGCTTACAGGGTTTCCTGTCTAGATTTATGCAGTGGGCTCTTTCCTGGCTCTACCCCACTTCCAGTCTCTTCTCATCCAACTGCACCTTGCAGATGGACATAAAAAGTTCCCCCAGTCATTGCTCACCGCCAGACTATGCTCTTTATGTGTTGCATCAGGCTCCTTTCAAGCTCAATGGGGCCTGGCAGCCCGGAAAAAGTCTTCAAAAAGTGATACCTGATAGATTGAATGAATGAATGTAGAAACGAGACAACTTATCTTCCTTCCTCAGCATCCCTCAGCTGGAGCCATAGTGTGCTTGACATGTAAACCCAGGTTTGAATAGGTCCTGAGCTTTCCCAGACCAGGCAGAGGGAGACCCTGTGGACACAGCCCCTCAGTGCATTTGCATGCCTGTGTGTGCATAGTTGTGTGAGTGTCCACCCATTCATATTTTGATTGCTCACCTCTCTGCTTGCTTCTGATTCTGTGTGGAGGTTCTGGCATTGGTCCCTCTAGGTTAAATCATCTACTCGGAACTTATCTGGTCAAGAAATTGACATAAATTATCTAATTTAATCCTCACAACTTTCCTGAAGAGTGGGCACTCTCATTTATATCTTGTAGATGTGGAAGCATGACTCATGTTTCTTACTTAGGTAGGAAGCATGGACACAGAAGAGGAATGTGAGCAGGGTTTCTATAACAATGGCAACCATTTCTTGAGCAGTTTCTCTGTGCCAGGCATTTTGAATATATCATTCCACTTAATTCCAACAGTAGCCCTGCAAGGTAGTTACTGTTATGCCCATAGTTCTGCAGATGAGGCATGCTAGACATAACCGGACTATACAACTTGCTCAACACCAGAGTTACGCCATGGGGCCTGTGTTCAAACCTGAGTTTGTTTCATATTATAGTCCAAACCCTCATCACAATACTAGAACTGAGGTGTGGAAGCAGGCTGAAAGAAGAAGGACTGCTTGTGTGAAGGATTGGAGGTGACAAGGCAACTGAGAAAAATCCCAGGTGAGCGTAGCCCTCTTCCTGGCCCCAGAGCATTCAGAATCCTGCATGGCTCTGAGTCTGTGTCTTATCCATAGGTCATCTCCACCTCCTCCACAGTTGCCAGGAGTTAATTATTCATGATTCATGAAACCCTTAACAGCCTGGCCAGTATAATGCTAAGAGAGATAAGTTGGCCAGAGAAAGACAAATACCATATGATTTCACTTATATATGGAATTTAAGAAACAAAACAAATGAGCAAAGGAGAAAGAGATGGAGAGTGAGAGGAGGGGAGGGAGGGTGAGAGTGACAGTGAGAGTGAGAGAGAGAGAGACAGAGAGAGACAGAGACAGAGACAGAGAGAGAAACTCTTAACTAGAGAGAACAAACTGATGGTTACCAGAGGGGAAGTGAGTGGAGGGATGGGTAAATAGTGATGGAGATTAAGGTGTGTACTTGTTGTGATGAGCACTGGGTGATGTATGAAATTGTTGAATCACTATACTGTGCACCTGAAACTAATATAACACTGTATGTTAGCTACATGGGAATTAACTAAAAAAAAGTAGATCAAGTACCTTATTACAACATTGTCTTCTGCCTGCTAGTGAGCTAGGACTAAATAGACCAGTATACACCTGTGTATCTTGAGAAATTTTTAGTATTAGTAGTTGCAATTCTGTCTGCTCATGGTAAGTCCTTCAGTTAATGTCAGGCTATGACTGTTGATGACTTTCCTTGGACTAACACCTAGATGTTTGTAACTAGTAACCTTAATCAGAAATTCATGGTCAACTATAAATATGTCATTTCTTATTATTGTATTCTTGAGGTACAGTGGTGGCGGTTAGACTAAGGGTAGTGGACAGTGTTAGTGATATATGTGTGGTGAAATAGACTAGATTTCGTATCTTACTAGCTATGGAAATGAGGAAAGGATATGTCCAGGATGAGTCAAATGAATGTTTATTTGTTTAATTTTTGATTTTGATAATTAATTGAGTCCTGTTACCATTTCCTGAGTCAGGTAATAAAAAAAGGAGGAACATTAGTGAGGAGTAATTACAGTGTGTTCAGTTTTTAATATTATTAGTTTGAGGTCCCTGAGGACACTGTAGTGGAGATGCTCATTAGCTAGGCAGCTGGATAAAGGAGTCTAGAACTTCTAAAGATATTCAGACCACAGCTTGAGATTCAGGATTCAGCAACACATAGATGATAAATCAAAGAAAGAGGACAAGTTCACCCAGATTGAATGTATGAATTGTAATAAGAATTACGAAGCCTAACATTTAGGGCTTAGGAAGAAAATGAGAACTCACAATGTTTAGAAAGCATCATAAGACATTAAAAAAGAATTAAAGAGTAAAGGAGATTTAATGGTCTTTTTATATTTAAAAGAGAGTCCATTTCCTTTTATTACTCAATTAGTAATCTATCAGTAAGATGTTGTGCAAAAGACGATTTTAAGACTTGGCTTTGAAAACTCTGGAAAATATCAAATAACTTTTCTATTTTCGTAAAGCAATATTAATTATACTGTTACTCTGCACTCAAGTGACTAAAGCTCTTTATTTTCAATAGTGAAAAGTTCATTGGTGCAGACTCACAAATATGAGACATTTCTAAACCTGATTCTTCTTCTCAGATACTGCCTCCCTACCTCCATTGTCTTAATCTTCTGGGGCTGCCATAACAAAATACCATAACTGAGAGGCTTAAACAACAGAAATTTATTTCCTCGCCATTCTGGAGACTAAAAGTCCCAGATCAAGGTCCCGTAGGGTTGCTTTCTGGTGAAGGCTGTCTTCCTGACTTGCACATATCTGCTTTCCGTCTGTGTGCTCACATGACCTCTTCTTTTCACATCCACAGAGAGAGTGAGCAAGCTTTCCAGTGTCTCTTCTTATATAAGGACATTAATCCTATGGGATCAGGGCTCCACCCTTATGACCTCATTTAACCTTAATTTCTTTCATAGAGGCTCCAGCTGCAAATACAATCACACTGGTGGGTTAGGGCTTCAAAATTTTGAATTTTGGGGAAACACAAACATTTGGCCTGTAAAACAAATACTCAGATCCTTCAGACCTCTTACTCCCCAGATAAACCCACATAGAATCACACCAGGAGAAGAGTTAAGGGAAAAGTTTTCAGGAAGTGGGAAATGCAGAGGCTACACCAGGTTCCAAACTGTTCCGTGCATCTCCCACTCTCAATCAGTTCACAATTACACACTAACTTCTGTCCATTGTATTCAGTATTTCTTGCCAGAGATATCTCTGTTTACAAATTCCAGTTTCCAGCCAAGCCTGGTTTTTACATGCCCTTGTAGATAGAATTTTTTGTGGTTACATGAGTGCACAACCATATGCCAAAATTGTATTATGACGTTTGAGATTTTTGAGGGGCCCTTTTTTTGTCATAAACTTTGAGCATCTGTGCTACCTAAACCAATGGACTTGACAGGGCCCCACCAACCTGCCCAAAGATAACTGCTGTTAATAATTTTCTTTAGTTTTTATTTCTGATATCTTTTTCAGTACATTTATATACTAAGGGGTCTGTGCACTCACAAACCCTTCACTCTCTTTAGGTTATGTGATCTCCATGCCACATGACAGATCTTCAAACTCAAGCTCCTGGGATTACCTGAGGGGAGCACTGCTACGTGGATGACGTTTCTATAGCCAGGATATATATATATATATATATATATATATATATATATATATATCTCACATATATATTCCTTACTAGCTTCAGTAAGGAAAAAGAGATTTGGAAGGAAGGGATTCTGAGCTTGGAGCAAAAAGTTAGGTCTTGAGATTGTCCCTGGAAAAACAAAGGGCTGGGAGTTTTTCCTTTCCTCCAACCCACAAATTTATGGCAATTTTGGAGGGTTATGTTTTTTCTTCTGCTATTTAGTATGTACTGTGTGATCACAATCAACAATTGTGACAAATAAACAAAAAAACATTAACAATAAAGTCACTTGAATTTCCAAAACTCATTTCGGACTTTCATAATTTTTCCAGACAGTCTCTTCAGCAAGTGCTGCTGGGAAAACGGGACAGCGATATGCAGAAGAATGAACCTGGAGCACTTTCTTACACCATACATAAAAATAAACTCAAAGTGGATGAAAGACCTCAATGTAAGACAGGAAGCCATCAAAATCCTTGAGGAGAAAGCAGGCAAAAACCTCTTTGATCTTGCCCGCGGCAATTTCTTACTCAACACATCTCTGGAGGCAAGGGAAACAAAAGCAAAAATGAACTACTGGGACCTCATCAAAATAAAATCTTCTGCACAGCGAAGGAAACAATCAGTAAAACTAAAAGGCACCCGACATAATGGGAGAAGATATTTGCAAATGACATATCAGATAAAGGGTTAGTATCCAAAATCGACAAAGAACTTATCAAACTCAACACCCAAAAAACAAAGAATCCAGTGAAGAAATGGGCAAAAGGCATGAATAGACACTTCTCCAAAGAAGACATCCAGATGGCCAACCGACACATGAAACAATTCTCCACATCACTCATCATCAGGGAAATACAAATCAAAGCCACAACGAGATACCACCTGACACCTGTCAGAATGGCTCACATTAACAACTCAGGCAACAACAGATGTTGGCGAGGATGCAGAGAAAGAGGGTTTCTTTTGCATTGTTGGTGGGAATGCAAGCTGGTGCAGCCACTCTGGAAAATAGCATGGAGGTTTCTCAAAAAACTACAAATAGAACTATCCTACGACCCAGCAATTGCACTACTAGGCATTTATCCAAGGGATAGAGGTGTGCTGTTTTGAAGGGACACATGCACCCCCATGTTTATAGCAACACTATCAACAATAGCCAAAGTATGGAAAGAGCCCAAATGTCCATCGATGGATGAATGGATAAAGAAAATGTGGTCAGTATATATACAATGGAATATTACCTGGCAATCAAAAAGAAGGAAATCTTGCCATTTGCAACTACATGGATGGAACTGGAGGGTATTATGCTAAGTGAAATTAGTCAGAGAAAGACAAAAATCATATGACTTCACTCAGATGAGGACTTTAAGAGACGAAACAGATGAACATAAGGGAAGGGAAATAAAAATCATATAAAAACAGGGAAGGGGACAAAACGAAAGAGACTCATAAATATGGAGAAAAAACTGAGGGTTGCTGGAGGGGTTGTGGGAGGGCGGATGGGCTAAATGGGTAAGGGGCATTAAGGAATCTACTGAAATCATTGCTTCACTATATACTAACTAATTTGGATGTAAATTTAAAAAAACAAAAAATAAAGTTAAATTACAAAAAATAAAAAAAATAAATAAATTAAAAAAAGAAGACACCTAAGGAGGTTGCAATATTTGGTGGGGTGATATCCAGTCCCAGGTCTCTTTTGCCTCATTTCAGAACACTTTCTACAGGTGAAACTCCTGTCTTCTGTTCCCTCTCAAAGGTCCTCACTTGTCCTTTATTTACCTGATTTTTTTCTTCTTCCTTAAATTCTACGATAGCAACAAATAAAGTAATATTAGCTATGACTATTGTACTGCAGCACCCCTTAAATTGGTCCTGATTTTACACTGGCCTGAGTCCCCAAATCTTCTCACTTGGTCCCCAAATTCTCTCCATTCCTTATCAGAGGCCACAGGGAACCCTTTCACCTTCAGTTTCCCATGTGGCAGGGAGTTTTGACTCCTGTAGGGAATCCATGTAGCTATCCAGGTCTGCTGAGTGGGATGACTAAGCCTCAGTCTTTTAGCTGCCCTGGCTCTGGGGAGCCAGAGTTCAAATTGGAGCATATCTAATTTTTCTCACCTGCATGTACAGAAATGGGCCCTGACACTGAGGGTGACTAGAATTCAGATGGATTCCCTGATGGGCCCCAACACCTCCACTGATATTCTAGCACACGAGCATAGATTCCTCAGCCATTTGCACAAACTTCTGCTCCTGCAGAGCTCAATACGGCAATGACACCCTCTTTAATAAAATAATAATAATAATAATAATAATAATAATAATAATAATGTTTTTAATGCTGTTACTTTTGTGCTGACCACAATAAGGTGCTGTTCCCCAACTCATGCACACTCAGTACACTTTGAATAAAGCAGTCTACTAAAAAGGTCTCTGGTTTCCTATGAAACCCAGGGACAGTTGAAAGTGACCTGAGACTTTCAAACTGGGAGGTACTAATACCCTGATTCACTTTCAGGAACAATTAATACCAGCAGACACTCTTCCTGAAGGCTCTTGCCATCCCTGGAAAGACTTTGCTCTTCTGAGTGTGGTCTCCAAAGTCCCAGAATATTCCAGGAAGCACCTCCCCAGTCACCGTGTAATAAGTAGACAGAAGCCAACTCTCATATACTGTGCATGGGGCCCAGAACTTCCTATTTCTATCTTCATACCTCCCCCTGTTAGGAAGGTTTCCAGTCAGGATCATACCCTTCCTGGAGGGTCAGCCCTGAGCATGCCTCTAGCAGCTTCTCCTACAGTGTATGAGAAGGACCATTGGTGGTTCAACATGGTGAGCCACACGGTTCTGAGTAAATATGGTTTCTGAGGGATATGCAAGTATATCAGTAAAGTTTATAACTAGACTCTGGCCTGGAGTTACTGAGGCACACATGATACTGTCAGAATCATGATGTCTAGGAATGGTGACAGACTGTTAGGCACTATCAAATATGGGGGGGGGGGGCGGAAACATGACAGATTGGCTGGCTCAGTCAGTAGAGCATGCAACTCTTGATTTGAGTTTGAGCCCCACGATGGGTGTAGGGATTACTAAAAAAAAAAAAAATCAAGTAACAGATGATTTTGCTATCAGCTCTGAGTGAAGATTTAGATACTATTATATGTTTTCCAAGATGGGAATAATTAACAGAACTAAGGAAGTAGATCTCCTCATGAGTCCACTTTTGAGTTTCCTTCTAGTAAAAGCAAAATGCAGGGACACCTGGGTGGCTCAGATGGTTAAGCGTCTCACTTAGGCTCAGGTCATGATCTCACAGCTTGTGAGTTTGAGCCCTGCATCGGGCTCTGTGCTGACAGCCTCAGAGCCTGGAGCCTGCTTCAGATTATGTGTGTGTGTGTGTGTGCCCCTCCCTTACTCACACTCTCTCTTTCTCTCTCAAATATAAGTAAACATTAAAAAAAATTAAAAAATAAAAAAACCCTCAACAACAAAAACCAGATAATCTGATTAACAAATGGGCAGAAGACATGAACAGACACGCCTCCAAAGGAGACATACAGATGGCCAACAGACGCATGAAAAGATGTTCATCCTCACTTACCATCAGTGAGATGCAAATCAAAGCTACAATGAGGTATCACCTCACACCTGTCAGGATGGCTTAAGTCAACAACACAAGAAACAAGAGGTGTTGGCGAGGATGTGGAGAAAAAGGAACCCTCTTGCACTTTTGGTAGGAATGCAAAGTGGTGCAGTCACTCTGGAAAACAGTATGGAGGCTCCTCAAAAAATTAAAAATAGAACTACCCTATGCTCCAGCAAGTGCACTGCTGGGTATTTTCCCAAATAATACAAAAACGCCAATTCAAAGGGATACATGCACCCTTATGTTTATTGCAGCATTATTTACAATAGCCAAATTATGGAAGCAACCCAAGTGTCCATCCATTGATGAGTGGATAAAGAAGAGGCAGTATACAAATACAATGGAATATTACTTAGCCATAAAAAAGAAGGGACTCTTACCATTTGCAACAACATGGATGAAGCTAGAGAGTATAATGCTAGGCAAAATAAGTCAGTCAAAGACAAATACCACATGATTTCACTCATATGTGGAATTTAAGAAACAATACAAATGAGCAAGGGGGGAAACAAGCGTGAGAGACAAACAAATAACGGGCTCTTGGCTATAGAGAACAAACTGATGGTTATCAGAGGGGTGGGTGGTTGGGGGGTAGATTAAATAGGTGATGAAGATTAAGGAGTACAGCTCTTGTGATGAGCAGCAGGTGATGTATGGAATTGTTGAATCACTGTATTGTACACCTGAAATTAACATAACACTGTATGTTAACTAACTAGAATTAAAATGAAAACTTAAAAAGCAAGAAATAAAATAAGTAAGCAAAAAAATCAAATCAAATCAAATCAAATCAGTGTGTCACTAACACTTTACCGAGTAGCAGGTTTCAAGCTCTGCACTGGGCATAGATGGCACAGAGAGCTTTCAGGTGCCTTAGCACCTGAAGGAGCACATGGAGGAGCAACCTTTAACTATAGTCTAAAAGCGAGCTTTATACACATGTGTCATAACAAGTAATAGCTACAGTTGAACATCTGTCATGTAAGTAACATGTTGCCAGAGAACCCCAGCTCTACTGCTTAGTAGGCTTAGTTACGTAAACCCTTGTCTTTCATTTTCCCACCTGTAGAAGGGGAATTTTGACACTCACCTCTCAAGGTCTTTGGAGAATAGCCAGCGTAGAGTCTGGCCCACGGGTAATTATCCATAAAGGTCATCAATGAGACAGTCTGTTCATTGTCCTCCCACTTCCACATTGTGAGATCCTTGATAGCAATGACTCTGTCATCATCATTTCTATGCTCCTCATGCATTCCTGCATAACCTCCAACAATTGGTCAGCATTGGTGTCAATAAATGCTTATGGAACAGATCTAAACCAGACTTTAGCCTATTCTCTTAAAAACTGAAGTGTTTAACTTGGAGATTCCTTGAAACTCTGACACCCTGTATTTCTATGGAAGTGGATCATTAAGGTTACATTAATATCAACATGCTTTACTAAGAAAATTAAATTCATTGCATTGTGATCATTGCCATGATGTTTTTTTCTTTTTTGCTTTCATTTTAATTCCAGTTAGTTAACATACTGTGTTATATCAGTTTCAGGTGTACAGTATAGTGATTCAACAGTTCCATACATCACCCAGTGATGATCATAGCAAGTGCACCCCTTAATTTCCATTACCTATTTAATTCACCCCCACCACCCTCCCCACCGGTAACCCTCTGTGGGTTTTTCACAAATGGCCTTTATCGTATTGAGGTATCTTCCCTCTAATCCTACTTTGTTGGGAGACTTTTTTTTTTCTACCATGAATGGATGTCGTACCTTGTCAAATGCTTTTTCTGCATTTATTGAAATGATCATATGGTTCTTATCCTTTCTTTTATTAATTGGTGTATCACATTGATTCATTTGAGAACATGGACCCACCTTTGCAACTTAGGAATAAATCCCATTTGAGCATAGTGAATTTTTTTAATGTATTGATCAATTTGGTTTACTAGTATTTTGTTGAGGAGTTTTGCATGTTTTTTCATCAGGGATATTGGCCTGTAGTTCTTTTTTACGTGGTGTCTTTATCTGCTTTTAGTATCAGGGTAATGCCAGCCTCAGAGAATGAATTTGCAAGTTTTCCTTTCTTTTCTATTTTTTTGGAATACTTTGAGAAGAATTGGTTTTAATTCTTCTTTAAATGTTGAGTAGAATTTGTCTGGGAGCAAACTGGCCCTGGAATTTTGTTTCTTGAGAGTTTTTTGATTACTGACTCTATTTCTTTGCAGGTTATAAGTATGTTCAAATTTTCTATTTCTTCCTGTTCCAGTTTTGGTAGTTTATATGTTTCTAGAGATTTGTCCATTTCTTCTAGGTTATCCAATTTGTTGGGGCATTGTTTTTTCATAATATTCTCTTATAATTGTTTGTATTTCTCTAGTGTTGATTGTTATTTCTCCTCTTTCATTTGTGATTTCATCTATATGAATCCTTTCTCTCTCTCTCTTTTCATAAGACTGGATAGAGGTTTATCAATTTTTAATTTTTTTCAAATTACAAGCTCCTGGTTTCATTGGTCTGTCCTATTGGGTTTTTTTGTTTCTTTTTTTAAGTTTCTTTATTTATTTTTGAGAGATAGAGAAAGAGCAAGTGGGGGAGGGTAGAGAGAGAGAGAGAGAGAGAGAGAGAGAGAGAAAGAGAGAGAGAGAGAGAGAGAGAGGGAGAGAGAGAATCCCAAGGAGGCTCCACACTATCAGCACAGAGCCTGATTCAGGGCTCAAAGTAACAAACTGTGAGATCATGACCTGAGCTGAAATCAAGTATCAGACACTTAACTGACTGAGCCACCCGGGTGCCCTAATTTTTAGTTTCTATCTCATTTATTTCTGCTCTAGTCTTTATTATTACCCTCCTTCTGCTGCCTTTAGGCTTCACTTGTTCTATTTCTAGCTTCTTCTAGGTGTAAGCTTAGGTTGTTTAGGTATTTTGTTTTTCATCTTGAGGTAAGCCTATTTTGCTATAAACTTACCTCTTAGAACCACTTTTGCTGGATCCCAAAGGCTTCAGACCATTGCTTTTTAACCGTCATTTTTTTTCCATGTACTTTTTATTTTTTTTTCCCATTTTTCCTGGTGATGAAATCATTGTTTAGTATCATGTTATTTAACCTCCATATATTTGTGGTCTTTCAAGGTTTTTTTTTTTTTTTCTTGTGGTTGACTTCTATTTTCATAGCGTTGTGGTCAGAAAAGATGCATGGTATGATTTCGATCTTTTTGAATTTGTTGAGACTTGTTTTGTGGGCTAATATGAGACCTAATCTGGAGAATGTTCCTTGTGTACTTGGAAAGAATTTATCTTCTTTTGTTTTAGGATGGGATGTTCTGAATATATATGTTAACTCCATCTGTTCCAGCGTGTCATTGAAAGCTTTGTTTCCATGCTTATTTTCTGTTTCTATGATCTGTCCATTGATGTAAGTGCGGTGTAAAGTCCCCTACTATTACTATACTATTATCTGTTAGGTCCCTTATGTTTGTTATTAATAGTTCTATGTATCTGGGTGCTTCTATGTTGGGTGAATAAATATTTACAATTATATCTTCTTGTTGGATTTCCCCTTTATATTATATAGTGTCCTTCTTTGTGTCTTGTTTTGGTCTTTTTTTAAAGACTATTTTGTCCAATATAAGTGATGCTAATCTAGCTTTGTTTTGACATCCATTTGCATGATAGATATTTCTCCATCCCCTCACTTTCATTCTTCAGGTGTCTTTAGGTCTAAAATGAGTCTCTTGTAGTCAGCATATAAATGGATCTCGTTTTTTTATCCATTCTGTCACCCTATGTCTTTTGACTTGGGTATTTAGTCCCTTTACATTCACAGTAAATAGTGATAGATATGTATTTTTGTCATATTATTATTTGTTTTGTGGTTGTTTCTGAAGATTTTCTTTTATCCTTCCTTGTTTTTCTCTTCATGGTTTGCTGGTTTTCTTTAGTGATATATTTGGATTTCTTTCTTTTATTCCTTTCATATTAGTAATTATTGATATATGGTTACCATTAGTTTTGTGTATGATCTCTTCTTCATATAGCTGTCTACATTAAGTTGGTAGTGGTTTAATTTGTACTCATTCTTGCTCTTCTTCTCCCTGTGTTTTAGTTATATTGTCATATATTATGTCCTTTTGTGAGTTCTTTGACTGATTTTTTTTTACAGTAATACTCATTTCTACTTCTTTTGTGTTTCCTACTCTTGTACTGTCACTATTTTCCACTCGTAGAGTCCCCTTTAATATTTCTTGCAAGGCTGGTTTAGTGGTCATGAACTCCTTTTTTGTTTGGCTTGGAAACGATCTCTCCTACTGTGAATGATAGCCTTGCTGCATAGAGTATTCCCGACTGTAGATTTTTCCCATTCTGCACTTTGAATACATCATGCCACTATCTTCTGGCTTGGAAACTTTCTTCCAAGAAACCCCTGCTAGCGTAATGGGTTTTCCCTTGTGAGTTACTGTCTTCTTTTTACTTGCTGCTTTTAATTTTTTTTTTCTTTGTGACTGTATTTTGCCAATTTAATTACAATATGTCTCCATGTGGGTCTGCTTTTGTTGATTTGATGTGAGTTGCCTCTGTGCCTCCTGAATCTGGATATCTGTTTCTTTTCTCAGAATATGAATATTTTCATCTATTATATCTTCAAATAAATTTTCTTCCCCCTTTTCTTCTTCTTCTGAGATTCCTATAATACTAATTTTCTTTTTGTTTTAGATTTTTTTTTTTTATTTTAGAGAGAGAGTGTGAGTGGGGGAGAGAGGCAGAGGGAGAGAGCGAATCTAAATCAGGCTCCATGGTCAGCACAGAGCCTAATGTGGGGCTCTATCTCAAGACTCTGGGATCACAACCTGAGCTGAAATCAATAGTTGGATGCTCAACATACTGAGCCACCCAGGTGCCCCTATAATACTAATGCTATTATGTTTGATGGAGTCACATAGTTTCCTAAATCTATTCTTGTTTTGCAGAATTCTTTTTTGTCTCTTTGTTCTGCTTAATTCCTTTATTTTTCTGTCTTTTAGGTCATTAATTCATTCCTCTGCCTCCTCCATCTTGTTGTTCATTCCACCAAGTGTGTTTCTCACTTCATTTGTTTGAGTCCTTTATCTCTGTTATGTTATTACTTACCTCTATTAAGGGTCTCACTCATGTCTTCCACTCTTTTTTCATGTATAGTGAGTGTAATTATGATCATTACTTTAAGTTCTCTATCAGGCATGTTACTTATGTCTGTTTTGCTTAGATCTCTGGCCATTGTCTTGCCCTGTTCTTTCATTTGGGATAATTTTCTCTGTCTTCTCCTTTTGTGTAAGTCTCTGTGTTTCTTCTGTTTGTCAGGAAATTCAGCTACATCTCCTGTCCCGAGCATAATGGCCTTATGAAGAGGAGATCCTGTAGTGCCCTGCCATGTAGTGTCTCCTGTTACCCAGGGCCCAGTGCTTCTGGGAGTGTCTCCAGAGTGTGCTGTGTGTGTGTGTTTGGCTGTTTTGTCCTGGCTACTTTATCCTTCAGGCCAGTCATCTGCAGAGACTTTCTTTGTCTATTGTGGGGAGTGTTTGGTCCCTGGCTTTACTGTGGTGTGTTTTAGCCACGTGTGCTCTGGTCTGGTTGTGAAACAAGACCTGTTGCTACTGCTGCTAGAAAGGAGGCTCTGCAAAATCTGTGCATCGGGAGATGCAGTGTGAGCAATTTTTTGGGCCAGTCTTCTGGGGGAGGGCCCTGCCATGCTGGGACTGAGGCAGTTGTGATTTGGGAGGCTAGATCAACCAGAGCATGGGTGGGCAAGGCTTAGTGTAAGCAAGTTAGGTAGCAAGGGTCAGTACTAAGCTAGTTCCCACAGGTGGCTCTGTCCTCATGCTGAAGGGCAGGAAAGGGAACTGGTGCTGACTGGTTCCTTTGTTTCTGGAGGGGTCTCTCCGTGAACACTGCCTCTCAGAGACACACTCCAAGATGAGCGAATAACCTCTCCTCTGTGTGCCCCATGCCCTCTTCAGATTGCTGTTTCCAAGCTGTATGTCTGGGTTGTTTGCCTGCCTTTACCAAGAGCAGCATAATGCTCTCCAGGATCTACTGCAGCTACGCCTGCTTGCCTTTAAAACTCCTGGCTTTAAGCCTCGCTGGTTGCCAGAACTCATGAAATGTTGCCCCTCTCACTCTCCAAGCCATTTGCTATGGGGATTTGTTTCCCTGTGATCTACCTTTTGTGCTAGTCTGTCTCTTGCCTTTCTCAATGACTGTGGCTCCCTCCCAACCCCAAGTGGCCAAGATCCATTTCTCTCCCCAAATATGTCTCGGCACATCCTAGCTTCTTCGATGTGGCCTCTTTTTTACCTTTAGTTGAGGAGTTTGTCCTGTCAGTTGTCAGGTCAATTTCTGGGGTATTTAGGATAATTTGATAGTTACCTGGTTGTATTCATGGGACAAGGTAAGCCTGGGGTCATACTACTCTGCCACCAACCTCTGTTCTTTCATTTTAAAATGACATTAATTATCACGGTCCTAATTTGGTTCTGCATAACAATATATGATAAGTGAGTAAAGGTAGACCACCTCACTCTCTAAACTTCAGTTGACTCATAGGGATATGTATTAAAGTAAAGCCAACTACTTTAATAATCAATCTCTGAATCTCAAAGACTTAGTAAAAAAAAAAAACCAGTTTATTTTAACTTATATAAAGATCTACGAGGATGTTCCTTGTCAGCGGGCTTCCCTGGACCTCTTCTTCAAGCATCTAAACCAGGCATCTGAGTTCCTTCCATCCTGTGACTCCAATGCACCAGAAATTTGACTTTGCTGACAACTCTATACTTGAGAGATGGGGACAAAAGATAGTTATATTAGATGTGTCACAGCCAGAATGGAAACAGCATGCATCACTTGTGCTCACATTTTATTGGACAGAATGTGGCCATAATTTCTCCACTGGAAACAAAGTGGGCTTGAGAATGGTGTTTGGCTTTCTGGCAAGGAGGCAGAGTAGTCCATGAGCCTTAGCACTCTCAACCTGAAGGAAGTATCTGTGTTTCATCTACATCATTGGCTTGAAGCCTTCTAATATGAGTGTATCAATGACTTCTTAGCACTCTGATACTCCACAGTCTGGAATGTGGCTAAACAGTGGGGCTGCATTGAATACAACACTGAAAGATTTCCCGATACACAGTGATGTCGACAGAATCAAGGACATGACTGTAATTACCAGTGAATGTCAATACAGTTGAATTCTTTCATACCTGACAGGTGAGAGCTGTCCTGTATTCTTCTGTTGTGAGAGGGATAGAAAGCTGATTCTCACAGTTGCCAACAGACTATTCAATTCACATACTAATATAAGGAAAAACTTCCTTTTTTCCTAATGTTTTTTAAGATTTGTTTTTCAAGTTTATTTGTTTATTTTGAGAGAGACAGAGACAGCATGAGTAGGGGAGGGGCAGAGAGAGGGAGAGGGAGATAGAGAGAGAGACAGAATCTTAAGCAGGCTCTGCACCATCAGCGCACAGCCCAATGTGGGGTTTGAACTCACGAAACCGTGAGATCATGACCTGAGCTGAAACGGAGAGTCGGACACTTAACCGACTGAGCCACCCAGGCGCCCCCAATGTTTTTATTAAATACCAGTTAGTTAGCATACAGCATAATATTAGTTTCAGGTGTACAATATAGTGATTCAACACGTCCATAAAACACCTGGTGCTTATCACAAGTGCACTTCTTAATCCTCATCACCTATTTAACCCATCCCTCCATGCAACTCCCTTCTTGTAACCATCAGTTTGTTCTCTACAGTTAAGAGTCACTTTCATAAACTGCCCCTAACTCTCTCTTATTTTTTTATTCTTTGCTT
Organism: Acinonyx jubatus; assembly: GCF_027475565.1. Taxonomy (NCBI): domain Eukaryota; kingdom Metazoa; phylum Chordata; class Mammalia; order Carnivora; family Felidae; genus Acinonyx; species Acinonyx jubatus. The sequence goes on along the minus strand of NC_069389.1, from coordinate 46,952,185 downwards.
GTTTTTTTTTGTTTGTTTCTTAAATTCCACATATGAGTGAAATCGTATGGTATTTATCTTCCTCTGATTGACTTACTTTGCTTAGCATGATATCTAGCTCCATCTATGTCATTGCAAATGGCAATTCTTTTATGGCTGAGTACTATTTCATTGTATATACATATCACCTCTTCTATATTCAGTAATTGGTTGATGGATACTTGGGTTGTTTCCATAATTTGGCTATTGTAGATAATGCTGCTGTAAACATTAGGGTGGGTGTATCCCTTTGAATTACTATTTTTGTATTCTTTGGGTAAATACCTAGTAGTGCAACTGCTGGATTGTAGAGTAGTCCTATTGTAACTTTTTTTTTTATTCCGTACTGTTTTCCAGAGGGGCTACACCAATTTGCACTGCACCAACAGTGTAAGAGTGTACCCCTTTCTCCACAACCTCACCGACACCTGTTTTTTTCTTGTGTTGTTGATTTCAGCCATTCCAACAGGCATGAGGCGATTTTGATTTGTAGCTTTGATTTGTATTTCCCTGATGATCAGTGATGTTGAGCCTCTTTTTGTGTCTGTTGGCCATCCATATGTCTTCTTTAGAAAAATGTCTATTCGTGTCTTCTGCCCATTTTTAATTGAATTATTTGTTTTTGGGTGTTGAGTTTTAGAAGTTATTTATATATTTTGGATACTAACTCTTTACCAGATGTGTCATTGGCTAATATCTTCTCCCTTTCCGTAGGTTGCCTTTTAGTTTTGTTGATTGTCTCCTTTGCTGTGCATCAGGTTTTTATTTTGACGTAGTACAAATAGTTTATTTTTACTTTTGTTTCCCTAAACTCAGGAGACATATCTAGAAAGAATTTGTAATAGCTGACCTCAAAGAGGTTACTGCCTGTTTTCTTCTCCAGGATTTTCATGGTTTCATGTCTCACATTTGGGTCTTTCAAACATTTTGAATTTATTTTTGGGTATGGTTTAATAAAATGGTGCCATTTCTTTCTTTCCATGTTGCTGTCTAGTTTTTCCAACACCATTTGTTGAAGAGACTGTCTTTTTCCCATTGGATATTCCTTTCTGCTTTGCTGAAGATTAATGGACCATATAGTTGTGGGTTCATTTCTGGACTTTTTATTATGTCCTGTTGATCTGTGTGACTATTTTTGTACCAGTACCGTACTGTTTTGATTGCTCTTGCTTTGTAATATAACTTCAACTCCAGAATTGTGATGCTTCAGGCTTTGCTTTTCTTGTCCAAGGTTGATTTGGCTATTTGGGGTCTTTGTGTTTCCATACAACTTTTAGGATTGTTTGTTGAAGTTCTGTGAAGAATGCTGGTGGTATTTTGATAAGGATTGCATTTAATGTGTAGATAGTTTTTGGTAGTATCGACATTTTAACAATATTTGCTCTTCCAATCCATGAGCATGGAATGTTTTTCCATTTGTTTGTGTCTTCTTCAATTTCTTTCATAAGCTTTCTATAGTTTTCAGTGTAAAGATCTTGTACCTCTTTGGTTAGGTATATTTACAGGTATCTTCTGGTTTTTGGTGTAATTTTAAATGGGATTGATTCCTTAATTTCTCTTTCTGCTGATTCATTATAGATGTATAGAAATGCAACAGATTTCTGTACATTGATTTTGCATTGTGTGACTTTACTGAATTCATGTATTAAGGGAATTTTTTGGTGCTGTCTTTCAGGTTTTCTATAGAGTATTATGCCATCTGCAAATAGTGAAAATTTTACTTATTCATCTCTGATTTGTGTGCCTTTTATTTTTTTGTGTTGTCTGATCGCTGTGGCTAGGACTTCCAAATACTGTTAAATAACAGTGGTGAGAGTAGACATCCCTGTCTGGTTCCTGACCTTAGGGGTAAAGCTCAATTTTTCCACATTTAGTATGATATTAGCTGTGAGTTTTTCATATATTGCCTTTATTATATTTGGTATGTTCTGTCAAAACCTACTTTGTTGAAGGTTTTTTATCAGGAATGATGTACTTTGTCAAATGTTTTAACTGCATCTATTGAAATTATCATATGGTTCTTACCCTTTATTTTATTAATATAGTGTATCACATTGATTGATTTTTCAAATACTGAACCACCCCTGCAACCGAGGAATAAATCCCACTTGGTGGTGGTGAATGATGCTTTGAATGTATCATTGGGTTCGGTTTGCTAGCAGTTTATTTAGAATTTTTGCATCCATGTTGATTTATCAGGGATATTGGCCTATCATTATCTTTTTTAGTGCAGTCTTTATCTAGTTTTGGTATCAGGAAAATGCTGGTATCATAGAATAAGTTTGAAAGTTTTCCTTCCTTTTGTATCTTTTGGAATAATTTGAGAAGAATAGGTACCAACTCTTCTTTATATGTTTGGTAGAATCAACCTGTCAAGCTGTCTGGCCCAGGACTTTTGTTTTGTGGGAGTTTGTTTATTACTAATTAAACTTCTTTGCTGGTTATTGATCTATTCAAGTTTTCTATTTTTTCCTGTTCTGTTCCAGTTTTGGTAGTTTGTATGTTTCTAGCACTTTGTCCATTTTTCCAGGTTGTCCAATTTTTGGCATACAGTTTTCCATTTTATTATTTTATAATTGTTTTTATTCCTCTAGTGTTGGATGTTATTGCTCCTGCATCATTTGTGATTTTATTTATTTGGGTCCTTTCTCATTTCGTCTTGATGATTCTGGCTAGAAGTTTCTCAATTTTATTAATTTTTTCAAAGAACCAGTGCCTGTTTTCATTCACCGTTCTGTTTTTGTTGTTGTTGTTGTTGTTGTTGTTGTTGTTGTTTGTTTCTATATCATTTGTTTCTGCTCCAATCTTTATTGTTTCCCTTCTGCTGGCTTTAGGCTTCATTTGTTGTCCTTTTTGTATCTCCTTTAGTTGTAAGGTTAAGTTGTTTATTTGAGGTTTTTCTTGCACCTTGTTTTAGGTTTGTATTGCTATATACTTCCCTTTTAGGAGTTCATTTGCTGCATCACAAGGGTTTTGGACAATTGTGTGTTCATTTTCATTTGTTTCCATGTGTTTCAATATTTCTTCTTTGATTTTCTGGTTGACCCATTGTTTAGTAGCATGTCGTTTAGCCATGTAGTTGTGGTCTTTCCAAACTTCTTGTGGTTGAATTCTAGTTTCATAGTGTTGTCATCAGAAAAGATGCAGTGTATGACTCAATCTTTTTATACTTCTTCAGGCCAGATTTGTGAGCTGATATGTGATCTATTCCAGAGATGCCCCATGGAAAGAATGTCCAGTTGAAAAGAATGTCCATTCTGCTGTTTTAGGATGGAATGTTCTGAATAGGTCTGATAAGACCATCTGAACAAGTGTGTCATTTAAAACCATTGTTTCCTTGTTTATTTTCTGTATAGATGATAGGTTCATTGATGTCAGTGGGGTGTTAAAGCCCCCTGCTATTGTTTTGTTACTATTAATTAGTACCTTCATGTTTGTTGTTAATTGTTTTATGCTTGGGTGTCCCATGTTGGGAGTATAAATATTTAGAATATTCTTATTGGATTTTCTCCTTTCTTATGATAATATGCCCTTCTTTATCTCTTATTACAGCCTTTCCCTTCATGCCTAGTTAATCCAACATAAATATTGATACTTAAGTTTTCTGTTGACCTCCATTTGCACGATCAATATTTCTCCATCCTCTCATTTTCAATCTACAGGTGGCTTTCTCTTATATCAAATTATTGTCAAATTGGTTTTGATACAGCACCAAATGCTCACCCCAACAGGTGCCCTCCTCAATGCCCATCACCCACTTTCCCCTCCCTACCAAACCCATCAACCCTCAGTTGATTGTCCGTTTTTTTTAATATTTATATCTTTATTATTATTTTTTTCTCGTTGCTTTTTTTGATATGAAAATTATTGTCAAATTGGTTTCCATACAACACCCAGTGCTCATCCCAAAAGGTGCCCTCTTCAATGCCCATCATCCAGTTTCCCCTCCCCCCCATCAGCTCTCAGTTTGTTCTCAGTTTTTAGGAATCTCTTATGGTTTGCCCCCTTCCCTCTCTGTAACTTTTTTCCCCTTCCCCTCCCCCATGGTCTTCTATTAAGTTTCTCAGGATCCACACATGAATGAAAACATATGGTATCTGTCTTTCTCTGTATGACTTATTTCACTTAGCATAACACTCTGCAGATCCATCCACGTTGCTACAAATGGCCAGATTTCATTCATTCTCAATTCCAAGTAGTATTCCATTGTATATATAAACCACATCTTCATTATCCATTCATCATTTGATGGACATTTAGGCTCTTTCCATAATTTGGCTATTGTTGAAAGTGCTGCTATAAACATTGGGGTACAAGTGCCCCTCGCATCAGCACGCCTGTATCCCTTGGGGAAATTCCTAGCAGTGTTGTTGCTGGGTCATAGGGTAGATCTCTTTTTAATTTTTTGAGGAACCTCCACACTGTTTTCCAGAGCGGCTGCACCAGTTTGCATTCCCAACAACAGTACATGAGGGTTCCCGTTTCTCCACATCCTCTCCTGCATCTAGAGTCTCCTGATTTGTTCATTTTAGCCACTCTAGCGTGAGGTGGTATCTCAGTGTGGTTTTGATTTGTATTTCCCTGATAAGGAGCGACACTGAGCATCATTCCATGTACCTGTTGGCCATCTGGATGTCTTCTTCAGTCAAGTGTCTCTGTCTTCTGTCCATTTCTTCACTGGATTATTTGTTTTTCGGGTGTGGAGATTGGTGTGCTCTTCATAGATTTTGTATACTAGCCGTTGATCCGATATGTCACTTGCAAATATCTTTTCCCATTCCTTCAGTTGTTTTTCAGTTTTGTTGATTGTTTCCTTTCCTGTGCAGAAGCTTTTTATCTTCATGAGATCCCAATATTTTTGCTTTTAATTCCCATACCTTTGGAGATATGTCAAGTAAGAAATTGCTGTGGCTGAGGTCAGAGAGGTGTTTTCCTGCTTTCTTCTCTAGGGTTTTGATGGTTTCCTGACTCACACTCAGGTCCTTTATCCATTATGAGTGGTTTTTATTTGTCAATGGAGTAAGAAAGTTGTCTAGGTTCATCCTTCTGCATGTTGCTCTCCAGCTCTCCCAGCACCATTTGTTAAAGTGACTGTCTTTTTTCCTTTGGATATTCTTTCCTGCTTTGTCCAAGATTAGTTGGCCATACTTCTGTTGGTCTAATTCTAGGGTTTCTATTTTATTCCATTGGTCTATGTGTCTCTTTTTGTGCCAATACCATGCGCTCTTGATGATTACAGCTTTGCAGTAGAGGCTAAAGTCTGGGATTGTGATGCCTCCTGCTTTGGTGGTCTTTTTCAATATTGTTTTGGCTATTTGGGGCCTTTTGTGGTTCCACGCAAATTTTAGGATTGCTTGTTCTAGCTTCAGGAATGCTGGTGCAATTTCATTGGGATTGCATTGAATGTGTAGATAGCGTAGGGTAGTATTAACATTTTGATGGTATTTGTTCTTCCAATTCATGAGCATGGAATGTTTTTCAATTTCTTTGTATCTTCACTTTCCTTCATAAGCTTACTATAGTTTTCAGCATACATATCTTTTACATCTTTGGTTAGGTTTATTTGTAGGTATTTTATGATTCCTGGTACAGTTGTGAATGGGATCAGTTTCTTTATTGTCTTCCTGTTTCTTCATTGTAAGTGTATAAGAATGCAACTGATTTCTGTACATTGATTTCATATCCTGCGAATTTGCTAAATTCATGTATCAATTCTAGCAGACTTTTGGTGGAGTCTATCAGGTTTCCCATGTATAATATCATGTCATCTGCAAAAAGTGAAAGCTTGAATTCATCTTTGCCAATTTTGGTGCCTTTGATTTCCTTTTGTTGTCTGATTTCTGATGCTAGAATTTCCAACAGTATTGAAATAACAGCAGTGAGAGTGGACATCCCTGTCGTGTCACTGATCTCAGGGAGAAAGCTCTCAGTTTTTCCCCATTGAGGATGATATTAGCTGGGGGCTATCATAAATGGCTTTTATGATGTTTAAGTATGTTCCTTCTATTACGACTTTCTCGAGGGTTTTTATTAAGAAAGGATGCTGGATTTTGTCAACTGCTTTTTCTCCATCGATTGACAGGATCATATGGTTCTTATCTTTTCCTTTATTAATGTGATGTATCTGATTGATTTGCGAGTGTTAAACCAGCCCTGCATCCAAGAATGAAACCCACGTGATCATGGTGGATAATTCTTTTTATAAGCTGTTGAATTCTATTTGCTAGTATCTTATTGAGAATTTTGCATCCATATTCATCAGGGATATTGGCCTGTAGTTCTCTTTTTTTACTGGGTCTCTGTCTGATTTAGGAATCAAAGTAATGCTGGCTTCATAGAATGAGTCTGGAAGTTTTCCTTCCCTTTCTATTTTTTGGAATAGCTTGAGAAGGATAGGTATTATCTCTGCTTTAAATGTCTGGTAGAACTCCCCTGGGAAGCCATCTGGTCCTAGACTCTTATTTGTTGGGAGATTTTTGATAACTGATTCAATTTCTTTGCTGGTTATGGGTCTGTTCAAGCTTTCTATTTCTTCCTGTTTGAGTTTGGTGAGTGTGTGGATGCTGAGGAATTTGTCCATTTCGTCCAGGTTGTCCAGTTTGTTGGCAGATAATTTTTCATAGTATTCCCTGATAATTGCTTGTATTTCTGAGAGATTGGTTGTAATAATTCCATTTCCATTCATGATTTTATCTCCCTTTTCTTTTTGAGAAGCCAGGCTAGAGGTTTATCAATTTTGTTTACTTTTTCAAAAAAACCAACTCTTGGTTTCATTGATCTGCTCTACGGTTTTTTTAGATTCTATATTGTTTATTTCTGCTCTGATATTTATTATTTCTCTTCTTCTGCTGGGTTTGAGGTGTCTTTGCTCTTCTGCTTCTATTTCCTTTATATGTGCTGGTAGATTTTGTATTTGGGATTTTTCTTGTTTCTTGAGATAGGCCTGGATTGCAATGTATTTTCCTCTCAGGTTGCTTTCCCAGCATCCCAAAGCATTTGGATTGTTGTATTTTCATTTTCATTTGTTTCCATATATTTTTAAATTTCTTCTCGAATTTGCTGGTTGACCCACTCATTCTTTAGTAGGGTGTTCTTTAACCTCCATGCTTTTGGAGGTTTTCCAGACTTTTTCCTGTGGTTGATTTCAAGCTTCATAACATTGTGGTCTGAAAGTGGGCATGGTATGATCTCAATTCTTGTATACTTATGAAGGGCTGTTTTGTGACCAGTATGTGATCTATCTTAGAGAAGGTTCCATGTGCACTTGAGTAGAAAGTATATTCTGTTGCTTTGGGATGCAGAGTTCTAAATATATCTGTTGACAAGGCCGAGAAGATGGCGGCGTAGGAGGACTCTGGGCTCACTGCATCCTACTGATCACTTAGATTCCACCCACACCTGCCGAAATAACCCAGAAAACCACCAGAAGTCTAGCAGAATGGATTCTCCAGAGCCAAATGTATACAAGAGGCCCATGGAAGAGGTTAGGAAGGGCGAGGCGGTGCATGATACACGGACTGGCAGGAGGGAGCCAGGGCAGTGGAGGGGAAGCCCGCCCTGCAAGGCCGAGCCCCTTGCAAAAGAAGGGCGGGCAGATGGAGTGTGTTCTGATAGCCAGCAGGACTTAACATCTGGAATGGTATAAGTCAACAGCTCTGCTGGGAGAGTGGTAGGGCTAGAGGACAATGGGAGGGAGAGTTGTTGAGCCCCAGAGGACAGAGCTCAGCTTGGTGGGGAACAAAGGTGCTGGCCAGTGCCATCTCCCTCGCCCATCCCCCAGCCAAAATCCCAAAAGGCGCCATTTCCCATCACGGAACTAGCTTACACTGCACAACAACCAACGCTGTGCTTCTGTGGATCCATCCCTCTGACGGGTCGGCCTCCCTCCTGGTGCCACAGGGCCCCACCTGAAGTCGACCACCGAAGGCAAAGCGAGCTGAGTCTGCCCCTCCCACCCCTGTGCACCTTGAGGATCCACCCTGGCTAATACACCAGTTCCCATAGAAGTAGCACCAGAAGCCTGGCCGTGTGAAAGTAGCCCAGACAGGGGCCACACCACTCCACAGTGAGTCCTGCCTCTGGGAGAGGGGGAAGATAAGGTACACACTAGTCTGACTGTGGACCCAGCAGTGGCTGGGGGCGGATAGGTCTGACTGCGACTCCACCCATGAATGCAAGTTACCCCAGACAACACAAAGGAAGAGCCCTGCAGTTCCGCACCACACCAGGGACTATCCAAAATGACAAAACGGAAGAATTCTCCTCAAAAGAAACTCCAGGAAGTAGCGACAGCTAACGAACTGATAAAAACGATTTAAACAATATAACAGAAAATGAATTTAAACTAATAGTCATAAAATTAATTGCTAGGCTTGAAAAAAGTATAGGGGACAACAGACAATCTATTGCTACAGAGATCAAGGGACTAAGAAACAAGAGGAGCTAAAAAATGCTATAAATTAGCTGAAAATTAAAATGGAGGTGACCACAGCTCAGATTGAAGAGGCAGAGGAGAGAATAAGTGAATTATAAGATAAAATTATGAAAAAAGAGGAAGCTGAGAAAAAGAGAGATAAAAAAATCCAGGAGTATGAGGGGAAAATTAGAGAACTAAGTGATACACTAAAAAGAAATAATATACGCATAATTGGTATCCCAGAGGAGGAAGAGAGAGGGAAAGGTGCTGAAGGGGTACTTGAAGAAATAATAGCTGAGAAATTCCCGGATCTGGGGAAGGAAAAAGGCATTGAAATCCAAGAGGCACAGAGAACTCCCTTCAGACATAACTTGAATGGATCTTCTGCAGGACATAGCATAGTGAAACTGGCAAAATACAAGGATAAAGAGAAAATTCTGAAAGCAGCAAGGGATAAACATGCCCTCACATATAAAGGGAGACCTATAAGACTTGTGAATGATCTCTCTTTTGAAACTGGGCAGGCCAGAAAGGATTGGCACGAGATCTTCAGTGTGCTAAACAGAAAAAAATATGCAGCCGAGAATCCTTTATCCAGCAAGTCTGCATTTAGAATAGAAGGCGAGATAAAGGTCTTCCCAAACAAACAAAAACTGAAGGAATTTGTCACCACTAAACCAGCCCTACAAGAGATCCTAAGCGGGATCCTGTGAGACAAAGTAGCAGAGACATCACTACAAGCATAAACCATACAGACATCACAATGACTCCAAACCCGTATCTTTCTATAATAACACTCAATGTAAATGGATTAAATGCGCCAACCAAAAGACATAGGGTATCAGAATGCATAAAAAAACAAGACCCATCTATTTGCTGTCTACAAGAGACTCATTTTAGACCTGAGGACACCTTTAGATTGAGAGTGAGGGGATGGAGAACTATTTATCACGCTACAGGAAGCCAAAAGAAAGCTGGAGTAGCCATACTTATATCAGACAAACTAGACTTTAAATTAAAGGCTGTAACAAGAGATGAAGAAGGACATTATATAATAGTGACAGGGTCTATCCATCAGGAAGAGCTAACAATTATAAATGTCAATGCGCCGAATACCGGAGCGCCCAAATATATAAAACAATTACTCATAAACATAAGCAACCTTACAGATAAGAATGTGGTCATTGCAGGGGACTTTAACACTCCACTTACAGAAATGGATAGATCATCTAGACACACGGTCAATAAAGAAACAAGGGCCCTGAATGAGACATTGGATCAGATGGACTTGACAGATATATTTAGAACTCTGCATCCCAAAGCAACAGAATGTACATTCTTCTCAAGTGCACATGGAACATTCTCCAAGATAGATCATATACTGGGTCACTAAACAGCCCTTCATAAGTATACAAGAATTGAAATTATACCATGCATGCTTTCAGACCACAATGCTATGAAGCTTGAAATCAACCACAGGAAAAACTGTGGTAAACCTCCAAAAGCATGGAGGTTAAAGAACACCCTACTAACGAATGAATGGGTCAACCAGGCAATTAGAGTAGAAATAAAAAAATATATGGAAACAAACGAAAATGAAAATACAACAATCCAGACGATTAGGGATGCAGTGAAGGCAGTCCTGAGAAGAAAATATATCACAATCCAGGCCTATCTCAAGAAACAAGAAAAATCCCAAATACAAAATCTAACAGCACACCTAAAGGAAATAGAAGCAGAACAGCAAAGGCAGCCTAAACCCAGCAGAAGAAGGAAATAATAAAGATCAGAGCAGAAATAAACAATATAGAATCTAAAAAAATGGTAGAGCAGATCAACAAAACCAAGAGTTGGTTTTTTGAAAAAATAAACCAAATTGACAAACCTCGAGCCAGGCTTCTCAAAAAGAAAAGGGAGATGACCCAAATAGATAAAATCATGAATGAAAATGGAATTATTACAACCAATCCCTCAGAGATACAAACAATTATCAGGGAACACTATGAAAAATTATATGCCAACAAATTGGACAACCTGGAAGAAATGGACAAATTCCTGAACACCCACACTCTTCCAAAACTCAATCAGGAGGAAATAGAAAGCTTGAACAGACCCGTAACCAGCAAAGAAATTGAATCAGTTATCAAAAATCTCCCAACAAATAAGAGTCTAGGACCAGATGGCTTCCCAGGGGAGTTCTACCAGACATTTAAAGCAGAGATAATACCTATCCTTCTCAAGCTATTCCAAAAAATAGAAAGGGAAGGAAAACTTCCAGACTCATTCTATGAAGCCAGCATTACTTTGATTCCTAAACCAGACAGAGACCCAGTAAAAAAAGAGAACTACAGGCCAATATCCCTGATGAATATGGATGCAAAAATTATCAATAAGATACTAGCAAATAGAATTCAACAGCATATAAAAAGAATTATCCACCATGATCACATGGGATTCATTCTTGGATGCAGGGCTGGTTTAACACTCGCAAATCAATCAGATACATCACATTAATAAAGGAAAAGATAAGAACCATATGATCCTGTCAATCGATGGAGAAAAAGCAGTTGACAAAATCCAGCATCCTTTCTTAATAAAAACCCTCGAGAAAGTCGTAATAGAAGGAACATACTTAAACATCATAAAAGCCATTTATGATAGCCCCCAGCTAATATCATCCTCAATGAGGAAAAACTGAGAGCTTTCTCCCTGAGATCAGGAACACGACAGTGATGTCCACTCACATCGCTGTTGTTTAACATGCTGTTGGAAGTTCTAGCATCAGAAATCAGACAACAAAAGGAAATCAAAGACATCAAAATTGGCAAAGATGAATTCAAGCTTTCACTTTTTGCAGCTGACATTATATTATACATGGAAAATCTGGTAGACTCCACCAAAAGTCTGCTCGAACTGATACATGAATTCAGCAACGTACCAGGATAAAAATCAAGGTACAGAAATCAGTTGCATTCTTATACACTAATAATGTAGCAACAGAAAGACAAATAAAGAAACTGATCCCATTCACAATTGCACCAAGAAGCATAAAATAACTAGGAATAAACCTAACCAAAGATGTAAAACGGTCTGTGTCCTGAAAACTCCAGAAAGCTTATGAAGGAAATTGAAGAAGATATAAAGAAATGGAAAACATTCCCTGCTCATGGATTGGAAAAATAAATATTGTTAAAATGTCAATACTACCCAAAGCTATCTACACATTCAATGCAATTACTATCAAAATTGCACCAGCATTCTTCTCGAAGCTAGAAGTAGCAATCCTAAAATTCGTATGGAACCACAAACTGCCCCGAATAGCCAAAGTAATTTTGAAGAAGAAGACCAAAGCAGGAGGCATCACAATCCCAGACTCTAGCCTCTACTACAAACCTGTAATCATCAAGACAGCATGGGATTGGCACAAAAACAGACACATAGACCAATGGAATAGAATAGAAACCCCAGAACTAGACCCACAAAGTATGGCCAACTCATCTTTGACAAAGCAGGAAAGAACATCCAATGGAAAAAAGACAGTCTCTTTAACAAATGGTGCTTGGAGAACTGGACAGCAACATGCAGAAGGATGAAACTAGACCACTTTCTTACACCATTCACAAAAATAAACTCAAAATGGTTAAAGGACCTGAATGTGAGACAGGAAACCATCAAAACCTTAGATGAGAAAGCAGGAAAGTACCTCTCTGACCACAGCGGCAGTAATTTCTTACTTGGCACATCCCCAAACGCAAGGGAATTAAAAGCAAAAATGAACTATTGGGATCTCATGAAGATAAATGCTTCTGCACAGCAAAGGAAACAATCAACAAAACTAAAAGGCAACCAACGGAATGGGCAAAGATATTTGCAAATGACATATCAGACAAAGGGCTAGTATCCAAAATCTATAAAGAGCTCACCGAACTCCACACCGAAATATCAAATAATCCAGTGAAGAAATGAGCAGAAAACATGAATAGACACTTATTTAAAGAAAACATCCATGGGCACCTGGGTGGCTCAGTCGGTTAAGCATACGACTTCAGCTCAGGTCATGATCTTGCAGTTTGTGAGTTTGAGCCCCGCATCAGGCTCTTTGCTGACAGCTCAGAGCCTGAAGCCTGCTTCGGATTCTGTGTCTCCTTCTCTCTCTGCCCCTCCTCAACTTGTGCTTTGTCTCTCTATGTGTCTCAAGAAATAAATGAGTGTAATAAAAAATTAAAAAAAAGAAGACATCCAGATGGCCAACAGGCACATGAAAAGATGCTCAATGTCGCTCCTTATCAGGGCAATACAAATCAAAACCACACTCAGATATCACCTCACACCAATCAGAGTGGCTAAAAAGAACAAATCAGGAGACTATAGATGCTGGCAAGGATGTGGAGAAATGGGAACTGTCTTGCACTGTTGGTAGGAATGCAAATTGGTGCGGCCAGTCTGGAAAACAGTGTGAAGGTTCCTCAAAATATTAAAAATAGACCTACCCTATGACCCAGCAATAGCACTGCTAGGAATTTACCCAAGGGATACAGGAGTACTGATGCATAGGGGCACTTGTACCCCAATGTTTATAACAGCACTCTCAACAATAGGCAAATTATGGAAAGAGCCTAAATGTCCATCAACTGATGAATGGATAAAGAAATTGTGGTTTATATACCCAATGGAATACTACATGGCAATGAGAAAGAATGAAATATGGCCTTTTGTAGCAATGTGGATGGAACAGGCGAGTGTTATGCTACGTGAAATAAGTCATACAGAGAAAGATAGATACCATATGTTTTCACTGTTATGTGGATTCTGAGAAACTTAACAAAGTCCATGGGGGAGGGGAAGAAAAAAAAAGAGGTTAGAGAGGGAGAGAGCCAAAGCATAAGAGATTGTTAAAAACTGAGAACAAACTGAGGGTTGTTGGTGGGTGGGAGGTGGGGTTGGTTGGGTGATGGTTATTGAGGAGGGCACCTTTTGGGATGAGCACTGGGTGTTGTATGAAAACCAATTTGACAATAAATATCATATTAAAAAAACAAAATAAACAAATAAATATATCTGTCAAGTCCATCTGATCCAATGTATCATTCGAGGCCTTTGTTTCTTTATTGATCCTGTGTCCAATGATCTATCCTTGCTGCAAATGGAGAATTAAAGTCCCATGCAATTACCACATTCTTATCAATAAGGTTGCTATGTTTGTGATTAATTATTTTAGATATTTGGGGGCTCCCGTATTCAGTGCATAGAAATTTATAATTGTTAGCTCTTCCTGATGGATAGACCCTGAAATTATTATATAATGCCCTTCTTCATCTCTTGTTACAGGCTTTAATTGAAAGTCTGGTTTGTCTGATATAAGTATGGCTACTCCAGCTTTCTTTTGGCTTCCAGTAGCATGATAGATGTTCTCCATCCCCTCACTTTCAATCTGAAGATCCTCAGGTCTAAAATGAGTCTCTTATAGACAGCAAATAGATGGGTCTTGTTTTTTATTCTTTCTGATACCTTATGCCTTTTGGTTGGAGCATTTAGTCCATTTATATTGAACGTTATTATAGAAAGATACGGGTTTAGAGTCATTGTGATGTCTGTAGGTTTCCTGCTTGTAGTGATGTCTCTGGTACTTGGTGGTCCTTGCAACATTTCACTCACAGAATCCCCCTTCGGATCTCTTTTAGGGCTGGTTTAGTGGTGATGAATTTGTTCAGTTTTTGTTTTTTGGAAAACGTTTATCTCTCCTATTCTTTATTGCAGACTTGCTGCATAAAGGATTCTTGGCTGCATATTTTTTCTGTTAATCGCATTGAAGATTTCCTGCCATTCCTTTCTGGCCTGCCAAATTTCAGTAGATAGTTTTGCTACTATTCTTATGTGTTTACCTTTGTAAGTTAGAGCCTGTTTATCCCTAGCTGCTTTCAGAATTTTCTCTTTATCCTTTTGTTTTGCCAGTTTCACTATGATATGTTATGCTGAAGAGCAATTCAAGTGATGTCTGAAGGGAGTTCTCTGTGCCTCTTGGATTTCAATGCCTTTTTCCTTCCCCAGATAAGGGAAGTTCTCAGCTATGAGTTATTGAAATACACCTTGAACCCCTTTCTCTCTCTTCTTCTGGAATTCCTATGATATGGATATTGTTCTGTTTGATTGCATCACTTCATTCTCTAATTCTCCCCTCATACTCCTGGATTTTTTTATCTCTCTTTTTCTCAGCTTCTTCTTTTTCCATAATTTTATCTTATAATTCACCTATTCTCTCCTCTGCCTTTTCAATCTGTGCTATGGCAACCTCCAGTTTATTTTGCACCTCACTTATGGCATTGTTTATCTCCTCATGACTATTTCTTAGTCCCTTGATCTCTGTAGCAATAGATTCTCTGCTGTCCTCTATGCTTTTCTCAAGCCCTCGATTAATTTTATGACTATTATTCTAAATTGTTGTTCTGTTTTATTGCTTAAATCATTTTTGAACTGTTTGTTAGCTGTCACTATTTCCTGGAGTTTCTTTTGAGGAGAATTCTTCCGTTTCATCATTTTGGGTAGTCCCTGTGGTATCTCCAAACTGCAGGGCACTTCTCCTGTCCTCTCTGGAGTTACTTGTGTTGGTGGGCGTGGCCGCAGTCAGACCCAATGTCTACCCCCAGCCTAGCGCTGGGGCCACAGTCAGTCTGGTGTTTACCTTATCTTCCCCTCTCGAGGGGCAGGACTCACTGTTGTTTGTTGTGGCTGCTGTCTGGGCTAGTTGCACAGTGCCATGCTTGTGGTGCTGCTTTGATGAGATCTGGCTAAGGGCGTATTAGCAGGGGTGGACCTGCAAGGTGCCCAGGGGTTGGAGGGGCAGGCTTTGCTCATTTTACCATTGGGGGTTCCATGCAGTAGGGGCCCTGCAGCCACAGGAGGGAGGAAGGCCCATCAGAGAGATAGACCCACAGAAGCACAGCATTGGGCGTTTGCATGGTGCAAGCAAGTTCAGTGATTGGAACTGGTTCCCTTTGGAATTTTGGCTGGGGGATGGGAGAGGGAGATGGTGCTTGCAAGCACCTTTGTTCCCCCACCGAGGTGAGCTCTGTCTCCCGGGGCTCAACAACTCTCCCTCCCTGTGTCGTCTCGCACTCCCCGCTCCCCGAGAGCAGAGCTGTTGAGTTTTAACATTCCAGATGTTAAGTCCCGCTTGCTGTCAGAACTCACGGAGTCTGGCCCCTCCATTTTTTCAAGCCAGACTTTGGGGGCTCCACCTTGCTGGGTGTGCTGCCATTCCACCACCCTGGCTCCCTCCCACCATTCCATGTAGCATGCACCTGCTCTCTGCCCTTCCTACCCTGTTCCGTGGGCCTCTTGTCTATGCTTGGCTCTGGAGAGTCCATTCTGCTAGTCTTCTGTAGGTTTTCTGGATTATTTATGCAGATGTGAGTTGAATCTAAGTGATCAGCAGGACGACGTGAGCCCAGTGTCCTCCTACACCGCCATCTTCTGTACCAGGCTGTATTCTAGGAGCTTGGAGTGCACCAGTGAACTAAGCAGAGTAAAGTGCTTTCCCTTGTTAAGTTTATATTCTAGAGGAGGAGATAGCAATAAAGAACTTATGTAAATAATTCAAATAATGCAGTGTAGTGAATGGCAATACATCCTATTGGAAAAACAGAGCAGGTAAGGGAGATTGGCAGATAAGATTGGTGAATACAGTTTTAAATGCTGTGTTCAGAGTCAGCCCCACTGCGAAAGTGACATAAAGCAGGTACTTGAAGATGGTTCAGTCATCTGGAGAAATAGTAAAAATAGGCAGCATAAACACGTGAGGTGTAAGTGTGCCTGGAGTCTGTGCCAGGACATGCAAACACTTCTTTAGACATGGAGAATAGTAACCTATTTGGGAAGATAGGTAAGTATGCAAGCAAATTCAACCAAGTGATAAATATTTTATATGATACAGGGAATGACCTTTGGCAGGATCAGGGAAACCTGGCCAGAGTAAGTGCCATGTGAGTTGAGACCTGAAGCATGACTAAGGTTTTACCAGATGTGCGTGTTAGAGGGTAGTGGTGATGGGGAGGCTTCAAAAAGGATAAGACAACATGTGTGATGTCCTGGGATTCAAAGATAACACAGATGGTTATTTTATACCGTTTTTCTACAGGAGCCAGATGTCACTTCCTGGGTTTGGCCTGACAATTTGAAAGCACACTCAGGTTTAAAACCATACTATTACATTGCTAATATGAAGCCTAATTTATCCAACCAAACCCTTTCTTGTAGCCTTTGTTTCCAGTTGTCCACTATTACCAGAACAAACGAATGAATGAATGTGCTAGGATAAATATCTTCGATCATAAATTGTTTCATGCTTGCCCAGTTATTTCCTGATCATCAATTTTAGAAGCGAATTGCTACCACTCTTTAAAAAGCTATAGTGGGAGCACCTTGGTGGCTCAGTTGGCTAAGTGCTGACTTTTGATTTCAGCCCAGGTCATGGTCTCAGGGTAATGGGATCAAGCCCCACATCGGGCTCTGTTATGAGCATGGAGCCTGCTTGGTCTCTCTCCCTCTCTCTACTACTTCCCTTCTCACTCTCTAAATAAATAAACATTTTTTAAAAAGCTTTAATGGACAGGCCCTGTCCTAATCACTCATACACAACATACCTGGGAATGGTGGGTTTTATTATTCTTAATTTACACAGAGTAAACAGGTTCAGAGAAGCAGAGGGTATGGTCTGGTCCAGAGCCTCTTCTTCCTATGTTATGGTGTTCTCATCTTTTCTTCCATGTATTAATCTCTTCACCTGAATGCCAAGCTCCAACCTCCACCCCACTATGTATCCATATCTAGGAATTATAAATATGTAAACCCTTATATTGTATGGATCAGTTAAGTTCATGCTCAGCTCAATTTCCAGAGAAATTGCAGCTACTTGCTGGACAGGGAATGTTCTAGGCCATGTAAAATGGTCTGTGCCTTTGTTGCTGCTCTTAGCATGACATTTGATGTCTCCCATGACTTGACCCCCTCTATTCTCAGTCTAATTCCTCTCCCACATTTACAATTTTCATTGACATTGGGTTTGGTGAAATATAGAAGAACCCACATGAATTCCAGTCCTGGCCCTGACACATAAGTCATCCTGCTATTAAGCCTCAGTTGTCTTATCTGCAAAACGACAATAACTTTACCCAATTGAAAGTTTTTAGGTAGGACTAATCAGGAAATAAATATAAAACATCTAACTCGCTGTGCCTGGCCCAGAGGTGACATTAATTAAATAAATGGTGATTGTTTTCCATCACATATCTCTGTATCTGCATCACCTGGTATGAAGGAGGTCATGTGATGGGCACTCAGTAAATATGCTTAGATTGGATTAGAGAGAAATGCTACCAAATGTTGGAAGAGGAAAACATGAGGAATCACCTACCAAACTGAATCTGTGGCCAATTCTTTTCCCCTTAGGCTCCTTTCTCTCCTGTAAAGTTTTTTTTTTTTTTACATGTTTTACAATGGGGCACGAGGGGGCACCTGGGTGGCTCGGTCGGTTAAGCGTCAGACTTCACCAAAGGTCATGATCTTGTGGTTCACAAGTTCAAGCCCCACATCAAAGCTCTCTGCTGCCAGTGCAGAGCTCGCTTCAAATCCTCTGCCCCTCCCCTGCTTGTGTGCACTCTCTCTCTCTCTCTCAAAAATAAATAAATATTTTAAAATAAATAAAAAAGATAAAATAGGGCGTGATTTGATGAAGGAAACCTGAGGTAGCAGGTAACTTAAACATATATTTATTGCTAGGAATCACAGGTGTTTTTCCATTGGGGTGAATGGCTGTAGCTGAGGAAAAGGGGGGTCATGAGGAGTTTAGAGGGGGAAATCACTCTTATTGTCTCTGTTCGTCCCATCCAAACAAGAGGCAATGTAAACATGTCATTGTCCTTAATACCTTACCTTCTAGGACTGGGACCTTACCTTCTAGGACAACTTATTTGTGAGGCCTGAGAATCTCAAGGTGTCCATCAAGATAGGACTGCCTCATATTACATTACATGTAATTGAAGGGGTAAGAGTTAAAAACGTTAAAGAGCAGGCTTTTTGTGAAGAAGTGCTTCAAAAGATATCAGTATTTGTACATTAAGAAAATATGTTTATAGATAACAATACTGTACCATATACCTAAACATTTGCTAATAGGGCTGGTGAGCACCAGGTGTTGTATGGAAGTGTTGAATCATATATTGCACACCTGAAATTAATATTGCACTCTGTTAAATGACTGAAATTTAAATAAACATCTTAAAAAAGAAACAAGTGTTGGTGAGGATGCGGACAAAAAGGAACCCTCTTGCACTGTTGGTGGACCGCAAACTGATGCAGCCACTGTGGAAAACAGTATGGAGAACTAACCTATGATCCCCTAATTACACTACTGGCTATTCGCCAAAAGAATACAACAACACTAATTTGAAGGAATATATACACCCCTATGTTTATTGCAGCATTATTTACAATAGCAAAATTATAGAAATAACCCAATTGTCCATAAAGAAATAAATGGAAAGAAAAAATATATATATATATATGAAATCTTGCTATTTGCAACAACATGAATGAAGCTAGAAAGTATAGTGCTAAACAAAATAAGTCAGAGAAAGACAAATACCATATGATTTCACCCATATGTGGAATTTAAGAAACAAAACAAATGAACAAAGGAAAAAAAAGTGACAAACCTGAAAATATACCCTTAACTATAGTGAACAACCAGATGGTTACAAGAGGGGAAATGGGTTGGGAAATAGGTGAAATAGGAGAGGAGGATTAAATGCACATTTATCTTGATGAGCACAAAGTCATATATAGAACTGTTGAATCACTGTATTGTACACCTGAAACTAATACTGTATGTTGACTATACTGGAATTAAAATTTTAAAAATTAACTTAAATTCGCTAATCAGGTAGATCTTATTAAGTGTTCTTATCACAAAAGAAAATCAATGTAATTTACTAAATTAACAGAATAAAGGGGTAGAACCAAATGATCATCTCAAGAGGAAAAAACAAGAATAAGAAAAAGAAAGAACCTATGATCTGTACTCTCCATTTGAATAAATGTGATCCTTGTGACATGTGTAATCCTGTAGGGAGAAAATAAAAACAGTATTCTCGACTAAATATTTTCAGACTAAATTGTTTGCTTATGTTGGTGGCCATCAAAAGAAATGACCAGACAAATAAATGAGAAATATAGATTTCAGTTGCTGAAGTTATCAGGAACTCTTTCCAAAGTGTGTGTATATGTGTTAGTAAGTGTTCTGGGAATGATATATAATGAGACATGTTTTAAATATACTTTGTGTGTTACTAATATATGTTGTTTGTTTGTTTTCCTTTGAGAGGATGGAAGAGCAGCAGTGGGAAAGTTTGAGGCTACCACAGGAAAAAAAAGTTAGTAGAACACAGCAGACAGAGATATGTCAAACCCTTGGCACCTTATCAGGCTGACGGAAAAGTGAAAAACTCTTTATGTGATATAGATCAGAAGAGATTCAAATGTGAATGCCGCTACTGCCAAAGCTACATGGGGAACACTTCTGGGATCTCAATGGGGAGGAAAGCCACCTATCATTCTTCTTCCTGGGATAAACTAATACAAGAACTCAATAACTTGACACTCAACCCTTGGTACCATCCAACCCCCTCTTCTACATGAAAGGGTGCAGGAAAGGAAGAAGATCCAAAAACAGAGGCAGCAGAAAAGCAAAAGGAATTTTAGAGACTTCTAACAGAATGGGCAGAATAAATTTAAGACTTTCATCCTCAGGTGAAGGAAGATCAAAATAGATGGGGTCATAAGTGTCAACATTGACAACCCCTTGGGTGGAATCCTTTTGGGAACATGGCCAGGAGGAGTAACAACATCCTTATGCCTTATGACAAAGAATCTTATCTGCTGTCAATTCAATCCAGCTCAGAAACATAACAATCTTTACTCCAGTAACTTTAGGGCCATCTTGAGGCACGGTGGGAGGCATTCCTCCATGACAAGGGCAACTAAGTAACAGTGGAACCATGGAATTCTCCATAATACTATTCCCATGGCGCAAGCCATCATTTTCCCTCCTTGGGTTTCAGCCTTCCCTCTCTTACCTTATAGCCAATAAGGCATAAAGCATCTATGTAGTGTTTCTGGCTTGTTTTTGAAATACTTTCATTTCATCTAATTGAATCCCAGAAAAAGCACTATATCTTATGGAGTGTGTGCATGCCTGTGTGTGTGTGCATGTGAGTGCACGTGTGTGTGTGTTGCCTCTTTGTTCTCACTTTTTTGTATTTTTGGAATCATTACATATGCACAAAAAGTTGTGAAGATAGTACAAGAAAATCCCATGCACACTTCAGCCAGTCTCCCAAGATAGTTACAATTCATATATCCCCAAAGATAGTAATATCTCAGATAACCTATAAGACCATATCAGCACCAAAAAAAAATGACATTAGTACACAGTGTGTGTACAGGTTTTTATGTGGATATATTTTCATTTCTCTGGGATAAGGATCCACGAGTGTAATTGTTGGGTCATATGGTAAGTGTTGGTTTGTGTTTTGTTTTTAAAGAAACTGCCAAACTAATTTTCAGAGTGGCTGTTCCATTTCACATACCCACCATCACGAGGCATCACATTTCTCCACATCCTCTCCAGCATTTGGTTTTGTCATTTTTTTTTCAATTTAGCTGTTCTTTTGGCTGAATATAATTTATTGTCAAATTGGCTAACATACAGTGTATAAAGTGTACTCTTGGTTTTTGGGGTAGATTCTCATGGTTCATTGTATACATACAATACTAAGCTGTTCTTTTTTAAAAATTTAATTATTTATTTTGAGAGAGAGAGAGAGAGACAGAGAGAAAGAGTGCATGCAAGCAGGGGAGGAGCAGAAAGGGAGGGAGAGAAAGACTCCCAAGCAGTCTCATGCTGTCAACACAGAGCCCAATGCAGGGCTCTATCTCATGAACTGTGAGATTGTAACTTGAGCCAAAATCAAGAGATGCTTAACTGACTGAGCCACCGAGGTGCCCCTCAATTTAGCTGTTCTAATAGTTGTGTAATGATATAGCATCATGATCTTAATCTGCATTTACCTAGAGGCTAATGATGCTGAGTATCTTTTTATGTGTTTCTTAGCCATCTGTATGTGCTATTCTGTGAAATGTCTCTCTGTGGCTTTTTCCCATTTTCTAATGGGTATGTTTGTGTTTTTACATTTGAGTTTTGAGACTTCTTTATATATTCTAGATATGGGTTCTTTGTCTGATACATGCTTTGCAAATGTTTTCTTCCAGCCTATTGTTGGTCTTTTCACCATCTTTACAGAGACTTTATCATGTTTTTTTAAAATAGATTGTTCTTTTGTTGTTGTATCTCATAAAAATTCAAGAGTGTCTTAATTTTGTGTTTTGCATTTACATCAATGATACACCTCCATTTAATTTTTTGTATAATGTATGTAATTTAGATGAAGGTTTTTTTTCCCCCTGGTTTTTGGGTTTTGTTTCATATGGTTTTCCAAATGGTTATCCAGTTACTCCAGTAACACTTGTTTGAAAGACTGTTTTTCTTCCACTTAATTCCTTTTGCACATTTTATTTCATTTTTTAAATTTCTTATTTAAATTCCAGTTAGTTAACATACAGTGTAATATTAGTTTCAAGTGTACAATTTAGTGATTCAACACTTCCATACAACACCCTATGCTTGTCACAAGTCCACTCCTTAATCCCCATCACCTGCTCAACCCATCCCTTCACACACCTCCATTCTGGAAATAATCAGTTTGTTCTCTAGAGTTAGGATTCTGCTTCTTGATTTCCCTTCCCCTTTTCCCCCTTTTCTCATTTGTTTTGTTTCTTAAATTCCACATATGAATGAGATCATATGG
The DNA here is from genome assembly GCF_027475565.1 of Acinonyx jubatus. Classification (NCBI taxonomy): domain Eukaryota; kingdom Metazoa; phylum Chordata; class Mammalia; order Carnivora; family Felidae; genus Acinonyx; species Acinonyx jubatus. The sequence goes on along the minus strand of NC_069389.1, from coordinate 46,929,832 downwards.
TATTTATCTTTCTTTGACTGACTTATTTTTGCCTAGCCTAACTCTATAGCTACATCCATGTCCTTGCAAATGGCAAGATTTTATTCTTTTTCATGGCTGAGCAATATTTCATTGTGTGTATACACACACACACACACACACACACACATACACACACTCACACACACCACATCTTCTTTATTCATTAGTCAATGGACACATGGGCTGTTTCCATGATTTGGCAATTGTAGATAATGCTGCTATAAAATACTTTGAACTAGTATTTTTGTATTCTTTGGAAAAATACCTAGTAGTGCAATTGCTGGATCAGAGGGTAGTTCTATTTTCACTTTTTGAGGAAACTCCATACTGTTCTCCAGAATGGTGGCACCAGTTTGCATTCCCTCCAATGGTACAGGAGGGCTCCCCTTTCTCCACATCCTCAACAACACCTGTTGTTTCTTCTGTTGTTGATTTTAGCCATTCTGACAGGTATAAGATGATATTGCATTGTATTTTTGATTTGTATTTCCCTGATGATCTGTTATGTTGAGCATCGTTTCATGTATCTGTTGGCCGTCTGTATGTCTTCTTTGGAACAATGTCTATTCATGTCTTCTGCCCATTTGTTAATTGGATTATTTGTTTTTTGGCTGTTGAGTTGCATAAGTTCTTTATAGATTTTGGATACTAGTCCTTTATCAGATATGTCATTTGGAAATATCTTCTCTCATTCTGTAGGTTTCCATTATTTTTGCTGATTGTTTTCTTTGCTGAGCAGAAGCTTTTTATTTTGATGAAGTCCTGATACTCTATTTTTGCTTTTGTTTCCCTTGCCTCGGGAGACATCTAGATAGAAGCTGCTATGGCCAATGTCAAAGAACTTATTGCCTGTGTTCACTTCTAGTATTTTTATGGTTTCATGTCTCACATGTATATCTTTAATCCACCTTGAATTTATTTTTGTGTGTAGTGTAAGAAAGTGGTCCAGTCTCACTCTTTTGAATGTTGCTGTCCAGTTTTCCCAACACAGTTGTTGAAGAGACTGTCTTTTTTCCATTGTCTTTCCTGTTTTGTTGAAGATTAATTGACCATACACTTGTGAGTTCATTTCAGGGTTTTTTATTCCATTCCGCTGATATATTTGTCTGTTTATATGCCAATACAATACTGTCGTCATCACTAAAGCTTTGCAGTATAACTTGAAACCTGGAATTGTGATGCCTCCAGCTTTGTTTTGCTTTTTCAAGATTGCTTGGCTATTTGAAGTCTTTTGTGATTCCATACAAATTTTAGGATTGTTTGTTCTAGCTCTGTGAAAAATGCTGTTGGTATTCTGATAAGGATTACATTAAATGTGTAGATTTCTTTGGGTAATACAGACATTTTAACAATATTTGTTCTTCCAGTTGATGAGAATGGAATGTCTTTCCATTCTTTGTGTCCTCTTCAATTTCTTTCATCAGTGTTTTATAGTTTTCAGAGTACTGGTCTTTCACCTCTTTGGTTAGCTTGACTCCTGCATATCTTATGATTTTTGGTTCAATTGTAAATGTGATTGATTCCTTAATTTCTCTTTCTGCTGCTTCATAATTGGTGTGTAGAAACATAAGTGTTCTGTACATTGATTTTTTATCCTGTGACTTTATTGAATTCCTTTAGTTCTAGCATTTTTTTTGTGGAGTCTTTCAGGTTTTCTATATACAGAATCATGTCATCTACGAATCACGACAGTTTTACTTCTTCTTTGCCAACTTGGATGACTTTTATTTATTTTGTTGTCCAATTGCTATGGCTAGGACTTCCATTACTATGTTAAATAATAGTAGTGAGAATGGACATCACTGTCTTGTTCTTGACCATAGGGGAAAAACTCTGAGTTTTTCCTCCCATTGAGGATGATATTAGCTGTGAGTTTTTCATATATGGCCTTTATTATTTTAGTTATACTCCCTTTAAACCTACTTTGTTGAGGGGCTTTTAACATGAATGGATGTTGTACTTTGTCAAATGCTTTTTCTGCATCTATTGAAGCAATCATATGGTTCTTATCCATTCTATTATTAATGGGTGTATCAGGTTGATTGATTTTTGGATACTGAAACACCCTTGAAAGCCAAGAATAAATCCCACTTGATCATGGTGAATGCTTTTTAATATAGTGTTGTATTAGGTTTGCTTGTGTTTTATTGAGAATTTTTGCATCCATATTTATCAAGAATATTGGCCTGTGATTCTCTCTCTCTCTCTCTCTCTCTGCAGAGTCTTTATCTAGTTTTGGTATCAGGGTAATGCTGAACTTATAGATTGAATTTGGAAGTTTTTCCTTCATTTTCTATTTTTTGTAATAGCTTGAGAAGAATAAGTGTCAACTCTTCTTTGAATGTTTGGTAGAACTCACCTGTGATGTCATCTGGTCCTGGATTTTTCTTTGTTGGGAGCTTTTTTTTAATGTTTATTTTTGAGAGAGAGAGAGAGCGAGCATGAGTGGGAAAGGGGCAGTGACTGAGGGAGATACAGAATCTGAATCAGGCTCCAGGCTCTGAGCTATAAGCACAGAGCCCGACGCAGGGTTTGAACTCACCAACTGTGAGATCATGACCTGAGCTGAAGTCAGATACTCAACCAACTGAGCCACCAAAGTGCCCCCCCCCTTTTTTAATTTGGGAGTTTTTTGATTATTGATGCAATTTCTTTGCTGGTTATTGGTCTCCTCAAGTTTTCTATTTCTTCCTGTGTCAGATTTAGTAGTTGACGTATTTCCAGGAATTTATCCATTTCTTCCATATTGTCGAATTTTTTGGCATATAGTTTTTCATAATATTCTCTTATAATTGTATTTCTGTGGTGTTAGTTATTTGTCCTCTCTCACTTGTTATTTTTATTTATTTGGGTCCATTCTCTTTTCTTTTTGATAACTCTGGCTAGAAGTCTATCAATTTTATTTTTTTTTCAAAGAAGCACCTCTTGGTTTCATTGATGTTTTATTTTTTAAATTTCCTATATCATTTATTTATGCTCTAATCTTTATTATTTCCTGTCTTCTGTGGCTTTTGCATTCAACTTCATTTGTTGTTCTGTTCCTAGCTCCTTCAGGTGTAATGTTAGGTTGTTTATTTGATGTTTTTCTTGCTTCTTGAGATAGCCCTGTATTGGTATATACTTCTGTCTTAGGACCACTTTTGCAGCATCCCAATGTTTTCAGAACACTATGTTTTCAATTTCCTTTGTTTCCATGTATTATTTTTATTTCTTCCTTGGTTTCCTGGTTGACTCAATCATTGTTTAGTAGTATAGTGTGTAACTTCTAAGTTATCTGGTTTTTCCAGATTTTTTTCTTGTGACTGACTTCTAGCTTCATAGCTTTGTGGTAAGTAAAGGTGCATGGCATGATTTCAGCTTTTTTGTACTTGTTGAGGTTTGTTTTGGGGGCTAATATGTGATCTATTCTGCAAAATGTTCCATGTGCATGTGGAAATAATGTGTATTCTATTGTTTTAGGATGGAATGTTCTGAATTTATCTGTTAAATCCATCTGATCCAGTGTGTCATTCAAAGCCACATTTTCTTATTCCTGAACACCCACACGCTTCCAAAACTCAATCAGGAGGAAATAGAAAGCTTGAACAGACCCATAACCAGCGAAGAAATCGAATCGGTTATCAAAAATCTCCCAACAAATAAGAGTCCAGGACCAGATGGCTTCCCAGGGGAGTTCTACCAGACGTTTAAAGCAGAGATAATACCTATCCTTCTCAAGCTATTCCAAGAAATAGAAAGGGAAGGAAAACTTCCAGAGTCATTCGATGAAGCCTGTATTACTTTGATTCCTAAACCAGACAGAGACCCAGTAAAAAAAGAGAACTACAGGTCAAAATCCCTGATGAATATGGATGAAAAAATTCTCAATAAGATACTAGCAAATCGAATTCAACAGCATATAAAAAGAATTATTCACCATGATCAAGTGGGATTCATTCCTGGGATGCAGGGCTGGTTCAACATTCACAAATCAATCAACGTGATACATCACATTAACAAAAAAAGAGAGAAGAACCATATGATCCTGTCAATCGATGCAGAAAAGGCCTTTGACAAAATCGAGCACCCTTTCTTAATAAAAATCCTTGAGAAAGTCGGGATAGAAGGAACATACTTAAACATCATAAAAGCCATTTATGAAAAGCCCACAGCTAACATCATCCTCAACGGGGAAAAACTGAGAGCTTTTTCCCTGAGATCAGGAACACGACAGGGATGCCCACTCTCACCGCTGTTGTTTCACATAGTGCTGGAAGTTCTCACATCAGCAATCAGACAACAAAAGGAAATCAAAGGCATCAAAATTGGCAAAGATGAAGTCAAGCTTTCGCTTTTTGCAGATGACATGATATTATACATGGAAAATCCGATAGACTCCACCAAAAGTCTGCTAGAACTGATCCATGAATTCAGCAAAGTTGCAGGATACAAAATCAATGTACAGAAATCAGTTGCATTCTTATACACTAACAATGAAGCAACAGAAAGACAAATAAAGAAACTGATCCCATTCACAACTGCACCAAGAAGCATAAAATACCTAGGAATAAATCTAACCAAAGATGTAAAGGATCTGTATGCTGTAAACTAGAGAAAGCTTATGAAGGTAATTGAAGAAGATTTAAAGAAATGGAAAGACATTCCCTGCTCATGGATTGGAAGAATAAATATTGTCAAAATGTCAATACTACCCAAAGCTATCTACACATTCAATGCAATCCCAATCAAAATTGCACCAGCATTCTTCTCGAAACTAGAACAAGCAATCCTAAAATTCATATGGAACCACAAAAGGCCCCGAATAGCCAAAGTAATTTTGAAGAAGAAGACCAAAGCAGGAGGCATCACAATCCCACACTTTAGCCTCTACTACAAAGCTGTAATCATCAAGACAACATGGTATTGGCACAAAAACAGACACATAGACCAATGGAATAGAACAGGAACCCCAGAACTAGACCCACAAACGTATGGCCAACTCATCTTTGACAAAGCAGGAAAGAACATCCAATGGAAAAAAGACAGCCTTTTTAACAAGTGGTGCTGGGAGAACTGGACAGCAACATGCAGAAGGATGAAACTGGACCACTTTCTCACACCATTCACAAAAATAAACTCAAAATGGATAAAGGACCTGAATGTGAGACAGGAAACCATCAAAACCCTAGAGGAGAAAGCAGGAAAAGACCTCTCTGACCTCAGCCGTAGCAATCTCTTACTCGACACATCCCCAAAGGCAAGGGAATTAAAAGCAAAAGTGAATTACTGGGACCTTATGAAGATAAAAAGCTTCTGCACAGCAAAGGAAACAACCCACAAAACTAAAAGGCAACCAACGGAATGGGCAAAGATATTTGCAAATGACATATCAGACAAAGGGCTAGTATCCAAAATCTATAAAGAGCTCACCAAACTCCACACCCGAAAAACAAAGAACCCAGTGAAGAAATGGGCAGAAAACATGAATAGACACTTCTCTAAAGAAGACATCCGGATGGCCAACAGGCACATGAAAAGATGTTCAGCGTCGCTCTTATCAGGGAAATACAAATCAAAACCACACTCAGATATCACCTCAGGCCAGTCAGAGTGGGCAAAATGAACACATCAGGAGACTATAGATGCTGGCGAGGATGTGGAGAAACGGGAACCCTCTTGCACTGTTGGTGGGAATGCAAATTGGTGCAGCCGCTCTCGAAAGCAGTGTGGAGGTTCCTGAGAAAATTAAAAATAGACCTACCCTATGACCCAGCAATAGCACTGCTAGGAATTTATCCAAGTGATACAGGAGTACTGATGCATAGGGACACTTGTACCCCAATGTTTATAGCAGCACTCTCAACAATAGCCAAATTATGGAAAGAGCCTAAATGTCCATCAACTGATGAATGGATAAAGAAATTGTGGTTTATATACACAATGGAATAGTACTTGGCAATGAGAAAAAATGAAATATGGCCTTTTGTAGCAACGTGGATGGAACTGGAGAGTGTGATGCTAAGTGAAATAAGCCATACAGAGAAAGACAGATACCATATGGTTTCACTCTTATGTGGATCCTGAGAAACTTAACAGGAACCCATGGGGGAGGGGAAGTAAAAAAAAAAAGAGGTTAGAGTGGGAGAGAGCCAAAACATAAGAGACTGTTAAAAACTGAGAACAAACTGAGGGTTGATGTGGGGTGGGAGGGAGGAGAGGGTGGGTGATGGGTATTGAGGAGGGCACCTTTTGGGATGAGCACTGGGTGTTGTATGGAAACCAATTTGACAATAAATTTCATATATTAAAAAAATATTCACTGCTGAATAAACTGTTTATTACTATTATAATAAACATTAATATTTACTTGTATTAAAAAAAACAAAGCCACATTTTTTTTCTTGTTAAATAATCTGTCCATTGATGTTAGTGGGGTGTTACAGTCCCCTACTATTATTGTGTTATTATAAATTAGTTCCTTTTTGTTTGTAATTAATTGTTTTATATATTTGGGTGCTTTCCTTTTGGGCGCATAAATATTTACAATTGTTAAATATTCTTGTCAGATTGTGCTATTTATGATTATTATAGTGTCCTTCTTTGTCTCTTGTTACATTGTTTGCTTCAAAGTGTAGTTTGTCTGATAAATAATTGTTACCCCAGCTTTTTTTGACATCAATTTCCATGACAAGTGTTTCTCCATCCCCTCATTTTCCATCTGCAGGTGTATTTAGGTCGAAAATGAGTCTCCTGTAGGCAGCATATAGATGTGACTTGTTTTCTATTTATTTACTTATTTATAATATTTTGATTATTTATTTTGAGAGAGAGAGAGAAAGCATGCCCACGAGTGGGGTAGGGGCAGACAGAGAAGGAGAAAGAGAATCCCGAACAGGCTCTGTGTTGTCAGCACAGAGCCCAATGCAGGGCTCAAACCCACAAGCGTGAGATCATGACCTGAGCTTAACTGACTGAGCCACCCAAGTGCTGGGTCTTATTTTCTTTTATCCATTCTGACACATGTGTCTTTCACTGAAACAGTCAACTTACATTCAAATAAATATCTAAGTGAGAGGGTCAACGTGGGGGAGAAGTAGGGGGATCTGTACTTCCCGCGTCTCTCAAACAAAGAAGTGCTGAAACCAAAGGACTTTGGTCCCCAAGAATCTGAGAAGAAAAGAGGCTGAGTCTAAAAGGGAGAAACTGGGACATCCTTGATGGGCTATAGGTGGGTGATTATGAACGGGGGGAGATAAAACAGGCCACATGGGCATGGAGGGGAGGGAATCCCCTTTTGAGAAGAGGCAAAGGGAAGAAAAAGAGCAGCTGGGAAAGTGTAGGAGTGTATCTGAACAAGAGATAAACCTCAGACTTGGACTGAGAAGGATCCCATCTCTAACTGCAGGGTTTCTTTGGACTGGGGCCAGCTGCCCCATTCGTGCACCTAGGGAGGAGGAGAGCCATCCCCGGTTTGGTGGTAGGTCAGGGGTGCAGTCTCCTGTAGCAGAAACTGGCACACTCCCTGGAGGGCTGTGCAATAGAACAAAGCCTGCTTGCATCTACCAACCCAGGGCTCAGTGGCTGTGTCAAGGGCGCAGTCTGCAGTAGGAGAAAATGGCACACTACCTGGAGTGCTATGGGAAAGGACAAAGCCTGACTGTGTCTGCCACCCCCACCTCCGGACTCAGCAGCGAGGTCAGCAGCACAGTCCACAGCAGGAAAAGGCAGTCCTCCCTGAAGTGCTGCAGCACAAAGCCAGCTGGGACCACATATTGGGCCACACAGGTGCTTCCCCAGTTCCAGAGTGCATGGAGTGGGACATTGAATCCTAGCCAAGCATAGGGTCAGGGGAGTTGGTGGTGGGAGACGGACCACTCCATCTGTGCCCACTGCACAGTGAGGACAACTTGAAAGGAGTCCACTGGGTCGCAGAGAAGAGACTGGGGGATCGCCATTCCCCAACACCCCCACCACCAAGGTGGGGCCTCAGTGATCTGTCCCAGGGCCCATAGTGGAGGTGGAACTAGCCTACACCAAACCATGCCCCTCCACACTTGGTAACTGCATATCTGCTGGAGCAGGATAGATGCTGTGCAACCAGACGGCTCCATCATCCAGACTAGTGCTGATGCATAGCCTGGATTAATTCCAGGACAATTCTTGTTATTTACATATATTCTCCTTCTTATTTCTTCCCTCCTTTAGGCTGGTTACTCTGGTTGTTGGTTTGTTTAACCAGACATATTTAATCCATTCCCTTGATAGATGTTCTACACCTCCTTCTGTACTTTCTTTTCTCTCTGTCTGGAATAATCAAGTCTTATAGCTTCTCTGTCTGGGTAACTTTATCTTCATTTTTTTTTTATCCTCGTCTCTTTCTTTATTTTACTTTCTCACTCTCTGCATTAAGCCATTTAGTCTCTCTGCCTGGTCAATGTTTATTTTCTCTTTGCCCCCACCCCTGTCATTTCTCTCTTTGTATGTGATATTCCATCAACACTGCCTCTACCTTGTTCTTTACTTGTAGCTAGTGTTTCTGGTTTTTTGCTTTTGGGTTGTTTTTGTTTGTTTCTGTGTGTGTGTGTGTGTGTGTGTGTGTGTGTTGTCTGATTGTTTGTTTGTTTTATTTTTCTGTCTCCGTGTCTTTGTTTTCTGTTTGTCTGTTTGTTTTCCTTTCCAGGGCTACTTCATGGAACAAATCAAAGCACACCTTATGGAGGGTCCAAAACATTACTATGAGTAGGGAAATGAAATAACCAAAGTCACAACAACAGAGAGCAAGTAACACTCTCCAAAAAACATCTCCTGAAGGGCCAGGCCCTGGACAGTGTATAACCTCCTGTCAATATAGCAGTGCTCATAGGTGCAGAGCACATAACAAACTTTTAAAACTCATAAGGGACAGAAAACTAGCCAAAATGATGAAACAGAAGAATTCCCCTCAAAAGAAATTCCAGGAAGAACTGACAAGTAAAGAACTGATGAAAACAGATACAAGCAATAAAACTGGACAAGAATTTAAAATAATAGTCATAATATTAATCCCTGAGCTTGAAAACAACATAAAAGACAGCAGAGAATCTATTACTGCAGAGATCAAGGAACTAAAAAATAGTCATGATGAATTTAAAACTGCTATAAATGAGGTGCAAATTAAAATGGAGGCAGCCACAGCACTGATTGTAGAGGCAGAGGGGAGAATAAGTGAATTAGAAGACAAATTTATGGAAAAAGAGGAAGCCGAGAAAAACAGAGATTAAAAAAATCCAGAATCGAGAGAGGAGAATTAGAGAACTAAGTGATGCAATCAAACGGAACAATATCCAGGAATTCTAGAAGAAGAGACAGAGAAAGGGGCTGAAGGTGTACTTGAACAAATCATAGCTGAGAACTTCCCCAATCTGAGGAAGGAAACACACATTGAAATCCAAGAGGCACAGAGACCTCCCTTCAGACATAACTTGAATCAATCATCTGCACAGCATATCATAGTGAAACTGGCAAAATACAAAGATAAAGAGAGAAATCTGAAAGTATCTAGGGATAAACGTGCCTTAACATACAAAGGTAGAAACATAAGGGTAGCAGCAGACCTACCTACTAAAACTTGGAAGGCCAGAAAAGAATGGCAGGAAATCTTCAATGTGATGAACAGGAAAAATATGCAGCCAAGAATCCTTTATCCAGCAAGCCTGTCATTCAGAATAGAAGGAGAGATAAAGGTTTTCCCAAATAAATAAAAACTGAAGGAATTCATCACCACTAAACCAGCCCTATAAGAGATACTAAGGGGGACTCTGTGAGTGAAATTTGCAAGGACTACAAAGTACAAAGGACATCACTACAAGCATGAAACCGACAGATAACACAATTCATCTAAATCCATATCTTTCAATAATAAGATTGAATGTAAATAGACTAAACGCTCCAATCGAAAGACACAGGATATCAGAATGGATAAAAAACAAAACCCATTTATTTGCTGTCTACACGAGACTCATTTCAGACCTGAGGACACTTTCTGATTGAAAGTGAGGGGATGGAGAACTATCTATCATGCCACTGGAAGTCAAAAGAAAGCTGGAGCAGACAACCAAGACTTTAAATTAAAGGTGTCACAAGAGATTAAAAAAGGCTATTATATAATAATTACAGGATCTATCCATCAGGAAGAGCTAACAATTATAAATGTCTATGCATCGAATTTGGGAGCACCCAAATATTAAAAACAATCAATCACAACATAAGCAATCTTATTGAAAAGAATGTGGTAATTGCAGGGGACTTTAATACTCCACTTACAACAATGGACAGATCATCTAGACACAGAATCAGTAGAGAAACAATGGCCCTGAATGATACATAGGACCAGATGGCCTTGACAAATACATTTAGAACTCGACATCCCAGAGCAGCAGAATATACTTTCTTCTCCAGTGCACATGGAACATTCTCCAAGACAGATCACATACTGGGTCCCAGAACGGCCCTCAATAAATATAAAAGAACTGAGATCATACCATGCAGACTTTCAGATCACAGTGTTATGGAACTTAAAATAAACCAAAGTAAAAAGTCTGGAAAACCTCCAAAAGCATGGAGGTTAAAGAACATCCTACTAAAGAATAAATGGGTCAACCAGGCAATTAGTGAAGAAATTAAAGGATATAGGGACACCTGGGTGGCTCAGTCGGTTGAGCATCCAACTTTGGCTCAGGTCATGATCTCGTGGTTCATGAGCTTGAGCCACGTGGTTAGCTCTATCATGACAGTTCAGAGCCTGGAGACTGCTTTGGATTTGGTGTCTCTCACTCTCTGCCCCTCCCCCACTCATGCTCTGTCTCTGTCACTCAAAAATGAATAAATGTTATTTTTTTAAAAAAAGATACATGGAAACAAATGAAAATGAAAATACAACAATCCAAACCATTTGGGATGCAGCAAAGGCACTCCTAAGAAGAAAATACATTGCAACCCAGGCCTATTTCAAGAAACAAGAAAAATCCCAAATACAAAATCTGCCAGCACACCTAAAGGAAATAGAAGCAGAAGAGCAAAGACACCCCAAACCCAGCAGAAGAAGAGAAATATTGAATACCAAGGCAGAAATAAACTCTATAGAATCCACAAAACAGTACAACAGATGAATGAAGCCAAGAGTTGGTTTTTTGAAAAAAATAAACAAAATAGGTAAACCTGTAGCCAGGCTTCTCAAAAAGAAAAGAGAGAGGACCCAAATACATACAATCACACATGGAAATGGATTTATTACAACAAATCCGTCAGAAATACAAGCAATTATCAGAAAATACTATGAAAAATTATATGCCAACAAACTGGACAACCTGGAAGAAATGCACAAATTCCTAAGCACCCACACACTTCCAAAACTCAAACAGGAAGAAATAGAAAACTTGAACAGACTCATAACCAGTGAAGAAATTGAATCAGTTATCAAAAATCTCCCAACAAATAAGAGTCCAGGACAAGATGGCTTCCCAGGGGAATTCTACCAGATATTTAAAGCAGAAATAATACCTATCCTTCTCAAGCTGTTCCAAAAAAAAGAAGGGGAAGGAAAACTTCCAAACTCATTTTATGAAGCCAGCATTACTTTGATTCCTAAACCAGACAGAGACCCAGCAAGAAAAGAGAACTACACGCCAATATCCCTGATGAATATGGATGAAAAAATTCTCAATAAGATATTAGCAAATCGAATTCAACAGCTTATAAGAAGAATTTTCCACCATGATCAAGTGGGATTCATTCCTGGGCTGCAGGGCTGGTTCAACATTTGCAAATCAATCAATGTGATACATCACATTAATGAAAGAAAGGATAAGAACCATATGATCCTGTCAATCGATGCAAAAAGAGCATTTGACCAAATTCAGCATCCTCTCTTAATAAAATCCCTCTAGGATGTCGGGATAGAAGGAATATACTTAAACATCATAAAAGCCAATTATGAAAAGCCCGCAGTTAATATCATCCTCCATTGGGAAAAATTGAGAGCTTTTCCCCTGAGATCAGGAACATGACAGGGATGTCCACGCTCACCACTATTGTTTAACGTAGAGTTGGAAGTTCTAGCATCAGAAATCAGACAACAAAAGGAAATCAAAGGCATTAAAATTGGCAAAGATGAAGTCAAGCTTTCACTTTTTGCAGATGACATTATATTATACATGGAAAACCCGATAGATGCCACCAGAAGTCTGCTAGAACTGATACATGAATTCAGCAAAGTCATAGCATACAAAATGAATGTGCAGAAATCAGTTGAATTTTTATACACCAAGAATGAAGCAACAGAAAGACAAATAAAGACACTGATCCCATTCACAATTGCACGAAGAATCATAAAATACCTAGAAATAAATCTAACCAAAGATGTGAAAGATCTGTATGCTGAAAACTAGAGAAAGATTATGAAGGAAATTGAAGAAGATATAAAGAAATGAAAAAAACATTCCGTGCTCATGGATGGGAAGAATAAATATTGTTAAAATGTCAATACTACCCAAAGCTATCTACACATTCAATGCAAAGCTATGAACACATTCAATGCAATCCCAATCAAAATTGCACCAGCATTCTTCTCAAAGCTAGAACAATCTTAAAATTTGTATGGAACCACAAAAGGCCCTGAATAGCCAACATAATATTGAAGAAGAAGAAGACCAAAGCAGGAGGCATCACAATCCCAGACTTTAGCCTCTACTATAAAGCTGTAATCATCAAGACAGCATAGTACTGGCGCACAGACACATAGACCAGTGGAATAGAACAGACTCCAGAATCGGACCCACAAAGTATGGCCAACTAATCTTTGACAAAGCAGGAAAGAATAGCCAATGGAAAAAAGACAGTCTCTTTAACAAGTGGTGCTGGGAGAGCTGGACAGCAACATGCAGAAAAATGAAACTAGACCACTTTCTTACACCATTAACAAAAATAAACTCATAATGGATGAAGGACCTGAATGTGAGACAGGAAACCATCAAAACCCTAGAGGAGAAAGCAGGAAAATACCTCTCTGCTCTCAGCCGCACCAATTTCTTACTTGACACATCCCCAAAGGCAAGGGAATTAAAAGCAAAAATAAACTATTGGGACCTCATGAAGATAAAAAGCTTCTGCACTGCAAAGGAAACAACCAACAAAACTAAAGGACAACCAATGGAATGGGGAAAGATATTTGCAAATGACATATCAGACAAAGCGCTAGTATCCAAAATCTATAAAGAGCTCACCAACCTCCACACCCGAAAAACAATCCAGTGAAGAAATGGGCAGAAGACATTAATAGACACTTCTCTAAAGAAGACATCCGGATGGCCAGCAGGCACATGAAAAGATGCTCAACGTCACTCTTCATCAGGGAAATACAAATAAAAACCACACTCAGACACCACCTCACGCCAGTCAGAGTGGCTCAAGTGAACAAATTAGGAGACCCTAGATGCTGGAGAGGATGTGGAGAAATGGGAACCTTCTTGCACTGTTGGTGGGAATGCAAACTGGTGCAGCTGCTCTGGAAAACAGTGTGGAGGTTCCTCAAAAAATTAAAAATAGATCTACCCTATGACCCAGCAATAGCACTGCTAGGAATTTACCCAAGGGATACAGGAGTGCTGATGCATCAGGGCACTTGTACCCCAATGTTTATAGCAGCACTTTCAACAATAGCCCAATTATGGAAAGAGCCTAAATGTCCATCAACTGATGAATGGATAAAAAAATTGTGGTTTATATATACAATGGAATACTATTTGGCAATGAAAAATAATGAAATCTGGCCATTTGTAGCAACGTAGATGGAAATGGAGTGTTATGCTAAGTGAAATAAGTAATACAGAGAAAGACAGATACCATATGTTTTCATTCATATGTGGATCCTGAGAAACTTAATAGAAGACCAGGGGGTAGGGGAAGGGGAAAAAAAGTTATAGAGAGGGAAGGAGGCAAACCATAAGAGACTCTACATACTGAGAAGAAACTGAGGGTTGATGTGGGGGTGTGGGAGAGGGGAAGTGGGTGATGGGCATTTAGGAGGTCACCTGTTGGGGTGAGCACTGGGTATTGTATGGAAGCCAATTTGACAATAAATTATATATATATATAAAACAAGAGAAGTAGACAAATTGTGCCAGTGACATATTGTCTTTATTGAATTAAAAGTATCCTATGTATTAAAAAAAACATAAGATACCTAGGAATAGGGGCGCCTGGTTGGCTCAGTCAGTTGAGCATCTGACTTCCGCTCAGGTCATGATCTCACAGTTCGTGGGTTCGAGCCCTGGATCTGGATCTGTGGACAGATCAGAGCTTGCAGCCTGTTTCAGATTCTGTGTCTCCCTCTCTCTCTGCCCGTCCCCTGCTCACACTCTATCTTTCTCTGTCTCAAAAATAAACATTAAAAAAAATTTTTTTAAGATACCTAGGAATAAACCTAACTAAAGAGGGAAAATATATGTACTCCAAATCTATAGAACAGTTATGAAATAAATTGAAGAGGACACAAAGAAATGGAAAAGTTTTCCATGTTTATGGATTGAAAGAACAAGCATTGTTAAAATTCCTATACTACCCACAGAAATCTACACATTTAATGAAATCCCTATAAAAATACCACCAGAATTTTTTGAAAAGCTAGAACAAACAATCCTAAAATATTTATGGAACCACAAAAGACCCAGAAGTTACAAAGCAAACTTGAAAAAGAAAAGCAACTGGAGACATCACGATTCTGGATTTCAAGCTATATCACAAAGCTGTAGTCATTATGACAGTATGGTCCTGGCACAAAAACAGACACATAGATCAATAGAACATAATAGAAAACCCAGAAATGGACCCACAATTATATGGTCAACTCACCTTCAACAAAGCAAGAAAGAATATCCAATTGAAAGAAAGTCTCTTCAACAAATGGTGGAAAACTGGACAGTGACATCCACAAGAATGAAACTGGGCCATTTTCTTACACCATACACAAAAATAAATTCAAAATGGAGAAAATACTTAAATTTGTGACAGGAAACCATCAAAATCCTAGAGAACACAGGCAGCAACCTCTTTGACCTTGGCTGGAGTAACTTCATATGCACGTCACCAAAGGCAAGGGAAACAAAAGCAAACATGAACTATTCGGACTTTGTCAAGATCAAAACTTCTGCACAGTGAAGGAAATAATCAACAAAACTAAAAGGCAACTGAGGCAATGAGAGAAGATATTTGCAAATGACATATCGGATAAAAGGGTGGTATTCAAAATTTATGAAGAACTAATCAAACTCATACCCAAAAAACAAATAATACAGTCAAGAAATGGGCAGAAGACATGACTAGACACTTTTCCAAAGAAGATATCCAGATGGCTAACACGCACATGAAAAGATGCTCCACATCACTCATCATCAGGGAAATACAAATCAAAACTATGATGAGATACCACCTCACACCTGTCAGAATGGCTGAAATTAACAACATAAGAAACAACAGGTGTTTCCAAAGATGTTGAGAAAGGATCCCTCTTGCACTGTTGGTGGGAATACAAACAGAGTAGTGTGCAGTCATTTTGGAGAACAGTATGGAGGTTACCCAAAGGATACAAAAATACAGATTTGCAAGGGTACATGCACCCCAATGTTTATAGCAGCATTATCAACAATAGGCAAACTATGGAGATAGCCCAAATATCCATCAACTAATGAATGGATAAAGAAGATGTGGTATACATGTAGAAAGCAATATTACTCAGCCATCAAAAAGGATGAAATCTTGCCATTTGCAATGATGTGGATGGAGCTAGACTGTATTATGCTAAGTGAGATAAGTCAATAAGAGAAGGACAAATACCATATGATTTCACTCATGTGGAATTTAAGAAACAAAACATGAACATATGGGAAGAGGAGGGGAAGATGAGAGAGGGAAACAAACCACAAGGGACTCTTAATGATAGAGATGTGCATGTTTTTGGATGAATCTTTTTCTGTCTTTTCTGTCTTGCTGTCTTTAAAAAAAAATAAGTTTATTTATTTATTTTGAGAGAGAAAGCACAAGCAGGAGAGGGGCAGAAAGAAGGAGACGCAGAATCCCAAGCAGGCTCCTTGTCATCAGCAGAGAGCGCAAAGTGGGGCTCAAACTCACAAATTGTGAGATCATGACCTGAGTTGAGATCAAGACTCAACCGACTGGGCCACCCAGGCGTCCCTGTCTTACTGTCTTTCTATATTTCCGTGTTTCCTTCCTTTCTTCCTCCCTCCCTCCCTTCATCCTTTTTTTTTTTTTATTTTTATCCCTTTCCTTCCTCCCTCCCTCTTTCCTTTTCTTTCTTTCTTTCTTTCTTTCTTTCTTTCTTTCTTTCTTTCTTTCTTTCTTTCTTCTTCTTTCCTGTCTTTCAACCGTATCAATGTTCCTATAATTAAATATATTTGAAAAACCCTAATCTCTAAAGTCTAATGGCAAAATAATAGAGTGAATATATGACAAATCTCCTCAGCGAGTTTAGTAAACTCCCATGCCCATTGGATAGAATCAAGGGAGCAATCGGTTCTCTCCATGGGCACAATAAAGTACGATTGCTGGAGGACAGACAAAACACGTTGATTTCATACAAGTCTTCTGTGCAAACCTTAAATGACCTTTAGTGTGAAAATGGTAGAACAATTCTCTTAAGTGGAAGCTACCACTCTAATATACGCCTCCAAGAATTTCTTCATTTGACAGTAAAATTATCTTTTACCTGCTCCAAACCTTCCAACTCTTAGCCCCTGCCATCTGTTCTGAAGTAGAGTTCTGTTTCTACAGCTGCCCATCTCTGCTTTTATAATGGAGTTTAAAATAATGTTCACATCTGGATAGCATTCCAGAACTACTGAATCATAATCTCCAGTGATAGGTCCCCAGGGATTTCTCTCTTAGAATGCTCAATGGTTGAGGGAAAGGAATTATTAGAGCCCACTCCCAAGGACCTCTCAGCTACTCTAGGAAGAACCAGGTATCAGTCAAGGACCTAGTGAACATACAGAACACCTAAGGGGCTATGGTTGAGGCATATAGAACACCATAAATCCTGGTTTTTGAAAGTGAGCAATGAGGCTGTGATGAGTATTAAGTAAAGTAATTCACATAGAGCATTTAGCACAAGGCCCGGCCACTAGAACATGTCCACAGAATATCACCTATTATTTAATTAGCCATGGTTCCTCTCCCTTAAGGAACCAGCTAGTATAGAAGCCTGCACACAAATCAGACCCCAATTGGACTTGTAGGGAGTGACCTACAATGGTGGTATTTACAGAGCACTAACCAGACCCCAATGCCTCAAAATCCCCTCTCCAATCCCAGATGTTTCACCTCACAGGATGGGTGGCAATACATACCACTTGTTCTGAGGAAGACTGCTCCTACACGCAGGGCTGATATCACAAGTGAGGCACTCTGTCACATTGAGTTTAGATAGGACCTTGCATAAAGCTTCTTTACATAGCACTCTGAGCAAAAATTGCCAAAACCCCTGAGGTGGCCTGGGAGTTCTACCACTTACCTCACCAAGTGACAGGTTATTTCCCATTTCTTTCTCTTTTTTTAATTTTCTGATTTTGTCTCACAAATAAGTTTGTAAGTTACTGCTTATAATATATTTCCACTGGAATCTTTGTTGAGATAATTGTAGATTATCTCATACTCTATTATACATGCAGATAAAATAGATTATGCAGAGAGATCTCATGTACACTATATCCAGGCTCCACAAGGGCAACATTTTGAAAAGTTTAATACAACTAAGATACTAACATTAGTACCATCCACCAATCTTATTTACATTTCCCCAGTTTTACTTGTACCTGTCTGTCCATGTGTGTGGGGATGGGGTAGGCTACGTGATTTGATCATATATAGGTTCATGTATCCACCACCATGGTTAAGATACTGAGCTGTTCCATCACCAGAAGGATTCATCCTGCTACCCTTTTACAATCACAACCATTTCCACCAACCACCCATTCCCAATACCTGGCAACCACTAATGTGTTTGCCATTTTTATAATTTTCATTGTGAGACAGTTATATAAATGAAACCATAAAGTATGTAACCTTTTGGAGTTGGCTGTTTTCACTCATCATCATTCCCTGGTAAGGCATCTAGATTGTTGTATCAATAAGCCATTCATTTTCACTACTGGTGGATGTTTTCACTTCCATGGTGGATGTTCCACAGTTTGTTTAATCATTGGCCCATTAAAGGGAATCAGAGATGTTTTTTTTCTTTTTGCTATTACAAATAAAAGCACTATGAACATTTGTGTAAAAAAAATCCATACATCCAAATAAATAAAATGTTCAATGGGAGGTTGTGATGTATAGCTGAAGTTGAGAACCACAATAAGGCACCCAATGTTACCTCTCTTGATTGTATTTCACAATATTTCCTATTTTATTTTTATTTATTTTTTAATATTTCCTATTGTAAATCAAGTTTATTATCTCTCTGCCTAGATGATCACAGTATCTCAGTCTGCTTGATGTAAGAGGTAGATATGGAGGAACAAGGAAAGGATAAGTTGAGAATGTTAAGGTAGGTACCACACAACAAAAGTGATATTTATATGTGGAGGATGGGGCAAATTCCATATCTTTTAACATTATGACACACCTTTTCTTTTTCATGAATTATTTTGATATTTACATTAAGTTTCAGCCCTAATTTTTAAACAACCTTTATAGGAATGAACCCGGCCGTATTAGCTTCACCTGAAAAAAATACTATAGATGCTCTTTTAAAAATAACTGCAATAGGACATCTCTGAGTCTTTGAGTCGTTGATGGTTTGAGGCAGGTCAGGTATTCAGAGCATGCTGAAACACAGCTTCTGCAATCCAGAAGAAGTTATTTCACAAGGTTGATTTTCCATTTAGCATACTTAAGGAAAAAAAAAAGCATGGACAGCTCTCCTATTAGATAGACCATGCTGTAGAGACTTAAAATTTTTCAATCAGAGTAAACTGAACTCAAATGGCACCAACACTCCACCAAAGGTCTCAGCCTCCCTTCTTGGCCTGCTATAATATTGCTGCATGGCCCCTGGAATTTCTTTAACCATTGTGCTAGGGTATGACATTATGAACATCTCCAAACATCATTTAATCTGATCTATTATAATTTTTGGTCAATATACACTCTCAGAAATTAGCCCCAGTTCCCCTCATGAGGCTGAGAATTCTTCTCTCCAAATCTCCCTCCAAGTATCTCTGTCTCTCCCTCTGTCTCTGTCTCTGTCTCTGTCTCTCTCTCTCTCTCACACACACACACACACACACACACACACACACACACACACCACAATGAAGCCATCTACTTATAGGCCTGGATCTCTGGTCTATTTTCCCAATATCCTTGACCCATCAGTATCTGAGATTGGTTCCACAGTTCACCAGAGATGTTCACCTAAGTATAGGTGGGAATGAGGCCACTCAACAAGGGAGAGAACATGTCTAGTAAGAACTTCTTTCACAGGGATCCTGCAGCAATTCTGGGGCACTGATGAGCATAGTGATGGCAAATAAGATAATATTCCTACAGTGCCACAGCTTGGTGTTTCTTGCTCTTTTGACATAGCTTTCCAGATTCAAGCCTAAGCATTTGATTGGAAAACTCCATTTGGAGAGAGAAGAGGCATCTCATGCAAGAAGTCCATTCCATATGGGAATATTTGCCTTAGAACAAGGATGTAGGGTTGGAAATTACCCCAGCAATCACACATCTTCCTAAGGACCCTACCTGTCAGGTCATCTTGCCAAAAACCTGCATGGAGCGCTCTAATAGGAGATCCCACTGGCCTTGATTAGCTCTTATACAGAAAAGTATCTTGGTGGGGCCTTTCATGTCTATCTCAGATGGAAAGAGTCCAAGGCATGGAACGTATATTCAGATACACCTAAGCATCAGCCACATGCCCAAGACTTCTACAGAACAGAAACAGGCCATCTTTCCTTCCAAAGAGGAAACACAGACCAAGATAGCCATGTTCCCTGTAACACTGGAACCTCGGGCTCCTTTGCATCAGATCCAGTGGGCTCTGTGAGCTACAGCTATATTACAGAACTTCCTAAGCTCCAGTCCCCAGTGGGTACTCAACACAATCTTCATGAGAGGAAAATGGAGAGCCTCATTTTTTTAATGAAATTCATGACCTTGTGGATTAACTACACCCAACTTTATCAAACTGATGTGCTATGGGTCTATAACATGATCCAGACAAATGAGAAGGTAAGTGAGTGGGTACTGAGTAAATACCTACAAGTAAGTCATATAAAAGCATGGATGGAGATATGGTTTTACAACACAAGGGGAGAGTTAACTAATATATGAACATTTGACCTCAAAATAATGTACATCTTCAAATTGAACTGAACCACTCTGGGATGTATATGAGTTGGAAAGTACAACTGAAGATCCACTTATGAAGGGCTTTTAGGTCATTTGGGTATTTTGTAGTATTTTGCTATTGGCCTTAAAGATACTTTAAGTGATTTAGCAGCTAGAAGGATACATATAAAAGCATGACTATGTCCAAATGTTTTTTCCTATGAGCTGCTGCTAAACATGTCACAGAATTCCCAAAGGAGACAATCAGACCCAGAAAAGACAACAGGAAACCAGAGTTTTGAAATTGAGAAGATCTTTTCAGAGGATGCCTTTCCCTGCCTCACAGGATGATGTTGAAGCTTTTTGATGGGGTATGAGGTGTGATTCAATTTTTTTTGCCTATAGAGGTTCTCAAAGCATTTCTTGGATACATAGAGGGATGGAATCATGATTTCATCCATGGATAGATGATGGATGGATGGGATGGATGGTGGACAGACAGACAGGCATGCACATGGACAGACCGATATATGGATGGACTGAGACAAGGTTGTGGAGTATCTATGAGGTCACAAATGCCTTTGCTGTACAAAAGTCTTTATGAAATTTTCACAATAAAGAGAAGTCTGAGATCTTTCAGTGCATGCTTTTTGATGGAGACAACCATTTCAGGGACCATAGATTCAGCTAGGATTCAGAGTCCTACATTCTGTCAGTGCTGATAGTGTTCTAGAGGCATCTACAACATGGTGGACATGAAGTACAGTTAAGTGGTCATACTTTTAGGCTTTGGAATCAGTCAAACCTGGGTTTCACCATCTCTATTCCTCGGAATCACTGCTGTAAAGGAAAGATTATATTAGACCTACCACATTGTTTTGAGATTAAATGAATCAAGGTATTAGGGTTCGCAGCACATAGTAAGTACCCAGTAATGTTAGGTTTTCATTACTATTGTCTATGTTAATATTTATGTAGCCTTTCCCTCAGGAGAACACGCAGGTATACCAACAAAGAGGTGGAGGACTAGGAGTGGGTGTGAGAAAGGGCAATCCCTTCAGTTACACTTGATGAATGTCACACTTACCATCTCCATGTCCCACTCCCCTCCCCCCCGAGACCATGGTAAACTCTTCCACCTCCTTCTGCAATTCCTTCATGTCCACTTCATTCAATTCTAGTCCTTCTCACTCCTCTGAGCTCCTGGCAACCTGAGCCACTCAGGAGATACATTGAGAGTCTTCTAACACATCCATGGGCATCAGATTTCTCCTTTGATTAAATGCCTATTTCCAAAGACAGGCTGTCTCTGCCATTTCTCCTCATAGCTGACCACAAGATCCAGAAAAGCACAGAGTGGGAGGTGACAAAGGGGTGAGTATTAAGAGCTTTGTGATTGGCAAAATGATCAAGAGATGGTTGGACTTGTCTTCAGAGAACAACCCAGAGAGCCATTAGCTTTGGTGGAAACAGTCAGCTTAGAGATTTGAGTCTTATGTCCCTTATATTATTAACTGTATGGCCCTCTAGGGTTTTTAACCTCTCTGAAGCTCAGGTTTTATAATAAGAAGTGGGAATAATTATTTTTCCTCCGTAGCATCGAGAAGATTTGGGGGATAATGAAGGTGAAATATCACAGAATAAAGACTTTCATTGAATGTGATTTCTAGCAGCTGTCACACCCACAAATTGGACTCATTGTGATCACTTCACTCTCATCCACTCCATACACACGGATCCATGCAGATGTGCATGTGTCTGTGCATACACACGTGTGTTAATAAAACCTAAGCCTTTGACTTCCTAAGAAAACCTTTCAGTCACACCTCTTGAATTAGGGGACAGTGCTTGCAAAGCCATTTCAAGTCTGGTTCTCTGATGAGATCACAACGGCAAAACTCTAGTCACCTAAACTTATGTGTTCTGAATTCCTTTCAGGCCTCACAAGACTTAGCTGACTTTTGCTATAGCATACACCTGCAGATATCATTGTACACAAACTGTCACAGAGCTGAACAAGTTTTCCCATCCAAAAAATGCTATCATCTGTTTGGGGGGGGGTGGTAATCATTATAATTGACAATCTTAATACCTTTTTGCCCCATGACATATGAAGAAACCATGCCCACTCTAGGACAAATATTAAAATAATACAATGGCGCTCTGGTTTCCACAAAGCAAGAGTGAAGGAGTTCTTCACATGCACCACAATAAGGTCACCACAAAACAAGGAGAAGCACTTGGAACACTTAAGCCAGTGGTACCAGCACCAATACACAGGCTTTTCCCATTGCTTCCCTCATGGGGAAGAGGTCTCACCCTACCTGGACACTCTGACTGCTAGTCCCAGCAGCACCCCAGCTAGTGATCTGAGTCTGTATCCTCAATCTCATTCTTTTCTGCCTTGTTCCATATGAACAAAGTAAGGTACCTTTCAGAAATTACTAACTTTGACAGGACTCTAATACTGAGAAGTCTTCCTCCAACATTCTTGCCCCAGGGCTAGATTTTGTCTTCTCCAGAATGAAGTTAGCCATGTGGAAATTTTCTCCTGGACTTATCTATTGACAGGTACCTCTGGTAATCCCTGCATTCATTTATGTTGTGAAAATGTGCTTTTCTCTGGTTCATTGACTCTCATCTGGGTCCAGTAGTGCCAGAACAATATTATCAAATTATTAACATTATCCCCATTGAAAATCATTACGATGCAATGGGAAAATGTATAGCATCTACTTCAAAGGGATGTGAGAGGTATACATGAATGATTAAATCACACAGGAAATACATTTAAATAGTATTTAAATAGTATCTTTGTTACATAATAACATTTAAGAGATAATTTGAGAAACTTGGGGAGTAATGGCTGTTAAAATGTAACAATAACAGTACCGTAGACATAAGATGATGAAATGTTCTTGTGAAGACTCACATCTGATGAGTTGGGGGAAACACATTCTGGTGTCCACAGGACACAAAATGCGAAGAAGTTTGGAATACATTGTTATAAGGTCCTTTCACTACACATGAAGATGTATAATATTATTTGAATGTAGATTCCAATTAAAGTTGTGTATTGTAAACCCAAAGGCAACAGCTAAGAGAAGGAACTAAAAGAGGCAAAAATGGTAAGTCAAATAGCTGTGACAAAATTAAAACATATAAAGTACTCAATTAATTTAGAGAAAATTACACGTGGCTGCCTCTGCCATAGACAGGACAACCAGATAGGAGAAGCAGGAGGTAAATGTGGGAGATTGGTGGAACCACTCAAGACATTTCATTCCAATCCCCATGACAGTGGACTCTACTGAGCTGTATGTCTTACTACCTAAGGGATGAAGGTTTTCACCAGATGATGTGGTAATGGGTCCACAGAACTGAAAGCTGAGCCTGTGCCACTTGGTCATTTTGGATTTCTCTAACCACTTAGGATAGCAGGCACAGAAGAGGTTCATGCTGGCAGTGCACAAGGCTCATCTGATTATCCAAGCATATAGAACTGCTGCCACATAGATTGGTGTTACTTGATGTTCCTCCTCCTAGTCAGTCTTTTTCTTTCCCATTAAAAAACTTTTCATTGTGAATTCAGAAGATAACAAAACATAATGAGGTGTACAAAGAGAAAAAAATCAGCGTTACAACCACCCGGGTAAAGAAATGAAGAGGAAGATCGGGCAGGTAGAGGAACAAAGTTTGTCACTGCAATTATAGAAGCAATACATAGCTTTTATTTTTTTTAAAATGAGGAATGATCCTAAAAGCACAGTGAAGGACAAAAGAAACATTGTAATCACTTGTGATAAAATTACGGTTAAAGATGGTGCACTAATCTCTTAACGGTAATTCTTTATATAGTGGATTTCATGGCTTACGTAAAAGTAATGCAAACTCAAGTGTTCAACAAACAAGTTATCTTTGGATTTGGTTGGAAATCATGGTGTGGTTATTTTACCTCTTAAACTCTCTGATGAGATCACAAGATAAAATCCCAGCCAGTATTAACTACATCAGAAAGCAGGTAGACCCAGAAAGGAATGCATTTTCAGATTTGAAGAGGGTTACTTTACATGGTCTGGTAAAATTAGAGGATTCTAGAGAGAAAACATGGAAAGATTAAATCAGTTAAATGTCATAAAAAATAAAATCTGTATCTGAACCCCTGAAACAGTTTTCTAATCACACAGAGATGTTGGTCCCCTGTACAATAACCACATGAAGGGCATATGAGTATGGGGAGTAACATTGAAAAACCAGTCAGTGGCACCAGCACCAACACACAGGTACTCATATAGGTCTCCCGTAGGCGACTCCCATAGTCTTCCATAGGAGACTGTTTCCTATTGCCAAGCAGTAAGGGAAGATATTTATCCTGCTTGACTGCTTCAACAGCTTCTCCAATTATGACACCCCAGCAGTGACCCAAATATGTTCCCAGGTCTCCTCCCTCTTCTCTTATTCAGAGTCTATACCTTTAGAATCCCTCTTGAGATATTGTGATGAGCTGCTCTAGATTTAAATTCAATCAATTCATAACTGGAAGGACAAATACAAGTAGACAATACCAGTAGACAAACCTGCATTTTAATAATATGTTCCTTTGAAATGCACATATATTTGGTATTCATGATTGAGGCAACACATGAGAAATTTCTTCAGGAGAAAGTGACACTCCCTTGTTAAGAGTGAAACTTATTTACTTACATGTAGGTTATCTCAACTGAATGTTTAACCCAAAACAGTGCAATATGTGGTTACTTCTCCTGTGCATCCTCTTGCTTCAAATTCTTGAAATTGGATCTTATCATTGACTTCCTTTCAATAATTCAACTCTACTACACACATACATTCTATCAAACCTAGCACTTATTTGTGGAGGCAGTCAACAAAATGGAACAAAAGCTCATAGAAATCAGAAAGTGATTCACAGGGCATACACATTTTGTGTATTTTTGACACCAATATATAGGGTAAAAACAAAGTGTCAAGGGAGGAAAGTAACAACTGGCATCGTTTGAACCATATCATGGAGATTTAGGAATAATTGTTACCCAGCCATCCTTTCTATTGACTAGCACCACCAACTGTGCCCCAAAGGGATGTTAAAATTATAAGCAGGAAAGATTGGGACCTTCCTGGAATTGAATCAATTTTCATTCTGATAAGATTTCCAATCATAACTCTGGTCTTGTTATTTCTCCGACCACTGCTTACTCTTTGGTCCCTAATAGGAATCTGTGCCCAGGGTCTGGCAACACCAGCATTTGTTCCTGAATCCATTCAAATCTCTGTCACGTGAGGATGAGAATTTCAGTTTACTTTTAACCACTGTTTTAGAAGCCTCTGAAATATTCTTTTGCTTTCCTGCTACATCTCTAGTTGGAGCTTCTCTCTCCCTTCTGCTGTTGAAGCACTCCTTCTGGCTGAAATCTAGGAAGGTTGGTACTTGGGCTAAGTGCCAAGCCACTGAGGCCCTGCACAAACATTTCCCAGAAGGAAGGATGTAGGGTCAATTTCCTCTCTGCTGGCATCCTAGAGACATTCAACCTATGTCCCTGGCAATATTGACATTGACATGCACATCTGAATCTATTCTGATCTCTATCACCTGAGGAAGAGATTCTGGTTTCCCTTTGAACCTGATAAGGTGCCATGTGATCTAAGTGTCCTCATTTCATATGCCCCAGAAACATTTTCTTCCTCTAAAGACACTCTGATATTTCCTACCGCCTCTCTTATAGGGTTTTCTCATCTCTGTACCACTGCTGGAGGAGCCCTTATCGTAGAAGGGCAAGGTATTTGGTGCCAGAAATGGGGTTCACATCAATGGGCTCATCAATAGCAATTCTGAGAGGGAAGGAAAACAGGCTACTGTGACTTCCTAGCAAGTCTCTTTAGAAATCATTGAGGAAGATTCAGAAATCAATGTTGAGCTTCCAGTTAAGGAATAACTAAGTCACAGGGATGAAAGGTACAGCATGGAGAATATAGTCAGTGGTACTCTAATATCATTGTATGGTGACAGATGGTAGCCACACTTGTGAACACAACATAATGTATAGACTTGTTGAATCACTATGTCACACACCAGAGACTAATGTTACATTGTGTCCTAACTCTACTTCAATTATAATAAATAAATAAATAAATAAATAAATAAATACATTTTTATATGAAATTTATTGTCAAGTTGGTTTCTATACAACACCCAGTGCTCATCCCAACAGGTGCCCTCCTCAATGCCTATCACCCACTTTCACCTCCCTCCCGTCCCCCATCAACCCTCAGTTTATACTCAGTTTTCAAGGGTCTCCTATGGTTTGCCTCCTTCCACCTCTGTAACTTTTATTCCCCTTACCCTCCCCCATGGTCTTCTGTTAAGTTTCTCAGGATCCACATAAGAGTGAAAACATATGGTATCTGTCTTTCTCTGTATGAATTATTTCACTTAGCATAACACTCTCCAGTTCCATCCATGTTGCTACAAAAGGCCATATTTCATTCTTTCTCATTGCCAAGTAGTATTCCATTGTACATATAAACCACATCTTCTTTATCTATTCATCACTTCTTTAAAGAAGACATCCAGATGGCCAACAGGCACATGAAAAGATGCTCAACATCACTCATCATCAGGGAAATACAAATAAAAACCACACAGAGATATCACTTCACGCCAGTCAGAGTGGCTAAAATGAACAAATCAGGAGACTCTAGATGCTGGAGAGGATGCGGAGAAAAGGGAACCCTCTTCAACTGTTGGTAGGAATGCAAACTGGTGCAGCCACTCTGGAAAACAGTGTGGAGGTTCCTTCAAAAAATTAAAAATAGATCCACCCCATGGCTCAGCAATAGCACTGCTAGGAATTTACTCAAGGGATACAGGAGTGCTGATGCATAGGGGCACTTGTACCCCAATGTTTATAGCAGCACTTTCAAAAACAGCCAAATTATGAAAGAGCCTAAATGTCCACATAATCATTTTAGAAGATAGATGTGGTAGCATGGTCTAATCTCAGGCTTTCTTTACCTTTAAACCAGGGCTACCACTTCCTGATGTCTCAATTTCCTCTATTACCCTTACAATACCTTTAACATACCCTCCATCCCCTCTGCTGAAAGCTGGGTATTGGCAAAGTTATCATAATGTTACATAACAGAAGTACCAGGGAACTTGGAAGGGTCTCTGTGTTAAACAACTCCAGAGGTCACCTTTCACATAGAATCTTATGTGATTGGGACTTCCAAGAGCTATACAGCCCAGTGCAGCATCATTCGTGAGACATCATTTGTTCGCAGCAAATTTGTGTACTCTAAGAGCGGTCTTCTGGATAAAGGAGACTTAGAAATTAATATCGATCCAGATCCTTGAGCTAAAAGAGAAAATAAGCCTCAGTCGGTTGTTAGAGGATAATTCCACATCCACTACTAAAGAGTGGGTCCTCTGTTGTCTGCCAAAATCATGCCATCATTCTCAATGTGGGACAGTGGCATTCTGGTTGCTAGGACAAAATGCCACCAGGTACTCTTGACTTGATATTTCCTTGAAACAATTGACTGAAAATTCTTCTTTCTTTCAGGCTCTGGCCCAGAGAAGTTTAGGCTTCTTCTCCAGTAGCTCCACAGAGTTCCTGGTTTTACCCTTGAAGGTATTTGACACCAACATCAGCAATTCCACTCCAAACAAACAGATTCAAATAAACAGATCAAGCATATCTCTCTTCCTCTGGTTTGAGAGTACTCAAGCCTCTCAGAAGGCTTTTGATTTTTCCTGGGTCAGTGTGGCAAGCTGAGGTTCATTTGCCAGTTGTGGCTTCTCCATTGGTACTCAGACTTCATTCCTATCAGCAGAGCTTCTCTTCAACCTTGTATTTTAATTTACCCAGTTACACTGGGTAACTTCCTGGCTTTCCTACCCTCTGATGATCCCTCTTCGTCCAAGGAGGTCCTTACCATGCATGCCAAAAACTCTGCCCTTCAATAGATTATAGGTCCTGGGACTGTGCTGGCAATGCTCTGGAATCACTCCTTGGCATGCATCAAGCACATTGTATGTACTTAAGCAGAGCATCAGGGCATTGGAGAGCTTATGCAAGGGCAACAGGATGTCCACAGCAATATTGAATAGCACATAGGCCTTTTCATGTCCAGATACTGTTGCACACTGACAGAACAGTGTTGTCATTAAGAAATATATTTGGGGTTTCTGGGGAAGCTCAGAAAACAACTGAGGATAAGAAAAAGGGAAAAACAGGGCCAATGGGAAACAGATGAAATTGTTTCTACTCAGGCTAAGTTACAGGAAGTTAAAAGACCTACTCCTAGGCCTAATGGGATACTGAGTCTGGATCATGGGGCTTGTTAAAGTGAGTGACATGTAAATTTATACTTTCCATGTTCGTCACATAGTCATTATTTTATCTTACTTTATTATATTGAGGTTCTTATTTCATACAGTTACTTGCATTTGTCAGGTAACACAGATATAAAATCATTTTTGAACATTTTAGATTTTAGAGACCAGTAGTTAAGATGGAAGAGCAGCATGGTGACTCTAAGATTATCTCATCCCTGAAGTGCAGCCAGATCAGCACCAAACACTTTTGGATACCTTGGAAATTGATCTAAAGATTAACACAAAAATCTGCATAACTTGATCCACATAACTTGGCAAGTACATAGTGCAGAGAGGTGAACTGGGGGAGAGAAAAGCGACAGAGAATAGGGAGCTGTTTTTGCAGAGAGAGCACAGAGAAAGGGAAAGGGGAGAGTGCAGTGCACCAGTCATGCAAGAAAAGCACTCCCCCAAAAGTAGCTGGAGAGAAAGAGAGAGAAAGAGTGGAAACACTCACAAGGGACTGGACAAGAAATCTGTTCCTCAAAACCATTGACAGGAGGAAAGAAGTAGGTTTAAATACCACCAGAATTCTATAAACAGTGGAGCACAGAGTCTGAAGTTTTGGAGCTCAGTGCCTGGTGGTGCACTGGTGAGGAAGTAGGATGAATCTCCAGAAGCAGGCAGCAGAATCTGAGGGGTCCGTGTGCCACACGGGGAGAAACAATTCCCCTGCTTGGAGTGCATTTGGTAGAGGCAATACAGCCTCCCCACAGGCAAAGGTCTCAGTGGATACCAGAGAGCAGCCATGCTTGCTGATACCGGGACAAAGACACCAGAGTTTGGTGAAACCTGGTGTTGGTATTATGTTGTGGATTGCCATAATCTCTGAACCTCTGCCACTGACCAATATCACAAATGTTTCCTGGGGCAAGTGGCACCTGGCCGTTACTCAGAGAAACCCTCCCTTAGAGAGTCAGCTTGGGTCCAAGCTGCAGGGTTCTCTGAAGCATGGGGCTTTGAAACACAGCCCCATCTGAGATAAAACTCTGAAGGGAGGTGCCACCTGGCAGGCAGATAATTTGGACATGGACAGGGTAGAGGTGGAGAGTGGACAGAGACCTGAGAAAAAGGAGGGGGGATTGGTCACAGATCGGTGAGAATGTGAAATTCTTGTGCCAGAGACTAAGGAGCTGGGTGAAGACATTTCCACCACCCCAGAGCATGTACCCAGCCATGCAAGCACACCAAACCAATCCACCTGAGTAAGCTAAGCAGTGCCACTTAGTGGAGAATGGAGCTGTTATAACAAGTCTGGCTGAACTGTGACCTCCAAGCACATCCTCTAGAAAACCAGCACAAGTCACTCCACCTGCTTAGTGTACGGACTATAGAAGGCTTCATTGTTTCAGTTCTAGGGGAAACTGGATGTAACTCCATTCGGGTTTCATTCTGTTCCCCTCTTCATTTATTTGCTCATTTTATTTGCTACTATTTTGCTTAATTGTTTTCTTTTTTTTTTTTCATTTTCTTCCACATTCTTGGTACAAAAAGAGAAAATTTTATTTATTTGTAGTTTTTACTTTATTTTATAAATTTTTATTCTATTTCATTTTCTTTATTTCATTTTATTCTACTTTATTATATAATTTTTAAATTCTTTCTTACTTTTGTTTCTTTTTTCTTTCCCTTTTTTCTCTATTCTATCAAACTTCTTTCAACAAGCAGACCAAAATACACCTAGAGTCTAGCTTCCTTTCTTTGACTTTATGTTTGGTTTTTAATTTTTTAATTTTAATTTTTGACTTTATTATTTTTTTTCTTCCTCCAAAATGACAAAACAAAGGAATTCACCCCAGAAGACAGAAGAGGAATAAATGAAGCCAGGGGCTTAATCGACACACATATAAGCAAGATGTCTGAACTAAAATTTAGAACCATGACAGTAAGAATACTACTTGGGGGGGCCTTTGGGGAAGATGGCGGCATAAGAGGACGCTGGGCTCACCACGCATCCTGCTGATCACTTAGATTCCACCTACACCTGCCTAACCCAGAAAACCACCAGAAGACTAACAGAACAGAGTATCCGGAGCCCAGCGCAGACAAGAGGCCCACGGAAGAGGGTAAGAAGGGCGGAGAGGCGGTGCGCTCTGCACAGACTGGCGGGAGGGAGCCAAGGTGGAGGGGCGGCCCACAAGCCAAGCAGAGCCCCCGATTCTGGCTGGCAAAAGCGGAGGGGCCGGACGGAGTGTGTTCCGACAGCAAGTGGGACTAAGCATCTGGGAGGTCATAAGTTAACAACTGTGCTCGGAAAGAGGGAAGGCTGGAGGACAAAGGGAGGGGGAGTTGCTGAGCCCAGGGACGACAGAGCTCAGTTTGGTGGGGAACAAAGGCGCTCACCAGCGCCATCTCCCTCGCCCATCCCCCCACCAAAATCCCAAAGGGAACCAGTTCCTGTCAGGGAACTTGCTCCCTCCACTCAAATACCCAAAGCTGTGCTTCTGTGGAGCCACCCCTCCGGCAGCAGGTCTGAGTCCCTCTGGCTGCCACAGGGCCCCTCCTGAAGTGGATCACCTAAGGAGAAGAGAGCTAAGCCTGCCCCTCCTGCCCCCGTGCAACTTGCCTACCCACCCCAGCTAATATGCCAGATCCCCAGGACCACAAGCCTGGCAGTGTGCAAGTAGCCCAGATGGGTCACGCCACCCCACAGTGAATCCCGCCCCTAGGAGAGGGGAAGAGAAGGCACACACCAGTCTGACTGTGGCCCCAATGGTGGGCTGAGGGCAGACATCAGGTATGACTGTGGCCCCACCCACCAACTCCAGTTATACACCACAGGACAAGGAAAGTGCCCTGCAGGTCCGCACCACTCCAGGGACTATCCAAAATGACCAAACGGAAGAATTCCCCTCAGAAGAATCTCCAGGAAATAACAACAGCCAATGAACTGATCAAAAAGGATTTAAATAATATAACAGAAAGTGAATTCAGAATAATAGTCATAAAATTAATCGCTGGGCTTGAAAACAGTATAGAGGACAGCAGAGAATCTCTTGCTACAGAGATCAAGGGACTAAGGAACAGTCACGAGGAGGTGAAAAGCACTTTAAACGAAATACAAAACAAAATGGAAACCACCACAGGTCGGATTGAAGAGGCAGAGGAGAGAATAGGTGAACTAGAAGATAAAGTTATGGAAAAAGAGGAAGCTGAGAAAAAGAGAGATAAAAAAATCCAGGAGTATGAGGGGAAAATTAGAGAACTAAGTGATACACTAAAAAGAAATAATATACGCATAATTGGTATCCCAGAGGAGGAAGAGAGAGGGAAAGGTGCTGAAGGGGTACTTGAAGAAATCATAGCTGAGAACTTCCCCGAACTGGGGAAGGAAAAAGGCATTGAAATCCAAGAGGCACAGAGAACTCCCTTCAGAAGTAACTTGAATCGATCTTCTGCACGACATATCATAGTGAAACTGGCAAAATACAAGGATAAAGAGAAAATTCTGAAAGCAGCAAGGGGTAAATGTGCCCTAACATATAAAGGGAGACCTATAAGACTCGTAACTGATCTCTCTTTTGAATCTTGGCAGGCCAGAAAGGATTGGCACGAGATGTTTAATTTGCTGAACAGGAAAAATATGCAGCCGAGAATCCTTTATCCAGCAAGTCTGTCACTTAGAATAGAAGGAGAGATAAAGGTCTTCCCAAACAAACAAAAACTGAAGGAATTTATCACCACTAAACCAGCCCTACAAGAGATCCTAAGGGGGATCCTGTGAGACAAAGTACCAGAGACATCACTACAAGGATAAATCATACAGACATCACAATAACTCTAAACCCGTATCTTTCTATAATAATACTGAATGTAAATGGATTAAATGCACCAACCAAAAGACATAGGGTATCAGAATGGATAAAAAAACAAGACCCATCTATTTGCTGTCTACAAGAGACTCATTTTAGATCAGAGGACACCTTTAGATTGAGAGTGAGGGGATGGAGAACTATTTATCATGCTACGGGAAGCCAAAGGAAAGCTGGAGTAGCCATACTTATATGAGACAAACTAGACTTTAAATTAAAGGCTGTAACGAGAGATGAAGAAGGGCATTATATAATAATGACAGGGTCTATCCACCATGAAGAGCTAACAATTATAAATGTCTATGTGCCGAATAACGGAGCCCCCAAATATATAAAACAATTACTCATAAACATAAGCAGCCTTATTGATAAGACTGTGGTCATTGCAGGGGACTTTAACACTCCACTTACAGAAATGGATAGATCATCTAGACACACGGTCAATAAAGAAACAAGGGCCCTGAATGACACATTGGACCAGATGAACTTGACAGATCTATTTAGAACTCTGCATCCCAAAGCAACAGAATATACTTTCTTCTCGAGTGCACATGGAACATTCTCCAAGATAGATCATATACTGGGTCACAAAAAAGCCCTTCATAAGTATACAAGAATTGAAATTATGCCATGCATACTTTCAGACCACAATGCTATGAAGCTTGAAATCAACCACAGGAAAAAGTCTGGAAAACCTCCAAAAGCATGGAGGTTAAAGAACACCCTACTAAACAATGAGTGGGTGAACCAGGCAATTAGAGAAGAAATTAAAAAATATATGGAAACAAACGAAAATGAAAATACAACAATCCAGACGCTTTGGGATGTAGCGAAGGCAGTCCTGAGAAGAAAATACATCACAATCCAGGCCTATCTCAAGAAACAAGAAAAATCCCAAATACAAAATCTAACAGCACACCTAAAGGAAATGGAAGCAGAACAGCAAAGGCAGCCTAAACCCAGCAGAAGAAGAGAAATAATAAATATCAGAGCAGAAATAAACAATATAGAATCTAAAAAAACGGTAGAGCAGATCAACGAAACCAAGAGTTGGTTTTTTGAAAAAATAAACAAAATTGACAAACCTCGAGCCAGGCTTCTCAAAAAGAAAAGGGAGATGACCCAAATAGATAAAATCATGAATGAAAATGGATTATTACAACCAATCCCTCAGAGATACAAACAATTATCAGGGAATACTATGAAAAATTATATGCCAACAAATTGGACAACCTGGAAGAAATGGACAAATTCCTAAACACCCACACGCTTCCAAAACTCAATCAGGAGGAAATAGAAAGCTTGAACAGACCCATAACCAGCGAAGAAATTGAATCGGTTATCAAAAATCTCCCAACAAATAAGAGTCCAGGACCAGATGGCTTCCCAGGGGAGTTCTACCAGACGTTTAAAGCAGAGATAATACCTATCCTTCTCAAGCTATTCCAAGAAATAGAAAGGGAAGGAAAACTTCCAGACCCATTCTATGAAGCCAGTATTACTTTGATTCCTAAACCAGACAAAGACCCAGTAAAAAAAGAGAACTACAGGCCAATATCCCTGATGAATATGGATGAAAAAATTCTCAATAAGATACTAGCAAATCGAATTCAACAGCTTATAAAAACAATTATTCACCATGATCAAGTGGGATTCATTCCTGGGATGCAGGGCTGGTTCAACATTCGCAAATCAATCAACGTGATACATCACATTAATAAAAAAAAAAGAGAAGAACCATATGATCCTGTCAATCGATGCAGAAAAGGCCTTTGACAAAATCCAGCACCATTTCTTAGTAAAAACCCTGGAGAAAGTCGGGATAGAAGGAACATACTTAAACATCATAAAAGCCATTTATGAAAAGCCCACAGCTAACATCATCCTCAATGGGGAAAAACTGAGAGCTTTTTCCCTGAGATCAGGAACACGACAGGGGTGCCCCCTCTCACCGCTATTGTTTCACATAGTCCTGGAAGTTTTCGCATCAGCAATCAGACAACGAAAGGAAATCAAAGGCATCAAAATTGGCAAAGATGAAGTCAAGCTTTCGCTTTTTGCAGATGACATGATATTATACATGGAAAATCCGATAGACTCCACCAAAAGTCTGCTAGAACTGATACATGAATTCAGCAAAGTTGCAGGATACAAAATCAATGTATAGAAATCAGTTGCATTCTTATACACTAATAATGAAGCAAAAGAAAGACAAATAAAGAAACTTATCCCATTCACAATTGCACCAAGAAGCATAAAATACCTAGGAATAAATCTAACCAGATGTAAAAGTTGTAAAAGATCTTTATGCCGAAAACTATAGAAAGCTTATGAAGGAAAGTGAAGAAGATATAAAGAAATGGAAAGATATTCCCTGCTCATGGATTGGAAGAATAAATATTGTCAAAATGTCAATACTACCCAAAGCTATCTACACATTCAATGCAATCCTAATCAAAATTGCACCAGCATTCTTCTCGAAACTAGAACAAGCAATTCTAAAATTCATATGGAACCACAAAAGGCCCCGAATAGCCAAAGGAATTTTGAAGAAGAAGACCAAAGCAGGAGGCATCACAATCCCAGACTTTAGCCTCTACTACAAAGCTGTCATCATCAAGACAGCATGGTATTGGCACAAAAACAGACACATAGACCAATGGAATAGAATAGAAACCGCAAAACTAGACCCACAAACGTATGGCCAACTCATCTTTGACAAAGCAGGAAAGAACATCCAGTGGAAAAAAGACAGTCTCTTTAACAAATGGTGCTGGGAGAACTGGACAGCAACATGCAGAAGGTTGAAACTAGACCACTTTCTCACACCATTCACAAAAATAAACTCAAAATGGATAAAGGACCTGAATGTGAGACAGGAAACCATCAAAACCCTAGAGGAGAAAGCAGGAAAAGACCTCTCAGACCTCAGCCATAGCAATCTCTTACTCGACACATCCCCAAAGGCAAGGGAATTAAAAGCAAAAATGAACTACTGGGACCTTATGAAGATAAAAAGCTTCTGCACAGCAAAGGAAACAACCAACAAAACTAAAAGACAACCAACGGAATGGGAAAAGATATTTGCAAATGACATATCGGACAAAGGGCTAGTATCCAAAATCTACAAGAGCTCACCAAACTCCACACCCGAAAAACAAATAACCCAGTGAACAAATGGGCAGGAAACATGAATAGACACTTCTCTAAAGAAGACATCCAGATGGCCAACAGGCACATGAAAAGATGCTCAACGTCGCTCCTTCTCAGGGAAATACAAATCAAAATCACACTCAGATATCCCCTCACACCAGTCAGAGTGGCCAAAATGAACAAATCAGGAGACTATAGATGCTGGCGAGGATGTGGAGAAATGGGAACCTTGTTGCACTGTTGGTGGGAATGCAAATTGGTGCAGCCACTCTGGAAAGTAGTGTGGAGGTTCCTGAGAAAATTAAAAATAGACCTACCCTATGACCCAGCAATAGCACTGCTAGGAATTTACCCAAGGGATACAGGAGTACTGATGCGTAGGGGCACTTGTACCCCAATGTTTATAGCAGCACTCTCAACAATAGCCAAATTATGGAAAGAGCCGAAATATCCATCAACTGATGAATGGATAAAGAAATTGTGGTTTATATACACAATGGAGTACTACATGGCAATGAGAAAGAATGAAATATGGCCCTTTGTAGCAACGTGGATGGAACTGGAGAGTGTGATGCTAAGTGAAATAAGCCATACAGAGAAAGACAGATACCATATGGTTTCACTCTTATGTGGATCCTGGCAAACTTAACAGAAACCCATGGGGGAGGGGAAGAAAAAAAAAAGAGGTTAGAGTGGGAGAGAGCCAAAGCATAAGAGACTGTTAAAAACTGAGAACAGGGGCGCCTGGGTGGCTCAGTCGGTTAAGCCTCCGACTTCAGCTCAGGTCACGATCTCACGGTCCGTGAGTTCGAGCCCCGCGTCGGGCTCTGGGTTGATGGCTCAGAGCCTTTAGCTTGCTTCCAATTCTGTGTCTCCCTCTCTCTCTGCCCTTCCCCCATTCATGCTCTGTCTCTCTCTGTCTCAAAAATAAATAAACGTTAAAAAATTAAAAAAAAACTGAGAACAAACTGAGGGTTGATGGGGGTGGGATGGAGGGGAGAGTGATGGGTATTGAAGAGCGCACCTTTTGCAATGAGCACTGGGTGTTGTATGGAAACCAATTTGACAATAAATTTCATATATTGAAAAAAAAGAATACTACTTGGGGGTGAAAAAAGTATAGAATCGCTTTTTTGGAAACAAAAGAAATAAAATCTATTCATGGCAAAATTAAAGATGTTATAACCAAGATGCAATTTTGAATGGATGCCACAATGGCAAGAATGGAAGAAGGAGAGAAGCAAATCAGCAGTTTAGAAAACAAAACCATTAAGAATAACGTGGCAGTAAAAAAGAGGGAAACAAAGGCAAAAGAGCATGATATAAGAATGAAAGAAGTTGGTGAATTATTTAAAAGGAATTACATCCTAATGATAGGAGTCCCAGAAGATAGAGAAAGAAAATTAGCAGAAGCTTTATGTAAACAAATTGCAGTGGAAAGCTTTCCTAATCTGGAGAAAGACACAGATATCAAAATCCAAGAATCACAGAGAACTCCCATTGGATCCAACAAAAACCAACCATCAATAAAACATATCATAGCCAAATTCACAAAATACATAGACAAGGAATGAATTATGAAAGCAGCAAGGGAAATAAAAGTTTTTAAACTATAAGGGAAGACGGATCAGATTCTCAGCAGACCTAGCTACAGAAACTTGGCAGGCCAGAAAGGAGTGGAAAGATATATTCAACATGCTAAATTGGAAAAATATGCAGCCAAGAATTCTTTATGCACCAAGGCTGTAATTCAAAATAGAAGGAGAGATAAAAAGTTTCCCAAACAAAAACTAAAGGAGTTTGTAACCACTAAACCAGCCTTGCAAGAAATTTTAACAGGGATGCTTTGAGTGGAGAAAAGATGAAACAAAACAAAAAAGACCAAAATATACAAAGACTGGAAAGGACCAGAAAGCATCATCAGAAATGCCGACTCTACAGGCAACACAGTGTGCTAAATTCATATATTTCAGTACTCACTCTGAAGGTCAACAGACTAAATGCTCCAATCACAAGACATAGAGTATCAGAATGGATAAGAAAACAAGACCCGTGTATATGCTGCTTATAAGAGACTCATTTTAGACCTAAAGACTCCTGTAGATTGAAAGTAAGGGGAGGGAGAACAATCTATCATGCTAATGGTCATCAAAAGAAAGCTGGTATAGCCATACTTATATCAGACAAACTAGATTTTAAAATAAATACTGTAATAAGAGATGAAGAAGGGCATTGTATCATAAATAAGAGGTCTATCCACAAAGAAGACCTAACAGTTGTGAATATTTATACCCCCAACGTAGAAACACCCAAACTTTAAATCAATTAATCACAAACATAAAGAAAATCATTGATAATAACAGCATGATAGTAGGGGACATCAACAACCCACTTACAACAATGGACAGATCATCTAAGCAGAAAATCAAGAAAGAAACAGTGGTTCTGAATGAAACACTGGACCAGATGGACTTAACAGATATATTCAGAACATTTCATCCTAAAGCAGTGGAATATACATTCTTCTCCAGTGCACATGGAACATTCTCCAGAGTAGATCACATACTGGGACACAAATCATCCCTCAACAAGTACAAAACGATCGAGATAATACCATGCATATTTTCAGACTACAGCACTATGAAACTTGAAATCAACCACAAGAAAAAATGTGGAAAGATAACAAATACCTGGAGACTAAAGAATATCCTACTAAATAATGAACAGGCTAACCAGGAAGTTAAAGAGGCAATTAAAAAGTACATGGAAGCCAATGAAAATGATAACACCACAGCCCAAAACCTCTGGGATGCAGCAAAGACAGTCATAAGAGGGAAATATATGAAATCCAGGCCATCCTAAAGAAGGAAGAGAGGTTTCAAATACACAACCTAAACTTTCACCTTAAAGAGCTGGAAGAAGAACAACAAATAAAGCCCAAGAAGAAGAAGGGAAATAATAAAGATTAGAGCAGAAATCAATGATATAAAGAAACACAGTAGAACAGATCAATGAAACCAAGAGCTGGTTCTTTAACAGAATTAACAAAACTGATAAATCCCTAGTCAGACTGATCAAAATGAAAAAGAAAGGATCCAAATAAATAAAATCATGAATGAAAGATGAGAGATCACAATCAACACTGCAGAAATACACACAATAACATAATATTATGAGCAATTATAGGCCAACAAATTGGGCAATCAGGAATAAATGGACAGATTATTGAAACATATATACTACCAAAACTGAAACAGGAAGAAATAGAAAATTTGAACAGACCCATAACCAGTAAAGAAATTCAATCAAAAATCTCCCTACAAATAAGAGTCCAGGGCTGGAAGGCCTTCCAGGGGAATTCTGAACATTTAAGCAGGAGTTAACACCTATTTTCTTGAAGCTGCTCCCCAAAAAATACAAATGGAAAGAAAACTTCCAAACTCATTTCATGAGGCCAGCATTACCTTGATTAAAAAACCAGATGAAGACCCAAGTAAAAAGGAGTACAGGCCAATTTCCCTGATGAATATGGATGCAAAAATTCTCAACAAGATATGAACCAACCAGATCCAAAAATACATTAAAAGAATTATTCACCATAATCAAGTGGGATTTATACCTGGGATGAAGGTATAAATGCTGAAAAAAAATCATTTGACAAAATACAGTATCCTTTCTTGATAAAAACCCTCAAGAATGTAGAGATAGAAGTATCATACCTCAAGATCATAAAGGCAATATATGAAGACCCACTGCTAATCACATCCTCAATTGAGAAAAACTGAGAGTTTTCCCCCTAAGGTCAGGAACACAACAACGATGTCCACTGTCACCACTGTTATTCAACATAGTGTTGGAAGTCTTAGCCTCAGCAATCATACAACAGAAAGAAATAAAAAGCATCCAAATTGGCAAGCAGGAAGTAAAACTTTCTGATTCTCTATGTGGAAAACCCAAAAACTTCACCAAAAAACTGCTAGAACTGATCCATGAATTCAACAAAGTCACATGATATAAAATCAGTGTACAGAAATTGGTTGAATTTCTATACACCAACAATGAAGCAACGGAAAGAGAAATCAAGGAATCAATCCCATTCTCAATTGCACCAAAAAACAAAATACCTAGGAATAAACTTAACCAAAGAGGTGAAAAATTCTATGCACTGAAAACTATAGAAAACTTATGAAAGAAATTGAAGACACACACACACACACACACACACACACACACACACATACACACACAAATGGAAAAACATTCCATGCCCCTGGATAGGAAGAACAAATATTGTTAAAATATCAATACTACCCAAAGCAAACTACATATTCAATGCAATCCCTATCAAAATAACACCAACATTCTTCATAGAGCTAGAACAAACAATCATAAAATTTGTATGGAACCAGAAAAGACAAATAATAACCAAAGCAATCTTGAAAAAGAAAACCAAAATGGAAGGCATCACTATCGCAGACTTCAAGACGTATTACAAAGCTGTAATCATCAAGACTGTATGGTACCAGCACAAAAACAGACACATAGATCAATGGAGCAGAATAAAGAACCCAAAAATGGTCCCACAAATA
This sequence comes from Acinonyx jubatus, assembly GCF_027475565.1. Taxonomy (NCBI): domain Eukaryota; kingdom Metazoa; phylum Chordata; class Mammalia; order Carnivora; family Felidae; genus Acinonyx; species Acinonyx jubatus. The sequence continues at coordinate 46,889,501 of NC_069389.1, read as the reverse complement.
TATGGCCAATTAATCTTTGACAAAGCAGGAAATAATATCCAATGGAAAAAAGTCTCTTCAGCAAATGGTATTGGGAACACTGGACAGTAACATGCAGAAGAATGGACCTGGACTGCTTTCTTACACAATATACAAAAACCCAAAATGGATGAAAGGCATAAATGTAAGACTGGCAGCCATCAAAATCCCAGAGGGGAAAACAGGCAACAACCTCTTTGACCTAAGCTGTAGCAACTTCTTACTTGACATGTCTCCAGAGGCAAGGAAAACAAAAGCAAATATGAACTATTGGGATATCATCAAGATAAAAAGCTTCTGCACGGTGAAGGAAACGATCAGAAAAACTAAAAGGCAACCAATGGAATGGGAGAAGATATTTGCAAATGACATATCAAATAAAGGGTTAGTATCCAAAATCTATACAGAACTTATTAATCTTAACACCCAAAAAACCAATAATAGAGTCAAAAAATGGGCAGAAGACATGAATAAACACTTTTCTAAAGGAGACATCCAGATGGCTAACAGACACATGAAAAAATGCTCAACATCACTCATCATCAGGGAAATATAAATCAAAACTACTATGAGATACCACCTCACACCTGTCCGAATGGCTAAAATTAACAACTCAGGCAACAATAGATCTTGGTGAGGATACAGAGACATGGGAACAATTAAGTAATGCTGGTTGGAATGGAAACTGTGGCAGCCGCTCTAGAAAATAGTATGGAAAAGAGTATGGAGTCTCTCTGGAAAGCAGTATGGAGGTTCCTCAATAGTACTACCCTATGACCTAGCAATTGCAGTACTATGTATTTATCCAAAAGATACAAAATGCTGATTTTAAGGGGCACATGAACCCCAATGTTTATAGCAGCACTATCTACAGTAGCCAAAGTATGTAAACAGCCCAAATGTCCGTTGACTGATGAATGGATAAAGAAGGGGTATATATATTCAATGGAATATTACTCGGCAATTAAAAAGAATGAAATCTTGCCATTTGCAACAATGTGGATGGAACTAGATTATATTGTGCTAAGTCAGAGAAAGACAAATATATGATTTCACTCATATGTGGGATTTAAGATACAAAGCAGATAAACATAAGGGAAGGGAAGCAAAAATAATATAAATACAAAAAGGGAGGCAAACCATAAGAGAGTTCTAAATACAGAGGACTGAGGGTCGCTGGTAAGGTGTTTCAGTGGGCAGAAGCAGTAAAGGGGTGAGGTACATTAAGGAGGACACTGGGTGGGATGAGCATTGGGTGTTATATGTAAGTGATGAATCAGTAAATTCTATTTCTGAAAAAATATATTTTTTTTTATTAAAAAAGATTTTAGAGACCAAAATCTTGGGTTCTATTAGATGAGAATAAATGAAAGACTTTCTCCCTGGAGAAGACTATGCATTTTCTGCTCTTCAACCTAAACATCATTTCCCCAATAGTCTCCATTAGTGTATTAAGAAGTGGCAGCTGAATATGTAGTGTTGTCAATAACAGAAACGTTCCCATCGCCTATAACAATACTGCAGTCAAAAGAATCATGAAAATTTCCCGTCAAAGGCACACCAGTGTAGGATCCCACACATGATTTAAGCAGCTAGACCACTTTTGTATAGCTGGTTTCAAGATAATTCTCTTAGTTTAAACTAAACGAGACTAAACCAAACTAAAATCTATCAGAATGGCTTCTTGATGAAAATATTTGCCTTTATTGTCTGGTCTTGATTCATATATGCAACTAATCTTCTCTTTTAGATAATATGTATCCTAGCCACAGCCACCATCAAGGATGAACAAGAAATTCAGGAAGAGACAGAGTCTTGTATCAGTATCAGCTCCAAGATTCACTCACCCTATGACAAGTAACAGATACTATTACAGAACCTTCATTTGAAAATGGGAGAAAAATGCTGCTATGTAGAAAGGAATAAGAGTTTAGAAAATCATTTAACATGATTAATCTCTGGTGAATAGCTTAAAGTAAACTTTGCCCCTGTCTAATGTGTGATTAAATAAATAGCAAACTGTCCCCTGGAGAAGATTACTTAATGATTATTTAATTCTACAGTAATAACCAGGTGTTCTTTAGGAGAAAGAAGGGCTCTATGTTAATTGAAGAATCACACAGGTAGTTGTCACTCCTCTAAATTGAAAACCCAATGACACCTGCCAGAGACCAAGGGGAGATTGAGAAAAACCTTCACTTAACCAAGGGGTTGGCTTTTGTTAATTGAAGAGAGTCACACTTTGTTATTATCCATGGGAGACTGAGTTGGTAAGTCAACACCCAGGCATATAAGCCTCATAAACTTAAACTCATCCAGATTTATCAAATGCCATTTAATGCTGTCAACTCACCAGTTCATTGTTCTTTCAGCCATCCTGATGTGTACATTCTTTCCTGTTTAATTTATGCCAGGAAATCAATCAGATTGGAGGCCATGAACTGGCAAAGCTGTCATTGCCGGAGATGCTGAAGGTCTACATGTTTCATGTATTAGCTGCATATGAAAAACTTTCAGAAGAAAAATAGATTAAGTTTGGTGTTGGAACTTTTCTCATCAACACACACACACACACACACACGGACTGACTGACTTTTTCCTGAGTTTCCATGGTCCACTTCAAGAGTTTAAAGTGTTTGGGATTACTTAGCCCAGATTCAATATGTCAGGTCTTGTATAAATGTCCAATTAGTAGTTATCTCCAGCCCCTGCTCTAAGGGTCAACCTGGTATTCACTATAAAAGTAGCTCAATAGAAGAGGAAAGGTGTCCTGTTTAAAAGTGGGAAATTTCTGATTTTCAACCCCAGCATCACTGCTTTCTCACTGGGTGCCTTTCAGCAAATCATTATCATCTTTCAGTTTCTTCAGGATCAGATGTGGTTGTCATGTGGGTAAATTGCTACCAGCCTCCCTCTCCTTCCCCATGAAATGGATAACACATATCAAACCTACCCTCAGGGGTTATTGTGAGGAAATCACAGTATGTGGCTCATAGTGGGTTCCCATTTCAGGGATGCTCCTCTCTCCTCAAGCTCCATTTCAACCTTATGTCCTATGAAGCATTGTACTCTTGCTTTGTGTTCCCATTTATTTACTGACATTTCTAAGACAGAGTCCAATATCACCTCTTTAGTTAGCCTGGATCCCCTACTTCAAACTCCTAATTTTGAATAAAATCCAAAAAAGTCCCATCTTATTTTCTTTTGATATTCTTTGAACATTCTTCTCCTTCAGAGCAGAGATAGTTATGAAGAGCTTATTTCCTTTCCTGCTGTTAGGTTTTGAGTTTTATTTTAAGACCAAAGGACAAAAACTGACCTTTTGTCAAGCAGTTAAACTGGCCATATGATTCTACAAACCCATTGCTTCTGAAACATTAACTTCTAACTTATCGAGAACATGAAAATGTTCATTATATCCATTTAACAAGACACCCCTCATAATTTGTGGGGACAGGGAATTAAGTTCAGAAGGAAGGTTTATTTCCCATTATGCACCACATCAACTTTACTCTGACAATCTAGGGCAAAGTGTAGAAAAGTCGGTGAAGCAAACAGGACTCAACTGTCATAGACTCATGTCCTACACTTTTCACACAATGCATACACTTCCAAATTCAAGGAGTCCTCTGGTCCAGTGAGCCTCAAAACAGTGAGCCCTGTTAGTCGGACAATAACACCATGGTCGTTTTAGTTTACTCTGTTTTTTCTCTCTCAGTTCTGTTTGGATTGGTGACTGGTCCAATGAACCAGTTCACCTCCTGAAGCAGTGTTTTGCTTCCAAAAGCTGCATGATGTACTATTGTAGATGTGGAGTCAGTTCATGTAAATGAATTAAAGAATGCTTTGGCTGGGCCCTGAAACTTCCTCTTCATGTTACTGATATTCCTTCACCCTTCTTCTACTGTGTATGATAAGCACTCAAAAGTCTAGGTCAAGTAGAAGTACCCCCCCCCCCAAAAAAAGCCCAAGTCAGTGCATATATCAAGGGTTTCATCTCTACTCAACTTCCCCTATCTGCCACCAAACAAATTGGTTAGCTACCCTTTAAATATCTGATTGAGTTCTGAATGACAAAGTGTCCTAATATAGTTTTAAAAGGCAGGGTCATATATAAATACAGCATCTTACTAATTTTAAATAACTTGTTGTAAAAGGGTCTCGTACTCTGACACTGTTAAGTAGCCTCATAATGGAAATATATTTTAGGCTACAAATATTTAGACAATCTGCAGAATGAATAAAAGACTTTATCCCTAGGGCTGACTATACATTTCCTGCTCTTCAACCTAAACATCATGGTCTCTATGCAGAAGACAGGGTAGAGATTACATATTACCTTTACTGGGATAAGAGATTTACACTGGAGACCTTGGACCAAAATTATACTTACTTTGAAAAAAATAATGTTTTGTCATGGTCATAGCTTCATCACTCATATCACTAAATGGGTGGGGAATGAAAAAAAATTCGTTTCTTGGGTTTTTAATGATACTTCGTTTTTAATGCATGGATTTTTAATATGATGCCATGTGTTTAAGCCTGTAGAATTATGCCTGGGTATTTCTGAATCATGTGTGACATGGAAAACCAGGTATTTTTGACAAGAAGAATTTTGCCTTTGGGTTGCCATTTTCTCTGTAACAATAAAGCAAACAACCAAATACTAAAGACGGCAACCTGTTTGAACTCCCAAACCACAGGTACACACATGATTCAGAAATACCCAGGAACAAATCTGCAGGCTTAAACACATGGCATCATATTAAAAATCCATGCATTAAAAACGAAGTATCAGGGCGCCTGGGTGGCTCAGTCGGTTGAATATCCGACTTCGGCTCAGGTCATGATTTCATAGTTTGTGGGTTTGAGCCCCGCATCAGGTTCTGTGCTGATCGCTTGCTCAGAGCCTGGAGCCTGTTTCAGATTCTGTGTCTCCTTCTCTCTCTGCCCCTCCCCTGCTCACACTTTGTCTCACTCTGTTTCTCAAAAATAAATAAATGTTAAAAAAAAAAAAACAACGAAGTATCATTAAAAGCCCAAGAAAGGAAACTTTTTTTCTTGTCATTTGAGGACAGCAGTCATAAAAAAAAATTCTTATGCCAACTGTATTATTGACAAAAAATAATGACCCATGCCTACCCCATAAGTTTGGAGTCAATAGTGCTATAACTTTTCCCCCACAGCACTGAAATTTCACCATGACCATCTGACGTTAAAATCCTATCGATACTAAAGGAAACAACTGTAAATATAGGGGTGTGTGTGTGTGTTTGTGTGTTTCTTCTTTCTATAAGTTTTTCTTTTTTCTTTTTTTAATGAAGTTATTTATTTAAATATAATTTATTGTCAAATTCGCTTCCGTACAATACCTAGTGCTCATCCCAACAGGTGCCCTCCTCAATGTCTATAATAGTTTTTCAATAAAGTAGGAACATACCTCAACATAATAAATGCCCACAGCTAATATGAAAAACCCACAGCAAATATCAACCTCAATTGGGAAAACCTGAGAGCTTTTCCGCTATGGTTAGGAACAAGACAGTGATGTCAACTCTCACCACTATTATTTAACATTGTACTGGAAGCCCTAGCCACTGCAATCAGACAACAAAAAGAAATAAAAGGCATTCACATCAACAAGGAAGAAGTCAAACTTTTACTATTTGCAGACTACATGATACTCTAAACAACACAAAAGACTACACAAAAAAATTGCTAGAATTGATACATGAATTCAGTAAAGTTGCAGGACACAAAATCTGTATACAGAAATCTGTTGCATTTCTACATGCCAATAATGACGCAGTAGAGAGAGAAATTAAGGAATCAGTCTCATTTATAATTGCACCAAAAATAATCAGTTACCTCGGAAGAACCTAACAAAAGAGGTAGTTTTCATTTTCAAACTTTAGTTAGTTCTGTGACTTTATAAAATCTTGTTCTTTTATTTGATCTATTTTTATTATATCTTTTCCAAATCTTGACAAATGGCAAAAAAACTCTTTCTAGAGCTATCTATAATTCTCATATCTGCTTGTTTGGCTGTGTCAACTCCCAAGTATAGTGAAAAAAGAAAGATGTGAACATACGAGAAATTACTATTAGACTCTAGGGCACTTTTCATTAAATCTAGTGGCAGTTTGGACCTCTGGCACTCTGCAGGGCAGATAACTGGATACACTCTGATTCTTGTCCACAGGGCTCATTACTGAAGAATTAAGCACATATGAGATCACTATTCAAATTTGGTTGGCTATTTAGTATGACTAAAGAACACAAGAACATATCCGTCCTCTCTAAATAAATATTTATTTATTTTTATTTTATTTATTTATGTATTTATGTATTTATTTATTTATGTATTTATTATAATACTGCCTCAGTAATCGCTTGTAAACCACACTGATCTTTGCAGTTTCAATGGCAGAAGCTGGCTACTTAGTCTCTGCGAAAAGTTCCTTGAATATAAAGTGACAGTAGTCAAAACCACGTTTATAATTCTTGTCACTTTAGACATCAGATTAGGTAGCTTACACTTTGTTAGCATCACCTATAGACAAAATAGGTCGAATTGTAAATGAGATCACATAAACTACTAATATCACAAGTTCATGTTCAAGACAGAAAGTTATTATATGCTTATTTTCTGGCAGAGCTGTGCAATGTTTTCTACTAAGTCTGAAATATTCATGCTGGAGCATTAATGATACAGAAGTTATCTGAGTATACAAGAACTATAGAAAAATCTATAAAGAACTCCCCAAACTCCACACCTGAAAAACAAATAATCCAGTGAAGAAATGGGCAGAAAACATGAATAGACACTTCTCTAAAGAAGACATCCAGATGGCCAACAGGCACATGAAAAGATGCTCAACTTCACTCTTCATCAGGGAAATACAAATCAAAACCACACTGAGATACCACCTCATACCAGTCACAGTGGCTAAAATGAACAAATTAGGAGACCCTAGATGCTGGCGAGGATGTGGAGAAATGGGAACCCTCTTGCACTGTTGGTGGGAATGCAAACTGGTGCAGCCACTCTGGAAAACAGTGTGGAAGTTCCTCAAAAAATTAAAAATAGATCTACCCTATGGCTCAGCAATAGCGCTGCTAGGAATTTACCCAAGGGATACAGGAGTGCTGATGCATAGGGGCACTTGTACCCCAATGTTTATAGCAGCACTTTCAACAATAGCCAAATTATGAAAGAGCCTAAATGTTCATCAACTGATGAATGGATAAAGAAATTGTGCTTTATATACCCAATGGAATACTACGTGGCAATGAGAAAGAATGGAATATGGCCTTTTGTAGCAACATGGTTGGAAATGGAGAGTGTTATGCTAAGTGAAATAAGTCATACAGAGAAAGACAGATACCATATGTTTTCACTCTTATATGGATCCTGAGAAACTTACCAGAAGACCATGGGTGAGGGGAAGGAAAAAAAAAGTTGGAGAGGGAGGGAGCCAAACCATAAGAGACTCTTCAAAACTGAGAATAAACTGAGGGTTGATGTGGGGTGGAAGGGAGGGGAAAGTGGGTGATGGGCACTAAGGACGGTACCTGTTGGGATGAGCACTGGGTGTTGTATGGAAACCAATTTGACTATAAATTTCATATTAAAATAAATAAATAAATAAATAAATAAATAAATAAATACGGAGAAAGGACCCTTACTCAGGGCCCTTGTCTCCTCCTCGTTAGCCTCTCTTGTTTTCATTACTGTGTCTGCTCTCTTGCTGGACAAGAGAGAACTCCAGACTTAAAGTCTGCGACATAGTAGGAAGCATTGAGGAAATGACAGAGACATGTAAGTTGACCCCAAGCACCTAGGACAATACTTGGCAACTGACAGATGCTCAGTAGATATTTGAATAAATAATTGAGCTGAATAAATTGAGCAAAGTTTTAGGTGATTCCCAACATATGTTATAGCAGAGGAGTAGGTGTGCTTTAGCAAGCCAAGTTTAGTGAGTAGTTGCATGAAGGGGATGAGAAATAACAGTCAGTGAAAGCAGATTACATCTGGAAGGTAAGGGGAAGAAAAAAGATCCATTAACTTGAGAGAAAAATAAGGTAGACACAAAATTAGTTAGGAACAGAAAAGAGCACCTCAATGGGCTAATGAAAGAACCAGTGGATAAACAGAACCTGAAAAGATGAATAGTATTAATTACAGAGCATTTTCATAAAAACAGAATGAGAATGCAGGGGTTCATTTACAATGCAGAACTATGTACCTTTTAATCATAAAAACAGATTAAGCCAATATTTTATTCAAGCCTTGACTTTCTTCTCAACTCCATTCCTCTATGCCTCAGAATTTTTCATTTCTGTGAACCTCAACAAACAAAATGTTCTTCACCCCTGGTACATATTCCATCCTTAGAATCATAATATGATGTTTATTTTAAGGCAGCTGTAGAAACCAAATTAAGCAAAACAAATGATCCTAACCAAGTCCATCCAGGCACTTGAAATATGTGCTCCCAAAGTTCCAACGTATTTAAAATGAAAGGCCCATGTTTGCTAATACCAATGAAACACTGTGGAATTTTATGAACTGTAAGATACTAAAGAAATTTGGCTGTTGAATTACCACCACTTTCCAAATTAGCAAGTCAATGGCATTCAAGTATTAACTTCTCTGTGTCAATGGAATAATTTATGTTTTCTGCAGTTCAGTTTCCTTCATAAGATGACTAGGTTTTGAGTTCTAAGTTCTTTCCCAACTCATAAATATTCATAATAGAATCTATATAACTATATAACCATAAAAAAACATATACGACTTCACCTTGTTTCAACTCTGTAAAGGGGTTTTCAACAAACAAAATTGACAGGTAATCATCACCTCTAGAAAAATGTATGTGTGTGCGTGTGTGTGTGTGCATCTTCAATTCTTTAAAACAACTGAGATTTGAAGATTCGGTTGTAATATGAAATCACTTGAGATTGCTTGGTATATACCATGAACAAAGTTTCTTAAAATTTATGCAACAGATTAGGCAATCTTTGGACAGCGTTGTCCCTCCATTTGAATGTATTTTTTAAATACAAGCTAATTTCAGAAGTTTCCATTTTGCCATAGGGTTTGAAAACAGTACTAACAACCATTATTTTGTTCAGCAACAGTTTTGTCTGAAATAAAATCTTCCAACGCAGTTCTGTATCTCAGAATGTATATGATCAAAAGTGATAATAATGACCCCAAATCTACAAAGAACCTAAGAGAAAATATTTTTCCAACATTATGCCAAATGCTCCAGTTGTCCCATGAATTGACACTACTTTAAACAATGTCCTGAAAAAGAGACAGCTTTTACTACTTTACAAAAGAAGAAGGAGGAGAAGGAGGAAGAGTTCATAGAATTCTAATTTTAAACATTTGTGGAGCCCCCGGTTCTGCTTTTCTCTCAGTTGTCTTGCTTTTGCTGATCCCTTGGAATCCTAGCATTAGGATATCAAATCTTGGGTCACCTAGGTGGTTCAGTTGGTTAAGCGTCCGACTCTTGATTTTGGCTCAGGTCATGGTTTGTGAGTTTGAGTCCCGTGTCATGAACTGACAGTGGAGAGTCTGCTTGGGATTCTCTCTCCGTTTCTCTGTCCTTCCTTCACTAGTTCTCTCTCTCTCTCTCTCTCTCTCTCTTTCTCTTTCAAAATAATTAAACATTAGAAAAAGCATATTAAATCTTTTCCAATTCTGGTAGGGAAGAGAAAAAGGCAGAGATCTGTTCCAGACCAGCCATTTCCATTTATATCTACACATTTTTCCACTGTTGATTTCTTGCTACTACTTGGCAATCTGAAAAGTAAAAATATTAATGGTTTTGGCAAGTAAAACAGACTTGTATAGAAACATTAGTGTCTTAGTGCTTGCACTTTTTATAAGGCTTATATCTATGTATAAGGGGGCAGATTTACAGGAAGAATGGTAGTATAATTGGTAAAGATGTAAGGTTGACAGAAAAAAGTAATACTCCTATACATGCAAAGGTATTTAATGAAAAATACTGGCTTATAAAAAGCAAGTACATGAGTTTTATCTATCTACAATTTACCCATCCAAGTAGCTGCCCAGGATCTGGGACTATCACTACCTGTGTACAGGTTCCAGGATGAGGATGGGGACTGATTTCCTTTTCTCTTCTTGTTCACAAAAAAGACAAGTGAGTAGTCCTTAGCCATTAACTAAATAGGATTTATCTAGAAAGACTTAACAAGTTTCCTTCAACACTCTCCTAGTAAATTATTCCTCAATTAAAACAATACTATGCTAAGGGTGCCTGGGGGCTCAGTCCATTAACTGTCCGACTTCGGCTCAGGTCGTGATCTCACGGTTTGTGAGTTAGAACCCTATGTCAGGGTCTGTGCTGAAAGCTTAGAGATGAGCCTGCTTCGGGTTCTGTGTCTCCCTCTCTCTCTCTGTCCCTCCCTGGCTTGTGCTCTCTCTCTCTCACTCAAAAGTAAATAAACATTAAAATTAAAAAAAATACTATGCTAATAACTGCAAGTCATTAAAATGACTGACTTTCAATTCAAGCACCATTAAAACTTTGCAAAATCACTAGACTCCCACAGCCCTAATTTTATTCTCATTTTCCCCAGCTAGAAATCAAGAATCTGCTGTTAGCCAATAACATATGATTATGTATTTGAAAGTTCATTTTTCTTCTAAAAATAAGAGCAGTAAGATTATTATTCATTGCTCCTATGATTGGAGAGAAATCTAAGAACTAGCTCCTCCTGATTATGTTTTAGCCAAGTCTTTTCTGTGTGTCCTTTACACCTTCTGTGCGATTCTATAAACCATGGCTAAGGGATCCAGCTCAAAAGCCACTGAAATCAAATTAGAATAATTTTCTTGAGGTTTCTTGGATTAATCCATTTCTTTTAATTGCAGGGCACAAACTGAATAATTTAACTTAGGTAATGGATAAAATAGAAAGAGGCCATCTGGCCATAATCCCTACCTATGCATCCAGAGAATCCTGAAAGACAAGGTTTCTTTTACTTCTTTTGAACTGAGGAGGATGGTGGTTGTCTTCTTTATTGTCATTCTTCTTTTCCTAAAAATAAATCGCAACAGAGAGGAAAATCTATTATCAAACAATTGATCTTTTGGACACTTAAACTGCAACATATATATTTGAGATCTTGTCTGAGAAAATACAAGTCACCATCTGCTACCCCCATGATTTAAATTCAGACGCATATATCACCAGGCACAAAGAGGAAAAATAAAAAGTAGGAACTCTAAGAAAAGTCAAGCTGTAAATTTCACTTCAAAACATTAGCTTCATAATTTGAAATGACTCCTGGAAATAAAATAAGAACAGGGAGAATTCATTTAGTACTATTTCAAAATCTACCTAATTAAGTTCATTGTCTTCATTCCCTCAAATTATAATTACAGGTTAAGTGATTTTAACACTTTCCGTGTGATAACACTTAAGATAGGTGTGGCTGCCAGTGTCTACTATTAACGTTTTTTAAGGAATTTTTTTTTCTTATTTGCACTCTCTACTTTTATTTTTTTTTAATTTTTATTTAATTTTTTTAAAATTTTCATCCAAGTTAGTTAGCATATGATTTCAGTATATTCCTTAATGCCCCTTACTCATTTAGCCCATCCCCCCTCCCACAACCCCTACAGGAACCCTCTGTTTGTTCTCCATATTTAAGAGTCTCTTATGTTTTCGTCCCCATCCCTGATTTTATATTATTTTTGCTTCCCTTCCCTTATGGTCATCTGTTTTGTCTCTTAAAATCTTCATATGAGTGAAGTTATATGATATTTGTCTTTCTCTGACCCATTTCGCTTAGGATAATACCCCCTAGTTCAATCCAGGTTGTTGCAAATGGCAAGATGTCATTCTCTTTGATTATCGACTAATACTCCATTGTGTATATATGACACATCGTCTTTATCCATTCATCTGTTGATGGACATTTGGACTCTTTTAATACTTTGGCTATTATTTTCCATAGTGCTGCTATAAACATTGGGGTACATGTGCCCATTCGAAACAGCATACCTGTATCCCTTGGATAAATACCTAGTTGTGCAATTGCTGGGTCGTAGGGTAGTTCTATTTTTAATTTTTTGAGGAAATTTTATACTGTTTTACAGAGTGGCTGCAGCAGTTTGCTTTCCCACCAGCAGTGCAAAAGAGATCCTCTTTCTCTGCATCCTCACCAACATTTATTCTTCCCTGAGTTGTTAATGCTAGCCATTCTGACAGGTGTGAGGTTAGTATCTCATTGTGGTTTTGATTGGTATTTCCCTGATGATGAGTGATGTTGAGCATTTTGTCATGTGTCGATTGACCATATGGATGTATTCTTTGGAGAAGTGCCTATTCATGTCTTTTGCCCATGTCTTAGGTGGATTACTTGTTTTTTTGGGTGTAGAGTTTGATAAGTTATTTATATATTTTGGACACTAACCCTTTATCTGATATGTTGTTTGCAAATATCTTCTCCCATTCTGTTGGTTGCCTTTTAGTTTTGCTGATTGTCTCCTTAGTTGTGCAGAAGATCTTTATTTTGATGAAGTCCCAAAAGTTCATGTTTGCTTTTATTTCCCATGCTGCTGGAGATGTGTTGAATAAGACGTTGCTGTGGCCAAGGTCAGAGAGATTTTCGCCTGCTTTCTCCATGAGGATTTTGATGGCTTCCTGTCTTACATTTAGTTCTTTCCTCCATTTTCAGTTTATTTTTGTGAATGGTGCAAGAAAGTGGTCCAGGTTCATTCTTTTACATGTTGCTGTCCAGTTTCTTCAACACAGTTGCTGAGGAGAGTGTCTTTATTCCATTGGATATTCTTTCCTGCTTTGTCAACGATTAGTTGGCCATAGGTTTATGGGTCCATTTCTGGGTTCTCTATTCTGTTCCATTGATCTAAGTGTCTGTTTTTGTGCCAGTACCATACTGTTTTGATGATTACAGCTTTGTAATACATGTTGAAGTCCACGATTGTGATTACTCCAGCTTTGGTTTTCTTTTTCAAGATTGATTTGGCTATTCGGGGTCTTTTCTGGTTCTGTACAATAGAAGAATTGTTTCTCTAGTTCTGTCAAGAATTCTTGTGTTATTTTGATAGGGATTGGATTGGATATGTAGATTACTTTGGGTAGTATGACATATTAACAATATTTTTTCTTCCAATCCATGAGCATGGAATATTTTTCCATTTTTTTGTGTCTTCTTCAATTTCTTTCATAAGCTTTCTATAGTTTTCAGTGTATAGATTTTTCACCTCTTTGGTTAGATTTATTCCTAGGGATTTTATGGTTTTTGGTGCAACTGTAAATGGGATCGATTACTTGATTTCTCTTTTTGTTGCTTCCTTATTAGTATAAAGAAATGCAACCAATTTCTGTGCTTTGATTTTATATCCCACCACTTTGCTGAATTCATGAGGCAGTTCTAGCAGTTTTGTGGTGGAATATTTTGGGTTTTCCACCTAAAGTATCATGTCATCTGCGAAGAATGAAAGTTTGACCTCCTCTTGGAAGATTTGGATGCCTTTTATTTTTTATTGTTGTCTGATTGTTGAGGCTAAGACTTCCAATACTATGTTCAATAACAGGGGCAAGAGTGGACATCCCTGTCTCGCTTCTGACCTTAGGGGAAAAGTTCTCACTTTCTTCCTATTGAGGATGATATTAGCATTGGGTCTTTTATGATCTTGAGGTATGATCCTTCTATCCCTACTTTCTTAAGGGTTTTTATCAAGCAAGGATGCAATATTTTCTCAAATGCTTACTCTGCATCTATTGAGAGCATCATGTGGTTCTTGTCCTTTCTTTTATTGATGTGATGGATCACATTTATTGTTTTGTAGATATTGAGTGAGCCCTGTATCTAAGGAATAAATCCCATTTGGGCGTGGTGAATAATTTTTTAATGTATTGTTGGATCTAGTTGTCTAATATCTTATTGAGGATTTTCACATCCATGTTCATCAGGGAAATTGGTCTATAGTTCTCGTTTTTAGTGGGGTCTCTGTCTGGTTTTGGAGCCAAGGTAATGCTGTCTTCATAGGAAGTTTTCCTTCCATTTCTGTTTTTTGGAATAGCTTCAAGAGAATAGGTGTTAACTCTACCTTAAATGTTTGGTAGAATTACCCTGGAAAGCACCTGGCCCTGGACTCTTGTTTTTTTGGGGAGAGTTTTGATTACTAATTCGATTTCTTTACTGGTTATGGGTCTGTTAAAATTTTCTATTTCTACCTGTTTCAGTTTCTGCAGTTTATTTGTTTCTAGGAATTTGTCCATTTCTTCCAGATTGCCCATTTTATTGGCATATGATTGCTCATAATGTTCTCTTATTATTGCTTTTATTTCTGCTGTGTTGGTTGTGATCTCTCCTCTTTCATTCTTGATTTTATTTATTTGGATCCTTTCCTTTTTCTTTTTGATCAAACTGCCTAGTGGTTTATCAATTTTGTTAATTTTTTCAAAGAACTAGCTTCTGGTTTCATTGACCTGTTCTACTGGGTTTTTTGTTTGTTTGGTTGGTTGTTTCAATAACATTGATTTCTGCTCTATTCCTTATGATTTCCTCTCTCCTGCTAATTTTGGATTTTATTTGCTGTTCTTTTCCAGCTCTTTAAGGTGGAAGGTTAGGTTCTGTATCTGAGATCTTTCTTCCTTCTTAGGAAGGCTTGCAATTACTATATACTTCCCTCTTATGACCACATTTGCTGCATCCCAGCGGTTTTGGGTTGTGGTGTTATCATTTTCATTGGCTTCCATGTCCTTTTTAATTTCCTCTTTAACTTCTTGGTTAGTCCATTCTTTCTTTAGTAGGGTGTTCTTTAGTCTCCAAGTATTTGTTACCTTTACAAATTTTTACTTCTGGTTGATTTTGAGTTTCATAGCATTGTGGTCTGAAAATATGCATGGTATGATCTCAATCTTTTTGTACTTGTTGAGGGCTGATTTGTGTCCCAGTATGTGGTCTATTCTGGAGAATGTTCCACATGCACTGTTGAAGAATGTATATTCCACTGCTTTAGGATGAAATGTTCTGAATATATCTGTTAAGTTCATCTGGTCCAGTGTGTCATTGAAAGCCATTGTTTCCTTCTTGATTTTCTGCTTAGATGATCTGTCCATTGATGCAAATGGGGTGTTAATGTCCCCTACTATTATTGTATTATTATCAATGAGTTTCTTTATGTTTGTGATTAATTGGTTTATGTATTTGGCTATTTCCAGGTGGAGGCATAAATATTTGCAATTATTATTCTTGTTGGATAGGCTATATTATGATATAGTGTCCTTCTTCATCTCTGATTTTCTGATTACATGATCTGTCCATTGTTGTAAGTTGAAGTCACCTACTATTATGGCATTATTATCAAGAGTTCTCTATGTTTGTGATTAATTGATTTATATATTTAGGTGCTCTCACATTTGGAGCATAAATGTTTGCAATTTCTTCTTGGTGGATAGATGGATCTTCTTGGTGGATAGACCCCTTCATTATGATATAATGCCCTTCTTCACCTCTTGTTACAGTCTTTATTTTAAAGTCTAGATTGTCTGATACAAGTATGGCTACTCCAGCTTTTTTTGTTGACCATTAACATGATAGATGGTTCTCCATCCCCTCATTTTCAATCTGAAGGTGACTTTAGGTCTGAAGTGGGTCTCTTGTAAACAATATATAGATAGATCTTGTTTTCTTATCAATTCTGTTACCCTATTTCTTTTGATTGGAGCATTTAGTCAATTGACATTTAGAGTGAGTAATGAAAGATATGAACTTTTTGCCATTATGATGCTTGTAGAGTTGGAGTTTCTGGTGGTGTTCTCTGGTACTTTCTAGTCTTTGTTGCTTTTGGTAATTTTTTTCGTCCTTTCTCCCCTCAGAGAGTCCCCCTTAAAATTTCTTGCAGGGCTGGTTTAGTGGTCACAAACTCCTTTAATTTTTTTTTTCTTTGGGAAACTTTTAATTTCTCCTTCTATTTTGAATCACAGCCTTGCTGGATAAAGAATTCTTGCCTGCATATTTTTCTGATTCAGCACATTGCATATATCCTGCCACTCCTTTCTGGCCTGCCAAGTTTCTGTGAACAGGCCTGCTGCAAACTTGATCTGTCTTCCCTTGGAGGTTAAGGACATTTTTTTCCCTTGCTGCTTTCATGATTCTCTCCTTCCCTGAGTATTTTGTGAATTTGACTATGATATGCCTTGTTGATGATCAGTTTTTGTTGAATCTTATGGGAGTCCTCTGTGCTTCCTGGATTTTGATGTCTGTGTCTTGCCCAAGTTAGGAAAGTTTTCCACTATGATTTGATTAATTAACCCTTCTACCCCTTTTTCTCCCTCTTCATCTTCTGGGACTCCTGATTCTGATGTTGTTCCTTTTTAATGAGTCACTGAGTTCTCTAATTCTTAAATCGTGCTCTTTTGCTTTAGTCTCCCTCTTTTTTTCTGCTTCATTATTCTCCATAAGTTTGTCCTCTATACCACTGATTCACTGCTCTGCCTCATCCATCTTTGCTGCTGTGGCATCCATTCGATATTGCAGCTCATTTGTAGCACTTTTTATTGCATCCTGACTAGCTTTTATTTCTTTTATCTCCACAGAAAGGGATTCTAATCTATTTTCAACCCAGTTAGTATTCTTATTATCATGATTCTAAATTCTGGTTCAGACATCTTGCTTATATCTGTGTTGATTATGTGCCTGGCTGTCATTTCTTCCTGCTCTTTCTTTTGGGGTGAATTCCTTTGTTTCATCATATTAAAGGAAGAAAAGGAATTAGTAAGGTAAAACATTAAAAACACCCACAGACACACAAAATCAAATAAATGATGCTAGATCCTAGGTGTCTTTGGTCTGGTTATTGAAAGGAGCTTGACAGATTCGAGGAAAAAAGGAGGGGAAAAGAAATAAAAAGGAAATCAAGACAAAAAGGAAAATGTTTGAAAATTTGAGAAAATGAATACAGTGAAATAGAACAAAATGAAATGATGGAAGTAAAATAGAATATGAAAAATTTACAAAAAAGTAAAAAATATGGTAGAAAAAATAAAGAAAATATTTTTAATAAAAATTGAAAATAAATTTTTTTTTCTTTTTCTGTATTCAAGAAAAAGAAAAGAAAAAAAAGAAAGAAAAAAAAGAAAATTGAATAGATGGCCAGCAAACAGACTGAAATACGATTGAAATCACATCGGTTTCCCCTAGAAGTCAAACTATGAAGCACCTTATAGTTCATAAACTAAGCAGGCAGAGAGATTTGTGGTCGTCCTGAAGAGTGAGGTTGGCCCAGCTGGGCGGGGCTTAGTGTAATGGCTCCAGTCTCTACTAGATGGCGCTGCTTAGCTTAGTGGGGTGGATTGATGTGGAGCTCGTAGGTGTTAATGTGCATGCGCGGGATGGGTGAAAATGGTGTCACCCATCTACCCAGTCTCTAGTATCATACTCTGTGCTCTCTTATACCAGCAATTGTGCACCCATCCTTTGTCTCCCACTTCCATCTTCTCCCCACTTCTACACTGTCTGTGACCAAGTCATGAGGTTGCCAGCCAGCACCTCCCTCCTAAGTTTTATCTCAGATGCGGCTATGTTTCCTGACCCCTCACTTCTAAGGGACTTGTGGCTTTGACCCGCTCAGATCCTCTGGAGGAGGGTCTCACAGAGCAATAGCTGGGTGCCAGTCACACCCAGGAATGTTCGCAGGACCATGCTGCTGCCAATTCCCAGACACCACAGCTGGGTGCCAGCCCACCCCAAAAAAAGTTCACACGATCATGTAGCAGCAGTGTTTCAGGGATTATGGGAAATCATGATACACATCTGGCACCAGCCTTCACCCTTATGACCTTGTTCCAGCACCAGTGAATGTGGTTGTTCTCTGGGGTCTGCTGGGACCAGGTGGCAGCACAGCCTCTACCAAATGTCCTTCCAGCAGTGTAACTGCTTTTCCCTGTGTGGCCTGAGGACTTCCCAGACCCCACTCTGCTCCTCGGGATTTGCCTTTCCCACCAGAGCACCACCAGGTCACTGAGCTGCAGAGTTTCAGACTCTGCACTCCCCCTGTTTATAGTCTTAATGGAATTTAAGCCCTTTCCTTTCTCCTTTACCCCTTTTTAGTTCAGTCCCTGTGACTAATTCTACTTTTCCACTTTCTCTCCAGCTGCTTTTGAGGGGGTGCTTTTCCTGTATTCTCCTCCCATCTCCATCCTCTCTGCAAGCAGAAACAGCTCCCTGACCTCTGCAGCTTCTCTCTTCCCCAGTTCACCTTTCTGTGTCACGTACCTGCTGAGTTCTGTGGTGCAGGTTGTGCAGATTGTTGCATTAATCATTAAATCAGTTTTCTAGGTGTACAGGATGGTTTAGTGTTGATCTGGCTGTATTTCATGGATGCAAGATGCAAAAAAAACAAAAAACAAAAAACAAAAAAACTTCCATGCTTTTCCTCCATCTTGGCTCCTGCCTCTTTGCTGTTAATGTTCTTATGAAAGTGTGGTAGAGATAAACACTGAAGAGACTTTCTATATGTGCTATCATCTAATTATTGTTGCTATACCAGCTATTATTATTACATATTTGTTACTTCACTAGATTGTCATCATGAGGCTGTGGTTGATTACTAACTTGAAATATTATCTCTAAAAAATTATTTTAATGGTTGGTAAGGTGACACCTTTAGCCCCAAGTCCCCTCTCAGTGAGTAATCAGATTGCAGCCTTTGACATTGCAATTGTTGCAGACACCCTACATTTGAGCAGGCATTCTCCCACACCATCTGCTTATAGAGTTGTAGATGTTTTGTTTATGGTACTCCTAAGAATGGCTGAGTCTATTCATTTTTATAATTCCATTTCTCTTCAACTTTCTTCTCATCCTTGGGAGACTGAACACTGATCCCATAGACCATTGATTTCAAACTCTTTTTTAAAGTGAAAGAAACTCCTTTCTTATACACAAAAATTGTGATAAATAAGAGAAAAAAGGAGTTACTGTACTGAGAACACAACTTCTTTAACCAAACCCTTCCCTAGATCCCCCTCACTATGCCACCCACGAACTAAGCCTGAATCTTCTTAAAATTGAGGAAGCAGCAGGCCCAGAGAAACAAAGTGAGTTAGAGAGTAAAATGAGTAAGGCTGGTAGAGCTGGAACTAGAAGGGAAATTCTCTTGAGCAGTGCCCCAAGGACTTGCACCAGAATGCTACAGAAAGAAAAAAAAAGTGAAGAACTGCATGCCCAATCAAACAACATCTTTATAGTAAGAAGCTGCAGTATAAATTAATTCAGACAATTTGTGCACAGTGCTGCTAAAAGGAAACATGTTTTCTTAAAGAAAATATGTGTTTTTTTTCAGACATATGAGCATGCCGAAGGAAGTTAGAAGTTTTAGCTGGACTCAGGAAGACAAAGACCAGTACAATCAGATCAGACTTCCCCTCATACACACTTACTGTCCAATTGTCACCAGCTAGACCCCAAGATCTGACTGACACTTTCCTCCTGCTTGTACTTACTAACCTTTGTATTACATTTTCATTAAGCTTTTCTTTCTGGTTTACCAACTAACCTCTTAAATGAAACCTGAAACCACCCCTCAGGTGATGGCAACTGCCCTGACAAGACCTACTGAGCTAACCTGCTGCCACTCCCTCCCCCCACACAGATACTCACACCTGTTCATATGGACCATGGAGTGACCTCTGGAATGAACTGCCATTACCTTTACCTCATTTTACACTAAAATCTCCACCCAAGGAAGAGCCTATCCTCATCTATGTAACATACAATGTAGATCTAGGCACTTTTCCTTAAGTGGCATGTGCAACCTTATGCCTGCCTCTACATGAAATGACAAGTCTTTTCCATCTAAATATTCATACTAACCCAATCATAAGGAACCCATTCACACTCTCTCAGGGAGTCACAGCCTCAAAAGCCATTTCTCATGATTTCTTTATTTGCTGCAAATAAAAGTTTTCTTCGTGCAACAACTCAACCTGGTGCAGTTGCTGACTCACCAAGGAGCGAACTCAGGTTAGTTCAGCTAGAGAATGGCTGTTCCTAATTCCAATAGCTGTTGGTAAGTGGGCCCCTACATTCATATTTAGAACCAGAGAATACACTACTACTGGCCAAAGTCTCCCTGACGCTACTGGCAGAAGAAGTCAAAAGGAGATGACCATAAGGACTAGAGATGGAAGGGTACAGGCCAATTGGCCCTGAAGAACCATCCCGGCCATGTCAGCCTTCCCTAATCCTGTTCCAGGAGCCAGGAAAAAAAACTCAAACAGCAGCAGAATGTCCAGGTGCCTAGGAAAAAAACGCAAACCTTGGGGACGTGGGTAAGTTCTGATTGGTGGGTTCTGGGCCAGCTAGTGGGAGCTGGGTGAGGTCTGTGCCAGTCCCCTTTGCCCAGTCCGTTGGAGGTTTCCAGACCTGTCCAAGAACCTGGACCGGTGATATCCAGGTCCTGTCACTTGACTGCCCAGCCGCCCCATTGCCCCACGTGCTGCACCTGTACAGATCTCCTGCCCACCCCAGCCTGTGAACACACGAATCCCATGGCACTCTTGCTGTCCTCCTCTCAGCTCTCCCTCCTCTGCTTCCTCCCAACCACCTCACTGCTCAGGAAGATGACCCGGCTACCCCTGGCCCTCTCCATCCTCAAGGACATTCTCTTTCTCCCCAACCCAAGCATCCCAGTGCCACAGACATGACCTGGGTATCCCGAAACCCATGCTCCTCCATGATGTCCATTTCTATCATTCCTCATTCATCTCTCTCATTACCCCCAACACCATGCCCTGGTCATAGAGAGTTCCCCCTCTCTAATGCCTCTGTACTGACAGCCTTTCTCACCTTGCATTAAGCCCCTCCTCACACAGCCTACCCAGGGCTATAAACTCTACCTCAAACACACCTCTTATGCTACTTTCTCCTTCCTCTCTACTCTCCTGGAAATACCACCAAATGGACACACTCTTTGCACCCTCCACACTTGTATTTCCTCTCTCTCTTCTTCCTACAGTAGCCTTCCACAAGGACCATCACCCACTCTCTTCATGATATTCAATGATAATTCATTGAGAAAAGACCAGTAATCTCACCATTTTCCAACCCTGGATCTGTAGTCTTGTATATTTGTATTCTTTGCTGCCCCTCTGGAGTAGGTGACCAGATCCCATTTGAGGTCAGGACCTTCATTTGAATCCCATATCCTTCCCCTTTCTCAAACAGTAGGCTTTTGCAATGATCATTCCTTTTTCCAGAATCATCGCATTTCTTATTTCTTTTGGATCATCCCATCATCTACAAAGTGGGCAGGAGAATGGCTGGAGTTTAGGAATTTGACTTTTTGGTTCCTGCTGTGCTATAGGTGAGATACCAGGGAACTGCATTCCCTGAAGGTGAAATGTGGAAATTGGCTGAGTCTAGAGCCAGAGGTTCTACCCTGAAGGAGACCTAACCTGGATAGGGGCTTAGATGACTCTGCAGCTGAGGTTGTGTAGTGCACAGCTCTGCCCAAGGGTGGGGTGGAGGATGAGAACCAGATTCAGAGAGGTCTACAGATGTCAACAGAGGTGAGCTGAAGCTGAGTCAACCAGGGAGCACCAGCTCCCAATCAAGAGGAGAAAGATAAAAGTGCAAGTATCACCCACCACACACATGGGTGGTGCAGGTCAGCATCACCAACTGGATCTCAGAAACAAAAGTTATCCTCTCCTCAGAGGATACTGTGAGCAGCATAAGAATTTCATAGACCCCTCCCCCTTCCCACATCACCCAGGAGACTTAAAAAACCATACATACCCCTTCCCAATCTTGGAAAGAAGTAGGGAGGCAGGGTGGAATCTGAGCATTTTCACCAAAAAATACTGCATATTTACTCAAATGAACCATTCACATTATAGTGAGAACAAAAGACCCCAATAATTAGAAAGCAAGATGGAAGAGAAGCTAAAATTTTAACCCGGAAAAATGACCATGAGGAGCAAAATCAGTCAGCACAACCTGAGGTGACAAGCCTGCACGAAATTCAGCAAAATTCCCAAAAGACCCCTGCAACACATCCTGCCATGTTCTTCAGCAGCTGTTACATCCTGAACTACTACAGGAAATAGTGAGTTGTATCCTGCTTGTCACTCTGCTCCCAAAGTTTGCAATTTGGGACCTGAGTCTGACCAAACTTGATAAAGGGCACAGAACTTGTGTGGTTTTTTTGCCTATGTAACCTTCCCCTTTGGAGCATACTGTCCATTTGTAACTGAAGCCTGCCTCTCCCCAGTTTGCAAACTGCATGGCAATAAAGCTTTTCCTTGCTTCTGACTAAATCGTTGCATTGCAAGATTTTTTGTTGTTGTTGACAATAGCATCTATCTACATATGTAAGACTAGACATAAATTCAGTGGGTTTTTTTTTTTTGGTGTTGTTGTTGTTGTTGTTGTTGTTGTTTTCCTCTTAGTGTCAAGTCCAGAGCATGGGCACTCATGATAAAGATCGCATCAGCCAGAGAGAATAAATTAACCAACATTACCTTGTGGTCTGAGGAGCACTGGTGAATCTGTGATCCCAGCTCACCATCCCCACAGGCCCCTGCTCTGTCCACCCTCCAATCGATCCATATTAGAGGAGGATGGGGCATCCTTGTCTTGTCCTCTCCCTTAACTAATGCAATGTTTCACATCCAATAAATGGACCCCCAAAGCAGAGCACAGAAGGAAGAGCAGACCAGACAGACACAGCGGAGTAACTCATAAGAGCTGTCGCTGAGGTGAGCAGGTCCTTCTCAAGTCTGTCATGCCCTCCACGAGTGATGCCAGGCTCCATTCTCCTTTAATAGCACAGACCCATTTTCCAGGGCATGAGCCATAGAGCTTGGCTTCAGAAAATGGTGTGGCATCCTGTACTTCTGGAGAAAATCACAAACACATTAGAGCTACTCTGCTTTCATAGCCTTCATAACCTCCTGGGACTTCAGTGCTTTACAGGATGCTTTCTTTGGGTTGTAGTCCCTCCCCCAGTCCCTTCTGAAGACATCCCAAGATCATGCTTCTCTCCTTGCGTCCTCTACCATACATATAGCCAAACACTTTCCCATTCTCAGGTGAGATCCTAGAAGGCAGGGAGAGGGAGAGAGAAGGGCCTATGTGCTGGGAGGGGGTGGGGGATTATGTTGTCTTGGCAACATTCTTCTGTCTGTCCTCACTGGATCACTCAGCCTCAGGCATCAGCCCAGCTGAAGGTCCAGGATAGATGAGAAAGCACTTCTCTCCATGTTGCTCTCTTTCTGTGACCAGAGTTTGAGATAACAAAAAAAATGGTTACCAGGGTAACTGAAGCTTCATCCATCTGACCCAAGCATAGAAGAAACAAAGGAGTGGAAACTAAGACACTAAGTGTATGGTGGGAGGCCACCCACAGACATGGAATCGTCACTCAAGAAAGGTGTTTGTTCCAAGGGTCCTGTGCATGCACAGATATTTGCACAGGTGGGTACTCAGGAGCACACCTTTCAGCCCAGAGCAGCACAGTTACTGTAGCATAAAGTACTTAAGTGGGAGACAGAGGATGAGGCAATGAGGCAGAAATGTAGGCAGAAGCCAGATCATGAAAGACAGGGAGACACCATTTCTTTTGAAATTACTACCTACCATTTATCACAAGGCTTTTAAAAAAATAGACTGTATTTCATTCAGTGGTTTTAGGTTTACAGGAAAAAAAATAAGTGGGAAATACAGATGGTTCCATATCTCCCCTCCCCCACATCCAGTTTCCCCGATTAGTCGCATCTTGCATTAGTGTGGCACATGTGTTACAATTGATGAACCAATATTGATACCTTATTATTAGCTAAGGTGTACAGTTTACATTTAGTTTCACTCTGAGTTGTACACTCTGAGTTTTGACAAGTATATAATGACACATATCCACCATTAAAGTATCATACAGAATAGTTTCACTGCCCTAAAAATCTACTGGGGTCCTCCTATTCATCCTGCCCTCTTTCTTCCTGAAACCCTGGCAACCACTGATCTTTTCATAGTCTCCATAAGTTTGCCTTTCGAGAATGTCATATAGTTGGATTAATATGGTATATAATCTCTTCAGATTAGTATCTTTTACTAGCAATATGCACTTATAGTTCGACTATGTATTCGTGTGTCTTGATGGCTCATTTCTGTTTATCACAGAATAATATATCACTGTATGAATGTACCACAGTTTCTTTATTTATTCACCTAATGAAGGACATCTTGGTTGCCTTCAAGTTTTTGAAATTATGGCTACCACAAGATAAATATTCATGGGCATATTTTTGTGTAGGCAAAATTTTCAGCTCATTTGGGTAAATACAGAGGAGCATAATTTCTGGATTGTATGGCAAGAGTATGTTTAATTTTGTATGAAAGTGCCAAACTGTCTTCCAAAGTGGCTTTAACCATTTTGCATTGCCACTAGCAATGGATGAGAGTTCATTTGCCCATTTTCAACCAGCTTTGATACATTCAGTGTTTCAGAGTTTCACCATTCTAATAAGGTGTGCAGTAGTATCTCATTGTTTCTTAATTTGCAATTCCCTAGTGACACATGATATTGAGCACCATTTCACAGGCTTATTTGCCATGTGTACATTCCCTTTGGTAAGGTGTCTATTTAGACCTTTTGCCCATTTTTAAATTGGGTTGTTTATTTTGCCATTGCTGAGGTTTAAGTGTTGTTTCCATATTTCAGATAACAGTCTTTTATCACATTTTTTAAATGAATATTTTCTCCCAGTCTGTGGCTTGTCATTTCATTCTCTGAATAGTGTCTTTCACAGAGAAGAAGTTTTTAATTTTCAGTGAAGTCCAATTTAGCAATTTTTTTTCATGGATCATGCTTTTGGTATTGTTTTTAAAACATCATTGCCTAAATTTGCCTAAAATATGTTACCTAAATTTTCTCCTATGTTGTTTTCTAAGAGTTTCATAGATTTGCATTTTTCATTTAAGTTGGTGATCCATTTAGAGTTAATTCTTGTGAAAGGTGTAAAGCCTGTGTCTGGATTTTTTTCTTTTTGCATGTGAATGCCCACCAAGGCTTATGTTGACATTTGTATTATGTTTAGTGTCTTATGTACATTTATTTAGGGGAAACTCTACACTAAACTAACTTCTTCTAAAAGAAGGTACAGCCATATTCCTAGCAACTTATGGGGGGAAAAGCAGACATATTCTCTCTTCAGATAAAGCAGGCTGGGAATTTACCTAGTGTAAATCAAATGAGCAAATAGATGGGGAGATGGTTGTATAATACAGTGAAAGACTTAACTTACACACTGAAAAAAATATGATTCCCAAATTGTACTTTTTTAACAGGATTTAGACGTTGCACTTCCTGCTCCAGGATGCATTTGAGTTCAACAGCACTACTCGTGTGGATATGTGCCTATTAGGTCATTTGGTTCTAGGTCCTTTATAGTTATTTGCTTCTGGTAAGTGGGAGGAACCCCAGTGATTTATCATCTGAAAAGATGTGGGAAAAGCCTGGTTCCATCTGAGATCTTTTGTTTATAAGTTAAAGATAAGTATGTCACACACACACACACACACACACACACACACACACACACACTCAAACGAGGCCATTGGGCTTAGAAGAGACATAGAGGATTGGAATTTCAAATTTGGGGAAAAGGTCCTTTGACCTGCATCATAGGATGATGCTGAAGCTTTTTAATGGGACGTGGACTGTAGTTTAGTTCTCAGCCTCTATAGGATCTCAAAGCATATTTTGGGGGGGATGGATATATGGTTGGAGCCATGATATCATGCATGCATAGGTAGATAGCTAGACATTTTAATTCCTAGTTTCTCTGATGAGGTCACAAGGGGGCTTTCCAGCCCAAGTTAACTTACATGTTTTATAATTGCTTTTAAGATGAAAATAATAATCATTATTAGAAAATGAATAGAAGATAGATCTGAAGATTAAATCAGAAAGGATAATGACTCCTTGCCAAACTGTCCATGAGAAGAATATATGAATGGGGCTGAGTACCCATCTGAGGAATCTACAGATACCAGTGAGTCAATATAATCCATTGTGCATCATGAAAAGTATAGATATACAACTATAAACCAATGTACATGCACATGCTCTAATTCTTATGCAGCCAGTGTGAGAATGCTCTTTATATAATCCCACAAGGAAGCATCCAGGCACAAGGATTGGAATTTGAAGTATCTCAACTAAAGGCAGGAGCAGCAATATGCCTGTCTTCACCACTGTGTGGAGAAACCTCTGGATCCCACTGCAGGGACAATGTGCCACCTGACTACCTCTGAAAGCCCTTCTGCCCTATGCCTGGTTTTAGGTGTGGTTTAGCTACTCACTCAGATTAAATCTTTTTTCCATGTTTCAGTCATTGCTCATAAATTTTGACCTTCAGGGAAATCCTCCTTATGTTTTAGGACACACTAATTAAAATAATCCATTAACCATTTTAGTATAACTTCACATAGAACGAAGAATCTGACTATGAATTCAGACCACTAACTTGATGTAACTTACAACTGAATTTATCGTCCATAAAATTCACTGAGGAAGTTCTGCTTCTGGCCACCATGGAGTGAACCCACTACTGCCTATCTCTTCTACTGATTACAGCTAAAGACTCTAGAAAACATACACAGAGCATGTACCTGAGGAATCAGAAAATTGGTCAAAAATAGATGGATTGTAATAAAGGATCAAAACATGGAACCCATCCAAATTTATATCTGAGGACCATTCTCTTCTCTGAAACCCAGACTTGTCTAACCTATGTGACTTCCCTGTTTGAACTCTTGGGTTTGTTGTATTTTTTCCCCGAGTGTCCATCAGCAAGTTCTCTTGATTGTATCTTGAAAACATATCCTGAGTAAAACTGCCTGATCTATTGCTACCATGTTAATATTCAATGTCACTCATCTTCTCTTGCCTTAATTACTGTAATATCTTAGTTTTCCTTCTTTATTCAACTCTCATCCTCCTAAACTATATTGTCCACAAGCTAGCTATCATGATTTTTAAGGATGTTGAACAAATTATGTCAGGACCTATTCAATTAAAATGGGACTTTGCATTTTAATTTGAATGAAATCCACTCTCCTTTGCATGGCCTGCAAAACCCTACACTATCTATCTGCCTTCTGCCTACCTCTACACCTTCTCCCTTCATTTAGCACAATCTATCCACACTTATCTTTTTCTGTTCCTTGATTATTCTGGGTTTGTTTCCTTCATGGGGATTTTTTATGTTTTGTTTTCTCTGATGTTCTATTTTTTATATTGCTGCTTTCAAATTTTCCATTTGTCTTTAGTTTTCAAGTTGCACTTCTCTTTATGTTTCTCCTGCTTGGAGTTTATTTAGTTTCTTTCATCTGTAAGTTAATCCTTTTACCATAATTTATAATTTTTTGCCTTTTTTTCAAAAACTTTGTCTGCCCCTTCTTTTTCTCCTGTCCTTCTTTTATTACAATGACACATAAATTTGGATGCTTGATGCACAAACCTCTGAAGCTTCATTCACATACATTCACTCTTATCTCTGCTCTTTCTTTCTTTCTTTCTTTCTTTAATTTATTTAAACTTTAGTTGGTGCTAAACATACAGTGC
The DNA here is from genome assembly GCF_027475565.1 of Acinonyx jubatus. Lineage (NCBI taxonomy): Eukaryota > Metazoa > Chordata > Mammalia > Carnivora > Felidae > Acinonyx > Acinonyx jubatus. The sequence continues at coordinate 46,861,834 of NC_069389.1, read as the reverse complement.
ACTATTGGTTTTAGGAGTAGAATTCAGTGATTCATCATTTACATACAACACCCAGTGCTGATCACAACAAATGTCCTCCTTAATAACCATCATTAATCTAGCCCATCTCCCACCCACCTCCTTCCATCAACCTTTAGTTTGTTCTCTGTCCTTAAGAGTTTCTGGTCATTTGTTTTCCTGTCCTCTCCCCCGCTTTCCCATATGTTCATCTGTTTTGTCAGTACACCCTGTGCCACAGCTCTTCTGCATTTTTTCTTTTAGCATGCAGCTGGGATTCAAAATTTGAAATCTTAAAGGACCTAGTACCATGACTCACCCTCCTCCTCCAGAGTAGAACCTCTCTCTGCTGTGTCTGATGTCCTTTTTCCCAGAAAAACAGTTCCACATCTGCACAGTGCACAGTAGCTATGATGTAGCACCGCAAAAAGCGCAAGCAGGTTATCTGCTCTCTGCTTGCACCTCTGTCCCCTGCCAATGAAAGACTTTTTTCTGGTGTTGGCGGGGCTTTTTGTCCTTGGAGAGTCAATATACCCTCTTCCAAATGTACTCCAGGAAGGGTAGTGTGACCCAGCAGATCTCTACACCATGACAAGCAGTCTGGGTCAACACCATCTTTTACCCCAGGAGTGCATGTCACAGCTCTGCTCTGGAGAAAGTTGCACACTTCCAAAATCTCAGTTTGAGCTCCATATGCTGTTTGCAAAAAACAAAACAAAACAAAACAAAAAACAAAAAACAAAACCCTGCAACACTCAGTACCTCTTGCTCCCCAGTCCATGGTCCTGAGAGGTTTCCTCTTGTGTGACCCCATTGCTGCACTCTGTCAACCCCTCTCTCTTTCTCTCCCTTTGTCTCCCCATGGAAAGGGTTCTGTCCCCCACCTCGGCCCTGTCATTTTTCTCTCCTTCAATTCATTTCCATGCACCTTGTACCAACCATGCGGTCTCCCTCTAACCATAGAGATCCTTCTGTCAGTCCTCAGATTGATTTCCTGGGTGTTCCAAGTGACCTGACCTCAATACAGCTGTGATTGAGGAACAAGGAAAGCCCAGGGTCCCCCTACTTCTCTTCCATCTTAACTCCTATATCTGTTCTTTAGATTGAATAATTTCTGTTGTTCTGTCTTCATGTTTTCCAATTGTTTCTTTTGTTGTCTCAGTTATGCTCTTGAGTAAATTTAGTGATTTTTTTTCTAAATTTCGGTTGTTACACTATTCAGCTCTAGAATTTCCATTTTTTTCCTTTCAGAGTTCTTATTTCTTGGCTAATATTCCCTACTTTTGACCTAAATCCACTCTATTTTTCCTTTAACTTTTAAATATTTATTTCTTAAATTCTTTTGACTTATCTATAATAGCTGCATTAAAGTCTATCTGCTAAATTAATATCTAGTTTCACATAGGTGCAAATTCTACTGACTCATTTATTTTCTTGAGAATGGGTTATGCTTTCCATTTTCCCCCTATGTAGTAAATTGGGATTGAAAGATGAGCCTTATAGATGACACATAGTAGTGATTTTAATTTTGTTTTGTTTTTTCTTAATGTTGCTAACTTCATCTTTTTTTAAAATTATTAGTTGATAATTATTGTGACCTCAATTAGACTCAGCTGCTAAAACTGTCTCCCACATGGTGTGTAGGCAATAGTGTCTCTGCTCAGCATTTTTCCCTTTCCTTCCCCCCCGCCCTTTTTTCTTTTGTTAGGAACCCTGGCAGTCTTCCTTTCACTTGTAGAGTTGCTTTGCATTCAGACAATGATTTGGGTAGAGTTTTTGTTCAGACGCCTCAATTCTAAAGTTGCCAAATAAACTACAAGATGCCTTTTGAATTTCAGGTAAATGATGAATACTATTTTTAGTATATTTAAAATTCAAATGTAACTGAGCATTTTCTGTTTTTATTTGCTAAATCTTGCAACCTTACTCAAGCCAGTAAGGCCACCTCTCTCTGCCACCCGAGGTGCATGTGGGTTGAGGAATGCATTCAAAGGTACAGCAACATCCATCAACATCCATCATAAGTAATCCCACACTTCCAACTTTTGCCTGACTCCCTGTGTCTTCCCCATGCATGCAGTTTAGCAGTCAGACCATGAACAGTGGAGAATATAATATCTCAACCCTTTTATGACTCCCCACTTCCAAACTCTCCGTACAAAGTCCTTAATTGGTCTGTCAACATTACCAGATTGAGTCCACCACCTCCACACAGTAAAGGAGTTGATTTTTACTGTCTGAGCTGGAGAGTGGAGATGGGTACACCCCCAGGTAGAAAGGCCACAAACTTTTCTTCTTCCCAACATAACAGGAGTTTTTCATAAAGAAAAACTTTTCAGGGTTTCTATTGTTTGTCAGTGTCATAAAATAGTTGTTTTTCAGTATTTTTGTCCAGGTTTTTACTTGTGTTCTGTGAAAAGTGAATTGCCCAAACTCTTCATACCACTGTTACTGGAAAGAGAATCCCCACGGGGTCAAATTTTTAAAGACAAATAGCCCAAATAAGTGAGTCAAGAGGTGCTATTTAAGTACCTACAATGAACTTTCCACTTAATTGGATGTCAGAAGTACGCATGAGTGATGCAGTGTGGTCACTGACTTTAATAATTCTATGGTTGAGCTGGGAAGTCAGTTTGCAATGACACTATGCATTGCTGAAAGTAAGCACAGTTTGACCAGAAAAATTTTGTGGATTGCTTATGAGTGAAAGTGGTTCTAAAGCCTGATATATGCAGCCTTAAGCCATTCTGGGTACTGAAAACTGATTTTCTTGGTGTGAGGTGGTAAAGGAAATAAGTCCAAGTTATACACATGTAACATATTAACCACTCAATATAATAGCTTATTTACCACCTGGTACCTACACATATAATATCTACATTAAATTTTACAGAACAAAGTGAGTGTATCTTCTGTCAGAGTCATTACAAAGATAAATGAATTAATTCAGTTAGCAAACAGCAATGCCCACTGTGTTTCAAGGATAACCTGGAAGTGGGAAATGAAAGAAGAATGGATTATAGCCTTTGATATCTGGGATCTCACAATTACTTGGGGTAGATAGACATGCAAACAGAAAAGCTGTGTAAGTACAAAGAAAAGACACAGGGGGAAGGAAGCCTATGAGAAAAACACAGAATAAGTTCTGGCCAAAACATCAGGAGAAAGGCAGAGAGAGAATGTGAAAGAGCTCACTGCGACTCATCCAAGGCCACTGATCACTAAGGTCATGTTCTTGATTATGCTAGTGTAAGCTTACATACATAAGAATGACAGCTACAGTAACTGGCTGAAAAACTAAAGTACCTCATGGTAGTGTTGTATTCAACCAACAACTATTTATTGAAACCCGACTCTGTTAATCAGTTCTTTTGTATTTAGGTTTATGAAAGGGAAAAAGTGGAGAATACAATGGTACCAGAATATTCTGAACAAGATATGGGGATACAAACCACCACCACCAGCACTGGCCCCCAGCCCTGTTCTTATGAAAATAAATGTAAGCAGAGACTTTCTATGTTCACTCATCTTCAATATATTATATTATAGTCAATATATTATATTATGAGCAAGATGATCATATAATAATAGAGTGTTTTGAGTAAGCAGCATGTGTCATCATTACTCCTTTGCTGAGTACCAGGGTCCAGGTGCTGGGTGAGGCAGACTATGGAGACACAGGGATGATTTTTGCAGGACAACAGTGCTTGAGTAACTATCGTCTAATAAGCAGATGGCCACAGTGAAAATAATTAAAAGGCAAATGTGATAAGAGTCATAGCAGGAGTGAGCTAAGGAAACTTGGAACACAGAGAAGAATGTGTAATCCAGATATTTGGGAGCAGCCTCACAGAAGGAGTAATATTATTATTTACATTTATGCATGAGGTAATGGAGGATCAGAGAGGCTGAATCATTCATTCACCCTGCCAGTGATGAAGCCAGTTATCAACCTAAGTCTGTTTAAATGCAAAGTCCTGAGAAAATGCACTATGCATTACAAGAATCCTTCCTTCTTACTAGTATCCTCTTTTTGATTCCAATTCACCACCTCTACTTGAATTTGGTTCTGTTTTGCCTTCAAAATCTGCCTTTCTATTTCTAATTTTAAAGCTTTATTGTGATAATTGTAGATTCACATGCAGTTGTAAGAAATAATACAGATATGGGGCACCTGAGTGGCCCACTCAGTTAAGTGTCTGACTCTTGATTTCGGCTCAGGTCATGATCTCATGATTCTTGGGTTCAAGCCCTGCATTCGGCTCCATGCTGGCAGTGCAGAGCCTCTATCTCCCTCTCTCTCTCTCTCTCTTTCTCTCTCTGTCTCTCTGCCCCTCTCTTCAACTTGCTCTCTCGTTCTCTCAAAAAATAAACTAAAAAAAGAGAAAAAAGAAATAATGCAGATGAGATTTTGCAAAACTATAGTATATCACTATTAAGATATTGGCATGGATGCAGTCCACTGATCTTATTCAGATTTCCCAGTCGTATTTATTTGTGGGTGGGAGTGGGTGTGGGTGTATACTTAGTGTTATACAGTTTTACCACATGTTTGGGTTTGGGTATCCAGCACCATAGTAAAGACACTGAAGTGTTTTTTCATCACAAGGATCACACATATAGTCCTTTTAGAATGACACACATTTTCCCACCCTACCGTCCCTGACTCCCCTAATCTGGCAACCACTAATGCATTCTACATTTCTAAAATTCTCTCATTTCAACAATGAAATTATACAGCATATAACTCTTTGGTTTTATTTACTTTTTCCTCAGTGTAATTCTCTGAAGTTTCATTTAAGTTGTTGAGTGTATCAAGAGTTTGTTCCATTTATTAGTACCTTGTGCAATGGATGTATTGCAGGTTGCTTAACCATTCACCTGTTGAAGGACATCTAGTTTTTTCTAGTTTTTGGCTATTAGAAACAATGCTGCTATGAGCATTTGTATACCGATTTTTGTGCAAATATTAATGTTTATTTATAAGGGATAAATGCCCAAGAGTAAAATATCTAGGACTTAAAGTTACTGTATATTTAGTTTTTTAAGAAACTGCCAAACTGTATTGCAGAGTGGCAATGTCATTTTACACTTCCATGAAATATGCATGAGTATGAGTGCTCCAGATTTCCCACACTTTCACCAGTACTTGTATTGTTTGGTCTTGTGAGAATTCTTTATATGGTCAAAATACTAATCCTTTGTCAAATACATAGTTTGCAAACTTTTCTCCCAGTCTGTAGCTTGTCTTTTCATCATATTCACATGGGCTTTCACAGAACAAAAGTGTTTAATTTTGATGAGGTTCAACTTATCAGTTTTTCCTTTTGTGGATCATGCTTTTGCTTTCAAGCCTAAGAACTTGTTTCCTAGCCCTAGATATCAAAGATTTTTCTATGTATTTAAATTTTTTGTTATTGTCTTATGTTTTACTTTTGTCTGTAATTTATTTTGGTTTTGTTTTTTTTTGTTTTTTTTTAATATATGAAATTTATTGTCAAATTGGTTTCCATACAACATCCAGTGCTCATCCCAAAAGATGCCCTCTTCAATGCCCATTGCCTACCCTCCCCTCCCTCCCACTCCCCATCAACCCTCAGCTTGTTCTCAGTTTTTAAGAGTCTCTTATGCTTTGGCTCTCTTCCACTCTACCCTCTTTTTGTTTTCCCTTCCCCTCCCCCATGGATTTCTGTAATTTATTTTGAATTAATTTTTATATAGTGTGTGAAGTTTAAGTCAAGATTCATTTTTTGGACCTAAGGAAGTCTAATTACTCTTATACCATTTGTTGAAAGGTTATCCTTCCTCCATTGAATTAGTTTTGCACCCTTGTCAAAATTTAATTCAGCATATTTGTGTGGGTCTATTTCTGGATTCTCAACCCTAGTACACTTATGTACATGTCTATCCCTCAGCCAACACCACACTGTCTTGATTACTGTAGCTAAATAATAGGTCTTAATATTGGGTAGAATAATTCTTCCCATTTTACTCTTTTGGGGGGATTGTTGTCATTTTTAACAATTGTACCATATTTTATTATATGGTAACTTTTTCAATTAAGTCTTTTTTAGATCATTGTTGAATCACATACAGTTGAAAGAAAATAATAGAGAACCCAGTTAACATTTACCCAATTTCCCCCAGTGGTAATATCTTACAAAACTATAGTGTAATGACAACCAGGATATTGACATTGATATAGGCAAGCTACAAAAAATTTCTATCACAAGGATCCCTCATGTTACCCCCCCCCTTTTTTTTACAACCAGATCCACTTCATTCCCACTCTTAGCACTCTTCAACCTGGCAACCAACAATCTTTCTCACATATATTATTTTTGTGGTCTTAAGAATGGAATAATCCTGTGTGTAACCTTTTAATGTTGGCTTTTTTTCACTTAGCATAATTCTCTGGCAATTCATGAATAGGGTTGCATATGTAAATAGTTCATTCCTTTTTAGCAGTGAGTAGTATTCCATGGCATGGATGCACCATATTCTGTGTAGCCATTCACCCACTGAAGGACATTTGGGTCCTTCCCAGATTTTGGCTATTTCAGATAAAGCCACTATAAACATTCATGCACAAATTTCTGTGTGAACATAGTCTTCATTACTCAGGGATAAATGCCCAGGACTGTAATGGTACCACTTTATTCTCAATCAAAATCGTTTTAGCTATCTTTGGGCCTCTGAATTTCCATATAAATTTTTAAAGTTTATTTATTTATTTTGAGAGAGAGAGAGAGAAAGGGGCTGAGAGAGGAGAGAGAGAGAATCTCAAGAGAGAGACAATCTTAGGCTTGAGATTCTCTGCTTGAGACAGTGTGCAAAGCTTCATGTAAGGCCCGAACCCAGGAACGATGAGATCATGACCTGAGCCAAAATCAAGAGTCTCAACTTAACTTACTGACTTAGCTAAGTCAGTCTGAGCTGATTGAGAAGAGTCAATCAAAAGTCTCAATTTAGCTTAACTGACTGAGTCACCCAGGCACCCCAAATTTCCATATAAATTTTTCAATAGGCTCATCTACAAAAAAACCTTCTTGGGATTTTGATAACCACTGCATCAAACCTATTAAGCAATTTGGAAAGTGTTGACATGTTTTCTAGTTTAATCTTTCAATCCATGACTATGGAAGGTCTCTCCATTTGTTTGAGTTTTCTTTAGTTTTTTTTCATCAATATGTTATAATATTCACTATATGGATCCTGTATATGTTTTGTTAAGTGCACATGCAAGTGTTTCATTTTTCTGGAGTGATTTTAGATGGTAATGTGATTTTACTTTTTTGTTTAAAAAAAAACATACAGTTTAATAAATAATAGCATAGTTCCAAAAGACACATAGTGAGAATTTATGAAAACAAGAAGGAGAGACTTCAATTCAGTTTTTTATTTGTCCTGAGCCATCGTGCCTACCTGTTTGTAAATGATGATTCTTATTGTAGTTGTGTTTTAATTAGTTTCAACATGACAGCATACTAACAAAATTGTCCAGCCTTTTTGAGATATAATTGGCATGTAACAAATTATTAATGGTATAAGGTTTTAAATTTGCTCCATATTATAAATTGTGAGTGTAATTAGGCATCATTTCCAGTTGACACATTAATCCACAGGTAATGTGATGTCTCTTAAATTATGCTTGTGGCAATTAAACCAATAAACAATAGCAGTGAGAAAACTATTGATAAAATACAGGGAATGTTCATTTCTATATACTCTGGCTTATATGTATTTTAAGTAAAAGGACAATTTGAAGTAGGACAAATGGTAACCAGCTACCAAGAAAACAGGTAGTGAGCTCAGTCAGGAGTACTTTTTTAAAGCTCACCATATAACTAGATGGATGAAAAGAAAAATATAGGAGACTCTCATTCCTATAGAAAGATATCCTAATAGCCTTTACTAAAGTAGTAACTTCTGACCAAGATGTTATTAAAGCTATAAATAAAATCAGCCGTGGGAAATGACAGACAGTAACTCTGAATACTCAAGTAGAAAGGACATTGATAAGAATAAACATTCTGTGCCTTCACATTTTGGTGGATAGTTGGATCTCCCAAAACATAAGCAAGGACTGAAATCCAAATGAAAATTACTGTGAAGAAATAAAATAACTTTTGATTCTTAAATGGAAGTTTGGTGGTTTTAGAGAAAATCAGAAAGTAATTTATACATTTTATCAAGAAACCTGGATGATACAAAAAGCCATGATTAAAGGAAACAATTTCAGTAAATAGGCAGATACTGTATTCAGTAAACTTAACGCCTAAAAATATGTCATAAAATAGGTCATAATGGGTATATTTGCCAAAAGTAAAAGAGCAATGAACTCTAGTGAGATGCAAAAATATTCCATAAAACCTTGATAGGTATTTTTCCTTCTCATTCCTAGCATGAGTATCTTCAATAACATGTCCCCAAGTATAATCAATCATAGCAAAGAGTTAACACCTAGGGTCTGGTTGGTTTGATGTAACTGCCACTGAAAAGCACAGTTCTTTGAAGAAAAAGTAGCCATATTTTTTTAAATTAAATTTCACAAAGACTGCTGAAATACATTGAATAAAACACTGTTTCATTTTCTTTTTCATCCTCTGCTTTCTCCAATAGGTCTTTCTTGGATGATGATATTTATTTTTTATTTAGGTTTTACTGCCTTCAAACATCTTAGTTTTTGTTCCCTATCATTTTGCTATAGCAAAATGCCAGGTGAGTAAGCTCTGAGTCATTTGCACAAGTGTGAACGAAAGAAGTGCCTTTCCTCCTAAGTGAACCTTCCCCAGCAGGCTAGCTGAGCATGGTCACTTCTGATGCAGAGGATGGTCCTTGCAGCAGAGACCACGCAAGGTGTGGCAGTTCACGCTGTCGCTTAGTTTCCCAGACTCTGGGCTAGAACAGTCGTGTTGTGAGGTCACCACCAGGGCAATTTCAGCCAAAGGGCCCAACTGACTGTCAGAAAGAGGGGCAGGAACCCCACGCGCTCCCTTGGTTCTGCCCTGCCTTGTGCGGAAGGAGGAGGAGCCAGACGACTGCGTGGCTGAACCCCCAAGACCTGCCAGGGGTGTCCGCAGGCTTGTGACCAGGAGGTGCAGACATAGGCGCCAAGCTGCGTGCTGCTTTTGTATCCTCAGACCTGATTTAAACTCATTTTTTTTAGTTTTTGTTTGGTGTGTGTGTGTGTGTGTGTGTGTGTGTATGCGTGCGCAAGTGTGTGTGCATTTTGTAAATTTCTTTGTATTTTCTATATAGACAATGTTGTTATTGAATCAGGGCAGTTCTATTTTTTTTCCTTTCCCATTAATTTGCTTTTATTTAGTTTTATTATCTTACTTGTTTTAGGGGCTAGTTTACTGTTTGTTTGTTTTTTTTTTTTTTAAGTAAGAGTGGAGAGACTAAGAATAATTTCTTTGTTTTCAGTCTTAGTGGTAAACACTCTGTCTTAGCCATAGGCTTTTTTTGTAGATGTTCTTTATCAAGTTTAGGAAATTCACCCCTATCCTAACTTTCTGAAAGTTTGTACCATGAATTTGTGTTGGATTTTGTCAGGAGTCTTATGTGTCCCTTCACATAATCATGTTATTTTCTTCTTTAGCTTATTCAGATAACATTAATTGAATTTGGAATGTTGCAACACTGAATACCTGGAGAAGCTCCCACTTGACCATGATATATAATTTGTTTTTATATGGTGTTGGATTTAATTTGGTCATATTTCACTAACAGTTTTTGTGCCTGTATTCATAAGAGATTTGATAATGTGGCTTTTTGGTATTGTCTTCATCTGGTTTAGGTAACAGATTAATATTGGCCTCCTCCAATGAGTTGGGAAGATTTTCCTCCTCTTAACTTTTGAAAGAGATTGTGTAGATTGGTGTTACTTCTTATTTAAAGAAGATTCTATGATTCATAGAATTTTCCAATTAAATCATCTGTTCCTGGGTCTTTCTTTTTGGAAGATTTTTTAATTAAAATTTAATTTCTTTAGTAGTTTTGTGCTACTCAAATATCTAATCTGATAATGGAGCATAAGACAAGCTGATAAGCTGCAAACACCCCCCCACCCCAAGGTGGAATATGTGTGATATTCCTCCAGCACTCCTGGCTGCCCAAGAAGAAAGGAAAGGGAAGAAAACAAATGGTTAACTGATAGAGATCACAGTCCTCCAGGACATGAGTTTCCATCATTTTTAAATATCTTAGTAAATTACCAGAAAAAGGCAAACTTCTCAATAGCTTAATCTCCAGAAACCTATAGACTCTGTTTCCTGGAGCCCCAACATCACCCTCCCCTCCATAGTGATGTGGGGAACAAAGGCAAGAAGGAAATAGCAGATAAAATTAAATTTCCTTATAACCTGCAGTCAATTGACAACTATTTGAGGCAGGCAAAGTAAAACATTTCTCCAGGAACTCTTTACTATGTTAATGTTAATGCTTTCCTAGAGGGAAAAGCAACCTTAGCTTGACAATAGCTAGGTCTCCAGTATCCTGTGAGTCTTTCTCAGCATATGAAAATCTAATTGGAAGCTTCCCCTGGACTTTACCTCCCCCAACTCCCAAATATATGCAGTCTCTCCACAGAGTCCTGGGCAGCTCTTCCTGCCCATGGGTCCTGTCCCCTGTTTTAATAAGATCATTTTTGCACCAAAGATGTCTCAAGAATTCTTTCTTGGCCGTTGGCTCTGGACCCCACCCTTACCTCAAAACCTCATCATAATGTTTTATGAGTTTTAACAGTTTTTGAGGAATTGCTCCATTTCTTCTAAATTGTTGAGTTTATCAGCATACAGTTGTTCATGGTATTCCTATATTATGGTCTGGATCACCCAGCAGAAGAACCAAGCGGTACTCGGAGACCTTGGAAGGCAGGAGGTTTATTTTACACCAGTGGGCTCAGAGGAGATCATTCTCCAGAGGTCTGAGTCCTGAGCATAAGCAGCAGGGACAATTTATAGTCTGTTTGTTATGCCCAGAATTCGTGATCCCCAAACACCACCAGGGAGCCAAGTCCGATGCAAAAGCAAAAGAGCCTTTATTCCAGCTAGCTCAAGCTCAATCCCCTACCTGCACTGATGCAGCGGTGAGATACCGGAGAGAGAGAGTGAGTTTCAAAAGCACAAAGGTTTTATAGGGGTCTAGGGGCAGTTGGTGAGGTAATGGCTGTGGCCTCAGCCGATTGGCTGGGGAAGGGTCGTGGCCTCGGCTGATTGGCTGGGGAAGGGTCAGAGTCCTGTTACGAAGGTCGCTGTGCATGTTTTGATAGGGAAGTTTGAACGGGTGAGCGGGAGGTTACTCAAGGGGAGGTCTGAGGTTTCTGTGATTTTCCCAGAAAGGGGGCATGTCAGGGACATAGTCACTCAAGGTGGAGGACACAGAACAAGACGGAGTCGGCTGGCATAGGTCCGCCCTTTCATGTTCAAGCCTGGCAAGCGGGATGGGAAGAAAAACCCAGAAGGGGAGTCTTTGGGCAGGGACTGGAATTCCCCTATCAGTCCTTTCATCCACTTATAACAGATTTTTCCCTATCAATGGAATATCATTCCAGAATCTGCAGCTATTAAAAAGCATAATATAGGAATACCAGACCAGTTTCCATAACATTTGGTTCCCTGACGAGGAAATTCAACCGCACTGGCCCATTGTTGCCACCTGTTTGTGAAAATGGCAAGGCAGTGATGGAATTAGGAATCCCAAAGGAGAACGCATGCCCTGCTGAAATTTCAGCAGTCTCCCACTCAGTTGCTTCAGGCCAGCTCCGCTCTGCCTTTCTCACCAGACTCAAGAGACTTGGCAGGTGAGAACCTGCATCAAATGTTGGATCCCAGTAAGGCTTGGGGCCCCAATTCTGTCCTGTCCAGCCCACCCATAGTGGTGGAAGGGGGACCTGATCACTCCCCAGAGACTTCAGAGGTCTCACAGTTACAGGGCCCCAATTCAGTCTGATCCACCCATAGTGGTGGAAGGGGACCTGATCACTACCCGGAGACCTCAGTGGTCTCAGAGGTAGAAATTCTGACAGAGGGAATGTAATAACCTCTGGTGTGTATGTGAGTGTGAATGTGCAACTTGGTCTGGCTTACCTGCCAAGTTCAAGTCTGTGGCTCTTGGGCGGTCACCCTTAAGGTCCCCAAAACCCCATGGAGTCTGAGTCTTCCAGTCTGAGTGGGCCCGTCTGTGATTCTGGGGTGAATGGCATACAGTCTATGGCGGCATCAGAATAGTTTCCGATTGTAAGTCACAAATCTGAGACTGCTATGGCTAAGCATCACCTAAGTTCCTTTGGAACATGGCCAGATGTGCATGTGACTGGTCTTCTCATTAGAGGGGGCATCCCTATCCCTCTGTCTGTCTTTGTGACTCCATCTCATGGAAACGTTACAGAGTCAGGACAGAGCAAAGAAGGGGTTTTCGGGAGACTATGGAATTAAGATAACCGCTGGCAAGTTAAGGACCCTATGTGTGTTAGAATGGCCCATTTTTGGTGTAGGATGTCCCCCAGAGGGAACTTTAGATGTCCCAACAGTCTGCTGCATCTGGCATGTTGTCTCCAGAGACACAAGTTACCTTGATCAGTTCCCATATATGGACTCCTGGCTAGATATTGCCCAAACACTTCCCCCTTGGGTGTGATTTACCTGCAACAAACAGGGACAGGCTAGGGTCTTAGCCACCTCGACAAAATGGCCCCAGGAAGGTCAACAGAAGTCCTGACCTCCACAAATTCTCTCTGGTGATCCAGAGGAAGAACCAATCTTGCACCCCCCCCCATATGAACCTCCTGGTTCCCAATACTCCACCACCTTCGGTCTCCCCACCCCTCCAGACTCAGCAGATCCTCTCTCCCTTGGACCAGAGGTCATATTGGACCCTCAGCCAGGTGTAAGTGCCCTCCAGATGCTGGCCCACAGTCACCGGTACCAAGAGGCTCTCCTCTGGGGGATCCTAGCAGGGGCTAAGAAGGCCATGAATATGCACAGCACAAAGGAATCACTCGGGGATTATTATGAGAGGCTATGCGAGGCTTACACCCCATTTGACACCCTCCTCAGCCAGATCCCAGGCTCTGCCAGATGTATTACCTGCCTAGACTTAAAGAATGCCTTCTTCTGCCTCCTCTTGACTCCCCCAAGCCAACCCTTGTTTGCCTTCAAGTGGACCGAACCAGACACAGGACATCAGATGCAACTGACTTGAATGTGTCTCCCACAAGGGTTTAAAAAACTTGCCTGCCCTCTTCGGAGAGGCACTGGCCAAAGACCTTTCCGGCTTTCCAAGGGAAGCCTCATGCTGCATCCTTCTCTAGTATGTGGATGACCTCCTTTTTGCCAGCAATACCTGAGAGAATTGTACAGAGGGCACAAGGGCCTTACAGCTCTTGTCGGACTCAGGGTATTGGTTCTCATGGAAAGAGAGCAGTATAGCTGGAGTAAAAGAAGGTCATCACCTCCCTACCCCAGCCCCAAACTAAGAGGGGGCTAGGAGAATTCCTGGGGGCTGTGGGATTCTCCCATATCTGGATTCCCAGATTCTCACAAATAGAAAGACCCCTCTATAATCTCTTGTTAGGGCTGGATCGAGAACACTTTGGACAGAGGAGGCTGAAGCTGCCTTCCTAGAGATAAAGGCTGCCTTGGGGCAGGCACCAACACTTGGCCTGCCAAATATAAAAAAAGCCTTTTATTCTCTTTGCACATGAGAAGGAAAAGGTCACCTTCGGGGTTCACACGGACAGTTGACCCTTGGCAATGGCCAGTAGCATACCTGTCAAAGAGGCTGGACCCAGTAGCATGGCTGGACCCAGTAGCAGGATGGCCACCATGCCTTAGGGCACAAGCAGCCACAGTTCTGCTCATTAAGGAGGCAGATAAACTCATCCTGGGAGAAGAATTAAATGTCAAGGTTCCCCATGCTGTCTCATCTCTCATGCTCCTCCAATTCTCGGTTAGCACAATACCAGGGGCTCCTCTGTGAGAATCCACAGGTCACTCTTAAAACAGTGTGGACACCAGAAGGGAGACAACCCTACAGCATGAGGAAATTGTCTAGCAGACAAGGCAGCCAAGATAGCAGCTAATAAGGAGGTAGACATAGCTCCCTGTGACCCTCACCAGGAGTTCAAAGAAGAAATTGACCACCCCCCCCCCGTTTGGCCTGCTGGCCACAATCCACAGTGATAATGGACCTGCGGACACCAGCCTCAAAGCTCAGGAAAAGTAGAGTGAATGAATTGCACCCTCAAGGGAAACTTAGCCAAGTTTTGTCAGGAAACAGACCTCCCATGGCTGGATCTGTTGCCCCTGGCCCCCCTGCATGCCCGTTGCACACCAGGAACTCAAGGTTTTTCCCCTTTTGGGAGGCCTCCTCCATGTTTAGGGGGCCTCCCAGAAAGTAAATAAGAGAACAACTTCAAGCTTTAGGGGCCACTCTAAATGAGTTACAGTGATACCATAGACAGGGCACCAATCTCTTTAGAATCCCCTGTATACCACTTCTCACCAGGGGACTCAGTCTAAGTCAAAGACTAGAAAAAAGACCCTCTCAAACTACAGTGGACTGGGCTTCATATCCGTACCATATACCATGATTCTGGCCACCCCTACTGCCCTCAAGATCACAGGTATCACTGCATGGGTCCACCACTACAGAGTTAAGAGGGCCAATTCTGAGGAGCCCCAGACTTGGAAGACTGACCCAAATCCGATCTTAGCTTTTCAGCCCGATATCACCCCAGAAGCTGGCTGGTCTACATACAGCAGAAGCTTGAAAAATTGCTGGTCTGATAAAATAGATTATCCTTACTCCTTGTCATCGGATTGGCAGAGGTTGCCCCTAGAAAGCTGGGGAAACAGCGAAAGGTTCCTGTTCATGCTCACCTTCCTCTTATGGATAGGATGTTTTGTTGGTATTGATTACCTCCAATCTGGGCTGCATTTGTAAGAGCAGGGCACTTTCAGTGGAAGAATCTGGGGAGTTTAAAAGCTTAAATGTGGAGGTGCCTGGGTGGCTCAGTCGTTAAGCGTCTGACTTCGGCTCAGATCACGATCTCGCAGTATGTGAGTTCGAGCCCCGCATCAGGCTCTGTGCTGACTGCTCAGAGCCTGGAGCCTGTTTCAAATTCTGTGTCTCCCTCTCTCTCTGACCCTCCCCCATTCATGCTCTATCTCTCTCTGTCTCAAAAATAAATAAACGTTAAAAAAAATTTAAAAAAAAAAAAGCTTAAATGTGGTGTAACCTCTTTCAGTCTGCTGGTTTGCCTGCCAGTAAGGAGGTTGCTAATGCCATTTTGGGGAAGTGTTTGCACTAATGTATGTACCTCAAGCTTCAGGAAAAAGAGATTAAATGATTCTCAAGATAAAAGTTGGTACTTAGGTTAACCTTCAGCCTTATGCCCAGGCTAAATGAGCAGTGTTACTATCCATCCTCCTAGGGGCAGGAATAGCCATGAGGATAGGGACTGGCATAGGAGGCATAGGCTCTTTTGTGGGACTGAGTGGCCAGCTCCCTAGTGTCCCTGCAGAGCCAAAAAAAAGTTCCCTGGCAGGAGTTGTCCTCCAGAACAGATGGGCACTTGACTTCCTCACTGCCGAGAAAAGGGGCACCTGCATCTTCCTTGGAGAAGAATGCTGTTACTTTATAAACCAGTCAGGAATAGTCACAACCAAAGTCAGGGAACTGAGAGAAAGGACCAGCCCAAAATAAATAAAGATGATGCCCTCTAATACAGCCTAGATCTGTTTAAGGGGGGATCATAGGGGGGGATGATAGGGAAAAATCTGTTATAAAATGGACGATAGGACTGATGGAATTCCAGTCCCTTGCCCGAAGATTCCCCTCCTGGGTTTTTCTTCCCACCCAGCTTGCCTCTCCAACAGACTATAAATTGTCCCCACTGCTTAGGCTAGGAGCTCAGATCTCTGGAGAATGAGCTCCTCTGAGCTGTGTAAAATAAACCTCTTGCTTTCCAAGATCTCCAAGGGCCACTTGGTTCTTCTGCCAGGTGATCCAGACCAGTTTCTGTAACACCCTATCTGGTTTTGGTGATATGTGTCCACTTTTGTATTTTTATTAGAATTGCTGGAAGCTTATCAATTTCAGTAACAGTTTTGAAAAAAACTAACATTTAATTTATTTGATTTTTCTCTGCTGATTTCCTATTTTCAGTTTGGTTTCTATTTTGGTGTTTATTATTTCCTTTTCTGTAATTTCATTTATTTTTCTCTTCTTTTCCAAGTTTCTTGGGATAAAAACTTAGATTACTTAATTTTTTCTAATGTAAGCTTTCAGTGTTGTAAATTTCCCTGTCAGCACTGCTTCAGCAGCTTCATTTTAATTCTGCTTCATGTATATTTTATTTCCTTTGTGGTCTCCTCCTTGACCCATGGATTATTTATAAACACATTGTCCCATTTTGATTTGTTTAGAGATTTTCCTATTGCCTTCCTGTTAGTGATTTCTTGTTGCATTCCATTATGTTCAAAGAACACATTGTATGATATCAATTACTTTCAAATTGTTGATGATTGTTTCGTGGTCAAGGAAAAGGGTCTATTTTGATCAGTGTTCCATGATTGCTTGAAAAAAATATGTATCCTGCTGTTATTGACTGGAATATACTCTATATATACTGACTATATACTCTATATATAGTCTCTCTCTCTCTCTCTCTCTCTCTCTATATATATATATATATAGTCTCTTAAATTTCACTATGGCAATTAAACCAATCAATAATAGCAATGAGAAAACTATTGATAAAATACAGACAGGGAATGTATATCTCAATATACACTGGCATATATGTACCCACCAGAACGCAGGTTTGTGGAAGTTGGTGTAAGCAAGCTAGGTGGCCAGTTGGAGCTGCTTCCCTCAGGTGGCTCTGTGTTTATACTTAGGGGCAGGGAATAGAAATGTGGGCTGCCAGCTCCTTTGTTCCAGGAGAGGGGTCTCCTTAAAATGCTGCCTCAGGGATGTGCTCTAAGAACAAGCCACCCACTGTGTGCCCCAAGAACTCTTCAGATTGTTGTTTCCATGCCCTCTGCCCCGTGTTGTTACCCTGCTTTCTCTCCAGAAGTAAGGCACCCAAGCATCGCTAACCTTTAAAACTCCACTCTTTAAGCCCCACCAGTTGCAAGAACTCCAGAAAAATCAGCCACTCTCTTTTTCCCAGCCAATGGCTTTGTGGAAGTATTCACTTTGTGTGCTCCCCTGTGTGCTCCTCTCCCTCTGTCCTTTCTCCAAGACCATAGCTTCCTCCCCTCCACAGCATCCATGGTCTGTTTCTTCCTCAATCCGTATCTCCGCACTTCCTACCTTCTTTGATGTGGCCTTAGTTTTAGAATTTGTTCTGTCAGTCTTCAGGCTTATTTCTGGGGTTTTTAGAATGATTTGATAGTTATCTGGTTATGTTCAGGGGACTAGATGAGCCTAGCATCTTCCTATTATGCCACCATCTTAGCTACTCTACAAGGATAAAACATTTGAGCTTCAGTTACTATGCAAGGTCATTGCAAAAATAAAATGAATTATAGAAGAAATCATAGCAAAGATGGTACTGATGATGATGATGATGATGATAGACTGATTACAGTAGGTTTTGAAGTTGAGAAGTGTGATATTGCTAACTTTGTTCATTTTCAAGATTGTTTTGGCTTTTCTGGGATCTTTTTGTTTCCTTATTAAGGGTCAGCTTGGCAATTTCTGCAAAACAACAACAAAAAAAGCCAGCTGGGGTTTTGATAAGGATTGCATTGAATCTGTAGATCTGTTTGGGGAGTATTGCCATAGTAACAATATTAAGTTTTTCAGTCTGTAAACATAGGATGTTTTTCCTTTTATTTAGATCTTTTAAAATTGTTTTCAATAAAACTTTTAAATTTCAGTGCACAAGTCTCATAATTATTTATTAAGTTTTATCCTATGTATTCTCTTCTTAATGCTATTATAAATAAAAATTTTAATTGTATTTTCAGGTTGTTCATTGAAAGTATATAGAAATACAACTGATTTTTGTATATTTATCTATCTTGCATTTTATGAACTTATTTATCAGCACTAATAGTTATTTTGTGTATCCCTAAGATTTTCTATATGGAAGATCATGTCATTTGCAAATAGAGATAGTTCTATTTTTATTTTTTTCTTTATTTCATTCTATTACCTGACTGCTCTATGTCCTCATGTATAGTGTTGAATTGAAGTGTAGAGAGCAGACATCTTTGAGTTGTTTCTGACTTTAAAGTGAAAGCTTACTATCTTTCACCATCAAGAGTCTTTTTTTCCCATAGGTGCTCTCCAACAGATTGGGAAAATTTCTTTCTAGTCCTACTTTGAGTGCTTTTTAAAAATCATTGAGTCATCTTATATTTTGCAAAATACTTTTTCTGCATATATTGATATTATCATATGGTTCTTGTCCTTTATTATGTTAGTATGCTTTATTACTTTGTTTGATTTTCATATGTTGAACCAACCATCCATTCCTGGGATAAATCCAACTTGGTCATGTTGTATAATCATTTTTATATGTTTCCAAATTCAGTATATTAGTATTTTGTTTGGAATTTTCTTTTCTATTCAAAAAGTGTTGTTCTATGGTTGTCTTGTATATCTTTGTTGGGCTTTTGTATCAGGGTAATAATGCCCTCATAGAATTAATTGGGAAGTGCTCCATTCTCTTCTATATTTTGTAAGAGTTTGTGATGAACTGATTATAATTCTTTAAATGTTTGATCGAATTCACCAGTGAAACCATCTTGTCCTGAGCTTTCCTTTGTGGAAAGTTTTTGGATTACTAATTTAATGTCATTTCTTCTAACACTTTACTATGGTCTAAATGTTTGTGTCCCCGCCATGAAAATTTATATGCTGAAATTCGAATCCTAAATTATTGGGAATTAGGACCTTTGGGAGATGATGAATTCATAAGGACAGAGCTTCACAAGTGGGTTTAGTGCCCTTGAGGCTCCACATAGCAATATAACCCCTTCTATCATGTGGGGACACAGTAAGAAGATAATGGCTATGAAGCAGGAAGACAGCTCTCACTAGTATATGTGCAGCCGAAGCTAGCACGAGAGCTCTCACTAGAAAATATGACCATGCTGGCACCTTGATCTTGTCCTTTCCATCCTCCGCAGCTGAAAAAAATAAATTTCTTTTGTTTATAAGCTATCCTGTTTATGTTCTTTTTGTCATAGCAACCCTAATAGACTAAGACATAAAATTGGTACTGGGAGTGAGGTTGGTACTATAACAAATACCTAAAAATGTGCAAGCATCTTTGGAACTAGATGATGGGCAGAGGCTGGAAGAGCATGGAAGTGAGCTCTAGAAAAAGTTTACATGCCATGAACAGATAGATCTTTAAAGGCAATTCTAGTGAGGATCCAGAAAGAAGAGACTTTCTATCTTCTTAGAGAATATCTAAGTTGTTGTGAATGGAATGTTGGTAGAAATACCAATGGTAAAGGTCCTTCTGATGAGGTCTCAGGCATAAGGAATGTATTGAAAACTGGAGGGAAGGCAATTCTTGTTATAAAGTAGGACTTGGCTGAATCGAGTCCTAGTGTTTTGTAGAAGGTAGAACTTGTGAGCAATGAAATTGGATGTTTGGCTGAGGAAATTTCTAAGCAAAGCTTTGAAGGAGTAGCCTGGTTTCTCTTGAATGATTATTTTAAAAATGTGAGAAGAGAGAAATGACTTTAACGTGAAATTATTCATATAAGAAGAGCAGAACTTCAAAATTTGGGAAGTTTTTACTCTGCCAACATAGAACAGAATGAAAAAAAAAACTTGCTTGGGAGAGAATCTAGAGGGTGTGACTAAATTTGATTAAGTATACTAGTATGGATAGCCCATCTTAAAAGAAAGTAGGAGCTATTCATCAAGACAATGGAGTGATTTGTAAGCCATATAATATAAGCCAGGACCTATTGTCCAAACCATGGGAGAATGATCCCAACTGTGTTGTAGAGATCATCAGGGCTGCCTCTCCTATCACAGGCTTAGAGTAAAAAGTGCCTGTGGTGGGCAGAAAAGTTTCAAGATGATAGTCCTCATATTCTACCACCAGGCTCCTAGGACACAACAAGTTCAGCTCTGGAGGGCCCAGGTGCAGTTAGGTTCAGGGCAGCCACTTCTCCAGAGGGCACAAGCAGTAAACCTTGAATATACATGGTGCACAGGGTACACAAGGCATTGGAACATTGTTCTCTTCACCTAGATTTCTAGAATGGAGCCTCTGGGAAATGTAAGCATGCAATCCAGGAAGAGAGCTGCTGCTATGGAGGGACCATTGACTGATAGAGCCATGGTGATGAGGTTTTGGGGGTGATGGTGGGGACTCCATAGCCAATGGCCAATAAGGAATTATTTAAGACATCTTTGGTGCAAAAGGGTGATTTTATTAAATCACAGGACAGGACTTGTGGGCTGGAAGAGGTGCACTGGGGTTGTGAAGAGTGGCTCCTTATATATTATGAAGTTGGGGGAAGTAAAGTCAAAAGGGAGGCCTCCAGAGGGACTTTGATATGCTAAAGAGGACTCCTAAGACACCTGAGGCCTTGCTATTGTCCAGCTAAGGTTGTTTTTCCTCTAGTAAGGCGTTAACATTAGGATGGTAACTGGTTCCTGGAGAAATGTTATACTCTGTTTTTGCCTCAGGTATTTGTCAATGGGCTGCAGGTATAAGGAAATTTAATTTTACCTGCCATTTCCTTCTTGCCTTTGTTCCCCATATCACTATGTTGGGGCTCCAGGAAACTGAGTCTATAGGTTCCTAGATATTAGGCTTGTGATAAGATTACCTTTATTCTTGTAATTTACTACAATATCTACAAACAGATGGAGACTCATGTCCTGTATGACTGTGATCTCTATCAGTTAACCACTTATTTTCTTTGTTTTCCTTTGTTCTTGGGCAACCAAGAGTGTCTGAGGAATATCACACATATCCCACCTGGGCCTAGGATGGGGGTTAGCTTGTATTTTGCCCTCAGTCTGCTTTATGCTCCCTCATCAATGGGAATGAATTTCCAGCCTGAGAGAGCTACGGGCACTCTATTCCAACCCCTGAGAACATGGATATTACCACGCAGAGCCATAGAGGCAAAGCTACCTAGATCCTTGGAGATCCAAATCCAACCCCAATGTGTCCAGAAGGAGTGATGACAACCCCAGTGGGCCTGAAAGGCTAGGCATTGAGGTCTTGAGGTTTAGGGTTGTTTGCTCTGTTACAGAACCAGGCTGCAACGCTGGCGGAAAAACCAAGCAGCACTCGGAGATCTTGGTGGATTGGAGATTTATTTAACACTGGCAGGCTCAGAGGAGACTGTTTCTCAAAAGGTCTGAGCCCACAATGCAAGTGGGGAGGGTAATTTATAGCCGACAACCTCCATATCTGTGGGGGTTTTCACTGCACAGCAAACAAAGGAAGAAAAACCTGGAGAAGGTCTCTAAACTAGAGACCAGAGTTTGTTTTAGCCCCATCAGCCATCTTTGATGTATTTTATTTACTTGTCCAACAGCTCCACTAGATTTTAGACTTCCTGGGACAAGTTAATCCTTTTTTAATCTTCTATCCTTTCCTTTTGGAATGGGAATGTCTATCCTATGCCTGTCCCACCACTGTATTTGGAAGCACATAACTGTTGAATTCACAATTTCATAACTTAAGACCAATTTGTTCAAGGATGAAACATCTCACCCATATTAAATTAAGATGATATTTAAGATAAACCTTTGAAGTTAAACTTTTGAGTAAATACTGGAACAAATGAAGACTCTGGGGCTAGTGGGATGGAGTGAATGCATTTTGGATGCAAGAAGGACATGAATTTTAGGTAGCCATAGACAGAACTCAATGGTCTGAATGTTTTTTCTCCCACTGCCCCCCCCATTTTTTTGTTGAAATTCTAATCCTCAAGGTAATGGTACTAAAAAAAAATGAGATCATAAAGGCAGAGCCTTCATCGACATGACTAAGTTATAAAGATAGAGCCCTCATAAATGTACTTTATAAAGGATGACTTGCATATCTCCCTAGCTTTCTCCACCATGTGAGGACATGCCAACTGTAAACAAACAAACAAACAAACAAACAAAAGGATTCTCATGAGAACACAACCATGCTGGCATCTTGATCTTAGACTTCTATGTTCAAGAACTTTGGGCAATAAATTTCTGTTATTTTTAATCATCCAGTTTATGATACTTTTGTTATAGCAGTCTGAATGGACTAAGACACATGTCCATTCAGATTATTTGTTTCTTCTTGAGTCAGGTTTGGTACAAAACAAAACAAAACAAAACAGGCCAAAATGGTGTCACTTGTACTAAGCCCCATGCCAGCCAACCAAGACTTAATACCTAGCTTGTTGGACTTTTGGTCTCTCCCAGAAATGGAACTTTAAATTAATAAGTCTGGAATTTTTTGACCAACACTAATGAGGTAATCTGCATGATAGATGTCCACCCTTCCCCCAAAGAAAGATGACCTAGCTTAAAATAATATTTTCTTTTATTACTTCTTCATTCCCATACCTTCTGATTATACAAAATGCTTTCATTTTGTACACCTTATTAGAGCTCCTTTTTATTTCCTAAATGGGATGCTGCCTGATTTATGAATCATTGAATAAACCCAATTAGATCTTCAAATTTACTATTTGAATGTTGTTTTTTTAACATATTTATCAGCAGTATTGAGACCTGAAGTAAACTTATGACAACACTCAGGGACAGTGAGAAACACAGGTATGGTGTTTGCAAACCACCTTTCAGTTCCCCTTTTTACTGTTTCTGAAAACTATGGGTAAGTACCTCTCAGTTCTCAGCTCTTCTTTCTTTGTGTCAAGTTCTCAATAGAATTGACTTTCCAATACAGGGCAGGTCAGCTTTAGCTGGTAGATGACTGTACCAAGAGCCAAGTCCTTAGTGTTTCAGACTGCAAATCCCTAGTTTTTGAGTGAAAAACTCTCAGCTTTTAAATCTGTAAGAAGATCCATGTGGGAACTGTTAGTGGCAGTGTGGAGTCCCAGTCTTTAGCTTGAGTTTCTTGAGTTCTGCTGGATAAATTCATTCCCCAGTTAAAGATTCTAAAAGAATTGTTGGTGTGCACAGGGCCTTAATCTGTGGTCAGGAAGTAGTAAAAATCTCTTGATTACTGCTGATATATTAAGGTACACATGTTTGACTTTATTTCTCTTATTTTTTGGAAATAAAAAATAATTGTTAATGGGAATATCAGAAGTAAAAAGAGAGATGCCTGGGTGGCTCAGTCGGTTAGGTGTCTGACTCTTGATTTCAGTTCAGACCATGATCTCACAATTCATGGTTTTGAGCCCCATGTCAAGATCCATGCGTGACAACATGAAGCCTGCTTGGGATCCTTTTTCCCTTTCTTTCTGCCCCTTCCCTGCACACATACTCTGTCTCTAAATAAATAAAACTAAAAAAAAGGAGTAAAAAGAAAAACTTGAAAAAATTGGTGGCATTGATCAAGCATTTAAGAGCTGTTAGTCTGTATACCACTTAACAAAAAGACTCTTATATTAGGATAAGTTGATCATGGAATGAGTTAGGTTGACACAGCCTAACCTCAAGAAAATGCCCATGCAAATAGGTACACTGTAAAATACCACACAGTCTCCAGCCTGGTGACACATCTCTTTTAGGTAATAGTTCAACTGTCAAAGACTCAAAGCCTTAGAAATAAATAAATAAATAAATAAAATCTTAAAATCCAGACTTCAGAGTGCCACCTTTAGGCAAAACTGTTTATTTTATGTCTAAAAACTGTAGTCCCAGAAGCTGTAAATATCTACAAAAACAGCAAAGTCTTACTAAAAACAACCTAGAATTAAATTGCCACAATTAGGAACAATCCAATTAGATATGATCACTTATTTAAGACGGACACTTGAGAGAGAGAGAAGGAAATAGTGGAGTAGGAAGGTCCTGAGCTCACCTCCTCCCATGGGCACACCAAGGCAACAACTACATGTACTGCAACTAACTCTGAAAATAACTAAAAGTCTGGAAAATAGATGTCTCACAGCTAGTCATGGAAAAAAGGCCATATGAAAAAGGGTAAGAGGTGAGGAGATGCACTCAGGAACCAAACAAACACCCAATGCAACTACCCACAAATGAAGGGATATAGTAAGAATGGAGTAGTGAGGAATTCACACACCATACTGAGCACCCTGGCCCTGGGTACCTGCCCTGAGAAAGCAAGACGCCATAATGTACAGCATTGCATACACTGATTTAGTGGGACTTAACTTTGTGAGCTTTAAAACTCAGCCAGTTTTGCTACTTACATCAGACAAAATAGACATTTTTTTTTAGCTTTCCAAAATTGTTTTTTTAATATGACATTTATAGTCAACTTGGTTTCCATACAACACCGAGTGCTCATACCAACAGGTGCCCTCCTCAATGCCCATCACCCACTTTCCCCTCCTTCCCGCCCCCCCATCAACCCTTAGTTTCTTCTCAGTTTTTAAGAGTCTCTTATGCTTTGGCTCCCTCCGTCTCTGACGTTTTTTCCCCTCACCCTCCCCCATGGCCCTCTGCTAAGTTTCTCAGGATCCACACAAGAGTGAAAACAGATGGTATCTGTCTTTCTCTGTATGACTTATTTCACTTAGCATAACACTCTCAAGTTCCATCCACGTTGCTACAGAAGACCATATTTCAATCTTTCTCATTACCACGTAGTACTCCACTGTGTATATAAACCACAATTTCTTTATCCATTCATAAGTTGATGGATATTTAGGCTATTCCCATAATTTGGCTATTGTTGAAAGTGCTGCTATAAACATTAGGGTACAAGTGCCCTTATGCATCAGCACTCCTGTATCCCTTGGGTAAATTCTTACCAGCGCTATTGCTGGGTCATAGGGTAGATCTATTTTTATTTTTTGAGGAACCTCCACACTGTTTTCCAGAGCGGCTGCACCAGTTTGCATTCCCACCAACAGTGCAAGAGAGTTCCCATTTCTCCACATCCTCTTCAGCATCCAGGGTCTCCTAATTTGTTCATTTCAGCCACTCTGACTGGTGTCAGGTGGTATCTCAGTGTGGTTTTTATTTGTATTTCCCTGATGAAGAGTGATGTTGAGCATCCTTTTAAGTGCCTGCTGGCCATCAGGATGTCTTCTTTAGAGAAGTATCTATTCGTGTCTTCTGCCCATTTCTTCACTGGATTATTTGTTTTTCAGGTGTGGAATTTGGTGAGTTCTTTCTAGATTTTGGATACTATCCCTTTGTCCGATATGTCATTTGCAAATATCTTTTCCCATTCCATTGGTTGCCTTTTAGTTTTGTTGATTGTTTCCTTTGCAGTGCAGAAGCTTTTTATCTTCCTGAGGTCCCAATAGTTCATTTTTGCTTTTAATTCCCTTGCCTTTGGGGATGTGTCAAGTAAGAAATTGCTACGGCTGAGGTCAGAGAGGTTTTTTCCTGCTTTCTCTTCTAGGGTTTTGTTGGTCTCCTGTCTCACATTCAGATACTTTATCCATTTTGAGTTTATTTTTGTGAATGGTATAAGAAAGTGGTCTAGTTTCATCCTTCTGCATGTTGCTCTCTAGCCCTCCCAGCAAAATCTGTTAAAGACACTGTCTTTTTTGCATTGTATATTGTTTCCTGCTTTGTCAAAAATTAGTTGGCCATACTTTTGTTGGTCTAATTCTGGGGTTTCTACTCTATTCCATTGGTGTATGTGTCTGTTTTTGTGCCAATACCATGCTGTCTTGATGATTACAGCTTTGTAGTAGAGGCTAAAGTCTGGGATTGTGATGCCTCCTGCTTTGGTCTTCTTCAAAATTACTTTGGCTGTTTAGGGTCTTTTGTGGCTCCATACAATTTTTAGGATTGCTTGTTCTAGCTTCGAGAATGCTGGTGCAATTTTGGGATTGCATTGAATGTGTAGATAGCTTTGGGTACTATTGACATTTTAACAAAATGTATTCTTCCAATCCATGAGCACGGAATGTTTTTCCATTTCTTTATATCTTCTTCAATTTCCTTCATAAGCTTTCTATAGCTTTCAGCATACAGATCTTTTATATCTTTGGATAGATTTACTCCTAAGTATTTTATGATTCTAGGTGCAATTGTGAATGGGATCAGTTTCTTTATTTGTCTTTCTGTTGCTTCATTATTAGTGTATAAGAATGTAACTGACTTCTGTACATTAATTTTGTATCCTGTGACTTTGCTGAATTCATGTATCAGGCCAGCAGACTTTTGGTGGAGTCTATCGAGTTTTCCACATATGATATGATGTCATCTGCAAAAAGTGAAAGCTTGACTTCATCTTTGCCAATTTTGATGCCTTTGATTTCCTTTTGTTGTCTGATTGCTGATGCTAGAACTTCCAACACTATGTTAAACAATATCAGTGAGAGTGGACATTCCTGTCCTGTTCCTGATCTCAGGGGGAAAGCTCTCATTTTTTCCTCATTGAGGATAATATTATCTATGTGCTTTTCATAAATGGCTTTTATGATGTTTAACTATGGTCCCTCTATCCCAACTTTCTCAAGGGTTTTTATTAAGAAAGGGTGCTGAATTTTGTCAAACGCATTTTCTGCATTGATCTACAGGATCATATGGTTCTTATCTTTATTTTATTAATGTAATGTATCGCCTTGATTAATTTGCAAATGTTGAAGCAGCCCTGCACCCAGGAATGAATCCCACTCGATCATGGTGAATAATGCTTTTTGTATGCTGTTGAATTTGATTTGCTAGTAACTTACTGAGAATTTTGCATCCGTATTCATCAGGGATATTGGCCTGTAGTTCTCTTTTTTTCCTGGGTCTCTGTCTGGTTTAGGAATCAAAGTAATACTGGCTTCATAGAATGAGTCTGGAAGTTTTCTTTCCCTTTCTATTTTTTGGAACAGGTTGAGAAGGATAGGTATTATCTCTGCTTTAAATATCGGGTAGAACTCCCCTGGGAAGCCATCTGGTCCTGGACTCTTATTTATTGGGAGATTTTTGATAACTGATTCAATTTCTTCGCTGGTTATGGGTCTGTTCAAGTTTCCTATTTCTTTCTGTTTGAATTTTGGAAGTAGGTGGGTGCTTAGGAATTTGTCCATCTCTTTCAGGTTGTCCAGTTTGTTGGCATATAATTTTTCCTAGTATTCCCTGATAATTGCCTGTATTTCTGAAGGTTTGGTTGTAATAATTCCATTTCATTCATGATTTTATCTATTTGGGTCATCTCCCTTTTCTTTTTGAGAAGCCTGGCTAAAGGTTTGTCAATTTTGTTTATTTTTTCAAAAAACCAACTCTTGGTTTTGTTGATCTGCTTTACAGTTTTTTTTAGATTCTATATTGTTTATTTCTGCTCTGATCTTTATTATTTGTCTTCTTCTGCTGGGTTTGGGGTGTCTTTGCTGTTCTGCTTCTAGTTTCTTTATGTGTGCTGTTGGATTTTGTATTTGGGATTTTTCTTGTTTCTTGAGATAAGCCTGGATTGCAATGTATTTTCCTCTCAGGACTGCCCTCGCTGCATCCCAAAGCGTTTGGATTGTTGTATTTTCATTTTCGTTTGTTTCCATATATTTTTTAATTTCTTCTCTAATTGCCTGGTTGACCCATTCGTTCTTTAGTAAGGTGTTCTTTAACCTCCATGCTTTTGGAGGTTTTCCAGACTTTTTCCTGTGGTTGATTTCAAGCTTCATAGCATTGTGGTCTGACAGTGTGAATGGTATGATCTAAATTCTTGTATACTTATGAAAGGTTGTATTGTGACCCAGTATGTGATCGATCTTAGAGAATGTTCCATGTGCACTCGAGAAGAAAGTATATTCTGTTGCTTTGGGATGCAGAGTTCTAAATGTATCTGTCAAGTCCATCTGATCCAATGTATCATTCAGGGCCTTGTTTCTTTATTGATCCTGTGACTAGATTTATCCATTGTTGTAAGTGGAGTATTAAAGTCCCCTGCAATGACCACATTCTTATCATTAAGGTTGCTTATATCTGTGATTAATTCTTTTATATATTTGGGGGGCTCCTGTATTCGGCACATAAACATTTATAATTGTTAGCTCTTCTTGATGGATAAATCCTGTAATTATTATATAATGCCCTTCTTCATCTCTTGTTACAGCCTTTAATTTAGAGTCTAGTTTGTCTAATATAAGTATGGCTACTCCAGCTTTTTTTGACTTCCAGTAGCATGATAGTTCTCCATCTCCTCACTTTCAATCTGAAGGTGTCCTCAGGTCTAAAATGAATCTCTTGTAGACAACAAATAGATGGGTATTGTATTTTTTATCCTTTCTGATACCCTATGTGTTTTGGTTGGAGCATTTAGTCCATTTACATTCAGTGTTATTATTGAAAGATATGAATTTAGAGTCACTGAGATTTCTAGGTTTCAAGCTTGTAGTGATATCTCTGGTACTTTGTGGTCCTTGCAACATTTCACTCACAGAATCCCGTTAGGATCTCCTGTAGGGCTGGTTTAGTGGTGATGAATTCCTTCAATTTTTGTTTTGGGAAAACCTTCATCTCACCTTCTCTTCTGAATGACAGACTTGCTGGATAAAGGATTCTCTACTGCATTTTTTCCTGTTCATCACATTGAAGATTTCCTGCCATTCCTGTCTGGCCTGTGAAATTTCAGTAGATAGGTCTGCTACTATTCTTATGTGTCTACTTTTGTACGTTAGAACCTGTTTGTCCCTAGCTGCTTTCAGAATTTTCTCTTTATCCTTGTATTTTGCCAGTTTCACTATGATATGTCGTGCAGATGAATTCAAGTTACATCTGAAGGGAGTTCTCTGTGCCTCTTGGATTTCAATGTCTTTTTCCTTCCCCAGATCAGGGAAGTTCTCAGCTATGATTTGTTCAAGTACACCTTCAGCCACCTTCTCTCTCTTCTTCTTCTTCTGGAATTCCTATGATATGGACATTGTTCCATTTGATTGCATCAGTTAATTCTCTTATTCTCCCTTCATACTTTTGGCTTTTTTATCTCTCTTTTTTTCAGCCTCCTCTTTTTCCATAATTTTATCTTCTAATTCACCTATTCTCTCCTCTGCCTCTTCAATCTGTGCTATGGAAACCTCCATTTTATTTTGCACCTCATTTATAGCATTTTTTAGCTCCTCTTGACTATTTCTTAGTCTCTTGATCTCTGTAGCAATAGATTCTCTGCTGTCCTCTATGCTTTTTTCAAGCCCAGCAATTAATTTTATGACTATTATTCTAAATTCTTGTTCTGTTATATTGCTTAAATCGTCTTTGATCTATTTGTTAGCTGTCACTACTTCCTGGAGTTTGTTTTGAGGAGAATGCTTCCATTTAGTCATTTTGGCTTGTCCCTGTAATAGCTCCAAACTGAAGGGCACTTTCCCTGTGCTGTCTGGAGTAACTTGTGTTGGTGGGGGGGGGCGCAGTCAGACCCAATGTGTGCCCCCAGCCCACAGCTGGGGCCACAGTCAGACTGTTATGTACCTTATCTTCCCTTCTCCCAGGCGCAGGACTCTCACTGTCAGTGGTTTGGCCTCTCTAAGCTACTTGCACACTTGTCAGGTTTGTGATGCTGCTTTGATGGGATCTGACCAAGGGCGTATTAGCCAGGGTGGATCCACACAGTGCACAGGGGTGGGAGGGGTAGGCTTAGCTCCCTTTGCCATCGGTGGTTCCCCTCATCTCTGGCCTCTTACCTACACTTGTCTCTGGAGAGTCCGTTCTCCCAGTCTTCTGGTGGATTTCTGGGTTATTTAGGCATATTTGAGTGGAATCTAAGTGATCAGCAGGACGAGGTGAGCCCAGCATCCAAAATAGACTTTAAAACATAGACTGTAGCAAGAGACAAAGAAGGCACTACATAATGATAATGGTATCAACCAAACAAGAGGATATAACAATTGTAAATATTTATGCACTCAACATAAGAGCACCTAAATACATAAAAATATTAATAAACATAAAGTGAGAAATTTACAGTAATACAATTATAGTAGGGGACTTTAACAAATTCACTTACATCAAGGGGTGGATCATCCAGAGAAAATCACAAGGACAGAGACTTTAAAATTTTTTTATGTTTTTATTTTTGAGAGAGAGTGAGAGAGACAAAGGGTGAGCAGGAGAGGGGTAGAGAGAGAGAGGGAGACACAGAATCCAAAGCAGGCTTCAGGATCTGAGCTGTCAGCACAGAGTCTGATGCGAGGCATGAACCCATGGACTGCGAGATCATGACTTGACCCAAAGTCAGATGCTCAACTGAGTGAACCACCCAGGCGCCTCAAAGGGCACAGAGACTTTTAAGGACACATTAGAACAGGTGGACTTAATGGATACATACAGAACATTCCATCCAAAACCAGCAGAACCCAATATTATTTTCTGGTACACATGGAACATTCTCTAGGATAGATTGTATGATAGGGCACAAAGAGTCTCAATACATTTAAAAAATTGAAATCATATCAAGCATCTTGTACAGCTACAATTAAATAAAACTAGATATCAATTCTAAGAAAAAAAACTGGAAAACATACAAACACATGGAGGCTAAATAACATGTTACTAAATAAAAAATGGGTCAATGAAGAAATCAGTGAGGAAAAAAAATATCTGAAGACAAATGAAAACAGAAAAAAAACGCAGTTCAAAATGTTTGGGACACAGCAAAAGCAAATCTAAGAGAGAAGTTTATAGCAATTGGAGTCTACCTTAAGAAACATGAAAAATCTCAAATAAACGATATAACTTCACACTGATATAAACTAGAAAATGGACAGTCAAAGCCAAAAGTTAGTACAGGTAAGGAAACAATAAAGGTAAGAACAGAAATAAATGAAACAGAGAATAAAAAATCAATACAAAAGATCATTGAGACTAAGAGATCATTATTTGAAAAGATAAAATTGAGAATGTTTAGCCATACTCTAAACAAGAAAAAAGGAGAGAATACTCAAATAAATAAAATCAGAAATGAAAGGTGAGGAATTATTAACACCACAGAAATACAAAGAATTATGAGATTACTATAGAAAATTATATGCCAACAAATTGCAAAACTTAGTAGAAATGGATAAATTCTTAGAAACATACAGTCTTTAATAACTGAATCAAAAAGAAAAAAAATCTGAACAGAAAAACTACAAGTAACAAAATCGAATTGGTACTCTTAAAAGCCCCAACATAAAGTCCAGGACCAGATGGCTTCACAGGTGCATTCCAACAAACATTAGAAGAAAAGTGAATACTTGCCCTTCTCAAATCATTCAAAAAAAATAGAAAAGAAAACTTCCAAATTTATTCTATGAGGCCAGCATTACTCTAATAGCAAAGCCAGTCAGATACTATAAGAAAAGAAAATTACAGGTTAATATCTCCAATAAACAGAGATGGAAAAATACCCAACAAAATATTAGCAATGTGAATTTAAAAATGCATTGAAATGGTCATTTATCACAATCAAGTGTGATTTATTTAGCGATGAACTGATGCCTCAGTATATGCAAATCATTCAATGTGATACACTACAAAAACAAAATGAAGGGAAAAATATGATGATCTAATAGATGCAGAAAAAGCAGGTGACAAAATTCAACCTCCATTCATGATAAAAACTCTCAACAAAGTAGATATATAAAGGGAATATACCTCAACATAATAATGGCCTTATATGAAAATCTCACAGCCAACATCTTACCCAATGGTGAAAAACTGAGGGTATTTCCTCTAAGATCAGGGACAAGACAAGGATGTTCACTCTCACCACTTTTATCCAACATAGCACTGGAAGTCCTAGCCATAAACATTAGACAACATAAAGAAGTAAACAGCATCTAAACTGGTAAGGCAGAAGAAAAATTATATTTGCAGATGACATGATACTATATATAGAAAACCTGAAAGACTCTACCAAAAACGTATTAAAACTGAAAAATGGATTTAATAAAGTTGCAGGACATAAAGTCAATGTACAGAAATCTGTTGCATTCGTATACTCTAATAATCAAGCATCAGAAAGTGAAATTAAGAAAAAAATCACATTTACATAAGGAATTTTAAAAACTCAATACCCAACTCCCTCAAAAAAAAAATGGGCAGAAGACATAAATAGAGATTTTTCCAAAGAAGACATACAGATGGCCAACAGACACATGAAAAGATGTTCAACATCAGTCATCATCAGGGAAATATAAATCAAAACTACAATGAGATATCACCTCACATCTGTCAGAATGGCTGAAATCAACAACACAGGAAGCAACAGGTGTTGGCAAGGATTTAGAGAAAGGAGAAACCTCTTTAACTGTTGGTGGGAATGCAAACTGATGCAGCCACTGTGAAAAACAGTATGGAGGTTCCTTGAAAAGTTAAAAAAAAAAAAACTACCCTATGATTCAGCAATTGCACTACTAGGTATTTGCCCAAAGTATAAAAAATACTAATTCAAAGTGATACATGCTTCCCAATGTTTATAGCAACATTATCTCCAACAACCAAATTTTGGAAATAGCCCAAGTGTCCATTGACTGATGAGTGGATAAAGAAGAGGTGGCACTATATATATATATATATATATATATATATATATATATAGTAATATTACTCAGTCATAAAAAAGAATGAAATCTTGCCATTTGCAACTATGTGGGTGGAGTCAGAGAGTAATATGCTAAGGGAAATAAGTCAGAGAAAAATACCATATGATTTCATTCATATGTGGAATTTAATAAACTACAAATAATCATAGGGGGAAAAAGGAAAACCAAGAAACAGACTCTTAATTACAGAGAACAAATTGATGGCTACCAGATGGGAGGTAGGTAGGGGGATATGTTAAATAGGTGATGGGAGTTAAGAAGTGCACTTGGTTGTGATACACACTGGATGTTGTATGTAAGTGTCACATCACTAAATTTTTTACCTGAAACTAATATTACACTGTATGTTAACTAACAAGAATGTAAATAAAAACTTAAATTTTATTTATTTTTTAAATTTTTTTTTCAAAATTTTATTTACATTCTAGTTAACTTATAGTGCAATATTGGTTTCAGGAGTAGAATTCAGTCATTCATGACTTACAACACCCAGTGCTCATCATTAATAAGTACCCTTCTTAATACCATTACCCATCTAGCCCATCCCCCACCCACCTTCTTCATCAACCGTCAGTTTGTTCTCTATCGTAAAGAAAACAATAACATTTACAATTGCACCAAAAACAATGAAATATCTAGGAATAAACTTAACTGAAGAGGTGAAAGATTTGCACTGTGAAAACTGTAAAACATTGATTAAAGAAATTCAGGATGACCCAAAGAAATGGAAAGACATTCTATGCTCATGGTTTGGAAGAATAAATATTGTTAAAATGTGTGTACTATTCAGAGTGATCTACACATCGAATGCAATTTGTATCAGAAAACCAACAACATTTTTCACAGAACTAGAACACTCCTAAAATTTATATGAAACCACAAAAGACTTCGAATAGTCACAGCAATTATGAAAAAGAAAAACAAAACGGGAAGCATCACAATTACAGATTTCAAATTTTATTGCAAAGTGGTAGTAATTAAAACAGTATGCTACTGGCATAAAAGTAGACACATAGATCAATGAAACAGAATAGAAAACCCATAAATAAACCCACAATTATATAGTCAATTAACTTTTGACAAGGGAGGAATGAATATCCAATGCAAAATTACAGTTTCTTCAACAAATGGTGTTGGGAAAACTGGACAGCCACATGCAAAAGAATGAAACTATATCCCTTTCTTTCACCAATCACAAAAATAAACTCAACATGGATTAAAGACCTAAACGTGAGACCTGAAACCATAAAAATCTTTGAAGAAAGCACAGGCAGTGATTTCTCTGACATCAGCCATAGCAACATTTTTCTAGATATGTCTCCTGAGGCAAGGGAAACAAAAGCAAAAAAATTAACCATTGGGTCTACATTGAAATTAAAAGCTTCTGCACAGTGAAGGAAACAAACAAACAAACAAAACTAAAAGGCAACCTACTGAATGAGAGAAGATATTTGCAAATGACATATCTGATAAAGGGTTAGTACCCAAAATATATAAAGAATTGATATAATTCAATAACCAAAAAACAAATAATCCAATTTAATAATGGGCAGAAGACATGAACAGACATTTATCCAAAGAAGACCTATACATGGCCAACAGACACATGAAAAGATGCTCAACTTCACTTGTCATCTGGCAAATGCAAATTAAAACTATAATGAGGTATTACTTCATACTTGTCAGAATGACTAATATCAACACCACAAGCAACAACAAGTCTTGGTGAGGATGTGGAGAAAAAGGAATTCTCTTGCAATATTAATAGGAATGCATATTCATGCAGCCTCTGTGGAAAACAGTATGGAGGTACCTCAAAATTAAAAATAGAACTAACTACCTAACGGTCCAGGAATTGCACTACTGGGCATTTACCCAAAAAATGCAAAAACATTAATTCAAAGACATACGCATGTACCTATGTTTATTGCACCATTATTTGTGGTAGCCAAGGTATGAAAGCAGCCCAAGTGTCCATTGATTGATGAATGGATAAAGAAGATGTGATGTGCATGTATGTGTATAATGCTAAGTGAAATAAGTCATTGAAAGGCATACCATACGATCTCACTTGTATGTGGAATTTAAGAAACAAAATGAAAGAGGAAAGGGAAAAAGAGAGAAAGAGACAAACCAAGAATCAGCCTCATAGCTATAGAGAACAAACTGATGGTTACCAGAGGAGAGATGAGTGGGGATTGGGGGAAATAGGGGATGGGGATTAAAGAGTACACATGTCATGATGAAATAAAATAAAGTGATAAAAAGTGAATAAATAAAAAAATAAGTCAAAATAAACTCAAAATTGATTAAATCCTTAAATGTGAGACCCCAAACCATAAAAATCCTGAAGAAAACATGGGCAGTAATCTTTTGAACATCAACTTTAGCAATGTGTTTCTGGATATATCTCCTCAGGCAAGGGAAACAAAAGCAAAAATATATAAAGAACTCACAACTCAACACCAAAAAAGCAATATTAAGATTAGGAAATGGACAGAACGACTGAATAGACAGTGTTCCAAAGAAATATAGATAGCCAGGAGACACATGAAAAGATTCTTAACATCAGTAATCATTAGGGGAATACAAACCAAAACCACAATGAGATATAACCTCATGCTAATCAAATGGATAGTATCAAAATAAGAACAAATATTGATTAGGATGTGGAGAAAAGGGAACCCTTGTGCACTGTTGATGGGAATGTAAAATAATACAGCCACTATGGAAAACAATATGAAGGTTTTTCAAAAAACTGAAAATAGAAGTGCCATACGATCCTATAATTCCATTTCCAGGTGTTGTGCTAGGTAAAATATATCAGAAAAATAAAGGGAAATACCATATTATTTCACTTATGTGTAGAATCTAAAACCAAAATCAACAAACAAAAGAAATAGACTCATAAATACAAATAATAAACTAGTAGTTGCCAGAAGGGAGGAGGGTTGGGTGACAGGCAAAATAGGTGAAAGAGATTAAGAGGTACAAACTTCCAGTTATAAAATAAATAAGTCATGGAGATAAAAAGTACAGCATAGGAAATATAGTCAATAACATTGTAATAATGTGTGGTGAAACATGATAACTACATTTGTCTAGTGAGCATTTTATAACATCTATAATTGTCAAATCACAAGGTTGTCTAACTGAAACTAATGTAATAGTATATATCAACGATACTTAAAATAAATACATAAAATGAAAACTTCAAGACAATCAGGGAAAAATAACACAAACTCTGGATTATAGTCATTTAATTCTTGTTTTTTTTCTGATTCCATTTCCCTCTGGAACTCTCCGCACTTTCCACACAACCTATACTATGAATGCCTCCCCTCATGGACATAACTGGAAAACATTTAAAAAGGTATCTCAAATTGAAGGGAAATAAAGAACCACAGAAATCAGAAGTTTGTCGTTTCGATTAACACATGTTACAGATAAGGAAACAAGCTCAGGAAGGTGAATCTGACTTGCTCAAGTTTAGAGGTTAATGACAGAATCAGAACAAGAGTGCAAGTCCTTTTTTTTTTATGACTTGTCTTTTAACTTTTTATTACAGAAAACTTCAAATGTACAAAAGTTGATAGAGAAGTTTAATAAACTCTTCACTCAGTTACAATTATCAACATTTTGCCAGTGTTGTTTTATCTATCCCCTCTTCTATTTGTACTCAATTGTTTTAAAGCAAATTCAAGATATTTTGTCATTTCTTCTGTAAATAGTTTAACATGCTTTTCTAACTGATGAGAATATTTTTAAATATTTAAAAAAAGAAAAATCTATGCCATTAAACATCCAATAAAGTTGACAATAATTCCTTTAATAAAAGTAACGTTTCCCAAATTGAACAAACATAATGGGATACCTATTTAATTTTCATGCAGGAGCCTCCAAGAGGTTTCAAAATTCCAAAATAACTTCATTAAAATCTTCATTGCAAAAGGCTAATAAATATTAAAATACCTAAAATGAAAGATGATAAGACTGAGGTAACTTCTGCTCCCTGCATCCTCATTTATTTGAGCACACATTCTAGTAATCCTCTTTATAATTTGCCTTCTCACTCTGAAAACATTAGTAAAGTTACCTTTTGAAAAAGGACCACCCCAAGACTATAGATGATTCTCTTTATCCTTCACTTCTAGATCAAAGGCTAATCTAAGGCACATTGCACCTTCCTTTCCAAATTCAGGTCATTGTTTATTGATCTTTGGGAGTGCCTCTAGATCTGTTGAAGATAATATCTTTTGCACCTTCTTTGAACATGCTTCTTGGGTCCATGGGGTTAACAGTGCCAGTTTTTTCTGTTTCCTCTCAGTTGAAAACTGACTTAAAAGAATTTTTAAGTAGCTCTGTTTGTGGAGGTTAGCAAACATGGATGCTGAAATTCAGGTCCTGATAAGAACTTTTAATTTTTTTTAATTTTTTTAATGTTTAGTTATGTTTGAGAGAGAGCAAGACAGAGCATAAGCAGCATGGGAGCAGAGAGAGAAGATGCAGAATCTGAAGCAGACTCCAGGCTGCAGCTGTCACAGAGCCCAATGTGGATCTCAGACTCATGAACCATGAAATCATGACCTGAACCAAAGTCTGAAGCTTAACCAACAGAGCCACCTAGGTGCCCCTGATAAGAACTTTTCAAAGGCTTTCTCCACTAAGCCAAATGTACTCAGAGGTGGGGAATAGACATTCCAACATATATGGATGTGTGTGTTACTCCTTTGATATCCTTCAGATAGCAATCCAATTTTTGAATAACTAAAAACAGCTGTTCTTGATTTACAAATCTACTCTTTATAGGACCAGAGATGTGGTTCCAGAAACAATTCAAAGTCCAATCCTTTTTACCAATCACAAAACCACAAAGCCTCCCCTATTTTTCTCAAGAGGTTTGTCCCAGTGCCTTTGACGTGTAAATATCTCACCTGGTCCTTTCCAGGAATTCTTATCTAGGTGATCTCTAAAATACCAACTTCAGGAAGGTAATTCTTAGGAGAAAAAAAAGGGAAAGATTATTTGAAACTTAAGCAAATTAAAAAAAAACCTTAAGTGTCTTCTCCACAAATAACTGTTTCATAACTAAAATCTTACAGTGGAAGATGCAAGGACTCTGTCTGTATGTTCATATGTGTTTATATATGTGTGTACAGATGTGTGATATTTTCTATGTCCAGGTAGTATTGCCAACATTAATTATAAAAGAGCTCTATTTAATTGAATTTTAAAAATTAAGTGTTTAGGGGCTCCTGGGTGGCTCAGTGCATTAAACGTCTGACTTTTGATTTCAGCTCAGGTCATGATCTCATGGTTTCATGGGTCTGAGTCCCATGTGGGGCTCTGCACTAACAGTGTAGAGCCTGCTTGGGACTCTTTTTCTCTCTCTCTCTTTGCCCCTCCCCTGCTCATACTGTCTCTGTCTCTCTCAAAAATAAATAAATAGACTTAATTTTTTAAATTAAAAAATAAATAAAAATGAAGTGTTTGTATAAATTAAATTCCCAGAAATATAACAAACACTTAATTCAAATGAATTTCAGTTTTACATAATCTGGAAAATATTTAATATTAAAGCTAGTTTAAATTTGTTTGATTTTTCAAAGCATGGCTTTAGGGTTATCAGCATTAAATATAATAATGTTAATATATGTATCAGCATTTTATAATAATATAAAACCTTGTATTCTACCTAGGTTTACTAAAGGTCAAATAAGTTAGGGGCACCTGGGTGGCTCAGTCGGTTAAGCATCCGACTTTGGCTCAGGTCATGATCTTGTGAGTTTGAGCCCCACGTCGGGCTCTGTGCTGACAGTTCAGAGCCTGGAGCCTGCTTTGGATTCTTTGTTTCTCTCTCTTTCTCTGCCTCTCCCCCACTTGTGCTCTGTCTCTGTCTCTCTCTCTCTCAAAAATAAGTAAAATGTAAAAATAAATAAATAAATAAATAAATAAATAAATAAATGTCAAATAAGTTAGCGTTATCTCTTACAAAATTTATCAGTAAGAAAAATACCTTGAGACGATGGTTGACTTTTTCTAATGTATAAATGTATTCATAAACTTGCCAATCTATAGAATGATAGAATAACAGATATTTCACAATTGTTTGCTTCTTTATTTTCACATTAATTTAAGGCATTTAAGGGTTAAATTTTGTAATACATACATAAGCTACTAGAAATTATAAGGAAAACTTATCTAAATGCAAGGAAAGTAAGATGGTTGTTTTGAATAAGAGAAGGTATGAGGAATGTGATGCATTTTTTTCATGAGGAAAAGGAAAGTAATTTTGTCTAAAAATGAAGTTCATTGTTTAAAGAGGAAAAACAGGACAAGATCTGAATGCAAAAAGAAAGTAGGGGAAGGTTTGTGAAAAGGAAACTTGGGAAAGGACTTTTATGCTGGACAAGTTAAATAAATTTAAAAGTTTCTTTTAAAAAAAATAAGTTTAATATCTACAGGGTGCTTATGTAAACGTAAACCTTAAAATTTTTCAACTGCTGAAAGGACAAGATTTCTTGGCTTGTTCTTCCACTCTTAATAAGAAACTGTAAGCAAATTGTTTCATCTTTTATGTGATGTTTCTATCAAAACAATTTCCCGTGTTTGTTGTTTCTATTGTTTTGATTACTTAAACCTAGTCTTCTGGATACTGAAAGAGCTGTTTTGCTCATAACTATGAAATCTATATTTTACTATAAAGTCTTTAACTGTCACTTTGGTTAAATAGATAACTAAGTATTGTTTCACAGTAATCTATTATCCTATTTGGCCAAGTATTTTAAAACCTTTTGATATTTTTGATAAACTTCCCCAAAATCCAATTTTAAATAAAGTCTCTTTGAACTCCAACTAACTTTGGGATTTATCAGAAGTTCTCTGGAAATCTCAAGGGATTTGTTCTTTCTCTTTATAAAAAGGGAGATGCTAAATAAATTAGGCTAATTTGGTATATTAAGTTACATGGGAAGCACTGTCAAACAAGAAGTAATACTAAGCTTTCTTTGTCATATTTATATATAAGTGTTCTAGAAATTGTATGAAATGCCTAAAGTCTGATATGTTCTGGTACAATATTACCATAATAATTTCAGTCATCATCTAAAAATATTGTGTCACTGAAATAGTCAAATTCATCTGTCAATTCCATTATAATGAACTCTCATAAGATCTTTAACAATGGACACTTTTAAGTCTTTGTCATTAACAGAGAGTTATTGTTTTACTCTCATGGTTTTACAAAATTATTTCTGCAAGAGTGCTTCATTTTTAAGGAGACTGATGGAATGTACTATAGAATATAGATTTCTGATAACTTTAGGATCATAAAAATGAACTGGGTAAGAGTATACAGAACTAATGAAAACATTGTATTCAAGGAGAACAAGAATTAATAACATGGGACTGAATGAATTGATGAGGGTGATTATAATTTTTATAACTTTTTATTTGAAACATTGCTGGTTTATTGATGTTTTGGGTTTTTTTTCATATTTAAGGAAATATTTTTCTCTTACTATTGGCTTACAGCAGTTTGGTAAAGTAAACCTTTGTAAGCAAAGATAAAACATTTACTTCTCTCCCTACTTGATCCCTCCAGAATTCAAAAACACTTGAGTATTCTTTTCATTGCAATATAGTTAATATTGCATAAATTCAATAAGAATAGTCCTCCTTGTCACAGTACACAATTGAAAACATTGGCTTTATTACCAAGGCTTTTGACTGGAATGTCATATTGGAGAGAGATATGCATAGATTCAGATATGGTCAGACAGATTTAATAAACTGGTTTAACCTTGGCTAAGCTTCCTGACTTCAGAGGCTTCTAAGAGTACAGTCCAAGTTTCCTTATTAAAAGTACCAACAAAGCAGTCATAAAAATAACTCATATGGTCAATCACTCTTCTTGCTAAACTTATGTAAATAATCAGTCCAAATTTAATGCAAACAAATTAGTTTTACTGTGATTATCTTTGGTTAAAAAACAGGTGTGATTGTAGGGAGAAAAATTTTTTTGCACCTTTGTGGCTATTGGATTCTAATCCTGTTGATGTCTTGAGGATTTTATTATGTACTTGTAAACTGGACTGGATCCTGAATTCTTCTAGTTTCCTCAAATATCTGGCTACAACTCTCTAAACTAATGTTTCCAAATTTCTCTCCTGTTTTGATTTTAAATCACTAAGAAGACTGCTCTTGAATCTTCTTGGAAAGGACTATACCAAGTCCTCCTCACTAAACTTAAGAGACTTGAACCTTGGATATACATCCTGCCTGAAAAAGGCTTCACTTGGCATCTGGAGCTGTGCAATTGCTGGAGAACTTCAAATCAAAACGACTAAAAATAAAAGTAGCTGACAGCAAGGTAGACTGCTCTTCCCAAGACAATGAATAGAGCTTTTCTGCTTTAAACATTAAATCCTTTATTTCTTTTTTCCCTTTATTCTGGCATTGGCCTGGAAAGATAACACCATCATAGTAATCTCCCAGACTATTGATAAAGAGGTAACCTTTCAGACTGTTGAATTTGTCATTATAAACCCTGACCTGTGCATAATGCTAGAGACCCCTGGTTTATTTCCCTGTCTCTGGTTAACATTCCCAAACTTGGGGGAATGTTGTGTTCAGGCTGTATGCATAGAAAGGGACATAATGCAAGGGGTAACTAAAATAAAACTGCCTGAACAGCCTATGGACTCTCAACATCTTACTGGCCTCAATGGATGTCATCCTTTTAGTCTTGAGCCACAGATTCAAATAGGAATTACCAGAAGGCCGTTGTGAATCCTTCCTGAATCCTTTCCTTTGTTAGGGCTCTACTTCCCTGGTTATGTAAATGTAAATGAGGCTGTAATCAGGAACCTCTAGATTCTTGAAAATATTTCAGAATCCCCTGGAAAGCAATGTCTGCCCAACAAATATCTTTAGATTCTCTGGAAAAAAAGTTATTCTTTATAATAGGATAGCCCTCTATTATCTTTTTGTTTTATTTTATTTTTATCCTCACGTCAGATAACATACAGTGTAGTCTTGGCTTCAGGAGTAGAATCCTGTGATACATCAATTACATACAATTCCCAGTGTTCATCCCAACAAGTGCCCTCCTCTCTGCCCATCACCCACTTTCCCCTCTCCCCCACCCCCCCATATACCCTTAGTTTGTTCTCAGTCTTTAACAGTTTACTAAGGTTTCCCTCCCTCTCAGTTTTTATTTCATTTTTCCTTCCCTTCCCCTATGTTCATATGTTAAGTTTCTCAAATTCCATATATGAGTGAAATCATGTAATATCTGTTGTTCTCAGACTGCCTTATTTTGCTTAGCATAATACCCTCCAGTTCCATCCAAGTTGTTGCAAGTGGCAAGATTTCATTCTTTTTCATCGCTGAGTAACATTCCAGTGTGTGTGTGTGTGTGTGTGTGTGTGTGTGTGTGTATCACATCTTAATTAATTCATCAGATCATGGACATTTGGGATTTTTCCATAATTTTGCTATTGTTGATAGTGCTGCTATAAACATTGGGGTGCATGTGTCCCTTTGAATCAGCATCCTGTATCCTTTGGATAAATTCTAGTAATGCAGTTGCTGGGTCATAGGGTAATTCTATTTTTAATTTTTGAGGAAACTCTACACTGTTTTCCAAAGTCACTGCGCCAGTTTGCATTCCCAACCAACAGTGCAAGAGGGTTCCCCATTCTCCACATCCTCGCCAACGTCTATTGTTGCCCGAATTGTTAATTTTAGCTACTCTGACCAGTGTGAGGTGGTATCTAATTGTGGTTTTAATTTGTATTTCCCTGATGAGGAGTCATGTTGAGCATCTTTTCATGTGTCTGTTAGCCAACTTGATGTCTTCTTTGGAAAAGTGTCTATTCATGTCTTCTGCCAATTTCTTCACTGGATTATTTGATTTTTGGGTGTTGAGTTTGATAAGTTCTTTATAAATTTTTTGTATTAACCCATTATCTGATCTGTCATTTGCAAATATCTTCTCCCATTCCATTATTTGCCTTTAGTTTTGTTGATTGTTTCCTTTGCTGTGCAGAAGCTTTTTATCTTGATAAGGTTCCAATAGTTCATTTTTGCTTTTAAGTAAGAAGTTGCTGTGGCTAAGGTCAAAGAGGTTGCTGCCTGTTTTCTCTTCTAGGATTCTGATAGTTTCCTGTCTCACATTTGGGTCTTTCATCCATTTTGAATTTATTTTTGTGTATGGTATAAGAAAGTTATCCAGGTTTATTCTTTGCATGTTCTTGTCCAGTTCTCCCAGCACCATTTGTTAAATAGACTGCCTTTTTTCCATTGGATATTCTTTCCTGCTTTGTCGAAGATCAGTTGGCCATATATTTGTGGGTCCATTTCTGGGTTCTCTATTCTGTTCCATTGATCTATGTATCTATTTTTGTGCCAATACCATACTGTCTTGTAATACAGGCTAAAGTTGGAATTATGATGCCTCCAACTTTGGTTTTCTTTTTCAAAATTACTTTGTCTCTTTGGGGTCTTTTGTGGTTCCATACAAATTTTAGGATTGTTTGTTCTAGCTCTGTGAAGAATGCTGGTGATATTTTTTATTGGAATTTCATTGAATATGTAGATTCCTTTGGGTAGTATCAACATTTTGACAATATTTTTCTTCCAGTCCATGAGCATGGAATATTTTTCCCATTTCTTTGTGTTTTCTTCAATTTCTTTCATAAGCTTTCTATAGTTTTCAGCATACAAATCTTTTACCCACTTTCCCCTCTCCCCCACCCCCATCTACCCTTAGTTTGTTCTTAGTCCTTAAGAGTTTCTTATGGTTTGCCTCCCCCTCAGTTTTTATTTCATTTTTCCTTCCCTCCCCCTATGTTCATATGTTAACTTTCTCAAATTCCACATATGAGTGAAATCATGTGATATCTGTCATTCTCAGACTGCCAACCAAAAGGTTGGTTTATTCCCAGGTATTTCATGGTTTTTGATGCAATTGTAAAGGGGATTAATTCCCCGATATTTCTTTCTGTTGCTTCATTATTGGTGTATAGAAATGCAACTGATTTCTGTCCATTGATTTTATATCCTAAGACTTTGCTGAATTCATGTATCAGCTCCAGCAGTTTTTTGGTGGAGTCTTTTGGGTCTTCCGTGTGGAGTATTATGTCATCTGTGAAGAGTGGAAGTTTGACTTCTTCTTTGTCAATTTGGATACTTTTATTTCGTTTTGGTGTCTGATTGCTGAGGCTAGGACTTCCAACACTATGTTAAACAACAGTGGTGACAGTGAACATCCCTCTCATGTTCCTGATCACAGGGGGCAAG
Source organism: Acinonyx jubatus (assembly GCF_027475565.1). Lineage (NCBI taxonomy): Eukaryota > Metazoa > Chordata > Mammalia > Carnivora > Felidae > Acinonyx > Acinonyx jubatus. The sequence goes on along the minus strand of NC_069389.1, from coordinate 46,817,921 downwards.
CTCAATTTTTCCCCGTTGAAGATGATACTAACTATGGGCCTTTCCTATACGACTTCTATGATGTTAAGCTATATTCCTTCTATCCTGACTTTCTTGAGGGCTTTTATTAAGAAATGATGCTGTATTTTGTCAAATGCTTTTTCTACATCTATTGATGAGATCATGTGGTTCTTACCCTTTCTTCTATTAATGTGATGTATCGTGTTGATTGATTTATGAATACTGAACCAGCCCTGCAGCCCAGGAATAAATCCCATTTGATCATGGTAAATAATTTATTATAATGTACTGTTGAATTCAATTTGCTATTATCTTGTTCAGGATTTTTGCATCCATGTCCATCAGGGATATTGGTCTATAATTCTCTTTAGTGGGGTCTTTGGTTTTGGCCTCAAGGTAATGCTGGCTTCATAGAACAAGTTGGGAAGCTTTCCTTCCATTTCTATTTTTTGTAACAGTTTGAGAAGAATAGGTATTAACTCTGCTTTAAATTTCTGGTAGAATTCCCCTGGGAAGCCATCAGGCCCAGGACTCTTGTTTTGGGGGAGCTTTTTCATAATTGATTCCATTTCTCTACTGCTTATGGGTCTGTTCAAATTTTCTATTACTGTTTGAGTTTTGGGAGTGTGTGTTTAGGAATTTGTCCATTTCTTCCAGATTGTTCAGTTTGTTGGCATATAATTTTTCATAGTATTCTCTAATAATTGTTTATATTTCTGTGGTGTTGGTTGTGATCTCTCCTCTTTCATTTGTGATTTTATCTACATAAGTCCTCTCTCTATTTGAGAAGTCTGGCTAGGGGGGTATCAATTTTATTTTTAAAAAAAAAACCCAGCTTTTATATTCGTTGATCTATTCTACTTTTTTTTTATTCTATATTGTTTATTTATGCTCTAATCTTTGTTATTTCTCTTCTTCTCCAGGTTTTAAGCTTTCTTCACTGCTGCTTTTCTAGCTTCTTTAGGTGGAATGTTAGGTTGTATATTTGCGACCTTTCTTGCCTCTGGAGATAGGCCTGAATTACAATGTATTTCCCTTTCAGGACTGCCTTTGCTGTATCTTATTATCTTTTAGCTTAAAAGGGAGGTGTCTGTGCTATTGTCATCACCACCTGCTGTTCCTGGATTAACACTTCTGGGAACTTGAAGATCACTGAGCATCCCACTTGGCTTAAAGAGGTTACTCCTTCAACAAAGTCTTTGACATATTTGATTTTGATTGGTTTGTGTCTTGGGGACCATAGTTCCAAAGTGCACTACAAATATTGGTAATTATCCTTTTCGTGATAGTCACAGCAATCTCTCTGGCACATTGAATTCTCTCAAAATATTTAAATTCATGTTTGCAACCAATAACCACAAAGCAAATGATATCCCTAAGACTGGAATGTAGACATAGAACAAAGAGAATAACCAACTAAAAAATTGTGAGCCTAAAGTCATGACCTATGTGTACCACAGAGAAACAGCAAAGAAAAACATGACCTGTGAATGTCACCCAGAGGATCAATAAAAGCTTCAAGAACTATTGAATTTAGAGGGACACAAATACCTTAAATTTTGATCACATCTCTCGGTTAGGCTTAGAATCTGATCAAGAGGGAGAAATTGTAAACTAACAGAACAAAACAAAACAAACAAAACACACACACACACACACACACACAACAGCCCCCCAAATGGAGTCATCTGTGCTACGTTCCAGGCCAGCAAACCAAGACTTAACACCTAACCTAACTGCAGTTTCATCCTTTTACAGTATTGGAATTAAAATTAAAAACTCTGTAAGATTTTGATCAACAGCAGTGAGGATCTTGCCTGAAATGATCTTTGTTTTGCTTATGACTTCCTTGTTCCTCTCTCCTGTCTATAAAAACCTTCCATTTTGTACAGCTTCTCAGAGATTCTTTCAATTTGTTAGATAATATGCTGTCCAATTCATGAATTGCTAAATAAAACCAATTAGATCTTCAAATTTACTCATTTTAAAACAGGTAACCTAAGGGGGAGGAAGTCAGCAGCCAGGAGCAGCAGCAGCCTCGGCATCTTGAGCAGCCGCAGCGTTCCAGAAGCTTCAGGCGGTTTTTCTGCCTAGCCTGGGTCCCGGCCCCCATCCTCCATGCCCCGTGGGTTGTTGTCAGGGCAGGTCCTGGCACAGATGTGAGTTTCAGATTTTTAAAAACACAAAATGAAGAGGGATCCTGGGAAGATGGCAGCATAGGAGGATGATGTGCTCACTGCGCGTCCTGCTGATCATTTAGATTCCACCTACACCTGCCTAAATAACCCAGAAAACCGCCAGGAGACTAGCAGAATGGAGTCTCTGGAGCCAAGCGCAGATGAGAGGCCCACGGAAGAGGGTAGGAAGGGCGGCAAGGTGGTGTGCTCTACACGGACTGGAGGGAGGGAGCCAGGGCGGAGAGGCGGCCCGCCGGCCAAGCAGAGCCCCCGAGTCTGGCTGGCAAAAGTGGAGGGGCCTGACGGAGTGTGTTCTGACAGCAAGAGGGACTTGACATCTGGAAGGTAATAAGCTAACAGCTCTGCTCAGAGAACGGAAAGGCTGGAGGATAACGGGAGGGAGAGTTGCTGAGCCGTGGACAACAGAGCTCAGCTTGGTGGGAACAAAGATGCTCACCAGCGCCATCTCCCTCGCCCATCCCTCAGCCAAAATTCCAAAGGGAACCAGTTCCTGCCAAGGAACTTGCTTGCACCACGCACACACCCAACACTGTGCTTCTGCAGATCCAACCCTCCAGCAGGTCTGACTCCCTGTCGGTGCCGCAGGGCCCCTCACAAGCAGATCTCCGAAGGAAAAGCAAGCTGAGCCTGCACCTCCCACCCCTGTGCACCTTGCTGATCCACCCCAGCTAATTCCCCAGATCCCCAGCACCACAAGCCTGGCAGTGTGCAAGTAGCCCAGATGGGCCACGCCACCCCACAATGTATCCCACCCCTAGGAGAGGGGAAGAAGGCACACACCAGTCTGACTTTGGCCACAGTGGTGGGCTGGGGGCAAACATCAGCTCTGACTGAGGCCCCGCCCACCAACGCAAGTTATTCAAGACAGCACAGGGGAAGTGCCTGCAGTCCCACACCACTCCAGGACCTGGCCAAAATGACCAAACGGAAGAATTCCCCTCAAAAGAATCTCTAGGAAATAACAACAGCAATGAACTGATCAAAAAGGATTTAAATAATATAACAAAAAGTGAATTTAGAATAATAGTCATAAAATTAATCACTGGGCTTGAAAACAGTATAGAGGACAGCAGAGAATCTCTTGCTACAGAGATCAAGGGACTAAGGAACAGTCACAAGGAGCTGAAAAATGCTTCAAACAAAATGCAAAACAAAATGGAAACGATGACGGCTCGGATTGAAGAGGCAGAGGAGAGAAAAGGTGAACTAGAAGATAAAGTTATGGAAAAAGAGAAAGCTGAGAAAAAGAGAGATAAAAAATATCCAGGAGTATGAGGGGAAAATTAGAGAACTAAGTGATACACTAAAAAGAAATAATATACACATAATTGGTATACCAGAGGAGGAAGAGAGACGGAAAGGTGCTGAAGGTATACTTGAAGATATAATAGCTGAGAACTTCCCCGAACTGGGGAAGGAAAAAGGCATTGAAATCCAAGAGGCACAGAGAACTCCCTTCAGACGTAACTTGAATCGATCTTCTGAATGACATAGCATAGTGAAACTGGCAAAATACAAGGATGAAGAGAAAATTCTGAAAGCAGCAAGGGATAAACGTGCCCTCACATATAAAGGGAGACCTATAAGACTCGTGACTGATCTCTCTTTTGAAACTTGGCAGGCCAGAAAGGATTGGCACGAGATCTTCAATGTACTAAACAGAAAAATATGCAGCCGAGAATCCTTTATCCAGCAAGTCTGCATTTAGAATAGAAGGCAAGATAAAGGTCTTCCCAAACAAACAAAAACTGAAGGAATTTGTCACCACTAAACCAGCCCTACAAGAGATCCTAAGGGAGATCCTGTGAGACAAAGTACCAGAGACATCACTACAAGCATAAAATATAGAGACATCACAATGACTCTAAACCTGTATCTTTCTATAATAACACTGAATGTAAATGGATTAAATGCGCCAACCAAAAGACATAGGGTATCAGAATGGATAAAAAAACAAGACCCATCTATTTGCTGTCTACAAGAGACTCATTTTAGATCGGAGGACACCTTTAGACTGAGAGTGAGGGGATGGAGAACTATTTATCATGCTACTGGAAGACAAAAGAAAGCTGGAGTAGCCATACTTATATCAGACAAACTAGACTTTCAATTAAAGGCTGTAACGAGAGATGAAGAAAGGCATTATATAATAATGACAGGGTCTACCCATCAGGAAGAGCTAACAATGATAAATGTCTATGCGCCAAATACGGGAGCCCCCAAATATATAAAACAATTACTCATAAACATAAGCAGCCTTATTGATAAGAATGTGGTCATTGCAGGGGACTTTCACACTCCACTTACAGAAATGGATAGATCATCTAGACACACGGTCAATAAAGAAAAAAGGGCCCTGAATGATACATTGGATCAGATGGACTTGACAGATCTATTTAGAACTGTGCATCCCAAAGCAAGAGAATACACTTTCTTCTCTAGAGCACATGGAACATTCTCCAAGAGAGACCATATACTGGGTCACAAAACAGCCCTTCATAAGTTTACAAGAATTGAAATTATGCCATGCATACTTTCAGACCACAATGCTATGAAGCTTGAAATCCACCACAGGAAAAAGTTTGGAAAACGTCCAAAAGCATGGACGTTAAAGAACACCCTACTAACGAATGAGTGGGTCAACCAGGCAATTAGAGAAGAAATTTAAAAATATATGGAAGCAAACTAAAATGAAAATACAACAATCCAAATGCTTTGGGATGCAGCGAAAGCAGTCCTGAGAGGAAAATACATCGCAATCCAGGCCTATCTCAAGAAACAAGAAAAATCCAAAATACAAAATCTAACAGCACACCTAAAGGAAATAGAAGCGGAACAGCAAAGGAAGCCTAAACCCAGCAGAAGAAGAGAAATAAAAAGATCAGAGCAGAAATAAACAATATAGAATCTAAAAAAACGGTAGAGCAGATCAATGAAGCCAAGAGTTGGTTTTTTGAAAAAATAAACAAAATTGAATAACCTCTATCCAGGCTTCTCAAAAAGAAAAGGGAGATGACCCAAATAGATAAAATCATGAATGAAAATGGAATTATTAATCTAATCCCTCAGAGATGCAAATAATTATCAGGGAATACAAGAAAAATTATATGCCAACAAATTGGACAACCTGAAAGAAATGGACAAATTCCTAAACACCCACATTCTTCCAAAACTCAACCAGGAGGAAAGAGAAAGCTTGAACAGACCCATAACCAGCGAAGAAATTGAATCGGTTATCAAAAATCTCCCAACAAATAAGAGTCCAGGACCAGATGGCTTCCCAGGGGAGTTCTACCAGACGTTTAAAGCAGAGATAATACCTATCCTTCTCAAGCTATTCCAAGAAATAGAAAGGGAAGGAAAACTTCCAGACTCATTCTATGAAGCCATTATTACTTTGATTCCTAAACCAGACAGAGACCCAGTAAAAAAAAGAGAAATACAGGCCAATATCCCTGATGAATACGGATGCAAAATTTCTCAATAAGATACTAGCAAATCGAATTCAACAGCTTATAAAAAGAATTATTCACCATGACCACGTGGGATTCGTTCCTGGGATGCAGGGCTGGTTCAACATTCGCAAATCAATCAACGTGATACATCACATTAATAAAAAAAAAGAGAAGAACCATATGATCCTGTCAATCGATGCAGAAAAGGCCTTTGACAAAATCCAGCATCCTTTCTTAATAAAAACCCTTGAGAAAGTCGGGAGAGAAGGAACATACTTAAACATCATAAAAGCCATTTATGAAAAGCCCACAGCTAACATCATCTTCAATGGGGAAAAACTGAGAGCTTTTTCCCTGAGATCAGGAACACGACAGGGATGCCCACTCTCACCGCTGTTGTTTCACATAGTGCTGGAAGTTCTCGCATCAGCAATCAGACAACGAAAGGAAATCAAAGGCATCAAAACTGGCAAAGATGAAGTCAAGCTTTCGCTTTTTGCAGATGACATGATATTATACATGGAAAATCCGATAGACTCCACCAAAAGTCTGCTAGAACTGATCCATGAATTCAGCAAAGTTGCAGGATACAAAATCAATGTACAGAAATCAGTTGCATTCTTATACACTAACAATGAAGCAACAGAAAGACAAATAAAGAAACTGATCCCATTCACAATTGCACCAAGAAGCATAAAATACCTGGGAATAAATCTAACCAAAGATGTAAAAGATCTGTATGCTGAAAACTATAGGAAGCTTATGAAGGTAATTGAAGAAAATATAAAGAAATGGAAAGACATTCCCTGCTCATGGATTCGAAGAATAAATATTGTCAAAATGTCAATACTACCCAAAGCTATCTACATATTCAATGCAATCTCAATCAAAGTTGCACCAGCATTCTTCTCGAAACTAGAACAAGCAATTCTATAATTCATATGGAACCACAAAAGGCCCCGAATAGCCAAAGTAATTTTGAAGAAGAAGACCAAAGCAGGAGGCATCACAATCCCAGACTTTAGCCTCTACTACAAAGCTGTCATCATCAAGACAGCATGGTATTGGCACAAAAACAGACACATAGACCAATGGAATAGAATAGAAACCCCAGAACTAGACCCACAAACGTATGGCCAACTCATCTTTGACAAAGCAGGAAAGAACATCCAGTGGAAAAAAGACAGTCTCTTTAACCAATGGTGCTGGGAGAACTGGACAGCAACATGCAGAAGATTGAAACTAGACCACTTTCTCACACCATTCACAAAAATAAACTCAATATGGATAAAGGACCTGAATGTGAGACAGGAAACCATCAAAACCCTAGAGGAGAAAGCAGGAAAAGGCCTCTCTGACCTCAGCCTTAGCCATCTCTTATTCGACACATCCCCAAAGGCAAGGGAATTAAAAGCAAAAATGAACTACTGGGACCTTATGAAGATAAACAGCTTCTGCACAGCAAAGGAAACAACCAACAAAACTAAAAGGCAACCAACGTAATGGGAAAAGATATTTGCAAATGACATATCAGACAAAGGGCTAGTATCCAAAATCTACAAAGAGCTCACCAAACTCCACACCCGAAAAACAAATAATCCAGTGAAGAAATGGGCAGAAAACATGAAAAGACACTTCTCTAAAGAAGACATCCAGATGGCCAACAGGCACATGAAAAGATGCTCAACGTCGCTCCTTCTCAGGGAAATACAAATCAAAACCACACTCAGATATCACCTCATGCCAGTCAGAGTGGCCAAAATGAACACATCAGGAGACTATAGATGCTGGAGAGGATGTGGAGAAACGGGAACCTTCTTGCACTGTTGGTGGGAATGCAAATTGGTGCAGCTGCTCTGGAAAGCAGTGTGGAGGTTCCTCAGAAAATTAAAAATAGACCTACCCTATGACCCAGCAATAGCACTGCTAGGAATTTACCCAAGGGATACAGGAGTACTGATGCATAGGGGCACTTGTACCCCAATATATATAGCAGCACTCTCAACAATAGCCAAATTGTGGAAAGAGCCTAAATGCCCATCAACTGATGAATGGATAAAGAAATTGTGGTTTATATACGCAATGGAATACTACGTGGCAATGAGAAAGAATGAAATATTGCCTTTTGTAGCAACGTGGATGGAATTGGAGAGTGTGATGCTAAGTGAAATAAGCCATACAGAGAAAGGCAGATACCATATGGTTTCACTCTTATGTGGATCCTGAGAAACTTAACAGAAACCCATGGGGGAGGGGAAGGAAAAAAAAAGAGGTTAGAGTGGGAGAGAGCCAAAGCATAAGAGAGTATTAAAAACTGAGAAGAAACTGAGGGTTGATGGGGGGTGGGAGGGAGGGGAGGGTGGGTGATGGGTACTGAGGAGGGCACCTTTTGGGATGAGCCCTGGGTGTTGTATGGAAACCAATTTGACAATAAATTTCATATATTGAAAAAAATAAATAAATGAAAATAAAAATGCAAAAACAGATGCAATTGCAAATGGATGCCATGGCAGCAAGGATGGATGAAGCAGATCAGGGAATCAGCAATATAGAAAACAACTTATGGAGAATAACAAAGTAGAAAAAAATAGGGAAACTAAGGCAAAAGAGCCAGATATAAGAATGAGAGAACTCTGTGCCTCATTAAAAAGAATAACATCCAAATCATAGGGGTCACAGAAGATCAAAAGGGAGAAAAAAAGGGTAGAAAATTTATGTGAGCAAATAATAGTGGAAACCTTTACTAACCTGGGAAAAGACACAGGCATCAAAATCCAGGAAGCACAGAGAACTCCCATTAGATTGAACAAAAAGCGACCATCAACAAGGCATTTCATAGTCAAACCCACAAAATACACAGATGAGGAAAGAATTATGAAAGCAGCAAGGGACAAAAAGTTCTTAACCTTTATGAGAAGACAGATCAGGTTCACAGCAGACTTATCCACACAAATTTGGCAGGCCAGAAAGGAGTGGCAGGATATATTCAATGTGCTGAATCGTTAAAAAAAAAAAAAAGAAAAGAAAAAGTAGCCAAGAACTCTTTATCCAGCAAGGCTGTCATTCAAAATAGTAGTAGAGATAAGAGTTTCCCAGACAAACAAAATAAAAAGGAGTTTGCAACCACTAAATGAGCCCTGCAAGAAAATTTAAGGGGGATTCTCTGAGGGGAGAAAAGACAAAACAAAGAAGACCAAAGGGAACAAAGACTGAAAGTACCAGAGAACACCACCAGAAACTCCAACTCTACAGACAACATAATGGCAAAAGGTCCATATCTTTCAGTACTCACTCTAAATGTCAATGGAATACACACTCCAATCAAAAGACATAGGGTTACCAAATGGATAAGTAAATAAGATCCATTTATAAGCTGTTTACAAGAGACCCACTTTATACCTAAAGACACCTTCAGATTGAAAGTACAGAGATAGAAAACCATCTATCATGCTAATGGTCAACAAAAGAAAGCTGGAGTAGCCATATTTATATCAGATAATCTGGACTTTAAAATAAAAACTGTAAAAAAAGATGAAGGGCATTACATCATAATTTAAGAGTCTATCCACCAAGAAGACCTAACAATTGTAAACATTTATGTTGCAAATGTGGTAGCACCCAAATATATCAATCAAATCATCACAAACATAAAGAAACTTATTGATAATACTACCATAATAGTAGGGGACTTCAAAACCCAACCTACAGCAAAGAACAGATCTAAGCAAAAAATCAACAAGGATTTACAATGGCTTTACAATGGCTTTAAATGACACACTGGACCAGATGGACTTAACAGATATATTCAGAATACATCATCCTAAAGAAGCAGAACACACATTCTTCTCGACTGCACATGGAACATTCCCCAAAATAGATCACATACTGGGACACAAATCAGTCCTTAACAAGTACAAAAAGAATAAGATCATACAGTGCATATGTTCAGACCACAATGCTATGAAAGTCAAAATCAACCACAAGAAAAAGTTTGGAAAGACAATAAATACTTGGAGAGTAAAGAACATCCTATTAAAGAATGAATTGGTTAACCAAGAAGTTAAAGAAGAAATTAAAAATACATGGAAGCTGATGAAAATGATAATACCAAAGCCCAAACCTCTGGGATGCAGCAAAGGCGGTCACAAGAGGGAAGTATATAGTAATCCAGGCTTTCCAAAAGAAGGAAAAAAGGTCTCAGATACACAACCTAACCTTACACCTTAAAGAGCTGGATAAAGAGCCACAAACAAAACCCAAAATAGCAGAAGATGAGAAATAATAAAGATTCGAGAAGAAATCAATGATATCAAAATCCAAAAAAAAAAATAAAAAAATAGTAGAACAGATCAATGACACCAGAAGTTGGTTCTTTTGAAGATTAACAAAACTGATAAGCCCCTAGCCAGATTGACAAAAAAAAAAAAAAAAAAAAAAGAAAGGACCCAAATAAATGAAATCAAGAATGAAAGAAGAGAGATCACAAACACTGCAGAAATACAAAGAATAATAAGAGACTATTATGAGAATTATATGCCAATAAATTGGGCAATTTGGAGGAAATGGAAAATACCTAGAAACATATAAACTACAAAAACCGAAACAGGAAGAAATAGAAAATTTGAATAGACCCATAACCAGTAAAGAAACTGAATCACTAATCAAAAATCTCCCTACAAACAAGTGTCCAGGGCCGGATGGCCTTCCAGGGGAATTCTACCAAACGATTAAAGCCATCCAGATCCAACAATAAATTAAAATAATTATTCACCATGATCGAGTTGGATTTATACCTGGGATGCAAGGCTGGTTCAATATCCACAAATAATCAATGTGATACATCACGTCAATAAAAGAAAGGATAAGAACCACATGATCCTCTCAATAGATGGTGAAAAAGCATTCGACAAAATACAGCATCCTTTCTTGATAAAATCCTTCAAGAAAGTAAGAATAGAACGATCATACCTCAAGATCATAATGGCAATATGCAAAAGACCCACCGCTAATATCATTCTCAATGGGGAAAAACAGAGCCTCCCCCCTAAGGTCAGGAATACGACAGGGATGTCCACTTTTGCCACTGTTACTCAACATAATATTGGAAGCCCTAGCCTCAGCAATCAGACAACACAAAGGAATAAAAGGCACCCAAATCAGCAAGAAATATTTCAAACTTTCACTCTTCACAGATGACTTCATACTCTTTTTGGAAAACCCAAAAGCCTCCACCAAAACACTGCTAGAACTCATCCAGAATTTCAGAAGTTGTAGGATATAAAATCAATGTACAAAAATCGGTTGCATTTCTATATACCAATAATGAAACAGCAGAAAGAAATCAAGGAATCAAGCCCAGTTACTACTGCACCAAAACTCATAAAATCTCTAGGAATAAATCTAACCAAAGAGGTGAAAAATCTATACACTGAAAACCATAGAAAGCTTATGACAGAAATTGAAGAAGACACAAAAAAATGGAAAAAATATTCCATGCTCATGGATTGGAAGAACAAATATTGTTAATATGTCAATACTACCCAAAATAATCTACATATCCAATCCAATCCCTATCAAAATAGCACAAGCATTCTTATCAGAGCTAGAACAAACAATCCTAAAATTTGTATGGAACCACAAGACCCCAAATAACCAAAGCAATCCTGAAAAAGAAAAACAAAGCTGGAAGCATCACAATCATGGACTTCAAGATGTATTACAAAACTGTAATCATCAAGACAGTATGGTACTGGCACAAAAACAAACACTCAGATCAATGGAACAGGATAGAGAACCCAGAAATGGACCCACAAACCTATGGTCAACTAATCTTTGACAAAGCAGGAAAGAATATCCAATGGAATAAAGACACTCTCCTCAGCAAATGTATTGGGGAAACTGGACAGCAACATGTAGAAGAATGAACCTGGACCACTTTCTTGCACCATATACAAAATAAATTCAAAATGGATAAAAGACCTAAACATAACACAGGAAGCCATCAAAGTCCTCAAAGAGAAGGCAGGCAAAAACCTCTTTGACCTCGGCCATAGCAACTTCTTACTGAACAAGTTTCTGGAGGCAAGGGAAACAAAAGGAAACATGAACTATTGGGACCTCATCAAGATAAATAGCTTCTTCACAGCTATGGAAACTATCAGCAAAACTAAAAGGCAACCAACAGAATGGGAGAAGATATTTGCAAATGACATATCAGATAAAGGGTTAGTATCCAAAATCTATAAAGAACATTTCAAACTCAATACACAAAAATCAAATAATCCAGTGAAGAAATGGGCAAAAGACATGAATAGACACTTCTCCAAAGAAGATATCCAGATGGCTAAAAGACACTTTAAAAAAATGTTCAACATCATTAATCATCAGGGAAATACAAATCAAAACCACAATGAGATACTACCTGAAACCTGTCAGAATGGCTAACATTAACAACTCAGGCAACAACAAATGTTGACAAAGATGCAGAGAAAGAGGGGCCCTTTTGCACTGCTGGTGGGAATGCAAATTGGTGCAGCCACTCTGGAAAGAAGTATAGAGGTTCCTCAAAAAATTAAAAATAGAACTAGTCTACAACCCAGCAATTTCACTACTAGCTATTTATCCAAACAATATAGGAGTGCTGTTTCGAAGAGGCACATACACCACAATGTTTATAGCAGGACTGTGGACGGTAACCAAAGTATGGAAAGAGCCCAAATTTCCATCCGATGATGACTGTATAAAGAAGATGTGGTATATATATATATATATATATATATATATATATATATATATATGATGGAATATTACTCAGCAATGAAAAAGAATGAAACCTCACCATTTGCAACAACATAGATGGAACTAGACTGTATTACACTAATTGAAATTAGCAGAGAATGACAAATATATGACTTCACTCACATGTGGAATTTCAGATACAAAACAGATTAACATAAAGGAAAGGAAGCAAAAATAACATAAAAACAGGGAGGGGGACAAAACATAAGAGATTGTAAATACAGAGAACAAACTGACATTGCTGGATGAGTTGTGGGTGGGGGGATGGGATAAATGGGCAAGGGTGTTAGGAGGACATTTGATGGGGTGGGCACTGGGTGTTATATGTAGGGGATGAATCACTGGATTCTACTCCTGAAATCATTATTGCACTATATGCTAACTAACCTGGATGTAAATTTAAAAAAAAAGTAAACATTATGAAAACTATATGCCATGAAATTGGACATCCTGGAAGAAATGGATAAATTACTAGAAACATATAAACTACCACACTGAAATAGGAAGAAATAGAAAATTTGAAAAGATCAATAAAAAGGGGTGTCTAGGTGGCTCAGTCAGTTAAGCATCCAACTTAGGCTCAGGTCACGATCTCATGGTTCATAGGTCTGGGCCCTACATTGGGCTTCATGCTGACATCTCAGAACCTGGAGCCAGCTTTGGATTCAGCTTCTCCCTCTCTTTCTGTCTCTCTCCTGCTTGTACTCTGTCTAAAAATAAATAAATAAATAAATTGAATTGGTAAACACATGCACACACACACAAACAAAACAAACAAAAAACTCCACCAAACAAAAGTTCAGGGATAGATAGCTTCACAGGTAAATTTTACCAAACAAACTTTTAAAGACAATACCTATTCTTCTCAAACTATGTTTTAAAATAGAAATGAAAGGAAAACTTCCAAAGTCATTCTATGAGGCCAGCATTACCCTGATACTAAAACCAGATAAAGACACCACAAAATAAATTCTCAAAAAAATACTGGCAAACTGAACCCAAAAATACATTTACAAAAATCATTCACAATGATTAAGTGAGATGTATTCCTGGGTTGCAAAGGTGTTTCAGATTTGCAAATCAATCAATGTGATATATTACATTAATAAAAGAAAGGATAAGAGCCATATGATCATTTCAATAGATGGAAAAAAAAGCAGTAGACATCCATTGATGATAGAAACCCTGAACAAAGTAGATTTAGAGGGAACATACCTGAACATAATAAAGGCCACATATGAATAACCCACAGTCAATATTACCCTCAATGGGAAAAATTGACAGCTTGTCTTGCATGGTCAGGAACAAGGCAGGGATGTTCACTCTCACCACTGTTTATTACCATAGTACTGGAAGTACTGGATGCCCTAGTCACAGCAATCAAACAAACAAAAAGAAATTAAAGGAATCCAAATCATTAAGGAAGAAGTAAAACTTTCACTATTTGAGATGACATGATACTCTGTACACAGAGTACTGTACACAGAAACTTGAAAAGACTCCACGAAAAAAACTGCTTAATGAATAAGCATTAAACTTGATGTAAGCATATAAAAATGAATTAATGAATAAGCATTTAAAAAAAACTGATAAATGAATTCAGTAAAGCCACAGGATCCAAATCCACATACAGAAATCTGTTGCATTTCCATATGCTAATAATGAAATAGCAGAAAGAGAAATTAAGGAAACAATTCCACTTATAACTACACTAGAAATGATAAGATACCTAGGAATAAACCTAACCAAAAAGGTGAAAGACCTGTACTCTGAAAAGTATAACACACTGATGAAAAAATTTGAAAAAGACACAAAGAAATGGAAATACATTCTATGATCAAGCATTGGAAGAATGCATATTGTTAAAATGTCTATACTACCGAAAGCAATCTACACATTTAAGGCAATCCCTATCAAAATAACGCCAGCATTTTTCACAGAGTTAGAATAAACAGTCCCAAAATTTCTATGGAACCACAAGAAACCTTGAATAGCCAAACAATATTGAAAAAGCAAAGCAAATCTGGAAGCATCATAGTTCCAGACTTAAAGTTATATTACAAAGTTATAGTTATCAAGACAGTATGGTACTGGCACAAAACTAGACACATAGATTAATGGAACAGAACAGAGAACCCAGAAATAATCCCACAACTATAGGTCAATGAATCTTCGACAAAGCAGGAAAGAAAATGGGAAAAAGTGTCTCTTCAACAAATCATGTTTGGAAAATTGGACAGCAACATGCAAAAGAATGAACTGGACCACTTTCTTATACCATACACAAAAATAAATTCAAAATGAATTAAAGACCTAAATGTGGGACCCGAAGCCATAAAAATCCTAGAGGAGAACACAGGCAGTAACCTCTTTGACATCGCATGTAACAACTTCTTTCTAGATAAGTTTCCTGGGGCAAGGGAAACAAAAGCAAAAATAAACTATTGGGACTTTATCAAAATAAAATGCTTCTGTACAGTGAGGGAAACATTAAAAATATTCCAAAAAGCAACCCTTTGGAATGAAAGATATTTGAAAATGATATATCTGATAAAGGGTTATATCTAAAATATATAAGGAATTTATAAAATTCAACACCCAAAAACCAAATAACCCAATGAAAAATGGGCAGAATACATGAAGAGATATTTTTTCCAAAACAGGCATACAGATGGTCAACAGACACATGAAAATATGCTCAACAGTTCTGATCATCAGGGTAATGCAAATCAAAACTACAATGAGGTATCAGTTCACACCTGTCAAAATGGCTAAAATCACCATGACAATAAACAAAAGTTGTTGGCAAGGGTTTGGTAAAGGAGAAACCTCTTGCACTGTTGAAGGGAATGCAAACTGGTGCAGCCACTGTGGAAAACAATATGGAGTTTCCTTAAAAAGTTAAAAAAAAAACCCTAGCCTATGATTCAGCAATATCACTACTAGATGTTTATGCAAAGAATATGAAAATACTAATTCAAAGGGATACATGTTCCCCAATGTTTATAGCAGCATTATCTCCAACAGCCAAATTTTGGAAATAGCCCAAGTGTCTATGGACTGATGAATGGATAAAGAAGAGGTGTGTATATATGCATACATACATACACACACACACACACACACACACACACACACAGTGTACACAATAGAATATTAGCCATAAAAGGAATGAAATCTTCCCATATGCAACGACATAGATAGAAGTGGATAGTATTATGCTAAATGAAATAAGTCAGAGAGAAAAAAATATCATGTAATTTCAGTAATGTGTGGAATCTAAGGTACAAGCCAAATGACCAAAGAAAAAGAGAGAGAGAGAGAGAGAGAGAGAGAGAGAGAGAATGAGGCAAACCAAGAAACAGACTCTTAACTATAAAGAACAAACGGATGGTTACCAGAATGGAGGTAGGTGGGAAGATGGGTTAAATAGGTGATAGGGATTAAGGAGTGCACTTGTGATGAGCCCTGGGTGTATATGGCAGTGTTGAATCCCTGTATTGCACACCTGAAACTAATATTACACTGTATGATAACTAACTGAATTTAAATAAATCTTTAAAAATAAATGAAAAGGCCATACAATCCAGTTGTTCCACTGTTGGTATTTACCGAAAGAAATCAAAAACACAAATTTGATAGGATATATGCACCCCTACATTTATTGCCGCATTATTTACAATAGCCACATATGGAAGTCACCCAGTGCCCATTGATAGATGAATGGAGAAAGAAAATATGGTACATATATACAATGGAATATGGTGCAAACATAAAAAACAAAAAAAAAAAGAATGGAATCGTGCCATTTGCTACAATATGGATGGGCCTAGAGGATATTATGCCAAGTAAAAGAAGTCCAACAATGAAAAAGAAATGCCACATAATTTCACTCATATGTGGACTCTTAAATACAAAACAAAATGAATAAACAAAAAGACCCTTAAATACAGAGAACCAGCTGGTGGTTGCCGCAGGAGATGTGGGTGTGATGATAGGCAAAATAGGTAAAGAGGATTAAGAGGTACAAATTTCCAGTTATAAAATAAATAAGTCATGAAGATGAAAAATACAGCATAGGGAATATAGTCAAGAATATTTTAATAATATTGTATGGTACAAATGGTGACTATACTTATATTGAGCACTGGGAAATGTACAGGATTGTTGAACCACTATATTCTACACCTGAAGCTAATATAAACTATATCACCTATACTTTAATAATAAATTAAAATAAATAAATAACTTATGGTAATTTTCAGATTCTGGAATATATAACAGAAAGAATTTATGCAGAAATATCTACATAGTGTATTGGTGTATGGTCAAATGGCAAAAAAGAAAACTGCAGATCAATATGTAGAGTATGATCCCATTTATGTAAATATAATGTTGTAATATGTAAAAATAATATGTAAATATAATACTAATGATGATAATCTGCTCCACAGATGAAATTGCTTGATTATGACATAGTCTAGCTGCCCTAGAATTGAGAAGGAAAGGGGAACATAGTGAGAAGAGGAGAATAAAAATTAAAAAGGGAAAAGGAAAAGGTAATAGAAAGGAGAAGATAGAGAAATTCACATTTTTAACTGTATATAATGAAAGAAAGGGAGCATAGTTCTTAAAGAATGTGAGTTCCAAAGAGTGTGAGTTCTGGAACAGACTGCCAGAGTTCATAGTGGGCCTCTGTACTTACTAGCCAGGTAATTATCAAATAGTTACCTCACCTCTCTGATCCTCAGTTTCTTCATCTGTAACATGGGGATAATAGCACCTTATTGGGATGTGCTAAATTAATCCCTGTAAAGCAGTTAATGACGGTTCTGGTACATAGTAATCACTCAATCAACATTAGCTGCTATTTTTTTAAATTTTTAAAAAATTTTTAAAAATGTTTTTATTTATTTTTGAGACAGAGAGAGACAGACATTGAGCAGGGGAGGGGCAGAGAGAGAGGGAGACACAATCTGAAGCAGGCTCCAGGCTCTGAGCTGTCAGCACAGAGCCTGACACGGGGCTCAAACTCAGACTGTGAGATCATGACCTGAGCTGAAGTCGGAGGCTTAACCGACTGAGCCACCCAGGAGCCCCTAGCTGCTATTTTTTTTTTTTTTAACCAGGCAGTGTGCAAAGTTTTCTGTAGATGATGTTATTAAATTGTTACAACGACCTGGATGTAGTCTGTGAAAGCTGAGTCCATTCCCACTTGTGCTGCAGTTGCTTCTGAGTTTTATCGTCCTCCTTTTATAGTTGAGGGAAACCAAGGGTCAGAGAGGTGATTTTGCTCAAGGTGCAGCTACATATTGATTATCTGATTCCAAAACCCAGCAGGCTCATTTAACTATTCCAGAGGAGGAAGAGAAAGAAAATAGGAGAGAGGTAGTGCTAAGTGATGGGGTTGGGTGATAGGGGACTACACTGGGTTTTATCTCTAGCAAAAGCCTGAGATACCTTTGGGGCCAATGGATAGCCTGGCCAGCAGGAGAGAAGGGTGGAGCTGAGCCAAGGGGGGAGGGATAAATGCCAGGTCCTGACTCACAGCACCCACCCGTCGTTCGTTCGTCCTCAGTGCAGGGCAACAGGTAAGAGTTGCTTTCAGCCTGGGTGCACTCTTTCTGGTCTTCTGCCCACCTCAAGGCTGCATACGCTGACTCTCTGGCCTCACTAGATCTAACTTTGTTCCTTAGAATCTGTCATTTTCTCTCTCACTTTTCTCTCTTTTTCTTTTTTCTCTTTCTTTTCTTTATCCCCTTCTCTTCTTTCTCTTTTTTTCTCTTTATATATTTTTTGGCTTTCTTTGGTCTTTTCCTCCCTTGTTTCCCCTCCTTTGTTGGTATTTAAGATCATTCACTTCACTTCAATTCTGACACTCTAGCTTTCTCTTAATTTTCCTTTGTCTGATTTCTGTCTGTATATTCTTCTCCCAATCTTTTTTTTTCTCTTTTTTTATACTCTGTATCTCTCAATCTCTGTCTGTATCTATATTCCTTTTCTTCTCTGTTTCCCAGAAAAAGGTCTTGATATTTATTCCAACAATTCTCCATTTCTCCTTCACTTTGACTCTTTCTCTCTGCTCAGATGATGGCAGAGCTCGACGGGTCAGTGCCTAGATGGCCAGAGGTAGGGAGAGAAAATTGAGGGAATGTGGGGATGATGGGAAGGATGAATTGGGTAGAGAGAGATTTGAAGGAACTGAGAATTGAATAATTAGCATAAAGGGGAGAAGGTGGAAGAGGAATGTTGTGTCACTATAAGGGCCCTATGCTGAAAGTCAATAGATTTGTATTCTCACCCCAATTCACTGTGAGACCCTAGACAAGTCATTCACTCTCTGAAAAGAGGGCTTGTCTTATGACTTCCACAACCTCTTCTGATTTTGATTTTGTGGTCTTCTAAATTTTTGTTTCTAAAAATTTCTGGTTCTATGATTCCAAGTATCTAAAATTCTCTATGATTCTTCCATGATGGTGGGAGGATACTAGGAGGGGAAGTAAGGCCTGATGCTTCCAATTCCTGAAGAAAAGTGATCACATCTCCTCCAAACTTAACTGATTCTTGCAAAGCAGGCAACAAAGGGGAAATAGCAAGTAATGTGGCAATGAGTGGTTTCTGGCTCTCTTCTGGGATAGAGTTGTGGTTGGCCCTTCTGATCTCTGGGACTAAAGATTGGTTGCTGACATGAAAGGGGATTTTAAGGTGCAGGGAACACCTTCAAGTAATAATATGTCACGTGGCCTGAAGTTTTACCATTATACCTTTTGTTAAAAGCATTGTTTTAAGAAGATCCTTGGCAAGGATTATCACACAATGGGTGCATAGTTAAATGAAATGAATGAATGAATGCTCACCCGTGCCTGAAATTCCACTACAATTAGAAATCTGTTCCTTTCGTAAAGGCATTTGTCAAAGTCCAAAATCATATGTCCCAGAAAGGGGCCTGTTAGTGCAGCAGAGGGGATTGATGTCTAGAGTCAGTCTTTCAGTCAAGAAAATATGTAGTAATATTTGAATCATAGATCCATAATGGTTAAGGTATCAGTCTCTGGAGCCAGATGACCTAGGTTTGAATCGTGCCTCTCCTACTAACTAGCTTGGTCACCTGGACAGGTTACTTAATATTTGGGGGCTTCAGTTTCCTCAGGTTTGAAATAAAATTGATATTAGTGTCTACCTCACAGTGTTGTTGTTAGAATTAAATAAGTCAGTGCATGTGAAGCATTTACAACAGTGTTTCACTATTAGGACCAGATGAAATCTATGAAGTTATCTAGTCCAATGTCTATGGAGAAATTGAGGCCCAGAGAAGAAAACTACAGAGCCCAAGTTCACACAGTATGTTGTAATAGGATAAGGACAAAAATCAGAATTGAGACAAGAATCAATTTTTGTGAACTAGTCTAGTGTATTCATGATGTGACTTTACTTGGATGTACCTTCACTTTCTCTACATAGAAAGTATAGAAAATAAAAATAATAGCTAACATATTTTTCAGTATTTAAAATAGGTACTGTTTTATATACTTTGTACAGATTATTTTGCCAAAACTTCACAACATCCCTGTGAAGTAAATTGTCTTTGTTATTATCTACATTTTACAGATATAAGATATAGAGAAGAGACATAACTTTTCTAAGGTCTCAGAGCTAGTGAGCGGTACAGCCAGGATTCAAAAATGTCTGGCTCCCAAAGCTGTGTTCTTAATACCCTAAATTGCCTAAAATACTTTCTTGATTTAATTTTACACACTACAGTCCCATGATAGATAGTGAAATGGAATGGAAACAGAGCTGAAGGTAACTAGACTATAAGATTATGGGTCATAAAGATGGGCAGGCAGAGTGAGGCTGGACAAACTTGAGGAAAGGAGTATCGGAACAGAGAAATTTGAATTGAAGCTTGAAAGAACTTGATAATTCAACAAATTCAAAGAAGTAGTCTGTATTTTCCCAGGTCACTCAGAATATCATTGTCAAAAGTCCCTTAGAGATGATGAGTGTATTGAATTTCTTTCATTTTTATTTTTATTTTTTTAATATGAAATTTATAGTCAAATTGGTTTCCATACAACACCCAGTGCTCATCCCAACAGGTGCCCTCCTCAATGCCCATCACCCACTTTTCCCTCCCTTTCACCCCCCATCAACCCTCAGTTTATTCTGTTTTTAATAGTTTCTTATGGTTAGGCTCCCTCCCTCTCTAACTTTTTTTCCTCCCCTCCCCCATGGTCCTCTGTTAAGTTTCTCAGGATACACATAAGAGTGAAAATATATGGTATCTGTCTTTCTCTGTATGACTTATTTCATTTAGCATAACACTCTCCAGTTCCATCCATGTTGCTACAAAAGGCCATATTTCATTCTTTCTCATTGCCAAGTAGTATTCCATTGTATATATAAACCACATCTTCTTTATCCATTCATCACTTCTCTAAAGAAGACATCCAGATGGCCAATAGGCACATGAAAAGATGTTCAACATCACTCCTCATCAGGGAAATACAAATCAAAACCACACTGAGATACCACCTCATGCCAGTCAGAGTGGCTAAAATGAACAAATCAGGAGACTATATATGCTGGAGAGGATGTGGAGAAAGGGGAACCCTCTTGCACTGTTGGTGGGAATGTAAATGGTGCAGCCACTCTGGAAAACAGCGTGGAGGTTCCTCATAAAATTAAAAATAGATCTACCACATGACCCAGCAATATCACTGCTAGGAATTTACCCAAGGGATACAGGAGTGCTGATGCATAGGGGCACTTGTTTATACCCCAATGTTTATAGCAGCACTTTCAACAATGGCCAAAGTATGGAAAGACCCTGAATGTCCGTCAACTGATGAATGGATAAAGAAATTGTGGTTTATATATACAATGGAATACTACTTGACAATGAAAAAGAATGAAATATGGCCTTTTGTAGCAATGTGGAAGGAACTGGAGAGTGTTATGCTAAGTGAAATAAGTCATACAGAGAAAGACAGATACAATATGTTTTCTTTCATTTTTATACACGGGGTGGGAGTAAACCATAATCCACCATTATTCCAAGGTAGGACAGGACCCTTCTTCCAATCTTGGGGGATTTTCTTCCCATTACATACCCCAATGTTGTTGTCATTATTGTTGTCAGTGTCGATGTTAGGAAAAGGAGTTTTCAAGAGCCTGGAACCTGGCCATTTTCTTTGCCTGCCTTTCCCTGGACCATCCACCCATCCTTACCAAATTTAGCCAGAGTTAGCCCCAGCCAGATGGTCAGAAATGATTCTAAAAAGGAGTTCCCCTCCTCTCCCACACCCTGGTCTCAACTTAGGGAGTGGTCAGACCCCAATGGTGATAAATACTGGGAGCTTTATCTGTGGTCTGCAGACTCAGCCCTAAGTGCTTTGGCCTTTGCAGGCAGGCAGGGGAAAGGGGGACTCATATCTCTACATATGAGGTAGGCATTAGATCCAATTCATTACCTACCCCATGAACTAGCCATAAATGCCTTACATTTGACAGCTGATGAAAGCTATGAACCAGAGAGGGGAAGTGGCTTTCCAAGAACATCCAACAGGGAGTTGGGAAGCTGAAATTGAAGTAGGGAAAGCTAACATTTATTGAAAACTTACTGTGTGCCAGGCATTGTTCTAAAGGCTTAACATGAGTTTCATTTAGTTTTTTCAATACCTTGGCCTTTCCCAATTTCAGGGCCCATAGTCCCTGCCCCACATACTGACCTATGTTCCCATGACAGCCTGTGAATATTGTAGAGAGAATATTCTTGGATAAACAAGGGGAAGAGATTGCTTTGTGAATTAGGGGGGGAAGGATGATACTCTGTAAGATATGAAGGAGGTTGCGGTATGAGGACAGGGCCATGAGTTCCTCCTGTTCATTTTTGCCTTCCAATATAAAGTTCTGTATACTGGAGGTGCTGCTACATTCTACTCAGTATCTCTTCTGGTGGTTCCAGGGCCTTAGTCTTTCCACATTCCCCCATATCTCTCCTATTGTCCTGTCCCATATTTTGTCTCACTGGATGACATTGGACCTCCAGTTTGCCCTTTTCCTTTTAATCTATTTCTCCTTTCATGTTCATTGCCTTTCTCTTTTGTATCTCTTGCCCCTCCCTCATCTTAATCCTAAACCCACCTTAACCACCTCGCCATCTGTATTCTTTGATCTAGTCTCTACTCCTTTCTCTCTTGCTCAGCCTCTCTCTCATCTCCCTCAGTGGGGTTGATTTCGTCTTCCCGTAACTCTTCTGTGTTTCTCTCCCTCACCCCTACTCTCTCTGGAGGCATTTCTCCTTTATCTTTGAACCCTGCTGACTCTCTGCTCCTACTGTATTCTCTCCTCTCCTGCTCTCAGTTTTTTTAGTCTTTGTAGTTTCTGTAGTTACTTCCATCTCTCCTCATGTCCATTTTATATCCCTCTGTCTGTCTCTGCCTATACCTCTGCTCTGTCACTCAATCTCTCTCTCTCTCTCTCTCTCTCTCATCTAAGTCTCTTTGCTTATCCTTTTGTATTTCCCATCATCTTTTTTCTGTTTTTTTTTTTTTCTGGATAAGTCCTCCTCTCCCTGTTCATATAACTACCCTATCCCTTTTCCCTATGTTGTTGATCTCTTTCTTCCCCACAATTTCTGTCTTCTTTTTTTAAAATTTTTAAATGTTTATTTATTTTTGAGGGACAGAGAGAGACATGGAATGAGTGGGGGAGGGGCTGAGAGAGAGGGAGACACAGAATCCGAAGCAGGCTCCAGGTTCCAAGCCATCAGTGCAGAGCCCAATGTGGGGCTTGAACTCACAAGCTGTGAGATCATGACCCGAGCTGAAGTCGGACACTCAACCCACTGAGCCACCCAGGTGCCCCACAATTTCTGTCTTCTAACTTCACCACTATCACTGTACCTTTGTTCTCTCTTACTTTCCTATTTTTATCTTTCCCAATCTCTCTTTTCTTCTGACTCTTCTTTCACCTGCTCTTCTTTTCTTTATTCCTCTTGAGTCCCTGTTCATTCATTAACTTATTCTTAAATTCAGCAAATAGTTATTGAATGCCTACTATAAGTATTTGGTTTCTTTTTTCTGATCTTCATTCTGTCCCTTCTCTTCTCTGTCATAGCCTCTGCCTCTTACATTATCCCATAGACTTGTTTCCCAGACCCTTTGGGTCTTGTTTTCATCTCCTTCTCTAACTGTCCTTTTCTAAAATCCAGTTGCAAGTTCAAAGAAAGCAAAATACCAGTCTAGTGGCACATGGCCTGTAGAGCCTAAAGCCCGCCTTTTTGTCCTATTTCCCTGAATCTACTTAAGCTGGTACCTGTGGTCTCAAACTCCTTTTCCCTTGGTGGCTGGGCCTGCTCAGGAAACACTCTAAACCAAGCCCCAGAAGCCCTGGCCAATGGCATCTGTCTGCATTAGCAGGCTGAATATTAACTTGGCTGAGGCTCATATTCTTAGAAAGATTTTTAGCCTTAAGTGTTATCAAAGAGTTGGTAAGTTGTCAGCTCTCATCCTGCCACACACAATCACACTTTAGTACTCCTCACCATCACAGAAGGGGTCAGTGGCAGTCTGAATCAGAATTCAGGCTTCCTGACCTTCAGCTGGAACTTTCCTTTATCACTTTGTCTAATGGTCATTGTCTTATTTATTCCTCCCTGATGCTCTATTGGTACATTTTTACATTGGGAAAAGTTCTTGCCATGGAAGGATGATAAGTACATCTCTTGGGAGGGCAGCATGCACTGGGTGGGAAGGATCAAACACAGGAATGACCCTTGGCTTTTGGCCAGGCCTTCATGGTAGACTCTCATCTCTTCCACATCTTCTGCAGGACTTCGGGCTCAGTATGGTAGCAGCAGTCATGTTGCTACAGTGCTGTCCGGTGTTTTCCCGGGGCCACATAGGCCTCCTGGGCAAGATGATAAAGACTCACCAGTTCCTGTTTGGTATTGGACGCTGTCCTATCCTGACCACCCAAGGACCAACTAGTTCTCAAATCCACCTTAAGGCAACCAAGGCTGGAGGAGGTAAGAAGTTTATGGAAAATTGGAGAGAATGTTTGAGTCCTGGAGACAAAGTGCCAAGTCATACTGGCCATCATTACCTAACAAATGGGAAAGATCATGTGAAAAGTGTCAAGGCAAATAAGTTAATCCCAAAATTCACCTGGGGTCTGACTTCTGCCAATATTTCTCACGAGAGTCTCACTCCCATCCTCTCACACTCTATATAATCCAGTCTTGCTGAAACTACTTAAAATTACCTGGATCAATTCTATTGTCTCAAGCTTCTGAGTCTTTACTCCTGTCAAATGACCCTCACCCATGCCCTGTATTACAGTATCTCATACTTCTCATGTGACACTTTACTTGAGCATCATCTATCTCCTCTGTGAGCCTTGTTTATACCTCCAGCCTGTCCAATTCCAATTCTGGGTCATGTCCACTCCCTCTTTTAGACTTTCATAGCCCATGTCCTCCCTCTCATTCCAGCACTGTTCATAATGTGTCTTCAGTGTATGCCATTTGTGCCAGCCTAGAAGCTCCTCTAGCACAGGGACCAAGACTTATCTATTTCTGTATCTCTATCATAGCCTGAGATAGAGCTTTGGGATATAGTAGGTTTCAGTAATCATTGTTAAACGTATGGTTGGAAATGCATTGCTACTTACTCTCTTGCCTTTGCATAGACTCTCCATCTTGGGCCAAGAGCCACTGTCCCTTTATGCTGTCAGAACTCCAGGATGGGAAGAGCAAGATTGTGCAGAAGGCAGCTCCAGAAGTCCAGGAGGATGTAAAGACTTTCAAGACAGGTTGGAGTCAAGTGCCACCTCATCCAGCTTCTACTCCTAATGCTTGAACTCACTTCATCACAGTCCTCAGCTAGGCTAATTCAAGGTCAGCTAGTACACATCCCATGATGGGAAGTCCAGTCTTTTCCAAAGGGACCCTAGTAGGCAATAGCTTAGACAGTGTAATGTACCCTCCCCAACACACATATGTGCATAGGCTCTTGTAACTTTTAGCTATTAGTCTAAAATGAGCCCTCTAGAGTTCTTCCTCCTCTATCCCAAGTGGCTAAATGGATCCCAACAGTTTGGGTTCCCACATTTAAGCAATACCCCTCTATGACAATCTGGATTTGCATGAAAGAATAAGTGCTAGAAGCAGATACATCTTTCAGAAGGGCATGAAGCCCAGGTCAACTCAATTGGTGCAGACTTGTCATATACTCTGGGTCTAAAGTTCTTTTTTGTCCAGCAAGAAAGTGAGATGGAGGATTAAAATGTGAGAGATGGCTAAGGTCCAGGAGGAGACAAGAGCCCCAATTAAGGGCCCTTGTTCCATTTTTATTAGGATCAGAAGGCTTACAAACATAGTGATGGACATGCACAAAGAGACAGTAAGTCTGTGAACATTAACTTATGGGCATGAGGGAAAGAGGGGTTTAAAGATAATACAGTGTTAGGGGTTTGGGTCAATATAAAACAAAATCCTGGTGTCAGGCAGATGGTTGTTAATGGCAGACTGTGTCTGTCTACCTTAGCTAGCCTAGGGGATAAGACAGATAGAGCATGCTACCTCAGGGTTAACAAGGCACCTTTCTTTTGCTAATTAGCTCTCCTCTGGGCAACTTCACCCAGTAGTGGTCTATAGCCCTATTTGCCTGTTTACCTAAATTGGTCCTTCTTTCCTGTGAAAGCAGCTTTTTTGGGGGGTGTATCCGCCCTGAATACCTAATCTTACTTACCTCACCTACCTTTGTATTGGGGCTTTTGCCCCGCCCTCTCTATACCTGTTTACCTAATCTTGTTTACCCAAACTTGAGTGTGAGCATCCTATGGCTTTATAATTCTTTATGCCTTGTTAACCCATCAGTGCAGGCTCAGGGAATTCCTAAGCTTATTCCCCACACAGACTATTTAAGATAATCACATTTGAAAGATGATCACAGTGTTGATATTTTTCATAGGCCCTTTTGGGATATTAAAGGTAAAACTTTCAAAATTGAATTTTAATGACATTCAGAAAAGAAGAGTATGGTACACTGTCCTGCATATACCTCCCAACTGCAAGATGCAGGGTGGCAGCCCCAGTTACTTAACCCAAGGGAAAATTCTAATGAGGAAAATATAACACCTTATAGAAGGTGTCCTGACACAGGTTTCCACTTAGGGAGATGAGTTGGGGCTCCCTTTACAGAATATTTCTTCTCTCTGCAGGCTTCTCTACTTCATAAACTTGAATTTTCATGTTGTATTGAGTTTTAAAAGGACAGCACATGCTTTCTTTTTTCTCCCCTCTCTTCATGGCCAATGAATCCCACACTCTGTCAGACCTGCACAGCTCCCTGGCCTCAACCAGCCTAAGAAATCCATTGTCCACTCTTCCGGAGCCAGAGCTAATTTCAGAAAAGGTCACACACCTGGTTCAGAACAACATGGTTGGTGAGTTTGATGAGGTGGATATAGAGAGGTAGGAATGTGGAAGGAGTGCTGAAGAGGCCTCTGAAATGATAGAGGAAATGTCAGTAAGTGCTTTGGAACCAAAGGGAGTCTAGGTTTAAATTTTAATGCTGGCACTTGCTGGATATTTGTGGTTTGGCAAGTAAGTCACTTCCCTTTAGTGAGATTTTAATACCTGCCTCAACAGGTTATCATGAGGAAGAAATAAAATTAGGTTTATGGAAATGTTTCTAGCTGTTTTCAAGGCTCTTTAAATACTAGGTTTACTCCTATTATTTCTTCTCTTTGCTTCCCTCAAAAACTCATCCTTTACTGAGAGCCTTTTCTTTTCCCTTTCTTGTATGTGTTTATAGTGTTTATATTAATTTTTCATAATGCAATTTGGCCTTTTTCTAATATAAAAGGAATATGAATCATTGTATTTTTCAACAGATACAGGAAAATATAAAGAGGGAAATTTAAATCACTCAGAGCACCCATTCACGATTACCTTTTTGTTATATTTTCTTCCAGATATCTTCCCATGACTGACCACACACACACACAGACACACACACACACACACACACACCACACCTCCTATGCTTCCCTCCATATGCATGTTTTTTATTAGGAATGGGGTTTTATTCTATCAGTTTTGTTATCTTGCTTTGTTTACCTAACAATATGTCATGGGCATCATTTCATGTCCCTAAGCATAGAGCTGCATAATAATTATTAATGGTTGAAATGTCTTCTGTAGCATGGATATACCATCAATTAAGTTAATCAAGCATTTATAATTCAGGTTATTATATTCAATTTTTCATTCAATTTTTCAACTTTCTTCTGGTTTATATTGTATGTTGGTTTTATGTACATATAAATGTACTCAATGATAATATATAGTATTATCTTAGACCCAGTATGGATATACTAGAGGTTATTTAGCTATTCCCCTATTGAGTTGTTTTTAGTTTTTCCTATTACAAACAGTGATGTAACAAGCAACGTTGAATATACTCCTCATGCACATAGGTAAGTTTTTTTCTCTAGGATAACATTAAGAGGTGAAAATTCTTAGGGTGTAAGGTTGTGTACAATTTCAGTATTAATAAATATTGTCAATTAGTGCTCCAAAGGGGTGTACCAGTTATCAAAGAGAGTATCTATATTCTCACACCCTCTCCAGCACTTGATATTATCAAACTTTTAAATCATTATCAACATGGGTAAAAATTTGATTTTGCAGTTTGATTTTCCTTGATTAAGCATCCTCTTCCACATTTATTGAATTTTCTATTTATATTCTTTGCCCATTTTTCTACTGGTGTGAAAAGTTTTCATAGTTATTTTTCAGAATTATTAAAAAATAAGTTCTGGGGACACCTGGGTTGCTCATTTTGTTAAATGTGGGATTCTTAATTTCAGCTCAGGTCATGATCCCCCAGTTTGTGGGACTGAGCCCCACATCAGGCTCTGCACTGACAGCTCAGAGTCTGCTTGGGATTCTCTCCCCCTCTCTCTCTCTGCCCCTCCCCCTCTCTCACAATAAATAAATAAATTTTTAAAAAATAATAATTAAAAAATAAGTTCTTGATGTCAATCATTTTTCTGTTAAAAATGCTGCAAATATTTCTCTAAGTATGTCAGCATTTGCATTTTAAAAACTCTTGATACATATCTCTAAACATCCCTACAGCAAAGATGTTACCAACTTACATCCCTACCATGTAAGTTGTCATTTGCAACAATCATGATTTCTGTCTCATGTATAGAGTTCTAGAGTTTAACAAATCTTTTGGCATACATTATGTCAATTTATCCTGAAAATAGTATTGCTCCATTTTGTACTAGTAGCAGTTTAAAAAATAAACTCTAGGTCACTTACTTGTAGGTCACTTACTTGCTGCAAAATCTTGGTAAAGTTACCTAAACTGTCTATGTCTCCATTTTCTCATCTGTAAAATGAATATACTAATAAAACTCTCCAGGGGCACCTGGGTGGCTCAGTCAGTTAAGCATCTGACTGTGGCTCAGGTTAGGATCTCACAGTTCCTGAGTTTGAGTCTCACATTGGACTCTGCTGACAGCTCAGAGCCTGGATCATGCTCCAGATTCTGTGTCTCCCTCTCTCTCTGCTCCTCCCCCACTTGCACTCTGACTCTCTCTCTCTCTCAAAAATAAACATTAAAAAATTAAAAAAAATAAACTGTTGTAAGGAATACATGAAATAATATTTATAACATCCCTAAGAGAAGGCATTACATGTAATAAGCACTTGTTAAATACTGGTTGTAATAATATAATTAAATATTGGCTATTACTATTACTATGACTACTACTACTACTACTATCATTGCAATAACATTACTATGTACCAGACATTAGTTTGGGTGTATTACATTCTGCTTGTCATCAAATGCTTACAATTCTGCAAGAAGATATTAGCCCCATTCTACAGATGAGGATATTAAAACTAAGAGAGCATTTATGACTTGCCCAAGGTCACATAACTAGGAAGTGGCAGAGAAATGACTAGAGACCAGATCTGTCAAAACTCTTTTTACTGAAGCTAGAAGTAGTGATTTCAGTAAGAAGGCTAACCTTAGAAAAAGAGAGGAGGCCATGCCAGGGGTAGGCAGCCCAAGTGATGTATGAATAAATTACTTGAGTGAATAAGCAAGTGAGTAAGCAAAGGGATAGTTGAATGAAATAGTGGAGAGTTACTGTGGTTCAGTAAGTTCATGACTTATCAAATAAATGAATAAATAGAGAACTGGAGAACTCAAAATCAACAGTGCCAATGAAATATGGACTAATCAGGAAGTAATTCAAAATGAATTATTTTCATCTCCATCTCTACTTCTGCAGGGAACGATGTTTTTGATTATGACCAGTTTTTCAGGCACAAGATCATGGAGAAGAAACAGGACCACACCTACCGTGTGTTCAAGACTGTAAACCGCTGGGCTGATGCATACCCCTTTGCCCAACACTTTTCTGAGGCCTCTGTGGCCTCAAAGGATGTGTCTGTCTGGTGCAGTAATGATTATCTAGGCATGAGCCGACACCCTCGGGTTTTGCAAGCTACACAGTGAGTAGTAAGATCTGGGCCATGAGCTGTGGGAACACAGGGAATACAGAGAAGAATCAAAGCCACACATGGGAAAGGCAGAGCTAGCAGTGGAAATCTGGGTTCTACCTACCAACCCTTTTGTTCATGGTCTTCCAGCATATCTAATCCTCAAATATGAACAATGTCAATCAACAAACCATGATTTCCAAAGTCCTAATTGTCCAGTTCTATGAGAAGATGAAAGGCCAAGCAAGTCCCACTTTCCATGAGCTCTTACTTTGGTTACAGAATGAGTATTGCCAGAGATAGTATGTGACCTCCTCTAGAAGGTCTTCCAAGCTGTTTACATTCAACCTAGCTTCTCCCTCCATCCCTGAATGCCATCAGCCTGAGAAGGAGGACCCAGGTGTCATCATTTTCTCCATCTTGCCCTCAACTTGATTACATAGGACATAGCTCATAAGGATCACTAATTCAACACTGTCCTCAATGAAGAGAAACCTGCTCAGTTCCTCAGTGCCTGACAAGGGTTTCTTTCCCCCTCTCCTTGTCTACCCTGTTTTCTCCTTGCCAGGGAGACCCTGCAGCGTCATGGAGCTGGAGCTGGTGGTACTCGCAATATCTCAGGTACCAGTAAGTTTCATGTGGAGCTGGAGCAGGAGCTGGCTGAGCTGCACCAAAAAGACGCAGCCCTACTCTTCTCTTCCTGCTTTGTGGCCAATGACTCTACTCTATTCACCCTGGCAAAGATCCTGCCAGGTAAGCCTGGGGCCTGAGTTCTGCTTATTGTTGGTATCCTGCAGTACAGCATGCAGCCTCACTGCCTTCATCACTTTTTCCGTCTATTATGAGTTCATTTCCTCCCATTGCCCTTTCTTCTTACCCGCTTTGTGTATCCTCAGAGCTGGATGACTATATCCTTCTCATTTCTCCCCTTCTGCACTTAAGCTGAAGACTACTACAGAGTAGTAGTGATAGTAGTGCCCAAACTCACAGATGGTTGACACCATAAATTTATCACCTCACAACTCAACTGGGCTCTTAACACTCATAAACAGTCCTATTATGTCTCCATACTAGCTTTTTCCAAACTTTCTTCTCTTTTAAAACCTGTGACTATCTTTTCTTTCACTCTTAGCAAATAGCCTCACATCTCACATCACACAAAAAAAGAAGCCACCAGACAGAAATTCTTTTAACTTACAGCCACCAAACCTACAAACATCTAATTTTTCATCTGCCCTTCTTTCATTCTTTTCTTTTACAATTTGAAGGCACATCTCTTCTGCCTAAAGCCAATCCCAGTGGATCCCATCTGGACCTAATCTTCCCAATCTCCCACTCTCTAGTTAATAATGTCCTCAACTCATATGCCTGTCATTCTATCACAGCTCCAATCACAGATGACTATAACTCTCCACCTTTTCCATGTCAATCCTAGGTGTATATAATTTCTCAGATGGGAGCCACTAAAAATTCATGGTACCCAACCTTTACCAGGACCTGTATGGTGTCTGGCAATTCTGTTTCTATGGTCAGCCCTCCAAGTCTCCAAAGCAGTTTTGCAAATCCCCCATTCTTCTCAGCCTTCCCACACTTCCACCTCACCTTCACCCATAGCAAGTGACTTCACCTCCTTCCTCCCTGAAAATAGAAGACCCTAGGTAGCAATGTCCTCAACTCCTTGACAAAAACTACCTACAAACTCAAACATCCCCACATGTCCTCTCACTTTTTCTCTCCTGTCACAATGAAAGAGGTGCCCTTTTTCTTGTTGACTAATCCTTTTTGCTGGTGCTCTGTCTCTTTCTCCTCTGCCTCCTTAGGAACCTTGATCTATCACTTCCCTCTCTCCTTGTGTCTTCAGCCTCTCCTCTTTAAACACGCTAATGTCTCTTTCATCTAACAAAATGTCCTCTCATCAGTCTCTAGCTACTGCCCTATCTCTATCCTCTCTATAACAGACAAACTGCTTGAGAGAAGTCTCCACACTTGCTATCTACTACCTTACTTCTGTTGATTCTTCAGCACACTGTAAACATCCCCACTACTTCTCAGAAACTTTTGTGAGATCACACATAACCCCAACCAAATCCAACCTCTTTGGGATTTTTTTCAGTGAACCTCCTCTTCAATCATTAGAATTAAACGTCTTTCCATTTCTACTGCCACCATCCTAGCCTAAACCAAAATCATTTTCTTAATTCACTTTTGCCCTCCTGTATTCTTTTCTTCATGGTAGTCAGAATAATATTTTTTTTTATGCAAACCTATCTTCATTACCCTTCTGCCAAAAACCCTGTAGTATATCCTTATTGTACTTAGGACCAAACCCAAACTTTTTATCATGGCTTCTAAAGTCCTCAATAATCTAGCTTCATTCTACCTCTTCAGCCTCATCTTTTGATAACGCTCCTCTCACTCTTTCATTCAGTAACATATTTATTTACTCACTTATAATTAAGTAATGTGTCCATCTGTTCATTCAAGAAATGTTTACTCAACATCTACTGTGTACTTAGCCTTATACTAAGTACCAGAGACAGAAAGATACAAAATTATCTGATATCTTTTAGTTTTGTTGATTGTTTCCTTCCCTGTACATAAACTTTTTATTCTGATGAAGTCCCAATAGTTTATTTTTGCTTTTGTTTCCATTGCCTCAGGAAACATATCTAGTAAGAATCTACGCCTAAGGTCAAAGATGTTACTGCCTGTGTTTTCCTCTGGGATTTTTCCTCTCACATTTGTCTTTAATCCATTTTAAATTTATTTTTGGGTATGGTGTAAGAAAGTGGTCTACTTTCATTGTTTTGCATGTTGCTGTCCAGTTTTCTCAACACCATTTCTTGAAGAGACTGTCTTTTTCCCATTGGATATTCTATCATGTTTTGTTGAAAATTAATTGACAAACAATTGCAGAATCATATCTGGGTTTTCTATTTTGTTCCATTGATGTATGTGTCTGTTTTTGTGCCAGTACCATACTGTTTTGATCACTATAGCTTTGCAATATAACTTAAGTCCAGAATTGTGATACCTTCACCTTTTCTTTTCTTTTTTTAAAATGTGTTTATTCATTTTTGAGAGAGAGAGCATGAGCAAGGGAGGGACAGAGAGGGGGGACAGAGGATCTGGAATGGGCTCTGTGCTGACAGCAGTGAGCCTGATGTGGGGCTCAAACTCACAGACCATGAGATCATGACCTGAGTTGAAGTTGGACACTCAACTGACTGAGCCACCCAGGTGCCCCTGCCTTTCATGTTCAAGGTTGCTTTAGCTATTTGTGGTCTTTTGTGGTTCCATACAAATTTTAGAATTGTTTGTTCTAGCTCTGTGAAAAATGCTGGTGGTATTTTGATAAGGATTGCATTAAATGTGTAGATTGTTTTGGGTAGTATAGACATTTTAACAATATTTGGTTTTCCCATCCATGAGCATGGAATGTCTTTCCATTTCTTTGTGTCCTCTTCAATTTCTTTCATCAGTTTTCTAAACTTTTCAGAGTACAGGTCTTTCACCTCTTTGGTTAGGTTTATTCCTAGGTGTCTTATTGTTTCTGGTGCAATTATAAATAGGATTGATTCCTTAATTTCTCTTTCTGCTGCTTCATTATTGGTGTATAGAAATGCAACAGATTTCTGTATGTTGATTTTGTATCCTGCGACTTTACTGAATTCATTTATCAGTTCTAAGCAGTTTTTTGGCAGAGTCTTTCCAGTTTTCTATATAGAGTACTATGTCATCTGCAAATAGTGAAAGTTTTACTTCTTCCTTACTCATTTGGATTCCTTTAATTTCTTTTTGTTGTCTGGTTGTTGTGACCTGGACTTCTAGTACTATATTGAATAAGAGTGGTAAGAGTGTACATCCCTGTCTTGTTCCTGACCATACAGGAAAAGCTCTCAGTTTTTCCTCACTGAGGATGATATTGGCTGTGGTTTATTCATATGTGGCCTTTATTATGTTGAGATATGTTCCCTATAAACCTACTTTGTTCAGGGTTTCTATCATCAGTGGATGTTGTACTTTGTCAAATGCTTTTTCTGCATCTATTGAAATGATCATATGATCCTTATTCTTTCTTTTATTGATGTGGTGTATCACATTGATTGATTTGCAAATATCAAACCACCCTTGCAAACCAGAATAAATCCCACTTGATCATAGCGAATTACTTTTTAAAAATATATTATTGGATTCAGTTTGCTGGTATTTTATTGAGAATCTTTGCATATATATTCATTGGGGATACTGGCCTGTATTTCTCTGTTTTAGTGGAGTCTTTATCTGGTTTTAGTATCATGGTAATGCTGGATGCATAGAATGAATTTGGAAGTTTTGCTTCCTTTTCTAGTTTTTGAAATAGTTTGAGAAGAATAAGTATTAGCTCTTCTGCTCTGCTCTGACATGCCATGAGCTTATGATTCAAACTGAAAATCTGCTAAGTATCTACCCTGTAACTATAAGCAGAGAGATGCTACCTGAAAGAGGTGGGATTTTATTTAGACCAGGGAGAATCTAGTATCAGTCCAAGTCGACAAGCATTCCCTGGGATAAACTCCTTTCCACGGCTTGATCTTATATATTTTGATTTTATATATTTAGACCCTGCCCTCAAGAAACTCTAGGGCTTCTTGGGAAATTAAAATTTCGTCCACCCCAAGATAGTGCCAAATCAGGGTTAGAATTGATTGAAGGGAAGGGCATAGGGGTCAAAATTTCAGGCAGGGTAGTCCTTTCAAGGGAGGAAGAGGTGTCAAAAAGACTTCCAGAGGAGAAGGAAGCAGAGCAGGATCTTCAAAGGGAGGGAGGGTTGGCTCTCTGCCCCTGTCAGGTCAGTCCTGAGGTTGAAGTAGAAATACCAGAACAGAAGCTTAAGAAATATGCCTCTGGTTCTTCAGGGTGCACGATTTACTCAGATGCAGGCAATCATGCTTCAATGATCCAAGGTATCCGCAACAGTGGAGCAGCCAAGTTTGTCTTCAGGCACAATGACCCTGACCACCTGAAGAAACTTCTAAAAGAGTCCAACCCTAAGATACCTAAAATTGTGGCCTTTGAGACCGTTCACTCCATGGATGGTATGTACATCATAAAAAACATGATGACAATAATAGCTGACACATATAGAATTTTTTATATGTCAAGAAAAATTATAGTATTTTACATGTATTAATTCACTTAATCTTCACAACAATTCTATGAGGTAGGTACTATTATTATTTCTATTTATTTATATGAGGAATCTGAGACATAAACAAGTAACTTGCCCAAGGTCATATAGCCAGTATAAGCTGAAGGATGGAGGCAGCTATTATACTGATCTTACAGGTTAAAAAACTGAAGTTCAGAGACACCACTCAACTTGTCTTGGTTGGATCAGTAAATTGGTGCCAAAGTATTTGCACCTAGTACATATGATTCCAATTCCTTCACATAATACTCCATTAGAAATGATGTGCATATCAATCACCCAAGTGTCTGGTTTCTGCAATGAAAAATTTTACAAACCATTGGCTGAGAGTTTTTGCAAGGTCTAGTATGAAGCATTGGAATCAAAATTTGTTTGCAAGTGAGACAGACCTGGGCTCAAGCCTCACCTCTGGCACTTACTGGTTCCATGCTCTTGGGTAACTGTTAAACTCCCTGAGTCTCAGTTTTCCCCAACATAAAATATTTGGTTGCAAGAATTAGAGACAATGGAAGTCATCCCATTTATTATGATCTAAGTAGAAATAAATGATCTTTACCCTTCTTCCTCTGATCTTCCCCTAACTAAAACAATGCTCAAATTGCTACCTATTGCTACTTTTTGAGCAGAATTCATGTGTTTTAGGCATCACCTTCTTGATTTATTAAAGAGAGATGCCCTCACTTCATTTCAATTTGTTGTTTTTCCAACTGAAACAAAGGAGAGTCCATAGTATTACCTGATTTAGCTTATATAAGTGCCATCAGCATAACGTAACTGTGATGCTGAAACAGCGGAACCAGACTATTCATGTTCAAATCCCAATATGACAACTTAATAGCTTGGGCAAATTTCTTAATTGCTCTGTGTCTGTTGCTTTATTTGTAAAATGGAGGTTATAATAGAGTAACTGTGAGAATTTAGTTGATATATGTGAAGAACTTAACTGTTGTGCCCACTGCAGTTCTACAACTAGCTGAAACTAGTCTAATTCATTGTCTTTAGTGGAAACCATCTTGGGATCATTTAACTTCCTTACATTTGCAAGTGAATGGCTCCTTATTTTGTTGGCAGAAACTGCTTAAACTATCAATTCTAGGGCTAAATTTCTCCCATTGAAATGATGCTTGAGTCATCTTACTCTTTATCTCAAGTTCCACTTCCTGTGATTTTCTTCCCTCATGTTGTCCCAAGAGTTGCTCACATTCTTTAATCCTGGTTTGGAGCCCCTGTTTTCACCTGAAGAACGTTCTTCTGTATTCCAACTGCCTGCACCTCAGCATTTTGCATATGGGGAAAGACAGAATGTATGAGTTCTTATATATGCAGAGTGGCCACAAAGTCTATATATGAGATTCATAGCCATTTGAAGACCTTATAAACAATTATAAGCATAGAAGATGTCTAGAATAACGTGGGAAAATGGTAAATCTGTATGAATAGTGAGAAACATACAGATTACTTCTAATTCTCTTTCATTCAATAAACTGAGATTGTGCCTGTGGGAGGGTGCCCTCAGGTAACAGTATTGACATAGATGAGAGAAACGCAATCCCACAGAGGCACAGAAAAGACAAGTGATAGAGGCACAAGGAAACTCAGAAAGAGACACAAACTTACAGAGAAAGTCTGAAGCAGAAAGAGGTAGACAGAAAGGGACACAAACAGCGAGATGGTTAAATTAGGGAGGAAGGGGAGGGAGGGAAGGAGAGAAAAAAAGAGAAAGATAGAGAAAAACAAAAGCAGAGACAGAAAAATGGAGACATAGAAATAACAATGGAAATGGTTATGGAAAAAATATAATGACAGAAATCCAGAAAGATAGAAACAAGGAGGACCAGTGAAGTATAAAGATATTGACAGGGATTCCAAAAGCACCTGCCTGAGTGAATGAATTGGATCTGAAATCAGGACGGCATTAACCTAGATCAAAAAGTTGCTTTTTTTTTAATTTATTAAAACAAAGGCATCATATGGGCCAGTGCAACCCTAAGTGAAAATACACAGACTTGTAGGAGGGAAAAAAAAATTGAATGAGGCTGGGAAATGCCTTGAACAAGAGGACAGATACTGTCAGAAGTAAAAAGTAGAGAGGTAAGCTTTGATTGCAAACTAGGGATAATACACACACGCACGCAAACACACACACACACACACACACACACACACACACACACCCTTTGAGTGGGAATGAGGTGGAAGCATTCAACACATTTAAAGAGGTTTGAAATAGTCCCGAGTATACACACCCTCATCCTTTTCCAACCCAAAGTAGTTATGGGTCACAAACCCTGGGGAAGGGTTGTAATCTCCTACCTCTATTTTCTCAGGTGCCATCTGTCCCCTTGAGGAGTTGTGTGATGTGGCCCACCAGTACGGAGCTCTGACCTTCGTGGATGAGGTTCACGCTGTAGGACTATATGGGTCCCGGGGTGCTGGGATTGGGGAGCGTGATGGAGTTATGCACAAGATTGACATTGTCTCTGGAACTCTTGGTGAGTGAGTACCTTGGGCTGCCTTTATATATAATCCAGAAACAAGGCCCTTGTAAGGCCCTTTCCTTCCTCCTCCCCAAAGCTATAAAAGATATTTGGGTAGAATTCACAGCTTCAGGCTATGGAACTCCTGGATTCCCTCCTTCCACTTCCACCCTACTGCAGAGATGCTGAGAAAGTCTGGGAGGGTTTTTCTAAAAAAAAAAAAAAAAAAAAAAAAAAAAAAAAAAAAAAAAAAAAAAGCAAGCTAAGCTGGGCCAAATAGCCAGGTTCAAGTCAGTACATGAAGAGTTGTGGTTCTAAATTCCTTCCCTACTCCAGCTCCAAATTTCATTTTAGTTCCACTTTTGGGCCTAACCAGCTAAAGGTCCCCACCCAGCTCCTGCCTATCTAGTCACTGCATATGGCAGACCTTGAAAGTCCTATCTCAAAGCAGCAGAATTATCAGTTATCGGTCTTGTCATGGAAAAGAGAGATAAGCAGAGGCCTGAGAAAGGAGTCTGGAGCTCCAGCTTCTGGTGCACATCCTTGTGTTACCTGGATATGATCCTATTCCTCTAGAGACTAATGATAGTCTCTGTGCATATCCTTCTTCTCCTTGTCTCCAGGCAAGGCCTTTGGCTGTGTGGGGGGCTACATCGCCAGCACCAGTGACTTGGTGGACATGATACGCTCCTATGCTGCTGGCTTCATCTTCACCACCTCACTCCCTCCCATGGTGCTCTCTGGAGCTCTGGAATCTGTGCAGCTTCTCAAGGGAGAGGAGGGCCAAGCCCTGAGGCGAGCCCACCAGCGAAATGTCAAGCACATGCGCCAGCTACTAATGGACAGGGGACTTCCTGTCATCCCCTGCCCCAGCCACATCATCCCTATCCGGGTGAGAGCCCAACCCTGACCATTGCCCTACTTACTTATCTCTTCTGGGACCTTCCCACACCCAGCAAATCAACATCCGCTCTTCTCATCAACTCTTTGCTTTCCTACTGTCCTTATCTGGAGCTTTGTTACCTTTTTGAAAAATTATCAGCCATTCTGGATTAACCACCTCTTTTTGCATTAGCTATAATCTCATGATTATTAGACTGTCCTGACCCTCACAATATTAGGTACCCATGACCTATAATTCAGTGTTTTTGAAATTATGGATCAAGACCATTAGTGGGTCACAAAATCAGTTTAGTAGGTTATGACTAGCATTGAAAATTTTTAAAAAACAGAATAGAAAATGTTGGAATACATCAAACATAGAGAAGGTATCATTTTGTGAGACATTTGTTTGAGGTTTGTATATGTGTATATGTGTATGTATAATACAGTCATGATGTGAAACATTTCTTAATAAGAATTGAAGTAAAAAAAAAAAGAAAATAAAAAATCATGGGACAAGAAGCTGTTTTGGATTCCCAACTATGTTTAAGAATTTACTGCCTTTAGAAATGAATTGCTACTTCTTAAATAACATCTATTTGTATATGTCAGTATGTCAGGGTGTGGTAAGGACACTTTTTATGTGACTGCTTTATGGATGAGAAAGAAATAGTCACTGCTCCTTGGACTAACCCAGTATTCCTTTTGGGGATATTGGGAAATATTGGGGATACTGAGAAAGACTATTTTGATATTTTTTTTTAATTAACCCAATGAAAGCACCACAGAGATAGTTTAGGGAGGGGGTATCTTCTTACCCAGAACCACCACAAATTAACATGCCATCTAGGTAAAACCAGTGTGCTTGCTCTGCAAACAGAATCAAGACAAGGTACCTAGCACCACCTCCATCCAAACCCCTTCAAATTTAATTGCTGCCTCTGAGAAACTCCTTAATAGAAAATCTGGAGCTGCCACTATAAGCCCCTTATGGAAAAAAACTGTCCAAAAATTCAGTGATGTTCATTGATGTGACTCCCTCCACCTGCTTAATGGAACTAGTTATTAGGCTAGCAGATACTGACAGGCTTTTCTCCTGACCCCAGGTGGGTGATGCAGCATTGAACAGCAAGATCTGTGATCTCCTGCTCTCCAAGCATGGTATCTATGTGCAGGCCATCAACTACCCAACTGTCCCCCGAGGTGAAGAGCTGCTGCGCCTGGCACCCTCCCCCCACCACAGCCCTCAGATGATGGATGACTTTGTGGGTAAGTTCTCAATATGGGTGTCTATAGCAGTCTCTTTGCCTTTAGCCGCAAGATCTGAAGAAGTTGAGAGAATGAATGCCATTCAGTTTAAAAGTTTATTTCTAGAATACCTATTGTGTGCCAGACCCTCTACTATGGTAATAAATGGATGAGAAATAGACCCATAGGGCTCTAGTTCAGTTGAGCCATAGTGGACACAAACAATGACTTTAAGGGGTGATCAAATTTCAACAAAGAGTGCATCAGGGAGTTGTGGGAGCAGAAAGGAGGGGCCTGACCCAACATGCGAGATTCAAGACAGGCTTCCTACTGAGGTAACACCTGAGCTGAGTCTTACAAGGTGAGTGGTATTGGACCAAGAAAAGAAAGAGAGTGTGGAACTGGTATTCCTAGCAAAGGGAAGAGCATGAAGAAAGGCAAGGTGAATAGTGGGAAGCAGCCTGAGATATATCAAGAACAATAAGCAGGTGTTACTGGAAAGTAGGGTAGTAGGAATGAAGTGGAAGAGTGTCAATCTATGAGGCTACAAAGACAACATAAGACAGAGAATGAGTTGAAAGACTTGTAGAACTACCGAGTAGGTTGAGTTGTGTCCTGAATGATGCCAGTTTAGTCAATTCACCTAAAGTTTACTGAATTCTCATTGGATGCAGTTTTTAGCATGGGGCCTGGCATAGAGCAGATGTGTATTCCAACTCTGTTGGGCAAAAGACATGTAGACAGGTGATGGTCTAGCAAAGGAGACAGACATAGACAGTACTGCTCCAGTATGATGAGCTCTAGCACTCCAGGAGCTGGAGGGAGAGTGATCACATAGGGCTAGGTAAAGTAGGAAGCATGAAGTTAGGAAGGCTTTGTGGGTGAGGAAGTCCTTGTGCTGCACCTTGAAGTACACGTGGTATAGTGTACGGACATTCCAGAATAAGGCAATTCCATGATCAAGGACCTAGAGATAGGAAAACAGAGGACATACATTGGCAACAGTCATTCTGTATGTCTGGAGCATAGGCAGTATTAGAGTTCAAGGAAGACAAGATACTTAGGTGCCATTCATTCATTTAAAAACACCAAATATGCTAGCCAACATCTATTAAGTACTTACATGTCCCAAGCACTGTTCCAAACACTGCATGTATTAACTTACCTAATACTCATGGGATAGAGATGCTATTAGCATTTCCATTATATATATATATATATATATATATATATATATATGATACATATATATATATATATATATGGAAATCAAAGCATATATATGTTTCCATTTCCATTATATTTCCATTCCATTTCATATATATATATATATATATATATATATATAATACATATATATATATATGGAAATCAAAGCATAAAAATATATAGTAATGGGTCTAAGATCACACAGCTACTAGATTTGAACTGGGGAGTCTGTCTCTACTTCCATTGCCATAACCACTAAGTCTACTACCTCAGCTGATGATCCAGAGTCCTGGATCTTTTGCTCAGTCCTCTAAATTGTTCTGGGCTTCAATTATAGAGTCCTCAGTACTCTCGGTTCTCTGAGTGTCCATTTACGCTGAGCTTTTGCAGGAAAGATATATGAGAAGCATCTACGATGACTCCACCAATCTTTCAATCCCACAGCCGACCCTTCCTGAAATCCTGCAACTGGTGTCTATAGCCTAATCTGTTTTTTCTATTGCCAGTTTTTTAGTATGTCAATGTTATTTCTTCCTAATTATTCTGCTTCTCTCTTGATCCCTAATTTCTTCCCTATAATGAGCATCAGAGGGGTTTTTGTAAACATTTGACTACCTCTCTTGCTTAAACCTCTTCATGTTTCCTATTTGCCTAGACTAGAGCAGTGGTCTCCAATGTGAGGTATACAAGATGATCCATAGGATGAGCAGGGCTATTAGAATCTTGTGTTTACCTTTTATATCTTAAAAATAGGAAATTAGGCATTACTGATATGGATCTTTAACATATAGACTGACGATACAAGTTTCAGTATATAAAAAATATACATAGATTGAAGGTATGTGCTAAAATGTTTGTATTGATAGAATGTACACTCCAAAATTTGGAGACCACTGGCATATAGAACAGTTGAAGCTCCTTGGCATGACCTTCAATGGCTTCAACCTGGTGATCTCTATGTCCTCACTTTTTTTCCACATGTCTTTTATTTCTGTAGTTACACTGAGTGACTTATAGTTCCCTCAGTTTGCTCTACTTTCTTACCTCTGGTGCTTTGCCAATTATGCTCCCTTTTAATAGGAACGCTCTCCTTCACTCTTCCCTCCGGCTTACATCCTTTTACCTTCTAGACTTAAATCAGCCATCTTTTCATTCATTCTTTCAGCAAATATTTATTGAGTATGGGAGTATGTACTGTTGCTAGACACTGTTCTAGGTGCTGGGGATATAGCAGTAAACAACAGGTGTACAATAACTATCCTTCTGGAGACTATATTCTAGTGGAAGGAGATAGTCAAAAAACTTTTAAAAATAAGTAATGCATTATAGCATGGTACTTTTAAGTGTTATGGGAAAAAAAAGCAGGATAAGGGGATAAGAAGTGCTTTTGGGGAGGAGTTAGTTTGGAGGGTTGTAGCATTAAAGTGTTAAGGGTAGAGATCATTGAGGTGACATTTGAACAAAGCTATGAAGGAAGTGAAGGAATTAGCTGGGTAGATATCAAAAGAAAGGTCATCCAGGCAGATGGAACAACATAAGGCAGGGAAGACCCAATCACAGGAGTATTTCCTCTGTACTTGAGGAACAATAAAGAGATGAGTGTAGATGAAGTGGTATAAGCAAGAGGCAGACAGAAAAGTGGGTGAGGGGAAATGTGAGGCCAGACTGTGTAGGGTATTGTAGTCCAGTGGAAGGATTTTGGCTTTAACTCTGAAATAGACAGTCCTTTGAAGGATTTGAGCAGAGTGACATAGCTGACTCACATTTTAATAGAACTGGTCCAACTTCTATGTTGAGAATAGACTGAAAGGGAGACTGAGTGGAAGCAGAGAGATCCATTTGGGGGCTACTGTAATAATCCAGGTAAGAGAGGATAGTGACTAGGACCTGATGATGGCATTAAAGGTGATGAGAAGTGTTTTAATTATTGAAGGTGAAGCCAGTGGTTACCTGCTGGCCAGTGGTTACTTGCTAATAAATTGGATGTGTGGTAGGAGAAAAAGAGAAAAATAAAGGATGGCTCTAAAATTTTTCAAATGAGCAACTGGAATTGCCATCAACTGCGAGATGGGTAAGGTTGAAATTAGACTTGATGGAAGGTAGGGAGATAATTAGCTCAGTTGTGTTCATGTGAAGTGAAAAATGCTTATCAGACACCCAGGTGGAAATACAGAAAGAAAATTGGATATACAAATCTAGAATTCAAAAGGGTCTGGGCTGAGTTGAAATGTTCAGAATTAGCATATAAATGGTATTTAAAAGCCATGAGACTAGACAAGATCTCCCAGGGAGTAAGCATAAAAACAAAGCCAAGGATAGAGCCCTGGCACACACTTGAGGCACTTCCAACAACAGGGTCAGGTTCTCTCCTCTGGGTTCCCACCCACTCCAG
Source organism: Acinonyx jubatus (assembly GCF_027475565.1). Lineage (NCBI taxonomy): Eukaryota > Metazoa > Chordata > Mammalia > Carnivora > Felidae > Acinonyx > Acinonyx jubatus. Next base: position 46,774,538 of record NC_069389.1, on the reverse strand, counting down.
GAACTCCCTCTGCCCCAGGCTCCCAGGTCACAATGATGACACTGCATCATTACTGTCAGTGTTAACTTATCAGGCTGAGTTTCCAAGCAGATGGATTCACTTCTTAGGCCACAGCATGTCCTGTACTTACAGAGTGGTCCAGACCAGGCCAGTACAGCTTTAAATTGTGTCAAATGCTTCCCAATCTTTTGTATATAACAGCACCCACACACAAATGGTAACATTCATAGCACACAATGGAGCAAACAGAAGAGGTTACTTCTGGCTCCAAGATATCTGAGAGGTTTGAGGGGATCATTATCTTGGCACATCTGTATTGTGACACAGGGATTAAGACCTAGTCTAACCAATTCTTTCCTTCCCCACCTCCTACCACCTTTAGAGAAGCTGCTGGTAGCCTGGACTGAGGTGGGGCTGCCTCTCCAGGATGTGTCTATGGCTGCCTGCAATTTCTGTCACCGGCCTGTGCACTTTGAGCTTATGAGTGAGTGGGAACGCTCCTACTTTGGAAACATGGGGCCCCAGTATGTCACCACCTATGCCTGAGAAGCCAGCTGCCTGAAAGCTCCACCCCATCTGCACTTCACTTCGGACTGAGCCTCCTCCTATCCTCTGCTTTATTGTGTGCCTCTAGCTGACTTCAGTCTAAAAATAAACAAATAACAAACTGCAGCATTTGTAGCCCTTTATTAGACAGAAAACTGCATATCTGACTCCTTCAGATGAGTGGCAGCGCCATGAGGAAAATCCAGGGACTGACTGACTCATTAATGGTAGACCTGGACACAATAGGCCCATGTAGCCCCTGAAGTCAGGAGATAGAATCAGCCCTAACTGAACTATCTGGAAGAGAGGAATAGTTCCCCAAAACTTTGGAGGTATTATCCAGCAGATAGAATGGATGTCCGCTTTCTTTTCCATAGTACCTTGTAGAACAGGACTTACCAGCTCTATTTTCCAAGGTGGGAAAGAGACTTGGCTATAGCAAACAACTTTTTCAAGGCGATGCTCCCAATCTTTCCAGGCCATAACACACAGAAAACATTTGCATGGCACTCCTGGGTGAACTAATGACACCACTTGCTTAGGAGGCAATCTCTCCTGACATTTGTGCCCTGCTTGGAAACTCTAAGGCCATTTCTTTCCACCCTATAATACATTTGTGGCAGCTGTGGAACACACCAGTTGGGAAGTGCCAGTTTAAGGCTACACAATCCACCTGAGCTTTCTAACACACCACACCCACCTCCCTTGCTGATCCAACATCAGCAGTGCAAGGAACCCCTACAATTCAACAGAGCACCTTTATAGTGAATACCACTCTTCCTTCCTCCCCTCTCTCTAGGAGTTGTATCATCAGGCTACAGGCCGCTGGGAAATCCAGTGTTGAGATAATGTCTCTAACTCAACTTCATGGAGCATATCCAAATTGTGTACATGACATAGTATGCTAAAATAAAAACAGACTTTATTTAGGCACAGATATATTTGTCAGCAAGGAATAAAGGGGTTTAAAACCAACTTTCTACGGCAATTGGTTCCTGTGTACTTCTGACAGAAAGGTGGGAAGTACATTGGGGAATTGGGTCACAGCAATAGGGCACAAACAAGTAGCTCACCAATGAGGAGGAGCTAGGCAGGAAGAAGAAAGAGTAAGAGAGGCCTTAAAGAAGGAAGAGGAAGAGAAAGAGGAAAGGGAAGGGTCCTTGAGGAAAGTGGAAGAAGAGGAGGAGGACTTGGGGGAGGAAGAGGTAGCCTAGGAGGGGGCTGGCCTGAGTATGTACAGGGTTAACCATGATAGATATCCCTAGGCCTGGGTTGATTCAGCTGGGCCTGCTCCAGAGAAAAAAGTTGCAGCGGGAGGAAGGGTCAGTGGGAGGACCCTGGGGCCTGGCACAGATATAGAAGTGGCGGCCCAGGTTGGGTCCTGGCTTCTTCACAGTTCGCCTCACACATGGCTCCCTGTGGCCCCTACAGAGGGGCATGGACAAGGGCCCCCCTAGCACAGACTTCCAAAAAGAGGTCCGTATCTCCTTCTCATCCTTGGCCTCTGAAGCACTGGCCTGCCCCTCTACCACTTTGGCCATCACCTCCTTTTCTGACGTCTTTGGGGTCACGAGGGCACCCACACTAGGAAGTTCCAAGTTAGGAGAAGCTTGGGGATGGCTGGAAGATGGCTGGAAGTAGCTTGTCAGGTTTTTTTGGCCTCTGCTGGAGCCAGCTTGACTTGGCCGAGGCCTGGTTGAGCGCACACGAGCTTTGTTTTGGTGCATCTGTACCTGGGTTTTATTGTTGAGTTTCAGTGCTGAATGCCTGAACACAGGATCTTTGAGACGAACTAGGAAGCGACGGATCTTGAGCTGGGTGCCTGCAAACTCAGGGAGGAAGCGGGTACACAGAGGTGGGCACTCTTTTGCTGGCACAGAGGACACACTCAAGACTGCACCCACAGGGCAATGGTCAGAACCCATCACCTCAGGCAGTAGGAAGGAGTCCTGGAAAGTGTCTATTACCAGGGTCCGGTCCCCCAGCACATAGTCAAGCCGGGAGCCATAATTCAAATGCCGGGCACCACTAACTGCTGACCAGCAGGTGAATGCCCCCTCCTGCTTTGGCTGGAAGCAGCGGTAGCTATCAATGAATGGCCCCACATGAGACCCAGTCTGGCATCCCAGGCTACTGAGCAAGCTGTCCATCCACTTGCGCCCTGGGTCCTCTTCAAAGCATTCCTGGCAAAGGGGAAAGAGGAAAACAGGCAAAACTAGATGCCTAGACCTGGAAGAGACTTAAAACCAACTGCTTCATTTTTCAGATGAGAAAACTTGATTGTTCCAAAGACTAATACTCATGGTCACACAGTCCAGAACTGGCAGAGCTGGGATTCAATTTCCATCCTTACTTATTTAAAAGCCCATGTTTGTTTTTCCTTCTGTATCAGGTTACATTTGCCTTGCATTGATCCATAAATGCCAAATCTGAAAGCTTGTTTGCTTAATCAAAGCAATTCTCAAACTGCTCCCAAAAGGATGGAAAGCAGAAAGCTAAAAATGGTTACCTCTAGGAAGTAGGACTGGGATTAGGAGTTAAGACTGTTACCCTTTTCATTTAAACCCTCTGGAACAATTTGTCTTATCTTGTGTGTGTCAGAGGCCTCACAGACCATCTTCCCACTACCCCACCAACTCCTCAGATGAGGAGCTCCACAAATCTATGCCTAAGTATTTCCTTTGGCTCTGATCCCCAACTCATCCATCCATCCAATCCCCCTGCCCACCCACTCATTAAATGAAAAACGTTCAAAGAACACAGATTATTTGCCAGGCATGATGCTAGGGACAAAGTAGAAACCTGAACTCATCCTGAAAAGTGATCTAGAGCTGGGAAGTGAAGGCTGAGCAAGAGCAAGCCAGGCAGAGGGTGTTATAAATTGAGAGGGCAGCCTCTGTAATGGGCCTCTGGAGAGAGGGAGCAGTGTACCCAAAAGACTTGAGGGGAGACCAGACTGGGGACCAGCAGACCAGTAGGATAACTATCATAGTCCATGCAAGCAAGAGAGGATAAACACTCAGACTAGGGTAGGGCCTGAGGAGACAAAGAGAAATGAAATTAAGAGATGGTTTGATACTAAAGTCAATAGTACTCACTGATCAATTGAATGTGGGATGGGGGGATAGAAAAGAACAATACTAACACAACTCCCAGACTTCTGGTTGGAGTAGCCAAGGGGATAATGGTGCCATTTAGGGAGATGAAGAGCTGGGGCACCTGGCTGGCTCATTTAGTAGAACGTACGACTCTTGATCTCAGGGTCTTGAGTTCAAGCCCCATGTTGGGCATGGAGCTTATTAAAAAAAAGACTAAAAGAGCCAGTCTTTTAGGAAGTGGACATATTCTGCTATTTTGGAAAGTTTGTGCTTGTCATGTGACCTGGTACTATTAATTCTCTTTACCTAGAAGGAAGAAGAGGTGCACTTTTGAGATCTGCAATAGTTCTGAACTAAGAAGAAAAGGTATAAAGTTATATAAACTATCTCAGGAAGCAGAAAGAACAAACTGAGTAAATGCCTGATGAGGAATAAGGTAGGGAGGGACCAAAGGCTTTGTAATGTACAGTCTTCCCCACCACACACAACCACCACCATTCTTTCATTATCTCATTTCTGTTCATTTTCCCAGCTAGAAGCCACATCTATGTTTATGTGGCTCTTCTGCAAACTAATCAAGGAATCTTCCTACAGCCCCTTCTTTGAGCCATGCCCAATACTGAGTTGGACTATGCCAGCATAAATTACTGATCACTCCCCTTTATAAGGCAAATTGGGAACTGGCTTATAGATTCTAGTCAAGCTTGACTGTACAATAAAATCAGCCTAGGACCTTTTAAAACATACTGCTGCTCTGGCCCCACGCCCAAAAGATTCTGATTTAATTGGTCTGGGTGGCACCAAGATATTGATACTCTTGTAAAAGTTCCTCATTCTAATGTGCTATCGGGGTGAGAACCATCGGCCTAGAGGCACTCAGAGATGAGACATTCATATAAGAAAAAAAGACAGAATGGTACAGTGAGAAAGACCAAAATGAGAATAACTTTTGCAATGGACTGAGAGGAGATGATCTGTCTGCAGTGGATGGAGTGTGTAGGAGTACTGAGGATGGAAGTGGAGACTGGGCACAGACCAGAAAAAGTCTTCAATGCCAGGCCTAGATGTTTTCTCTGCACTGAACAAGTAACAGGGAGGTATTGAAGGCTCATGAGCAAGAAACCAGGGAATATTAGGGAAATGATCAAGGCAATGTAGAGTTCAAGGACCTTGAAATCTGGCCCCCAAAGGACTCTCCAGCCCCATCTCTGGCCACTCACCTCCCTTTCCATGTCACTGCCTAACAAGAATGGGACTTGCAGTTCACCATGCACACCAGGCAAATTCTCACCTTGCAGCCTTTGCTCATGCTAGAATGCTTTGCTTTCTTCACCCCAAAGCTCTGTTCTACTTATCTTTTAAAATCCAGCCATTTCCAGGTGCCTCTCTAATGTCTATGTTGGCTCAGGAATCCCATTTCTCCAGGCACGCCTAGACTCCTGGCCTGCCATCTCTGCTTCAGCCTGAAGACACCTTTCTGTAATTGGCTGTTCATATGTCCATAGCCCATCACCATGCTGAGCCCTCTGAGGGTCCAAGAGCCAGTACTGACTGGTAACTGAGTCCCCAACACATGGCTCAGGACCAAGCCAAGGGCAAGATCAGTAATGTCTTCTGAATGAATAATCCTCAGTGCTTTGAGAATAGTATTTCAAACTAAGCTCTGCTTTTCCATGAAGGAAGCTATCCTTGGCCCCAAAATCCAGCATTGGTTGGTTGGCTAAACAGAAACCCAATCAGAAAAAAAAAAAGAAAAAAAGAAATGAGGCAGGGGCCTAGAAGAGCCTTACCAGGTTGACTGCATCCCAGTGGTCAATGGGGCGGTGGGCTGTATTCAGGTCACCCAGAATGATCACATGGCTGAAAAACATGATATGGGATTATCAACTAGACATTCAAGAAAGGGAAGCAATAGTTCTGGCCCATGTACTTTCCCCTGGGCCCAAGAGCTCAGATTGGCCACTTCCCACCTTGAGGCCAAGGTGGGAACCCACAGCAATGCATAGCAGCCTACCTCTCCAATCTTACCACAAGATTACCACATTTTATGTCTGACCAACCCAATTCTGATCTCCAAAGATGACATCATTCCTTATTTGACACGATTGTCTTACTGATCTCTACCTAAGGCATCTTTCTGGTCCTTCAAAGTTGAGCTCAGGTACTACTTCTTTTAGGAAGCAACCCTTGATTACTCTAAGCCACCCTCACTTTCCTGTCCTTCCCTGGGACAAGACTTTTCATTTGCTTCCAGGCACTTTTTCTTTGTCTCATTCCATCCTTAAAATTATTCTGTGAGGTAGGAATTCATACATTCACTTAACAAAAGAGAAAATAAAACCAGAACTAGACTTGGGGCTCATAGTGAGTAAAAGGAACCAGAATAGGTGCTCAGAGGTATCTGAGAATAAAACCCATATTTGTATCACTTTTTCTGGTCCTTACAGCTCATACAGAGCAGGGCCCATTCAGGTAGGCATGCTGGTGTCTCCATCTAGGCTTTAAAGGACCTCAAAAGACAAAGACCCCATATTCCTTCCAATAAAGCTTGACACCTAAATAGGCTGTGTACCTAGAACAAGCTCAAGTACTTCCCAGGTTTACAATACCTGCCAGCTGCCAGGAGGGCTTCTGCTCGGATCTTCAGCAAACTATAGAAGCGCATCTTAAATGCTAGCCGCTCAGGTTTCCCAGGGTCCGCGTGGGGGCAGTACACGTTGATTAGGGTCAAGATCTTCTCTTTCCCTTCCCATGTGCTGGGGAGAAGAGACCGCCCCCCAGCCAAAAAGGTCATTTCCAAGCTTTCCCTCCCCATACCATGTGGATTCCACTTAATGACTGTCTGTGGGATGGATGTGAAGAAGGCAACAGAAAGACATGAATGGGCTGGCATGCACAGGACATGGGGACTGACTACAGATAAGGCAAAAGAGAGGGGCATCTAGAATGACCCCCAGGTAAACCACATGATGGTGCTGCCATTCACAACAAGACACCCAGAAAGAGAGCAACCTGGGAGTGATGAGTTGCCAAGTTGCTTTTGAGGTGCCTGGGTAATAAGAGAGCTGGACCTCCTGCAGTTCCCCACTGTAGAGATGGGGAACTCAAAGCTCAGAAGGGGACATGATTGGCCCAACGTCACACAGTGAATAGCCCAGATAGAACTAGAGTCCAAGAAAGGCAAATTTGGGAAGTTTTCCATGAGTACATGTTTTTTAAGGCAAGCCTCAGAATCACCATACTCAGAGTAGAAGCAGCAATGCTCAGTGACAGGGGGATGTGAACTATTACCGGATTTTGTGCTGTGTGAGAAGGGCCCGGCCCTCACTATCCAGAGCCCGAAGCTCCTCCTGGGTGAATTCATCCATGTTTCCATAGCAACCCACGTCCCCCTTCTGAGTGGCAAGTAGGCCACTGAGGCCTTCTTCAGCAGCCACAGGGGTAGCGCTGTCCTTACAGAAGGTGGCTACACCTGGAGACAGACAGGGTACTCTGAGCAGACCTAGAAGCCAACAGCCTATTGCACAGCTTGTTGTCCCCACACAGGTCACCTTAGACATCTTCATCAAGTGTTGCTGTAATGACAACCCTCCCAACTCAAGGGCCATGGATGGCTCCAAGAGCCCAAGGCAACTCTACTCAAACCATGGAGTCTGAGTTCCTTCATCTAAAAAAGCCACAGAATTAATAAGTTAATATTCTAAGTGTTTTACATGGACACATGGTAAATACCCAAAAAGTGTTAGCTATTATTATTATCACATGGCCTAATTTGTTTAATCCTTGTATAGGCATACCCCAATAGATTGTGAGTTTAGTTCCAGACCACAATAAAGCAAATATTGTAATAAAGCGAGCCAAATGAAATTTATGGTTTCCCAGTGCAGATAAAAGTTACGTTGTTACTATGCTGTAGTCTATTAAATGTATAACATTTTGTCTAAAAAAATCAATGTATATGCCTTAAGTAAAAAATACTTTATTGCTAAAAAGTGCTAACCTGTTAACCTGAGCTTTTACCAACTTGCAAGCAGTGATCACAGATTACCATAACAAATGTAATAAAAATGTTTGAAATATTGTAGGAATTACCAAAAACTGACAAAGAGACATGAGGTGAGCAAGTGTTGCTGGAAAAATGGTGCCAAGGGACTTGTAACACAGGATTGCCATAAAACCTTCAACTTACAAAAAATGCAGTATCTGGGGCACCTGGGTGGCTCAGCTGGTTAAGTGTCTGACTCTTGATTTTGGCTCTGGTCATGACCTCACAGTTTCTGAGATCGAGGCCCTCCCATGTTGGGCTCTGTGCTGTCAGCATGGAGCCTACTATGATTCTCTCTCTCACTCTCTCTCTGCCTCTCCCCTGATCGCATACACTCTCTCTCAAAATACATAAACATTAAAATAAATAAATAACACAATACATGCAAAACACAAAGTGTTTTATATATATATATGTATATTTATATATAGATATGTAAATTCATGTTATATATTTATTTACATAGAAGTTTATATATTAGTATTATATATACATATAATATATACATACATATATACATATAATATACATGCATACTATATATACATACAAAACAAAGTATGCCTATACTAGCCCTAGGAGGTAGGCATTATCTCCCATTTTTCAGCTGGAAACATGAAGCATGTAGAGGTTGAGTAACTTGCCAGAGGGTACACAGCTAGGAAGTGAAACAGGATTCAAACCCAGGCAGTCTGGCTCTAGAGCTCATACAATTTACTACCACATGATTGCTTCCAAAGTCCAATAGAATAATTTTATACATAAAAACTATCCTTCACATAATCTTATGTGACTTTAGCTCTGCGGATTAAAAGCCTGGGGACCTTCAACATTGAACAGAATTAGGGGATGCAAAAGACGCAGGCCAGAGCCACTGCCCTCACCATGACCCATGGTAACCAGCTAGCCCACCAGCCAGAATATGAAAAAGCAGAGTGAATAGGTTAAGGGAAAGTCCAAAGAATGAGAATGACAGGCTTCTGCTGCTACCCGCATGCAGAGGGACTCCGAGATCATTCAGCAGAAGCAGAAAAAGGCTAAGGAGAAGGAGGAATCCATGTATCTTTGTGTCCAATCCTCTTGCCCTTCCCTGTGTGCCTGGAGCCAGCCCCACCAAAGTTTGCCTTTTTTCACAGGTTCCAGCACAGATGGCATTCCCTTTGCCCTGAGTTTGCAGCATGTCCCTTTTGTACTTCCTTCCCCTCAGGTAGCCTCTTTTTCCCCTGGATCACCCTGGGGGTGAGGGGGTTACACCTTCCCAGTATTTTTATTCCTGTGGGGCTTACCCCAAAGTATTAAAAGTAGCTTTGTAATTTCAAAAAAAAACAACTTAAGAAAAAGCCCAAGTTTCTTACGACCTTCTCATCAAATATTGGAAAACCCCGGAACTGCCTCCATCACTCATTTTAAGTCCCAGAAAGCCCCATTTACCAGAATAGCCACTGCGGCTGCGGCTGAAGCTGAAATAGGAGTTATAGCCCTCAGTGATAGCCAGGGGCTCTGTCAGCACATCCCCTGCAAAAACAAATAAACAAACAAAAGAAAAAACCCCTAAAGTAAAGCCCCAGATACACAAAGGTCTGTAATTAACAGTTGTAGGCTAATTCCTTGCACATATCAGAGCCAGAGTTGGGAGGAAATATCTATGATTAGAGGAGAAGCTAGAAAGGCAGGGACTAGAGAAGAAATTGATATAAGGAGGGGGAGGCTATGGAATGTGAGGAAGGGAATTAGGTGAGAGGAAGCTAATGATTAGGTTAATGGAGGGAGCTGGAGGTGGGGAATGGGAATATGGGAGACGGAACTGGGAATCTGAGCTAGGAATAGGAGGTATGAGAGGGAGGCAATTAGAGGATCTGAATTGGGGATGGAGGGAAATGTAGTTAGAGGGTCTTAGAGGGGGTGCATGGGAGAGGGAAGGAATGGGGGTGTTGAGCTAGGGTGTGTGAGAGAGGTAACTTAGGGGATCTAATCTTGGGGTGGGACATGTGATAGAAATGATATAAGGTTCTGAGTCTGGGAAGGAGAGATGGGGGTAGAGAAATAGGGGACGTGAGGGGAGAACTGAGGATCTGAGATGGAGAGGTAAAAAGGAAGGAATTAGATAATCTGAACTGAGGGCAAAGGTGGGGTGGAAATTAAAGGATCTGAGCTGGGAGCAAGGAAGGGGAGTTGGGGGATCTAATTTGAGAGTTGGAGCTGGACAGGGTGTGGAAATTGGAAATTTGGAGTACTGATCTGGGACAGGATAATGAGTGGAAATTAGGGGATCTGAGCGAGGATGAAGGTTACAAGGGTGAGGGAATTAAGGTTCTGAGGAGGACAGGAGATGAAGTGGGAATTAAGACATAAAGCTGGCGTGAGAGATAGGAGTTTAAGGGGTAGGGGATCAGGATTCTGAACCGTGTCTAAGAGGACTCTACGGATAGAGAAATAGGAAAGTAAAATGATAACAAGTAGGGGGCAAAAGTTAGTAGAAAAGGTAAAGTATGGTATGGGTCCTGGACTTCTGAGCGCTCACTGGTCACTTTCGTCTCCTGAAAACACACGATGTCGGCGTCCAGCTTGTCCAAAATGCGCCCCACGACCATGGCGGCATAATTGCTGGGCTCCTCGTATATCATCCCTTGCAGGGGGCTCCGGATCCCATTGACGTTCCAGCTCACCACGCGCAACATCTTGACTCCAACGCCTCACAGTCCGCGCCCAACCTAGGGGCCACAGGTCGGCGGGACACCCTCAACTTGGCCAAGTTCTGCCTTCCGCGCGTAATGGCGCCTGCGTTCTCCTGCGCGCCACAACAGCGTCGTTGAAGGTTGGGGAGGGCTTCGAGTTCCTCAGTTCTTATTGGCGGGAGGAGCGGAAGCTGAAGGGTGTGGTGCAAATCCGTGGGTGGAATGAATGGCAGGAGAAAGCTCAGCAGTTAGGCTCATGCTCCTCCCGTCGTTCACTGGCGTCAGACTTCCTTTCCTTGCTGCTCAAAAGCCCCCTGGGTGCCGCCAATTACTTACAAACGAGATTTCACCACTTTTTAAGCAGCGGAACCTTGAACGGAACCGCGCTGCGACTGAAGCCCCGTCCCTAGTGCGACTGCCCCCTAAGTGCGCTGCTGGCTGTGTCACTGACGTCCTGGCAGTAATGGCTGTAACTGTGCTTGGGTAGGAGAGGGGAGGCGGGAAGGACACTGCGCGGCTAGAGGGAACAGGAAGAAGTACATTAGTGGAATAAGATTTAGGATTAGGCTCCTAGCTTTAAAGGGCAAGGAGAAAGGAAGGGAGGAAGCTGTCTCAAACCCACCTTATAGCCATTATGTGTCTTATAATGCCTTATGACATTCCTAAGGACATGGCCCAACACATACTTTTTATAGGCTCCATTTCTCAGATTAGTAAAATCGAGGACCAGAGAATTTAAGTGGGCCACCCAATCTCCAGAGCAGCACTGTTTCCCAGTGTAGCCCGTAGCTCTTCCATATACAATATTTGTTTCATTCGCTGGGCAACCCTGTAAGGGGTATTAAGGCTAAGTATGAGAGAATGAGTGAATTCATCTGTCTCACAGAAGTGGTAAAGCCAGTATTCAAACACTACCTTAATCACCTCAAGGAATACTTTCCTGAATAAGTTTTTCCTAACACCCATACACCACACCTCCCCAGTTAGATCTTTTCCTCTGGGCCCCCACAGCTCCCTCTGGTCCATTCTGTCACAGCACTTATCACAATACACAGCTACCATTGATTTCTGTTTTTGTCACACGACTTCCAGCAACTTGACAGCATTGGCCATGTCTGATTCATCTTGTTAGCCCCATCCTCTAATCTAGGGGACAGCATATATTAGGAGTCTATAAATATTTCCTAACTGAATGAACAAACACAGGACAAATGCAAAAACATGTTAGTGACATGTTTTTCAGAACACACAATATAACTAATAGACATGCCTAATGTCCAAGGAAAAGCATGACTTTGCAGTCTTAGGTTCCTTACCCCAAATTGCAACATGATTATTTTTCCCCAGAATTATTTTATAGTCTTAGAGCCATAATCCTCAATGTCTGCAGAAAAGACCCAAAGAGCTGCTTTTCCTCCTAGAGGACTTAAAGGTTACCTTCCAGTTATTGCCATCAAGATAAATAGCTCTGCAATTAAAATAAAAAAAATTGTTGCTTTGAGCTTTTTCATGCTTTGATGGTTATTGGCTCAGGATTGAGTCCCAGGAGTGGGATAACTAGGACAAAGGAAATTAACATTTTTATTGCTCTTGTTTCCTATTGCCAAAGCACTGCCCAGTAAGAGTTCATGTCCATTTACACTGAAGACCAATTTGAAACCCAGCCCCGAGGAAATCCAGATCTTGCCTGTCTCCATTGCTGGTTTTAATTTACCCATTTTGCAGTTGCTTGTTAATATTAGTTCTGACCTTTGGTGCAAGGAGAACACATGGTTGGCCTGAAGAGTAAAGGCTCCGGGTGGCTCACGAACTTCTTTGATAACTAACAGCTGATATTTCAACAGAGGGCACACATGCCCCTCTTACCCAGGGTACTTCCCTAGCCTTTCCAAGGAAACAACCAATGCCTCCAGGCTCTCTCTTTGATGCCACTCATGGACTTGCTTTGAGGGTCTAAATGCAAGAAAGCTGTGTGTTGGATAATTAGCGATGGAAGAAAAAACCTCTAGGAGAACAGGTAGGTGAGACAGAAGGAAAAATAGATGGGGTTACACAAACCCAAATCCATTCTTCAGGCTCTCTGGAAAGTTTTCTTTACATAGGGATTGCTTGAAGTGTGGATTAAAGGGTATGGAAGAGTTGGAGAAAAGAGGATATCTATGTCTAATTTATGTATGTATGTATGTATGTATGTATGTATCTATTTGTCATCCATTCCCACCTGTCTTTGTGGGACACTGTCATAAAGATGCAGTTCCCAAACACCTTGAAAAGTCTAACTTTGTCTATTCCAGTTTTGAGTGAACTGGATGGTAGGAATTATATCTCTTACCTCCCCAATGGTGTATAAAGTAGGTCTGGTTTGCGGTGGCACTTTGAACAAGCTTTTCACCTTTTCTGAGCTTCAGTAACCTCCTTACTATAATGGAAGTTGAAGTCCTTAGGCTACTTCCTTCAGAGGGCTGTCTCAAGGTGAAGAGGAGTGGGAGAACAGGAATCGAATTTCTGGAGATGTTTCAGGACTTCATGCTCTGAGATTAGTGATCCTGCTTTTTTTCTCTAGCCTCCACAGGCAATACCACCACAGCCGTACAGCTGCTCTTCTCCCTGAGTGACTATAGTCTGTGGAGAGTCACTCCTAGGACTACAATGCAGTGAGCCTTGGGCCCTAGGCATGGGGCTGAATATAGTGGGGGGGGATAGTGGGCCAGGGAAGTGGCTAAGAAGGAAGTGTTACCTAGGCTGTTGCCACAGAAGGTCTGATACTCACATATAAACACCTAAACTGTAAGCATGTAGCCAATCTCCCCTCTATACCCTTACCCCCCATAAATGCATTCATACTCACATACTCCCAAGCATTACTAATAAGGAGATCCCATTTTGTGATTTTGTAACCCATCAGTATGGTCTTCTTTTTTTAAAAATTTTTTTAACATTTATTTATTTTTGAGAGACAGAGCGAGACAGAGCATGAGTGGGAGAGAGGCAGAGAGAGGTGAGTATACAGAATCCAAAGCAGGATCCAGGCTCTGAGCTGTCAGCACAGAGCCCGATGCGGGGCTCGAACCCACGAACCATGAGATCATGACCTGAGCCGAAGCCGAATGCTCAACTGACTGAGCCATCCAGGTGCCCCCCATCACTATGGTCTTAATACTGCTTTTAATGGGATTCTCCCACATACCCCATACTTTGGGAGGATAGTCAGGATAAGTGGGCCTCAGGAAGTCACACTATGTAATTTTTCTTCCTACAGTTAACCTCATTTTAGAATTTGTGATAACCTCATTTTAGAATTTGTGACTCAGATCTGGGTCTTGTGTAAGTCTCTGATAGTGAACTCTTTTTTTGTAACCAGTTAACTGGACCTTTTTAGGGAAGGCTTTCATTCTTTTGTTTATTCTATTCTGCCCCATTCAAGGTTGAGAAACTTTCTAGATTCCACCTTCTACTTTTAGACCTAGTTTGCCCCCCCCCTCCAGTTCCCTGCATAGCTCTAAGTTATAACATTTACCTTTCTGAATGGGGGATTATTCATCTACATGGTCATCTCATCTAGGGCAGAGAGATATAGATTGCACAAATACTCACTGAGCAAGTGTCTTCCCTTTACCAGGACCTGAGCTGGACACTGGAAACACTGATCACAGATAACTGAGGTCTAGTCCCTATCCTCAAGTAACTCACAGTCTAGTAGGGAAGTATACAAACAAACACTGGTGGATACTTGCTCAGATAGATTGAAGCATATAGACAATACGAGAACCAAAGATAATGCCTGTCCCAGTATACAGGGAAAGTTTCCCAGAGGAGACAAACATTGAACCAGGTCTTGAAGAATGAGTCAGATTTAATTGAGAATGGAAGGAAAGATAAGGCATTTCAGGCTGAGCAAAGGCCCAGAGGTTAAAAAAAAAAAAGGCATATGCTATGTTTGGGGAATCAGTGAGTCAGCCAGTGTAGTTTAAGCATGAGGGTCTAAAGAGACATATGGCTACAGAAATAGGTTGAACTTGATTGAGAAGAGCCATTCTAAAACTTTTCCATAAAGCTTGTTTAGTTCTCCTGCTTCCAGTATCAAAATTGGTAACAGTGGTAAACAACAACAACAACAAAAACCCAAACAACACACATACAACCACAAAAACAAAACAAAACAAAACAACAACAACAAAACCAACCAGCTAGCTAGTTCCAGTTCCAGGTAATTTTCACTTGGGTTTTCAAGCCTGGAATCCAGGTTTACCCTTTCAGACCTTGCCAATAGCCTGCTTGCTTCCTATCTCAGATTTCCTGCTGCTAAAATTATCTTTCTGCCTCTTGGCAAGTTTGTGAGGACAAAACTGTAAACATAGAAGGGGGTTCATGTGACTGGCTCAATTACTTTGGACAAGTTATTTCCCCTCTCTAGACCTCAATTTCCCTGTGAGACTAGTGAGAATATTTATAAGGCACAACTAGGATATGGAATATGCTGTTGCTTTGTGCTCCATGGAAACATACATGTGAAAGGTTATTGTTAAGATTATTAGCATTGCAAATGAAAATGAGATATTACCTTACATGTGTCACAATGGCTAAAATCAAAAACACAAGAAATAACAAGTGTTGGCAAGCATGTGGGAAAAAAAGGAACCCTGATACACTGCTGGTGGGAATGTAAATTGATGGAACCACTGTGGAAAACATTATAGAAATTCCTCAAAAAATTAAAAATAGAAATACCATATGATTCAGCAATTCCACTACTGGGTATTTACCCAAAGAAAATGAAAACACTAATTCAAAAATATATATACACTCCTATGTTTATTGCAGCCTTATTTCCAATAGCTAAGATATGGAATCACCCCAAATGTCCATTGGTAGATGAATGGATAAAGAATATATGGCATATATATACACAATGGAATATTACTCAGGCATAAAAAGAATAAAATCTTGCCATTTGCAACAACATGGATGGACTTAGAGAATAATAATGTGAAGTGAAATAAGTCAGAGAAAGACAAATATCATATGATTCACTCATGTGAAATTTAAGAAGCAAACAAACAAGAAAAAAAGACAAAAACAAACTCTTAAATACATATAAACTGGTGGCTGCCAGAGGTGAGGTAGATGAGGGGAGGGATAGAATAAATAAAAAAGATTAAGAGTACACTTATCTAGATGATCACTGAGAAATATGTAGAATTGTTGAATTATTATATTTCACACCTGAAACTAATATAACACTGTATGCTAATTATACTTCAATAAAAAAAATCTAACACAAAATATAGTATGTGCAATATTGCACTGTCAGAAAAAGAAAAAAACCCAACTCAGTAGCAAGCAAAGCCAATGCTGAGGGGAAAAAAAAAGATTAACATTAGCAGAGTAATACCAGTTAGGAGACTTATTAGGATTAAGAGAGTTGTATCTCTTCCAAAGTCTAGTTCTGAGACTCTCAAGGTTCTGAGACCATCTGGAAGACTCCCTTCTTAAATCAAGCTAAACTAATTAATTAACAACAAAAAAGCCCTGGACTGGGAAAAATCAGGTCCACAGTGTCTTACTCCTGACTTGGTCACTTGTTTGCTACAGGACCAAAAAAGTAAAAGTGAGTTTATCTAATTGATTAGCAAGAGCTCTTTATTTATTATAAATGTTAACCCCTTGTTATATGTCATAAGTTCCCCTTACTGTTTCTTATATGCTCAGCATTATGTTAGAAGTTGCAGATTAGCTAAAGAGGTGATTGATCATTTACTACATAAAAAGAATGGGTGTTAAGTAATGTATTTTGAGCATTTCTAGGTTGCTTTATGTGTATTAACATGTTGAATCTTCAACAACTCTAAGTGGGTAGATACTCTTATCAGATTAAAAAAAAAATGAGGCACTGAGAAGTTAAGTCTTCTGCCCAGGATCTCATAGCAGAAGGAAGAGGTGGGATTCCACTCAAGTAGTATGGCTCCACAGCCCATTGCTCTTAACCACTGTGATTCACTGCCTCAATAGATTCATTTAGATGAGCAGGCTTTGAAATGTATTAAAGGTTTGGAATGATTTATACACAACCGGAGGGAATCTAACCTCTGAATAGACCAGGACACTGAGAATAAATTTTTAAGGAACTTCTTAAAAGGCAAAGTGGAGCTGAGAGCATTGAAGGAAAGTGATTAGAGATTTCTATCCCCAAAAGCTTGCTCCTGTGTAGCCCAGTTCAGTGGAAGAAAGTTGAGTTTCCTTGTAGCCAATCACTGGAGATTCATCAGGGGGTGGGAAGGTTGCAAAAGAATGAAGTAAGAGTACACTTGGACATCTTCCAGGTAAGCTGTGTCATTACATGAGTTCTACACATGAAAACCTCAAAACAACCCGGTGTGGAGGGGGGTGGCTAGGTAGAGCACACACATCTGGGTGGGATGGTTCTGGCCTATGGACTTGTCCTACTTTGAGGTCATTGCTCCCTGATCCCCACACTCAGCCTGCTGCAGCCTTCACCCTAAGCCTCCACCATCTTCACAGCTTGGCTTGAAGAGCTGTAGTCAGGTTGTGGATCAGATCATGATGCCTTTCTCCCTGGGGTTCCTAATGGCAGCTGGAAGCCATGTGGGCAGTGCTTACCATCTCTCCCCCCAAAAATGGCTGCATTCACTCCTCTTCCAAACGTTTACTCTAATTTATTTAGCCTTGGTTGGGGAGAACATAAAGATGACCAGATGGTGTCCATCTCTCCAAGTATGCTCCCTAAGCAGAACATTTTAGAAGGGAGAGGCCCTGTGGTGGGAAAGGCAGCAGAATTCAGGGGAAGACAATAGTTGCAGTAACATTTGGGGGTGGGGGAAAACAGGGAGACAATGAACCTTCCACTTCCAGTTTGGGTTTTTGATTGCTAGCTCAAAATATTGCAGTTTTCAGTAGGGATTTTTTTGTTTGTACTTGAGAACCTTGAATTTGTGATGTGGATCTCTAGAGGTTTCTGGGTTAGAATTTGACATTCTACTTGGGCGCATTTTTATTTCAAAGCTGTGAAAGCTGCCGAGACATGTCTCCATCACCTTTACTTTTTCCACCCCACACAGGATGTAAGCACATGATCTTTGGTCTTTTATTTGCATACTCTACTAGTCCTGTCTTCATTGGAGGGAAGTAACTGGCCAGACCTAGGCTATCTTGCTGGCTACCTTCCTTGCTGGGCTCCAACTTATCTCCTATGTACACAGCCCTTGGAGTTCAGAGGCCTCTGCTGACCTCTGCCCAACCTCTCTCTCTCTCTCTCTCTCTCTCTCTCTCTCTCTCTCTCTCTGTCACTCTGCGCCCAAGCCCCCACTGGTACATACAGGCACAGAGGCAGGCAAGTCAGGCAAAGACTAGGAAAGAGGAGAGGGGGCTGGATACAGGCTGCCAGAGGGCTCAGAAGCCCAGTGCACCTCCCTGTCCCAACTCTGTCCACCTGCTGCTGTGGCCACAGCAACAGAAGAGATAGCTAGTAAGGCAGGAGTGAGGCCCAGTACCTTGTGGACAGTGGTGTCATTAGCTGTGATGCCTAAGATGTCTCGAGAGATGGAAGAGCTCACCCAAACCAGGTTGCAGAAGATCTGGATTCCACATAGCAGTGGCAGCAGCGGGTTACAACGGAGGAGGGGCTGTAAGTGTGATTTGCTTCCCTGGGCCTCAAGGTGGTGGTGGTAGAGGGGGTATGTAAGAGCAAAGGACATGCTCCCCATCTACCCCCAACCCAACCTGAAAGTGGGACTAGATAAGCAGCTGAATTAAATAGCTGAAAAATAACAAAAGGGCAATGGCAGAAAAGATAGAAAAAGAATGAGAGAAAGACAAAAAGAGAGAGATGAAAGACAGAGAAAGAATGCAGATTAGGTAAAGACCATCTTAATCAGAACGATTTTTCACTAGGCACTTTTTTCTTTCTTATCCAGAGCTTATTTCAAATGCTTATTGTTTGAAATTTCACATTTCTAATTTGGAACTGTTCAGTGCTGGCCTAGAATGTTTCATTTTGGTGATCTCAGTGAAGTGTCTGGAAATTGGTCTTGTCTGATAGTGCTTGGGTGAAATAAGGTGATGGTTCCTGGCATAATTTCTCAGGGAACAGGTGCTGGATACATAATAGTACCACGTCATTGGTCAGTTTGTCTCCTCCATTTTCTCAAGCCTCTTATGGTAAGTTTCTATCTGTCTGATGCCCTGGGTGTCCTGTCTCCTGCATTGCTATCTTGGCATACATGGACACTTTTGCTGTTCTGGGAATTTGAGAGAGAAAACACTCAGCTTCTCAGGGACACCCTGCTGTGAAATATTCACTTGGAGAACTTAAAGAGCAGGGACAAAGGAGAATCAAACAAAACTTGTATATATATATACAATATATACTATATATATATACACACACAATATATATACTATATATATACACAATATATGCTATATATATAAATATATATACTATATATATAAATGTATATACTATATATATATAAATGTATATACTCTCTCTCTCTCTCTCTCTCTCTCTCTCTATATATATATATATATATATATATATATATATATATATATAAACTGTAGTATACCATTCCCCATAGATAACAGGGATGGTTGTGAACCAAGGTGCTTCCAGCCCAAGGATATGGCTTGAGGAGCCATGAGGTGGGCAGAGTTAAGACAGTTGTGCACTGTGGGACCCAGACATCTTGAGAAACAGCTAAGTTTCCACTATACAAATGTTCGAGGATGTTCAGGCTCAAGGATTTTGGGAGGAGATGTAGTTGCTTAGAGAATACAGGAAGATGTAGAATGTTAAAATATGGTATGTAGTATGTAAGATGAAGACAGAGGAAGAAGAGGAAGAGGCAGAAAAAAACCCAGCCTCCTGTTCTCTTTCCTTCTTCTATCCACCAGCAGTTTCACTCACTCATCTAGAGATCTAGGAGCCTGGATGAGACTGAGAATTTCATCTCACCTCCGTCCAGTCAACCACTTTGATCCTTTCCAAGGGACAGTTGGGTCTAGCTGGCAAGCAGGCAAGCTAGTCTCTGCACACGTGGGTCCTACAGAGTTAGGCCTTTTATATTCCTGTGAACTCTTTCAGGTTGCAGAACTATTATACATAAATCACTTAATATAGTTGCTGTCATGTGGAGGGTGCAAAACAAATATGTGCTCACTTTAGTTCTGAGCCTCTATTTCCTCAACTGCAAAACAGGATTAATAACTACTCCCCACACCATGTTGTTGGGGTGATTCAGTGGTTCAGAGGTTCTGGATCCAGACTGCCTAGGTTTGAATCCCAGCTCGGCTACCTCCTGCCTCTGTGACTTTGGGAGAGTATCTTTACCTCCCTGTGCTTCCATTGTTCCATCTGTAAAAAGAAGTGACTAATAATGTTGTTGTGAAGATTAGAGAGCTAAAGTATATGAAATGTTTAGAGAATTGTCTGGCTTAAAATAAGTGCTCAATGAATGTTAGGTATTATTTAAACAACGTAGGTGTGTGATCTTTTTGCCCATCATATCTTCAGCATCAAGCTCAGAGCCTGGCACATAGCAGGTATTTAATGCTCTACTTCCACTCTACCACTTATCATAGGCAAGCATGGGCTCTGTTTGCACAAGACAGTCACTCATTAGTGATTGACTGACTTATGTCAGACCACAGATGCAATAAACTTAGTGTTTGCCAAATCCTGCCCTGGGCAATGTCTGCCTCACCTCCCTTGCTGGGAGTCTATTTACCACTGAAAGACCTGAATCATCTTTTCCTTGGAGCATCCTCTCTAGAAGACCTACTTGGCCCCAAAGGAGGCAGTGGGCGAGGAGATGGACACAATCAATGATGCTATTCTGAGAACTAAATTCTTTAACATGTGTAAAGTGCTTGAAAAGCTGTGTATGTTCATCTGCACTTGTTTTATCATTCAACATTATGTTTTGTGTGCCATCTATATTATTGTGCATGCAGTTACATTGTTTATTCTCCATGCTATGCAATGCTACATTTTGTGAATATCTCATGGTTTGTTTACCCATCTAACTGTTTATGATCATTTAGGTAGTTTCTAGCTTTTGGTTATGAACAATAGTGCAATAAAAATTTTTGTCCACATAAATTTTGGAAGCAACTTTTCATTTTTTTTTAATTTTAGAGAGAGAGAGCATGCACGAGCAGGGTAGAGGGGCAGCGGGGAGAGAGAGAGGGAGAGAAAGAGAGAGAGAGAGAGAGAGAGAGAGAGAGAGAGAGAGAGAGAGAGAGAGAAGCTTAAGCAGGTTTCATGCTCAGCATGGAGTCCAACACGGGGCTTGATCCCAGGACACCGGGATCATGACCCAAGCTGAAATCAAGAGTCAGACATTCAAATGACTGAGGCACCCAGGTGCCCCAGGAATCAGCTTTTTAAGTTACACACACACACACACACACACACACACATACACACACACACAGGCAAACCTTTTGAGATTTTGATTGAAATTGCATTCAATGTGTAAATCAATTTAAGGAGAGTTAACATTTTTGTGACATGGAGTCTTCTGTAAACATAGTATGTCTCTCCATCTATTTAAACCCTTTCCATGTTATTCAAGTGAAGCTTTATAATTTGAAAGGACTTGCACATCATTATAAGTAATTCTTTTATTTCCTTTTTTTTTTTAGAGTGAGAGTGCCTCTGTGCACGTGTGGGGGAGGGACAGAGGGAGAAGGACAGAATCTTAAGCAGGTTCCATGCCCAGTGCAGAGCCCGACATGAGGCAGGATCTCTAGACCCCTGAGATGATGACCTGAGCCTAAATCAAGAGTCAGATGCTTAACTGACTGAGCCACCCAGATGCCCCAGAAATTCTTTTATTTCTTGCTGCTATTGTAAATAATACCTTTTTAGAAAAATATATTTTATAGCAATTTATTGCTAATGTTTACAAGTATAATTATAGTTGTTTGTATATTGCATTTGTAACTAGAAAACCTGATAAACTTTCTTATTAATTTTGATAATTTATATGTAAATGACAGTTTTCTTTTTTCACCCCCATCTTTATATTTTTATATCTCCGTTTCTTATATTACTGGACTCCTAGGACCTCTCACCTCCAACACAAACACACCATTTTAAGTACAATGTTGAATAGAAATGTTAACAATGCACATTGTTATGTTGATCCTAATTTTTAAAGGGAATGCTTTTAAAGTTTCACCATTGAATAAATTTGCAGTAGTTTTTTGTAGATACCATTTAACAGGTTAAGGAAGTTCCAGTTCATTCTTAGTTTGTCAATAGGATTTTTTTTAATGAGTACTTTCATTAAATGTGTTTTCTGTATTCACTAAGATGACATGTTAATTTTCTATTTGAATTTGTTAATGTGAATTACATTAGAGATTTTTCTCGTGTTGCACTAATCTCACAGTCTTAGGATAAATAAAAACTGCTGGATTTAGTTCATTAACATTATATTTAGGAATTTGGCATTTTGTTCATGAATGAGATTGGTTTGTAATTTTTCCATTCTCATGTTTCTGTTTGATTTTGGTGTCATAAAATGAAGTGGGAACGATTTCCTTTCATATTATTTTCTGACAGAGGTCATACAAGAAACTATATGTTTTTAAATATTTGGCACAACTTTCAGATAAAACCGTTTGAGACAGCTGTCTTCTTTGAAAGAAAAAATTTAACTGATACAATCTTTTAAATAGTTATAGAATTATTCCAGTTTGCTATTTCTACTTGTTAATATTGTTAAGTTATGGTTTTCTAGGAATTTTTCTATTTCATATAACTTTTCAAATTTATTTGCTTGAAGTTCTTATTTTTGGATTTTTAAAATCTCTGTTGCAGGGCGCCTGGGTGGCTCAGTTGGTTAGGCAACTGACTTCGGGTCAGGTCATGATCTCACAGTTTGTGAGTTCAAGCCCTGCGTCAGGCTCTGTGCTGACAGCTCAGAGCCTGGAGCCTGCTTCAGATTCTGTGTCTCCCCTCTCTTTGCCCCTCCCTTGCTCACGCTCTGTGTCTCTCTGTCTCGCAGTAATAAATAAACGTTACATTTTTTTTAAATTAAAATCTCTGTTGCATTTGCAGTTATATCCTCTCTTTTGTTCTGATATTGTTTATTTGTACTTTCTCATTTTCCTCTTGATCAATATTGCCAAAGTTTGTCACTTCTATAAGTTTTTTAAAATAATCAACTTTTGGCTTTTTAATTTTCTGTTATGTCTTTGTTTTCTATTTAGTCTTATCATTATACTATTTCTTTCAATTTCTTTTGATTTTTTTAACGTCTGGAGTTGGATGCTCATCTCATATTTGAGTATCAGCACCCGATGTTATAAATGACCTAGTAAATAGGACTGATATTCCTCAGATGCACAATTGTATGGACATAAGGATTTTAAAAGTCTTTCCAGATTATTTGGTAAATAGACATTGCTCCTGGCTTTTTTAGTTTCCCCACCACTTACCTCATTGCCCTGGCCACCTCAGTCCCTTTCTCAGGACGGCTGGGACCTACTAATCACCATTTAACAACTAAAGGGTTAATGCCTGACACAGCAGGAGGCCTTCAGTAATTTGGTGCCAGTCCTTGGGCCAGCTTCTGTTTTGACAGATCAGTGCCCCTGCCACTTCCAGTTTTCTTACATTCTTCTCAGAGAACAAACTTCTTATGATTTCAATTCTTTGAAACATACTGAGATTTGCTTTTTGTACCAAAGAAGGTCATTTTTGGTAAACATTCCATAAGTGCCTGAAAAAAATATACATTTTAGTGTAGTATATCCTTCAATTAGTCATGTTTGTTAATCTGGTTCAAATGTTCTACATTCTTCTGGGTTTTTGTCTAATTGTTGATATGAAAAAAATTGTTGCTATCTGCTGGTAACTATGTCAATTTTGAATAATTGTAAATACATTTGCAATTGTTATATCTTCCTGGTGAATTTAATATCTTATCAATGTGTAAGGAAATAATTTCTGGTTATTTAGTATCTTTGGCATTTTGCCCTACAATCAAAATGTTTTCTGATATTAATACATTTAGTTTATTATTTGCTTGGTATATCTTTTCTATACTTTCTAAAGATTGTTTTTGATAGAGATTTAATTCACACACCTTTTTAAAGTATACAACTTAGTGGTTTTTATCATATACACAAGGTTGTATACTATTACCAGTAATTCCAGAACATTTTCATCACCCTCAAAAGAAACCTCATACCCTTTGGAGTCATTCCAGTTCCCCCTTCCCCTCAGCCCCTGGCTACCACTAATCTGTTTATTGTCTCTATAGATCTGCCTGTTCTGGACATTTAATACAAATTGAATCATACAATATGTGGCCTTTTCTACCTGCCTGCTTTCATTGGACATAATATTTGCAAGGTTAATCCATGTTGTAGCATGTGTAGATATTTCATTCCCCTTTATAACTGAATGATATTTCACTGTACGGATATACAATCTATCTAATCATAAATTGATGGACATTTAGGTTGTTTCCACTTTTGGCAATTATGAATGCTTCCACGAACATCATTGTACAAGTTTTTGTGTGGATATATGCTTTCATTTCTCTTGGATATATACCTAGGAATAAAATTGCTGAGTCATCTGGTAACTCAATCTATGATGCTTTGAGGAACTGCCAAAATATTTTTCAAAGTGGCCAAACTGTTTTTCAAAGTTTTACATTCCCAAAAACAGTATTTGAGGGTTCCAATTTCTCTGTGTCCCCACTAGCACTTGTTTTTGTCCATTTTTAATTATATCCATCTTAAGTGGGTATGAAAGTATATCTCATGATGCTCATTTGCATCTCACTAATGACTGTAAACTAGTTCTATAACTATAAACTATAAACTAGTTCATAAACTACTTGGCCATTTGTATATCTTCTTTGGAGAAATGTCTATTTAAATTCTTTGCTATTTTTAAATTAGGTTATTTGTCTTTTTATTACAGTTGATTTTTTTTTGAAATTTTATTCATTTTTTTAACATTTATTTTTGAGAGAGAGTGTGTGAGGAGGGAGGTGCAGAGAGAGAGGGAGACACAGAATCTGAAGCAGGCTCCAGGCTCTGAGCTGTCAGCACAGAGCCAGACGCAGGGCTCGAACCCACAAACTGTGAGATCATGACCTGGCTGAAGTTGGATGCTTAACAGACTGAGCCACTAATTTCCACTAACAGTCCAAGAGGTTCCTTTTTCTTCAGGTCCTCACAAACACATGTTTCTTGTGTTATTGAGTTTAGCCATTTTGAGAGATGTGAGGTGGTATCTCATTGTAGTTTTGATTCGCATTTCCCTGATGGTATGTGATGATGAACATCTTTTTATGTGTCTGTTGGTCATGTGTATTTCTTCTTTGGAAAAATGTCTATTCATGTCTTCCACCCATTTTTTTTTTCTGCTTCAGTGTTCAATTTCTTATATTTTCTTCCTTACATTTCTTTAAAAACTTTTTAATTATAGGGGCACCTGGGTGGCTCAGTCAGTTGAACGTCTGACTCTTGATTTTAGCTCAGGTCATGATCTCACAGTTTGTGAGTTCGAGCCACACCTCAGGCTCTGTGCTGACAGTGTGGGTCCTGCTTGGGATTCTCTACCTCCATCTCTCTCAGTGTCTCTCCTCGGCTCGCTCTCTCTCTCTCTCTCTCCCAATCTCAAAATAGATAAACATTTAAAAAAATAAAAAAATAATAAATAAATAAAATTGTTATATTTTTACTTATTTTTTCAAATTTTTATTTAAATTCTAGTTAGTTAACATATAGTGTAATATTGTTTCAGGAGAAGAATTTAGCGATTCACTCACATGTAACACACAGTGCTCCACACAACTTCCCTCTTTAATGTCCATCAATCATTTAGCCAATCCTCCAGCCACTCCCCTTCAGCAACCCTTAGTACTATATAGTTAAAAGGCCCTATGGTTTGCTTCCCTCTCTTTTTGTCCCTTCCCATATGTCCATCTGTTTTTTTTTTTCTTAAATTCAACATATGAGTGAAATCATATGGTATTTGTCTTTCTTTGATTGGCTTATTTTGCTTACTTAACATAATATACTCTAGCTCCATCCACATCTTTGCTAATGGGAAGATTTCATCCTTTTCGATGGCTGAGTAATATTCCTGTGTGTGTGTGTGTAGCAATTCTTTATCCATTCATCAGTCAGTGGACATTTGAGCTCTGTCCATAATTTGGCTATTGTTAATAATGCTGCTATAAACATCAGAGTGCATGTACCCCACCAAATCAGTATTTTTGTATCCTCTGGATAAAAACAGAGTAGTGCAATTGCTAGGTCATAGGGTAGTTCTGTTTTTAAATTTTTGAGGAACCTCCATACTGTTTTCCAGAGTGGCTGCACCAGTTTACATTCCCACCAACAGTATAAGAAAGTTCCCCTTTCTACACATCCTTGCCAACATCTGTTGTTTCCAATGTTATCAATTTTAGCCATTCTGACAGGTGTGAGGTGGAATCTCACGATGGTTTTGATTTGTATGTCCCTGATGATTAGTGATGTTGAGCATCTTTTCATGTGTGTGTTGGCTTCTGTCCTTTTTAAATTGAATTATTTGGTTTCGGTTGCCAAGTTGCATAATTTCTTTATATATTTTGTATACTAACTCTTTATCAGATATGTGATTTGCAAATATCTTCTCCAATTCTATAGGTTAGTTTTCAGTTTTGTTATTTCCTTCGCTGTGCAGAAGCTTTTTATTTTTATAAAGTCCAAATAGTTCATTTATGCTTTTGTTTCCCTTGCCTCAGAAGACTTATCTAGAAAGAAGTTACTATTCCCAAAGTCAGAGAAGTTATGGCCTGTGGTATCTTCTATGATTCTAAAGATCATAGGTTTAACATTTAGGTTTTTAATCCATTTTTAATTTTCTTTGTGCATGGTGTAAGAATATAATCCAGTTTCATTCTTTTTTTTTCAATATATGAAATTTATTGTCAAATTGTTTCCATACAACACCCAGTGCTAATCCCAAAAGGTGCCCTCCTCAATACCCATCACCCACTTTCTACTCCCTTCCACCCCCCATCAACCCTCAGTTTGTTCTCAGTTTTTAAGAGTCTCTTATGCTTTGGCTGTCTCCCACTCTAACGTCTTTTTTTTTTTCCTTCCCCTCCCCCATGGGTTTCTGTTAAGTTTCTCAGGATCCACATAAGAATGAAAACATATGGTATCTGTCTTTCTCTGTATGGCTTATTTCACTTAGCATCACACTCTCCAGTTCCATCCACGTTACTACAAAGGGCCATATTTCATTTTTTCTCATTGCCACGTAGTACTCCATTATGGATATAAACCACAACTTCTTTATCCATTCATCAGTTGATGGACATTTAGGCTCTTTCCATAATTTGGCTATTGTTGAGAGTGCTGCTAAAAACATTGGGGTACAAGTACCCCTATGCATCAGTACTCCTGTATCCCTTGGGTAAATTCCTAGCAGTGCTATTGCTGGGTGATAGGGTAGGTCTATTTTTAATTTTTTGAAGAACCTCCACACTGTTTTCCAGAGGGCTGCACCAATTTGCATTCCCACCAACAGTGCAAGAGGGTTCTCGTTTCTCCGCATCCTCGCCAGCATTTATAGTCTCCTGATTTGTTCATTTTGGCCACTCTGACTGGCGTGAAGTGATATCTGAGTGTGGTTTTGATTTGTATTTCCCTGATGAAGACCGATGTTGAGCATCTTTTCATGTGCCTGTTGGCCACCCGGATGTCTTCTCTAGAGAAGTGTCTATTCATGTTTTCTGCCCATTTCTTCACTGGGTTATTTGTTTTTCAGGTGTGGAGTTTGGTGAGTTCTTTATAGATTTTGGATACTAGCCCTTTGTCCGATATGTCATTTGCAAATATCTTTTCCCATTCCGTTGGTTGCCTTTTAGTTTTGTTGGTTGTTTCCTTTGCTGTGCAGACTTTTTATCTTCATAAGGTCCCAGTAGTTCATTTTTGCTTTTAATTCCCTTGTCTTTGAGAATGTGTCAAGCAAGAAATTGATACGGCTGAGGTCAGAGAGGTCTTTTCCTGCTTTCTCCTCTAGGGTTTTGATGGTTTCCTCTTTCACATTCAGGTCCTTTATCCATTTTGAGTTTATTTTTGTGAATGGTGTGAGAAAGTGGTCTAGTTTCAATCTTCTGCATGTTGCTGTCCAGTTCTACCAGCACCATTTGTTAAAGAGACTGTCTTTTTTCCATTGGATGTTCTTTCCTGGTTTGTCAAAGACTAGTTGGCCATACGTTTGTGGGTCTAGTTTTGCGGTTTCTATTCTATTCCATTGGTCTATGTGTCTGTTTTTGTGCCAATACCATGCTATCTTGATGATGACAGCTTTGTAGTAGAGGCTAAAGTCTGGGATTGTGATGCCTCCTGCTTTGGTCTTCTTCTTCAAAATTACTTTGGCTATTCGGGGCCTTTTGTGGTTCCATATGACTGTTAGGATTGCTTGCTCTAGTTTCGAGAAGAATGCTGGTGCAATTTTGATTGGGATTGCATTGAATGTGTAGATAGCTTTGGGTAGTATTGACATTTTGACAATATTTATTCTTCCAATCCATGAGCACGGAATGTTTTTCCATTTTTTTTTATATCTTCTTCAATTTCCTTCATAAGCTTGTGATAGTTTTCAGCATACAGATCTTTTACATCTTTGGTTAAGTTTATTCCTAGGTATTTTATGCTTCTTGGTGCAACTGTGAATGGGATCAGTTTCTTTATTTGTCTTTCTGTTGCTTCATTATTAGTGTATGAGAATGCAACTGATTTCTGTACATTGATTTTGCATCCTGCAACTTTGCTAAATTCATGTATCAGTTCTAGCAGACTTCTGGTGGAGTCTATCAGATTTTCCATGTATAATACCATGTCAACTGCAAAAAGCGAAAGCTTGACTTCATCTTTGCCAATTTTGATGCCTTTGATGTCCTTTTGTTGTCTGATTGCTGATGCTAGAACATCCAACACTATGTTGAACAACAGCGGTGAGAGTGGGCATCCCTGTCGTGTTCCTGATCTCGGGGAAAAAGCTCTCAGTTTTTCCTCATTGAGGATGATATTAGCTGTGGGCTTTTCATAAATGGCTTTTATGATGTTTAAGTATGTCCCTTCTATCCCTACTTTCTCGAGGGTTTTTATTAAGAAATGTTGCTGAATTTTGTCAAAGGCCTTTCTGCATCGATTGACAGGATCATATGGTTCTTATCTTTTCTTTTAATAATGTGATGTATCACATTGATTGATTTGCGAATGTTGAACCAGCCCTGCATCCCAGGAATGAATCTCACTTGATCATGGTGAATAATTCTTTTTATATGCTGTTGAATTCGATTTGCTAGTATCTTATTGAGAATTTTTGCATCCATATTCATCAGGGATATTGGCCTGCAGGTTTCTTTTTTTACGGGATCTCTTTCTGGTTTAGGAATCAACGTAATACTGGCTTCATAGAATGAATCTCGATGTTTTCCTTCCCTTTCTATTTTTTGGAATAGCTTGAGAAGGATAGGTATTATCTCTGCTTTAAACGTCTGGTAGAACTCCCCTGGGAAGCCATCTGGTCCTGGACTCTTATTTGTTGGGAGATTTTTGATAACCGATTCAATTTCTTCGCTGGTTATGGGTCTGTTCAAGCTTTCTATTTCCTCCTGATTGAGTTTTGGAAGCGTGTGGGTGTTTAGGAATTTGTCCATTTCTTCAAGGTTGTCCAGTTTGTTGGCATATAATTTTTCATAGTATTCCCTGATGATTGTTTGTATCTCTGAGGGATTGGATTAATAATTCCATTTTCATTCATGATTTTATCTATTTGGGTCATCTCCCTTTTCTTTTTGAGAAGCCTGGCTCGAGGCTTGTCAATTTTGTTTATTTTTTCAAAAAACCAACTCTTGGTTTCGTTGATCTGCTCTACAGTTTTTTCCATTCTGTATTGTTTATTTCTGCTCTGATCTTTATTATTTCTCTTCTTCTGCTGGGTTTAGGCTATCTTTGCTGTTCTGCTTCTATTTCCTTTAGGTGTGCTGTTAGATTTTGTATTTGGGATTTTTCTTGTTTCTTGAGATAGGCCTGGATTGCAATGTATTTTCCTCTCAGGACTGCCTTCACTGCATCCCAAAGCATTTGGATTGTTGTATTTTCATTTTAGTTTGCTTCCATATATACTTTTAATTTCTTCTCTAATTGCCTGGTTGACCCACTCATTCTTTAGTAGGGTGTTCTTTAACCTCCATGCTTTTGGAGGTTTTCCAGACTTTTTCCTGTGGTTGATGTCAAGCTCCATAGCATTGTGGTCTGAAAGTATGCATGGTATGATTTCAATTCTTGTATACTTATGAAGAGCTGTTTTATGACCCAGTATGTGATCTATCTTGGAGAAGGTTCCATGTGCACTCGAAAAGAAAGTATATTCTGTTGCTTTGGGAAGCAGAGTTCTAAATAGATCTGTCAAGTCCATCTGATCCAATGTCTCATTCAGGGCCCTTTTTTCTTTATTGACCATGTGTCTAGATGATCTATCCATTTCTGTAAGTGGAGTGTTAAAGTCCCCTGCAATGACCACATTCTTATCAATAAGGTTGCTTATGTTTATGAGTAATTGTTTTATATATTTGGGGGCTCCCGTATTCCGCGCATAGACATTTATAATTGTTAGCTTTTCCTGATGGATAGACCCTGTCATTATTATATAATGCCCTTCTTCATCTCTTGTTACAGCCTTTAATTTAAAGTCTAGTTTGTCTGATATAAGTATGGCTACTCCAGCTTTCTTTTGACTTCCAGTGGCATGATAAATAGTTCTCCATCCCCTCACTCTCAATCTGAAAGTGTACTCAGGTCTAAAATGTGTCTCTTATAGACAGCAAATAGATGATTCTTGTTTTTTTTATCCATTCTGATACCCTATGTCTTTTGGTTGGTGCATTTAGTCCATTTACATTCAGTATTATTATAGAAAATATGGGTTTAGAGTCATTGTGATGTCTGTATGTTTTATGCTTGTAGTGATGTCTCTGGTACTTTCTCTCACAGGATCCCCCTTAGGATCTCTTGTAGGGCTGGTTTAGTGGTGACGGATTCCTTCAGTTTGTGTTTGTTTGGGAAGACCTTTATCTCTGCTTCTATTCTAAATGACAGACATGTTAGATAAAGGATTCTCGGCTGCATATTTTTTCTGTTCATCACATTGAAGATCTCCTGCCATTCCTTTCTGGCCTGCCAAGTTTCAGAAGAGAGATTGGTCACGAGTCTTATAGGTCTCCCTTTATAAGTTAGAGCATGTTTATCCCTCGCTGCTTTCAGAATTTTCTCTTCATCCTTGTATTTTGCCAGTTTCACTATGGTATGTAGTGCAGAAGATCGATTCAAGTTACATCTGAAGGGAGTTCTCTGTGCCTCTTGGATTTCAATGCCTTTTCCTTCCCCAGATCTGGGAAGTTCTCAGCTATTATTTCTTCAAGTACAACTTCAGCACATTTCCCTCTCTCTCGAATACCAATTATGCGTAGATTATTTGTCTTCAGTACATCACTTAGTTCCCTAATTTTCCCCTCATACTCCTGGATTTTTTTTATCTCTCTTTTTCTCAGCTTCCTCTTTTTCCATAATTTTATCTTCTAGTTCACCTATTCTTTCCTCTGCGTCTTCAATCTGAGCCGTGGTCATTTCCATTTTATTTTGCAGCTCGTTGATAGCATTTTTTTAGCTCCTCCTGACTGTTCCTTAGTCCCTTGATCTCTGTAGCAAGAGATTCTCTGCTGTCCTTTATACTGTTTTCAAGCCCAGCAATTAATTTTATGACTATTATTCTATATTCACTTTCTGTTATATTGTTTAAATCATTTTTGATCAGTTCGTTAGCTGTTGTTATATCCTGGGGATTCTTTTGAGGGGAATTCTTCTGTTTGGTCATTTTGGATAGTTCCTGGAGTGGTGTGGAACTGCAGGGCACTTCCCCTGTGGTGTCTTGAATAACTTGCTTTGGTGGGTGGGGCCACAGTCAGACCTGATGTCTGCCCCCAGCCCACTGCTGGGGCCACAGTCAGACTGGTGTGTGCCTTCTCTTCCCCTCTCCTAGGGGCAAGATTCACTGTGGGGTGGCATGGCCCGTCTGGGCTACTTGCACACTGCCAGGCTTGTGGTGCTGGGCATCTGGCATATTAGCTGGGGTGGATAGTCAAGGTGCCCAGGGGTGGGAGGGGCAGGCTCAGCTCACTTCTTCTTTGGTGAACTGCTTCGGGAGGGTCCCTGCAGCAGCGGGAGGGAGTCAGACCCACTGCCAGAGGGGGGGCTCCTCAGAAACATAGTGTTGGGTGTTTGCGAGTGCAAGTAAGTTCCCTGGCAGGAACTGGTTCCCCTTGGGATTTTGGCTGAGGGATGGGCGAGGGAGATGGCGCTGGTGAGCGCCTTTGTTTCCTGCCAAACTGAGCTCTGTCGTCCAGGGCTCAGCAACTCTCTCCTGTTGTCCTCCAGCCTTCTCGCTCTCCAAGAAGAGCTGTTAAGTTATAACCTTCCAGATGTTAAGTCCCGCTCGCTGTCCGAACACACTCCGTCAGGCCCCTCTGCTTTTGCAAGCCAGACTCCGGGTCTCTGCTTGGCTGGCGGGCCGCCCCTCCAGCCTGGCTCCCTCCCGCCAGTCCTTTTAGCCCTTCCTACCCTCTTCCGTGGGCCTCTCATCTGCACTTGGCTCCGGAGACTCTGTTCTTCTAGTTTTCTGGTGGTTTTCTGGGTTATTTAGGCAGGTGTAGGTGGAATCTAAGTGATCAGCAGGACGTGGTGAGCCCAGTGTCCTCCTACGCCGCCATCTCCCCCAAAATTCCAGTTTCATTCTTTTGCATGTTGCTGTCCAGTTTTCCCAAACTCATTTGTTGAAGAGACTTTTTTTTTTAATTGGACACTCTTTTCTGCTTTGTCAAAGATGACCAAATTATTGTGGGTTGATTTCTGTGTTTTCTATTCTGTTCCATTGAACTATGTGTCTACTTTTGTGCCAGAGCCATACTCTTTTGTTTAAGCAGCCTTGTAATATAACTTGAAGTCCAGAATTGTGATGCCTCTAACTTTGCTTTTCCTTTTCAAGGTTGCTTCAGCTACTTGGGGTTTTTTGTGGTCACATACAAATTTTAGGGTTGTTTGTTCTAGTTCTGCAAAAAGTATTGCTGGTATTCTGATAGAAAATTGCATTAAATGTGTAGATTGCTTTGGGTAGTACAGACATTTTAAAAATATTTGTTCTTAAAGTGCTTGAGCTTGGGATATTTTCTTTTTCTGTGTCATCTTCAATTTCTTTCATCAGTGTTTTATAATTTTCAGAATACAGATCTTTTACCTCTTTGGTTAAGTTTATTCCTAGATATCTTATGGTTTTGATGCAAGTGTAAATGGAACTGATTGCTTGATTTATCATTCTGCTGCTTCATTATTGCTGTATAGAGATGCAACAGATATCTGTACATTGATTTTGGGTCCTGTGACTTTACTGAATTCATGTATTAGCTCTAGCAATTTATTGGTGGAGTCTTTCGGGTTTCCTATATGTAGTATCATGTCATCTTCAAATAGTGAAAGTTTGACCTCTTCCTTGTTGATTTGGATGTCTTTTATTTCTTTTCATCATCTAATTGCTGTTACTAGGTCTTCTAGTACTATGTTACATAGAAGTCTGGAGAGCAGACATCCTAATTTTGTTCCTGACCTTAGGAGAAAAGTTCTCAATTTCTCCCATTAAGGATGATGTTACCTGTGGGCTACTCATATATGGCCTTTATTTTGTTGAAGTATGTTCCCTCTATCCCTACTTTGTTGAGAGATTTTTTAAAAATCAAGAATGGATGTTGTAGTTTGTCAAATGTTTTTTCTGCATCTATTCAAATGATAGTATGGTTCTTATCCTTTCTCTTATTGATGTTATGTATCACATTAATTGATTTAAGAAGATCAAATCATACTTGCAACCAAGAAATGAATCCCAGTCTATCATGGTGGGTGATTTGTTAACATATTGTTGAATTTGATTTGCTAGTATTTTATTGAGAAATTTTGCATATATGTTCACCAAGGATATTAGCCTCTAGTTATCTTTTTGGTGAAGTCTTTATCTGGTTTTGGTATCAGGGTAATGCTGGCCTCATGGAATGACTTTAGAAGTTTTCCTTCCTTTTCTATTTTTTTGGAATAGTTTGAGAAGAATAGGTATTAACTCTTCCCTAATATTTGGTAGAATTTGCCTGTGAAGCCAACTGGTCGTGGTCTTTTGTTTTTTGGCAGTTTTTTTATTACTAACTCAAATTCCTTGCTGATTATTGGTCTGTTCAAATTTTCCATTTCTTCATGTTTCAGTTGTGCTAGTTTATAAGTTTGGAGGAATTTATTTATTTCTTCTAGGTTGTCCAATTTGTTCGCATATAGTTTTTCATAATATTTTCTTATAAACACAGAGCGTTGCTGGAGGGGTTGTGGGAGGAGGGATAGGCTAAATGGGTAAGGGGCATTAAGGAAGACACTCGTTGGAATGAGCACTGGGTGTTATATATAGGGTATGAATCACTGGAATCTACTGCTGAAAGCCTTGTTGCACTAAGTGCTAACTAACTGGGATGTAAATTTAAAAATAAATACATTTAAAAAATAAAGTAAAATATGAAAAAATATTCTCTTATAATTGTTTGTATTTCTGTGATGTTGGTTGTTATTTCACCCCTTTCATTTGTTTCTATTTATTTGCTTCTATTTATTTGAGTCTTTTCTCTTTTCTTCTTGGTGAGTCTTGCTAGAGTTTTATCAATTTTATTGATTTTTTCATAGAACCAGCTCCTGTTTTCATTGATCTATTCTATTGGATTTTATTTTCTATGTAATTTATTTCTGCTTTAATCTTTTATTATTTCCTTCCTTCTGTTGCCTTTAGCGTTTTTTGCTTTTTCTTTTTCTAGCTTGTTTATTTGACGTTTTTCATTCTTCTGGAGGTAGAACTGTATTGCTATAAACTTGTCTCTTAGGACCACTTTTACTGCATCCCAAAGGTTTTAGACCTTTGTGTTTTCATTTTCATTTGTTTCCACGTAATTTTTTATTTCCTCTTTTATTTCTAGTTGACCCATTCATTGTTTAGTAGCATATTATTTAGCCTCCATGTATTTGTGGTCTTTTCAGGTTTTTTCTTGTGGTTGACTTCTAGTTTCATAGCATTGTGGTTAAAAAATATGCCTGGTATGGTTTTGATTTTGAATTTGTTGAGGTTTCGTTTGTGGGCTAATGTGCAACCTATTCTGGAGAATGTTCCATGTGCATTTTGAAAGAGTGTGTTTTCTGCTGTTTTAGAATGGAATGTTCTGAATATATCTGTTAAATCTATCTGTTCTGGTGTGTCGTTGAAAACTATTGTTTCCTTGTTCATTTTCTGTTTATTGATCTGTCCATTGATGTAAGTGGGATATTAAAGTCCCACACTATTATTGTCTTATTAACAAACAGTTCCTTTATCTTTGTTATTAACTGTTTTATATGTTTGGGTTCTCCTTTGTTGAGTGCATAAATATTTACAATTGTTATATCTTCTTGTTGGAGAATCCCCTTTATTATGATATACTGTTCTTTTTCTCTTGTTACAGTTTTTGTTTTACAGTTTTGTTTGTCCGAAAAAACTATTGCTACTCCAGCTTTATGTTGACATTTATTTGTATGATAGATGGTTCTCCATCCTCTCACTTTCAATCTGCAGGTGTGTGTAGCTCTAAAATGTGTCTCATATAGGTAGCATATACATACATTTTGTTTATTTTATCCAAGTCCATTTCTATTCAAAGTTATTTAATTTAATTTTTAAAAGTTTATTTATTTATTTTGAGATAGAGGGAGAGAGCAATCAGGGGAAGGGCAGAGAGAGAGGGAGAGAGAGAATCTCAAGCAGGGTCTGCAATGTCAGCACAGAGCCTAATGCAGGGCTTGAACTTATAAGCCATGAGATCATGACCTGAACTGAAACCAACAGCTGCATGCTTAACCAACTGAGCCATCCAGGTGCCCCTGTATTCAAAGTTATTTTTGATAGATGTGTATGTATTGACATTTTATTACATGTTTTGTTTGTTTTTGATGGTTTTCTCTGATCCTTTCTTTTTAAAAACTATTAATTTATTTTAGAGAGAGAGAGAGGGCAGGGGAGGGGCATACAGAGAGGGAGAGAGATAATCCCAAGCAGACTCCATGCTGCCAGTGCAGAGTCCGACACAGGGCTCAATCTTACAATCCTGGGATCATGGCCTGAGCTGATATCAAGAGTTGGAACCTCAACTGACTGAGCTACCCAGGCACCCCTCTAATCCTTTCTTGTCTTTCATTCAAATTTTGTTGATTTTCTTTAGTGCTATATTTGGATTTTTTCTCTTTATCTTTTGTATATTTATTCCTGGTGTTTGATTTGTGCTTATCATTAGGTTTGTATATAACCTCCTTAGCATATAGCAGTTTATATTAAGTTGATGGTCATTCAAGTTTGAACCCATTCTTTTCTCTTTTCCTCCTCATTTTAGATATATGTTATTATATTTTGTATATTTTTTTGTAATCTCCTTGACTTATTTTTTATATGTTTATGTTTACTACTTTTGTGTATCCTACCTATAAACTGTCACTTTTGGTCTCTCCTTTCCACTCAAAGAGTCCCTTTTAATATTTCTTGCAGAGCTGGTTTAGTAGTCATGAACTCCTTTAGTTTTTCCTTGTCCAAGAAAATCTTTGTCTCTCCTTCTATTCTGAATGATAGCTTTGCTGGATAGAGTACTCTTGGCTGCAGATTTTTTTCCCATTCAGAACATTGAATATATCATGCTACTCCCTTCTGGCATGCAAAGTTTCTGCTGAAAAATCTGCAGCTAGCCTTATCGGTTTTCCCTTGTAAGTTATTGTCTTCTTTTGCCTTACCACTTTTGAATTTTTTCTTTTTCATTATATTTTTCAAATTTAATTATAATATGTCCTGGTGTGTGTCTGCTTTTGTTGATATTTGGGGTGCTCACTGTGCCTCCTGGAGCTCAATATCTATTTCCTAGATTGAGGAAGTTTCAGGTGTTATTTCATTTCTAAAATTTTTTATTATTTTTAATTTAAATTCATGTTAGTGACACATAGTGTAGTAATGTTTCAGGAGTAGAATTTAGTGATTCATCAATTACATATAACTCACAGTGCTCAAAACAAGTGCCCTACTTAATGAGCATTACCCATTTAGCCCATCCCCCACCCACTGCACCTCCAGCAACCCTCACTTTGTTCTCTGTATTTATGAGTGTCTTATGGTTTGCCTACATCTCTGCTTTTATATTATTTTATTTTTCCTTCCCTTCCCCTATATTCATCTGTTTTGTTTCTTAAATTCCACATATGAGTGAAATCATATGGTGTTTGTCTTTCTCTGACTGACATATTGTGCTTAGCATAATAAATGCTAGCTTCATCCATGTCATTGCAAATGGCAAGATTTCATTCTTTTTGATGGCTAATATTCAATTACATATGAATACCATATCGTCTTTATCCATTCATCAGTCAATGAACATTTGTGAAATTGTTGATAAGGCTGCTATAAACATCAGGGTGCAAGTACCCCTTTGAATCTATATTTTTGTATCCTTTGGGTAAATACCTAGTAGTGTAATTTCTGGGTCATAGAGTAGTTCTATTTTTAAGATTTTTTTAAGTTTATTTATTTTGAGAGAGGAAGAGACAGTGTGAATGGGGCAGGGTCAGAGAGAGGGAGAGAATCTCAAGCAGGCTCCACACTGCCAGTGCAGAGCCAGATTCAGGGCTCAAACTCATGAGACTGCAAGATTGTGACCTGAGCCAAAACCAAGAGTCAGATTCTTAACTGACTGAGCCACACAGGTGCCCCTCAATTATTAAGTTTTTGAGGAATCTCCATACTGTTTTCAAGAGGGGCTGCACCCATTTGCATTCCCACCAACTGTGCAAGAATGTTCCTCTTTTTTCACATCATTTCCAACACCTGCTCTTTCTTGTATTGTTAATTTTAGCTACTCTGACAGGTGAGAGGTGTTGTTTCATCATGGTTTTGATTTGTATTTTACTGATGATGAGTGATGTGGAGCATCTTTTCTTGTGTCTGTTAGCCATTTGGATGTCTTCTTTGTAAAAGTATCTATTCATGTCTTCTGCCCATTTATTAACTGGATTATTTGTTTTTTGGGTGTTCAGTTTTATAAGTTCTTTATAGATTTTGGATACTCTTTTTTATTTCTTTATATTTTTCATATGAAATTTATTGTCAAATTGGTTTCCATACAACACCCAGTGCTCATCCCAACAGGTGCCCTCCTCAATGCCCATCACCTACTTTCCCCTCCCTACCACCCCCCCCCCCATCAACCCTCAGTTTATTCTCAGTTTTTAAGAGTCTCTTATGGTTTGGCTCCCTCCCTCTCTAACTTTTTTTCCTTCCCCTCCCCCATGGTCTTCTGTTAAGTTTCTCAGCATCCACATAAGAGTGAAAACATATGGTATCTGTCTTTCTCTGTATGATTTATTTCGCTTAGCATAACACTCTCCAGTTCTATCCACTTTGCCACAAAAGGCCATATTTCATTGTTTCTCATTGCCACATAGTATTCCATTGTGTATATAAACCACAATTTCTTTATCCATTCATCAGTTGATGGACATTTAGACTCTTTCCATAATTTGGCTATTGTTGAAAGTGCTGCTATATACATTGTGGTACAAGTGCCCCTATGCATCAGCACTCCTGGATACTAATTCTTTATCAGACATTCATTTGCACATAACTTCTATCATTCTGTAGACTGCCTTTTAGTTTTATTGATTGTTTCCTTTGCTGTGCAGAATATTTTAATCTTCCCAGTAATTCATGGGAAGATTTTAATCCTAGGAATTCATGTTTGCTTTGTTTCTCTTGCCTACATCTAGATGTCTAATAAGAAGTTGCTGCAGGGGTGCCTGTGTGGCTCAGTTGGTTAAGTGTCTGACTTCAGCTCAGGTCATGATCTCACAGTTTGAGCCCCGCATCAGGCTCTATGCTGACATCTCAGAACCTGGAGCCTGCTTCACATTCTGTGTCTCCCACTTTCTCTTCCTCTCCCCTGCTCATGTGCTCTCTCTCTGTCAAAAATGAATAAACATTTTTTTTCAAAAAAGAAGTTGCTGTGGCCAAAATCTAAGAGGTTGCTGCCTATGTTCTCCTCTAGGATTTTAATGGATTAATGTCTCACATTTAGGTCTTTCATCCATTTTGTATTTACTTTTGTGTGTGGTGTAAGAAAGTGGTCCAGTTTCATTCTTCTGCATGTTGTTGTCCAATTTTCCCAACACCATTTGTTGGAAAGACTGTCCTTTTGTCAATAGATATTCTTTCCTACTTTATTGGAAATTAGTTGACCATATGGTTGTGGGTCCATTTCTGGGTTTTATACTCTGTTCCATTGATCTATGTTTTGTTTTTTTGTGCCATACCATAGTGTCTGGGTGACTACAACTTTGTAATATAGCTTTAAGTGTGGAATCATGATGCTTCTAGCATTGCTTTTCTTTTTTATATTTGCTTTGTCTATTCAGGGCCTTTTGTGGTTCCATACAGATTTCAGGATTGTTTTCCTAGCTCTGTGAAAAATGCTGGTGGGATTTTGATAGGGATTACATTAATGGTGTATATGGCTTTAGGTAGCATACTCATTTTAACAATTTTTGTTCTTCCAATCTCTCAGCATGGAATATTTTTCCATTTCTCTGTGTCATCTTCAATTTCTTTTCTATTTTTTAAATGTTTATCTATTTGTGAGAGAAAGAGAGACAGAGCATGAGTAGGGGAAGGGCAGAGAGAGAGAGAGAGAGAGAGAGAGAGAGAGAGAGAATCTGAAGCAGACTCCAGGCTCCAAGCTGTCAGCACAGATCCTGATGTGGAGCTTGAACCCACCAACTGTGAGATCATGACCTGAGTTTAAGTTGGACGCTTAACTGACTGATGGGGTACCACTCAGGTACCCCATCTTCAATTTCTTTTATAAGTGTTCTATAGTTTTCAGAGTACAGATATTTTATCTCTTTGGTTTGGCTTATTCCTAGGTATCTTATGTTTTTATTGAAATTGTAAATGGGATTGATTTCTTGATTTCTCTTCCTGTTGATTCATGATTGGTGTATAGAAATACAACAGATTTCAGTACATTGATTTTATTTCCTGCGACTTTGCTGAATTAGTTTATTACTTCTAGCAA
This sequence comes from Acinonyx jubatus, assembly GCF_027475565.1. Taxonomy (NCBI): domain Eukaryota; kingdom Metazoa; phylum Chordata; class Mammalia; order Carnivora; family Felidae; genus Acinonyx; species Acinonyx jubatus. Next base: position 46,734,913 of record NC_069389.1, on the reverse strand, counting down.
ATTTTTGGTGGAATCTTTCATGTTTTTGACATAGAGTATCTTGTCATCTGCAAATTCTGAAAAATGTTCTTCTTCCTTGCCAATTTGGATTACCTGTATTTCTTTTTGCTGTCTGAATTCTGAGTCTAAGACTTCCAGTAATATGTTGAATAGTAATGGTGACAGTGGACACCCCTGTCATATTCCTGACTGTAGGGGAAAAGCTCTCAGTTTTACCCCATTGAGGATGACATTAGCTGTGGGTTTTTCATATATGGCATGCATGATGTTGAGGTATGTCCATCTATCCCACTTTATTGAGGATTTTTATCAAGAAGGGATGCTCTCTATTTTGTCAAATGCTTCTTCTGCACATATTGAAAGATTCACATGGTTATTATATTTCTTTTAGCAATGTGATGTATCATGTTGATTGATTTGGAAATATGAACAACCCCTGAAGCCCAGGAATAAATCCCACTAATAATGATGAATAATTATTTTAATGTATTGTTGGATTCAATTTGCTAGTATTTTGCTGAGAATTTTGCATCCAGGTTCATCAGGATTTGGACTGTTGAATCCTCATTTTCATTTGCTTCTATGTATTTTTTTTAAATTTCTTCTTTAATTTCCTGATTAACCTATTCATTTTGTAGTAGTATGTTCTTTAACTTCCATGTATTTGTGGTCTTTCCAACTTTTTCTTATGGTTGACTTCAAATATTATAGTGTTGTGGTCAGAATATATGCATGGAATGATCTCAGTCTTCTTGTACTTGTTGAGGCCTGATATTTGACCTAGTATGTGATCTATTGTGAAGAATGTTCCGTGTGCACTTGAGAAAATGTGCATTCTGTAGTTTTAGGATGAAATATTCTGGATTTATCTGTTGTCCATCTGGTCCAGTATGTCATCCAAGGCCATTGTTTCCTTGTTGATTTTCTGTTTAAATGATCTGTCCATTCCTGCAAGTGGGGTGTTAAATCCCGTAGTATTATTATATTATCATCAATGAGTTTCTTTATGTTTGTTATTAACTTATTTACATATTTGGGTGCTTAAAATTTGGGGGGCATAATTATATACAATGGTTAGACCTTCTTGATGGATAAACCCCTTTATTATGATATAGTGCCCTTCCTCATCTCCTGTTAGAGTCTTTGGTTTAAAATCTAGTTTGTCTGATGAAGTATGGCTACTCTGGCTTTCTTTTGAAATCTATTAGCATTGTAGATTGTTCCCCATACCCTCCCCTTCCATCTGTAGGTGTCTCTCAGTCTAAAATGGGTCTCTTATAGGCAGCATAGAGATGGGTCTTATTTTTTCATCTTTTCTGATACACTATGTGATTTGATTGGAGAATTTAGTCCATTTACATTGAGAGTGATTATTGATAGATAATGAATTTAGTGCCATTGTGTTACCTGTAAAGTTGGTGTTTCTGGTCATGTTCTCTGTTCCTTTTCTAGCCTATGTTGCTTTTGTTTTTCCTTTCCCACTCAAAGTGTCCCCTTTAAAATTTCTTGCAGGACTGGATTAGTGGTCACAAACTCCTTTAGTTTTTGTCTGAGAAAGTCTATCTCTCCTATTCTGAATGACAGCCTTGCAGGATAAAGAATTCTTGGATGCATATTTTTCCAATTCGGCATGTTGAATATATCATGCCACTCCCTTCCAGCCTGCCAAGTGTCTGGATATATCTGCTGTGAACCTGGTTTTTCTTCCTTTGTAGGTTAAGGACTTTTCTTCCTTTGCTGTTTTTAGGGTTCTTTCCTTGTCTGTGTATTCATACCCGCACTCTTAAGGAAATCGTCACAAAAGAGCAAACAATTTCACTTTCTGTGTCTCCAGCCTCTGTCAGATCTCTGCCTTCACCCTGTCCATGTCCAAGCTGTCTATCTGCCAGGCAGCAAGGCTCTCGGCTGTGCTTCAAAACTCATGATTTTAAGGATCCATGTGACATGGACCCCTGCTGATCCTCTGTGGGAGGTTCTTGCTGCTATGTGGCTGAGGCTGACCTGTCCCAGAAAAGCAGTTGTAGGACCGGGCAGAAATTCAGTTTATGGTAAAGTGCAGCAAAGAGCTGGCACCAAGTCTTAGTTCCCCAGCAGGTGACTCTTTTCCTTTGCTAGTGAACAGGGAAACTTGCTGATGCCCAGTAGCATTTCTGTCCCCATGTCATCACTCCCAAATACACTCCAAGTATAAACTGTTTCTACTTCTGTGACCAGGGGATCCTCAGACCACCCTGCCCATTCCTGGGCCTCTGCCCTCACTCCCCACTAGAGCACCACTAAACCTGCCAGGGATTGCCCTGATGATGGCATGGACTTGTAAAATTTCAGAGTTTGAGCTCCACTGCTTATAAAAACCTATCGTAGTCAGCCCCTTTCCTTTTCCCAGTCAATGGTTCTGGGGAATAGTTTTTCTTATGTAGTCCCCTCCAACCTGTTCTCACTCCTTTGTCTCTCTCCCTCTCTCTCTTGATCCTCTCTCCATGGCCATTGCTCCCTCCCTTCCATAGCATGCACAATTCCTTTCTTCCCCAAATCAACTCTCCAAAGCCCCCACCTTCCATGATGTTGCCATTTCTACACTTTTAGATGTGCAGTTTGTTCTCTTAGTCCTCAGATCAATCTCTTAAATGTTCAAAATGATTTTATATTTATCTAGCTGTGTTTGAGGGACAAGGCAAGTTCAGAGTCCCACTAATCCTCCACCATCTTAACTCCAAATAGCTTACTTTCTATTTTTGACTTTTTTTTATTGGTTGCTCTAGGTCTTTCCATATACATCTCAACAATCAGAGTCTACTTCAGGTTTATGCTAAGTCCAATGAGAAATAGAAATGTTACCTCTTTATAACTTGATTCCATCTTATCTTTTTTGTGCTATTATTTCATGCATATCATATCTGTGTATGTTAAAATCCCAACAATATAGTGTTATGATTATTATTTTACATCATTTTTATGTTTTAAAGAAGCTGAGAAAATTAAGGAAATCATGTATCTATTTATAGTCAAATATATATGTATATATAGTAAATATATACAGTAATATATATAGTAATATATATATATTTACTCTCTAGTTCTGTTCATTCCTGGGCTCACTTTAACTATATTTTTACCTGATTTTTGTATTAAGCTGTCAAGTTCATTTTGTATTACACTATAGGCTCCATTGCTTGCTCATGCTCTCTTGCATTCTCTCTGTCTCTCTGTCTCTCTCTGTCTCTCTCTCTCTCTCTCTCTCTCTCACACACACACACACACACACACACACACACACAATGCCCCAAGGTATACATTACTCAGCAGTGTTATCCAATCAAACCCTGGCAAAGGTACTTTTTAAAAATATAATTTATTGTCAAATTGGCTAACATACAGTGTGTACAGTGCACTCCTGGTTTTTTAAGTGAGTTTTTGAGGTTTGTTCTGGCCCCAGGAGTCTTCTTCTTAAGTCCCTCTTTCTTTGGTTCTTTGGGGTGAACTAGCTGGCCTATAGTTTAGCTTATTGCTCTTAATTAAGTGGACTTATTGTTTTTAAGAGCACCCTTAAGCTTGAGCTTCTCTGTGTTCTATTTCTAGTTAAGTCATTTCCTTTGGGGAAAGTTTCAGAGCTCTCTTGTATTTTGTATTGCCTCTGTCCATGGACAAACTCCCTGAGCCACTGCTGTGAGCGTTGAGTAGGGCAGTGGCATTCAGTCTTCTTCATTTGCCTATCCTGGTGTGAAAATTCCCACATATGAGCAAGTTGGAGTGAGGGTGACCAGGGCCCCACTATTCTGAACCTGCTGTACCTGGGGAATATCTTTCATCCTATAGGTGGGAGCTAGATGGAGGGAAGGGAATCTCCAACATCTTAGCCACACTTGCCATTGCAACTTAGAGCTGAAAGGGATGTGAAGTGCTGGCTGTCAGCTCCACGTAGTGAGGTACCATATCACTTGATTGGGTGACCTCCTCAAGGAGAAAGGGAGCTTCACCTTCTTGGCAACAGATACCTGGAGTGGAGTTTCCATCATGCTAAGCTTGGGTAGTAGTGAAGGTCGTGGCACAAATGTCAAAGAATTTTATTTGTTCTTACTGAATTTTAGTAGATTTTCTTGAATAAATGCTTCTTCATGTGCTATGTCCCATTAGGGCAATTTCTAGAGACTTTGAAAGTTTTGTTTTTAAATAATATTTATCAATTTTGCTTGTTTAACTAGGGAATGGGTCCATGGAGCTCCTAATGATGGAAGTAAAAGTCTCACAATTGATTTTTATGTGTTAATTTTGTATCCTGCAACCTTGATGAACTCACTTGTTAGTTCTAGGAATTTTTATAGTTTAGGGGGTTTTCTATGTACATTTGACCTTGAACAACGTTGGGGTTAATGTCATGAATCCTCCCCACACAACTGAGAATCTACTATATATAATTTTTGATTCCCCAAAAACCTGACTCCCCAAGCCTACAGTTGACCAGAAGCTTTACCAATAATATAAAAAGTTGCTTAACACATATTTCGTGTGCTACTTGTATTATATACTGTATTCTTATAATAAAGTAAACTAGAGAAAAGAAAATGTTATTAAGAAAATCATAAGGAACTAAAAAAATGGCTAGGGAGGGAGGGAGACAAAACATAAAAGACTCTTAAAAACTGAGAACAAACTGAGGGTTGATGGGAGGTGGGAGGGAGGGGAGGGTGGGTGATGGGTATTGAGGGCATCTGTTTGGATGAGCATTGGGTGTTGTATGGAAACTAATTTGGCAATAAATTTCATATTAAAAAATAAATAAAAACAAAAAAAGAACTAAAAAAAAGAAAAAAAATCACAAGGAAGAAAAAATAAATTTAAAGTACTGTACAGTATTTATCAAAAAAAATCTGCATATAAGTGAACCCACACATTTCAAACCTGTGTGGTTCAAGGATCAACTGAAGATAATTATGACATTGGCAAATCTGGAGTATTTTATTTATTCTTTTCCAAACTGTATGCCTTTTGTTTCTTTTTGCAGCCTTAATGCAGTGGTTAGAGCTTCCAGTACCATGTCAAAAGAATCAAGAGGGTGGGCATCCTTACATTGGTTCTGATATTAGTAGGGAAAGCATTCAGTCAGTTTTAAGGGTAGTGAGGAACAGATTATTTGTTGTACAGTTTTCTACAAGTTTAAGTAATTCACCTCTATTCCTAACTTGCTGATCATTTGTATCATGAATGGGTGTATGAACTGCTTTTTTGCATAAGTTGATATATTTTCTTCTTTAGTTTGTCAATATTGTGAATTACATTGAATTTTTTGAATGTGAAAAAGTACAGGTAGCCTTGCATACCTGTACTGAGTTTTACTTAATCATTGCATATAATTCTTTTTATGAGAATTTGGGTTCTATTTGTCAGTATTTTCTTGACGATTTTTGCATTTAAGTTCATGGTAGTTATTATTATTATCATTATTATTATTATTACAATTGGTACTCTTTTGGTCTGGTTTTGGTATCAGGGTAATTCTGGCCTCATAAAATTAGTAGGGAATGCTCCCTTCTCTTCTTGTTTTCTTACAGATATTATGTAAAATTGGTGTTAGTTCTTTAAATGTGTGATATTTTTCAAACCAATATATCTTGGCTTAGGAATTTCTATTTCTAGAGATTTCATTTTTAATTCAATTATAGGAATTAATTGGTTATATGAATATTCAGATTGTCTATTTTATCTTGGCTGAGTTGTGGGAGGTTGTGCATTTCAAAGAATTAATATTCTAAGGAACTCGAAGAAGTCAAATTTATGAGTGCAAAATTGGTTGCAGTATTCCCTTATTGGCTTTTTTTAAATATGAAATTTATTGTCAAATTGGTTTCCATACAGCACCCACTGCTCATCCCAACAGGTGCCCTCCTCAATACCCATCGCCCACCCACCCCTCCCTCCTACCCCCCATAAACCCTCAGTTTGTTCTCAGTTTTTAGGAGTCTCTTATGTTTTGGCTCCACTCTTTCTCTAACCATTTTTTTTTTCTTTCCCCTCCCCCATGGTCTTCCACTAAGTTTCTCAGGATCCACATAGGAGTGAAAACATATGGAATTTGTCCTTGTCTGCATGACTTATTTCACTTAGCATAACACTCCAGTTCCAACCATGTTGCTACCAAAGGCCATATTTCATTCTTTCTCATAGCCACGTAGTATTCCATTGTGTATATAAACCACAATTTCTTTATCCATTTGTCGGTTGATAGTATCTCTTATTGGCTTTTTAGTGACTGTGAGATATATAGTGATGTCCTTTATTTCATTTTTTTTTATATTGCTGTTTGTGTCTTCTCTTTTATATTTGTCATTCAAGCTAAAAGTTTATTTAACCGATTTTTTTTTGTTAGAAATCAGCTTTTATCTATTATTCTTTTTCTTGTGCTTGCTTTTGTTTATTTTGCTCTCATTTTTCTAGTCTTTTGAAGTTAGAACTTAGATCATTGATTTGAGACTTTTTCTTGCTTCCAGTGTAAGCATTTAGTGCCACAAATTCCCATCAGTACTGCTTTAGTTGCATCGCTCATATGAGTTGTGTTTTTGGTCAAAGTTGTATTTTTACTTTCCATTGGTTCTATGCATATTTTTAAATTTTTTTTTGAGACTTCTTTTCTCAACCATGGATTATTTGTAAGTATGTACTTTAATTTTTGAGTGTTTAGAGACCTTCATCTCTTCTTTCTTTTGATTTTTACTGTGATTTCATTGTGACCAGAGAACACACTATGTATAATTCCAATCATTTTTAATTTACTGAGTGTTGTTTAATGGTCCAGAACACAGTGAATGAACCATGGGTACTTGAACAAAACATTTATTTTGGTGTTTCTAAGTGTGGTGTTTTATATATGTCAATTAGATATTTGGATTGATTCTGTTGTTTAGTTCTATATTCTTACTAATTCGAATAATCCTATCAATTACTGAGAGTGTGTGTTGGAGTCTTCAAATATACTTGTAGTTGTGTATATTTCTCCTTTCATCTCTATCAGGTTTGCTTCATTTATTTTGAGTTTGTTTTTCTGGTGTACACTTTGGATTGTCATACCTTCCTAGGGATTAATCCTTTTATCACTATGTAATGCCCCCCTTTGTATGTAGTAATTTTCTTTGCGCTGAGGTCTAATTTACTGGATATTAATTGAGCCACTGTTTCCTTTTTTTTTTTTTGTAAATTAATGATTGTATGGTATGTTATTTTTTGTTTAAAACATGCATTTATTAATGCATTTAAATATGAAAATAATAAATCCAGTACATGTTAACATAAATAGCATATTTTTTCATTAAAAATAATTTTAGGGGCACCTGGGTGGCTCAGTTGGTTGAACATCCAACATCAGCTCAGGTCATGATCTCACAGTTTTTAAGTTTGAGTCCCACATTGGGCTTGCTGCTGTCAGTGTAGAGTCTACTTCCAATCTTCTGTTCCTCTCTCTTTGTCCCTCTCCTGCTCACACACTCACTCTCAGAAATAAATAACATTAAAACAATTTTAATAATTATTTCAAAAAATGGGAAAGAAAATTTGTTTTCCATATTTGCAAGTCTCTTCTATGTGTGGCTTAATAGAAGTTAGGTGTATTGTTATAGGTTCTGCATTCAATCTGTTGCAATGTTTTATCTTGGTGAAATACATATACAAAAATTATCCTCACATACAATAGCTTGGAAACACAGCAATATGGTAGTAGAATTTGTTTTTAGATAATGGTATTTTCTTTGATATTTTACCAAAATTGGACATTAGACTAGGCAGTGATTTCTTGGCTATGACAGCAAAGGCACAAGCAACAACAAGAAAAAGAGACAAGTGAGACTACCTCAAGCTAAAAAGCTTCTGCATGGCAAAAAAAATAAAAAAAATAAAAAAAAATAAAAACAAAAACAAAACACAACAGGGTGAAAAATGCAATCTATGGAATGAGAAAACATATTTTCAAACCATATATCTTATAAGGGGTTAATATCCAAAATATATAAAAAACACCTTCAACTCAATAGCAAAAAAGAAAAAAAAAGAAAAAAGAAAAACCTGTTTTAAAAAAATGGTCAAAGAACTCGGATAGACATTTCTTCAAAGAAGACATACAAATAGCTAATGGATGTATGTAAAGATGCTCATAAAAATATGCTTATTATTATTTATCATTAGAGAAATGCATATCAAAACCACACGTTTCATCTTATACTTGTTAGGATAGCTATTACATTTTTATTTAAAAAAATTTTTTTTCAATGTTTATTTATTTTTGGGACAGAGAGAGACAGAGCATGAATGGGGGAGGGGCAGAGAGGGAGGGAGACACAGAATCGGAAACAGGCTCCAGGCTCTGAGCCATCAGCCCAGAGCCCGATGCGGGGCTCGAACTCACGGACCGCGAGATCGTGACCTGGCTGAAGTCGGACGCTTAACCGACTGCGCCACCCAGGCGCCCCACATTTTTAAAAAGATAACAAGTTTTGGAGAAAATGTGGAGTAATTGGAACCCTTTTACATTGTTGGTGGAAAAGTAAAATGGTGCAGCTCCTATGGAAAACAGAATGAAGGAACCGGGGAAGATGGCGGCGTAGGAGGACTCTGCGCTCACCGCGCGTCCTGCTGATCACTTAGATTCCACCTACACCTGCCTAAATAACCCAGAAAACTGCCAGAAGACTAGCAGAATGGAGTCTCTGGAGCCAAGCGCAGACGAGAGGCCCACGGAAGAGAGTAGGAAGGGCGGAGAGGCGGTGCACGCTACACGGACGGGTGGGACAGAGCCAGGGCGGAGGGGCGGCCCACCGGCCAAGAAGAGCCCCTGAGTCTGGCTTGCAAAAGTGGAGGGGCCAGACGGAGTGTGTTCCCACAGCAAGTGGGACTTGACATCTGGAAGGTTATAAGCTAACAGCTCTGCTCGGAGAATGGAAGAGCTGGAGGACAATGGGAGGGAGAGTTGTTGAGCCCCGGATGACAGAGCCCACTTTGGCGGGAACAAAGGCGCTCACCAGCGCCAACTCCCTCGTCCATCCCCCAGCCAAAATCCCAAAAGGAACCAGTTCCTGCCAGGGAACTTGCTTGCACCGCACAAACACCAAACGCTGTGCTTCTGCTGATCCATCACTCTGGTGGGTCTGACTCCCTCCTGGTGCCACAGGGCCCCTTCCGAAGTTGAACTCCCAAGGAAAAGTGAGCTGAGCCTGCCCCTCTCGCCCCTGTGCACCTTGCTGATCCACCTCAGATAATACGCCAGATCCCCAACACCAGAAGCCTGGCAGTATGCAAGTAGCCCAGACGGGCCACGTCACCCCACAGTGAATCCCACCCCTAAGAGAGGGGAAGAGAAGGCACACACCAGTCTGACTGTGGCCCCAGCCGTGGGCTGGGGACAGACCTCAGGTCTGACTGTGGACCCGCCCACCAACGTGAGATATTCAACACAGAACAGGAGAAGTGCCCCGCAGAACCGCACCACTCCAGGGACTATCCAAAATGACGAAACAGAAGAATTCCCCTCAGAAAAACGTCCAGGATATAACAACAGCTAATGAACTGATCAAAAATGATTTAAACAATATAACAGAAAGTGAATTTAGAATAGTAGTCATAAAATTAATCGCAGGGCTTGAAAACAGTAAAAATGACAGCAGAGAATCTCTTGCTACAGAGATCAAGGGACTAAGGAACAGCCAGGAGGAGCTAAAAAAAATGCTCTCAATGAACTGCAAAATAAAATGGAGACAACTACGGCTCGGATTGAAGAGGCAGAGGAGAGAATAGGTGAACTAGAAGATAAAATTATGGAAAAAGAAGAAGCTGAGAAAAAGAGAGATAAAAAAAGCCAAGAGTATGAGGGGAAAATTAGAGAACTAAGTGATGCACTAAAGAGAAATAATATATGCACAATTCGTATCCCAGAGGTGGAAGAGAGAGGGAAAGGTGCTGAAGGTGTACTTGAAGAAATAATAGCTGACAACTTCCTGGATCTGGGGAAGGAAAAAGGCATTGAAATCCAAGAGGCACAGAGAACTCCCTTCAGACGTAACTTGAATCGCTCTTCAGCACGATATATCATAGTGAAACTGGCAAAACACAAGGATGAAGAGAAAATTCTGAAAGCAGCTAGAGATAAACGTGCTCTAACATATGAAGGGAGACCTATAAGACTCGTGACTGATCTCTCTACTGAAACTTGGCAGGCCAGAAACGAATGGCAGGAGACCTTCAATGTGACGAACAGAAAAAATATGCAGCCGAGAATCCTTTATCCAGCAAGTCTGTCATTTAGAATAGAAGGAGAGATAAAGGTCTTCCCAAACAGAAACTGAAGGAATTCGTCACCACTAAACCAGCCCTACAAGAGATCCTAAGCGGGATCCTATGAGACAAAGTACCAAAGACATCACTACAAGAATGAAACCTATGGACATCACAATGACTCTAAACCCATATCTTTCTATAATAATACTGAATGTAAATGGACTAAATGCACCAACCAAAAGACATAGGGTATCAGAATGGATAAAAAACAAGACCCATATATTTGCTGTCTACAAGAGACTCATTTTAGACCCGAGGATAACTTCAGATTGAGAGTGAGGGGATGGAGAACTATTTATCATGCCACTGGAAGTCAAAAGAAAGCTGGAGTAGCCATACTTATATCCGACAAACTAGACTTTAAATTAAAAGCTGTAATAAGAGATGAAGAAAGGCATTATATAATAATTACAGGGTCTATCCATCAGGAAGAGCTAACAATTATAAATGTCTATGCACCGAATATGGTAGCCCACAAATATGTAAAACAATTACTCACAAACATAAACAACCTTATTGATAAGAATGTGGTCATTGCAGGGGACTTTAACACTCCACTTACAGAAATGGATAGATCATCTAGACATACGGTCAATAAAGAAACAAGGGCCCTGAAAGACACATTGGATCAGATGGACTTGACAGATCTATTTAGAACTCTGCATCCCAAAGGAACAGAATATACTTCCTTTTCGAGTGCACATGGAACATTCTCCAAGATAGATCATATACTGGGTCACAAAACAGCCCTTCATAAGTATACAAGGCTTGAAATCATACCATGCATACTTTCAGACCACGATGCTATGAAGCTTGAAATGAACCACAGGAAAAAGTCCAGAAAACCTCCAAAACCATGGAGGTTAAAGAACATCCTACTAAAGAGTGAGTGGGTCAACCAGGCAATTGGAGAAGAAATTAAAAAATATATGGAAACAAACGAAAATGAAAAGACAAGAATCCAAACACTTTGGGATGCAGCGAAGGCAGTCCTGAGAGGAAAATACATGGCAATCCAGGCCTATCTCAAGAAACAAGAAAAATCCCAAATACAAAATCTAACAGCACACCTAAAGGAAATAGAAGCAGAACAGCAAAGACAGCCTAAATCCAGCAGAAGAAGAGAAAAAATAAAGATCAGAGCAGAAATATACAATATAGAATCTAAAAAAACTGTAGAGCAGATCAACAAAACCAAGAGTTGGTTTTTTGAAAAAATAAACAAAATTGATAAACCTCTAGCCAGGCTTCTCAAAAAGAAAAGGGAGATGACCCAAATAGATAAAATCATGAATGAAAATGGAATTATTACAACCAATCCCTCAGAGATACAAGCAATCATCAGGGAATACGATGAAAAATTATATGCCAACAAACTGGACAACCTGGAAGAAATGGACAAATTCCTAAACACCCACACTCTTCCAAAATGCAATCAGGAGGAAATAGAAAGCCTGAACAGACCCATAACCAGCAAAGAAATTGAATCGGTTATCAAAAATCTCCCAACAAATAAGAGTCCAGGACCAGATGGCTTCCCAGGGGAGTTCTACCAGACGTTTCAAGCAGAGATAATACCTATCTTTCTCAAGTTATTCCAAAAAATAGAAAGGGAAGGAAAACTTCCAGACTCATTCTATGCAGCCAGTATTACTTTGATTCCTAAACCAGAGACCCAGTAAAAAAAGAGACCTACAGGCCAATATCCCTGATGAATATGGATGCAAAAATTCTCAATAAGATACTAGCAAATCGAATTCAACAGCATACAAAAAGAATTATTCACCATGATCAAGTGGGATTCATTCCTGGGATGCAAGGCTCGTTCAACATTCGCAAATCAATCAGTGTGATACATCACATTAATAAAAAGAAAAGATAAGAACCATATGATCCTGTCAATCGATGCAGAAAAGCATTTGACAAAATTCAGCATCCTTTCTTAATAAAAACCCTCAAAAAAGTCGGGATAGAAGGAACATACTTAAAGATCATAAAAGCCATTTATGAAAAGCCCACAGCTAACACCATCCTCAATGGGGAAAAGCTGAGAGCTTTTTCCCTGAGATCAGGAACACGACAGGGATGCCCACTCTCACCGATGTTGTTTAACATAGTCCTGGAAGTTCTAGCATCAGCAATCAGACAACAAAAGGAAATCAAAGGCATCAAACTTGGCAAAGATGAAGTCAAGCTTTCGCTTTTTGCAGATGACATGATATTATATATGGAAAATCCGATAGACTCCACCAAAAGTCTGCTAGAACTGATACATGAATTCAGCAAAGTTGCAGGATACAAAATCAAGGTACAGAAATGAGTTGCATTCTTATACACTAATAATGAAGCAAAAGAAAGACAAATAAATAAACTGATCCCATTCACAATTGCACCAAGAAGCGTAAAATACCTAGGAATAAACTTAAAGATGTAAAAGATCTGTATGCTGAAAACTATCACAAGCTTATGAAGGAAATTGAAGAAGATATAAAGAAATGGAAAAACATTCTCTGCTCATGTATTGGAAGAATAAATAATGTCAAAATGTCAATACTACTCAAAGCTATCTACACATTCAATGCAATCCCAATCAAAATTGCACCAGCATTCTTTTCGAAACTAGAACAAGCAATCCTAAAATTCATATGGAACCACAAAAGGCCCCGAATAGCCGAAGTAATTTTGAAGAAGAAGACCAAAGCAGGAGGCATCACAATCCCACACTTTAGCCTCTACTACAAAGCTGTAATCATCAAGACAGCATGGTATTGGCACAAAAACAGACACATAGACCAATGGAATAGAATAGAAACCGCAAAACTAGACCCACAAACGTATGGCCAATTCATCTTTGACAAAGCAGGAAAGAACATCCAGTGGAAAAAAGACAGTCTCTTTAACAAATGGTGCTGGGAGAACTGGACAGCAACATGCAGAAGATTGAAACTAGACCACTTTCTCACACCATTCACAAAAATAAACTCAAAATGGATAACGGAGCTGAATGTGAAACAGGAAACCATCAAAACCCTAGAGGAGAAAGCAGGAAAAGACCTCTCTGACCTCAGCCGTAGCAAATTCTTACTTGACACATCCCCAAAGGCAAGGGAATTAAAAGCAAAAATGAATTACTGGGACCTTATGAAGATCAAAAGCTTCTGCACAGCAAAGGAAGCAACCAACAAAACTAAAAGGCAACCAGCAGAATGGGAAAAGATATTTGCAAATGACATCGCACAAAGGGTTAGTATGCAAAATCTATAAAGAGCTCACCAAACTCCACACCCGAAAAACAAATAACCCAGTGAAGAAATGGGCAGAAAACATGAATATACACTTCTCTAAGGAAGACATCCAGATGGCCAACTGGCACATGAAAAGATGCTCAACGTCGCTCCTCATCAGGGAAATACAAATCAAAACCACACTCAGATATCACCTCACGCCAGTCAGAGTGGCCAAAATGAACAAATCAGGAGACTATAGATTATGGAGAGGATGTGGAGAAACGGCAACCCTCTTGCACTGTTGGTGGGAATGCAAATTGGTGCAGCCACTCTGGAAAACAGTGTGGAGGTTCCTCAGAAAATTGAAAATAAACCTACCCTATGACCCAGCAATAGCACTGCTAGGAATTTACCTTAGGGATACAGGAGTACTGATGCATAGGTACACTTGTACCCTGATGTTTATAGCAGCACTCTCAACAATAGCCAAATTTTGGAAAGAGCCTAAATGTCCATCAACTGATGAATGGATAAAGAAATTGTGGTTTATATACACAACGGAGTACTATGTGGCAATGAGAAAGAATGAAATATGGCCCTTTGTAGCAACGTGGATGGAACTGGAGAGTGTGATGCTAAGTGAAATAAGCCATACAGAGAAAGACAGATACCATATGGTTTCACTCTTATGTGGATCCTAAGAAACTTAACAGGAACCCATGGGGGAGGGGAAGGAAAAAAAAGAAAAGAGGTTAGAGTGGGAGACAGCCAAAGCATAAGAGACTCTTAAAAACTGAGAACAAACTGAGGGTTGATGGGGTTGGGAGGGAGGGGAGGGTGGGTGATGGGTATTGAGGAGGTCACCTTTTGGGATGAGCACTGGGTGTTGTATGGAAACCAATTTGACAATAAACTTCATATATTGGAAAAAATAAAATAAAATAAATGGTTATTATGCAAAAAAAGGAAAACAGTATGAAAGCTCCTCAAAATATTAAAAATATAACCATCCCATGATCTAGTAATCCCATCTCCACTTATGTCATTGAATTTAAAATGAATTTCTTATAGATAGTATAATGATGGGTTGCATATTTTGTATTCACTCTGACAATCTCTGTCTTTTAATGGTGTCATTAGACCTCTTAATATAATTATTGATTTTAGTGCTTAAGTGCACCATTTAAAATGCTCTTTTCTTGTTTATTTTCTCTGGTCCTTACTACTCTGCTTCTCTTTTTATTCCCTGGGTTACATTGGATTATATTGATATAGGTATAATGCTATTTACCACCCTTTTAAGTGTTTTCTATTTGTTGCATTCATTCTCCTCCCTTCTTTTTCTGTGTTCTCTCATTTTAATTGAACTTTTTATGTGATTCAATTTCATCTCTTCTCTTTAGTTATTAGTGATGCTTCCTTTTCAAAACATTCTTAATGATTTACCTAAGGTTTAAAATATATGCTTTTAAATAATTTAATTCTATCTTCAAATAACAGTACTCTTTCAAGTGTAGTTCAGGTACCCTACAATCAATTATTTGCAATCCCCCATCCTTTCCCTTGGGTTATTACTGTTATTCATTTCACCTATTTATATGGTATAACCCAATACATTGTTATTATTATTGCTTTCCAAAGACAATATCTTTTAGATCAATTAAAAACATGAAAAATAAAAAAATAACGTTTTTTTAACCTTCATTTATTCCTTTTCAAACTCTCTCCCTTAAACATTTTTTGCAGAGAAGTTCTTCTAGTATCTTATTTCAGGATGCTATAACAGAATGTCATTGACTGGGTGGCTTATAAACACAGAAATTTATTTCTCTGTTCTGGAGTCTGAAAATCTTGGAAACCCAAGATCAAGATGCCAGCAGATTCCATGTCTGGTGAGGATCTACTTCTTGGCTCATGGACGACTATCTTTTTACTGTTCTCACATGGCAGAAGGGACAAGAGAGCTTTCTGGGTCTTTTATAAGGGTAGTAATTTCATTTCATTCATGAAGACTCTATCCTTATGACCTAATTGTGTCCCAAAGATTCCACCTCCAAATACATTGGGCATTAGAATTTAACATAAATTTTGGGGGTCACAATCATTCAGTCTATAGGAACTATCAATAAATTAATATGTGTGTTTATATAAGAAAGTCTTGCAAACTTTGCTGAGTATCAGTTTAGGTTTTTTCCTTTCAACACTTCAAAGATTTTGTTCCACTTTTTTCTTGCTTGCATGGTTTCTGATGAGAAATCTTCTGTAATCCTTATCATTGTTACTCTGCAGGTAAGCTGCCTCCCCCAACCCATTTATGGCTTCCTCAAAATATTTTGTCTTTGTCTCAGAGTTTCTGAAGTTGGTTGTAGTTATAGGTACAAAAGACTTCACATTTCTTTAGTGATCTTTTTTGTCTTTCCTCTTGGCTTTCAGGCTTCCCTTTGGATTGTATTTTACAGAGAGTCTCTCTCTTGAAGCTTTCCCAGTTGGAATTGCTGTTATTATTACTCAAGGAATATTAGTATGGTAGAGAGGTGTGAAGGAAGGTAGCTGTTCTCTAGTCCTCTGATTAAGTTTTAATCTTTGGATTGCACAATGGTCTGGTGTTTGGGGCATGTGTCCATTAGAAGTATTTCTGTCCTTCTTTGGCTATAGCATTCCTAGTCTATCACCTTGAAGCCTCTCTTCTTTTGGCTGTGGTTTTATTTTCATTAGGTGAGATATAAATTTTGGACCAGGTTACTGTGGGTCAGATTTTTCTTCTCCCAGATGTTGTAAAATTTTAGAATTGCGATGTCCTTCCTTTTGGAATTCAGGCCTTTGTTAGGGAGAAGGGTCTAAGAAGAGTTTACAATGACTACCCTTCCCCTCCTCCTGCCAATGTCACATTAGGAGCTTTCTTATATCGTCAAAGTGAAAACCTTGTGGAATTACTGAAAGAAATTTTTGCAAAAGTGTGGAAGCCCTTAAGAACACAGGGCCCGGGAGCTCCTAATTCTCATGGTAGTCCATAGTCTCCAGAAGTTTGTCAACATTACTAATTAATTATTCCAACTAGATTCTGGCATCTAGTGCCTTCTGCTCCAAGTAAGTAAATTTCAGGTGCTGTCCGTGCCTAGAAGTTCCTCACTTCAGATTTCAGTTTTCTATATGATCTCAATTCTCAGGTAAGTCCAAGAGAAGTCTGATTTTCAGACTGACCAAATTTTTCTAGTTGTAAAGAACAGAGCAATAACTCCAAGCTGTTGGAACTGAAACTAAAAGTTCCTTGGTTATTTTATAATCCCCAAATTAGACTTTTTTATTGTCATTTCCTGAGTCAATATTGGCTTAGTTTGCCATTTTACTTGTTCACCATTTCCTCTTGCCTGCTAGCCCTTATTTCTGGGACGGTTTTATATATATATATATATATATATATATATATATATATATATATATCTATCTATCTCCCATAGAACCCTACATACTGAAAGTCTGTTGATAAATTCTCTCAGTTGTTTTCTTGAAACTGTGTTTATTTCATCCTCATTTTTGAAAAGAGTTTTGATGAATACACAATACTGGGATAATAGTTATTTTCTCACAGAACTTTGATGATATTATTCCCCTATCTTTGGTTTTCATTACTGCATTGATAAATTAATTGCAAATATAATTGTAACTCTCATTAGGTGATATTTTCCTCTTATTGTTTTTTTAAAAAGATCTATTCGGTTTTAGTGTTCTTCAATTTTATTATGATATTTCTGAATGTTGCTTCTCTTCATTTTAATTTTTTAAGCTGTGCTTTTCTTACCTAAGCACTAATGATTTTCACCCATTCTGAAAAATTCTCTCACGTATAATTTATTCAAATATTGCTTTCCCCACATTATCTCTATCATCTCATTCTGGAACTGCAGTTAGAGTTATGGTAGACTATCACATTCTATCCTTGTTTTTCAATTTCAATTTTATATTTTTATATATTGTTTCTATGGTGCATTATTTATACATTCTTCAGATTTATGTTCTAGTTCAATAATTACCTTCACGTTTTTAGAATTTTCTGTTTAACTCATAGATTACATATTGAATTTCAATGATTTTATTTTTAATTTATGTATTATTTGATTCAGAAAAAAAATCATGTGGCCTCTTTTGATAATCTCATGTTTCTCTGATATATTTTTGATATCTCTTTCCATTTCCTTAAACATATCATGTGTGCTTATTTTACAGTATGCATCAGATAATTCCAATTGCAGTTTTTGTAATTCTGATTCATCAGTTTGTTGTACCTGTGGGTTCTTTTTCATATAGATTTTTCTTCTTGGGGTGTGTATTTGTCTATGTGTGTGTGAATGTGTGTGTGTGTGTTGCCTTGTTGTTGTTTTTTTCCACAGAAGTAATGTAAATTCAAACCCCAAACCCACATGAAAGCAGGCTTGGGTTAAGAACTCTCAGGAACGTTTATTTATACTTTTGTTCCCTACACAAAAGCAAGGTTGAGACAGTCTCTCTCAGTTGGGTGATTTTTTTTAACCAACTGGTAATTTCACCTTTTTGAGTCTTGACTTTAGGCAGACTCTGATTCAGCTTCAGACTTTGAGCTCATAATTTTGTTTAACATGCCCTGTACAACTGGGCCACACAGGAGGGAGGGAGATTTACTCATCTCAGAGCATTACTTGAAAAGACAGATCCCAAAGGGACCCCTCCCCTGAAAGGAGCTTTCAGGCATCCTTTTTCTCCTCCACCCCCAGTGTAAATACATGGCCACCTATGGGAACCTGTTCAGCACCAACACTCACTACTTGCTTGCACCAAGACACCTGCCCCCTGTGCTTAGCAGATGTGACCTCCCCAGGCATGTTCACCTCACACCTATTGCTGAGGGGCTTCTCTATCAGAAGACCAATGCAAACATTTGCAAACCTCAGTCTCTTGCAGTTCCCTCTGCTACTGCTGCAGCTGCCCCTGCTGCAGCTTCCAGGTCAAAGGCCCCACAAAGGCATGGATTGGTACCAGAGGATCAAACAATGCTCACAACATGCAAAGAGAGACACTACAGACCAATGGACTGAAGGGAAAAGCAGCAAAGACACAACAGGGCACATGCAACACACAGAGGAGTCACTCCCTGAAGTGCCAGGTCCTTGGGAACATGGGACACTACACTGCAGAGCATTTCAGGATCTTTTATTCATAAGGACATTACCTAAAGAACAGGAGACATAGCTGTCTTTTGTAACACAGAGAAACAGACAAACAGTTAGAAAAAATGAGGAGACAGAGAAATATGTCCCAAATGAAAGAATAGGAGCACACCACAGCAAGAGAACAAAGCAAAATGGATATAAGAAATATGCCTGATACAGAATTTAAAGTAATGATCATAAAGAGACTCACTGGATTTGAAAAAAAGAGTGGAGAACATCAGTGAGACCCTTAAAGAGATAAAAAAAAGAACCAATCAGAGATTAGGAAAACAATAAATGAAGTTTAAAAATACACTTGATGGGGGCCCCTGTGTGGCTCAGTTGGTTAAACATCTGACTCTTGATTTTTGCTCAGGTCATGATCTCACAGTTCATGAGATTGAGCCCCGCATTGGGCTCTACACTGATCATGGAGATTGCTTAGGATTCTCTCTCTCTCCCTCTTTCTCTGCCCCTCCCCCACTTACTCTCTGTCTCTCAAAATGAATACATAAATATATATATTAAAAATACACTTGATGGAGTAATAGCAGGCTGGAGGAAGCAGAAGAATGGATTAATGACCTGGAAGACAGAGGAATGTAAAGCAATCAAGCTGAGCAAATGAGACATAAAAATTATGCAAATTGAGCATAGTCTAAGGGTTTTCAGTAATCCCATCAAGTATAATAACATTTGCATTATAAGGATCCCAGAAGAAGAAATGAGAGAAAAGGGAGTAGAAAATTTATTTAAAAAAATAATAGCTAAAATCATCTTTAATCTGGGGAAGAAAACAGATATCCAGATCCAGGAGGTACAGAGATCCTCCCAAAATCAACCCAAGGGGGTTCACACCAAGACACATAGCAACTAAAACGGCAAAAAGTAGTGATAAAGAAAAAAAAAATTAAGTAGCAAGAGAAAAGAAGACAGTTACATACAAGGGAAACCCCACAAGGTCATACGCAGAAATTTTGCAGGCCAGAAGGGAGTGGCATGATATATTCAAATTTCTGAATGGGAAAAATCTGCAGCCAAGAATACTTTATCCAGCAAGGCTATCACTCACAATAGGAGAGATGAAGAGTTTCTCAGACAAACAAACAAACAAAAAACTAAAGGAGTTCATGACCATTAAATCAGCCCTGCTAGAAATATTAAAGGGAACACTTTGAGTGGAAAAGAAAGACAGAAAGTGACAGTATGAAGGTAGGAAACACAAAATCAATAAAAATGAATATTTTTGTAAAAAAGTCATGTTAAGAAACTCACAAAATAAATGTATGTAAAACATGAGAACATATAACTAAAACGTGGGTAGGAGAGGAGTAAAGAATGGGTTCAAACTTAAATGACCATCAGGGCACCTGGGTGGATCAGTCGGTTAAGCGTGTGACTTTGGTTCAGGTCATGACCTCACAGTTTGTGAGTTCGAGCCCCACATTGGGCTCTGTGATGACAGCTCAAAGCCTGGAGCCTGCTTCAGATTCTATGTCTCCCTATCTCTCTACCCCTCACCCACTCACACTCTGTCTCTCTCTCTCTCTTAAAATAATAAACATTAAAAAAAATTTTAAAAACCTTAAATGACCCTCAAGTTAATATAGACTGCTATATGCATAAGAGGTTATAAACAAAACTAATGGTAATCTCAAATCAAAAATCAGTAATAAATATAAAAAGAGTAAAGATAAATCCAAATATATCTCTAAAGGAAATCAGCAAACCATGAAAGACAGAAATAGATGGATCAGAGAAAATATTCAGAAACAAACATAAAACTAGTAAAATGGCAATAAATACATATCTATCAATAATTATGTTGAGTATAAATGTGCTAAATGCTCCAAACAAAAGACATAGTGAAAGGATGAATAGAAAAAAAAGTCCATTTATATGCTGCCTACAAGAGACTCAATTTTGGACCTAAAGACACCTGTTGATTGAAAATGAAGGGAATGGAGAAACTTTTATTATGCAAACTGATGTCAAAAGAAAGCCAAAGTAGGGATAATTATTTCAGACAAAATAGACTGTAAAACAAAGACAGAAACAAGAGACAAATAAGCACAGTATATCATAATAAAAGGGATTATCCAACAAGAATATATAGTAATTGTAAATATTTATGCATTCAACAGAGAATAACCCAAATACATAAAACAATTAATAACAAACATAAAGAAACTAATTGATAATACTACAATAATAGTAGGGGACTTTAACACCCCACTTCCATCAATGGACAGATCATCTGAACAGAAAAGAAACAAGGAAACAATGGCTTTGAATGACACACTGAAACAGATGGATTTAACATATATTCGGAACATTCCATCCTGAAACAGCAGAATAAACACTCTTCTACAGTGTACATGGAATATTCTCAAAAGTAGGTCACAGATTAGCCCCCAAAATAAAACTCAACAATAAAAGAAGATAGATATCATACCATGCATATTTTCAGGCCACATGCTATGACACTAGAAGTCAATCACAAGAAAAAGTCTTCAAAGATCACAAATACATGGGGGTTAAATAACATTCTATTAAACAATTAGAGGTTTAACCAAGAAATCGAAGAAGAAATAAAATAATACCTAGAAACAAATAAAAATGCAGCTAAAGCAGTCCCAAGAAGAAAGTATATAGCAATACAGGCCTACATGAAGAAGCAAGAAAAATCCCAAGTAAACAAATGAATCTTACACCTAGAGAAGCAAGAAAAAGAATAACAAAAATAACCTAAAATGAGCAGAAAAAAGTAAGTAATAAAGATCAGAAAAGAAATAAATGATAAATAAGTATAAAACAACAGAAAACATCACCAAAACCAGGAGATGGTCTTTTAAAAAAATAAATAAAACTGATAAACCTCTAACCAGACTTATCAAGGAACAAAAAGGAAGGATTCAAATAAATAAACTCACATATAAGAGAGGAGAAATAAAAACCAACACCACAGAAATACAAAGAATCAGAAGGGAATACTATGAAAAACTATATACCAAGAAATTGGACAATCTGGATAAATGGATAAATTCCTAGGAATATATCAACTACAACAATAGAGACAAGAAAAATAGAAAACTTGAACAGACCAATAAACAGGAAGGAAATTGAATGAGTGATCAAAAAAACTCCCAACAAACAAAAGTCCAGGGCCAGATAGATTCACAGACAAATCCTACCAAACATTAAGGAAGAGTTAATACCTACCCTTAAACTATTCCAAAAAATAGAAAAGGAAGAAAAACTTCCAAGTTAATTCTATGAGGCCAGCATTACCCTGATATAAAAACCAGATGAAGAATTCACAAAAAAGAGAACTGCAGATTTGTATTCCTGATGAAGATGGATGCAAAACTTCTCAATAAAATACTAGCAAACCAAATCCAATGGTACATTAAAAGAATCAGAGGGAAGACCCAAGATGGTGGAATAACATGGAAGTTTTTTCTGTGTCTCGCATCCATGAAATACAGCCAGATCAACACTAAACCATCATGCAAACCTAGAAACCTGATTTGAGGATTAACACAAAAATCTGCACAACCTGAACCACAAAACTCAGCAGGTATGCAGCACAGAGAGGTGAACTGGGGGAGAGAGAAGCTGTGGAGGGCAGGGAGCTGTTTTTGCTTCTGGAGAGAAGACAGAGATGGGGGACAGGGAGAATACAGGAAAAGCACCCCCAACCAAATCAGCTAGAGAGAAAGTGGAAAAGTGAAAATAGCCACAGGGGCTGAACAATAAACGGATAAAGGAGAAAGGAGATGATTTAAATTCCATTAAGCATCTATAAACAGGGGGAGTGGAGTCTGAAATCCACAGCTTGATACCTGGCAGTGCTCTTGGTGGGAAGAGTGAATTCCCAGGAGCAGAGTGAACTCTGGGGCTCTTTGGGCCACAAGGGGAGAGGCAGTTCCCCTGCTGGGAGGACATCTGGTAGACGCTGTTTGGCTCCCCAAAAGCAAAGGCCTAAGTGGACCCGGGAGAACAACCACACTCGCTGGTGCTGGAACAAGATCGTTGGGTTGAACCCTGGTGCCAGATGTGTGCTGTTATTTGCCATAATCCCTGAAACACTGTTGCCACACGATCATGTGAACTTTTTCTGGGGCAGACTGTTACCCAGCCACAGTCTCTGGGCATTGGCAGCAGCACAGTTCCACGAAAGTTCCTGGGTGTGGCCAGTACCTGGCTATTGCTTGGTGAGACCCTCCCATAGAGGGGCAGAAAGGGTCAAAGCTGAAGTCCCACAGAAGTAAGAGATATGGAAACACAGCCACATCTGAGATAAAACTCAGGAGGGAGGTTCTGCCTGGGGCTTGGTCACGGACAGTGTAAAAGCCAGGAGTGGACAGAAGCATAAGACAAAGGATGGGTGCATGATTGCTGATTAGGGAGAACAGAGTTCTGATACGAGAGACTGGGTAGCTGGGGGACGCAATTACCACCGCTCCTGGGGATGCCCATACACAACTACAAGTGCCACAACAATGCACCCCAGTAAGCTAAGCATCACCATTTGGTGGAGAATGGAGCCATTACACTAAGCCCCACCCCACTGGGCCAACCTCGCTCTTCAGGAACACAAGCCTCTCCACCTGATTAGTTTACGGACTATAAAGCACTTCATAGTTCGACTTCTAGGTGAAAGAGAAGTAATTTCAGTCGTATTTCAGTCAGTTCACTGGTACATCTTTTCAATTTTGATTTTGTTCCTTTTTTCTCTCTTTCTTATTTCTTTTCTTTTTCTTTAATACAGAAAGAGAAAATAATATTTTTATTTTCAATATTTATTAAAAATAATTTTCTTCCTTTTTTCTACTATATTTTTACTTTTGTGTAATTTTTTTCAAATTCTATTTTACTTGCATCATTTCATTTTATTCTATTTCACTGTATTCATTTTTTTTCAAATTTACAAACAATTCACAATTTTTTTCTTTTCCTTTTTTTCTCTAATTATTCAAGCCCCTTTTCAACACCCAGACCAAAACACACCTAGGATCCAGCATCATTTATTTGATTTTTTGTGTGTTTGTTGTTTTTAATTTTTTAATTTTAGTTTTTAATTATTTTTACCTCATTAATTGCTTTGCTCCCTTCAAAATGGTGAAACAAAGGAATTCACCCCAAAAGAAAGAGCAGGAAGTAATGATATCCAGGGACTTAACTAACACAGATATAAGCAAGATGTCTGAACCAGAATTTAGAATCACAATAATAAGAATACTAGCGGGAGCCAAAAATAGAATAGAGTCCCTTTCTGCAGAGATAAAAGAAGTAAAAGCTAGTCAGAAGGAAATAAAAAAATACTATAACTGAGCTGCAATCTCCAATGTGTGCCACGGTGGTAAGGATGGATGAGGCAGAGCAGAGAATCAATGATGTAGAGGACAGACAGACTTATGGAGAATAATGAAGCAGAAAAAAAGAGAGAGAGTAAGGCAAAAGAGCACGATTTAAGAATTAGAGAAATCAGAGACTCATTAAAAAGGAATAACATCAGAATCACAGGGGTCCCAGAAGATGAGGAGAGAGAAAAAGGGGTAGAAGGGTTATGTGAGCAAATCATAGTGGAAAGATTTCCTAACCTGGAGAAAGACGCAGACATCAAAATCCAGGAAGCACAGAGGGCTCCCATAAAATTCAACAAAAACCGACCATCAACAAGGCATATCATAGTCAAATTCACAAAATACTCAGACAAGGAAAAAATCATGAAAGCAGCAAGTGGAAAAAGTCCCTAACCTCCAAGGGAAGACAGATCAGGTTTGCAGCAGGCCTATCCACAGAAACTTGGCAGGCCAGAAAGGAGTGGCAGGATATATTCAATGTGCTGAATCAGAAAAATATGCAGCCATGAATTCTTTATCCAGCAAGGCTGTCATTCAAAATAGAGAGATAAAAAGTTTCCCAGACAAACAAAAATTAAAGGAGTTTGTGACCACTAAACCAGCCCTGCAAGAAATTTTAAGAGGGATTCCCTGAGGGGAGAAAACATTTAAATAAATAAATAAATAAATAAATAAATAAATAAATAAATACCAAAAGCAACAAAGATTAGAAAGGACCAGAGATCACCCCCAGAAACTCCTCCTCTACAAGCAACATAATGGCAATAAATTCATATCTTTCAGTACTCACTCTAAATGTCAATGTACTCTTTGCTCCAATTAAAAGACTTAGGGTAACAGAATGGATAAGAAAACAGGATCCATCTATATGCTGTTTACAAGAGACCCATTTTAGACCTAAAGACACCTTCAGATTGAAAATGAGTGGATGGAGAACCATCTATCATGTTAATGGTCAACAAAAGAAAGCTGGAGTAGCCATATTTGTATCAGACAATCTAGACTTTAAAATAAAGACTGTAACAAGAGGTGAAGAAGGGAATTATATCATAATGAAGGTATCTATCCACCAAGAAGATCCATCTATCCACCAAGAAGAAATTGCAAACATTTATCCTCCAAATGTGAGAGCACCCAAATACATAAATCAATTAATCACAAACATAGAGAAACTCATCGATAAAATGCGATAATAGGAGGTGACTTCAATACCTCACTTACAACAATGGACAGATCATGTAATCAGAAAATCAAGAAGGAAACAATGGCTTTGAATGACACACTGGACCAGATGGACTAAACAGATATATTCAGAACACTTCACCTAAAGCAGTAGAATGTACATTCTTCTCCAGTGCACGTGGAACGTTCTCCAGAATAGACCACGTACTGGGACACAAATCAGCCCTCAACAAGTACAAAAAGATTGAGATCATACCATGCATATTTTCAGACCACAATGCTATGAAACTCGAAATCAACCAGAAGTAAAAATTTGTAAAGGTAAGAAATACTTGGAGACTACAGAACATCCTACTAAAGAATGAATGGACTAACCAAGAAGTTAAAGAGGAAATTAAAAAGGACATGGAAGCCAACGAAAATGATAACACCACAACCCAAAACCTCTGGAATGCAGCAAAGGCGGTCACAAGAGGGAAGTATATAGTAATCGCAGGCCTTCCTAAAGAAGGAAGAAAGGTCTCAGATACACAACCTAACCTTCCACCTTAAAGAGCTGGAAAAGAACAGCAAATAAAATCTAAAATTAGCAGAAGACAGGAAGTAATAAGGATTAGAACAGAAATCAATGCTATAGAAACAAACAAAGAAACAAACAAACAAACAAAACCCAGTAGAACAGGTCAGTGAAACCAGAAGCTGGTTCTTTGAAAAAATTAACAAAATTGATAGACCACTAGGCAGTTTGATCAAAAAGAAAAAGGAAAGGACCCAAATAAATAAAATCAAGAATGAAAGAGGAGAGATCACAACCAACACAGCAGAAATAAAAACAATAATAAGAGAATATTATGAGTAATTATATGCCAATAAAATGGGCAATCTGGAAGAAATGGACAAATTTCTAGAAAGAAATAAACTGCAAAAACTGAAACAGTAAGAAATAGAAAATTTTAACAGTCCCATAACCAGTAAAGAAATCTAACTAGTAATCACAAATCTCCCAAAAACCAAAAGTCCATGGCCAAGTGGCTTTCCAGGGGAATTCTACCAAACATTTAAGAAGGAGTATACACCTAGTCTCTTGAAGCTGTTCCAAAAAATAGAAATGTAAGAAAAACTTCCAAACTCTTTCTATGAAGCCAGCATTACTTTGATTCTGAAAACAGAGACCCCACTAAAAAGGAGAACTATAGACCAATCTCCCTGATGAACATGAATGAAAAAATCCTCAACAAGATATTAGCCATCCAGATCCAACAATAAATTTAAAAAGTTATTCATCATGACCAAGTGTGATTTATACCTGGGATGCAGGGCTGGTTCAATATCTGCAAAACAATTAACATAATTCATCACATCAATAAAAGAAAGGACAAGAACTAAATGATCCTCTCAATAGATGCAGAGAAAGCACTTGACAAAATACAACATCCTCTCTTGATAAAAACCCTCAAGAAAGTAGGGATAGAAGGATCATACCTCCAGATCATAAAAGCCATATGTGAACGACCCAACACTAATATTATCCCCAATGAGGAAAAACTGTGAGCTTTCCCCCTAAGGTCAAAAACAAGACAGGGATATCCACTCTCACAACTGTCACTCAACATAGTATTGGAAGTCTTAGCCTCTGCAATCAGACAACACAAGGAAATAAAGGCAGCCAAATTGACCAGGAAGAGGTCAGATTTTCGCTCATAGAAGATGACTTGATACTCTATATGGAAAACCTAAAATATTCCACCAAAAAACTGCTAGAACTGATTCATGAATTCAGCAAAGTTGCAGGATATAAAATCAACACACAGAAATCAGTTGCATTCCTATACTCCAACAATGAAGCAACAGAAAGAGAAATCAAGGACTTGATCCCATTTACAGTTGCACAAATAACCATGAAATACCTAGGAATAAATCTAACCCAAGAGGTGAAAAATTTATACACTGAACAGTATAGAAAGCTTATGAAAGAAATTGAAGAAGACACAAAGAAATGGAAAAATATTACATGCTCCTGGATAGGAAGACAAATACTGTTAAAATGTCAATACTACCCAAAGCAATCTGCATATTCAATGCAATCCCTACCAAAATAACACCAGCATTCTTCACAGAGCTAGAACAAATAATCCTAAAATTTGTATGGAACCAGAAAAGACCCGAATAGCCAAAGCAATCTTGAAGAAGAAAACCAAAACAGGAGGCATCACAATCCCAGACTTCAAGCTATACTAAAAGTTGTAATCATCAAGACAGTATGGTACTGGCACAAGAACAGACACTCAGATCAATGGAACAGAATTGAGAACCCAGAAATGGACCCACAAACGTATGGCCAACTAATCTATGACAAAGCAGGAAAGAATATCCAATGGAATAAAGACAGTCTCTTCAGCAAGTGGTGCTGGGAAAACTGGACAGCGACATGCAGAAGAATGAAAATGGACCAATTTCTTACCCCATACACAAAGATAAACTCAAAATGGATGAAAGACCTCAATGTAAGAGAGGAAGCTATCAAAATCCTCAAGGAAAAAGCAGGCAAAAACCTCTTTGATCTTGGCTGCAGCAACTTCTTACTCAACACGTCTCCGGAGGCAAGGGAAACAAAAGCAAAAATGAACTACTGGGACCTCATCAAAATAAAAATCTTCTGCACAGTGAAGGAAACAATCAGCAAAACTGAAAGGGAACCAACGGAATGGGAGAAGATATTTACAAATTACATATCAGATACAGGGTTAGTATCCAAAATCTACAAAGAACTTATCAAATTCAACACCCAAAAAAAATAATCCAGGGAAGAAATGGGCAAAAGACATGAACAGACACTTCTACAAAAAAGACATGCAGATGGCCAACCAACACATGAAAAAATGCTCCACATCACTCATCATCAGGGAAAAAAAATCAAAACCACAATGGGATACCAGCTCACACTGTCAAAATGGCTAACATAAACAACTCACGCAACAACAGGTGTGGCAAGGATGTGGAGAAAGAAGATCTCTTTTACATTGCTGGTGGGAATGCAAACTTGTGCAGCTACTCTGGAAAACAGTATGGAGGTTACTCATAAAAATAAAAATAGAACTACCCCACGACCCACAATTGCACTACTTTTATTTAAATTCAACTTAGTTAACATACAGTGTAGTAATAGCTTCAGCTGATAGCTTCAAATACAATATAGTGATTCATTACGGCCATACAATACCCAGTGCTCATCACGGCTGCACTCCTTAATTGCCATCAGCTATTTACCCAACCCTCAATCAACTCTCCTCTGTTAACCATAAATTTGTTCTTTTTTTAAATAAGAAATTTATTGTCAAATTGGTTTCCATACAACACCCAGTGCTCATCCAAACAGGTGCCCTCCTCAATACCATCACCCACCCTCTCCTCCCTCCCACATCCCATCAACCCGAGGTTTGTTCTCAGTTTTTAAGAGTCTCTTATGTTTTGGCTCCCCCCTTCTCTAACCTTTTTTTTTTCCTTCTCCTCCCCCATGGTTTTCTATTAAATTTCTCGGGATCCACATGTGAATGAAAACATAGGGTATCTGTCTTTCTCTGTATGATTTATTTCACTTAGCATAACACTCTCCAGTGCCATCCACATTGCTACAAAAGGCCATATTTCACTCTTTCTCATTGCCACGTAGTATTCCATTGTGTATATAAACCACAATTTCTTTATCCATTTATCAGTTCATGGACATTTACGTTCTTTCCATAATTTGGCTATTGTTGAAAGTGCTGCTATAAACATTGGGGTACAAGTGCCCCTATGCATCAGCACTCCTGTATCCCTTGGGTAAATTCCTAGCAGTGCTATAACTGGGTCATAGGGTAGATCTGTTTTTAATTTTTTGAGGAACCTCCACACTTTTTTCCAGAGTGGCTGCACCAGTTTGCATTCCCACCAACAGTGCAAGAGGGTTCCCGTTTCTCCACATCCTTGCCAGCATCTATAGTCTCCTGATTTGTTCATTTTAGCCACTCTGACTGGCGTGAGATGGTATCTCAGTGTGGTTTTGATTTGTATTTCCCTGATGAGGAGCGATGTTGAGCATCTTTTCATGCTCCTGTTGGCCACCTGGATGTTTTCTTTAGAGAAGTGTCTCTTCAATGTTTTCTGCCCATTTCTTCACTGGATTATTTGTTTTTCAGATATGGAGCTTGGTGAGCTCTTTATAGATTTTGGATACTAGCCCTTTGTCCGATATGTCATTTGCAAATATCTTTTCCCATTCTGTTGGTTGCCTTTTAGTTTTGTGGATTGTTTCCTTTGCAGTGCAGAAGTTTTTGTTCTTCACGAGGTCCCAATAGTTCATTTTTTGCTTTTAATTCCCTTGCCTTTGGAGATGTGTCAAGTAAGAAATTGCTGCGGCTGAGGTCAGAGAGTTTTTTTCCTGCTTTCTCCTCTAGGGTTTTGATGGTTTCCTGTCTCACATTCAGGTCCTTTATCCATTTTGAGTTGTGTGTGTGTGTGTGTGTGTGTGTGTGTGTGTGTGTGTGTGTGAATGGTGTAAGAACATGGTCTAGTTTCAATCTTCTGCATGTTGCTGTCCAGTTCTCCCAGCACCATTTATTAAAGAGACTATCTTTTTCCCATTGGATATTATTTCCTGCTTTGTCAAACATTATTTGGCCACACTTTTGTGGGTCTAATTCTGGGGTTTCTGTTGTATTCCATTGTTCTATGTGTCTGCTTTTGTGCCAATACCATGCTATCTTGATGATTACAGCTTTGTAGTAGAGGCTAAAGTCTGGGATTGTGATGCCTCCCACCTTGGTCTTCTTCTTCAATATTACTTTGGCTATTCGGGGCCTTTTGTGGTTCCATACAAATTTTAGGATTGCTTGTTCTAGCTTCGACAAGACTGCTGGTGCAATTTTGATTGGGATTGCATTGAATGTGTAGATAGCTTTGGGTAGTATTGACATTTTGACAATATTTATTCTTCCAATCCATGAGCACGGAATGTTTTTCCATTTCTTTATATCTTCTTCAATTTCCTTCATAAGCTTTCTATGGTTTTCAGCATACAGATCTTTTACATCTCTAATCAGGTTTATTCCTAGGTATTTTGTGCTTCTTGGTGCAATTGTGAATGGGATCAGTTTCTTTATTTGTCTTTCTGTTGCTTCATTATTAGTGTATAAGAATGCAACTGATTTCTGTACACTGATTTTGAATCCTGCGACTTTGGTGAATTCATGTGTCAGTTCTAGCAGACTTTTGGTGGAATCTATCGGGTTTTCCATGTATAATATGTCATCTGCAAAAAGTGAAAGCTTGACTTCATCTTTGCCAATTTTGATGCCTTTGATTTCATTTTGTTGTCTGATTACTGATGCTAGCACTTCCAACACTATGTGAAACAACAGCAGTGAGAGTGGACATTCCTGTCGTGTTCCTGATCTGAGGGGGAAAGCTCTCAGTTTTTCCCCATTGAGGATGATATTAGCTGTGGGCTTTGCATAAATGGCTTTTCTGATGTTTAAGTATGTGCCTTCTATCCCGACTTTTTCGAGGGATTTTATTAAGAAAGGATGCTGAATTTTGTCAAATGCTTTTTCTGCATTGATTGACAGGATCATATGGTTCTTATCTTTTCTTTTATTAATGTGATGTATCACATTGATTGATTTGCGCATGTTGAACCAGCCCTGCAGCCCAGGAATGCATCCTACTTGATCATGGTGAATAATTCTTTTTATATGCTGTTGAATTCGATTTGCTAGTATCTTATTGAGAATTTTTGCATCCATATTCATCAGGGATATTGGCCTGTAGTTCTCTTTTTCTGTTGGGTCTCTGTCTGGTTTGGGAATCAAAGTAATGCTGGCTTCATAGAATGGGTCTGGACGTTTTCCTTCCCTTTCTGTTTCTTGGAACAACTTGAGAAGGATAGGTATTAACTCTACTTTAAATGTCTGATAGAATTCCCCTGGGAAGCCATCTGGTCCTGGACTCTTATTTGTTGGGAGATTTTTGAGAACTGATTCAATTTTTTCTCTGGTTATGCATCCATTAAAGTTTTCTATTACTTCATGTTTGGGTTTTGGAAGTGTGTGGGTGCTGAGGAATTTTTCCATTTCTTCCACGTTGTCCAGTTTGTTGGCAGATAATTTTTCATACTGTTCCCTGATGATTGTTTGTATTTCTGAGGGATTGGTTGTAATAATTCCATTTTCATTCATGATTTCATCTAATCGGGTCATCTCCCTTTTCGTTTTGAGAAGCCTGGCTAGAGGTTTACCAATTTTGTTTAATTTTTCAAAAAAAACAACTCTTGGATCTGCTCTACAGTTTTTTTTTTTTTTTTAGATTTTATATTGTTTATTTTTGCTCTGATCTTTATTATTTCTCTTCTGCTGGGTTTGGGGTATCTTTGCTCTTCTGCTTCTTTTTCCTTTATGTGTGCTGGTAGATTTTGTATTTGGGATTTTTCTTGTTTCTTGAGATAGGCCTGGATTGCAATGTATTTTCCTCTCAGGACTGCCTTCACTGCATCCCAAAGCGTTTGGATTGTTGTATTTTCATTTTCATTTGTTTCCATATGTTTTTAAATTTCTTCTTGAATTGCCTGGTTGACCCATTCATTCTTTCGTCGGGTGTTCTTTAACCTCCATGCTTTTGGAGGTTTTCCAGACTTTTTCCTGTGGTTGATTTCAAATTTCATAGCATTGTTATCTGACAGTGTGCATGGTATGATCTCAATTCTTTTATACTGATGAAGGGCTGTTTTGTGACCCAGTATGTGATCGATCTTGGAGAATGTTCCATGTGCACTCGAGAAGAAAGTATATTCTCTTGCTTTGGGATGCAGAGTTCTAAATAGATCTGTCAAGTCCATCTGATCCAATGTATCATTCAGGGCCCTTGTTTCTTTATTGATCCTGTGTCTAGATGATCTGTCCATTACTGTAAGTGGAGTATTCAAGTCCCCTGCAATGACCACATTCTTATCAATAAGGTTGCTTATGTTTGTGAGTAATTGTTTTATATATTTGGGGGCTCCCATATTTGGCACATAGACATTTATAATTGTTTAGCTCTTCCTGATGGATAGACGGTGTAATTATTATATAATGCCCTTCTTCATCTTTTATTACAGCCTTTAATGTAAAGACTGATTTGTCCAGGGACACCTGGGTGGCTCAGTCGATTAACCGTCAGAATTTGGCTCAGGTCATGATCTCGCTGTTTGTGAGTTAGAGCCCTGCGTCGGGCTCTGTGCTGACAGCTCGGAGCCTGTAGCCTGCTTCGGATTCTGTGTCTCCTTCCCTCTCTGCCCCTTCCCCACTTGTGGTCTGTCTCTCTCTGTCTATCAAAAATAAATAAATGTAAAAGAAAATAATTCTAGTTTGTCTGATATATGTATGGCTACTCCAGCTTTATTTTGACTTCCAGTAGCATGATAGTTAGTTCTCCATCCCCTCACTTTCAATCTGAAGGTGTCCTCAAGTCTAAAATGAGTCTCTTGTAGACAGCAAGTAGATGGGTCTTGTTTTTTTATCCATTCTGATACCCTATGTCTTTTGGTTGGTGCATTTAGTCCATTTACATTCAGTGTTATTGAAAGATATGGGTGTAGAGTCATTGTGATGTCTGTAGGTTTCATGCTTGCAGTGATGCCTCTGGTAGTTTGTGGTCCTTGAAACATTTCACTCACAGGATCCCCCTTAGGATATGTTGTAGGGTTGGTTTAGTGGTGATGAATTCCTTCAGTTTTTGTTTGTTTGGGAAGACCTTTATCTCTCCTTCTATTCTAAATGACACACTTGCTGGATAAAGGATTCTCAGCTGCATATTTTTTCTGTTCATCACATTGAACATTCCCTGCCATTCCTTTCTGGCCTGCAAAGTTTCAGTAGATAGGTCTGTCACTAGCCTTATCCGTCTCCCTTTATGTGTTAGAGCATGTTTATCCCTAGCTGCTTTCAGAATTTTCTCTTTATCCATGTATTTTGCCAGTTTCACTATGATATGTCATGCAGAAGATCAATTCAAGTTACATCTGAAGGGAGATCTCTGTGCCTCTTGGATTTCAGTGCCTTTTTCCTTCCCCAGATCAGGGAAGTTCTCAGCTATGATTTGTTCAAGTACACCTTCAGCCCCTTTCTCTCTCTCTTCCTCTTCTAGAATTCCTATGATACGGATATTGTTGTGTTTGATTGCATCACTTAGTTCTCTAATTTTCCCCTCGTACTCCTGGATCTTTTATCTCTCTTTTTCTCAGCTTCCTCTTTTCCCATAATTTTATCTTCTAATTCACCTATTCTCTCCTCTGCCTCTTCAATCTGAGCTGTGGTCGCCTCCATTTTATTTTTCACCTCGTTTTTAGCATTTTTTAGCTCCTCGTGACTATTTCTTAGTCCCTTGATCTCTGTAGCAACAGATTCTGTGCTGTCCTCTATACTTTTTTCAAGCCCAGAGGTTAATTTTATGACTATTATTCTAAATTCTTGTTCTGTTATATTGCTTAAATCATTTTTGATCAATTTGTTAACTATCGCTACTTCCTGGAGTTTCTTTTGAGGAAAATTCTTCCGTTTTGTCATTTTGAATAGTCTCTGGGGTGCCGCAGAATTTCAGGGCACTTCCTCTGTGCTGTCTGGAGTAACTTGTGTTGGTGGGCAGGGCCACAGTCAGACCTGATGTCTGTCCCCAGCCCACTGCTGGGGCCACAGTCAGACTGGTGTGTACCTTATCTTTCCTTCTCCCAGGGGCAGGACTCACTGTGGAGTGGTGTGGACCTTGTGTGGGTTACTTGCACACTTCGAGTCTTGTGGTGCTGCTATGATGGCTCTGGCATATAAGCCAGGGTGGATAAGCAAGCTTCACAGGGGCGGGAGGGGTAGGCTCAGCTCGCTTTGCCATCAGTTGTCCCCTGCAGGAAGGGCCTTGCAGCACCAGGAGGGAGGCTGACCTGTCAGAGGGATGGTTCCACAGAAGCACAGCGTTGGGTGTTTGCGCGGTGCAAGCAAGTTCAGTGAACTGATTCCCTTTGGGGTTTTGGCTGGGGGATGGGAGAGGGATATGGCGGTGACCAGCGCCTTTGTTCCCAGCCGAGCTGAGCTCTGTCTTCCAGGGCTCAATACCTCTCCTTCCCAATCTCCTCTCACCCTCCTGTTCTCCGAGCAGAGCTGTTGACATATAACATTCCAGATGTTAAGTCCCATTGGCTATCAGAACTCCTGGAGTCCGCCCCCTCTGCTTTTGCATGCCAGACTTCAGGGGCTCTGCCTTGCCAGGCAGGCTGCCTTTCTACTGCCCCAGCTCCTTCCCACCAGTCCGTGTAGCACGCACTGCCTCTCTACCCTTTCTATCCTCTTCCGTGGGCCTCTTGTCTACACTTGTCTCCAGAGAGTCCATTCTGCTTGTCTCCTGGTGGTTTTCTGGGTTATTTAGGCAGATGTGGGTGGAATCTAAGTGATCAGCAGGACGAGGTGAGTCCAGCGTCCTCCTTCACTGCCATCTTCTCCCTCACCATATATCTAAAAAACCTCAATTTGTTCTTTATAGTTAACAGTCTTTTTCTTGGTTTTCCTCTCTCCCTTTTGTATCCCAATGCTCAGTTGTTTTGTTTCTCAAATTCCACATATGAATGAAATCATACGTTTTTTTTTCTCTGACTGACTTATTTCACTTAACATAATACTCTCTAGTGCCATCCATGTTGTTGCAAATGGCAAGACTTAATTCTCTTTTATGGCTGAGTAATATTGCATATATATATATATATATATATATATATATATATATATATATATATCTTATTCTTTATCCATTACTGAGTCAATGAACACTTGGGCAGTTTCCATAATTTGGCAATTGTAGATAATGCTGCTATAAACATTGGGGTGCATTTATCCATTTGAATTAATATTCTTGTATTGTTGGGGTAAATATTTAGGAGTACAATTGCTGGATCATCAGATAGTCCTATTTTTAAAATTTTGAGGAGCCCAGACCCCATAATGTTTTCCACAGTGGCTGCACCTGTTTGCACTCCCACCAACAGTGCAAGAAGGTTCTATTTTCTCCACATCCTTAACAACACATGTTGTTCTCGTGTTGTTGGTGTTATCCATCCTGACTGGTATGAGATGAATCTCATTATAGTGTGGATTTGTATTTCCCTGATGATCAGTGATGTTGACCACATCTTTTCCTGTGCCCGATGGCCAGTTCTATGTCTTTGGAAAAAATGTCTATTCGTGTCTTCTGCTCATTATTTAATTGGATTATATATTTTTTGGGTGTTAAGTTTTTTTAAATTATTTTTTAAATTAATTAATTAATTAATTTTTATTTTTTGGCATTTATTTATTATTGAGAGACAGAGAGAGACAAAGCATGAGCATAGGAGGGCCCTTAAAGGGGAGAGACACAGAATCCAAAGCGGGTTCCAGGCTCTGAGCTGTCATCACAGTTCCTGACGCCGGGTTCAAACCCATAAACTGGGAGATCATGATGTGAGCTGAAGTCAGATGCTTAACCGACTGAGCCACCCAGGCACCCTTTAATTTATTTTTTTTAATTACATACAATTTAGCTAACATATAATGTAATGATTGTTTCAGGAGTAGAATTTAGTTATTCATCACTTGCATATAACACCCAGTGTTCATCTCAATAAGTGTCCTCCTTAATGCCCCTTGCCCATTTAGCCCATCCCCCCACCAAAACCCTGCCAGCAACCCTCAGTTTGTTCTCTGTATTTAAGTGTCTTTTAGGTTTGTCCCCTCCCTGTTTTAATATTATTTTTGCTTCCCTTCCTTTATGTTCATCTGTTTTGTATCTTAAATTCCACATGTGAGTGAAGTCATATGATATTTGTCTTTCCCTGATTGACTACTTTTGCTTAGCATAACACACTCTAGTTCCATCCACATTGTTGCGAATGGCAAGATTTCATTCTTTCTGATAGCTGAGTAATATTCCATTGCGTGTATGTGTATATATATGTGTGTATACACACACACACATATATTCCATATATTCCATATATACATATATATACCACATCTTCTTTATCTATTCATCAGTCAATGGGCATTTGGGCTCTTTCCATACTTGGGCTATTGTCAATAGTGCTGCTATAAACATTGGGGTGAATATGTCCCTTCGAAATAGCACTCCTGTATTTTTGGATAACTACCTAGTAGTGCAATTGCTGGGTCATAGGGTAGTTCTATTTTTAATTTTTTGAGGAACCTCCATACTAATTTCCAAAGTGGCTGCACCAGTTTGCATTCCCATGAGCAATGCAAAAGGGATCCTCTTTCTCAGCATCCTCACCAACATCTGTTGTTTCCTGGGTTGTTAATTTTAGCCATTGTGACTGGTGTGAGGTGGTATCTCATTGTGATTTTGATTTGTATTTCCCTAATGATGAGTGATGTTGAGCATTTTTTTATGTGTCTGTTAGCCATCTGTATGTCTTTGGAAAAGTGTCTATTCATGTCTTTTGCCCAGTTCTTCACTGGGTTATTTGTTTTTTGGGGTGTTAACTTTGATAAGTTCTTTATAGATTTTGGATACTAACCCTTTATCTGATATTTCATTTGCAAATACAGACACATAGATACAATGGAATAGAGAACCCAGAAATGGGCCCACAAACATATGCCAACTAATCTTTGACAAAGCAGGAAAGAATATCCAATGGAAAAAAGACAGTCTCTTCAGTAAATGAACCTGGACCACTTTCTTGCACCATACACAAAAATAAATTAAAACTGGATGAAATATCTTTTAGAAGTTTTATATATTTACATTATATATTTAGCACAATAATCTATTTTGAGTTCTTTTTTGCAAAAGTACAAGGTTTGTGTTGAGGTTCATGTTTTGTATAGGGAGTTCCATTTGTTCTAGCACCATTTTTGAAAAGTCTCTATTTTCTCCATTGAATTGCTTTCGATTTTCCTATATCAATTGACTGTATTTGTGTGGGTCTATTTGTGGGCTCTCTATTCTAATCCATTGACATATATGTCTATCCTTTTGACAATACACACTGTCTTGAGCACTGTAGTTTTATAGTAAATCTTAAAATCAGGTACGGAGTTTCCTCCAAAATTGTTATTAACTTGCAAATTATTTTAACTATTTTAGTTCCTTTGATCTTCCATATTAACTTTAGAGTTGGTTTGTCTATATTTTCAAAAAATCCTGATGATAGATTTTATTGATATTCTGTTAAATCTGTAGGTCATTTTGGATAAAATGGACATATTTACTATGTTGAGTCTTTCAATCCATGAACACGATATGTGTATTTATTTAGTTGTTTGATTTCTTTTAGGAGCATTTTGCAGTTTTCAGCATACAGATCTTATACAGGTTTTGTTAGTATTATACCTAAGTATTTTTTTTATCTTATTAGAAGTATTATAGTTTTTTCATTAATTTTGTTCTTTAGCTATTAATTGCTTATTTATAGGAATATGATTGACTTTTTTGTGTTGACATTGTATCCTGTGAAATTAATAAAATCACTTATTAGTTCTAGGAGTATTTGTTGCTTGGAACCCTCTCAGGAGCTTCCCAGGTGTAATATGAACCTAGATCCCTTATGAAGAAGGCAGGGAGAATTCAAAGAAAGAGGCAAGCTAATTCCAGGTGGGTAGGCGGAAATTTTTAATAATAATAATGGGAACCTACATACAAGGCTTGTCTTGGCTGGCAGCAAGAAAAATGGATCCCTGCACCTGGTCTCCAAATCTTAAAAGTTTATCATGAGGCCCTAACTGGCTCAGTAACATACCATATAGGTATTTTCCTTTATTTTTCCCTTTATTTTAGAGAGAAAGAGCGTGAGTGAGGAAGACGGGCAGAGGGAGAGAGAGAAACTTAAGCAGACTCCACACTGAGCATGGAGCCTGATGCAGGGCTTGTCCCACGATCTTGTGATCATGACCTGAGCAGAAACCAAGAGTCAGATGCTCAACATACTGAGCCACCCAGACACCCCGGTATTTTCATTTAAAAAATGTTTATTTATTTTGAGATACAGAGGGAGGTGCAGAGTGAGAGGGTGAGAAAGAGAATCCCAAGGAGTGTCCTCGCTGTCACCACAGGGCCCAATGATCTCACAAACCATGAAATCATGACCTTAGCTGAAATCAAGAGTTAGACATTTAACTGGCTTAGCCACCCAGACACCACCCCCCCCATGCAGGTATTTCCAACATATCACCATCTCAATTTTGTCCTTGGAGCAGCCCCTGGGAGTGGGAAAAGCAAGTGGAACCCATATTCCTAGGACAGAGGAGGGGGTGAGGAGCCTCTGAGTGCTTAGGTCCAGCTCATGGGGCAATTGGCTATCATGTATTTTGATGATGTTCCTCAACAGAATTTTTTGCAGATTTACTGGAATTTTGTACAATCTGTATACAATCTGTATACCTTATATTTGTTTGGTTTTGGCTTATAATACTGACTAGGAGTTTTAGTGCTATTGAATAAAAGTGATGAAAGTAGATATCCTTGCTTTGTTCCTTTTTTTCCATTGTTTTCTGTTTCTTTCTTTTGAAATTTTTACTTAAATTCTACTTAGTTAACATACAGTACAATATTGGTTTCAGTTGAATTCAGTGACTCATTACTTACATACAACACCCAGTGCTCATCATAACAATGATCTCCTTAATGCCCATCACCCGTCTAGCCCATCTCCCACCTCATCCTTCCATCAATCTTCAGTTTGTTCTCTATCATTAAGAGACTCGTGGTTTGTTTTTCTTTCTCCAATAGGTTCATCTGCTTTGTTTCTTAAATTCCACATATGTGTGAAATCATATGAAATTTGTCTTCCCTGACTGACTTGTTTCACTTAGTATAATACTTTCTAGCTCCATTCATGTTGGTACAAATGGCAAGATTTCATTCTTTTTGATGACTGAGTATGTGTATGTGTGTATATATATATATATATATATATATATAAAATACATATGTTATAATGTGTATTATATATAATATAATATATATGTTATACAATATATATAATATATAATGTATATATGTATAATATATAAATATATATATAATATAATGTATATATACATACTAGTAATGTATACATATATATATATATATATATATATATATATATACACATACACACTCACACACACAAACACACACACACACACCATCTCTTCTTTATCCGTTTAATAGTTGATGGACATTTAGGCTCTTTCCATAGTTAGGTTATTGTTGATAATGCTGCTATAACATTGAGGTGCATGTACCCCTTTGAATCTATATTTTTGTATTCTTCAGGTAAATACCTAATAGTGCAATTGCAGGATCATAGGGTAGTTCTATTTTTAACTTTTTGAGGAACCTCCATACTGTTCTCCAGAGTGACTGCACTAGTTTGTATTCCCACCAGCAGCTCAAGAGGGTTCCCCTTTCTCCACATTCTAACCAACACCTGTTTCCTGTGTTATTAATGTTAACCATTCTGACAGGTGTAGGGTGGTATCTCATCGTGGTTTTGATTTGTATTGCCCTGATGTAGAGTGATGTTGAGCATCTTTTCATGTGTCTGTAAGCCATCAGGGTGTCTTCTTTGGAAATAGTGTCTGTTCATGTCTTCTGCCCATTTCTTAACTGAATTTTTTTTTAATTTTTAAATTTTATTTAAATCCAGTTATTTAACATATAGTGTAATAATTATTTCAGGAGTAGAATTCAAGGATTCATCACTTACATAAAATACCCAATGCTCACCCTAACAAGTGCCCTCCTTAATACCTATCACCCATTTAGCCCATCCCCGCAACCAACACCCCTCCAGCAACCCTCAGTTTGTTCTCTGTATTTAAGAGTCTCTATGGTTTGCCACCCTCTCTGTTTTTATCTTATTTTTCTCCCCTTCCCCTATGTTCACCTATTTTGTTTCTTAAATTCCACATGAGTGATATCATATGATATTTGTCTTTCTCTGACTGACTTATTTCACTTATCATAATACACTCTAGTTCCATCCATGTAGTTGTAAATGGCAAGATTTCATTCCTTTTGATCTCCAAGTAATACTCCATTGTATGTATATACACCACATCTTCTGTATCCATTCATCAGTCGATTGACATTTGGACTCTTTCCATACTCTGGCTATTGTAGATAGCACTGCTATAAACACTGCTGTGCATGTGCTTCTTACTGCATTTTTATATCATTTGCATAAATACCTAGTGGTACAATTGCTGGGTCATGGAGTAGTTCTAATTTTAATTTTTTGAGGAACCTCCATACTAATTTGCAGAGTGACTGCATCAGTTTGCATTCCTACCAGCAGTGCACAAGGGATCCCCTTTCTGTGCATCCTTGTCAATATCTGTTGTTTCCTGAGTTGTCCATTTTAGGTGTGAGGTGGTATCTCAATATGATTTTGACTTGTATTTCCCTGATAATGAGTAATGTTGAGCATCTTTTCATGTGTTTGTTAGCCATCTGTATGTCTTCTTTGCAAAAGTGTCTATTCATATCTTTTGCCCATTTCTTCATTCGGTTATTTGTTTTTTGGATGTTGGATTTGATAAATTCTTTATAGATTTGGGATACTAACCCTTTATCAGATATGTTGTTTGCAAATATCTTCATTTGTACTGTAGGCTGCCTTTTAGTTTTGGTTATTGTTTCCTTTGCTGTGCAAATGCTTTTTATCTTGATGAAGTCCCAATAGTTCATTTTTGCTTTTATTTCCCTTGTCTCAAAAGACATATTTAGAAAAATATTGCTATGGTTGATGTCAGAGACCTCACTGCTTGTGTGTGCTTCTAGTATTTTTATAGTTTCAGGTCTCACATTTAGATTTTTATGCTGGTATGAATTTATCTTTGTGTATGGTGTAAGACAGTGGTCAAGTATAATTTTTTGCATGTAGCAGACCAGTTTCCCCAATTTCTTTTGTTGAAGAGACTTTTTTCCATTGGATATTCTCTCCTGCTTTGTCAAAGATTAATGGACCATAAAATTATGGGTTTACTTCTGGGTTTTCTATTCTGTTCCATTGATCTATGTATCTATTATTGTTCCACTATCATACTGTTTTAATGACTACAGCTTTGTAATATAACTTGAAGTACAGAATTGTGATGCCTCCAGCTTTGATTTTCTTTTTCAAAGTTGCTTTGGCTCTTTGGGGTCTTTTGTGGTTCCATAGACATTTTAGGACTTTTTTCCTTCTAATTCTGTGAAAAATGCTATTTGTATTTTGATAGTGATTGAATTAAATGTGTAGATTGCTTTGGGTATTATGGACATTTTAACAATATTTGTTCTTCCAATCAATGAGCATGGAATGTCTTTCCATTTCTTTTTTTAAATTATTTTTAGGGAGTGTGTGAGTGGGGAATTGGGGCTGAGGGTGTGGGAGAGAAAATCTTAAGTAGGTACCACAATCAGTGTGGAGTCTAACATGGGGCTCAATCCCATCACCTTGGGATTGTGACCTGAGCCAAAATTAAGAGCAAGACACTCAACTGACTGGGCCACAGAGGTGCCCCTGTCTTTCCATTTCCTTATGTCCTCTTCCATTTATTTTGTCATTGGTTTTTAGTTTTCAGAGAACAGGTCTTTAACTTCTTTTGTTATGTTTATTCCTAGATATCTTATTATTTTGGGTGCAATTGTAAATGGGATTGTTTTCTTAATTTTTTTTTTTTGCTGCTTCCTTATTGTGTATAGAACTGCAACCGATTTCTGTTTATTGTTTTTGTATGCTGTGACTTTACTAAATTTGTTTATCAGTTCTAGTCATTTTTTGATGGAGTCTTTATGGTTTTCTATATATAGTATCATGTTATCTGCAAATAGTGAAGTTTTACTTCTTTATTACCAATTTCGATGCCATTTATTTCTTTTCATTGTCTAATTGCTGTGGCTAGGACTTCCACTACTATGTTGAAAAAAAGTGGTGAGAGTGTACAACCTTGTCTTGTTCGTGACTTTAGGGGGAAAGCCCTGTTTTTTCCCTATTGAGTATGATGCTCTTTGTGGGTTTTTCATATATGGCCTTCATTATGTTGAGGTGTGTTCACTCTCAACCTACTTTACTTAGGGCTTTTTATTATGAATGGATGTACTTTGACAAATACTTTTTCTGCATCTATTGAAATGATCATATGGTTTTTATCCTTTATCTTAACTGGTATGATGTATCATGTTGATTGGTTTTTGAATATTGAACCATGTCACAGACTATGAGTTTGGAGTTCTCTCTTGTCCAGCAAGAGAGTGGACACAGAACTGAATACAAGAGAGGCTAATGTCCGTGAGGAGACAAGAGCCCTGAACAGGGGCTTCGTCTCTGTATTTTGAGCACTCAAGATCTTACACATATGGTGAACGTGAAGAAATCAGATAGTAATCATTAATTTGTGTGTGTAAGAAGCAAAGGGTTTGGGGGGAAAGTGGAGCTTGTGAGCAAAGCACAATAGTATATTGGCACCAGATGGAAAGTAAGTTCCTGCAGGTGATATAACAAGTTACTCATGATCCCATTACAATATCTTGCTAGCTAACCTTGGGTGCTTTCGCCTCGTGGAGGCAGCTTTCTGCCCTAAGCTTTTTTTCTAACCTATTTGTGTAAGTAGAACCTATTTCCCCACATAACCACTCCTGCATACCAGGAATAAATCCCACTTGATCATGGCAATGCTTTTTTAATGCATTGTTGGATTCAGTTTGTTAGTATTTAGTTGAGG
The DNA here is from genome assembly GCF_027475565.1 of Acinonyx jubatus. Classification (NCBI taxonomy): domain Eukaryota; kingdom Metazoa; phylum Chordata; class Mammalia; order Carnivora; family Felidae; genus Acinonyx; species Acinonyx jubatus. The sequence continues at coordinate 46,691,891 of NC_069389.1, read as the reverse complement.
ATTGTTGCATCTATGTTAATCAGAGATATGGGTCTTTAGTTCTCTTTTTTTTTGTGATGTCTTTATACGGTTTTGGTATCAGGGTAATTCTAACCTCATAGAATGAATTTGGAAGTTTTCTTTCCTCTTCTTTTTGAAATAGTTTGAGAAGAATAGGTATTAACTCTTCTTCAATGTTTGGTAAAATTCACCTGTGAGGCTGTCTGGTACTGGATTTTTGTTGGGAGGTTTTTGATTACTGATTCAATCTCTTTGGTGGTAATAAATCTATGAAAATTTTCTATTTTTTTTCTGTTTCGGCTTTACTAGGTTATATGTTTCTTGGAATTTATCCATTTTTTTCTAGATTGTCCCATTTGTTTGCATATAATTTTACATAAGATTCTTTTATGATTGTATTTCTGTTGTGTTGGTTATTTAGCACTTATATTTGTAATTTTATTTATCTGAGTCCTTTCTCTTTGTTTCTTGATAAGTCTAGCAACAGGTTTATCAATGTTATTGATTTTTTTCAGGGAACCAGCTCCTTTTTTTAATGATCTGTTCTATTGTTTATTTAGTTTCTGTACCATTTATTTTTGTTCTAATCTTTATTATTTCCTTCCTTCTGCTATTTTAGGGTTTGTTTATCTTTTTCTTTTTTTAAAGATATTTTCATTTTTCAAAAGTTTTTAGGGGTGCCTGGGTGGCTCAGTCAGTTCAGCGTCTGACTTTAGCTCAGGTTATGATCTCACAGTTCATGGGTTCAAGCCCCCACGTCGGGCTCTGTGCTGACAGCTCAGAGCCTGGAGCTGCTTCAGATTCTGTGTCTCTCTCCCTCTTTCTCTTCCCCTCTCCCACTAGCACTCTGTCTCTCTCTTTCAGAAATAAACATTAAAAAATTTTTAAAAATTAAATTAAATTAAAAAAATTTAAACTTTTATTTATTAAGTAATCTCTGCCCCTAACATGGGGCTCACACTCATGTCCTGAATATAGTCACATGCTCTACCAACTGAGCCAGCCAGGTTCCCCTTGTTTGTTTTTCTTTTTCTAGTTACTTTAGGTGTGAGGTTGGGCTGTTTATTTCAGATTTCTCTTTATTTTTGAGGTAGACCTGTATTGCTATAAACTTCACACTTTGAACAGCTTTACCTTCATCCAAAATGTTTTGGACCGTTTGTTTTCATTTTCAATTGTTCCCATGTGCTTTTTGGTTTCTGTTTTGATTTCTTATTTTACCCATTAGTTGTTTAGTAGCATATTATCAAATGTCCATGTATTTATGACCTTTCCCAATTTGTGTGTGTGTGTGGTTTATTTCTAATTTCATAACGTTGTGGTCAGAAAAGATTCATGGTATGACTTTCATTTTTTTTTAATTTGTAGAGACTGATTTTGTGGTCTAATATGTGATCTATTCTGGATAATGTTTCATGTGTACTTGAAAAAAAATGTGTATTCTGCTGTTTTAGGATGGAATGTTCTGGATACATTGGTTAAGTCCATTTTGTCCAGTGTGCCATTCAAAGCCATAGTTTTCTTGTTGATTTTCTGTTTAGATAATCTGTCCGTTGATGTAAGTGGCATGTTACAATCCCCTACTACTATTGTATTACTACCAGTTAGTTCCTTTATACTTGTTATTATCTGTTTTATTTATTTGGGTTCCCTCATATTGGGTGCATAAATATTTACAATTGTTATATCTTCTTGTTGGATTGTCCCCATTATGATTGTATAGAGAGTCTGTTTTTGTCTCTTCTGACAGTCTTTGTTTTAAAATCTACTTTGTCTGACATTATTATTGTTCCTCTGGATTTCTTTTAATACCCATTTGCATGATAAATATTTTTTCCATATTCCCAGTTTTAATCTGCAGGTGTGTTTTAGTCTAAAAATGAATCTCCTGTAGGCAGCATATGGGTGAGTCTTGCTTTTTAATCAATTCTATCACCCTGTGTCTTGATTGGAATGTTTAGTCCATTTATATTCAAAGTAATTATTGATATATATGTATCTATTGGCATTTTATTACTTGTTTTGTGGTTGTTTCTGAAGTTCTCTTATTACTCTTTCTCTCTTTCATGATATGCTGTTTTTTCTTAGTGGTACATTTAGATTCCTTTCTCTTTATACTTTGCATACCTATTAGTGGTTTTTGATTCATTGTTACAATTATCTTGTACAAAAAAAGAGGTTAGAGTGGGAGAGAGCCAAACCTTAAGAGACTCTTAAAAACTGAGAACAAACTGAAGGTTGATGGGGGGTGGGAGGGAGGGGAGGGTAGGTGATGGACATTGAAGAGGGCATCTTTTGGGATGAGCACTGGGTGTTGTATGGAAACCAATTTGACAATAAATTTCATATATTAAAAAAACAATTATCTTGTACATAACATCTTCTGTATATCGCAATCTGTATTAAGTTGATGGTCATTTAAATTTGAACTGATTCTTTATTCCACTCCTTCCCACGTTTTAGGTATATGGTGTCATATTTGACAACCTTTTATTTTGTGGGTTCCTTGACTGTTTTTTTAACAGAAATACTAATTATCACTGCTTTTGTGCTTCTTATCTTCATATTCTAATTTATAGTTCTTCCTGTCCACTCAAAGAGTCCCCTTTAATATTTCTTGCTGGCTGGTTTAGTGATCAGTAACTCCTTTAGTTTTTGTTTGTCTGAGAAACTTTTTATCTCTCCTTCCAATGTTGGTAGCCTTGCTGGATAGAGTATCTTGGTTGCAGTTTTTTTCCCATTCATCAGTTTAAATACAACATGGCCTTATCCAGTTCATTCATTTGGGATAGATTTCTCTGTCCTCTCATTTTTTTCTAAGTCTTTATGCATGTTTCAATGTCTTAGGAAAGTCAACTACTTCTCCTGTTCTTGAGGGTAATGGTCTTATGAAGAAGATGTCCTGTAGTGCTCTGTAGTGTAGTATAGTACCCCAGGGCTTAGTACTTCAGGGGGTGTCTCTAATGTATGCTGCAAGCGCTCTGCCATTGTGTCCTGGGTGCTCTACCCACAGGCCAGTCATCTGCAGAGGCTCTTTTTGTCTGTTGTGGGCAATATGTGATCCCTACCTGAATGTGACAAGTTTTAACTAAGATGTGCTCTGGTCTCCTTGTGAAATAAGACCTTTCACCACTGCTACTAAAACCAAGGCCCTGAAAAACTCCTGGTTTGATAGATGCAGTATGGACAGGGCTTTAAGCTGGTCTTCTAGGGGAAGGAGCCCACTGCAATGGGACTGAGGCAAGCATGACTGAGAATGGTGGTTCCACCACAGCATGGGGGGGGGGGGGTTGGGGCTTGGTGTAAGCAAGTTTTGTGTCAAGTATAGTCTAATTGGTTCCTGCAAGTGACCCTGTGTTTAAACTGAAAGGCTGGGGAGGAAAATGGTGCCTGCCCTTTGTTACCAGAGGGGTCTTTCCCTGAATGCTGACACACTACAAGATATGCAGATATCCTCCCCCACTGTGTACCCCAGGTACTCTTCATATTGCTGTTTCCATGTTGTATGCCCACACGTTATTTGCCCTGCTTTCTCTTCAAGAACAGCCCCAATGCCCTCTGTGCTTTCCCAGAGCCAAAGCCTCCTGACCTTTAAATCTCTAGACTTTAAACCCAGGTGGTTTCAAGAACTCACAAAATTCATCCTGTCTTGCTTTCCAAGCCAATTTCTATGGTGGCTTGTATTCCCCCTGTGGGCTTCTCAGTGTGCTAGTCTGTCTCTGACCCTTTTCTACCGCTTCAGCGCCTTCCCCACCATGGTAGCCATGATCCGTTTCTCTACCAAACTGTGTCTCCACACCTCCTACCTTCTTTGGTGTGACCTCTTCTCTACCTTTAGTTGTGGAATTTGTTCTGCCAGTCTTTAGGTTTATTGTTGGGTCATTTAGGATGATTTGATAGTTATCTAGTAGCATTCACAAAGAAATGCAAGCCTAGAGTCTTCGTATTCCACCACCATCTTCCCAGACCTCTTTGCTTCTTTTTTAACATTTTGTTTTGGCTTCTTCTCATCTGATTTGAGAATTTTTATGATTCCATTTTATTTATTGTATTTATTTATTTATATATCTCTTTTTTTTAACTTTTTTAGTGGTTCCCCTAGGGTTTACAATGTATATTTTAAAGTAATTTGGGTTCACCTTCAAATAACACTATATTGTTTTACATGTAGAACAAGTACCTTATAACAGAATATTCCCAGAATCTTCTTCACTTTCTTTGTGTCATTGTTGTACTTATTTAATTTTCATACATGTTATAAACACCCAGTAAATTATTACTAGTATTGCTTTAAGCAGTTATCTTTTAGGGGCACCTGGGTGGCTCAGTCAGTCAAGCATCCAACTTTGGCTCAGGTCATGACCTCATGGTTTGTGGGTTTGAGTCCCACATTGGGCTCTGTGCTGACAGCTAAGAGGCTGGAACCTGCTTCAGATTCTGTCTCCCTCCCTCTCTGCCCTTCCCCCATTCATGCTCTGCGTCTCTCTCTCTCTCTCTCAAAAATAAATAAGCATTAACAATTTTTAAAACAATTATCTTTTAGAATGATTAAGAATATGTAAAATAAAAGATATATATTGCTTTTATTTATTCCTTTCCCAATGCTCTTCTTTAATTATGTAAATCCAGTTTCTTGACCTATATCATATCCTTTCTTTCTAAATATTGTTCTTTAATATTTCTTATAGGTCAGTTCTGCCTGTGATGAATTTTCTGTTTTTGTATGTCTGAAATACAAGCATTTACTTTGCCTTTATTTTTGAAGGACATTTTTGCTGAATTTAGAATTCTGGATTGGCATGGTTTGTGGTGTTGTCACTGTTGTTTGCTTTCAGTACTTTAAAATTTTTATTCCACTGTCTTTTTGTTTATGTGGCATCTGACAAGAAGTCTAGCATAATTCTTCTCCTTGTTCTTCTGTAGGTAAGGTGTTCCTGCCACTCCTTTTTCCTGGCCTCTTTCAATATTTTATTTTTGCCTGATTTTCTGCAATTTGAATTTGATACATCTGGGTGTGGTGTGGTTCTTTTTAAAATTTATTTACTCTGCTTGGTGTTCTCTGAGATACTTGGATCTGTGGTTTGGTATCAATAACTCAATTTTAGAAATTTTTTACAATTTTTTCTTCAAATATTTCTTCTTTCCCATTATCTCCCTCTTCTCCTTTTGTCATTCTAATTATATATTGCATATATTTTATATATACATATATATTACACTATTTGATACTTTCCCAAAATTTTTGGATGTTTTATTCTTTTTTCTTTTTTTTTTTTTTACTAATTTTTCTCTCTGCATTTTAATGTGTTTAATTTCTAGTAATATATCCTCAAGTTCATTGATTCTTCAGCTATGTTAAGTTCACTTATGAACACATTGAAGATATTCTTCAGATCTATTACTGTAGTTTTTTTCTCTTGATTTTCCTTTGATTCCTTCTTATAATTTTCATCCATATACTGAAATTATCTGATCTTTCATGTTGTCTACCTTTTCCAATAAAGTTTTTTTCTAAATTTATCAATCATAGCTATTTTAAATTCCCTGCCTGATAATTTCAATATGTGTATTATACCTGAATCTGGTCCTGATGATTTCTTTTTCTCTTCAGACTATTTCTTTCTTGCCTTGATTCTTCCCTTTCTGCTGCTCTCTGGAGACAATTTGTATGAAGATGAATCTTCTATTTGTGTGAAGATGTAATCTATTATTTTACTTTTTTTTTTACCCTGGTAGTAAGGAATAGGTGACTAATGATATTTCATGTTAGTCTGATTAAGCCTCAGCTTTAGCATGCTTATCCTCAGTCTTGGAGGTGTGACCTTCCCATGTGTTCCTGCCTCTTCTCTAACTACAGTGGTAGGCCCAGGACATCACCCTTCTTCCTTCACATTAAGGTTTATTTGCTTTAGGGGAGATGGAGTAGATTGGTATGGGCAGAGTTTCAGTAGTGTTGGCTATTCCCTCTGTCAGCTGCAGTTAATTTCCACTACCACTCTCAAGTTACAGTTGCATTGTCTTTCTCTGTGAAGACTAAAGCTTTTGTTTCATAGGATATAAAAGGAGAATGGTCTGGGCACAATTTCAGCAATAGCTGCTATTCTGTTTTACTCCCCAAGCCAGAACTATAGGACATCTCAGGATTGTTCTATCTTCCCTGTCAGCACCTGGTGGAATTCGTAGAGGAAGTCTGCAAGAGGATGCAAAACCACCTAGGTCTTCAACCCCCAGGGGCTTCACATTCTCATACAAGCCCACAACCACGTTAGCAATTTATTAAAAAGTTTTAGCTGAGTCTACTTATGAGTGTATGTTGAGCAGTAGTATCTATGAAAAATAAGCAAATACCTGGACTTTATTGCTCCCTGCAGATGTTTGACTGTTTATACAGATTAAGGGTTAGCTGTTTGCAGCACTTTTTTTTTTATTTTTTTTAAATTTTTTTTCAAAAGATTAAATTTATTGTCAAATTGGTTTCCATACAACACCCAGTGCTCATCCCAAAAGGTACCCTCCTCAATACCCCTCACACACTCTCCCCTCCCTCCCACACCCCATCAACCCTCAGTTTGTTCTCAGTTTTTAAGAGTCTCTTATGCTTTAGCTCTCTCCCACTCTACCCTCTTTTTTTTTCCTTCCCCTCCCCATGGGTTTCTGTTAAGTTTCTCAGGATCCACATAAGAGTGAAAACATATGGTATCTGTCTTTTTCTGTATGGCTTATTTCACTTAGCGTCACACTCTCCAGTTCCATCCACGTTGCTACAAAGGGCCATATTTCGTTCTTTCTCATTGCCATGTAGTACTCCATTGTGTATATAAACCACAATTTCTTTATCCATTCATCAGTTGATGGGCACTTAGGCTCTTTCCATAATTTGGCTATTGTTGAGAGTGCTGCTATAAACATTGGGGTACAAGTGCCCCTATGCATCAGTACTCCTGTATCCCTTGGGTAAATTCCTAGCAGTGCTATTGCTGGGTAATAGGGTAGGTTTATTTTTAATTTTCTGAGGAACCTCCACACTGTTTTCCAGAGTGGCTGCACCAATTTGCATTCCCACCAACAGTGCAAGAGGGTTTCCGTTTCTTCACATCCTCTCCAGCATCTATAGTCTCCTGATGTGTTCATTTTGCCACTCTGGCGTGAGGTGATATCTGAGTGTGGTTTTGATTTGTATTTCCCTGATGAGGAGCGACGTTGAGCATCTTTTCATGTGCCTGTTGGCCATCCGGATGTCTTCTTTACAGAAGGGTCTATTCATGTTTTCTGCCCATTTCTTCACCGGGTTCTTTGTTTTATTGGGTGTGAAGTTTGGTGAGCTCTTTATAGATTTTGGATCCTAGCGCTTTGTCTAATATGTCATTTGCAAATATCTTTTCCCATTCCGTTGGTTGCCTTTTAGTTTTCTTGGTTGCTTCCTTTGCTGTGCAGAAGCTTTTTATCTTCATAAGGCCCCAGTAATTCATTTTTGCTTTTAATTCCCTTGCCTTTGGGGATGTGTCGAGTAAGAGATTGCTACGGCTGAGGTCAGAGAGGTCTTTTCCTGCTTTCTCCTCTAGGGTTTTGATGGTTTCCTGTCTCACATTCAGGTCCTTTATCCATTTTGAGTTTATTTTTGTGAATGGTGTGAGAAAGTGGTCTAGTTTCAACCTTCTGCATGTTGCAGTCCAGTTCTCCCAGCATCATTTGTTAAAGAGACTGTCTTTTTTCCATTGGATCTTTTTTCCTGCTTCGTCAAAGATTAGTTGGCCATACGTTTGTGGGTCTAGTTCTGGGGTTTCTATTCTATTCCATTGTTCTATGTGTCTGTTTTTGTGCCAATACCATGCTGTCTTGAGGATTACAGCTTTGTAGTAGAGGCTAAAGTCTGGGATTGTGATGCCTCCTGCTTTGGTCTTCTTCAAAATTACTTTGGCTATCCGGGGCCTTTTGTGGTTCCATATGAATTTTAGGATTGCTTATTCTAGTTTCGAGAAGAATGCTGGTGCAATTTTGATTGGGATTGCATTGAATGTGTAGATAGCTTTGGGTAGTATTGACATTTTGACAATATTTATTCTTCCAATCCATGAGCAGGGAATGTCTTTCATTTTCTTTACATCTTCTGCAATTACCTTCATAAGCTTTCTATAGTCTTCAGCATACAGATCTTTTACATCTTTGGTTAGATTTATTCCTAGGTATTTTATGCTTCTTGGTGCAATTGTGAATGGGATCAGTTTCTTTATTTGTCTTTCTGTTGCTTCATTGTTAGTGTATAAGAATGCAACTGATTTCTGTACATTGATTTTGTATCCTGCAACTTTGCTGAATTCATGGATCAGTTCTCGCAGACTTTTGGTGAAGTCTATCGGATTTTCCATGTATAATATATCATCTGCAAAAAGCGAAAGCTTGACTTCATCTTTGCCAATTTGATGCCTTTGATTTCATTTTATTGTCTGATTGCTGATGCTAGAACTTCCAACACTATGTGAAACAACAGCGGTGAGAGTGGGCATCCCTGTCGTGTTCCTGATCTCAGGGAAAAAGCTCTCAGCTTTTCCCCATTGAGGATGGTGTTAGCTGTGGGCTTTTCATAAATGGTTTTTATGATGTTTAAGTATGTGCCTTCTCTCCCGACTTTCTCAAGGGTTTTATTAAGAAAGGATGCTGGATTTTGTCAAAGGCCTTTTCTGCATCGATTGACAGGATCATATGGTTCTTATCTTTTCTTTTATTAATGTGATGTTTCACGTTGATTGATTTGCGAATGTGGAACCAGCCCTGCATCCCAGGAATGAATCCCACTTGATCATGGTGAATAATTCTTTTTTATGCTGTTGAATTTGATTTGCTAGTATCTTATTGAGAATTTTTGCATCCATATTCATCAGGGATATTGGCCTGTCGTTCTCTTTTTTTACTGGGTCTCTGTCTGGTTTAGGAATCAAAATAATACTGGCTTCGTAGAATGAGTCTGGAAGTTTTCCTTCCCTTTCTATTTCTTGGAATAGCTTGAGAAGGATAGGTATTATCTCTGCTTTAAATGTCTGGTAGAACTCTCCTGGGAAGCCATCTGATCCTGGACTCTTATTTGTTGGGAGATTTTTGATAACCGATTCAATTTCTTCGCTGGTTATGGGTCTGTTCAGGCTTTCTATTTCCTCCTGATTGCGTTTTGGAAGAGTGTGGGTGTTTAGGAATTTGTCCATTTCTTCCAGGTTGTCCAGTTTGTTGGCATATAATTTTTCATCGTATTCCCTGATGATTGCTTGTATCTCTGAGGGATTGACTTGTAATAATTCCATTTTCATTCATGATTTTATCTATTTGGGTCATCTCCCTTTTCTTTTTGAGAAGCCTGGCTCGAGGCTTGTCAATTTTGTTTATTTTTTCAAAAAACCAACTCTTGGTTTCATTATCTGCTCTACAGTTTTTTCCATTCTGTATTGTTTATTTCTGCCCTGATCTTTATGATTTCGCTTCTTCTCCTGGGTTTAGGCTGCCTTTGCTGTTCTGCTTCTAGTTCCTTTAGGTGTGTTGTTAGATTTTGTATTTGGGATTTTTCTTGTTTCTTGAGATAGGCCTGGATTGCAATGCATTTTCCTCTCAGGACTGCCTTCACTGCATACCAAAGCGTTTGGATTGCTGTATTTTCATTTTCGTTTGTTTCCATATATTTTTAAATTTCTTCTCCAATTGCCTGTTTGACCCACTCATTCTTTAGTAGGATGTTCTTTAACCTCCATGCTTTTGGAGGTTTTCCAGACTTTTTCCTGTGGTTGATTTCAAGCTTCATAGCATTGTGGTCTGAAAGTATGCATGGTATGATTTCAATTCTTGTATACTTATGAAGAGCTGTTTTGTGACCCAGTATATGATCTATTTTGGAGAATGTTCCATGTGCACTCGAGAAGAAAGTATATTCTGTTGCTTTGGGATGCAGAGTTCTTAATAGATCTGTCAAGTCCATCTGATCCAATGTCTCATTCAGGGCCCTTGTTTCTTTATTGACCGTGTGTCTAGATGATCTATCCATTTCTGTAAGTGGAGTGTTAAAGTCCCCTGCAATGACCACATTCTTATCAATAAGGTTGTTTATGTTTATGAGTAATTGTTTTATATATTTGGGGGCTCCCGTATTCGGTGCATAGACATGTATAATTGTTAGCTCTTCCTGGTGGATAGACCCTATATTTATTATAAAATGCCCTTCTTCATCTCTTGTTACAGCCTTTAATTTAAAGTCTAGTTTGTCTGATATAAGTATGGCTACTCCAACTTTCTTTTGGCTTCCAATAGCATGATAGATAGTTCTCCATCCCCTCACTCTCAATCTAAAGGTGTCCTCAGGTCTAAAATGAGTCTCTTGTAGGCAGCAAATAGATGGGTCTTGTTTTTTTTATCCATTCTGATACTCTATGTCTTTGGTTGGTGCATTTAATCCATTTACATTCAGTGTTATTATAGAAAGATATGGGTTTAGAGTCATTGTAATGTCTGTATGTTGTATGCTTGTAGCAATGTCTCTGGTACTTTGTCTCACAGGATCCCGCTTAGGATCTCTTGTAGGGCTGGTTTAGTGGTGACAAATTCCTTCAGTTTTTGTTTGTTTGGGAAGACCTTATCTCTCCTTCTATTCTAAATGACAGGCTTGCTGGAGAAAGGATTCTCGGCTGCATATTTTTTCTGTTCAACACATTAAAGATCTCGTGAGAATCCTTTCTGGCCTGCCAAGATTCAAAAGAGAGATCAGTCACGAGTCTTGTAGGTCTCCCTTTATATGTTAGGGCACGTTTATCCCTTGCTGCTTTCAGAATTTTCTTTTTATCCTTGTATTTTGCCAGTTTCACTATGCTATATCGTTCAGAAGATCGATTCAAGTTACATCTGAAGGGAGTTCTCTGTGCCTCTTGGATTTCAATGCCTTTTTCCTTCCCCAGTTCAGGGAAGTTCTCAGCTATTATTTCTTCAAGTCCACCTTCAGCACCTTTCCCTCTCTCTTCCTCCTTTGGGATACCAATTATGTGTATATTATTTCTCTTTAGTGCATCACTTAGTTCTCTAATTTTCCCCTCATACTCCTGGATTTTTTTTATCTCTCTTTTTCTCAGCTTCCTCTTTTTCCATAATTTTATCTTCTAGTTCACCTATTCTCTCCTCTGCCTCTTCAATCCGAGCCGTGGTCATTTCCATTTTATTTTGCATCTCGTTAAAAGCGTTTTTCAGCTCCTCCTGACTGTTCATTAGTCCCTTGATCTCTGTAGCAAGAGATTCTCTGCTGTCCTCTATACTGTTTTCAAGCCCAGTGATTAATTTTATGACTATTATTCTAAATTCACTTTCTGTTATATTATTTAAATCCTTTTTGATCAGTTCATTGGCTGTTGATATTTCCTGGGGATTCTTTTGAGGGGAATTCTTCCGTTTGGTCATTTTGGATAGACCCTGGAGTGGTGGGGACCTGCAGGGCACTTCCCCTGTGCTGTGGTGTATAACTGGAATTGGTGGGCGGAGCATCAATCAGACCTGATGTCTGCCTCCAGCCCACTGCTGGGGCCACAGTCAGACTGGTGTGTGCCTTCTCTTCCCCTCTCCTAGGGGTGGGATTCACTGTGGGGTGGCGTGGCCTGTCTGGGCTACTTGCACACTGCCAGGCTTGTGGTGCTGGGGATCTGGCGTATTAGCTGGGGTGGGTAAGCAAGGTGCACGGGGGCAAGAAGGGCAGGCTTAGCTCGCTTCTCCTTAGGTGATCCACTTCAGGAGGGGCCCTGTGGCAGTGGGAGGGAGTCAGACCCGCTGCCGTAGGGGTGGCTCTGCAGAAGCACAGCGTTGGGTGTTTGTGCAGAGCAAGCACGTTCCCTGGCACGAACTGGTTCCTTTTGGGATTTTGTCTGGGGGATGGGCGAGGGATAATGGCGCTGGGTTGCACCTTTGTTCCCCGCCAAACTGAGCTCTGTCGTCCCGGGGCTCAGCAACTCTCCCTCCCTTTGTCCTCCAGCATTCCCGCTTTCTGAGCAGAGCTGTTGACTTATGACCTACCGGATGCTAAGTCAGGCTTGCTGTCCGAACACACTCGGTGGGGCCCCTCCGCTTTTGCAAGCCAGACTAGGGGGCTGTGCTTGGCTGACGGGCCGCCCCTCCTCCCCGGCTCCCTCCCGCCAGTCCGTGCAGCGTGCACCGCCTGGCCGCCCTCTCTACCCTCTTCAGTGGGCCTCTCGTCTGCACTTGGCTCTGGAGACTCCCTTCTGCTAGTCTTCTGGTGGTTTTCTGGGTTATTTAGGCAGGTGTAGGTGGAATCGAAGTGATCATTAGGACGCGCGGTGAGCCCAGCGTCCTCCTACGTCGCCATCTTCTGGATCCCCCCAGCACTTTTTTAAAAAATATAATTTATTGTAAAATTGGCTTCCCAGTGCTCATTCCAAGTGCCCTCCTCCCTGCCCATCACCCACTTTCTCCTCTCCCTCACCCCCATCTACCCTTAGTTTTTTCTCAGTCCTTAATAGTCTCTTAGAGTTTGCCTCCCTCTACCTCTGTAACTATTTTTCACCCTTCCCCTCCCACATTGTCTTCTGTTAAGTTTTTCCAGATTCATATATGAGGGGAAAAATATGGTATCCATCTTTCTCTGCCTCGCTTATTTCACTTAGCATAATACCCTCCAGGTCCACCCACATTGCCACAAATGGCCAGATTTCATTCTTTCTCATTGCCACGTAGTATTCCATTGTATATACAATCCACACTTTCTTTATCCAGTCGTCAGTTGATGGACATTTAGACTCTTTCCATAATTTGGCTATTGCTGAAAGTGCTGCTGTAAACATTGGGGTACAAGTGCCCCTATGCATCAGCACTCCTGTATCCTTTGGGTACATTCCTATCAGTGTTACTGCTGGGTCATAAGGTAGTTCTACTTTTAATTTTTTGAGGAACCTCCACACTGTTTTCCAGAGTAGCTGCACCAGTTTGCATTGCCACCAGAAGTGCAAGAGGGTTCCCATTTCTCCACATCCTTGCCAGCACCTATAGTCTCCTGATTTGTTCATTTTAGCCACTCTGACTGGCATGAGATGATACCTCATTGTAGTTTTGATGTGTATTTCCCTGAGAAGAAGTGACGTTGAGTATCTTTTCATGTGTCTATTGGCCATCTGGATATCTTCTTTGGAAAAGTGTCTATTCATGTCTTCTGCCCATTTCTTCACTGGATTATTTGTTTTTCAGGTGTGGAGTTTGGTGAGTTTTTTATAGATTTTAGATACTAGCCCTTTATCTAATGTGTCACTTGCAAATATCTTTTCCCATTCCTTCAGTTGCCATTTATTTATTTATTTATTTATTTATTTATATGAAATTATTGTCAAATTGGTTTCCATACAATACCCAGTGCTCATCCCAAAAGGTGCCCTCCTTAATACCCATCACCCACTCTCCCTTCAGTTGCCTTTTAGTTTTTTTTTTTTATTGTTTCCTTTGCAGTGCAGAAACTTTTTATCCTGATGAGGTCCCAATATTTCATTTTTGCTTTTAATTCCCTTGCCTTTGGGGATGTGTCGAGTAAGAAATTTCTGCAGCTGAGGTCAGAGAGGTTTTTTTCCTGCTTTCTCCTCTAGGGTTTTGATGGTTTCCTGTCTCACATTCAGGTCCTTCATCCATTTTGAGTTTATTTTTGTGTGTGGTGTAAGAATGTGGTCTGGTTTCATTCTTCTGCATGTTTCTGTCTAGTTCTCCCAGCACCATTTGGTAAAGAGAGTGTCTTTTTTCCATTGGATACTCTCTCCTGCTTAGTCAAATGGCATGCATGTTAGCCATGCATTTGTGCGTCCAATTCTGGGGTCCCTATTCTATTCAATTGGTCTATGTGTCTGTTTTCTGCCAATACCATACTGTCTTCATCATTACAGCTTTGTAGTAGAGGCTAAAGTCTGGGATTGTGATGCCTCCCGCTTTGGTCTTCTTCTTCAATATTACTTTGGGTATTTAGGGTCTTTTGTGGTTCCATAAAAATTTTAGGATTGTTCATTCTAGCTTTCAGAAGAATGCTGGTGAAATTTTGATTGGGATTGCATTGAATGTGTAGATTGCTTTGGGCAGTATTGACATTTTAATATTTATGCTCCCAATCCATGAGCATGGAATATTTTTCCATTTCTTGTATCTTCTTAAATTTCCTTAAGAAGCTTTCTATAATTTTCAGCATACATAGATCTTTCACATTTGGTTAGGTTTATTCCTAGGTATTTTAAGGCTCTTGGTGCAATTGTGAATGGGATAAGTTTCTTTATTACTCTTTCTGTTGCTCATTATTGGGGTATAAAAATGCAACCAATTTCTGTACACTGATTTTGTACCCTGAGACTTTCTTGAATTCATGTATCAATTGTAGCAGACTTTTGGTGGAGTCTTTCAGGTTTTCATGTAGAGTATCATGTTGTCTGTGAAAAATGAATGTTTGACTTTATCTTTACCTATTTTTATGCCTTTTATTTCATTTTGTTGTCTGATTGCTGATGCTAGGACTTCCAACACTATGTTAAACAACAGTGGTGAGAGTGGACATCTCTGTCGTTTAGCTGATCTCAGGGGGAAAACTCTCAGTTTTTTCCCATTGATGATGATATTAGCTGTGGGCTTTCATACATGGCTTGTATGATGTTTAAGTGTGTTCCTCCTATCCCGAGTTTCTTGGGGGTTTTCATCAAGAAAGAATGCTGTATTTTGTCAAATTCTTTTTGTGCATATTGACAGAACCGTATGGTTCTTATCTTTTCTTTTATAATGCAATGTATCACATTGATTGATGTGCAAATATTGAACCAGCCCTGCAGCCCAGGAATGAATCCCACTTGATCATGGTGAATAAACCTTTTTATATGCTGTTGAAATCGATCCGCTAGTATCTTGTTGAGAATTTTTGCATCCATATTCATCAGGGATATTGGAATATAGTTCCTTTTTTTTTCTGGGTCTCTGTTTGGTTTGGGAATCAAAGTAATGCTGGCTTCATAGTATGAGACCAGAAGTTTTCCTTCCCTTTCTATTTTTTGGAACAGCTTGAGAAAGATAGGTATTAACTCTGCTTTAAATGTCTGGTAGAATTCCCAAGGGAAGCCATCTGGTCCAGGACTCTTACTTGTTGGGAGATTTTTGATAACTGATTCAATTTATTCACTAGTTATGTGTCAGTTCAAATTTTTTATTTTTTCCCATTTGAATTTGGTAATGTGTGGGTCTTTAGGCATTTGTCCATTTTTTCCAGGTTGTCCAGTTTGTTGGCATATAACTTTTCATAGTAATCCCTGATAGTTGCTTGTATTTCTGAGGGATTGGTTGTAATAATTCCATTTTCATTCATGATTTTATCTATTTGGGTCCTCCCTCTCTTTCTTTTTGAGAAGCCTGGCTAGAGGTTTATCAACTTTGTTTATTTTTTTTTTCAATAAGCCAACTCTTGGTTTCATTGATATGTTCTACTGGGTTTATTGGTATTGTATGTTGTTTACTTCTGTTCTGATCTTTATTATTTCTCTTCTTCTGTGGGGTTTGGGGTGTCTTTGCTTTTCTGTTTCTATTTTCTTTAGGTGTGCTATTAGATTTTGTATTTGGGATTGTTATTCTTTCTTGAGATAGGCCTGGATTGCAATGTATTTTCCTCTTAGGACTGTCTTTGCTGCATCCCAATGGGTTTGGATTGTTGTATTTTCATTTCATTTGTTTCCATAAAACTTTTAATTTCTTCTCTAATTGCCTGGCTGATCCATTTATTCTTTAGTAGGATGTTCTTCAATCTGCCTGCTTTTACAGGTTTTCTAGACTTTTTCCTGTGGTTGATTTCAAGTTTCATAGCATTGTGGTCTGAAAGTGTGCATGGTATAATCTCAATTCGTTTATACTTATTAAGGGATGTTTTGTGACCCAGTATGTGATCTATCTTGGAGAATGTTCAATGTGCACTGGAGAAGAAAGTGTATTCTGCTGCTTTGGGATGTAGAGTTCTAAATATATCTGTCAAGTCCATCTGGTCCAACGTATCATTCAGGACCATTGTTTCTTTACTGATTCTGTGTCTAGATGATCTTTCCATTGCTGTACATGTAGTATTAAATTCCCCTGTAATTACCACATTCTTATTAATAAGCTTCTTATGTTTGTGCTTGTTTTATATATTTGGTGGCTCCCATATTTGGTGCATAGACATTTATAATTGGTAGCTCTTCCTGATGGATAGACCCTGTAATTATTATATAATGCCCTTCTTCATCTCTTGTTACAGCCTTTAATTTAAAGTCTAGTTTGTCTGATATAAGTATGGCTACTCCAGCTTTCTTTTGATTCCCAGTAGCATGATAGATGGTATCCCCTCACTTTCAATCTGAAGATGTCCTCATGTATAAAGTGGGTCTCTTGTAGACAGCAAATAGATGAGTCTTGTTTTGTCCATTCTTATATCATATGTCTTTTGATTGGAGCATTTAGTCCATTTATATTCAGTGTTATTATTGAAAGATATGTATTTAGAGTCATTGTGTTGTCTGTAAGGCTCATGCTTGAATTCATGTCTCTGGTCCTTTGTGCCCCTTGGAACATTTCACTCTCAGAGTACCCCTTAAGATCTCTTGTAGGGCTGATTTAGTGGTGATTAATTCCTTCAGTTTTTGTTTGTTTGGGAAAACCTTTATCTCTCCTTCTATTCTGAATGACAGGCCTTCTGGATAAAGGATTCTTGACTGCATATTTTTCCTGTTCATCACATTGAAGAATTCATGCCATTCCTTTCTGGCCTGCCAAGTTTCAGTAGATAGGTCTGCTACTACCCTTATGCTTCTACCTTTGTATGTTAAGACCTGTTTATCCCTAGCTTCTTTGAGAATTCTCTCTTTATCCTTGTATTTTGCCAGTTTCACTATGATATGTTGTGTAGAATATCAATTCAAGTTACATCTGAAAGGAGTGTTCTGTGCCTCTTGGATTTCAATGTCTGTTTCCTTCCCTAGATTGGGGAAGTTCTCAGCTATGATTTGTTCATGTATACTTTCAGCCCTTTGTCTCTCTTCTTCTGGAATTACTACGATATAGACATTGTTCCATTTGATTGCATCACTTAGTTGTCTAATTCTCCTCTCTTGATCCTTGGTTTTTTCTAATCTCTCTTTTTCTCAGCTTCTTCTTTTTCCATAATTTTAGCTTCTAATTCACCTATTTTCCCCTCTGCCTCTTCCATCTGTGCTGTGGCTGCCTCCGTTTATTTTGCACCTCATTTATAGCATTTTTTAATTCATCATGACTATTTTTTAGTTCCTTGATATCTTCAATAATAGATTCTCTGCTGTTTTCTATGCCTTTTTCAAGCCCAGCAATTAATCTTATGACTGTCATTCTAAATTTTTGTTCACCTATATTGTTTACATCTTTTTTGATCAATTCTTTAACTGTCACTTCTTCCTGGAATTTCTTTTGAGGGCATTTCTTCCATTTCATCACTTTGGCTATTTTTTTTTGTACCTTATGAATTTTAAAAGCTTGTTTTAGCTATTTACCTGCGAGCACTACTATATTACAGTGGTGTAATACACTGTCCAGGGCCTAGCTCTTCAGGAGGTGTTTTTTGGAGAGTGTTACTTGCTTTCTGTTGCTGTGACTTTGGTTATTTTATTTCTCTGCTTGTAGTGATGTTTTAGACACTCCACAAAGTGTGCTTTGATTTGTTCCTTAAAGTAGCCCTGGAAAGGAAAACAAACAAAGAGGAAACAGAGACTCGCAAACACACAAACAAATAAAACAAACAAATGGACACACACACACACAAAGAAACAAAAACAGTCCAAAAGCAAAAAAAGAAGGAAATAAAGAAATAAAGAAAAAGAAGAAACACCAACTCCAAGTAAAGAACAGGGTGGAGGCAGTGCTGATGGAAGAGCACATATAAAGAGAGAAATGACGGGGGCGGTGGGGACAAAGAGAAAATAAACATTGACTGGGCAGAGAGACTAAACGGCTTAATCCAGAGGGAGAGAAAGGAAAATTAAAGAAGGAGGCAGCAAAAAAATCGAAGGTAAAGTTACTGACATAGAAACTATATGGCTTGATTATCCTCAAGAGAGGGAGAGGAAAGTACTGAAGGAGATGTAGAACATGTATCAGGGAAATGGATTAAATATGTCTGCTTAAACAAACCAACAACCAGAGTTATAAGCCTAGATTAAGGAAGATATAGGAAGGGAGAATATATCTAAATAACAAGAATTTTCCTGGAATTAATCCAGGCTATGCATCATCACTGGTCTGGATGATGGAGCTCTCTGGTTGCACAGCATCTATCTGGTCCTAGCAGAAATGCAGTTACCCAGCACAGGGGGGCATAGTTTGGTGTAGGCTGGTCCCACCTCCACTATGGGCCCTAGGACTGATCCCTCAGGCCCTGCCTTGGTGGTTGATGGGGAAGGATGGTGACACCCCAGTCTTTTCTCCATGACCCGCTGGACTTCTTTCGAGTTGTCCTCACTGTGCTATGGGAGCAGATGGGGCAATCCTTCTCACTCCACCAACTCCCCTGCCCGGGCACCTGGCTAGGATTCAGAGATCTGCTCTGTGTGCTCTGGTACTGGGGAAGAGCCTATCTGTATGGTTTGATATGTGGTCCTGGCTGGCTTTCTCTGTGCCACTGCACTTCAGGGAGGACCGCCTTTTCCTGCTGTGGACTGCACCGCTGACCTTGCCGCCAAGCCTGGGGGTGGCGGACGCCGGTAGGCTTTGTTCTGTCCCACCGCACTCCAGGGAGGGAGCCGCTTTCTCCTACTGCAGACTGCACCCCTGACCTACCACACAACCCAGGGCTTGCTCCCCTCATCCCCAAGTGCATGAACAGGGAGCCTGCCACAGGCTGAAGAAAGTTCCACAGGTAGTGACAGGATTCCTCTCAGTCCTAGTCCGAGATTTTTCTCTTATCCTACACTTCCCCACCTCTTCTTTCTCTTCCCTTTGTCTCTCCCTTTCTCTTCCCTTTGATCCCTCCCCTCCATGCTTACTTGGCCCATTTTATCTCCCCCAGTTTGCAATCACCCACCTATCTTTTCTCAGGTTTTCTCATTTTCTTCCTGGTAGATTCAACCTCTTTTCCTCCCAGACTCCTGGGGTTCAAAGTTCTTTGTCTTCAGCACTTCTTTGTTTGAGAGATGTGGGAAATATGGATCCCCCTTCTTCTCCACCATCTTGGCCTATCAGATTCCTGTTTGCAGCAGTTTTTGATGAATTCATAAGTCAGTTAGAAAATTTTCAGGTACTTGTCATTGTTGTTGCTGTTATAATGGTAGGAAAGATAATTTTCCAATTCTGTGTCTCTGAGCTGATACCAGTAGATCATGGGAGCCTGGGGATAAGCTTTTAAGGCTCTGCTTATCTTCCAGCATCAGTACCCCAGTTTACCAATTCCCCCACAATGGTGATCATGGTTGGCTTACCAGCTCGAGGAAAGACCTACATCTCCACGAAGCTCACGCGATATCTCAACTGGATAGGAACACCAACTAAAGGTATGTCTGTGACACCCTTTGTTCTACAGCTCCCTACAGGCTACTGACTGAAAAAAGTAAGGTAGCATGTCAGAAAAGACATTACTTCAGTACTAGGAATGCCTCAAAACATTATTACCAGTCTTAGGATGACTGCTGCTGCTACTACTACTACTACTACCACTAGCATTACACTTTTATAAGTTTTATAATTTCATGAGCACATACTCTGCCTAAACTGTATTCTAGGTACTAGGTACAGGAAAACTAGTAAGATTAAATGCCTATTCTCAAGGAACTCTAGTTTTGCAAGACTTTAAAACAACTGTTGCACACTATGAGTCTGGAGTTCTCTTGTCCAGCAAGAGAATGGACACACAATCTGAGAGAGGCTAATGTTCAGGAGGAGACAAGAGCCCCAAACAGGAGTTTCATCTCTGTATTTATTGAGCTCACAAAACATTACCCACATGGTGAACGTGAAGAAAACAAGATCTTACAAACATGGTGAACGTGAAGAAATAATCAGATAGTAATCATTAACTTGTGTAAGAAGCAAAGGGTGGGGGTGAGCAAGTGGAGTTTGTGATCAAAATACAATAGTATATTGGTGTCAGATGGAAAGTAATTTCCTGCAGTGATATAATAAGTTACTCCTGATCCCATTTCAATATCTTGCTAGGTAACCTCAGGCACTTTCACCCCGTGGTGGTGGCTTTCTGTCCTAAGCTTTTTTCTAACCCATTTATGTAAGTAGAACCTATTTCCCCACAAACATCCCTATTAGTAATAAACTACTTTTTATTACCATTACTGTTATTACAACAACAACATTACTATTTTGATTAGCATTACCATTTATCCAAAATCTTAAGATATTTTCTTCAAGCCTTAGGGCTTTCAGAGTCAAGCACACTAAAACCACAGCCCACAGGTCGCCACAGAGTCTCAACTAAAGCTGGGCACCTTAGCTCACCTGTGCTCTGGAGTCCAGAAGGCGTCCACGCTCTCTCCAAGCCTCTCCTTAGGTTTGAGCCTGTCAGCTTCTCCTCCCCAGCTGGAAGTGGTCCTGTCTTTTTCCACCTCCAGAGGGGTCTCCTTCTCTGCCTGTCAACCTCCTCCCTCACTCCCCACTTTCAACTTTCCATTCTCCTCAGTGTGGTCTCTTTTCTGTGTACTACCTCTTATTTGGTAATTGCTCTCTCCTATTTTCCATTTGATTTCTCTATCTCCCACCCTGTATCTCCATTCTTATTTGATTCCTTTTCCCCCCCGAAGAAGACTATGCTTCTCTGAGTTCCCATACCAACCTTTCCTACAGCCCCCTCTATGCCAACACTAATCACAGAGTGTATTGTTGTAGTGTGTGCCTGGGTCTCTCTCCCCAGAAGCTGTTCTGGGGTCAGGGGACTAGGTCATATTCATTTCTCTCCCAAGTATGACCAGATTAAAACATTTAGAGGCTCTAAATACTATGAGATAGGGTGCCCCCGCATCATATGCAATTCAGAATAAAAACAGTAAAGGTAAGAAAGTCTACCAACATTTTTTAAATTTATCCCTGATGACTATATGGAAGCTTTTAAAGAATATCAACTTATCTGAAATTTTTTTCTGGGACAATGTTCCTCCTTTTCTGGTACACTAAGCAAGTACTTAGACTCTTGTGAAATGGAGCACCGCTCCCCAGTGTGGCCAAGAGTTCTTGGGAATTTATTTATTCACTCAATCATTAATTATTCATTGAGCATACAGCTGTGGCAAAGCCTTTGCTGGATGTTGGGCAAACAAATAAAAATACGAGGATGTCTGTCTTCAAAGTACTAACATCTATTCTTAAGTTCTAAATTGCCCATGAAAGAGAAACTAGTATTATCATCATTTCTTTTTTTTAATATGAAATTTATTGTCAAATTGGTTTCTATACAACACCCAGTGCTCATCCCAACAGGTGCCTCCTCAATTCCCATCACCCACTTTCCTCTCCCTCCCACCCCCCCATCCACCCTCATTTATTCTCAGTTTTCAAGAGTCTCCTATGGTTTGCCTCCTTCCCTCTATGTAACTTTTTTTCCCCCTTCTCCTCCCCCATGGTCTTCTGTTAAATTTCTCAGGATGCACATAAGAGTGAAAACATGGTATCTGCTTTTCTCTGTATGATTTATTTCACTTAGCATAACACTCTCCAGTTCCATCCACGTTGCTACAAAGGGCCATATTTCATTCCTTCTCATTGTCAAGTAGTATTCCATTGTATATATAAATCACACCTTCTTTATCCATTCATCACTTCTCTAAAGAAGACATCTAGATGGCCAATAGGCAAATGAAAAGATGCTCAACGTCACTCATCATCAGGGAAATACAAATCAAAACCACACTGAGATATCACCTCATGCCAGAGTGGCTAAAATGAACAAATCAGGAGACTATAGATGCTGGAGAGGATGTGGAGAAATGGGTACCCTCTTGCACTGTTGGTGGGAATGCAAACTTGCGCAGCACTCTGGAAAACAGTGTGGAGGTTCCTCAAAAAATATCATCATTTCACAGTTGATGAAATTAATGCCCAAGAAGTGGGCATTGTCAAGTGCCTTGTCTAGAGGCACATGGCCAATGAGTGACACAACCAGGAAATGAACCCACATCCGGTTGATTCCAAAGCGTGATACTCACCGTGCAGGTCTGATACTTGGTTCTACTGATGGGAAGAGAAAAGAATCCCACATTGGTCTTATACTTTCTTTTTCTCCATCCTCTTCCTCTCCTTTCTCTTATCCATCCCAGCATCTTATTTCTCTCCCTCCTTCCCTCTCTCTCTTCAATTCTCTTCCTTTCTTTCTGTTGCTTTTCTTTTCCCTTTATGCAGTTTCTCTAATTCACTGGTGAAGCGTTTTCCAATGTTTATTTTTTATGTGCCAAAACCCATGGTAGGCATTAAAGATGAAAAAATGAATGAGATTCATGCCCTACCCTTGAAGAGTTTTCTATTTGTCTGGGATGCATACAAATACCTCAATACCTCATGTCACATAAAGAATCCTACAGCAGGGTACTAAGGTGTTCACAGAGAAATCATCAACTGGAAGGCAGTGAAAGCTTCCAGATAGGGTATATTTAAGCTTGGTCCTGTGGAGAGAAAGTGGAGAGAAAGAACGGTTCTGGTGGAGAACTGGAGGCTCCAAGGAACCTCTGTTGGATGTTAGGGGTACATGAGATGGTGGTGGATGGATCTCTGCTCTAATGCACATGTTTTTCATCTGCTCCAGTCCAGTCCATTCTCACAGAAGCCCTCAGAGTCATGTTTCAAAGCACAAAGCTTATCATACTTACAGCCTCAAAGAGTCTTCTTGGCCTGCAAGTTTCAGACCAAGCCTTTTAGCTTATTGTTCAAGGCACTCCACAATCCACCCCTACCAGTCTCTCAGTCTTCAGTCACAGTGAATGACTTAACATACCCCAAACACGTTCTACCTTATGCCAATGTCATACCTTTGCTTATGATGTTCCTCTACGTGGAATGTCTGTTACCTGCCCCCACTCTCCATGGCTGCCTATAAAAGGCCTTCCTTCCTAAAAGGGCTGGTTCAAATGCTGCTTTCTATAAGAAACAATCTCAGATTTACCCAAGTTTAGTTAATCTGTCCATCCCCCTTATTCTTTTCCATGGGTCTGTCAGAGAATTTAACAAACTGGATAGGAACTCTACATTTACTGGTTTACTGTCTGTCTTACCTGCTGGATTGTGACCTCCTTGGGGCCCCATCATGCATATTTGGTCTATCTTGGAGACTTCTGAACTCATGTCCTGCTTTATAGAGTGTGCATCAGAAAGTATTTATTGAATGGATGAATGAAATATTGCATTAGCCTTTTATACTCTTTCTCCTCCTTTCCTTACCTTCTCTCAGGTTTTTCACTATTACTGATGAGAAAGTATGGCTTAGAGAGGGCAAAAAATTTGGATTCTCTGTCATTATACAGGAAAATATAATAACATTAGACTAGGATTCAGGAGGCCCAGTCTAGTTCTGCTACCTGGCGACTCACTATTTTATCCTTGATGATTGATTTTACTCACTGGATTTGTTTCCTTACCTTTCCAATAGAGTAAGACATTGAAAGGGTTGGGGTTTCTAATAAAATAGAATAATGGAAAGTGACTAGTTTTGGAGCCAAACAGACCTGGTTTTGAATCCAAGCTCTCCACTTATTAACTGTGAAAGTTACTTCCTATCTCTGAATTTCAGTTTCTTCATTTGTAAAATGGGATCATAATTCTTATGTGTGAGGAATAAGTAATCTGGTAGCCATAATTTGAACATTTATAAACATATTACCTATATCTAAATTATATCTTCTATTTTTGAAATCCATACTAGAAAGGACATATTTTATTCCACTAGATTCTTTCCAACCTCTTCACCAGGTTTCCCTGCTTTCAGTGTTTAATTTAGGCCAGTACCGACGAGAGGCAGTGAGCTACAAGAACTATGAATTCTTTCTTCCAGACAACATGGAGGCCCTACTTATCAGGAAGTAAGTGATTAACATTTTAGAGATCAGTACTGCCAATGGCTGAAGGAGGGCTTTGTTCAGATGATGGGGACATGGAGCAGAGCAACTTAGGTTAGTAAGGAGGTCTTCTAGACTCTCAAAGCGTGGTTGGGAAAGCCCTTCCATTAGCCTACCCAAAGTCTGTTTCTGGTCGTAACCATCCCCTACTTAAGAACTTAGGAACAAATAATCCCCTACTCCTTACAAGAGAGAGTGGAAAATTCTCAGCCTAACATTTAAGAGTCTCAATAGCTTGGCCCATTCCAGTCTTTCCAACCCTATCTATTCAACCTCAAGGCCTCTCTCCTCTACAAGACACTGAGCACTTCCAGTACTCATTTATTGATCCATGCCCTTATAATATAACCCAGCAAAGAGTAATCGCTAGATAGATTCTTGCCAAAGACATAAATACATTGCCACCATCATACCAGTGCTTGTACTGTTACCCATTCCAGGAATGCCTTCTACTTCACAGGCCATATACCCGAACTCTTCTTGGGTTTAAGGACCAGTTCTACTTGAGGTCTGTCAGTTCAAGGGATAGATCTTTTAATATTATGACATCTGTCATTAGTCTACTTTTCCTGGGTATTCCACTTTATCCCTGCCCCTGAGATGTGCACACAGAGCCACTCAACTGTGTGACCTGTCTGTGCTCTTCATAGTGTCTAGAACATAGGATACCCAGTGTAGATGTTTCATAGATGAATAATGTGGAACATCTTAGAGATGGTGTAAAAGATAATGGAGAAAAATACAGAGGAACTGATCTTGGTGCTAGTGATTGTCTCTGTTTCTTTCTCCATCTTTTTCAGGCAGTGTGCCCTGGCAGCCCTGAAGGATGTCCATAACTATCTCAGCCGTGAGGAAGGTCATGTTGCGGTAAAGAAATTTGAATTTTTCCTCAAGTTTCTGCTGTGATGAATGACAGCTAATATGTATTGAACATTTACTATGTTACACACATTATTCTAAGTAATTTGCAAATATTAATTTAATTCTGCTTTCTTCCAAGAGGCAGGCATTGTTGTTATACTCCATGGTATAGCATAGAAGAATGACACAGAGATTAAATAATTTTCCAAGGTGGCACAGCGTGTTTGCAGCAAAGCCAAAACTAGAATTCAGGTTGTATAGCTCCAAAATCTATACCTTTAACCACTATGCTTTACCACTCTACCTCCAAGAATTCAGTAAGACTACACTAGAGTTTAAGAGTACCGTACAAATATTTCTTAGTTCTAGAGATTTACCTAAATATCTATTCAATTTAATCCCATAGACCCTGGGCATAAGATTTGTGAAATCTAAAAGGAGAATAAATCCTCAAATGGTCCCATCTAAGGTGCTGAGGGTAAAGAGTTTCCTGTTCTTGAAGAGCTCCAAAGTGTTGGGGAAGGAAGAAGCCTCAACTAGGAGTTGAAAAGATCTATCCTAGCTTTGCTCTGTCAGCAACTCTTGGTGGCCTTGATTAAGGCAAATATTTCCTCTAAGCCTCAGCTATTTTACCTATAAAATGACCTTAATAAAAATTTACAATTCTTCTCTTATTTATACCTAAAGTCTGCTACATTTCTGGACTGACAACAAAGGCTCAATGAATGCTTGAGAAATAGGCATAAGTCAACTCCAAATCATTCCTATCCTTCAAAACTCAGTTCAAGTTCTATCTCACCCTGGAAGTCCTCCACTTAGCATAAGGATAGTCAAGGCGTAGGTGTTCTTTCAGCACTATATTCAGAGTAAATCAATCTCATCATTTGCCTCTAGGTTTTTGATGCCACCAACACTACTAGAGAACGACGGTCACTAATTCTGCAGTTTGCGAAAGAACATGGTTACAAGGTATAGTTACATTCCCACTCTTATCTAGGGCTTACTTATCTAGTACAAACTCCAAAGAAAGGCAAACCAGAGAACTCCAAGCTGCCAAATCAGCTACAAATCAGGCTCAACATTTTAATTTGGTTATATGATTTTTCAGATCACAGAAGCAAAGAAACAGAATAGGAAAGAAGAGGTGTTATATTAGGCAATGGAAGATAATTGCTGACAGGCTGCTGACACTGTGGGGGATGGAAATGAAGAAGGAGGGAAGACAGCCACTTATAGTGGATATATAAGAATATATAAGAACTAAAAACCAGTAAAAACATAAAAATTAATCTAGGGCTATTCAGTTTAGAGTCTATATGCCTCATAAAACTCAGAATCATGGAAAGCACCACCGAATGAAATTATGTTGTCAGAGATGCCTCTAGATATGACTCAGAGCCACCAAGAAGAAGTCAAGCTATGTTTGGCCATACCAAACATAATTCTCTGCCAGAAATCTCTCTTCTTTTTCTCTTATAGGTTTTTTTCATTGAGTCCATCTGTAATGACCCTGGCATCATTGCAGAAAACATCAGGGTAAGGAACACCTGTTATCTTTCCTCCTCACTTTTCCTCTGGCTTGGATAATGTATAAAAATACCTCTATTAGGTTAAAGGTGGTATTCTTCTCTGAGGTTCTCTCTTCTACTTCCTATAGGAAGTATTCCCTGGCCATCCTTGCCTACAATGATCCTAAGAAATTTAAAGAAGCCAATGTGGGGTGCCTGGGTGCCTCAGTAGGTTAAGCGTCCAACTCTTTATTTCAGCTCAAGTCATGATCTCATGGTTTGTGAGTTTGAACCGTACATGGGTCCCTGTGCTGGCAGTGTGGAGCCTGCTTGGAATTCTCTCTCTCTCTCTCTCTCTCTCTCTCTCTCTCTCTCTCTCTCTTCCTGTCTTTCTCTCTCAAAATAAATGAATAAACTTTTAAAAAGAAGCCAAGGTAATATAAAGTCCTTAACATGCACTAGGCACCAAGCTTGACTCTTACTGATTTGTGACAACAAACCTGCATGTTAGGAATCATTTCATTGCTGGAGAGAGAAAATAGAGGTTCCAAGATAGGCGACGTGTCAAGGATTCATACAACTAGAAAGAGGTAGAACTGGGACTGGATCTCAGGCTTGTATCAAGAATATATCTGCTTTTATTTTTTTAAATATAATATACTGTCAAATCGGTTTCCATACAACACCCAGTGCTCATCATAACAAGTGCCCACCTCCATGTCCATGACCCACTTTCTCCTCTCCCCCACCCCCTGTCAACCCTTAGTTTGTTCTCACTCCTTAAGAGTCTCTTATGGTTTGCCTCCCTCCCTCTCTGTAACTTTTTCTTTCCCCTTCCCCTCCCCCATGGTCTTCTGTTAAGGCACCAAAATTGGCAAAGACGAAGTCAAACTTTCACTTTTCGCAGACGACATGGAAAACCCAACGGACTCCAACAAAAGTCTGCTAGAACTGATACCTGAATTCAGCAAAGTCACAGGGTACAAAATTAATGTACAGACATCGGTTGCATTTTTATCCACCAATAATGAAGCAACAGAAAGAGAAATAAAGAAACTGATCCCATTCACAATTGCACTAAGAACTGCCTTTAGATTCTAGGCCCATAGCCTAGAACTGGATTGCCCACCCCATTTTGCTTTCCCCTATTTCATGAAATTACTGGATTTGGGGGACAGAAGAGACCTTAAAGGTCACCCCCTTCAACCCTCCCTCAGATACTTGTAATTTCAGCTAAATGTTTGCCTATATTTTCTTTTCATACCTCCAGTGACAAGAGACTCATTGCCTTCATCAAATTCAGTCAATTGAAGCTGAAATATGCCTCCCTGAAATTTTCACTGATTGGTCTTATTTTTGCTTCTTGGAGCATAGAACATCTACAATCCCTTTTTTCTTCATCCAGCCTTCTACCCATTTACTGATTCAACACGAATTGAATCTATACAACTGAACTGAACCATTCTGAGTATTAGAGACATAGAGGAGAGTCCTGCCCTTGAGCTCACAGTCTAATGAGAGATAGCGGCGAGTTTATAGACATAACTATAAGATCAGTGCTGAGATGAATAAATAAAGGAGGCTGTGGGAGAACATTGTTGAGAAACTAACCTTGCATGGGAGGGATAGGGGTATATCAGGGAAGGATTCTCAAAGAAAGCAATAGCTGACCTGAATCTTGAAGAATGCATAGGAATTTGGCAGGTGAAGAATTGGATATAAGGGAACAACATATATTAATTATGGTATCTCCAGGGAACTATAAGTAGTTTAAGTTAGCTAGAGCAGAGCAATGAGAGAGCAATGGGAGATAAGATGAAAAAATAATTTGGGGCTCAATTATGACAAATGGGTCACCCAGTGAAATAGTTCACACTGTTCCCTAAAAGATTTAAGAAAATAGTGCACAGTTTTAAGCAGGGAAATGCCATGGTCAGATGTGCGTGTTAAAAAATATCTTTCTGGCTACTAGTTTGAGGAATACATCAGAAGTAACAAGACTGTAGACAAGAGTAATTAGCCACAAAGCTAGAGTAAGCATCCAGGCAAGAGAGAATGGAAATCAATAGGAAGGATATTTAGAAGATAGAGTGAAGATGATGGGGCATGGAGATACAGCCTACTGAGAGGTGGGGGATGAAGACACATCAAGGATGACTCCTATATTCCTTTTAGGCTCAGGTAACTGAGTGGATTATAGTGCCATTCACTGAGATAGTAAATGTGGGTGGAGAAGATAGGCATTGGGGGATTAGGAGATGTGAATCCTTCAGAAATTTAAAGCCAACATGTTATGTTCTCTCATTAAACACTCAACACATGTAAGCCATTATGAACCTTGGCCAAAATCTTCTGTCCCTCTTCATCCATTTCTCACATCACAATTTCTGCTCCTCTTTTAAGTGTTCTTCTTAAACAGTGTGTGCTCTGGAACTGATTACAATATAACAGGCCTTGTTTAATCACATAGAGATAAGAAATGAGGAGTTACACAGTCCAAATTTTCTTCAAATGACTGACTTTGTAAACTTGGGCAAGACCCTTTGTCCAAGTCTCAATTTTATCATTTTTGTTATGAAGGATGTTGTACTCAATGATTTCTAAGGGCACTTCCAAAGGGCACTGTTAGAGTCTCTGTCTTTCATAGTTCCTCTATTCTACCTTTTCTTAGCAAGTAAAACTTGGAAGCCCTGATTACATAGACTGTGACCGGGAAAAGGTTCTGGAAGACTTTCTAAAGAGAATTGAGTGCTATGAGGTCAACTACCAACCCTTGGATGATGAACTGGACAGGTAAGAACCCAGAACCCTAAAGCCCAGGACTGGATCCTTAACCCTATTGTCATGTCCTTTAGGACCTGGGAAAATAACCTCCCTCTCTGGGCATCAACCTCTCTATCTGTAAAATCAGGGAGCTAGATTTGATGATTTGTCTTCAAGAACCCTCCAAGTTCTAATTATCTGAGGTGGTGATTCCTTGATATGTGAAACGTCCGTTGAAGTGTTAAAGTAGTGCCTTCCTGAACAATATGGATAGATCAGGATGCTGGTCTCTGGTAACAAATGCCCCCCTCCTATGGTTTTTGCTATTATTTTTTCAAAATTATTGCTCACACATGGGTGACACTTAAGTTTCCAAATATGTTCACCTTCTTTGTTTCATCACATACCCTCACCACCCCTATAAAGGAAGCCAAAATAGATCTTATGTTCATACATTTTCAAGACGAGGAAATTGAGTCTTAGAGAGCTGAAACCACTTGTTCAAGCTTCTGGCACAAATCAGGGGATATAATTCAGATTCTAACAATATATTTTGTCTCCTACTCATATCTCTTTTCACAAAACCCATGTACCTTTTCAGTCAATAAGTATTTTGCCCTTTTGGGCTGTGGTGTACATAGGGGGTATAAATAATGGTAAGAGAGGTGGTTTCTATCCTCAGGTAGCTTCCATCATGACTTGACATATGGGAAGATACATAAAAAATATGAAACTCTCATTCATAATGCCAGCTAAAAATTAGAAAGATGTTATCTGGTAGTACAGGGAATGTGTGAGTTTTGGGCATAGGATATTCCCAGAATCCTACTCCTCAAAATGGGCTGTGATGATCAGACTCTGGTCATCCATATCCTTTGGACCCCCAAGTGAGAAGTATAAGGAGGCTTCAAATAGTCATTCAAACCTTAAGAAGTTTAAAGAGCAGCCTTACTGCTTTGCCCAGCCAAAGTCTTATGAGGCAAGAATTGTTACTGCCTCAGTCCTTAGGTGGGTAAACTGAGACCCAGAGCAGGTCAAGGACTTACCTGAGTCCACATAATGAGTCAGTAGAATATTTATTCAAACCCATATCTTCAAACTTCCAGACTGGTTCTCCCCCTCCCATATCCCTTAATCATAAAGAAGTGTCACATCAGATTTAGACACTCAGTGCAAGGAGCAAGACCTTTATGTACAATTGTAAAGATTGTTCACTGTGCAAGGACAACCAGGTCAAGGGCACACTTTCTTTTTTCCCCCAAGCATGTGTGCTGGAGTGAGGCTGTTTCTGCCCTGATGGCAGTGTAACTTTTTCAAGTGTCCATAAATGCACCATATAGGCTAGCACCATGTGGTGAAAGAAGCTTGAAGAAGGGGAGTTAAAGTGAAATAATGGAATTAAGAAAGCCCCTAACCTTCAGCCTATACTCCTGCAGGTGTTCAGCTAGTGTTTTATTAATCAGTTTGGGCCTGAAGGTGACAGATTCTGAAGGTTGGTTTTATTTAATCATTTTTACATCAACAGACATTTACAGCCCATGCATCAGGGTCCAACCAAACCTGTGCCCCAGGAATCCAAAGAGGAAAGGGCTATCCCTGCTTTGACAAAATACCCGCTTGGTTGGAGAAGACAATACACAATGTGCAGTTGATCAGAATTGTGGAAATGATAAACCAAGTGGGCTAGAAGAACACAGAGGGGAAGACCCAGCACAGTTTGGGAAAAAAAATCTGAAAGAGCAGGTTTACCTAGTATAGGTAGAAAAGACACATGTTTGGGGTACCAGAAGGGTGGAGGCTACCAAAAATAAGAACAAAAAAATCTGGAAAGCTTTTTAATATTTTAATTCCAAAACAGCATCAATGTGATCAAGATGAAAAAAAAACAGAATTTCATAGGACCTTATCATATTATACAGTTTATAATTTTTATTTTACATTACACACGGTAGAGGTGGGCATTAACTAATATAATACTTTTGGTGGGAAACACCTCTAAATGACTTCACATGATCCTAGACTCAACGAAAACTTAGAGTGAATGTGCTGGCTCTTGAAGGATGGTTGCACAGGTGCTCAGCTTTGGAAAGCAGGCAAAGAATGCCTTTTCAAGCAAAGAGAAAAGCATTTTGGAATGACCTAGTTAAATCTGAATGAAGTAGAGGGTGCAGAGAATATTCCAGCAAAAGCATGAAAGCTAGATTGAAACAGAGAAATCATGGCATGGGTGAGGTCATGGGACCATGATGTCAGGCCAAGTGGGGCCAATGCTTGAAGGCACCTGGAATGTCAGACTAAACTGAGCAAATAGGAAGTTCTCCTAGAGCCACCCAGGACCTAGTTTCAGGAACAGTCAGTAATTAGGCAAAAAAGCTACACCAGATATTTTCTACCCCTAGGTTCTGAGATCCTAGACAAGATAGTTGGAGAGGTTAACCTTAGGCAAATCACTTCCTCTTTCTGTGTTTCAGTTTCCTCTCCTATAAAATGAAGCTAATAATGCCTGAGTCCTAAGATGATTATAATGATTCATGTAGTTTGAAGTCCCCAGGGAGTGGGACAAAAGAAAATTCTCAGCAAGTGCAAGTGTCCTTTGGGAACCACTGGACATAGATGACAGGGATGGGCATGATTAAGCTCATGCTTAATGAGCAGCTAAAAAAGGACTTCTTTAAGAAAATCGGAGGAGAGGCTTTCTGAAACCAAATCCCTCAGCCACTGCTTTACGTGATTTGGGGTAGTGCAGCTATTTCTATTTACTTGGTTTTGTTAGTGTGCACCCAGGGTTGCTGGTGTGTCACCCCATTGCTGCAACCTTCCCCACCTCTTCCCAGAGATCTTACCTCTTATAGTCCAGCAACTAAAGGATTCACACCTGGTTTGTCAGGGTCCTCAGAAGACTTACTCCATGGTTCTAGTGTTCTGATTAGTCAGTGTTGCCCATTCCCAGCTTCTCTGCAGACAGGTTGTTGAGTAGTTTGATTATCACTCTGTGTGTAGTTATTAGTTCATGCCTAGAACACAGAATTGAGGGGATAAAAAAGGGGCTTGAAGTAAGGACCACAAGATTTCCACTAATGTTGTGGAGAGCCTCTGCATCCCCATACCCCAATACTTGGCACACCTATGAGTAAATGACTGTTTATGGAAGGGGTGTTGAGCATTGATGGTGCGTTTCCAAGTGTGTGTTCTTGACTAGCCTAAGAGCTCCCAAAGGGCAGATGCTGAGTCACCACCTCAAGCACAATGCTTAGAACAGAAGAGGGTGTGTTTGTTGACTGCATGACAGATGGGGAGAGAAATCCCAATCCTTTTCCCTTTCTGAGTGAGGAGAGAGGCATATACACAGACACAAGTGCACCCAGACACAATCTGGTAGCTACCTGTAGAATGTCAAATACAATATATCATATCAGAGGCTTAAATAATAGAGATGCAGAGCTCAGCTTGAGATTTAAAAGAGTGAATAGACAATTGAGGAGCTGCCAGTGAGATGTGGAAGGCAGCCAGGGACACAGGGGACTACTGCTTTTCTCTGAGTATGTCAAGAGTGTGAACCACAGAGAAGAGAGCCCAGATGCCTGGAGTGTAAAAAAATAATGTTAGGAGATATCCTGTATTAAGATGAAACTGAGGAAAGGAGATAGGGGGAGATGGTAGCAGGCAGTGAGCTCTTTGGGGTGGCCAAGAGCCTAGTCTCTAGAATGGGTACCCAGAACAGGGCAAGGCATGGCATTTTGTTAGAGGAATAAATTAGGTGAAAGCTGCATTGTACAGGAAGCTTGAAAGCAGGGTGTGTGGTTGGGGCTTTGTCTTGGGATCAACCTCTACACTGTCATCCCCTGAGCTACTTGCTCCTGCTTGGGCTGGCCCAGCCACCTCTCCTACATCAAGATCTTCGATGTGGGCACACGCTACATGGTGAACCGAGTGCAAGACCACATCCAGAGCCGCACAGTCTACTATCTCATGAACATCCATGTCACACCCCGCTCCATCTACCTATGCCGGCATGGTGAGAGTGAACTAAACCTCAGAGGCCGCATTGGAGGTGACTCTGGCCTCTCAGCTCGGGGCAAGCAGGTAGGAAGGGCCCCATGTATCCAAGGCATTGACTGATCTGGCCTAGGTGGGCCATGGGTGGGTGGTGTGGCCACTGCCTGGGCCCTGAGGATGGGAGGGAGACTCAGTTTTTGGTCACAGCCACTCTTCTACTCCATCATCCACTCAGTGTTGTCCCAACCTTGAATGGCTTCCATGTATCAACAGCATCTGCAAGTCTGATAACTTGATCCTGGCACTTAAGGCCTGCCCAGATCTGGCTACACCTCCAGCCCCACTACAGTTAGAACACTTCACTCCTGCCTGACTTGTCCCCTCATCTTTCTCACAACTCTGTGCCTTTGCTTGTACAATTTCTCCCACCCAGCCTGCCCTCCTCTGTCATCTGGTCATCATCACTTGCACAGACAGCTTCCCTGGATCCTTGAATCCATCTTCTCCTCCCTTACTTAGGGCTGATGCCACAGCCCCCAGCCCCCATTACAGGTTATTTCACTGTCAGAACTTGTCCCCTACCAGTTACAGCTCTTTTCCTGCCCTCCATCCCCCACCCCTTTCCAAGGTATACCTCCTGCTCCATGGTTTTGTCCAGGAAACGCTCCCCTGTCCTCCCCTGCCCTCCCAGGCAGGTCACTGTGCCCTGGGCTCCATATCTCCCAGTCCTGGCCCATCTCTGACTCTGTGGCATGAATCTCTTCTCTCCAGCCAAGCATAGTAAACCTGTACATGATGGGTATAAAATAAAATAAAGACACATGTTTTCTTTAGTGTCTGGCCCTGTGCCTGGGCTTGTTAACACAGCTATTGTTCTTGCTGGGAGGATGGCTTGGGTAGGACAAATGGGAAATGAGGTGCAGGAGGGAGGGAACACTATCTTTTATTGGGCACCTGTGTACAGTCACAGCACCATCTGCTGTGAGCCTCATTTAATCTTCACAGCTCTGTGGGGTGGGAATTACCATTAATGGTTTATGAAACTTGATGAAGCTAAGGCCCAAGGAGGAGCAAAGAGCAGTCCCAGGTCATGCAGCCAGTAAAAGAGAGAGCCAGGACTGAAAACCATGCTTTCCTGCCTGCCCCTCAGCATTCCCCACTGCAGAGGTGGTGCTGTCCTAGGCAAGGCACTGCACTGGAAGGCCCATGGCTCCCTTTCTGTTACCTTCAGACTGGCAGCCTCCCATTGAGGTAGACTCAAACCTCTGACTCCTACCCCTCTCACTCCTTAGAGCTGAATAGAGGGTATTGGTGGCATCACCCACCCCTGCCACATGGCACCACCTGCAACCAGAGTCTTTTGGCTGGGGCCAGCTATTGCCCTGCCCAGCTAATTCCCTACCTACACAGCACAATGCCCACTTTGGACACATGCCACCTCCACAATGCATATCACCTTTGCACAAAAACATGTGCATATACATGCACATGCCTGGCACCAATCTTCATGCTTATGGGAACAGTGAATCATAACAGTTTACAAAGCACTTTACCATTGACCGTCATCCATAATAAATCACAGAGTCTGTCACCTTGTGTGTGTCAGGGAGCATTCTGTGTGCTCCT
The DNA here is from genome assembly GCF_027475565.1 of Acinonyx jubatus. Classification (NCBI taxonomy): domain Eukaryota; kingdom Metazoa; phylum Chordata; class Mammalia; order Carnivora; family Felidae; genus Acinonyx; species Acinonyx jubatus. The sequence continues at coordinate 46,657,066 of NC_069389.1, read as the reverse complement.
TGTTCACTATCTAACATGACACTCATAGAATCGGGCTGATGAGTTAATGCTGTTTGCATCTTACAGGCAGGAGCTACGAGGCTTTTTCCACTAGAGAACACTGCTGACTCACATCCATAATTAGAATGTGTGTACACAATGCCTATATTTGTACATATGCATATGTATATAGATTTTTGCATTTGTGTTGATATTCCTCACACACCCTCTGAGACTAATAACATGCCTAAATGCAGAAGAAGAGTGAATCACTTGATCATTTGGGGTCCCACAGCTCTTCCTAGTTCCTCTCAGTGCTGTCATCATTTCCCTCACTGGACTGTGTCTTGAGAACAGGACATCCTGATACCCACACATGACCACACACACTATGGATGTTTGAATGTCCTTAGAAGCTGGGTACTGAGACCCCCATGGTCAAAAAGAAATGCTCCCCAAATCCAACATCCCCTAATTCTAGACCACGTTGTGAGTATCCAGAACCCAGAATCTGCTGTCCTTCTGTACTGGAGTATATTTTCCATGTCTGCATGGGCCTATCCCAGAGTCTGTTCACCTGAGAGCAGACCATTTCACAGTAGTGTTTACCCCTAGGCAAAGGGATAGCCAAGGGGTCACTGTTTGTGGATCATGGGAACCAGTGGAGATAGGATGTGGACAGAACTTTGTCATGTACAAACATGTACTTAAGGCATCTAGAAATGCAGGATGGAGGCAGATATGGGAATAGAAGAGAGGTTGACTGTGGACTGCCTTCATTTGTACTCTTGTCCTAGGCTCCAGAAATGCCAGAGTTGGGCTGTTTGAATGAACAATCAAGTAGGGGGTTTAATAAGCATCAATGAACACACACACATATAAAGATATACACACATAAGCACACATACCCTTTTCTATTACCTTAATCCTTGTCATATCCTTGTTTATAAATTGAAAAATTTTAAATTATACTTTCTTGTTCATTATTATTTCACCATTTGTGGTAGATCTGAGTTTATTCTTACAGCTACTCTGTCTTCTTTCATCTCTCTTTCTCCCCTCCTCCTTCTCTGCACCCCCACCTCCTAGTATGCTTATGCCCTGGCCAACTTCATTCAGTCCCAGGGCATCAGCTCCCTGAAGGTGTGGACCAGCCACATGAAGAGGACTATCCAGACAGCTGAGGCCCTGGGTGTTCCTTATGAGCAGTGGAAGGCCCTGAACGAAATTGATGCGGTAAGATGGAAGGGGATGGATTTCCTGGTGATTTATGGGACCTGATTCTGGGATTATCCCCTGGATTGCTTCTGCTGCTTAACAACGAGCCATATTCCATACACTGTTCTGTGTGTTGAGGGATCCATTGAAGGCCAGAACAGACATGTTCTCTGTCCTCATGGAGCTCAAAGGCAGGCCATAAATAAGACATTGCATTTTCTGTGACAAGGGTTGTAACAAAGGAAGTACAAGGGAGATGAGGTTGGAAAGGAAGGCAGTTCACAGAGTTTTGTAATTAATGTTCAGGGATTTGGATACTGCTTTAAAAATGGGAAGCCAATGATGTAGTCTAAGTCAAGGAAGAGTGGCATGAATGTAATTCACATTTTTTAAAAAGAAGGTAATACCATGTTATTTCAATAAATTGTGGAATTTAATAAATAAACAAATGAACAAAGAAAAAAAGAGATAAACTGAAAACAGACTCTGAAATAGAACAAATTGATGGTTACCAGAGGGGAGGTTGGTGGGTGGATGAGTGAAATAGATAAAGGGTGTTAAGAGTACACTTATCTTCATGAGCATTGAGAAATGTATAGAGTTGTTGAATATTCTATATTCAATTGTTGAATTTTTGAATATTATACACCTAAAACCAATATAACACTGTATGTTAATGATACTTGATAAATAAAAAATAAATAAATAAATAAATAAATAAATAAATAAATAAGAGACCATTCTGGTCATGTGTGGAAACTAGGTGGGAAGAGGGCAAGAATAAGCATGTAGATTAGTAGGGAGATGGCACCTCCAGGCAAGAGGTGAAGGTATGAGGGACTAGAGTAGTGGCATTGAAGATAGATCAAAGAAAAACTTCATCTGACTCTCTTGACATGGCAATCTCTCTTCAGGGTCAGGTTTTCCCATGAGCTCTTTAAGAAGGCATTTTTTCCTCCCCATTGTCTCATCTGCACTATAGGTATACTGACATCAGGTAGCATCCCACAGGTTATGATTGTTAGGCCTTAAAGTAAAAGCTTCACCACAAACATAGATAACTTGCATGTAGGTAGGTTAACTTGCTTGCCTGGTAGATATACTTCTATAAATACAGGGAGGTATATGTGTGTATACATACATACATATGTACTTAGGTATAGATGTACAGAGATATGCATATTTAGAAAAAGAATATATAGTATTGCTCTACATATCACATATATTTGCTGTAAAATACATTCAAGCAAATATATAAAGAGATCAGTCACTACTTGTTTCTGGTGCATATGTGGTGTAAGCATTTATTGGGTACCTACTTTGTTTCAGGCTCTAGGGTGGTGTTGGAGACAGAGATTGATTCTTGTCTTCACTGAGTTTTCAGTCTAAACAGGGTAAATTAAAAAAAAACAGAGGGATACAAAACAGCATGTGTGCTATAGGCTATACCATTTATGCACAGATGTCAGGGCAGGGCATCTGAGCCACACAGGATCTGCCTGGAAGAAGTGATACCTAGCTGAGAGTTAATTAACAGTGAGCCAGGTAGAGAAGATCAGGAATGATATGTCAGGAGAAATCATAATAATTAAAAAAGTGTGTGTGTGTGTGTGTGTGTGTGTGTGTGTTTTGTGTGTGTGTGTGTGTTGTGTGTGTGTGTGTGTGTGTGTGTGTGTGTGTGTAGATCTGCTAAGATTGTAACAGTGGAGACAGGGAAGAAAAAGGGATGGATTTTAGAGAAATTTAGCAGATAGAATCTTAGAAACTGGCTATGGGGGAGGGGTAAGGAAGAAGTAAGAATTTAGAATAATGCCTAAGTTTCTGGTTTATTTTCCGTGATCAATAATATATTAGCAATTAGTACTACTGATTGAATCTTTAAAATGAGACTTGTACATTCTGTGCTAATCTCTTTTATATATTTTATCTCTAATATTCAAAACACATTTGTGAGGTAGTTGTAATTCTCCTCATTTTTCAGTAGAGGAAAATAAAATTCTAAGAGGTAGGCAATTTGCCTTAAGTCAATAGGAAGTCAGTGGCCATAGGGCACTTGGTTGGCTCAGTCGGTTCAGTGCCCAACTTCAGCTCAGGTTATGATCTCATGGTTCAGGTTGTGAGGTCCAGCCCAGCATCAGATTCTGTGCTGACAGCTCTGAGCTTGGAGACTGCTTCGGATTCTGTCTCCCTCTCTCTCTGCCCCTCCCCTGCTAGTGCTTTCTTTCTCTCAAAAATAAATAAACATTAATTTTTTTAAGTCAGTGGCCATTTCCACCATTTCCACAGGAAAAAGGCTCCAGGTATGTCTCAGAATAGAAAGTCAAAGCCAATCTGGAAGGACCTTGTGTATCCATTAGGGTATGCTTTCTCCCATGGACAGTGTCGATGGAGAAGTTTGACACTGCAGAGCTGTTTGTGAGCTGTGTCAGGGGCAAACTTCACCCCTAATGGAAGGCTGTTAGATGACTCAAAAGACAAAAACAAGAGCCAATTGCCCCTTACAGGAAAGTCTAATCAGAATGCACACAATCAAAAGGAAACTTTATAAACCTAAATGCTTCCCACCCCCACTCCCAGCAGCCACCTCACTTCTGGGGATTTTTCAGTGAACTTGGGAAGCTCTCATGTGCTCCTGAGAAACTCCTCTTATCTCTATATTCCTTCTTTGGGTAAGGAGACCATATCTCCCCAAGGCCCATTCTGAAAGCATTAGGAATTCATTAATTTTTGCCTTCTGATATGTCTGTGGATACCTATTTTTTTATCTGCCAGAGGTTCTGAAGCAGATGTAGGAGCAGAGGAGATGGGAAATGCTATAAAATGGGAGCATACTGTTGTGTATGTGAGCACATGTGTGTGCTCGCATACACAGTCATAGACACCCACCACAAATATGCTTACACCCACCATAAATATGCTTACACTCACAGACATGCACTTCACAGACACATTGATCTTCTAGTCAGACATAGAATCCCTCTCAGACACATCTACCAATCTACACCCACAACATGCATGCACACACATACACACTCACAGATAGAGACACCTAGAGATACATATAGACAAACTCACCATAGACATACATGCAGTCTTTGTATACAAAGATACCTATATCACATAGACACGGAGAAGCATACTATGGTTGGAAATGTATGTAGTACAGATGCATAACCTCAAGTGTATTACCACAAATTCACATGACCTCCAACATAAGCACACAGATACTCACACATAGACACCAGAGACATAATCAGAGACATACACACTCACAGAAACACATGCCACAGACACACTGAGACCCAAATGGAGAGACAGACCATAGAGACACTCACACGAGCACATTCTTAGATGCTCAGACACTCTGTACACACACACACACACACACACACACACGCACAAACACACTAAAAATACTGAGACAAATACACAAACACAAGACATAGGTCCTTAAACATACCAGCATGCTACACATACACACACAAATACAGTTACAAATCCTTAAACCCATATATTTACAAAAAAATACTTATACAATGTACATATACAAACCTATTGGGACAACCACAAAGAAATACCACAGGTACCTACCATATACTATATGCTCAACCATGAACACATCTGTACATATGCACACAGTCTCACATCCACACACTTCATGCGCGCACACACACACACACACACACACACACACACTCAGACAACAGGCACAAACTTAGATCTGTGTTTATAGAAACCCAGGTTATTGTGTGCTGTTGTTTCACAATCATTGGCCTCAGAACTATGGTAAAGGCTTGTGGGTTTCACCTTGTGAATTTGTTCCCAAATAATTTTTTCCAGGGTGTCTGTGAGGAGATGACCTATGAAGAAATCCAAGAACACTACCCTGAGGAATTTGCACTACGGGACCAAGATAAATATCGCTACCGCTATCCCAAGGGAGAGGTAAGGGTTGGAGGGGCTGCCTGACTCCTAGAACACCTGCCAGTATCCTCATTCCAACTACCAGAATTCCACAGTCTCCTGGACAGCTTTAGAAGCAGAGTAAAGCATATTTTGTAGCAGCTGACATCCCACAAGGCACATGATAATCTGGCTCTTGCCTGCTTCTTTTCCATCTGCTTTCAGGAGGGCTCACTTTATCCTACATGTTGTCTTTAGTTTATTTTCACTAAAGACACTTCATATAGTTCAACATACTCCTGACATATTATTGCCAAGTTGCCTAAAGCTCCGGTCACTCTGGGAAGTGGGTTGAAGACCCAAGGAACAATGGCTAATAGTTTAACTAAATTCTTTGCCACCACATGAACCAGACCATCAATTCCCTATTCCCATATCAGGTGGGTCCTTATTGCTTTCAACCCAGACTCCATTTAGCCAGTTCCACACTGGAAATTATTTATTAGTCATACTCCATTTCTGAAATAAATTCCTGGGAACAATTATCAGAAAAGCAGGACACCAGCGAAGATAAAACAACAGACATCATATGTTACAAACCACATTTCACATTTTTATCCTCATCCTTTGAAATGACATTCTAAAGTCAGTCTGAGTTTGCCTTTATTTTCCTTTACATATTTTGAAGGCTATATTATTGGAGGCATACAAATTTAAAGTAATTATATCTTTTGACCAAATTGCATGTTTTATTATTAATAATAATATTACCCTAATAATATTCCTTGCTTAAAAGTGTATTTTGTGTAAGATTAATACAGCTATATAATTGTTTTCTGCTTAGTATTTGCCAATTTAATCTTTATTTACTCTATTACATTCAACTTCTCTATTTTTGTTTAATGTCTCTTGTAAACAGCATATATTGGCTTTTGTTGTTTTTAATACAAACTGAAAATATATGCCTTTTGAATGGTAATTTTGGCACATTTACTTTTATTGTAATGACTGAATTATTTGACCTTATTTCTAGTCTCTTATTTTGAGCTCTTTATGCTTAGTTTATTTTTCTGTTTCTCTCTTCTTTACAATTGTGCTCCTGAGTTTTTACATCTATATTTAAGATATATAATCAGTTTCATTCTTTTAGAGATTACTCTTAACATTTTAATATACATGATCAACAAAATCTAAAATCAGTACCTTCACTTTTCCCCTAAAACAATATAATAACTTCAGAACTCTTGTGCTTCCCTCACCTAAATTACATATTAATTGTTTTGTATTTTAGTTCAACCTTGTGTCTTAATCCTCAAATGAATTATATTGTTATAATTAAACTATTTATGCAGTCAATGTCTATTTAGATTTAACCACATTAACCACTTCCTTTAATCATTTTTTCTTCATTTTTAATAGGAAATTTATTGTCAAATTGTTTTCCATACAACACCCAGTGCTCCTCCCAACAGATGCCCTCTTCAATGCCCATCACCCACTTTCCCCTCCATCCCACCACCCATGAACCCTCAGTTTATTCTCAATTTTTAAGAGTCTCTTATGGCTTGGCTCCCTCCCTCTCTAACTGTTTTTTTTTCCCTTGTGCTCCCCCATGGTCTTCTGTTAAGTTTCTCAGGATTCACATAAGAGTGAAAACATATGGAATCTGTCTTTCTCTGTATGACTTATTTCACTTAGCATAACACTCTCCAGTTCCATCCACGTTGCTACACAGGCCATATTTCATTCTTTCTCATTGCCACGTAGTATTCCATTGTATATATAAACCACAATTTCTTTATCCATTCATCAGTTGATGGACATTTAGGTTCTTTCCATAATTTGGCTATTGTTGAAAGTCCTGCTATAAACATTGGGGTACAAGTGCCCCTATGCATCAGAACTCCTGTATCCCTTGGGTAAATTCCTAGCAGTGCTATTACTGGATCATAGGGTAGATCTATTTTTCATTTTTTCAGGAACCTCCACACTGTTTTCCAGAGCAGCTGCACCAGTTTGCATTCCCACCAACAGTGCGAGAGGTTTCCCGTTTCTCCACATCCTCTCCAGCATCTAGAGTCTCCTGATTTTTTCATTTTAGCCACTCTGACTGGCACGATGTGGGATCTCAGTGTGGTTTTGACTTGTATTTCCCTGATGAGGAGTGACGTTGAGCATCCTTTCATGTGCCTGTTGGCCATCTGGATGTCTTCTTTAGAGAAGTGTCTATTCATGTTTTCTGCCCATTTCTTTACTGGGTTATTTGTTTTTTGGGTGTGGAGTTTGGTGAGCTCTTTGTAGATTTTGGATACTAGACCTTTTTCCGATATTTGCAAATATCTTTTTCCCATTCCGTTGGTTGCCTTTTCGTTTTGTTGATTGTTTCCTTTGCAGTGCAGAAGCTTTTTATCTTGATGAGGTCCCAATAGTTCATTTTTGCCTTTAATTCCCTTGCCTTTGGGGATGTGTCAAGTAGGAAATTGCTGTGGCTGAGATTAGATACTTTTTTTCCTGCTTTCTCCTCTAGGGTTTTGATGGTTTCCTGTCTCACACGCAGATCCTTTACCCATTTTGGGTTTTTGTGTGTGTGTGTGTGTGAATGGTGTGAGAAAGTGGTCTAGTTTCATCCTTCTGCATGTTGCTGTCCAGTTCTCCCAGCACCATTTGTTAAAGAGACTGTCTTTTTTCCATTGGATATTCCTTCCTGCTTTGTCAAAGATTAGTTGGCCATACGTTTGTAGGTCCAATTCTGGAGTCTCTATTCTCTTCCATTGGTCTATGTGTCTGTTTTTGTGCCAATACTATGCTGTCTTGATGATTACAGGTTTGTAGTAGAGGCTAAAGTCTGGGATTGTGATGCCTCCTGCTTTGGTCTTCTTCTTCAAAATTACTTTGGCTATTTGGGGCCTTTTGTGGTTCCATACAAATTTTAGGATTGCCTGTTCTAGCTTCGAGAAGAATGCTGGTGTAATTTTGGTTGAGATTGCATTGAATGTGTAGAAAGCTTTGGGTAGTATTGACATTTTAACAATATTTAATCTTCCAATCCATGAGCATGGAATGTTTTTCCACTTCTTCATATCTTCTTCACTTTCCTTCATAAGCTTTCTATAGTTTTCAGCATACAGATCTCTTACATCTTTGGTTAAGTTTATTCCTAGGTATTTTATGATTCTTGGCACAATTGTGAATGGGATCAGTTTCTTTATTTGTCTTTCTGTTGCTTCATTATTAGTATATAAGAATGCAACTGATTTCTGTACATTAATTTTGTATCCTGCGACTTTGCTGAATTCATGTATCAGATCTAGCGACTTTTGGTGGAGTCTATCGGATTTTCCATGTATAATATCATGTCATCTGCAAAAAGTGAAAGGTTAACTTCATCTTTGCCAATTTTGATGCCTTTGATTTCCTTTTGTTGTCTGGTTGCTGATGCTAGCACTTCCAACAATATGTGAAACAACAGTGCTGAGAGTGGACATCCCTGTCGTGTTCCTGATCTCAGGGAGAAAACTCTCAGTTTTCCCCATTGAGGATGATATTATCTGTGGGCTTTTCATAAATGGCTTTTATGATGTTTAAGTATGTTCCTTCTATACCGACTTTCTTGAGGGTTTTTATTTTAAAAAATGCTGAATTTTATCAAATGCTTTTTCTGCATTGATCGACAGGATCATATGGTTCTTATCTTTATTTTATTAATGTGATGTATCACATTGATTGATTTGTGAATATTGAACCAGTCCTGCAACCCAGGAATGAATCCCACTTGATCATGGTGAATAATTCTTTTTATATGCTGTTGGATTCGATTTGCTAGTATCTTATTGAGAATTTTTGCATCCATATTCATCAGGGATATTGGCCTGTCGTTCTCTTTTTTTGTCGGGTCTTTGTCTGGTTTAGGAGTCAAAGTAATGCTTGCTTCATAGAATGAGTCTGGAACTTTTCTTTCCCTTTCTGTGTTTTGGAACAGCTTGAGAGGGATAGGTATTATCTCTGCTTTACATGCCTGGTGGAATTCCCGAGGGAGGCCATCTGGTCTTGGACTCTTATTTGTTGGGAGATTTTTGATAACTGATTCAATTTCATCGCTGGTTATGGGTCTGTTCAAGTTTTCTATTTCTTCCTGTTTGAGTTTGGTAGTGTGTGGGTGCTAAGGAATTTGTCCATTTCTCCCAGGTTGTCCAGTTTATTGGCATATACTTTTTCATTGTATTCCCTGGTGATTGCTTGTATCTCTGAGGGATTGGTTGTAATAATTCCATTTTCATTCATGATTTTATCTATTTGGGTTATCTCCCTTTTCTTTTTGAGAACCCTGGCTAGAGGTTTATCAATTTTGTTTATTTTTTTCATAAAACCAACTCTTGGTTTCATTGATCTGCTCTACAGTTGTTTTTTTAGATTCTATATTGTTTATTTCTGCTCTAATCTTTATTATTTCTCTTCTTCTGCTGGGTTTGGGGTGTCTTTGCTGTCTGCTTCTAGTTTCTTTAGGTGTGCTGTTAGATTTTGTATTTGGTATTTTTCTTGTTTCTTGAGATAGGCCTGGATTGCAATGTATTTTCCTCTCAGGACTGCCTTCACTGCATCCCAAAGCGTTTGGATTGTTGTATTTTCATCTTCATTTTTTTCCATATAGTTTTTAATTTCTTCTCGAATTGCCTGTTTGATCCATTCATTCTTTAGTAGAGTGTTCTTTAACCTCCATGGTTTTGGAGGTTTTCCAGACATTTTCCTGTGGTTGATTTCAAATTTTATAGCATTGTGGTCTGACAGTGTGCATGGTATTATCTCAGTTCTTTCATACTTATGAAGGGCTGTTTTCTGACCCAGTATGTGATTGATCTTGCAGAATGTTCCATGTGTACTCGAGAAGAAAGTATATTCTGTTGCTTTGGGATGCAGAGTTCTAAATAGATCTGTCAAGTCCATCTGATCCAATGTACCATTCAGGGCCCATGTTTTTTTATTGATCCTGTGCCTAGATGATCTAGTCATTGTTGTCAGTGGGGTATTAAAATCCCCTGCAATTACCACATTCTTATCAAGAAGGTTGCTTATGTTTATGATTAATTGTTTTATATATTTGGGGGCTCCCGTATTCACTACATAGGCATTTATAATTGTTAGCTCTTCCTGATGGAAAGACCCTGTAATTATTATATAATGCCCTTCTTCATCTCTTGTTACATCCTTTAATTTAACGTCTAGTTTGTCTGATATAAGTATGGCTACTCCAGCTTTCTTTTGAATTCCAGTAGCATGATAGATAGTTCTCCATCCCTCACTTTCAATCCGAAGGTGTTCTCAGGTCTAAAAAGAGTCTCGTGTGGAAAGAAAAGAGATGGGTCTTGTTTTTTTTTCTTTTTTTATCCATTCTGATACCCTATGTCTTTTGGTTGGAGCATTTAGTCCATTTACATTCAGTGTTATTATAGAAAGAGATGGGTTTAGCGTCATTGTCATGTCTGTAGTTTTCATGCTTGTAGTGATGTCTCTGGTACTTTGTGGTCCTTGCAACATTTCACTCAGAGAATCCCCTCAGGATCTTTTGTAGGGCTGGTTTAGTGGTGATGAATTCCTTCAGTTTTTTGTTTGGGGAAACCTTTATCTCTCCTTCTATTGTAAATTACAGACTTGCTGGATAAAGGATTCTCAGCTGCATATTTTTTGTTTGTCACATTGAAGATTTCCTGCCATTCCTTTCTGGCCTGCCAAGTTTTAGTAGATAGGTCTGCCACTACTCTTACGGGTCTACCTTTGTAAGTTAAAGCCTGTTTATCCCTAGCTGCTTTCAGAATTTTGTCCTTATCCTTGTATTTTGCCAGTTTCACTATGATATGTCATGCAGAAGATCGATTCAAGTTACGTCTGAAGGGGGTTCTCTGTGTCTCTTGGATTTCAATGCCTTTTGCCTTCCCCAGATCAGGGAAGTTCTCAGCTATGATTTGTTCAAGTATACCTTCAGCCCCTTTCTCTCCCTCTTCTTCTAGAATTCCTATGATACAGATATTGTTTTGTTTCATTGCATCACTTAGTTCTCTAATTCTCCCCTTGTACTCCTGGATTTTTTTTTATCTCTCTTTTTCTCAGCTTCCTCTTTTTCCATAATTTTATCTTCTAATTCACCTATTCTCTCCTCTGCCTCTTCAATCCGTGCTATGGCTGCCTCCATTTTATTTTGCACCTCATGTATAGCATTTTTTAGCTCCTCATGACTATTTCTTTGTCCCTTGATCTCTGTAGCAATAGATTCTCTGGTGTCCTCTATGCTTTTTTTCAAGCCCTGTGATTAATTTTATGACTATTATTCTAAATTCTTTTTCTGTTTTATTGCTTAAATCATTTTTGATCACTTTGTTAGCCATTGCTACTTCCTGCAGTTTCTTTTGAGGAGAATTCTTTCCTTTCATCATCTTGGGTAGTCCCTGTGGTGGCTCCAAACTGCAGAGCACTTCCCTTGTACTGTTCGGAGTAACTTGTGTTGGTGGGCAGGGCCCCAGTCAGATCTGATATCTGCCCTCAGCCCACTGCTGCGGCCACAGTCAGACTGGTATGTACCTTATCTTCCTCTCTCCCAGGGGCAGGACTCACTGTGGAGTGGTGTGGCCCTTGTCTGGGCTACTTGCGCACTGCCAGCTTGTGGTGCTGCTTATGGGATCTGGCATATTACCCAGGATGGATCAGTCGGGTGCACAGAGGCGGAAGGGGCAGGCTTCACTCACTTTGCCATTGGTGGTCCCCTGCAGGAGGGGCCCTGCAGCATGAGGGAGGCAGGCCCCGCTGATGGATGCATCCACAGAAGCACAGCATTGGGCGTTTGCTTGGTGCAAGCAAGTTTGGTGACAGGAACAGGTTCCCTTTGGAAATTCAGCTGGGGGGTGGGAGAGGTAGATGGCACTTGCCAGCACCTTTGTTTGCCCACTGAACTAAGCCCTGTTCCAGGGCTCAACAACTCTCCCTCCTGGCATCCTCTCGCCCTCCCTGCTCTCTGAGAGCAGAGCTGTTGACTTTTAACATTCCAGATGTTAAGTCCCACTGGCTTTCAGAACTCACAGAATCCGGTCCCTCCACTTTTGCAAGCCAGACTTCGGGGGCTCTGCCTTCCCAGGTGGGCTGCCCCTCCATGGCCCCAGCTCCCTCCCACCAGTCCATGTAGCATGCACCGCCTCTTCACCCTTCCTACCCTCTTCCGTGGGCCTCTTGTCTATGCTTGGCTCTGGAAAGTCCATTCTGGTAGTCTTCTGCTAGAGGTTTTCTGGGTTATTTAAGCAGATGTGGGTGGAATCTAAGTGATCAGCAGGACGAGGTGAGCCCAGCGTCCTCCTATGCCACCATCTTCCCCTCTGAGTCCAATCATTCTTTATTCTTGTATCTCAAGTTTTTCCTTCTGTGTTAAATTTCCATCTTTCAGAAATTACTTCAGTGATGGGAGCCAAGGTGGCTCAGTCAGTTGAGTGTCTGACTCTTGGATTTGGCTCAAGTCCTTACTTTGTGGTTTGTGGGTTTGAGCCCCATATCAGTCTCAGTGCTGCTGTTGCCAAGCCTGTTTTGGATTCTTTCTCTCTCTCTTCCCCTCCTCTGCTCTCTCTTTCAAAATAAACAGATAAACTTACAAAAATTACTTCAGTGAGGATTTATTGGCAACAAAGTAATCTTTCTGTCTATAAGTGTCTTTGGGGAAGTCCTCAATACCATGTAATAATTTGCCTGAGCATAAAACTCTAGGTTGATGGATTGGTGAGGCTAAGACTTCCACTTCTATATTAAATGGTAATGGAGGGAGGGGGCATCTTTGTCTTGTTAAAGACTGTAGGGGAAAGGCTGTCAGTTTTTACCCATTGAGGATGATATTAGCTGTGGGTCTTTCATATATGGCCTTTATGATCTTGAGATATATTTCTTTTGTCCCTAGTTTTTTTTTTTTATCAAGAATAGATGCTTTATGTTGTCAAATGCTTTTTCTGCATGCATTGAGAGGATCATATGGTTCTTATCCTGTATTTTATTAATGTGGTGTGTCACTTTGATTGTTTTATGAGTTTTGAACCAGACCTGCAGCCCAGGAATTAATCCCACTTGATTGTGGTGAATATTTTTAATGTATTGTTGAATTAGGTATACTAGTATCCTGTTGAGAATTTTTGCATTCCTTTTCATCAGGGATATTGGTCTTTAATTCTCCTTTTTAGTGGGGTCTTCAGTTTTGGAATCAAGGTAATGCTGGCTTCATAAAAAGAGTTTGTAAGTTTTTCTTCCATTTCTTCTTTTTTGGAACAGCTTGAGAAGAATATGTATTAAGTCTTCTTTAAATATATGTTACAATTTCCCTGGGAAGCCACCTGGCCCAGGATTCTTGTTTCTTTTGAGCTTTATGATTACTAATTCAATTTCATTGCTGGTTATGGGACTGTTCAAATTTTCTATTTCTTCCTGTTTCAGTTTTGGTTGTTCGTGAGTTTCTAGGAATTTGTCCTGTCCCTTTCTTCCAGAATGTCCAGTTTGTTGGCATATAATTTTTCACAGTATTCTCTTTAATTGTTTGTGTTTCTGTGGTGCTAAGTGTAATCTCTCCTCTTTCATTCATGATTTTAACTACTTGGGTCCTTGCTTATTTTAATAAGTATGGTTAGGAGGTTATCAATTTTGTTTACTCTTTCAAAGAACCAGCTATTAAGTTTAATTGATCTGTTCTACCATTGTTGTTTTTGTTTCTTTGTTTGTGTGTTTGTTTCTATTTTATTTCTGCTCTAATATTTATTATTTCCCTTATTCTGACTTTAAGCTTTATTTGCTGTTGCTTTTCTAGCTTCTTTAGATGTAAGGTTAGATTGTGTATTTGGGGCCTTTCTTGCTTATTGATATAGACTTGAATTGGAATGCACTTTCCTCTTAGGATTGCCTTTGCTGCATTCCCAAAGAGATTGGACTGTAGTGTTTTCATTTTCATTTGCTTCCATGTATTTAAAATTTTTTTCATTAATTCCCTGGTTAACCCATTCATTTCTTAGTAGGATGTTCTTTAGCTTCCGTGTATTTGAAGACTTTCCAAATTTTTTCTTGTGGTTAACATCAAGTTTCATAGTGTTGTGATATGAAAATGTGCATGGGATGATCTCAATCTTTTTGTATTTGTTGAGGGCTGATTTGTGACCTAGTCTGTAATCTATTGTGAAGAATGTTCCACACACAAAGAATAATGTGTATTCTGCTGTTTTAGGATGAAATGTTCTGAATATATCTGTTAAGTCTATCTAGTTCAGTGTGTCATTCTAAGCCATTGTTTCCTTGTTGATTTTCTGCTTACATGATCTTTCCATTACTGTGAGTTGGGTGTTAAAGTCTCCTATTATTATTGTATTATTATCGATGAGTTTATTTATATGTGCTACTAATTGGTTTATATATTTGGGTTCTCTCCAATTGGGGGCATAAATATTTACAATTGTCAGATCTTCTTGGTGGAGAGACCCCTTAATTATGATATAACTCCTTTCTTCATCTCTTGTTACAGTCTTTGTTTTAAAATCTAGTTTGTCTGATATAAGTATGGCTACTCTGGCATCCATGCTCCTGGATTGGAAGAACAAACATTATTCAAATGTCTATACTGGAGCGCCTGGGTGGCTCAGTTGGTTGAGTGTCCAGCTTTGGCTCAGGTCATGATCTCGCAGTTCATGAGTTCAAGCCCCATGTCAGGCTCTGTGCTGACAGCTCAGGGCCTGGAGCCTGCTTCAGATTCTGTGTCTCTCTCTCTCTGCCCCTTCCCCGCTCATGCTCTGTCTCTCTTTGTCTCTCAAAAATGAATAAATATTAAAAAATTAATGTCTATATTTCCCAAAGCAACCTACACATTTAATGCAATCCCTACCAAAACACCACCAGCATGCTTTACAGACATAGATCAAACAACCTTAACATTTGTAAGGAACCACAAAAGACCCAAAAGAGACAAAGCAATCCTGAAAAAGAAAAACAGAACTGGAAACATCATGATTCCGAATTTCAAGCTATATTACAATGCTGTAGTCATAAATACAGGATGGTCCTGGTACAAAAACAGACACATAGGCCAATGGAACAGATTAGAAAACCCAGAAGAGGACCCACAACTATATGGTAGTCTTTGACAAAGCAGGAAAGAATATCAAATGAAGAAAAGACAATATCTTCAATAAATGTTGTTGGGAAAACTGGACAGCAATGTGCAGAAGAATGAACCTGGACTACTTTCTTACACCATACACAAAAGTAACTCAAAATGGAGGAAAGATCTAAATGTGAGACAGGAAACCATCAAAATCCTAGAGGAGAACACAGGCAGCAACCACTTTGACCTTGACCAGAGTAACTTCTTACTATACACGTCACTGAAGGCAAGGGGAACGAACAAAAGCAAAAATGATATTTATCAAGATAAAAAGCTTCCACATAGGGAAAGGAAAAGTAAAACAATCAACAAAACTAAAAGGCAGCCTGTAGAATATAAGATATTTGCAAATGACATATCTGATAAATGATTAGTATTCAAAATCTGTAAAGAACTTATCAAACTCAACAACCATAATACAAACAGCCCAGTTAAGAAATGGGTAGAAGACATTACTAGACTCTATTACAAAGAAGACACCCAGATGGCTAACAGACACATGAAAAGATGCTAAACATCACTCATCATCAGGAAAATACAAATCAAAACCACAATGAGATACTACCTCACACCTGTCATAATGGCTAAAATTAACAATACAAGAAATAGCAGGTGTTGGCAAGGATATGGAAAAAGGAGAACCTTTTTGCACTGCTGGTGGGAGTGCAAACTGGTGCAACCACTTTGATCAGTGTGGAGTTTCTTCAAAAAACTAAAAATAGAACAACCCTAAGATTCAGCAATTGCACTATTAGGTATTTACCCAAAGGATACAAAAGTACAGATTCGATAGGCTATATGCACCCTATGTTTGTAGCAGCATCATTAACAATGACTATACTATGGAGAGAGCCCAAATGTCCATGGACCAATGAATGCATAAAGAAGATGTGGTATATATACACAATGGAATATTACTTAGCCATCAAAAAAATGTCATTTGCAATGATGTGGATAGGTCTAGAATGTATTATGCTAAGCGAAATAAGTCAATCGGAGTAAGAAAAATACAATATGATTTCATTCATATGTGGAATTTAAGAAATGAAACAGATGAACATATAGGAAAGAGGGGTGAGAGAAGAAAGGAAAACAAAGCACAAGAGACTCTTAGTGATAGAGAACAAACTGAAGGATGATGGAGGGAGGTGGGAGGGAGATGGGCTAGATCGGTATTAAGAAGGACACTTGTGATCAGCACTGGGTGTTGTATGTAAGTGATGAATCACTGAATTGTACTTGTAAAATCAATTTGCTCTGTACACCAACTGAAATACAAATTTAAAAAATTAAACTGTACCTTGACCGTTGTTTTCTTTCAGCATTTTGAAGATATTGCCACCACTGTCCTCTGTGTTCTAATGTGGCTAAGAAGTCTCCACTCAGGTTAATTGCTGCTTCTCTTCTCTCTGGCTGCCTTTAATGTCTTTTATCTTCATTGTTTTGAAGTTCCACTGTGATATGTCTGAATATTTTTTCATTTATTTTGCTTGGGATTAAACTTCCTGAATCTGAGGATTGGGATTCTTCATCAATTCTAGAAAACTCTAAGACATTATGTCTTACTCCTTTTTCATATTTTCTCCTTCTGGAAGTACAGTTTAATGTGTGTGAATCCTGCCCCTATACTCTATGTTACCTAAATTATTATTATTTTTAAAGTCTTTGCTGAATTTTGAGTGATTACTTCAGGACTATCTTCTAAATCACTGTTTCTTAATTTGTATCTAATCTTTTGTTTACTCAATGCAATGAGTTTTCGGATTTAATAAATATATAAATTGTTTCTAGAAATTCTATTACTTTTTTAAAATCTACATTATATTTAATATCATCTTCTTTCTTCTTTACATTTTTATTCCATCTTCTATTTCTTTATAAATTTGAAACATTTATTTTAAGTTTTGGATCTTTTATCTTAAATTTTTAGAGTTCTCTTATTGTTTCTACTTATTTTCATTCATCGTAGCTTATTTCCCTTGTGCGTTATGTGAGCTTCTATGGGCAAAATTTATATGTAAGAATCCCACAGCCTACATTGAGAGAATTCAGGGATAATTCCCATTTGCTTCTTCCATAAAATTCTGGGAACTAATGACTTGAAGTCACTTTTTGTTAAACTCTCATCTTAGCATTTTCCAAAGCACATGGGTATTGTAATTCTGAACCACAAACACACCTGATGGTAGGTTTGTGGTTAATATATTACTACAGGAATATTTTCCTTATTTTTCTACCAAGAGTCAAGCAGAGACAGATAAATGACATTTTTCCTTTTGCCTGTGGATATTTTCTCTTTAATTTTTATATAATTTGTTATCAAATTGGTTTCCATACAACACCCAGTGCTCATCCCAACAAGTGCCGTCCTCAATGCCCATCACCCATTCTCCCCTCTCCTCCAGCCCCCATCAACCTTCAGTTTGTTCTCAGTATTTAAGAGTCTCTTATGATTTGCGTCCCTCCCTGTCTGTTTGTAACTATTTTTTCCCTTCCCTTCCCCCATGGTCTTCTGTTAAGGTTTTCAATATCCAGATACGAGTGAAAAATATGGTATCTCTCATTCTCTGACTGGCTTATTTCACATAACATAATACACTCCAGTTCCATCCACGTTGCTGCAAATGGCATGATTTCATTCTTTCTCATTGCCAAGTAGTATCCCATTGTATATATAAGCCACATCCTCTTTATCCATTCATCAGTTGATGGACATTTAGGCTCTTTCTACAATTTGACTATTGTTGAAAGTGCTGCTATAAACATTGGGGTACATGTGCCCCTATGCATCAGCACTCCTGTATCCCTTGGGTAAATTCCTAGTAGTGCTATTTCTGGGTGGTAGGGTAGTTCCATTTTTAATTTTTTGAAGAACCTTCACACTGTTTTCCAAAGTGACTGCACCAGTTTGCATTCCCACCAACAGTACAAGAGTGTTCCTGTTTCTCCACATCCTTGCCAGCATCTAGAGTCTCCCAATTTGTTCATTTTTGGCACTCTGACCAGTGGGAGGTGGTATCTCAGCGTGGCTTTAATTTGTACTGCCCTGATTATGAATGACGTGGGGCATCGTTTCATGTGTCTATTGCTTATCTGGATGGCTTCTTTGGAAAAGTGTCTATTCATGTCTTCTGCCCATTTCTTCACTGGATTATTTATCAGGTGTGGAGTTTGGTGAGTTCTTTATAGATTTTGGATACTAGCCCTTTGTCCGATATGTCATTTGAAAATATCTTTTCCCATTCCATTGGTTGCCTTTGAGTTCTGTTGATCATTTACTTTGCAGTGCAGAAGGTTTTTATCTTGATGAGGTCCCATAGTTCATTTTTGCTTTTAATTACCTTGCCATTGGAGATGTGTGGAGCAACAAATTGCTATAGCTGAAGTCAAAGAGGTTGTTGCCTGCTTTCTCCTCTAGGGTTTTGATGATTTCCTACCTCACATTCAGGTCTTTCTTCCATTTTGAGTTTATTTTTGTGAATGGTGTAAGTGTTCTAGTTTCATTCTTCTGCACGTTGCTGTCCAGTTCTCCCAGCACCATTTGTTAAAGAGACTGTCTTTTTTCCATTGGATACTCTCTCCTGCTTTGTCAAAGTTTAGTTGGCCATACTTTTGTGGGTCCAATTCTGGAGTGGACCAGAATTTGTGGACCAATTCTATTCCATTGGTCTATGTGTCTGGTTTCTGCCAATACCATACTGTCTTGATGATTACAGCTTTGTAGTAGAGGCTAAAGTCTGGGATTGTGATGTCTCCTGCTTTGGTCTTCTTCAAAATTACTTTGGCTATTCAGGGTCTTTTGTGGTTCCATACAAATTTTAGGATTGTTTGTTCTAGCTTTCAGAACAATGCCAGTGCAATTTTGATTGGGATTGCATTGAATGTGTAGATTGCTTTGGGTAGTATTGACATTTTAACAAGATTTATTCTTCCAATCCATGAGAATGGAATGTTTTTTCATTTCTTTGTATCTTCAATTTCCTTCAGAAGCTTTCTATAGTTGTCAGGATACAGATCTTTTACGTCTTTGGTTAGGTTTATTCCTAGGCATTTTATGGTACTTGGTGCAATTGTAAATGAAATCAGTTTCTTTATTTCTCTTTCTGTTGCTTCATTATTGATGTATAAAAATGCAACCAATTTCTGTACATTGATTTTGTACCCTACGACTTTGCTGAATTCATGTATCAGTTCTAGGAATCTTTTGGTAGAATCTTTCAGGTCTTCCATGTAGAGTATCATGTCGTCTGCAAAAAGTGAGAGTTTGACTTCTTGTTTGAAAATTTTGATGCTTTTTATTTCATTTTGTTGTCTGATTGCTAAGGCTATGGCTTCCGACACTATGTTAAACAACAGTGGTGACAGTGGATATCCCTGTCATGTTCCTGATCTCGGAGGAAAACTCTAAGTTTTTCCCCATTAAAGATGATATTAGCTGTGGGCTTTCATAAATGGCTTCTATGATGTTTAAGTATGTTCCTTCTTTCCCTACTTTCTTGAGAGTTTTTTTTAAGAAAGGGTGCTGTATTTTGTCAAATGCTTTTTCTGCATCTATTGAAAGAATCATGTGGTTCTTATCCTTTCTTTTATTAATGTGATCTATCACATTGATTGATTTGCAAATATTGAACCAGCCCTGCAGCCCAGGAATGAATCCCACTTGATCATGTGAATAATTATTTTCATATGGTTGAATTCGATTTGCTAGTATCTTGTTGGGAATTTTTGCATCCATATTCACCAAGGATATTGGCCTGTAGTTCTACTTTTTTGTGTGTGTGGTCTCTGTCTGGTTTGGGAATCAAAGTAATGCTGGCTTCATAGAATGAGTCCAGAAGTTGTCCTTCCATTTCTATTTTCTGGAACACCTTCAGAAGGATGGGTATTAACTATGCCTTAAATGTCTGGTAGAATTCCCCAGGGGAGCCATCTGGTTCAGGACTCTTATTTGTTGGGAGATTTTGATAACTGATTATATTTCTTCATTAGTTATGGGTCTGATAAAATTTTTTATTTCTTCCTGTTTGAGTTTTGGAAGTGTGTGGATGTTTAGGAATTTGTCCATTTCTTCCAGGATGTCCAGTTGGTTGGCATATAATTTTTCATAGTATTTCCTGATAATTGCTTGTATTTCTGAGGGATTGGTTGTGATGAATCCATTTTCTTTCGTGATTTTATCTCTTTGGGTCCTCTCTCTTTTCCTTTTAAGAAGCCTGGCTAGAGGTTTATAAATTTTATTTTTTCAAAAAACCAACTCTTAGTTTCATTGATCTGTTCTACTGTTTTATTTTTTTTATTCCTTATTTCTTTATTTCTGCTCTGATCTTTATTATTTCTCTTCTTCTGCTCGGTTTTGGCTTTCTTTGTTGTTCTGCTTCTAGTTCCCTTAAGTGTGCTGTTAAATGTCGTATTTGGGATTGTTCTTGTTTCTTGAGATAGGCCTGGATTGCAATGTATTTTCCTCGTAGGACTGCCTTTGCTGCATCCCAAGGGGTATGGACTGTCATGATTTCATTTTTATTTGTTTCCAAATTTTTTTTAAATTTTTTTTAATGTTTATTTATTTCTGAGACAGAGAGAGACAGAGCATGAGTGGGGGAGGGACAGAGAGAGAGGAAGACACAGAATCTGAAGCAGGCTCCAGGCTCAGAGCTGTCAGCATAAAGCCTGATGTGGGGCTCAAACTCACAAGCCATGAGATCATGACCTGAGTCGAAGTCATTCTCTCAACCAGCTGAGCCAGCCAGGTGCCCCTCTGTATATTTTTTAATGTCTTCTTTTCCTGGTTGATCCATTCATTCTGTAGTAGGATGTTCTTTAACCTCCATGCATTTGGAGGCTTTTCCAGACTTTTTCCTGTGGTTGATTTCAAGTTTCATAGCATTGTGATCTGAAAGTGTGCATGGTATGATCTCAATTCTTTTATACATATTAAAGGCTGTTTTGTGACCCAGTGTGTGATCTATCTTGGAGAATGTTCCATGGGCAGTTGAGAAGAATGTATATTCTTCTGCTTTACAATGGAAAGTTCTAAATATACCTGTCAAGTCCATCTTGTCCAGTGTATCATTCAGGGCCATTGTTTCTTATTGATTTTCTGTGTAGATGATCATTGTTATAGGTGGAGTATTAAAGTCCCCTGCAATTAACTACATTCTTACCTATAAGATTGCTTATGTTTGTGATTGTTTTGTATATTTGGGTGTTCCCGAATAGGTTGCATAGACATTTATAATTGTTAGCTTTTCTTGATGGACAGAGCCTGTAATTTGTTATATAAATTCCTTCTTCGTCTCTTGTTATAGCCTTTAGTTTAAAATCTAGTTAGTCTGATATAAGTATGGCTACTCCATCTTTCTTTTGATTCCCAGTAGCCTGACAGATGGTATTCCCTCACTTTCGATCTGAAGATATCCTCATGTCTAAAATGTGTCTCTTATAGACAGCAAATAGATGAGTCTTGTTGTTTTATTCATTCTTATACCCTATTTTTTTATTGGAGCACTTATTCCATTTACATTCAGAGTTATTATTGAAAGATATGTATTTAGAATTATTGTGTTATCTGTAGGGTTCATGCTTGTAGTGATATCTCTGGTCTTTTGTGGTCCTTGGAACATTTCACTCACAGTGTCCCCCTTAGGATCTCTTGTAAGGCTGGTATGATGGTGATGAATTCCTTCAGTTTTTATTTGTTTGGGGAAACCTTTATCTCTCCTTCTATTCTGAATGACAGGCTTGCTGGATAAAGGATTCTTGGCTGCATATTTTTCCTGTTCATCACATTGAAGATTTCCTGCCACTCGTTTATGGCCTGCCAAGTTTCAGTAGATAGGTCTGCTACTACCCTTATGTGTCTACCCTTGTATGTTAAGGCCCATTTATCTGTAGTTGCTTTCAGAATTCTCTCTTTATCTTTGTATTTTGCCAGTTTCATGATGATATGTCATGCAGAATATTGATTCAAGTTATGTCTGAAGGGGGTCTCTGTGCCTCCTGGATTTCATTGCCTGTTTCTTTCCCCAGATTAGGGAGTTCTCAGCTATGTTTTGTTCAAGTACACCTTCGGCCCCTTTCTCTCTCTTCTTCTTCTTCTTCTGGAACTCCTATGATATGGATATTGTTCCATTTCTAAAATTTTTTAATGCTTATTTATTTTTGAGAGAGACAGAGACAAAATGCGAGTGGGTTAGGGGCAGAGAGAGAGGGAGACACAGAATCCAAACCAGGCTCCAGGCTCTGAGCTGTTAGCACAGAACCCGATGTGGGGTCCTAACCCATGAACCGTGAGATCATGACCTGAACTAAAGTCGGTCGCTCAACTGAGTGAGCCACCCAGGCACCCCAATATTGTTCCATTTCATAAATCATTTAGTTCTCTAATTCTCCCCTTGTGATCCAGAATTTTTTAATTTCTATTTTTCTCCATTTCTTCTTTTTCCATAATTTTATCTTCTATTTCACCTATTCTCCCTTTTGCCTTTTCAATCCTCAATGTGACTGCCTCTATTTTATTTTAAACCTCATTTATAGTATTTTTAATTCATCACTAGCGTTTTTTAGTTCCTTGAAATCTGCAGCAATAAGTTCTCTGCTGTCTTGTATGCTTTTTTCAAGCCCAGAGATTAATTTTATGACTATTATTATAAACTCTTGTTTAGTTATATTGTTTATATCTGTTTCAAACAATTCTTTAGTTGTCATTTCTTCTTGGAGTTTCTATTGAAGAGAATTCTTCTGTTTCATCATCTTGGCTAGTTTCCTGTCCCTATGTGTTTTAAAAGCTTATTATGTGTCCTGCATCTGTGAGCACTACTATATTAAAGAGATCTCATACATTGTCCAGGGCCTGGCCCTTCAGGAGGTGTTTTTTGGAGAGTGTTACTTGCTCTCTGCTGTTGTGACTTTGGTTATTTTATCTCCCTACTTATAGTGATGTTTCGGACCCTCCACCAAGTGTGCTTTGATTTGTTCATTGAAGTAGCCCTGGGAAAGAAAACAAACAAAAAACAAACAGAAAACAAAAACACACAAACACAAACAAACAAAAACAAAAAAAACCAGAAGCACCAGCTACAAGCAAACCACAGGGTGGAAGCAGTGATGATGGAGGAGGCCTCATGCCATATGAAGAGAGAAATGACAGGGGCAGGGAAAAAAAATAAACATTGATCAGGCAGAGAAACTATACAGCTTAATACAGAGAGAGAGAAAGGAAAAAAAGAAGAAGCCGGGAAAAAGAAAAGAAGATAATGTTGTCCAGACAGAGAAACTATAAGGCTAATTACTCCAGAGAGAGAGAAAAGAAAATAAAGAAGGAGCTATAGAACATGTATCAAGAGAATGGACTAAATATGTCTGCTTAACCAAACCAACAACCAGAATAACCAGACTAGAGGGGGGAAGAGATAAGGAGAAAAGGAAGGGAGAATATATCTATATAATAAGAATTGTCCAAGAATTAAATCAGGCAATCCAACAGCACTGGTTTGGAGGAGGATTCGTCTGGTTCATCAGCATCAATCCTGCTCCAGTAGATATGCAGTTGCCACACGCAGGAGTGGTTTGGCTGTAGGCGGGTCCCGCTTCCACTGTGGGCCACACTGTCCAGTCCTATCCCTGAGACCCCATTTTGGTGGTGGTGGGGAGAAAAATGGCAACACTCCAGTCCCTCCTCCATTGACCTGGAATCCCAAACCACTCTGTTCAAGCCGTCATCACTGCTGTGGGCACAAACGAGGTGGTTTGTCTCGCTCTGCTTATTCCTATGTCCTGGCACTTGACTGGGATTCAAACTTTCACTCTGCACACCCCGGTACTGGGGAAGTGCCACTCTGCACCACCCGATATATGGTCTCTGGCTGGTAAATGCAGGCAGGCTTTGTCCTGTCCCACAGCACTCCAGGGAGGGGATCACTTTCTCCTACTACAGACTGTGCCCTTGACTTAGCCACCGAGCCCGGACTAGCTCCTCTCCTCCCCAGGTGCACTAATCGGGCAGCCAACCCCAGTCTTGAGAAAGCCCCTCAGTTAGAGATTGGATCTTTCTTTGTCCCAGTCTGTGGTTTTTTCTCTTGTCCAGATACAGTCTTATGCTTCCCCAGCCTCTCTTTCTCTTCCCTTTGTCTCTCTGCAAAAGGGGATCCCCTTCTGCAGTGGAGATCCTCTCCTCTGCAGAAGGGGATCCCACTGCTCCACTCATTTTATCTCTCCCAGTTTGCAATCACACATCTATGGCCCATCAGGTTGTCCTGGTGGTTCCCTGGAAGCGACTCTGTCTGTGTTCCTCCTGGACTCTTAGGGTTCAAAGTCCTTTGGCTTCAACACTTCTTTGTTTGAGAGATTAGGGAACCTCAGATTCCCCTACTTCTCTGCCATGTTTGCCCCTCCTCCTATGGATATTTTTTTTCTGGTTTACACTTCTATTAAGGATGTATCCTTGGGGTACCTGGGTGGCTCAGTCGGTTGAGCGTCTGACTTCAGCTCAGGTCATGCTCTCATGGTTTGTGGGTTCAAGCCTTGCGTCGGGCTCTGTGCTGACAGCTTAGAGCCTGGAGGCTGTTTTCGGTTCTGTGTCCCCCTCTCTGTCCCTACCTTGCTCATGCTTTGTCTCTCTCTGTCTCTCAAAAGTGAATAAAGGTTAAAAAATTTAAAAAAAGATGTAACAGAAACCCATGGGGAAGGGGAAGGAAAAAAAAAGAGGTTAGAGTGGAAGAGAGCCAAAGCATAAGAGACTCTTAAAAACAGAACATTGGGGCGCCTGGGTGGCTCAGTCGGTTAAGCGTCCGACTTCAGCTCAGGTCATGATCTCACGGTCCGTGAGTTCGAACCCCGTGTCGGGCTCTGTGCTGACCGCTCAGAGCCTGGAGCCTGTTTCAGAGTCTGTGTCTCCCTCTCTCTCTGACCCTCCCCATTCATGCTCTGTCTCTCTCTGTCTCAAAAATAAATAAACGTTAAAAAAAAATTTTTAAATAAAAAAAAAACTGAGAACAAACTGAGGGTTGATGGGGGGGTGGGAGGGAGAGGAGGCTGGGTGATGGGTATTGAGGAGGGCACCTTTTGGGTTGAGCACTGGGTGTTGTATGGAAACCAATTTGACAATAAACTTCATATATTGAAAAAAAATTAAAAAATTAAAAAAAATAAAAATAGATGTAGCCCTTTGAGGGTCTCAGATGTATGTGAAAGTTTCAGTCCTGATTCTCAACCGTCTACACACCTAAAACCTTGTCTTCTGTCTCTATAAGGTTTTAAAATCTCAAGCCTGTTAGATATTGTGATTGAAAAATGCCCCCAGAGCATTGTGGCTTCTGTATCCACTTATTTCTTTTTTTCCCCACGTTTTTCTTCATTTTGGAATCCTTCATTCATATTTCCTTTATTTTGTTAAAAGACCAGCAGTGCAACCATTTATTTTGTGTGGTTTTTCTAGGAATTTTATATTAAGAAGTTTTATTATTGTTATTGTTATTTAGTCCACTGTATTGATTGTCCCCATTTAGTACATGAGAAACTAAGACCCTAAAAAGAAGTGAGTTGCCTAAGACAATATTGTTGGGTCAATAACTGAACGGGCACCAGATTCAACTTTTCCTGATTCCTAGTCCTGAGTTCTCTGGGCAAATGTGCCTCATCTACTCTTTTTACCCAAATGTTCTCTCATTTTTAGTCCTATGAGGATCTGGTTCAGCGTCTGGAGCCAGTTATAATGGAGCTAGAACGGCAGGAAAATGTACTGGTGATCTGCCACCAGGCTGTCATGCGGTGCCTCCTGGCCTACTTCTTGGATAAGAGCTCAGGTACCACTCTCCTCTCTGTTCCTGGCATAAGGAGCTGGGTATGATTTGGAACCCTTACACCAGCAGTCTGTGGTTTATACCTTAGTGGTTAAGAGCACAGTATCTAGAACAAAGATGCTTGAGTTCAAATTCTTGCTCTGTAACATAATAGATTTGGCAAATTACTTTAGCCTCTCTGGCCTCAATTTTCTCATCTGTAAAATGGGAAAATAATGATGAAGTTTAAATACATTAACATATGTAAAGAGCTGAGGGCAATTCGTGACACATAGTATGGGCTATATGTGTTAGCTGCTGCTATTAGTATTATTTTGAGCTAATGTTTTAAAAGCCAACATTAACAGTATGCATCAACATGAAAAAGCTGAGCCAGTTTTTCTATGAAGCATGCTGTCATCAGGTGGTAACAGGACTTTTTGTTGCCTAATGATCCTGATTATAGGTTTCTGTCTTTGTTGTGGGGATGGTTTCTCCCAAGATAGTGATATTTCCATTTTATTTTTTAAATATTTTCTTTTTAAAAATATATCTAGACATTATAATTTACAGAGTATCTATACACTGACAACATATGCTGGAATGCAAACTAGGGCAGAGAGCCTAGAAAGGGACCATTATGTTAACCTCGGGTGTGAGAGTCCATTTCTGATGTGGATGCTGAAGTATGGGCATCTCCAGGATACTCTGAGTATGTGAGGACATTGAAAAGTTATACTTGAAAGTTATATTGTGCAATGTCCTGCAGACTTGAATATTTTCTACTATGGTAGTTTCCAAATAAAGGGCACTTACAATATGAAGTCATCAAAAATCGAAACCTAGGGAACTTGAGAACTTGACATCGAACAAGTCATTTCCTCTGCCTGGTTCTCAGTCTCCTCACTGGAAACGTGATGAGGCTTGGGATGAGGGTTCTTGTGCTACTAGATTTCTGACAGCTTCCAATCTCCATTGCTTGGTACTGTCTTTGAGACCATGAGGCAAGCACTGTAACTCTGACTGTGCAGATGAGGAAATGGAGGCTTTGAGAGGTAAAGTGATTTACCCAAGATCATGGGGCTCAGAGGATCAGTGAGGAGTGTCAATCTCAGGTGCTTTCCAGAGGATTCCCAGTTAATAAATGCATAGATTTTCAGGGGGTGGGGTGGGGAGTGGTACATTCACCTGTCATTCTCACACTGCTTCACCCACTTCCTACCTGCTTTCATGCACAGGACATACCAGTTGTTCACAAAGGCCCTGGGAGTTGGGCCAGGCAGTGCTCGGGACATGCTTTACCCATATTACTTAGTGAGGAAACTTAAGGCCCAGAGAGATGATGTGACTCAGGAAGCAGACCCCCCCAGGAGCCTCATAGCTGGGGCATGCTCAGAGTACATTTGGTCCAATCCTGTCCTATGAGAGATGGGAACTCTGAAGGCTAGAGAAAGAAAAGGCTGGGCCAAGGTCAGTTGTCCAGGTGGTGGCAGAGCTAGGTCAGAGACCTCAAACAAGTCAGTCACTTCCCTTCTCTGAGTCCAGTTGTCATGTGTGCCATGTGTGTCATGTGTGTCATGTGTGCAGGGGAACAGTCACCCCTGCAGAGTATCAGCAAGGGTGGAATGAGATCTTGCACCAAATGCAACCAGAGGGCCCAGAGCCTGACAATGATGATGACAAAGATGAGGAGGAGCAGGATAGATGCCCAGGATATCACCAAACCTGATGCCTCAGGAGGCTAGGAGGGTGGTGGTGACCTTAAAAGACCAGGATCAACCTTGGGGGCAGGGAAGCCATGAGGGGTGGGGTTCTGGCTCAGTGAAGGGAGATGGGAAGTGGTAAGTGCTTGCTGGGTGAGTGAGAGTGACTGTCGTCGGAGAATAGTGGCAAATGAGGGTGTCATTCCCGTGACACTGTGAGCCCCTCCAAGGCAATGGTAGCTGGCTGCCGTGGGCAGAGCACGCATTTAGCCTCTGAGGGTCTTAGGTTCAAGTCCCAGTGCTGCCACTTTCTGAGAGTGACATAGGGCAAATGTCTTCCCTTTCAGAGGCTTAATGTCCTCATCCATTGAATTGGGCCTGATCAACTCCTCCTCTCAGGGATGTCTAATAAAACCTAGGCCCACATAAGAAATGGTACATGAATATTCAAAACAACTTTATGAACAATAGTCAACTGGAAACAAGTGAATCAAGAAATGCTTGTCCATCAACAAGTGTGAGAGGAATCAGAGAGCACAGTCCTGGGCCGGAGCAAAAAACTGTGGGAGCTGTGAAGGTGCATGTACACCTATCCAAGGGTCCTGGCACATAGCAAGGTCTCAGAAAACTTGCTGACATACATTTGTGTGCCTTCATTTAGAGGCCTGTGGAAAGCCTGGGGCTGGGGCAGGATAGAGGTCTGCCTTGGTCTCATGTTTGCCCTGTTAATGAGGAGATAAACCACTTCCCAGATGACCAGCCTGTCCCTCCTGGAGAACTCACAATCTGTCCACATTCCCCAGGGACCTCTTTTCTCCCTGTTCTAGAGGTCATCTCTCTGCATTCTTCGTCATTGCTCACCCTACTCTCAGCACTACCCACTGCAGAGTGTGGGGAGTGTGCCCTTGATGAAGCTGACCATAAGGAAGGGGTTGTGGCAGAAGAAGCCTGGGGAGGTGGTACCCTCCACACTACCCTGTCTCTGATGGCTGTTTTCTCCTCCTTTCTAGATGAGCTGCCATATCTCAAGTGTCCTTTGCACACAGTGCTTAAACTCACACCTGTGGCTTATGGTGAGTGCCCCTACCCTCATCTGAGGAAAGGCACATAGAGAGCATGAGCATACCTCCAGTGCATACCATTTGTACAGCAGAGACCTTGGGGAGGTTTCTTGGGTATGTAATTAGATGTCTTGGTGAAGGAAAGATTAGCAGTAATAAAATGAGAACAGGGAAGAACGGGGATGGCCTCTAAATCCAGGGCCTGGCCTCAACTTTCTCTGGCTCTATCAAGTATAGAGCACTAGCTGTAGAAGAGGTCCCCAAAGGGGACCAGAAGAATAAGTGTAGTTTGGGACCAAATTGAAGAAAGGGCTCAAAGATTGGCCTTGTCAGTTTAGACTATCTCTTGGGGCATTAGTTTTC
The DNA here is from genome assembly GCF_027475565.1 of Acinonyx jubatus. Lineage (NCBI taxonomy): Eukaryota > Metazoa > Chordata > Mammalia > Carnivora > Felidae > Acinonyx > Acinonyx jubatus. The sequence continues at coordinate 46,627,905 of NC_069389.1, read as the reverse complement.
TATGAAATATTCATGAGCAGGAGAGAGACAGAGACTTTACTATCTTCTAGGATGTGAGCAGGGCAAACAGCACACTGAAGCCCTGAGCAGGGTGCAATCCACAGAGATGGAGCTAAGGGGGGCTTCTACAGGCATTATGCTTCTTCTGCCAGCCCCAGACCCCAGTGATATCACTCTCCTTTTTCTTCAGGCTCCCAGAACTCCCTTGTGACCTTCCACACCTCTGGTGTTGCCATAATCATTTTGCCTCTAAATGAACTTTACCTGGGATTGATTGCCCCAAGGCAATGGCCCCAGAACTCTTCCACCACTTCAGCATTTAACACAGCTTAGAAGATCCACAGAACTCCATCATTATTATATACATTAGATTGCTGCCTCACAGACCACAAGAGTTGAGGGAGGCCCCAGAGATCATCTATTTTCATCTCCTTCCCATTCCCAGTTGAGCAACTGAGGCTCAGAGAACTCTAAGACTATCAGGGACAGGTGGGAGGACACCCCATTGACTCCTCTTAGACCTGGTGTCTTCCCCATATGTCACACAGCTGGTCTACATTCCCCTCCCTACAGCCCAGTCACAATCTGCACACAGTGTGGAGCTGGGGGTATGGGTGGTGATGGGCATGGGAGTGAATGACACCTTAGGAAAGACCTGTGCTTACCTTGGGGGCTTATGGATGGACTGGTTGTTCTTTTCTGAGGCTGCAAAGTGGAGTCCATCTACCTGAATGTGGAAGCTGTAAACACACACCGGGAGAAACCTGAGGTAGGTGAGGGATTCTATGGCCTAAGCTGGCACATAGTGAAAGCACCCACCTGCACAGAAAGACCACTCCAATCCCACATAGCTTGGATGTTTCATACCAACTGGTAGAATAACCAGCACCCAGAAATGCAGGAACCATGGCCCAGGCCTGAGGTGACTTGAAGATGAGGGACTAGAGCAACCTTTACCCAAAATACCTCAGGTTGAGATTCCCCAGAGGCTTGCCTGAGAAAAGGGTCAGGATCCACGCCTGGCTGAAATACAGGAGCCTGGGACAAGAGGGCAAGAGGCAGGGGTGGGTCTGGGGCTCCATAGTGGTATCTCCTTCCTATTAATCCTGGGCTCTCTTCCCCCAGAATGTGGACATCACCCGAGAACCTGAGGAAGCCCTGGACACTGTCCCTGCCCATTACTGAGCCCTTTCCAAGAAGTCAAACTGCCTTTGTCTCCACTGTTTCCCACCTTTAAGTGCTGCTTACCTTGCACTTCTCTTACCTCAAGACGCTGGACTTGGTCTTACTAGAAGACCCCTGCTTCTAGTGAAGAAGCCCTCAGCATCTCCAAAACAGGCCTCGATTTCCAGCTACAACCAAGGAGCTGTCTAGTTATGAATGAAGCTTTTTCTTTCTTAATTCCTAGTTCCTTATCAATAAAGCCTTCTCTTGCTGCCTACAAGGAAGGAGAGGAAGTCATTGTGAGACTTCTCCTACAAGATCTTCTTAAGATCTTATTTTGTGAAATGCCTCTGTTGCTGTGGGGTGTGGAATGGATGAGGGCTTCCTGGAGGGTAGGGTTCTGGGGTAGCGCTTCTAAAAGTGAGGGAGGATATAGGTCTCTGTGAGTACCTATGGGCCTTGTTCCTTGGTGGGCAGCATGGATGGGGACGTGATACCTTCATTCATACACTCAGAAGAATCTGTACCTAGACCATAGTGTTCCTCTCTTTTCCAACTCCTGCTGCCATCCTTAGTGATTTTCATGTTCATATAAATTATCCAAACAATACCCTGACCTCCAAGTCTCCTGACTCCCTCAACTCCAGTAATCATTTCCCCCTCAGCTACCCATTCCATAGACCTTGGCATCATCTAGACACCCCTCTCCCAGTATGACTTCTTAAATACAAGGATCCTGCTATCTGACCACTGGCCCCTAGTCCTTACAACTCTGTATCATCCATAGGATACCTAGCAGCATGCCTCCCACATAGGAGGCATGTGTGTAATATTTCTCGAATGAACGATATTTGTTCTTATGCTGCATCAAGAGTATAATCTTTTTATTCCTCCATTGTCTCCTAATCAACAAGTCCTCTTCCTCCTCCTTGTTCTTCCATTCCTAACCAGCTTGGATTCTATATTCCATTTCTTCAACCACTCTCTATGCACCTAGGTATTGGCAACCTAGTGGTGAAGAGACAGACTCGTATACTCACTGCTTTGATTCCTTTGTTCTTCCATCATAGCCTCCAGCAAGACCCAAACCTTGTATAATCCATATTACCTTTTTGGGGGGGGAGGATCTACCACTTGAAACAAACCTACATTTATTTGCTTCCACAGCCACCCTTAAATCCTATTCAAAGTCAAAGTCACCCTCTATTCTCTGGCACTCTATCTCATCCCACCTTCTCAGGCATGGGCTACTTCAGTCAATTGTTGACTGTTCCTTATCTATCTCTTGTCCTTTATTGGCTTTTATATGTCCTTTATACGTCTCTGCAACATACTCATATGTCTCTCTCCTATCTCAAGAAAACCCTCCCTTGCTCCCGTGTCTACCTCTAGTCTCACTCTATCTCTCCATTCCCATACAAATGTCTCAAAACTAATCTATATTTCCTTCCAGAACCCTCTCCCTCAAATTTCTGTTCTAGGATTTCCCCCTTTACATCTTTGCTCAAGCTATAATCCTCTTGCCTGCCATGCTTTCCCCAGGTCTTTATCCCATTGAAATCATACTTTCATTTTAGCCTAAAGCTGGAGCCCACCATCTCTGAAGAGCTATGCTGATATCTATTTCTTTTATGAACCTAAAATGTCACTCACAACAACCTAAGCACATTAAAAGACAGAAAAAACTCCAATTCATTTTGCAAATTTAATATAACTCCAATACCAAAATATGACAGCACACAAAAAGCAAACAATAAAGCAGGATCAGCAAGCAGATTTTTCATAGTGTTTCACCCTCAGCTGATTGATAATATCTGCTTATACTGCTGTATGGACAAAGATTCCAAGGATGTACCTTGGATCCACGGGAAGAACTGCTGCAATTAATTAGCATTATCTGTAAACCTGGGATCTGAAAACAAAACACCAAACAGAAGCACTTTTAGCAACAAATGTTTTCTCATACTTCCATCATTGTCCTCATCTCCCTACCCAACCCTCCCACTTCGGGGTTTCTTAAAATTTCCCAGCTATTATACACATTCCCATAGGCCATGCTGTGGAAATGTTGTAATTACCTGAAACTTCACTAGCCATAGAAGCTACAGGCAACAAGGCTGGTGGCTTCACCACCAAAGCCAGCACCATTTCTTGGTCCACTGCCAAAGCCATCACCACTGCTTGGTCCACTGTTGAAGCCAGAACCTGTGCTTGGTCCACTGCTGAAGCCAATGATAGAACTGGGTCCACCATTAAAGCTGGTGCTGATGCTAGGTTCACCAATAAAGCCAGTGCTGGTGTTGGAACCACTGCCAAAGCCAATGATGGTACTTGGTCCTCCATTGAAGCTGGTATTAGGCCCAGCACCAAAGCCATCACTGATGCTGAGGCCACCACTAAAGCCAGCACTGGTGCTAAGTGTGCTGCCAAAACCAGCATTGGTGCCCAGTACACCACCAAAGGCATCACTTGAGATCAGTCCACCACCAAAGCCAGCACTGTGCTCAGTCCACTACCGAAGATAGCACTGGTGCCTAGTCCACTACCAAAGCCAGCACTGGTGCTCAGTCCACCACTAAATCCAGCACTGGTGCTTAAGCCATTGCCAAAGATGAAACCGGCAGTGGTACTGGATCCATCACCAAAACTAGAGCTGGTAGCACCACTAAAGTAAGTGCTAGTGCTAGGAGGGCCACCAAAGCATAGGTTGGTGTTAGATACGCTGCCAAAGCAGAGGCTGGTGCTGGGAAGTCCACCAAAGCCAATGCTGGCACTGGGAGAAATGCTAAAGTCAGTAGTAGTGCTAAGTGCCCCACTGAAGTCTGTACTAGTGCTGAACACACCGCCAAAGCCAGACATGCTGTTAGGTGCACTGCTGAAGCTGGCATTAGTGCTAACAGCACTGCTAAAACCAGCACTGGTGTTGAGTGCATTGCCAAAGCCAACACTGGTGCTGAATGAACCACTAAACCTGGCACCAGTGCTGGGAGGACCACCAAAGCAAATGCTGGTACTTAGTGTACCGCCAAAGTCAGCACTGGTGCTGGAAGAGCTACCAAAGGAGACACTGGTGCTGAGTACTCCATGAAAACCAGTGCTGGTGCTAGGAGAGCCATCAAAGCAGATACTGGTACTAAGTGTGCCACCAAAGCTGACATCAGAGCTGGAAGTGCCACCAAAGCAGATACTAGTGCTGAGTGTGCCACCAAATCCAGTGCTGGTGCTGAGTGCACCACTAAAGACTGTGCTGGTTCTGGGTATAGTGCCAAAACTGCTACTGGTAATGAGTGCAGCACAGAAGCCAGCAGTGGTACTGAGTGTCCCTCCAAAGCCAGAGCTGACTCCACCACTGAAATTGGGACTGGTGCTGAGTGGGATACTGAAACTAGAGCTGATCCCACCACCAAAGCTGGCACTGGTACAAGGTGTGCCACCAAAGCTAATGCAGGTTTCACTGTTGAAACTAGGGCTGGTGCTGGCTGCACCACTGAAGCTAATGCTGGCTGCACCACTGAAACTAGTGCTAGTGCTGGGTGTGCCACTAAAGCAAATGCTGGCTGTACTGCTGAAGCTGGCACTGGTACTGGGTGTGCCACCAAAGTTAATGCCAGCTCTGCCACCAAAGCCACCACTGGGGCTGGTTGCATCACTGAAGCTAATATTAGCACTATTGCTAAAGGTAGCCCTGGTGCTAGCTCCTCTGCTGAAGTCGATGTTGGTGCTGGCATCTGCATATTCTTGGGCTATGGCCTCAATTTCAAATGAAAATCTGTTCCAGGACTGATCATCATCGCCTAACTCTTCCCTTGTTAGGCAGTCGATATCCATGTCATCCCAATTCCAGGACCCAGCCACAGCTTCCTCTCCAATCCCCATTTGGGCTCTTGCCTCAGCCCTGGCTTCAGCCTCAGCCTCAGCCACAGCTGCAGCTTGCACTTCCATCTCTACTGCCTCCCGGTACTGAGCAGCCCAGTCCTTGGGGTCTTTCTTCTGCACCTGAAATGGGGATGATAATCATTATGAGGATAATAACATTTGTAATTATATATTAAGTACATACTATGGGCTTTGTATAAAAGCAATAGTAGTATTTTTTTTTCCAATCATGGGTCAATCCTGATATCCATTTCAGCTCTGATAACTAAGGTGCTGTGTGTGATCTTGGACGAGTTAACCTCACGGAAAAGATGGAAAATGATAAAAGAGTAAGTTATGGATTGAATGTTTGTGTCCTCCTAAAATTCATATGTTAAAGCACCAGCCCCCAATGTGACTGTGTTTGGAGATTGGGCCTTTATGGAAGTAGAGGTCATAAATGAGGTCATAAAGGCGGGGCCCTACTCCAGTAGGATTAGTGTTTTTATAAAAAGAAGCTCTCTCTCTTGGGGCACCTGGGTGGCTCAGTCAGTCAAGCATCTGATTTTTTATTTCAGCTCAGGTCATGATCTCATAGTTCGTGGGATCAAGCCCTGTGTCAGTCTCTGTGCTGACTGCACAGGGCCTGCTTGGGATTCTCTCTCTCTCTCTCTCTCTCTCTCTCTCTCTCCCGCTCTCTCTCTCCTTCTCTGCCCCTCCCCCATTCGTGCTCTCTGTTTCTTAAAATAAATAAACATTTAAGAAAAGAGGAGGCTCTCTACCACATGAGAACACAGCAAGAAGACATTCATCTGCAAGCCGGAAAGAGGCTTCATCAGAAACTGACCCTGCTAGACCTTGATTTGGGACTTCCAGTCTCCAGAACTGTGAGAAAATAAATTTCTATTGTTTAAGTCACCCAGTCTGTAGTGTTTTGCTATGGCGGTGCAAGCAGACTAACACAAAGTATGAAAAAGGAATGAAACAATTAAACTTTATGTTCAGCAGCATTCTCAAACATCAATGAAGTTCCACATATGTTTGTATATGAACTGCAGGCTACCCTGTGCCTGACCATCCCTGCATGTAGCCTGCCCCAGCTGGGGGCATCCAGAACCCTTAATATAACAAGTCAGAATTCTCTCCTATTACCTTACATGCAAACTTGAGGACTTTCATCTTGCTAGTCTCATGGTAGGAGCGCAAGCCCCAGAAGAACTCATATTCAGGTGGTCTGCTGTTAGGGACCTTCTTGTACTCCAGGTACCTTGGAGAAAGGAAATGAAACTTGCTTCTAACCAAGCAAATCTGCTGTGTAACCACTGGGCACTAGATGGCAACCTCTTTGAAACAAATACTAAACTCAGCTCCTGGAGAAGGATTTCTAAGACCCTTCTTCCCCAGACTCACTCCCAAACCTAGTTCATGATCTTGGCCTCTAATATTGAGTCATTTCCCATTGGCTCTGTGCAAAACAGTCACTTGATGCTTCAGAGAAGGAATGTATAGGGCATGGTGTCACAGGAAGGCCAAAGTATCTTGCCACCTGTGAGGAGTAAACCCAAGTTCCTGTTGGGTGTGTTGTAAACAGAGGAGCCATTCTTCAGGCACCCTGCTCTGAGCACACCCCAAAGCAAGGGTCTTGTCTTTGGTCTAGCCCAGTCCTGGAATTGTCCACTTATAGGAATGGTGGACAGAACTCAGTTCTAGGGCATAGGATGCTCTTATTACATCTAAAGCTAGTATAATAAAATGGCTGATAAAGCAATTTATTAACCAAGCCAGCACACTCAGAACATGTCAGGGCCAAACAAAGCCCCCAAATACCACTTACTTCTGCTTCACAAACTCGTCTGTGATGAGCTTCCTCACTTCCCCAAAAAGTGAGTGTCTCACCCTGACAATGGGAAAAATAACCCATAAACAGAGATGAAAACTTCCCAAATGAGAGCAGAGGCATTTCTCAACATGGAAGAGACCTCTCTAGCACATGCAGCAGTCCCAATGAAGCTGGGCGAGTATTGAACACATGGTCGCTGGAAGCAAGAAATTGAGGCCAGATGGTTCTTTGTCAGGGGTGCCCCTGAAGTTCTATCTTATATCTCAGCTTAGAATGACATAGCAATTACATAGGGAGAATGAACTCCAGGGAACTCAGGACCATTTCATCATCCACCCACGTCAGAACCCTGGACCCTCTACCCAGTCCAGCACCCTTGCCCACTCCACCAGACCACCAGACTGATGAATTCCTGGGATTCCTCTCTTGTCAAAGGACAACATGGACATCAAGCACTGAAAGAGCCCAATCATACCCAGGGCGCAGCCCCAGCTTGCGCAGCACCTCCCAGATGACAGCTGCAAGGGGAGGCAAGAGGAGACAGGGACAGAAAATGAACATGTGGAATTCCAACTGTGGCCACCCATTCAGCTGCATGCTCAGCCACTCACCCTCACTGGCCTTGTTGCCATTCATAAAAATGACACTCAGAATCACCATGAGAAGACCTAGTTTGGGTGTGTCCTTGGTCCTAGGGGAATAACAGGGTAGAGACAAGGTTTATGTCTAGCAGCTATCTGCAAATAACACACCAGTCAGTTCACTAAGCTAGCCTCTCCCAGATTCCTCAGACATGAGAGAAATCTGCCCAGTCTATGCTTCAAGCTCTATGTGACCCTGGGCAAGGCACTTAGACTCTTGAGCCCCAGTCTCCTATTCAGTAAAATGGGAGAATCCAATCTTCCCCTGCCTCAGGTTGCTAATAAGATGGAAGAATGCTTGTTAAACTGGTACAACCCAGGTACCCAGCCAACGTGAGTCCCTTCTTTTTCTCCCAGATCCTTATGCTCCAAGAGAATTCTAGGAACGGCCCCAGTGATGGCCCCTGTCCTTTAAGAATCATGATTCACCTACCCTAAGAAACCCTCCTTTGAGAATCACTCTACCAAAGCCAGTAGGAAGAGACAAGCAATGACAGGTCTACTTTCCTGGGAAGCTTCTGAAGAAACAGAAAACCTGACAGTAGGAATGCACTGCTTCAGGCTTCTACACCTTCATTTAATCATAATCAAGCACCACTACTGTGTGCAGGGCTCCAACTGGGTGTAGGAGCTGGAACGGGGGCTTTTTCAGCCCTGTCTTCCTGCCTCTCCAAGGAGATATGGGGAGAGATGACAGGGATGGGATAGGGCCATAGACAGAAGCAGAGCCTCCCTCCCATCCCAGCCCTTTCCCAGCTTACGTTCCCAGTATGCCTGCAGAGGATTCCTGAGTGCTGATCAGAATATACAAGCTAATTTGCTTATCAATTTCCTTCAGATTGACTCGAAACATCTGCCAAGTAAAAGAATAGCCTGTGAGATCACAAAATTCAGCCTAGGCATCAATGATCTTCTTGAGCATCCCACACTTCCCTGTGTAGAGTTTCAAGTGTGTGTGCAAAATCAGTGAGATAATGCACGCAAAGCACTTAGCTAAGTTGTCACCACTACAGCAAGCAGGTAAGAAATGTACTATTATTATCAGCATCACCTTTGTAATTAGTGGGGATCTAGGGATACAGAGAATGGGGAATGAAAGGGAAAGGTGAGCATCTGAAATACATTACAGGACATGTCTAGCAGCAGACAGGACTAAATTGGGAGGCTTGGGTCCTAGCTGTGCTTTTACCACTGACTTGCTGTGTAACCCTGGGCTAGTCTATGTTCCCACTTAGGCCACTGTCTGCCTACATGGACAGTGATGGGGTTGGATTAGTGAGTCTCTGTGGTCTATCCCGGAAGGGACATGTATGTCTTTGTTTGATTCAAGGCTTCCCCATTACGCCCATCCCCCAGGGCTGCCCCTTCACCTTCTCCAGAGCGTAGCTTGCTCGTTCAATGATCTCTGGAAAATATTCATCATATTCTTTGATGACATCCTTCAGCATGTCTGTAAGAAGGGAAAGGTAGGAGCAGCTGGGCTAAGCAGGGGCCACAGAGCCGCAGCCCTTTTGACAACCTGTGGGCTCAGTGCAGTTTGAGTTCTGAACTATGTTAACAGGAGATGCCAGCCATGGCACAGTGTAAGAAGGGAAGAGGAGGACATATGAGAGAATGAGGAGCTATAAAGTAAATGGTTACCCCAGGGCATGGGAAAGATGAGAATCAACAGGAGATTTCAGGGAGGAGGGTTGGTATGACTCTACCTGAGCGCTTGATGGGGATCTTTGTCTGGTCCTTAACCAACAGGTATTTCACCAACTTATTTGCCTGGGAGAAGAGGAATACATGGGGAGATCTCAATATGTTTTTATAAAACTTAGAAGAATGACAGAAAAGAAGAAAGGTGAAAAAAAGAAGAGACTGGACAGCATTGGAGTCTTACCCTTTCTTGCAAAAGAGCCACATCTCGGGTGGCAGAGGCCTCCAGCCCCATGGGACCAACCTGTAATTATCACCACCTCTCTCATCCCCATTCAGATGCTTGGACTACATCATCAGAAAGAAGGAAGGTCCAGAGTCACCATGTGAAAGAGACAGCTCTGTATCCTTATCCTACCTTCTCCTAAAAATCCCCTAAACCCTCCCTGTAATGGGTCTTGACCTTACAATTGGCGACCCTGAGTCCCAGATTTGTCTTTCACTGTCTTCCAGGCAGGAGTTTCATTTCCCTATCAGGACAGAAGCCACCCAAGGGCAGGACCTGGGATTCCTCCTCTTCGTCAGCCACCACTGACTGGACAAGTCACTTCACCTCTCTGAAACTCAGCTTTCTTATCTGTAACACTGTATCTGTGATCCCCAGATAGCAAAAGTTACTTTCAAAACATAAAGATACAACCTATATGACTGTACCCAAGACAAAGCTTGCCTCATGGTAACTATTATGAAAATACAAGTTGAATTATATCCAGGTTGTAGCTAAGTGTATGGATGTATTATTTCCCCACCAATCTATGAACCGTCAGGGAGCAGGAACTATATCACATTCTTCTCAGCATCTCTCACAGCCTATCTGAACACAGGTACTGGCTCAGACTAAAAAGTCTCAGTAAACTTTTATAGAACAAATGAACAAACTAGGAGGATAGGAATGGGAAAGAAATGAAAAATTAAGGGTGGTAACATCAGAGATCTCACCTTTTGTTTCCTCTTGCCCCGGGTCCTGGTTGTAGGCTCCAGACTCAAGTGAGCCAGGTAGTCATCTGCCAGGGCCTGGACAGCAGCAGCAACCTGAGTCTCAAGGGCATTTTTGTTGGTCCTAAAGGTGGCCATCTTGGCCTGGGCCCCTTGGTCAACAATTTTAGTCTGGCTTTCAGCTATCTGGGCCTTAGTGGCAGACTTATGAGCCCTGGACCCTCTCCTGACCTGGAGGGTGGCTGCTAGGGCTTGGTTTGTGACCATTTGAATGGCAGGTGGAACCTCAGAGGCCTCATAGGCAGAATTTGGGCCTTTAATGGCAGTCTTCTTGCCCTTGAATTTTTTGGGCCAGATAGCTGCTGCTGTGGCCTCAATCTGCCTGGTAGCTGTCTCAGTGGCATTTAGGGCCTCTAGAAATTCAGTGTCAGTATGTATGCCCTTAACAGTTGCCTTCTTGGCTTTGGAAGCTTTATTAGTTCTAATGCAGGCTGCTGTGGCATGAGTAGTAGCTGCCTCATTAGTAATTCTGCCTTGGGTAATAGCTGTGTGGGTGGTGGTTAAAGCCAGTGAGATATCAGTAGCACTAGTTATAGCCTTATCAGCAGCCTTCTTAGCTTTGGAAGCTTTCTTGGGCTTAGTGGGGGCTATCAAGGCCTGGGAATTGGCTGACTCAATGGTAATTGGAGCCTGGATAGCCTTCAGGATGTCTGGTAGGTTGAGGGCCTGTAAGGGTGTCTTGATCTGTGCAGTAACACTCTCATTGCCAGTTAGAGATTGGAAGACTTGGTCTGCCTAAGCCATAACACTCTTTGTCTTATTGGCTTTCATAGGCTGAGCAGTGACTGAAGAAGCCTGAGTATTGGCTGCTTCAGTGGTAGCTTCAGCCTGGTTGATCTGGGGGATGGCAGGCAGGTTTAAAGCCTGCAAAGTTACTTTAGGCTTGATAGTGGTAATCACAGTCTGTAGGGGCAGCAGGTATGGTCTTAGTAATAGCCTTACTAGAGGACTTCTTGGTCTTGCTTTTCTTAGGCTGGTTGGCAACTGGTGGGTCCATGGCCAGAGGGTCCTTGGTTGCCGCCAAGAGGGTATGCATCAGCAAGACTCTATCTTCTTCTGTCGTCCCAGTCTGTATATCTGGAGGGAAGTGAAGCCCCAGGCTCCCAGGGGGAAGCAGAGGGCCCTACACACTTAGGATTACGATCTACTGAGCCATCTGGCCTCCCTACAGCCCACCCTTTCCACGAAGGCCTCCCCTTCCTCTGCGCTGTGATTGAAGGGGAGGGTGAGGGAAGAGAAAGGGAGCAGGAGATAGAGTAAAACAGGTTTTCCTCTCCTCCTCCTTCCCCTGGTAGGGGGAGGGCTGTGACAGGTTAGGCAGGAAATTCTTCAACTATAGAGTGGCAGGGGGCTCAAGAGCAATAAATGAACTCAGTACGGGACAGATGGACTGGTGAGAATGTACAGAGACCTCACCTGGAATGGGAGTATCCTATAACCGTAGTCATTTCTCCTATCCATTTTCTGAAAGGCCGAGTAACAGCTGAGCCTGAGGGGAAGGGGTCTGAGTTAGGGAAGAATGAGAAGAGGGAGATTCACCCGACTTCCTGCCTATCCTGAAGGAAGGGGGAATCTCATCTAACTTTGGACCCCAAACCCTTCAATCACTGGGTTCTCATACCTAGAAACCCAGACCACCTATCCAAACCCTAGCTCCTTTTGCCTCCAAGAAACTGCAAGTCAGTTATACAGCCCCGCCCCTTTAGCTTACACACGCCCCCTACTGCAACTAAATAGTGCGCATGCGCACCAACTGGTGCGGGGTGGGAAGAGTAGTATGTATTCATGCCTTCATGCACATGCGCTTTGGTGGACTGGACAGTCAGACCACCTCAATCCCACAGACACCCCCTCCTCTCAGAGCAGCAGAACATGTCGGCCAGCCTAACTGCATCATATTTCAGTCCAAACAATCCCCCAACACCAGCCCGCTCCCTCCCTGCAGGACTACTTTGCACCGCCCCTTCCCCAACACAGCCCACCTCCTCTTTGTGGAATAGACACGCACCCGCCCCTTCCTGATATGCCCCCTCCCCCCTTCCTGCAGTATTTCTCCACACCTCCTCTTTCCCTATTACGCCCCTTCCCTTCTCTCTGTAGTATGTCCCTGCACCTCCCCTTCCCCCAAACCGCACCGACACTTCCACGTTTACAAGTGACTGGTTCGCCCTTTCTGCGACATGGATACCCCACCCACACATCCAACGACATTACGCTATAGTGTATTCCTTGTTCCCGAATACTACCAGGTTCTATCCCTTCCCATTTCAAACCACAATCAACCAGGTCCTAGCCCCTCTTTCTGCCCGTCTGAGTTAGGTCGTTTTAGCTATTCAAAATAGATTTTGCCCCTCATTTCTGGGTCCTGATCACTACTTCGGTGGCCCAAACCGGATCCTGTCCCCTTTCGCCAGCCTACTAGAGTCCTGCCATAGCTTATCTCCCTCCCGACTCGGGTGCTACTTCTTTTTCTACTGCCTGAACCATGGATTGATCTTTCTGCAGTCCGAACCGGGTCTGCATCCCTCCTTTCTGCGGCTTGAACAGATTCCAGATCCCTCCATTAATAAGGCCCAAAAGGGATTCTGCCCCCTCTATCTCCCTTATGAATAGGATCCAGGCACCTCTGAACCGGACCACTTTAATGTGGTTAGTTTCCAAACCCGTAGCAGGTTTTCTTCAAGGCTTAGGGTGTGTGGAGTCAAATACATTGAAGCCACAGCCCACAGGCCCCCGCAGGGTCTTCACTAAAGCTGGGCACCTTAGCTCACCTTGTGCTCTGGAGTCCAGAAGGCGTCCGCTCTCTCCAAGCCTCTCCTTAGGTCTGAGCCTGTCAGCTTCCCCTCCCCAGCCGGAAGTGGTCCTGCTTTTTTCCACCTCCAGAGGGGTCTCATTCCTTGCCTGTCAACCTCCTCCCTTACTCACTACTTTCAACTTTCCATGCTCCTCGGTGTAGTCGCTTTTCTGCATACTACCTCCAATTCAGCTATCGCTGTCTCCTGTTCTCCATTTGATTTCTCTATCCCCCACTCTGTATCCCCATTCTTATTTGACTTCTCTGTTCCCCCTAAGAGGACTGTGCTTCTTTGAGCTCCCATACCAACCCTTCCTACAGCACGCCCCCCCCCCATGCCAACACTAATTACAGAGTGTGTTGTTGTAGTGTGTGTCTGGGTCTCTCACCCTGGGAGCTGTTCTGGGGCCAGAGGTCTAGGTCATATTCATTTCCTTCTCAAGTATGACCAGATTAAAACATTTAGAGTCTCTAAACACTAAAAAATAGGGTGTCCCACATCATATGCAATTCAGAATAAAAACAGTAAGGGTAAGAAAGCTTACCAACGTTTTTAAATTTATCCCTGATGACTATATTGATGCTTTCAAAGAATATCAACTTATCTGAAAAGCTTTATTGGGACCATGTTCTCCCTTTACAGGTGCACTAAGCAAGTACTTAGACTCTCTCTCTCTTGTGAAATGGAGTACTGCTCCTCAGCAAAGAGTTCTTGGGCTTTTATTTATTCATTCAATCATTAATTATATGTTGAGCACACAGCTGTGTCAAGGTGCTTGTTGGATGTGGGCAAAGACAAGTAAGATAGGATAGTTATACACACACACACACACACACAATGGAGTATTACTCGACAATCAAAAAGAATGAAATCTTGCCATTTGCAACTAGGTGGACAGAACTAGAGGGTATTATGCTAAGCAAAATTAGTCAGAGAAAGACAAATATCATATAACTTCACTCATAGGAGAACTTTAAGGTACAAAACAGATGAACATAAGAGAAGGGAAGCAAAAATAATATAAAATCAGGGATGGGGACAAAAACATAAGAGACTCTTAAATATGGAGAACAAACAGAGGGTTAATGGAGGGGTTGTGGGTGGGGGAATGGGCTAAATGGATAAGGGGCACTAAGGAATCTACTGCTGAAATCATTGTTGCAGTATATGCTAACTAACTTGGATGTGAATTAAAAAAATGAATTAAATAAAAATTTTAAAAAATTATAGTAGCTGTCTTCAAAGATCTCAAATCTATTCTTTTTTTCTAAATATTTTAATTAATTTGCTTTGTTACATTTTTAGTTTAATTCTAGTTAGTTAACATATAGTGTGATATTAACTTCAGGTGTATAATGTAGTGATTCAACACTTCCATACATCACCATGAGCTCGTCACAAGTGCATTCCTCAATCCCCATCACTTCTTTTTTTTTTAATTTTTTATTTTATTTATTTATTTTTTTAATATATGAAATTTATTGTCAAATTGGTTTCCATACAACACCCAGTGCTCATCCCAAAAGGTGCCCTCCTCAATACCCATCACCCACCCTCTCCTCCCTCCCACCCCCCATCACTTCTTTAACCAATCCCTTCACCAACCTCCTCTATGGTAACTATCAGTTTGTTCTCTATAATTAAGAGTCTGTTTCTTGATTTCTCTCTGTCTCTCTCTGTCTCTGTCTGTCTCTCTCTCTCTCCTCTCTTATTTTTTTTTACCTTTGTTTGTTTTGTTTCTTAAATAGCACATATGAGTGAGGTCATATGGTGTTTGTTTTTCTCTGTGTTATTTCACTTAGTATTACATTCTCTAGATACGTCCATGTCAATGCAAATGGCAAGATTTCATTCTTTTTATGGATGAATAATATTCCATCTTCTTTATCCACATCTTCTTTATCCATGGACACTTAGGCTGCTTTCATATGTTCCCTATTGTAAATAATGCTACTATAAACATAGGGGTGCATGTATCCCTTTGAATTAGTGTTTTTTGTATTCTTTGGGTAAATGCCCATTAGTACAATTGTTGGATTGTAAGGTAGCTCTATTTTTAACTTTTTGAGGAACCTTCATACAGTTTTCCACAGTGGCTATACCAGTTTGCATTCCCACCAACAGTGCACTAGTGTTCCCTTTTCTCCACATCCTCACCATAACCTGTTGTTTCTTGTGTTGTAGGTTTTAGCCATTCTAACAGATATGAGGTGATAACCACTGTAGTGTTGATTTGCATTTCACCCATGATATGTGATGACGAGCATCTCTTTATGTGTCTGTTGGCCATCTATATGTCATTTTTGGAGAAATGTCTATTCATGTCTTCTACCCAATTTTTAATTGGATTATTTGGTGTTTTGGGGGGGAGGGTGTTGAGTGGTATAAGTTCCTTGTATAGTTTAGATACTAACCCTCTATCTGATACGTCATTTGCAAGTGTCTTCTCCCATTCTGCACGTTGCCTGGTAGTTTTGTTGACTGTTTCTTTCACTGTGCAGAAACTTCTTATTTTCATGTAGTCCCAATAGTTTGTTTTTGCTTTTGTTTCCCTCACCTCAGGAGACATATCTATTAAGATGTTCCTATGGTCAATGTTAAAGAAGTTACTGCCTGTGTTCTCTTCTATGATTATTATTATTTCAGGTATCAGATTCAGGTCTTTAATCCATTTTGAATTTAGTTTTCTATCTGATGTAAGAAAGTGATCCAGTTTCATTTTTTTGCATGTTACCCTCCAACCATTTGTTGAAGAGACTGTCTTTTTGCCATTGGATATTCTTTCCTGCTTTGCTGAAGATTAATTGACTATACTTGCGGGTTCATTTGTGGATTTTCTATTCTGTTTCATTGATCTATGTGTCTGTTTTTGTGCCAGTACCATACTGTTTTGATCACTACAGCTTTGTAATATAACTTGAGGTTGGGAATTGTGATGCCTCCAGATTTTCTATTCCTTTTTAAGATTACTTTGGCTATTCAGGGTCTTTTGTGGTTCACTATGAATTTTAGGATGCTTTGATCTAGTTCAGTGAAAAATGCTGTTGGATTTTATTTTTTTAAATGTTATTTTTGTTTTTTATTTTGTTTTTTATTATTTTTTAAATATGAAATTTATTGAAAAATTGGTTTCCATACAACACCCAGTGCTCATCCCAAAAGGTGCCCTCCTCAATACCCGTCACCCACCCTCCCCTCCCTCCCACCCCCCATCAACCCTCAGTTTCTTCTCAGTTTTTAAGTCTCTTATGCTTTGGAACCCTTCCACTCTAACCTCTTTTTTTTTTCCTTCCCCTCCCCCATGGGTTTCTGTTAAGTTTCTCAGGATCCACACAAGAGTGAAACCATATGGTATCTGTCTTTCTCTGTATGGTTTATTTCACTTAGCATCACACTCTCCAGTTCCATCCATGTTGCTACAAAGGGCCATATTTCATTCTTTCTCATTGCCACGTAGTACTCCATTGTGTATATAAACCACAATTTCTTTATCCATTCATCACTTGATGGACATTTAGGCTCTTTCCATAATTTGGCTATTGTTGAGAGTGCTACTATAAACATTGGGGTACAAGTGCCCCTATGCATCAGTACTCCTGTATCCCTTGGGTGAATTCCTAGCAGTGCTATTGCTGGGTCATAGAGTAGGTCTATTTGTAATTTTTTGAGGAACCTCCACACTGTTTTCCAGAGCGGCTGCACCAATTTGCATTCCCACCAACAGTGCAAGAGGGTTCCCATTACTCCACATCCTCGCCAGCATCTATAGTCTCCTGATGTGTTCATTTTGGCCACTCTGACTGGCATGAGGTGATATCAGTGTGGTTTTGACTTGTATTTCCCTAATGAGGAGCGACTTTGAGCATCCTTTCATGTGCCTGTTGGCCATCCGGATGTCTTCTTTAGAGAAGTGTCTATTCATGTTTTCTGCTTCATTTCTTTGTTTTTCGGGTGTGGAGTTTGGTGAGCTCCTTGTAGATTTTGGATACTAGCCCTTTGTCTGATATGTCATTTGCAAATATCTTTTCCCATTCCGTTGGTTGTCTTTTAGTTTTGTTGGTTCTTTCCTTTGCTGTGAAGAAGCTTGTTGTCTTCATAAGGTCCCAGTAGTTCATTTTTGCTTTTAATTCCCTTGCCTTTGGGGATGTGTCAAGCAAGAAATTGCTACGGCTGAGGTCAGAGAGGTATTCTCCTGCTTTCCCCTCTAGGGTTTTGATGGTTTCCTGTCTCACATTCAGGTCCTTTATCCATTTTGAGTTTATTTTTGTGAATGGTGTGAGAAAGTGGTCTAGTTTCATCCTTCTGCATGTTGCTGTCCAGTTCTACCAGCACCATTCGTTAAAGAGACTGTCTTTTTTCCATTGGATCTTCTTTCCTGCTTTGTCAAAGATGAATTGGCCATACATTTGTGGGTCTAGTTCTGAGGTTTCTATTCTATTCCATTGGTCTATGTGTCTGTTTTTGTGCCAATACCACTCTGTCTTGATGATTACAGTTTTGTAGTAGAGGCTAAAGTCTGGGATTGTGATGCCTCCTGCTTTGGTCTTCTTCTTCAAAATTACTTTGGCTATTCTGGGCCTTTTGTGTTTCCATATGAATTTTAGGATTGCTTGTTATAGCTTTGAGAAGAATGCTGGTGCAATTTTGATTGGGATTGCATTGAATGTGTAGATAGCTTTGGGTAGTATTGACATTTTGACAATATTTATTCTTCCAATCCATGAGCACGGAATGTTTTTCCATTTCTTTATATCTTTAGAGAAGGTTTTTTTAATGTTTATTTTTGAGAGACAGAGAGAGAGACAGAGCACAAGTGGGGGAGGGACAGAAGGAGAGGGAGATGCAGAATCTGAAGCAGGCTCCAGGCTCTGAGCTGTCAGCACAGACTGATGCAAGGCTCAAACCCATGAACCATGAGATAACCTGGGCTGAAGTCAGATGCTTAACCTACTGAGCCACCACTCCCTGTTGGGAGTTTTTTGATTCCTAACTTAATATCTTTGTTGGTTATCAGTCTGTTCAAATTTACTAGTTTCTCCTCTTTCATTTTTGGTAACTTATATGTTTCTAAGAATTTATCCATTTCTTCCAGGTTGCCCAGTTTGGTGGCATATAGTTTTTCATAATATTCTCTTATAATTTTGTATTTCTGTGATGTTGGTTATTTCTCCTCTCGCATTTGTGACTTTATTTATTTGAGTCTTTTCTCTTTTTTTCTTCTGGCTAGAGGTTTATTTATTTTTTATATTTTTTCAAAGAACCAGCTCCTGGTTTCATTGATCTGTTTTATTTTTTTATTTTCTATAGCATTAATTTCTGCTCTAATCTTTATTATTTACTTCCTTCTGCTGCTTTCAGATTTTATTTGTTGTTCCTTTTCTAGCTCTGTTAGGTGTAAGGTTAGTTGTTTATTTGAGATTTTTCTTGCTTCTTGAGGTAAGCCTGTATGACTGTATACTTCCCTTCTAAAACCACTTTCACTGCATTCCAGATGTTTTGGACCATTGTGTTTTTATTTTCATTTCAAATTTCATTTTATTTATTCTTATATATCTTTGTTGACCCATTCATTGTTTAATAGTATGTTATTTAACTTCCATGTGTTTGTGGTCTTTCTAGATTTTTTCTTGTGGTTGACTTATAATTTCATAGTGTTGTGGTCAGAAGAGAGTCACGGTATAACTTCAATATTCTTGAATTTCTTGAGGCTTCTTTTGTGGGCTAATATGCAATCTATTCTGGGGAATGTTCCATGCACAGAAGAAAAGAATGTGTATTTGCTGTTTTAGGATGGAATGTTCTGAATACATCTGTTAAGTACATCTTTTCTAATGTGTCTTTCAAAGCCATGGATTGTTTCCTTGTTCATTTTCTGTTTAGATGATTTCTATATTGATGTAAGTGGAATGTTAAAGTCCCTTACTATTATTGTATTCTTATTGATTAGTTTCTTTATGTTTGTTATTAACTGTTTTATGTATTTGATCACTTCTACGTTGGGTGAGTAAATATTTATAATTGTTATATATTCTTTTTGGATTGTACCCTTTATGATTATATTGTGTCTTTTTTGGTCTCTTATTACAGTCTTTTAAAGTCTGCTTAGTTTGTGAATGGAGCTAGAATGTATTATATATATACTAAGTGAAATAAGTCAATCAGAGAAAGACATATACCATATGATTTCATTCATATGTGGAATTTAGGAAACAAGACAGATAAACACATGGGGGGAGGAAAAAAGAGAGGGAAACAAAACACAAGAGACTCTTAACAGTAGAGAACAAACTGAGGGTTGATGGAGGGGGTTGATGGGTAGGAGATGAGCTAGATGGGTGATGGGTATTAAGGAGGGCACTGGTTGGAATGAGCACTGGGTGTTGTATATAAGTGATAAATCACTCAATTCTACTCCTGAAACCAATATTGCATTGTATATTAACTAAAATTTGAATTTAAGAAACACCTCTTTAGTTTGTTATAAGTATTGCTGCCTTAGCTTTCTTTTGACATACATTTGCATAATAAATATTTTTCCATACCCTCACTTTTTTTTCTCATTAAACTTTTGCTTTAATGGGTCTCAAAATTCTGTGACAGATTTTTGATCAAATTTGTTTCCATTAAAAAGTACTGATTTTAAAAACTAATAAAACTGCCACACACACACACACACAAACAAATGGTCCACAAAACATTCTCCTTTCCTTCTGAAGGTTTTACGATGCATTATCATTAACCAGTCTTTTACTATTAAACTTAAACTGCCAATTCACACAAACAGTTCTGAGACTGTTCTTCCACCAGTGATTAAGACTGGGGTGGCAGGTATTGGGGATAATATTCATTTAGCCTTCTGAGCTTTCTCGGCAGACTTGGTGACCTTACCAGCTCCAGCTGCCTTCTTGTCCACTGCTTTGATGACACCCACAGCAACCGTCTGTCTCATGTCACGAACAGCAAAACGGCCCAGTGGAGGGTAGTCAGAGAAGCTCTCAACACACATGGGCTTGCCAGGAACCATATCAATGATGGCAGCATCGCCAGATTTCTAGAACTTGGGACTATCTTCCAGCTTTTTTCCAGAATGACGGTCAATCTTCTCCTTCAGCTCAGCGAACTTGCAGGAGATGTGAGCTGTGTGACAGTCCAGCACAGGTGCCTATCCAGCACTGATTTGGCCTGGATGGTTCAGGATAATCATCTGAGCTGTAAAGCCAGCTGCTTCCATTGGTGGGTCATTTTTGCCATCACCAGCCACATTGCCACGACTAACATCTTTGACAGATACGTTCTTGACATTGAAGCCCACATTGTCCCCAGGTAGAGCCTCACTCAAAGCTTCATGGTGCATTTCAACAGACTTTACTTCAGTTATAACATTGACTGGAGCAAAAGTGACCTCCATGCCTGGCTTAAGAACACCGGTCTCCACTCAGCCCACAGGGACAGTACCAATACCACTAATTTTGTAGACATCCTGGAGGGGCAGACGCAAGGGCTTGTCAGTTGGACGAATAGATGGCAGAATGCAATCCAGAGCTTCAAGCAGTGTGGTTCCACTGGCATTGCCATGTTTACGGTGACTTTCCATCCCTTGAACCAAGGCATGTTAGCACTTGGCTCCAGCATGTTGTCACTATTCCAACCAGAAATTGGCACAAATGCTACTGTGTTGGGGTTTTAGCCAATTTTCTAAATGTAGGTGCTGACTTCCTTAACGATTTCCTCGTATCTCTTCTGTCTGTAGGGTGGCTCAGTGGAATCCATTTTGTTAATCCATAAGTTGTTTTACACCCAGTGTGTAAGCCAGAAGGGCATGCTCACGGGTCTGCCCATTCTTGGAGATACCTACTTCAAATTCACCAACACCAGCAGCAACGATCAGGACAGCACAGTCAGCCTGAGATGTGCCTGTAATCATATTTTTTGTAAAGTCTCTGTGTCCTGGGGCATCAATGATGGTCACATAGTACTTGCTGGTCTCGAATTTCCACAGGGAGATATCAATGGTGATACCATGTTCACGTCTGGCTTTCAGTTTATCCAAGACCCAGGCATACTTGAAGGAACGCTTTCCATCTCATCAGCCTCCTTCTCAAATTTTTTGATAGTTTTTGTCGATCCCACCACATTTGTAGATCAGATGACCAGTAGTGGTAGACTTGCCTGAATCTACGTGTACAATGACGACGATGTTGGTATGAGTCTTTTCCTTTCCAATTTTGGTTTAGGTTTAGCGGTGGCTTTCATGACACCTGTGTTCTAGTGGCAAACCCGTTGTGAAAAATCTCCATGCCCTCACTTTTAATGCATGTCTTTAGGTCTGAAATGAGTTTCTTGTAGACAGCATATAGATGGGTCTTGTTTTTATCTTGTTTTACATTCAGAACAATTATTGATAGACATGTATTTATTACCATTTTATTATTTTTTGGCGATTGTTTCTGAAGAAATCTCTGATTCTTCCTTGTCTTTCCCTTTTTCATGTTTTGCTGATTTTCTTTAGTGATATATTTGAATTTATTTCTCTTTATCCTTTGCATATTTATTAGTGGGTTTTTATATATAGTTACCATTAGGTTTTTATATAACCTCTTCTGCATATAACCATCTCTATTAACTTGGTTATTTAAGTTTGAACCCATTCTTTATTCCTTCCTGCCCACATTTTAGATGCATGTCTTTATATTTTATATCCTTTTATTTTGTGAGTTCCTTGATTATTTTTTACAGAAATATTCCATTTAGATTTTATGTTTCCTACATCTTTTTTTTGAAATTTATTTATTTAAATTCAAGCTAGTTAACATACAGTGCAGTATTGGTTTCAGGAGTAGAACCCAGTGATTCATTACTTATATATGTAAATGCTTATTCCAACAAGTGCCTTCCTTAATGCCTATAACCCATTTAGCCCATCCCCTTACCCACTTCTCCAGCAACCCTGTTTTTTCTCTGTATTTAAGAGTCTTTTATGGTTTGCCTCCCTCACTCTTTTTATCTTATTTTTGCTTCCCTTCCCCTATGTTCATCTGTTGTGTTTCTTAAATTCCACATATGAGTGAAATCATCTGATACTTGTCTTTCTCTGCCTGACTTATTTTGCTTAGCATAATAATCTAGTTCCATCCATGTTGTTGCAAATAGCAAGATTTTATTCTTTTTGATTGCTGAGTAGTATTCCACTGTATGTATATATATATATATATATATATATATATATATATATATATATAGTATACTATATATGTATAGTATGTATATATATAGTATCTGTGCATATAGTATAGTATATATATATGTATATATATATGTACATACTATATGTACTATATATGTATATATAGTATACTATATATATAGTATTGGTTATTGTTGATAATGCTGCTATAAACATCGGGGTGCACATGCCCCTCAAATCAACATTTTTGTATCTTTTGGTTAAATACCTAGTAGGGCAATTGCTGGGTTGTAGGGTAGTTCTATTTTTAATTTTTTGTGTTTCCTACATTTACTGTCACTTTTGATTTATCCTTTCCACTCAAAATATCCCTTCTAATATTTCTTGCAGGCATAGTTTAGTGGTCATGACATCCTTCAGTTTTTGCTTGTCTGGGTAACTCTTTATCTCTCCTTATATTCTGAATGATAGCTTTACTGGATAGGGTATTCTTGGCTGCAGACATTTCCTATTCAAGCACTCTCTTCAGGCTTGTAAAGATTCTGCTAAAAAATCTCCCAGTATCCTCATGGGCTTTCCCTTGGAAGCTACTGGCCTTCTCTTGCAGCTTTTAGAGTTTTTCTTTATAACCAAATGTTACCAATTTAATTAAAATGTCTGGTTGTCAGTCTGCTTTTGTTAGTTTTGATTGTACTTCTCTGTGACTCCTGGATCTGGATATCTGTTTCCTTCCCCAGAGTAGGGAAATTTTCAACTATTATTTCCTCAAATAAATGTTCTGTCCCCCTTTCTTTGTCTTCTTCTTCTGAGACTCCTATAATACAAATGTTATTATGTTTGATGGAATCACTGAGTTCCCTAGCCTACTCTCATTTTGCACAATTTTGTTCTCACTATTTTGTTCAGCTTATTTTCCATACTCTGTCTTCTAAGTACTAATTTTTTTCTTAGCGTGTTCTACCATACTTTCATTCCATCAAGTGTGGTTCTCATTTTGTTTCCTTGTTGATTTTCTGTTTAGATGATCTTCCCATTGATGTAGGTGGGGTGTTAAAGACTCTTACTATTATTATATTACTATCAATTAGTTCCTTTATATTAGTTACTGAATGATTTATATATTTGGGTATTTCCAGTTGGATTCTTAAATATTTATAATTGCCATAAATTTTTGTTGGATCATCCCCTTTAGGATTGTACAGTGCCCTTTTTTAAATATACATTATTATCAAGTTGACTAACATATAGTGTATACAGTGTGCTCTTGGCTTTGGGTGTAGATTCCCGTGATTTATCCACTTACATACATCATCCAGTGCTCATCGCAACAAGTGCACTCTTCAATGCCCATCACCCATTTTCCCCTCTCCCCCACCCCCATCTCCCCTCATTTTGTTCTCTGTATTTAAGAGTCTCTTGTGGATTGCCTCCATCCCTCTCTGTTTGTAACAATTTTCCCTTTCCCTTCCCACATGCTCTTAAGTTTCTCAAGTTCCACATATAAATGAAAACATATATCTGTCCTTCCCTGACTGACTTATTTCACTTAGCATAATACCGTCCAGTTCCATCCATGTTGCTGCATTTGGCAGGTTTTCATTCTTTCGCATTCCCAAGTAGTATCCCATTGTATATATAAACCACATCTTCTTTATCCATTCATCAGTTCATGGACATTTATGCTCTTTCCATAATTTGGCTATTGTTGAAAGTGCTGCTATGAACATGGGGGTACATGTGCCCCTATGAATCAGCACTTTTGTCTCCTTTGGATAAGTTCCTAGTAGTGCTATTGCTGAGCCATAGGGTAGTTCTACTTTTAATTTTTTGAGGAACCTCCACATTGTTTTGAAGAGCAGCTGCACCAGTTTGCATTCCCACCAGCAGCACAAGAGGGTTCTGATTTCTCCACATCCTCTCCAGCATGTATAATATCCTGATTTGTTCATTTTAGCCACTCTAACCAGCGTGAGGTGGTATCTCAGTGTGGTTTTGATGTGTATTTTCCTGATGAGGAGTGACATTGAGCATCTTTTCATGTGCCTGTTGGCCATCTGTATGTCTTCTTTGGAAAAGTGTCTATTCATGTTTTCTGCCCATTTCTTCACTGGATTATTTGTTTTTGGGGTGTGGAGTTTGGTGAGTTCTTTATAGATTTTAGATAATTAGCTTTTATCTGATATGTCATTTGCAACTCTCTTTTCCCATTCCGTTGGTTGCCTTTTAGTTTTGCTGATTGTTTCCTTTGCAGTGCAGAAGCATTTTACATTGATGAGATCCCAGTAGTTCATTTTTGCTTTTATTTCCTCTCCCATTTGGATATGTGTCAAGCAGAAAATTGCTGTGGCTGAGGTCAAAGTGGTTGTTGCCTATTTTCACCTCTAGGGTTTTTATGGTTTCTTGTTTCACATTTAGGTCTTTCATCCATTTTGAGTTTATTTTTGTGTATGGTGTAAGAAAGTGGTCTAGTGTTCTAGTTTCATTCTTCTACATGTTGTTGTCCAGTTTTCCCAGCACCATTTGCTAAAGAGACTGTCTTTTTCCATTGGATACTCTTTCCTGCTTTGTCAAAGATTAGCTGGCCATACATTTGTGGGTCCAATTCTGGGTTCTCCATTCTATTCCATTAGTCTATGTGTCTGTTTTTGTGCCAACACCATACTGTCTTCATGATTAAAGCTTTGTAGTAGAGGCTAAAGTGTGGGATTGTGATGCCTCCTGCTTTGGTCTTCTTCTTCAATATTACTTTGGCTATTTGGGGTCTTTTGTGGTTCCACACAAATTTTAGGATTTTTTGTTCTAACTTTGAGAAGAATGCCAGTGCAATTTTGATTGTGATTGCATTGAATGTGTAGATAGCTTTGGGTAGTGTTGACATTTTAACAACATTTGTTCTTTGAATCCATGAGCATGGAATGTATTTCCATTTCTTTGTGTCTTTTTCAATTTACTTCATAAGTTTTCCATAGTTTTCAGCATATAGGTCTTTTTCATCTTTGGTTACGTTTATTCCTAGGTATTGTGTGGTTCTTCGTGCAATTATAAATGAGATCAGTTTCTTGACTTCTCTTTCTGTTGCTTCATTATTGGTGTATAGAAATGCAACGGATTTCTGTATATTGATTTTGTATCCTGAGACTTTGCTGAATTCATGTGTCAGTTCTAGCAGCTTTTTGGTGGAATCTTTCGGGTTTTCCATATAGAATATCATGTCATCTGTAAAAAGTGAAAGTTTGGCTTCTTCCTTGCCAAATTTGATGCATTTTATTTCATTTTGTTGTCTGATTGCTGATGCTAGGACTTCCAACACTATGTTAAACAATAGTGGTGAGAGTGGACATCCCTGTCGTGTTCCTGATCTCAGGGGAAAGCTCTCAGTTTTTCCTCATTGAGGATGATATCAGCTGTGGGCTTTTCATATATGGCTTTTATGATGTTTAAGTATGTTCCTTCTATCCCGAATTTCTCAAGGGTTTTTATTAAGAAAGGATGTTGTATTTTGTCAAATGCCTTTTCTGCATCGATTGACAGGATCATATGGTTCTTATCCTTTCTTTTATTAATGTGATGTATCACATTGATTGATTCGCAAATATTGAACCAGCCCTGTAGCCCAAGAATGAATCCCACTTGATCATGGTGAATAATTCTTTTCATGTGCTATTGAATTCGATTTGCTATTATCTTCTTGGGAATTTTTGCTTCTATGTTCATCAGGGATATTGGCCTGTAGTTGTACTTTTTTAGTGGGGTCTTTGTCTAGTTTGGGAATCAAGGTATTGCTGGCTTCATAGAATGATTCGGGAAACTTTCTTTCCACTTCTATTTTTTGGAACAGCTTGAGAAGGATAGGTATTAACTATGCTTTAAATATTTGGTAGATTTCCCCTGGGAAGCCATCTGACCCATGACTCTCATTTGTTGGGAGGTTTTTGATAACTGATCCATTTTTTCACTAGTTATGGATCTGTTCGAATTTCCTATTTCTTCCCGTTTGAATTTTGGTAATTTGAGGGTGTCTAGTAATTTATCCGTTTCTTCCAGGCTGTCTAATTGTTGGCATATAATTTTTCATTGTATTCCCTGGTAATCATTTTTATTTCTGTGAAGTTGATTGTGATATTTCCTTTTTTATTCATGATGTTATCTATTTGGGCCCTCTTTCTTTTTGTGAAGTCTGGCTTTATCAATTTTGTTTATTTTTTCAAAAAACCAGCCCTTAGATTCATTGATTTTTTTCTACTGCTTTTTGGATTCTATATTGTTTATTTCTGCACTGATTTTTATTATTTCTCTTTTTCTGCTGGTTTTGGGGTGTCTTTGCTGTTCTGCTGCTAGTTCCTTTTGGTGTGCTGTTAGATATTGTGTTTGGGATTTTTCTTGTGTCTTGAGATAGGCCTGGATTGCAAAGTATTTTCCTCTTAGGACTGCCTTTGCTGAGTCCCAAAGCATTTGGACTGTCGTTTTTTTCATTTTCATTTGCTTCCATATACTTTTTAATTTCTTCTGTAATTGACTGGTTGACCCATTCATTCTTTAGTAGGATGTTCTTTAACATCCATGCATTTGGAGGTTTTCCAAACTGTTTCTTATGGTTGATTTCAAGTTTCATAGCATTGTGATCTGAAAATATGCATGGTATGATCTTAATTCTCTTATATTTATTGAGGGCTGTTTTGTGACCCAGTATGTGATCTATCTTGGAGAATCTTCCATGTGCACTAGTGAAAAATGTGTATTCTGCTTCTTTTGGATGAAAAGTTCTGCATATATCTCTCAAATCCATCTGGTCCAGTCTATCACTCAGGGCCATTGTTTCTTTATTGATTTTCTGCCGGGATGATCTGTCCATTGCTGTTAGTGTAGTATTAAAGTCCCCTGCAATTACTGTATTATTATGAATAAGGTTGCTTATGTGTATGATTAACTGATTTATATATTTGGGTGCTCTAAATTTTGGTGCATAAACATTTATAATTGTTAGCTCTTCTTGATGGAAATACCTCATAATTATGATATAATGTCCTTCTTTGTCTCTTATTACAGCCTTTAGTTTAAAATCTCATTTTTCTGATATAAGTATGGCTACTCCAGCTATTTTTTTTTTTTACTTCCAGTACCATGATGGATGGTTCTCCATCTCACATTCAGTCTGAAGGTGTTCTCAGGTCTCAAATGGGTCTTTTGTAGACAGCATATAAATGAATCTTGTTTCTTAATCCATTCTGATTCCCTGTGTCTTTTGATTATAGCATTTAGTCCATTTACATTCAGTGTTATTATTGAAAGATTTAGTGTCATTGTGTTATCTCTATGTTTCATGCTTGTGGTGATGTCTCTGGATCTTTGTAGTCTTTGCAGCATTCCACTCAGAGTCCCTCTTAGGACCTCTTGTAGGGCTTGTTTAGTGGTCATGAACTCCTTCCGTTTTTGTTTGGGAAAGATTATCTCTCCTTCTATTCTGAATGACAGCCTTGCTGGATAAAGGATTCTTGGCTGCATATTTTTCCTATTCATCCCATTGAATATTTCCTGCCACTCCCTTCTGGCCTGCCAAGGTTCAGTGGACAGGTATGCTACTACACTTATGTGTCTATCCTTGTATGTAAAGGCCCATTTGTCCACAGCTGCTTTCAGAATTCTCTCTTTATCTTTGTATTTTGCTAGTTTCACTACAATATGTCATCGAAAAGACCTATTCCTATTATGTCTGAAGGGAGTTCTCTATGCCTTCTGGATTTGGATGTCCACTTCCTTTCCCAGATTGGGGAAGTTCTCTGCTATTTGTTCAAGTAAAACTTCTTCCCCTTTCTCTTTCTTTTCTTCTTCTGGAATTCCTATGATACAGATATTATTATGTTTCATTGAATCACTTATTTCTCTATTCTGCCCTAGTGTTCTCATATGCTTTTATCTCTGTTTTTCTCAGGTTCATCATTTTCCATAATTTATTTCACTTATTCTCTATTTCACTTATATCTGTTTCACTTATTCTCCGCTCTGCCACTTCCATCCTCGCTGTCACCACATCCAATTTATTTTGCACCTTATTTACAACATTTCTTAATTCGTTATGACTATTTTTTAGTTCCTTGATCTCTGTAGCAGTAGATTCTCTGCTGTCTTTTATGCTTTTTACAAGCCTAGCAATTAATCTTATGACTATTATTCTAAATTCTTGATCAGGTATATTGTTTATATCCGTTTTGATGCTTTAGCTGTCCTTTCTTCCTGGAATTTCTTTTGAGGAGAATTCTTCCATTTCATCATTTTGTCTAGTTTTCTGTCCCTTGTGTGTTTTAAAAAGTTTGTTATGTGTCTTGCACCTGTGAGCACTACTATATTAAAGAGAGGTCACACACTCCAGGGCCTGGCCCTTCAGTAGGTGTGTTTGAAGTGTGTTTCACATTCTCTGTTGTTGTGACTGGTTGCTTTATCTCTCTACTCATAGTGGTGATTTGGACCCTCCACTATGTGTGCTTTGATTTGCTCATTAAAATAACCCTGAAAAAATAGTTTTTAAAAAGAGGGGGGTGGTCATGGTGGAAGAAGCCTTCTCGCATAGAAAGACAGAAATGACAGAGGTGGGGAAAAAGAAAAGAAAAGAAAGTTGAGAAACTATATGGCTTAATCCAGAGAGAGAGGAAATTAAAGAAGGAGATACAGAACACGTGTAAAGAGAATAGATTAAATGTCTGCTTTAACAAACCAACAACCAGAATAACTAGACTAGAAAAGGTAAGAAATAAGAGGAAGAAAAGGAAGTGTGTGTGTGTGTGTGCGTGCGCGTGTGTGTGTATAAAATAAGAATTGACCAAGAATTATGTCAGAAAATGCAAAACCGCTGGGTGCCTTGGAACCAGTGACTGCACTGGTCTGGAAGAGGGGCTATCTGGTTGGTCAGTGTCAGTCTTGCTCTGGTATATACATGGTTACCAGGTGTGGATGGGCGTGGTTTGGTGTAGGCGGGCCCCACTTCCACTGTGGCCCCTTGTCTATTCCCTGAAGCTCTACCTTATTGATGATAGGGAGAAAAATGGTGACACCTCAGTCTCTCCTCCCCGGACTTGGTGTCCCAAACCACTCTGTTCAAGCTGTTTTCATGGTGCTGCGTGGGCATGATTAGGCTGTTTTTTTGTTTTGTTTTGTTTTGTTTTGTTTTGTTTTGTTTTGTTTTCCTGCTCCACAGTCTCCCATGCCTCCCAGGCTCTTGGCTTGGATTCAAACCCCAAAATCTTAAAGGATCCTGCTCTGCACACCCTGCTTCCACGGTAGAGCCACTCCACCTTGCTGACAAAGGACCTCTTGTTCCTTACAATGCTGCACGGGCACAGTTTGCCCCCACTCCACCCACTCCTGCACCTCCCTGGCACTTTGCAAGGATTCAAGCCCCGATGTCTTAAAGGATCCCACTCCACATGCCCCAGTTCTGAGAAAGTGCCGCTCCATCCTGCTGATAAAAGGCCTCTGGCTGGCAAGTGCAGGCAGGGCCCTTTGTCCTTGGAACAGCTATATACCTTCTTCCCACAGCACTCAGGAGAGGGGATTGCTTTCTCCCACTATGGACTGTACCTCCGAGGTAGTTACTGACCTGGGGCTGGCTCCCCTAATCCCCAGGAGTGCAAACAGGGCTGTCAATCCAGAGACTCTCAGAAATTGGAACTTTCCGGGGTACCTGGGTGGCTCAATCAGTTAAGCATCCAACTTTGGCTCAGGTCATCATCTCACGGTTTGTGAGTTGAAGCCCCACATCAGGCTCTTCACTGACAGCTCGGACAACCTGGAGCCCGCTTCAGATTCTGTGTCTCCCTGTCTCTGCCCCTCTGCTGCTCATGCTCTGTCTTTCTCTCCCAAAAATGAAAAAAAAATAAAAATAAAAATAAATAAATTGGAACTTTCTCCATTTTTTCCTATCCCTGGTCCATGGTTTTTCTCTTTTCCAAATACAATCCTACACTTCCACAGCCTCTCTTTTTCTTCCTTTTGTCTCTCCGTGGAAGGGGATGCCTGCCCTCTGTGCTTATGTGGCCTCTTTTATTTCTTTCAGTTTGCAAGCATGCACCTATGACATGCCAAGTTGTCCCTGTGGGCCCCTGGAGATGTTTCTGCCACTCTGCAGCCTGGACTCTTGGAATTCCAAGTCCTCTGGCCTCAACACTGCTGTGTTAGGGACGAGGGAACTTCAGATCCCCCTACTTCTCCGCCATGTTGACTGTTCTCCTACAGCGCCCTTTTTTTTTGTCTCTTGATACAGGTTTTGTTTTAAAGTCTAGTTTGTCTTGGGTGCCTGGTTGGCTCAGTCAGTTGAGTGTCCAACTTTGGCTCAGGTCATGATCTCACAGCTCGTGAGTTCAAGCCCTGCATAGGCTCTGTGCTGACAGCTCAGAGCCTGGAGCCTATTTCTCATTCTGTTTCCCTCTCTCTGCCACTCCCTTGTTCATGCTGTGTGTGTGTCTCTCTCTCAGAATAAATAAACATTAAAAAATCAAAACAAACTTTAAAGTCTAGTTTGTCTGATATAAGTTTTGCTGCTCTGGTTTTCTTTTGACATCCATTTGTGTGATAAATGATGCTCCATCCCTTCACTTTCATTCTGAAGGTGACTTCAGGTCCAAAATCAAACTTTATAGGCAGCATAGATGGATTTTTTAAATCCATTTTTATACTCTATGTCATTAGATTTGAGCATTTAGTCCATTTACATTCAAAGTAATTATTGATAGATATATATGTATTGCCATTTTATTACTTGTTTTGTCATTGTTTCTGGAGATTTTCCCTAATGTTTTCTTGTCTTTTTCACATTTGTTCTCTCCTTTCCACTCAAAAGTTCTCTTTAATATTTCTTGCAGGCCTGTTTTAGTGGTCAGGAAATACTTTATTTTTTGTTCGCCTGAGATAATGTTTTTATCTCACCTTCTGTTCTCAATGATAGACTTGCTGGATAGAGAATTCTTGGCTGCACATTTTTCCTATTTAGCACTTTGAATATATCATGCTACTCCCTTCTGGCTTCCAAGTATCTCTTTGAAAATCTCCAGCTAGCCTTATTTGTTCTCCCTTGTAAGTTATAGACTTCTTCTCTTGCTTTTTTAAAAGATTTATTTTTATCATGATATTTTGCAAATTTAATTACAATATATCCTGGTGTTGTCCTGCTTTTGTTTATTTTGATGGGCGTTCTATGTGCCCCATGGATCCAGATGTCTGTTTCCTTCCCCAGATTAGGGAAGTTTTCTGCTAATATTTTTTCCATTAAAATTCCCTCCCCCTTTTCTCTCTCTTGTTCTGGGTCTCCTATAATATGACTGTTTTTATGTTTGATGGAGTCAGTAAGTTCCCTAAGTCTATTCCTTTTACTCTCATTTGTTCAGCTTCATTACTTTCCATTAGTTTGTCTTCTAAGTCAGTAATTCACTCCTCTGTTTCCTGTAGCCTGCTGTTCATTGCATCAACCCTGTTTCTTATCTACTTTACTGCACTCTATCTTTGATTCTTTTTTAATTCTTTTATCTCTGTGGTGTCTCACTGATGTCTTCCATTCTTTTGTCAAGACCAGTGAGTATTTTTATGATTGTTGCTTTAAATTCTCCATCAAGCATGTTACTTACATCTCTGTCACTTAAATATCTGCCCGTGGACTTATATTGTTCTTTTATTTGGGGTGTATTCCTCTGTGTTGGCATCTTGTCTACAGCTCTGCCTTCTTCTCTGTGTTAGAAAAGCCAGTTATGTCTTTGGCTTCTGAAATTATTGCCTTATGAAGAAGAGGTCATGTAGTGCCCAGGGATTTGCACTTCAGGAAGTGTCTCTGGTTTGTGTTGCATGCACTCTGCTGTTTTGTTTTGGTCGCTCTATTTTTCAGGCCAATAATTTACAGGGACCTCCTTGGCTGCTATAGGCAGTGTTTGGTCCCTAGTTTGAATGTGGTGAGTTTCAACTAGGTGTGCTCTGGTCTGTTTGTGAAATGAGATCTGATACCACCTCTATGGCCCTGCAGAACTGTCTGGTCGGGACTCCTATAATATGAATGTTATCACATTTGATGGAATCATTGAGTTTCCTAAGTCTATTCTCATGTTGCATCATTCTTCTTTTTCTCTTTTGTTCAGCTTCATTACTTTTCATTACTTTATCTTCTAGTTCACTAATTTATTTCTCTGCTTCTTCCAGCCTGTTGTTTATTGGAGCAAGCCTATTTCCAGTCTCCTTTTATTGCACTCTTCATCTCTGACTGATTCTTTTTTTAACTCTTTTATCTCTGTAATAATGGTCTCCCTGGTCTCCCTGATGCCTTCTATTATTTTCTCAAACTCAGTGAGTATTCTTTTGATTGTAGCTTTAAATTTCTTATCAGTCATGTTACTTATATCTGTTTTGCTTAGATCTCTGGCTTTGACCTTATATTGTTCTTTCATTTGTGATAAATTTTCCCACCTTCACATTTTTTGTAAGTCTTTACCTTCTTCCGTGTGTTAGAAAAACTGGTCATGTCTCCTGCTCCTAAAAGTAATGGCTTAAAGTACAGGTTAGTGCCCAGGGCCTGGCCCTTCAGGGAGTGGTTCTGGTGTGTGCTGCTTGTGGTCTGCTGTTGTGGTTGTGGCTGCTCTATCTTTCAGGCCAGTCATGTGTAGAGGCTTTTCTTGCCTGCTGTGGGCAGTGTTTGGTCCCTGGCTTGAATGTGGTGAGTTTTAACTAGGTATGCTCTGGTCTGCTTAAAAATGGGAACTTTCACTACCTCCACCAGAACTGTGGCCTACATAATTCTGGTCAGGAAACATGGTGTGGACAGGGGTTTGTGCTGGTCTCCTGAGGGAGAGGCCCACCACACTGGGACTGAGGCAAGTGTGACTGGGAAAGGCATTCAATCAGAGTACAAGTGTTGGGGCTTGGTGTATAAGTTAGCAGCCAGTGTTGGCTATGTGTTTCTTCCTACAATTGGCTGTGTGCTTATGCTGAAAAGCAGAAGAGGTAAATGACACCAGAAGATTCTTCTTCTCCTTTGTTCCCAGAGAGTGGTTGACGTGAATCCTGCAACTTAGGGATGTGCTCTGAGAATAATCTCCCCACTTTGTGTCCCAGGCATTCTTTAGATTGCTGTTTCTATACTGTTTGTGGGTTATCTGCCTTCTCTCCAGGAGCAGAGAAGTGCCCTTGGGGCTGTATCCCAGCCAAGCCCACTGACCTTTACAACTCCATATTTAAGCCCAACTGCTTGTAAGAACTCATGAAATTCAGTCCCTCTCATCTTCCAAGCCATGGCTTCAGGGAAACATTCTCCTTGTGAATTTTCCTGTGTGCACCTCTGTTGTCCTTCTCCATGACCATAACTCCCTCCCCTCCATAGCACCTGTTATCTGTTTCTCCCCTAACACACATCTCCAGCTTTCCTACCTTCTTCAATGTGGCCTCTTCTCTCCCTTTTGTTGTCAGTCTTTAGGTTGATTCCTTGAGTATTTAGGATAATTTGATAGTTATCTATTTGTGTTTGTGGGCCGAGGTGATCCTAGAGCCCACCTGTTCTGTCACTATCTTCTCCAACTCTCCCAATGGTCAATTGGTTTTTAATAAAGGTGCCAAGATATTTCAATAGAGAAAGAAAAGCCTAATCAACAAATTGTTATGAAACAATGGTAAAAAGCAGAATTCAGAACCACAAATATTATCAGAGATAAAGAATAATGTTATAAAATCATAAAGAAACTAATTCTTCAAAAATATAACATCTTTAAATTTGTATGCAAAATACAACAGAGTTTCAAAAAATATGAAACAAAAAGTTATGGAATTTAAAATAAAAATGATAAACCAACGATAATAGTTGAAGAATTTAACACTTACTTCTCAATAACTGGTTGAACACGTAGGATATAGAAGACCTGAACAACATTACTAATCAACTAGATCTAATTCAAAATCATAGAAAACAATAGACCAATAACAGGAAAAAAACATTTTCTTATCAAATTCCCACAGAAAGTTTATTTTAAAAACAAAACACATTCAGGCCCATAAGACAAATCTCATTAAATTAAAAAAATAAAAATATAAATTGTAGAAAATATTCACTTGAACCACAATAAAACTTAGAAACCAACAACAGAAAGATATCTAGCATAACAAAATATATGAAAACTAAATCACACTTTACAATAAGCATCTGTCAAAAAAAGTTTCAAGGGAAATTGAAAAATAATTTGAACTAAATGAAAGTACAACATATCAATATCTGTGAGATGGACTTCTGGTTTAAGTCAATATGGAATAGTTCTTTTCTTTCCAGATTTTTCCTCTTACAACTAAAGATCCCTAGGCATAATACAAAAAAGAAGCATAGAAAGATTCTGCAAAATCAAAAGAAGACAAACTGCCTAAGCACCTCCAGACTTAAACATTCCTGTGAGTTCTCTGGGTTTTCTTATTAGCTCCCATATATCCCAAACATGGCACCGCAGAATCCTGCAGCCCACCAACACAGACAAAAAACAAACAAAAAAAACACAAGAAAAAGAAAAAGAGAGATAAACTCAGAGAAAAGCCTATTATCTCTAGACAAAGAACAGAAACAAGGATGACCTTACAACAGATAACTTGTTTTAGCAATGACTATTCCACTCCAACCAAACCCCACTCTCCCTGCTCCCCCACAAAGGCTTGCCATAATGTAAACAGAGCTAAGCAGGGAGCTTAGTTTTTACCTTATTCCATCCCATTCATGGGAGCAGACAGCATTGCTCCAATTCCAACTGGTGGTGTCAACAGGACCAAACTGTGAACTAATCTTTCATTCCCTTCTTAGCAGAATACAGCTCTGCAATTTCCCTGTCAGAGTAATGAAGGGAAAGCTGATCTTCCATTCCTACTTGGTGGAACTAAGTGGTGGTTGTGTTCCAAGTCACCCAAACAAGGTAGTGTCAGTAGGATTCAGCAATAAACTTAGCTTCTACCCCCAGCTAACATCAATAAAATGGAACAGGCAGTGCATGACAAGGCTACTTAGCACTGCACTTTCTCCTAATTCAGATGTCAGCAGACAACACTGGTAGGCTGATTTTGGACCATTGTGTTCTCATTTGTCTCCGTATAATTTTTTTGTTAAAAAAAAATTTGTCATATCCATCAACTTTTCCAAACACAACAGTATGAAACTAGAAATAGATTACAAGAAAAAAATCTGGAAAAAACATGAACACATCGTTCATTTAGAACATGCTATTAAACAACAAATGGGTAAACCAAGAATTCAAAGAGGTAATCAAAAATTGCATGGAGATAAAATGAAAATGAAAACATGTCCAAAATGTTTGGGACACACCAAAAGCAGGTCTATATGGAAAGCTTATAGCTTATGAGCCTACCTCCATACACGAGAAAAATCTTAAATAAACAACCTATCCTTACACATAAAAAAGCTAGAAAAGGAAGAATAAAGCCCAAATATAGTAGAATAAAGGAAATAATAAAGATTAGAAAATAAATAAATAAAATAAAGGGGAAAAACAATAGAAAAGATCAATGAAACCAAAAGGTGGTTCTTTGTAAAGATAAATAAAATTGATAAACCTTTAGTCAGGCTCATTGAAAAAGAGAGATAAAAACTCACGTAGAAAAAAACAATAAAGAAGGAGAAAAATAATAACCGACACCACAGAAATATAAAACTTATAAGAGAATATTATGAAAATTATATGCCAACAAATTAGACAACCTAGAAGAAATGCATAAATTCCTGCAAACAAACAATCTTTCAAAACTGAATCAGGAAGAAATATAAAATTTGAACAGACCAATTAGTAGTAATAATATTGAATCAGTAAACAAAAAAACTCTCAACAAACAAACAACTCCAGAATCATTTGGCTTCAGGAGAATTCTACCAAATATTTAAACAAGAGTCAAACCAATACAGAAAAAAAAATAAAAAAAGGAAGAAGAAGAAGAGGAAAGAAAAATTCCAAATTTATTCCATAATGTCAGCATTACCCTGATACCAAAACCAGATAAATACATTGCGAAACAAAACTACAGCCCAGTATCCTTCATGGAAATACATGGTAAGGGCCTTAACAAAATATTAGCAAAACAAATCCAATAATACATTCAAAAAATATTCACCACTTATAATCAGGGAAATGCAAACCTAAACAACAACAATGTATCACCTCACAATTGTCACAATAGATAAAATCAAAAACATAAGAAACAATAAGTGTTGGCAAGGATATGGAGAAAAAGGAACCTTCATGCACTGTTGGTGGGAATGCAAACTGGGTGCAGTCACTGTGGAAGACAGTATGGAGTTCCCTTAAAATGTTAAAAATAGAATTACCTTACAATACAGTAATCACACTAATGGGTATTTACCCCCAAAACACAAAAATACTAATTCAGTGGGATACATGCACGCCTATGTTTATTACAGCATTATTTACAAAAGTCAATTATAGAAGCCGCCCAAGTGCCCATGGATAAATAAAATATTATATGTACATATATATATACATATATAATCTATTATATATACATATATTATGTACATATATTATATATGTATATATACATATATGTACAAATTATATATGTATATATTATATGTACATATAATCTTTTATCTATATACATATTATATATGTATATATATGTATATATACATATTATACATATAATATACATTATATACGTATATATACATATTATATATGTATATATATATAATATGTATATAGTATATATGTATAATATGTATATATAATACCATATGTATTATATGTATATAAGGAAAACTATACATATAAACATTACGTATATAATATATATTACATATATATGTATTATATATATATACAACTGATAGTTACCAGAGGGGAGGTGGGTTTGGGGACAGGTGAAGTAGGTTATGGGGATTAATTTATCACACTAACCACTGAGTAATGTATAAAATTGTTGAATCATATATTGTGCATCTCAAACTAACATAACACTGTATTCAACTCTTCTAGAAATAAAATTAAAACCTTAATGAAAAATATTCACTACAGTCAAGTGAGATTTATTCCAGAGATGTAAGGGAGGTTCACTATTTGCAAATCAATCAATGTGACACATCACATTAGCAAGAGAAAAGGTAAAAACCATATAATCATCTCAATAGATACAGAAAAAGCATTTGACAAAATACAATATTCACTCATGATAAAAATTCTCAACAGAGGCTTTAGAATGAACATATCTCAACATAATAAAGGCCATATATGAAAACTCACAGTGAACATCATACTCAACAATAAAAAAAAAAACTGAAGGTATTTCCTCTAACATCATGGACAAGACAAGGATGTCCATTCTCAACACTTTTATTCAACATAGTGCTGGAAGTACTAACCACAGCAATCAGAGTAGAAAAATTTTAAAAGGCAACCAAAGAAAGAAGTAAAGCTGTCACTATTTGCAGATGACATGATACTATATATAGAAAAACCTTAAAAACTCCACCAAAAAACCCCAACTATTAGAACTTATAAGTGAATTCAGTAAAGTTGCAGGATATAAAATTAATATACACAAATTTGTTGTATTTCTATACACCATTAATGTGGTAGCAGATTGTTCATAAAACAATCTCATTTAAAATTACACAAAAAAGGATAAAATACTTAGAAACAAGTTTAACCACAGACTAGAAAGACCTATTCTCTGAAAACTATAAAACACTGATGAAAGAAATTGAAGACAACAGAAACAAATAGAAAGATATACAATGCTAATTAATTGAAATAATTAATATGGTTAAAATATCCATACTACCCAAAGCAAGATACAGATTCAATTCCATCCTTATCAAAATACCTATAGTATTTTTCATAGAACTAGAACAAATGATCGTAAAATTTGTATGGAATCACAAAAGTCTTTGAATACCCAAAACAATCTTGAGAAAGAACAAAGCTGGAAATATTACAATACCAAATTTCAAGATATACTACAAAGTTTTAGCAATCAAAAAAGTATGGTACTTGCAGAAAAATAGGCACATAGATCAATGGAGCAGAATACAGAGCCTAGAATTAAACCCATATCTATATGGCCAATTAATCTACAACAGATGAGACAATAATTACAATGGGGAAAGATAGTCTTTCAATAAATGTTGGCAAAACTGGAAAGCTATATGCAAAAGAAAAACTGGGCCACTTTCTTACAGCATGCACAAAAATAAACTCAAACTAGTGTAAAGACATAAATGTGAGACCTGAAACCATAAAATTCC
Source organism: Acinonyx jubatus (assembly GCF_027475565.1). Taxonomy (NCBI): domain Eukaryota; kingdom Metazoa; phylum Chordata; class Mammalia; order Carnivora; family Felidae; genus Acinonyx; species Acinonyx jubatus. The sequence goes on along the minus strand of NC_069389.1, from coordinate 46,589,462 downwards.
TAAAAGTAACTAAGCAGTAACTTTTTGGACATCCCCCTTAGCAGCATATTTATGGATATGGTTCATCAGGCAAAGGAAATTAAAGTAAAAATAAACTATTGGTACTACACCAAAGTAAAAAGCTTCTGCACAGCAAAGGAAAACCATCAACAAAACAAAAAGGCAACCTACTCAATGGGAAGATATATTTGCAAATAATATATCCAATAAGGGGTTAATATCCAAAATATGCAAAGAACTTATATAATGATACAAAAAATGCAAATAATCCAATGAAAAAAAAAAGGCAGAGGACCTGAGTATACATTTTTCTGAGGAAGGCATACAGATGGTCAACAAACAAGTGAAATGTGCTCAATATCACTAATCCTCAGGGAAATGCAAATCAGAGCCACAATGAGATACCACCTCACACCAGTGAGAATGGCTAGTATCAAAAGACAAAAAAATAACAAGTGTTGGTAGTTCCTGTCCAAGATGGTGATGTAGGAAGTTCCTGAATTCACTTCGTCCATGGAACACACCGAATTATACTTATTTATGGGGCAATTACTCCTGAAGAACTGAGGGCTGACTGAATAACTTTTTCACAACAAAAGACAGAACAGCAAGAGAGAGGGAGACACAATTATGGGAACCACAAACCCTGATGCTGCAAACTGGGAAAGTGATAGTACATAGCGACCAGGAGCAGATTCATTTGTCCTTGGGTACAGAAAGTAAGCCACAGCTTAAAAGACAAGTATTTTATAAAAATCCAGCCCTAGAACTCTGCCAAATGGCTGAGAAGCTGCTGGAACTCTCTCTGAATCAGAGGGACTGGCGAGTGACACAATTTAGACTTCCCCACCACCCTCAAACTACAGACCAGAGCAGGGTCTGGACACCATAGCTGTTTTTATATTTCAGTGATGCCCAGATACTTAGCCCACACTGGAACTGGACATACTGGCACAGAAGAACAGCTGTAAATTAAGAGCAACTAGCATATAAAAGAGCCAGCCCTAAAACTCCATCAGAGGATGAGGAAACTGCTAGCACTCTCTTCTGGTAGGATGAGTTTGAGGACACAGTTTATGCTCCCCCTTTATCTTAATAATGTAAACAGGAACAGAGCCTGGGCACTCCAACTAGCCTGCCAACTCAGTGCCTAGGCCCCTGGCCCACACTAGACCCAGCCATTCCACTGAAGTGGCCACAGGACAGTGCACACTGGGACACCCCTGGTCATTTCTCACTACAGCTCCAGCCTTTGCACCAAAGGACACAGGAATAAAGCACCCTGGAACACTTCAGGTCCACATCACTTTGGCTTCAGATAGCTTGCTAAGGCACTTTCAATGCAGGGCACTTTGAGACCTTCTGTGTGACATATGCTTCAGATATAGCTGAGCCATCAGGTTGCCCCTATGTAGGGTACCCTAGAAACTCCTGGTTGTGAAAAACTTTCCCTAACCTATGGAAGTATATGGACATCCAGGTTCAAGAAGCACAGAGTTGCAAACAAGATGAGCCCAAGGAAGTTTATACCACAAAACATAAAACTTAAAATGTTAAAGTTTAATGATAAAGAAAATTTTGAAAGCAGCAATAGAGAAGCAAAAAGTTGCATACAAAAGAAATCCTATATCAGCTAATTTCTCAGCAGAAACTTTGCAAGCCAGAAGGGATTGGCATGATGTCTTCAAAATACTGCAAGGAGAAAGCCTATAACCAAGAATACCCAGCATGGTTAACATTCAGATTTGGAAAAAAGATAAAAAAGATTTTCAAACAAGCAAAAGTTAAAAGAGGATATCACCACTAAAATAGTCTCACAAGAAATATTAAAAGGACATCTTTTTTTTTTTAAGTAAGCTCAACACCCAACATGGGGCTTGAACTCATGACTCCGAGATCAAGAGTGGCATGCCTTACTGACTAAGCCAGCCAGGCACCTCTAAAGGGGCTTCTTAAAGTGGAAAAGAAAAGGCTATAATTAGACATAAGAAAATTATGAATAAAAGGATAGAAATACGACAGCATATACATAAAACATTGAAGAGAAAGTTAAAAAAAAGTATCTTTAGAATGTGTTTGAACTCAAAAGACCATCAACTTAAGATACACTGTTATACATTTGAGATATTATACATAAACTTTGTGGTAACCACAAACCCAAAGCCTATAAAACACCTAAAAAAAGAGAATGAAAGTCAAACATAGCACTACAAAGAAGCATCAATCAAAAACAAAGACAATAAGAGAAGAAGAAAGGAACAGAGAAAAACTGCAAAACAACCAGAAAACAATTAACAAAATGGCAATAAGTACATATCTATAAATAATTACTCTAAATGTAAATGACTTATATGCCCCCCCCAAAAAAACATAGGAGAACAGAATAGATGAAAAAAGCAAGATCCATGTATATACTCCCTACAAGAGAAGCAACACAGACCTAAAGACACACACAAACTGAAAATGAATGCATGGAAAAACGTTTGCCAAGCAAATAAAAGCAGGGAAAAAAAAATCAAGGTAGCACTACATATATCAGAAAAAAAATAGATTAAAAACAAAGACTATAATAAAAAACTAAGAAGGACATTACATAATGATAAAGGGATTGATCAAATAAGAGATATCAGCTCAATAACAATTGCAAATGCCTAAGCACCCAACACTGGAGCACACAAATACTTAATTATCAGCAGAATAAAAGTAGAAATTTATGGTAATACAATAATAGTAATGGACTTAAACACCCCACCTACATCTATGAGTAGATCATCCAGGCAGAAAATCAATAAGGAAAGAGTGCCTTTGAATGACACATTAGACCAGATGGAAATAATAGATATATACAGAACATTCCATTGAAAAATAACAGAATAAACATTGTTTTCGAGTGAACATGTAACATTCTCCAGAATATATCCCATGTTAGGCCACAAAACAACTCTTTTTTTTAATATTAAATTATTTTATTATCATTGTTACTTAAATATGTATAAAGAGAAAACAAAGTTTAAGTTCCTTATGCTTATAGTTTTAATGGAATTATAAAGCCAAAATAAATGATAAATTTAATTACAATAAAAGTACATAACTAATAAAGGTTACATCACCATTGCTATGAAGGCAAAACAACTCTTAATAAATTTAAGAAAATTGAAATCTAACCTGCATCTATCCAACTACGTTATGAAAATATAAATCAATGACAAAAAATAAAACTGGAAAAAAACCCACAAACATATGAAGGCTAAACCACATGCTACTAAACAAAAAATGGATCAATAAAAAAATCAAAGAAGAAATAAAAAAATACAAGAAGAAAAAAGAAAACAGTAACAAAACAATCCAAAATTTTTTAGATGCAGCAAAAACAGTTCTAAGGTGGAAATATATAGCAATGCAGACCTCATCAAGAAACAAGAAATGTTTACAATTGCTGGGAATATAGTAAAGTAAAAGGAACCTAAGTTCACCTCGTCCCATGGTCCAATGGATACAACTAGATAACACTCACATCAGTGTAAATTACCCAGAAAATGAGCTGAGGATTTTCAGAACAAATGACACAACTAAATGTAGAAAAGAGGCCACATCAAAGAGGGTAGAAAGGGTGGAGACAAGGTTGGGAATTAAGTGGACCTGCAGCGATGTGCGAAGGAGGGAAAGACCCAAGGGCATGGAAAGAGGAGAGAAAAAGACCCTCACACTGAGGAACCTGAATGGGGAAGAGGAATCTCCCATAGAATTTTTCTGAATTTGAGTTCTTACAAACAGCGGTACTTAAAACCAAGGATGTTAGAAGTCAAGGGTCTTAGAGCTAAGAGAGCAAGAAAAAACTGAGCCCATGCCCTTAATTGAGAGACTACAGTAAACAATCCATGGAGATATAGCATGGAAGCAGCAGTTTGAAGAACACCTGAGACATATGGGAAGGAGAGTTATTTACTAATCTGAGAGCATGTCCTGGTAGGACAGAGATCATCCAGAAGAAGAAGATCTGGCAGGCAACATTTCCCTCCCCAACATCTCAGCATATAAACACAGTGATCTGTGGGAAACAGCATCATGCTACCTAAATTGCTAACACCATCCCTCCTCCTTCCTGCTTTGGTGGATCAACCCCCTCCAGCCAGGCCAGCCTCAGTCCTGGCACTGCAGGGTCCTCCAACAGAGGACTTGTGGCACATAAACCTTACTAACACCGCCACACTGCCTCATCATCCCCTCCTTCATGCATATTGCAGATCCAACACCTCCAATATGCTCTTGGCCAGAGCTCATCCAGAGCAGTATCACATGCCTACTAGGGTACAAGGACTTAAAGGGCCCAGCATCCCTCCTGACCTAAAGAGAGAAAACGATAAGCCCACACACCAGTCAAACTGCTGCCCCAGCAATGGGCTGGGGACAGACAACTGATATGACTGAAAACCCCACCCACCAATAAAAGCTTCTCAGAGGACAAAACAGGAGAAAGTGCCCTACAGTTTGGTGCTACTGCATCTCTGGCAAACACCTGGTCTGACAACTCAAGGACAAGGTAGCTCCACACTGGCCCACTAACGCTTTGACTAAACACTGCCAAAAACAGTAAAATTGAGCCACTACAAATGACTAGACTGAAGCAAAAACCAGCTCAGCCACAACAGCAGGGTGAACACAACACACATAAGGAACAACCCTGAAGTTCCAAGCAAGGTGAACATGGCACAATGCACTGCAGGGCACTAAAGGACTTCTTTTCCACAAGGCCATTACTTTCAAGTTCCAGAAATGTAGCTGTATTTCCTAACACACACACACACACACACACACACACACACACACGTAGACACAAAGAGTTAGACAAAATGAGGAGATAAAAGAACATGTCCCAAATGAAAGAACAGGACAAAATCACAGCAAGAGAACTAAGCAAAATAGGGACAAGTAATATCCCTAATGGAGAATTTAAAGTAATTATCATAAACATACTCACTGGACTTTAGAAAAGAGTGAGGGCATCTGGGTGGCTCAGTCGGTTAAGCATCCAACTCTTGATCTCAGCTCAGGTCATGATCTCATGGTTCGTGAGTTTGAGCCCCACATCTATTAGTGCAGAGCCTACTTAGAATTCTGTCTCTCCTTCTCTCTGCACCTCCCCCGCTTGTACCTCTCTCTTCCTCTCAAAATAAAAATAAGGGGAAAAAAGGAAAAGAGAAGAGTTAAAGGCATCAGAGAGACCCTTAAAATTAGATTTTAAAAATCGGGGTAGGAGAAGATGGTGGTAGAGTAAGAGAACCCAAGTTTCCCCTTTTCCCATGAACACAGCTAGATGATTATCAAATCATCTTATATACCACAGAAATAGACCTGAAGAGCAAACTCCACAACTAAAGGGAAAGAAGAGGCCACATCAAAGAAGTTAGAAAGTATGGACACATCATTTATGGGACAAATAGATCATGGGTGCTGTGGAGGGGAGGAAACCATGGTTGTACAGAAGGATGAGAGAGAAAGAAAGAATCACAGAGGAGAACACACAAGAAAAGTGTTTCCCAAAGTTATTGACTTGGAAAATGACAGAGGTTGAATATCAAGAGTTCTTGCAACCAGCAGGGCATAAGCATGAAGTTTTAAAGGTCAGTGAGCTTGACTGGGCTAGAGCCCAGAATGCACTTTGGTTCTCTTAAAGAGAAGGCAGGCAAACAACCTGAGGGCACAGAGCATGGAAATAGCCATCTGAAGAGCACATGGGGCACACAACAGGGGAGATTATTTGCTCTTCTCAGAGCATGTCCCCGAGAGGCAGCTTTTATGGAGATATCCCGCTGGGAACAAAAGGAGCTGGCTGTTGCCATTCCCCTCTCCTGACCTTCAGCACAAACACAGAGTCATCAGCAGGAAGGAACACAGTGCCAACACTGGCTGCCTAACTTGCATACACCAATGCCCATCCACCTGTGCAGTGGTGGGGCTTTTCTTCTCAATCAAGCTTGCCTCAATCTCAACACAAAAGACCCCACATATGACCAGCACAAACACATGCCCACGCCATGCCTCCCAATCAGAGAGTTCTACAGAACCTAAGTTCTGGTGGAGGGAGTGTCAGTTTCATTTCACAAGTAGACCAGAGCTCACCTAGTTAAACTCTCCATTTTCAGGTAAAGGACCAAACATTTCCCAGAGCAGCCAAAGAGAGCTTCTGTAGATAACTAGCCCGAAACATAGAGAAGACAAAACACAACAGCAGAACACACACAGTTCACACCAGAGACACTTCCTGAAGCAAAATACCCTGGGCACTACATGACTTTTTCTTCATAAAGGAGCAGGAGACATAACTGGTTTTTCTAACACATAGATGAATGTAGACACAGATAAAATGCCAAGACAGAAGAATATACACCAAATAATAAAAAAAAAAGATAAAGCCACTGCCAGAGATCTAAGTGAAACAGATATAAATAACATGCCTGATGAAGAATTTAAACCCAGAGGAGAAATATTTATATCAGACAAACTAAAATTTAAAACAAAGTCTGTAGGAAAAGATAAAGAAAGGCACTATATGATTGTTTTTTTTTAATTTTTTTTCAACATTTATTTATTTTTGAGACAGAGAGAGACAGAGCATGAACGGGGGAGGGGCAGAGAGAGAGGGAGACACAGAATCCGAAACAGGCTCCAGGCTCTGAGCCATCAGCCCAGAGCCTGACGCGGGGCTCGAACTCACGGACCGCGAGATCGTGACCTGGCTGAAGTCGGATGCTTAACCGACTGTGCCACCCAGGCGCCCCAAGGCACTATATGATTGTAAAGGGGAAAATCTAACAAAAAGATATAACAACTATAAATATTTACAGACATAATATGGTAGCACCCAAATATATAAATAAATTAATAACAAATATAAAGGAACTAATTGATAATAATACATTAATAGTAGGGGACTTTAACACTCCATTTATATGAATGGACAGATCATCTAAACAGAAATCAACAAGGAAACAATGGCTTTCAATGACACACTGGGCCAGATGGACTTAACAATTATTCAAAACATTCCATCCTAAAATAACAGAATAAATATCCTTTTCAGAGTGCATGGAACATTCTTCAGAATAGATCACATATTAGATCACAAAAAAGGTCTTAACAAATACAAAAAGATTGACATCATACCATGCATGTTTTCTGACCACAATGCTGTGAAACTAGAAGTCAACCACAAGAAAAAAATCTGGACAGTTCACAAATACTTGGAGATTAAACAACATGCTACTAAACAATGAATTGGTCAACTAGGAAATCAAAGAAATAAAAGAATAAATGCAAATGAGAAGAAAACAGTACAAAACCAATCAGATGAGGCACAGTGGTCCTAAAAGGGAAGTATATGGCAATACAGGCCTACCTCAAGAAGCAAGAACAGCCAGAAAAAAAAAAAAAACAACAACAACACCTAATCTTACACCTAAAGGAACTAGAAAACAAGCAACAAATAAAATCTAGAGCCAGCAGAAGGAAGTAAATAATAAAGATTAGAGAATAAATGATATAAAAACTAAGAAAACAACAGAACAGATCAACAAAATCAGGAGCAGTTTCTTTAAAAAAACTAATACAATTGATAAACCTCAAGCCAGACTTTTCAAAAAGAAAAGAGAAAGGATCTAAAGAAATAAAATCACAAATGAAAGAGGAGAAATAACAACCAAAACCACAGAAATACAAACATCATATGAGAATATTATGAAACACTGTATGCCAACAAATTGGACAACTGCAAGAAATTGATAAATTCCTAGAAACATATAAATTACCAAAAATGAAACAGGAAGAAATAGAAAACTTGGACAGACTGATAACTAACAAAAAAATTGATTCAGTAATCAAAAATCAACCAACAAACAAAAGTCCAGGATCAGATGGCTTGACAGATGAATTTTAGCAAATATTTAAAGAAGAGTTGAAAAACAGAAAAAGACTCCACTAAAAAACAGAACTACAGGCCTATATCTCAGATGAACACAAATACAAAAATTCTTTTAAAAACACTGGCAAATCTAATCCAACAATACATTTAAAAAAATCATTCACCACAATCAAGTGGGATTTATTCCTGGGCTTCAGGGCTCATTCAATGTTCACAAATCAATCAGTGTGATACACCACATCAATAAAAGAAAGGATAAGAACCATATTATGCAGAAAAAACATTTGACAAAGCACAACCACCATTCATGATAAAAACCCTCAACAAAGTACGTTTAGAGGAAACATACCTCAACAAAATAAAGGCCATATATGAAAAGCCCACAGCTAATGTTATCCTCAGTAGGGAAAAACTGAGAGCTATTCCTCAACAGTCAGGAAGAAGACAAGGATGTCTACTCTCACCACTGCTATTTAACATAGTACTGGAAATCCTGGTCACAGGAATCATACAACAAAATAAATAAAACACATCCTAATCAGCAAGGAAGAAGTCAAACCTTCACTATTTGCAGATGACATGATACTCTATATAGAAAACCAGAAAGACTCCACCAAAAAACCCTGCTAGAACTGATAAACAGGATACAAAATAAATGTACAGAAATCTATCACATTCCTATACACCAATAATGAAGTAACAAGTCCATTAAAATTGCTCTAAAAATAATAAGACATGTAGGAATAAACCTAGCCAAAGAGGTGAAACACCTGTACTCTGAAAACTATAAAACACTGATGAAAGACATTGAAGATGACACAAAGAAATGGAAAGACATCCTGTGCTCATAGACTGGAAGAACAAATATTGTTAAAATGTGTATACTACCAAAGCAATCTACACATTTAATGCAATCCCTATCAAAATACCAACAGCATTTTTCACAGAGCTAGAACAAACAATCCTGAAATTTGTATGGAACCAAAAAAGACCCCAAATAGGCAAACAATCTTAAGTAAAGCAAAGCTGGAAGCATAATCATTCTGCACTTCAATTTATATTACATAGCTGTAGTGACCAAGATAATATGGTACTGGCATAAAAATAGACACATAGATCAATAGAACAGAATAGAAAACTTAGAAATGAAATCACAACTATATGGCCAGTTAATTTTTGGCAAATCAGGAAAGACTATCCAATAGGAAAAAGACAGTGTCTTCAACCAATGGTGTTGATAAAGCTGGACAGCAACATACAGAAGAATGAAACTGGACCACTTTATTACACCATACATAAAAATAAGGTCAAAATGTATTAAACACATAAATGTGGGACCTTACACCATAAAAATTCTAGAGGAGAACACAGGAAGACCTCTTTGACACCAGGCATAGCAACTTCCTTCTATATATGTCTCCTGAGGCAAGGGAAACAAAAACAAAAGTAAACTATGGGACTTAATCAAAATAAAAAGCTTCTGAACAGCAAATGAAGCAACCAACAAAACTAAAAGGCAACCTATGGAATGGGAGAAGATATTTGCAAGTGACATATCAGATAAAGGGTTAGTATCCAAAATATATTTAAAAACTTATAAAACTCTTCACCCCAAAACTGAATAATACAATTTAAAAATGGAGGAGAACACATGAATAGACATTTTTCCAAAGAAGATATGCAGATAGCAAACAGGTACATGAAAAGATGCTCAACATTACCGATCATGAGGGAAATGCAAATCAAAACCACAATGAGATATCAGCTCACACCTGTCAGAATGGCTAAAATCAACAACACAAGAAAGAACAAGTGTTGGCAAGGATGTGGAGAAAGAGGAAACTCCTTGCACTGTTGATGGGAATGCAAATTGGTGCAGCCATTCTGGAAAACAGTATGGAGCTTCCTCAAAAATGCAAAAATGGAATTACCCTATGATCCAGCAATTGCACTACTAGATATTTACCAGAAGGATACAAAAATACAAATTCAAAGGTATGCATGCACCCTAGTATTATCTACAGCATTATCTACAATAACCAAACATTGAAACAATCCAAGTGTCCATCTACTAATAAATTGATAATGAAGATACAGTATATATATACAACAAAATATTACTCAGCCATAAAAAATGAAATCTTACCATTTGCAATGACATTGAGAGAGCTATAGAGTATTATGCTAAGTGAAATAGCCAGAGAAAGGCAAATACTACATTATTTCACTCGTACATGGAATTTAAGAAACAAAACAAGTGAGCAAAGAGAAAAAAGTGAGACAGAGACAAAGCAAGAAATAGACTCAACTATAGAGAACAAACTGGTGGTTATCAAAGGGGACATGGGTTGGAGGATGGATTAAATAAGTGATGAGGATTAAGGAGTGCACTTGTGTTGAACACCAGGCATTATATGGAAGTGTTGAATCACTACATTGTACACCTGAAACTAATATTACCCTGTATGTTAACTAACTGAAATGAGGTAAAAACTTAAAAAAAATAAAAATAAAAAAGGTAAGGATGATAAGAAAATAGGTATGCACCTGTCCATTTATGAAAAATAAATGCAGGAAAGATTGATCAGAAAATACTGAGATTTGTTATCTAATGGGTGGGTGTAGGGTAGAAATGATGGTATATTGAAGATTGGGGACGGGGTAAAGAGATTAGGGGAAAATGACACATCTCTCAATGTACTTCTTTGTATTTTTCTGACTTTTGGTACTATGCTACTATTTCACAGAGTCAAAAGATAAAATAAAATTATATAAGGACAAGGAAAAATCCTAAATTTGAAAATGTATATAGAAACAAATGAACTTGTTTTTCAAATAACATTATGCATATCTTATTTTGACTCCCATGATAAAGATAAAAGAAACCATTAACAAATCATGAAAACTTAATTCCATTGTTTTCCATAATTGTATGAGTTAGAAATTCTAAAACTCTTTTTAATAGATTGTAACATTGAGAAAATAAATATACTATTGTTTATAATAAGGGCCAAGTATCTTACTGTGAGGGTAACAAATAAAAAGAAACTACAACGAACCCTCAGGTGTTGGATTGGAATTGAGGATATTGTTATTAAATCATGTTTTTTTAACATTTATTTATTTTTGAGAGACAGAGAGAGATAGAGCACAAGTAGGGGAGGAGCAGAGAGAGAAGGAAACACAGAATCTAAAGCAGGCTCCAGGCTCCGAGCTGCCAGCACAGAGCCCAACGCGGGGCTCGAACTCACGGACCACGAGATCGTGACCTGAGCCAAAGTTGGCCACTCAACCAACTGAGCCAGCCAGGTGCTCCATTAAATCATGGTTTTAATGGTTTTAATAACAAGATTATAATAGGTAGGTAGGTAGGTAGGTAGGTAGGTAGATGATATATAATACAAGCATGCATGCATTCAGGAACCAATAAGGGTATATGAGATGTGAGGAGGATGTAAGTATATGTGAATGTTGGTATATATTTACTATTTTCTATCTGTTAAGAGAGCATAAGAGCACTTAAACTCCCAAAAGCTGTGAGCATCCCCAATGGTCTGGCCTTATTTTTTATATCAGCCTCCTCTAAAAGTCACCATTGCTCCCTAAAGAAATGGCTGATATCATGGCTGAGATTATGAAATATAAGATGAAGATAGAACAACTTCCTGTACAAAAATTAAGGAGAGGCTCAAATAATGATGGGGACATGTCAAGAGAACACTAGTATTAGCCTGAAAGGATCCCATAATAGCCAAATCTGTGTAATTTGAGCATCAACATAATAATTACAATGGTTTAAAACACATTGACTAAAATACAAATTTATGAATCCACACTGTTTAAAAATATATAAATGAATAAGCACAATAAGTCAGTCAGAAAAAGACAAATATCATATGATTTCAGTCATAAGTGGAATTTAAGAAACAAAATGGATGAACATGGGGAAGGGGAGGAAAAATGAGATAAAAACAGAGAGGGAGGCAAACCATAAGAGACTCTTAAATACAGAAAACAAACTGAGGGTTGATGGGGGTGGGGAAAATGGGTGATGGGCATTAAGGAGGGCACTTGTTGAGACGAGCACTGGGTGTTTTTTGTAAATGATGAATCACTGACTTCTAATCCTGAAACCAATACTGCACTGTATGTTAACAAACTTGAATTTAAATAAATTAATTAAAAAATAAAATAAATGGAGGATAAAGTAAAGCTCTTCCTTATAGTAAAATGTGAACTAATAAATGTATAAAAATGATGAAATTAGAAAATCACTATTTGACAACTATCATAGTGCTAGGTGTATCAGGCATGAATCACTAATGAATGGTAGAATTAGTAGATGAAAGGGTTTTATTTTGTTGTTTTTTACCGTGTGGAGAATGATGTCCTCCCTTCTTTTTAATTTTTTTTTATGATATACATCCAAATTAGTGAGCATATAGTGCAACAATGGTTTCAGGAATAGATTCCTTAGTGTCCCTTAGCCATTTAGTACATCCCCCCTCCCACAACCCTTCCAGTAACCCTCAGTTTGTTATCCATATTTTTTTTGTGTGTTGACTTTGTGTTGACTGTGCTTTGCTTTGTTTTGTTTTCAGTATATGAAGGTTATTGTCAAATTGGTTTCCATACAACACCCAGTGCTCATCCCAAAAGGTGCCCTCCTCGATAACCATCACCCACCCTCCCCTCCCTCCCACCCCCCATCAATCCTCAGTTTGTTCTCAGTTTTGAAGAGTCTCTTATGCTTTGGAACCCTTCCACTCTAACCTCTTTTTTTTTCCTTCCCCTCCCCCATGGGTTTCTGTTAAATTTCTCAGGATCCACATAACAGTGAAAACATATGGTATCTGTCTTTCTCTGTATGGCTTATTTCACTTAGCATAACACTCTCCACTTCCATCCAGGTTGCTACAAAGGGTCATATTTCATTCTTTCTCATTGCCACGGAGTACTCCATTGGGTATATAAACCACAATTTCTTTATCCATTCATCAGTTGATTGACATTTAGGAACTTTCCATAATTTGGCTATTGTTGAGAGTGCTGCTATAAACATTGGAGTACAAGTGTCCCTATGCATCAGTACTTCTGTATCCCTTGGGTAAATTCCTAGCAGTGCTATTTCTGGAACATAGGGTAGGTCTATTTTTAATTTTTTGAGGAACCTCCACACTGTTTTCCAGAGTGGCTGCACCAATTTGCATTCCCACCAACAGTGCAAGAGGGTTCCCGTTTCTCCACATCCGCGCCAGCATCTATAGTCTCCTGATGTGTTCATTTTGGCCACTCTGACTGGCGTGAGGTGATATCTGAGTGTGGTTTTGACTTGTATTTCCCTAATGAGGAGCGACGTTGAACATCTTTTCATGTGCCTGTTGGCCATCTGGATGTCTTCTTTAGAGAAGTGTCTATTCATGTTTTCTGCCCATTTCTTCACTGGATTATTTGTTTTTCGGGTGTGGAGTTTGGTGAGATCTTTGTAGATTTTGGATCCTAGCCCTTTGTCCGATATGTCATTTGCAAATATCTTTTCCCATTCCGTTGGTTGCCTTTTAGTTTTGTTGGTGGTTTCCTTTGCTGTGCAGAAGCTTTTTATCTTCATAAGGTCTCAGTAGTTCATTTTTGCTTTTAATTCCCTTGCCTTTGGGGATGTGTCAAGTAAGAAATTGCTATGGCTGAGGTCAGAGAGGTCTTTTCCTGCTTTCTCCTCTAGGGTTTTGATGGTTTCCTGTCTCACATTCAGGTCCTTTATCCATTTTGAGTTTATTTTTGTGAATGGTGTGAGAAAGTGGTCTAGTTTCATCCTTCTGCATGTTGCTGTCCAGTTCTCCCAGCACAATTCGTTAAAGAGACTGTTCTTTTTTTTTTCCATTGGATATTCTTTCCTGCTTTGTCAAAGATGAGTTGGCCATACATTTGTGGGTCTCGTTCTGAGGTTTCTATTCTATTACATTGGTCTATGTGTCTGTTTTTGTGCCAATACCATGCTGTCTTGACGATTACAGCTTTTATCAGAGGATAAAGTCTGGGATTGTGATACCTCCTGCTTTGGTCTTCTTCTTCAAAATTGCTTTGGCTATTCGGGGCCTTTTGTGGTTCCATATGAATTTTAGGATTGCTTGTTCTAGTTTCGAGTAGAATGCTCGTGAAATTTTGATTGGGATTGTATTGAATATGTAGATAGCTTTGGGTAGTATTGACATTTTGACAATATTTATTCTTCCAATCCATGAGCACGGAATGTTTTTCCATTTCTTTGTATCTTCTTCAATTTCTTTCATAAGCTTTCTATAGTTTTCAGCATACAGATCTTTAACATCTTTGGTTAGATTTATCCCTAGGTATTTTATGCTTCTTGGTGCAATTGTGAATGGGATCAGTTTCTTTATTTGTCTTTCTTTTGCTTCATTATTAGTGTATAAGAATGCAACTGATTTCTGTACATTGATTTTGTATCCTGCAACTTTGCTAAATTCATGGATCAGTTCTAGCAGACTTCTAGTGGAGTCTATCGGATTTCCATGTATAGTATCATGTTATCTGCAAAAAGAGAAAGCTTAACTTCATCTTTGCCAATTTTGATGCCTTTGATTTCCTTTTGTTGTCTGATTGCTGATGCTAGCACTTCCAACACTATGTTAAACAACAGCAGTGAGTGGACATCCCTATTGTGTTCCTGATCACACGGAAAAAGCTCTCAGTTTTTCCCCATTGAGAATAACATTAGCTGTGGGCTTTTCATAAATGGCTTTTATGATGTTTAAGTGCCTTCTCTCCCGACTTTCTCAAGGGTTTTTATTAAGAAATGTTGCTGAATTTTGTCAAAGGCCTTTTCTGCACCGATTGACAGGATCATAAGGTTCTTATCTTTTCTTTTATTAATGTGATGTATCACACTGATTGATTAGCGAATGTTGAACCAGCCCTGCATCCCAGGAATGAATCCCACTTGATCATGGTGAATAATTCTTTTTATATGCTGTTGAATTCGATTTGCTAGTATCTTATTGAGAATTTTTTCATCCATATTCATCAGGGATATTGGCCTGTAGATCTCTTTTTTTACTGGGTCTCTGTCTGGTTTAATAATCAAAGTAATCCTGGCTTCATAGAATGAGTCTGGAAGTTTTCCTTCCCTTTCTATTTCTTGGAATAGCTTGAGAAGGATAGGTATTATCTCTGCTTTAAACGTCTGGTAGAACTCCCCTGGGAAGCCATCTGGTCCTGGACTCTTATTTGTTGGGAGATTCCTGATAACCGATTCAATTTCTTCGCTGGTTATGGGTCTGTTCAAGCTTTCTGTTTCCTCCTGATTGAGTTTTGGAAGAGTGTGGGTGTTTAGGAATTTGTCCATTTCTTCCAGGTTGTCCAGTTTGTTGGCATATAATTTTTCATAGTATTCCCTGATAATTGTTTGTATCTCTGAGGGATTGGTTGTAATAATTCCATTTTCATTCATGATTTTATCTATTTGGGTCATCTCCCTTTTCTTTTTGAGAAGCCTGGCTAGAGGTTTATCAATTTTGTTTATTTTTTGAAAAAACCAACTCTTGGTTTCGTTGATCTGCTCTACAGTTTTTTTAGATTCTATATTGTTTATTTCTGCTCTGATCTTTATTATTTCTCTTCTTCTGCTGGATTTAGGCTGTCTTTGCTGTTCTGCTTCTATTTCCTTTAGGTGTGCTGTTAGATTTTGTATTTGGGATTTTTCTTGTTTCTTGAGATAGGCCTGGATTGCAATGTATTTTCCTCTCAGGACTGCCTTCACTGCATACCAAAGCGTCTGGATTCTTGTCTTTTCATTTTCATTTCTTTCCAAATATTTTTTAATTTCTCCTCTAATTGCCTGGTTGACCCATTCGTTCTTTAGTAGGGTGTTCTTTAACCTCCATGCTTTTGGAGGTTTTCCAGACTTTTTCCTGTGGTTGATTTCAAGCTTCATAGCATTGTGGTCTGAAAGTACGCATGGTATGATTTCAATTCTTGTATACTTATGAAGGGCTGTTTTGTGACCCAGTATGTGATCTATCTTGGAGAATGTTCCATGTGCACTCGAGAAGAAAGTATATTCTCTTGCTTTGGGATGCAGAGTTCTAAATAGATCTGTCAAGTCCATCTGATCCAATGTGTCATTCAGGGCCCTTGTTTCTTTATTGACCGTGTGTCTAGATGATCTATCCATTTCTGTAAGTGGAGTGTGAAAGTCCCCTGCAATGACCACGTTCTTATCAATAAGGTTGCTTATGTTTGTGAGTAATTGTTTTATATATTTGGGGGCTCCCGTATTCGGCGCATAGACATTTATCATTGTTAGCTCTTCCTGATGGATAGACCCTCTGATTATTATATACTGCCCTTCTTCATCTCTTGTTACAGCCTTTAATTTGTTGTCTATTTGTCTTATATAAGTATGGCTACTCCAGCTTTCTTTTGACTTCCAGTGGCATGATAAATAGTTATCCATCCCCTCACTCTCAATCTGAAGGTGTCCTCAGGTCTAAAATGAGTTTCTTGTAGACAGCAAATAGATGGGTCTTGTTTTTTTACGCATTCTGATACCCTATGTCTTTTGGTTGGCGCATTTAGTCCATTTACATTCAGTATTATTATAGAAAGATATGGGTTTAGAGTCATTGTGATGTCCGTAGGTTTCATGCTTGTAGCGATGTGTCTGGTACTTTGTCTCACAGGATACCCCTTAGGATCTCTTGTAGGGCTGGTTTAGTGGTGACGAATTCCTTCAGTTTTTGTTTGTTTGGGAAGACCTTTATCTCTCCTTCTATTCTAAACGACAGACTTGTTGGATAAAGGATTCTCAGCTGCATATTTTTTCTGTTCATCACATTGAAGATCTCCTGCCATTCCTTTCTGGCCTGCCAAGTTTCAGTAGAGAGATCAGTCACGAGTCTTGTAGGTCTCCCTTTATATGTTAGAGCACGTTCATCTCTAGCTGCTTTCAGAATTTTCTCTTTATCCTTGTGTTTTGCCAGTTTCACTATGACATGTCATGCAGAAGATCGATTCAAGTTACGTCTGAAGGGAATTCTCTGTGCCTCTTGGATTTCAATGCCTTTTTCCTTCCCCAGATCCGGGAAGTTCTCAGGTATTATTTCTTCAAGTACACCTTCAGCACCTTTCCCTCTCTCTTCCTCCTCTGCAATACCAATTATGCATATATTATTTCTCTTTAGTGCATCACTTAGTTCTCTAATTTTCCCCTCATACTCCTGGATTTTTTTTATATCTCTTTTTCTCAGCTTCTTCTTTTTCCATAATTTTATCTTCTAGTTCACCTATTCTCTCCTCTGCCTCTTCAATCCGAGCCATAGTTGTCTCCATTTTATTTTGCAGTTCATTGATAGCATTTTTTAGCTCCTCCTGGCTGTTCCTTAGTCCCTTGATCTCTGTAGCAAGAGATTCTCTGTTGTCCTTTATACTGTTTTCAAGCCCAGTGATTCATTTTATGACTATTATTCTAAATTCACTCTCTGTTATATTGTTTAAATAATTTTTGATCAGTTCGTTAGCTGTTGTTATTTCCTGGACGTTTTTCTGAGGAGAATTCTTCCTTTTCATCATTTTCGATAGTCACTGGAGTGGTGCGGGACTGCGGCGCACTTCCCCTGTGCTGTCTTGAATAACTTGCGTTGGTGGGCGGGGCCGCAGTCAGACCTGATGTCTGCCCCCATCCCACCACTGGGGCCACAGTCAGACTGGTGTGTGCCTTCTCTTCCCCTCTCCTAGGGGCGGGATTCACTGTGGGGTGGTGTGGCCCATCTGGGCTACTTGCACACTGCCAGGCTTGTGGTGCTGGGGATCTGGGGTATTAGCTGGGGTGGATTGGCAAGGTGCACAGGAGCGGGAGGGGCAGGCTCAGCTACCTTTTCCTTTGGAGATCCACTTCAGGAGGGGCCCTGTGGCAGTGGGAGGGAGTCAGACCTGCTGGAGGGATGGATCCGCAGAAGCACAGCATTGGGTGTTTGCTCGGTGCAAGCAAGTTCCCTGGAAGGAACTGGTTCCCTTTGGGATTTTGGCTGGGGGATGGGCGAGGGAGATGCCACTGGCGAGCGCCTTTGTTCCCCGCCAAGCTGAACTCTGTTCCGGGGCTCAACAACTCTCCCTCCATTTTTCCTCCAGCCCTCCAGTTCTCCAAGCAGAGCTGTTAGCTTATAACCTTCCAGATGTCAAGTCCCGCTTGCTGTCAGAACACACTCTGTCTGGCCCCTCCTCTTTTGCAAGCCCTACTCGGGGGCTCTGCTTGGCTGGCGGGGCGCCCCTCCATCCCGGCTCCCTCCCACCAGTCCGTGTAGCGCGCACCGCCTCTCCACCCTTCCTACCCTCTTCCGTCCGCCTCTAGTTTGCGCTTGGCTCCGGAGACTCCATTCTGCTAGTCTTCTGGCAGTTTTCTGGTTTATTTAGGCAGGTGTAGGTGGAATCTAAGTGATCAGCAGGACGCGCGGTGAGCCCAGGGTCATCCTACGCCACCATCTTCCCAGGATCTATTCTCCATATTTATGAGTCTCTTCTGTTTTGTCCACCTCCTTGTTTTTATGTTATTGTTGTTTCTCTTCCCTAATGTTCATCTGTTTTGTCTCTTAAAGTCTTTATATGAGTTAAGTCATATGATATTTGTCTTTCCCTGACTGACTGACTAATTTCACTTAGCATAATATCCTCCAATTCCATCCACGTACTTGCAAATGGCAAGATTTCATTCTTTTTGATTGCCAGGTAATACTCATTGTATATACATACCACATCTTCTTTATCCATTCATCCATCGATGGACATTTGGGCTCTTTCCATATTTCGGCTATTGTTGATAGTGCTGCTATGAACATTGGGGTGTATGTGTCACTTCGAAACAACACACCTGTATCCCTTGGATAAATACCTAGTTGTGCAATTGCTGGGTCGTAGGGTAGTTCTATTTTTAGTTTTTTGAGGAACCTCCATACTGTTATCCAGAGTGGCTGCACCAGCTTGCATTCCCACCAACAATGCAAAAGAGATCCTCTTTCTCCACATCCTCGTCAACATCTATTGTTGCCTGAGTTGTTAATGTTAGCCATTCTGTCAGATATGAGGTGGTATCTCATTGTGGTTTTGATTTGTATATCCCTGATGATGAGCAAAGTTGAGTAGTTTTTCATGTGTCGGTTAGCCATCTGGATGTCTTCTTTGGAGAAGTGTCTATTCATTTCTTTTTCCCATTTCTTCACTGGATTATTTGTTTTGGGGGTGTTGGCTTTGATAAGTTCTTTATAGATTTTGGATACTAACCCTTTATCTGCTATGTCATTTGCAAATACCTTCTCCCATTCTGTCGATTGCCTTTTAGTTTTGCTGATTTTTTCCTTCACTGTGCAGAAGCTTTTTACTTTGATGAGGTCCCAATAGTTCATTTTTGCTTTTGTTTCCCTTGCCTCCAGAGACGTGTTGAGTAAGAAGTTGCTGCAGCTAAGATCAAAGAGGTTCTTGCCTGCTTTTTCCTTGAGGATTTTGATGACTTGCTGTCTTAAATTTAGGTCTTTCATCCATTTTGAGTTTATTTTTGTGTATGGTGTAAGAAAGTTCATTCTTCTGCATGTCGCTGTCCACTTTTCCCAGCACCACTTGCTGAAAAGACTCTTTATTCCACTGAATATTATTTTCTGCTTTGCCAAAGTTTAGTTGGTCATACGTTTCTGGGTCTATTTCTGAGTTCTCTATTCTGTTCCATTGACCTGAGTGTCTGTTCTTGTGCCAGAATCATACTGTCTTGATGATTATAGCTTTGTAGTGTAGATTGAACTCCGGGATTGTGATGCCTCCTGATTTGTTTTTTTCAAGATTGGCTATTCAGGGTCTTTTCTGGTTCCATACAAATTTTGGGTTTATTTGTTCTAGCGCTGTGAAGAAATCTCGTGTTATTTTGATAGCGATTACATCGAATATGTATATTGCTTTGGGTAGTATCAACATTTAAAAAATATTTGTATTCCATTCCAGGAACATGGAATGTTTTTCCATTTTTTGTGTGTCTTCTTCAATTTCTTTCATACGCTTTCTATAGTTTTCAGTGTATAGATTTTTCACCTCTTTGGTTAGATTTATTCCTAGGTATTTTACGGGTTTTGGTGCAATTGTAAATGGGATTAATTCCCTGATTTCTCTTTCTGTTGCTTCATTGTTGGTGTATAGGAATACAACTTATTTCTGTGCGTTGATTTTATATCCTGCAACTTTGCTGAATTCATGAATCAGTTCTAGCAGTTTTTTGGTGGAATCTTTTGGGTTTTTCATATAGAGTATCATGTCATCTGCGAAGAGAGAAAGTTTGACCTTTTCTTGGCCAATTTGGATGCCTTTTATTTCTTTGTGTTGTTTAATTGCAGGACTAAGAGTTCCAATACTATGTTGAATAACAGTGGTGAGAGTGGACATCCCTGTCTTGCTTCTGACCTTAGGGGGAAAGGTTTCAGTTTTTCCCGATTGAGGATGATATTAGTGTTCTGTCATTCATATATGGCTTTTATGATCTGGAGGTATGATCCTTCTATCCCTACTTTCTTGGGGGTTTTAACCAAGAAAGGATGCTGTAGTTTGTCAAATGCTTTCTCTGCATCTATTGAGAGGATCATATGGTTCTTATTCTTTATTTTATTTGATGAATCACGCTAATTGTTTTGCAGATATTGAACCAGCCCTGCATCCCAGGAATAAATCCCACTTGGTCATGGTGAATAACTTTTTCAATGTATTGTTGGATCTGGTTGGCTAATATCT
Organism: Acinonyx jubatus; assembly: GCF_027475565.1. NCBI lineage: Eukaryota > Metazoa > Chordata > Mammalia > Carnivora > Felidae > Acinonyx > Acinonyx jubatus. The sequence goes on along the minus strand of NC_069389.1, from coordinate 46,568,770 downwards.
TGTTGAGGATTTTTGCATCCATGTTTATCAGGGAGATTGGTCTATAGTTCTCCTTTTTAGTGGGGTCTCTGTCTGGTTTCAGAATCAAGGTAATGCTGGCTTCGTAGAAAGTGTTTGGAAATTTTCCTTCCATTTATATTTTTTGGAACACCTTCAAGAGAATAGGTGTTACCTCTTCCTTAAATGTTTGGTAGAATCCCCCTGGAAAGACATCTGGCCCTGGATTCTTGTTTTTTGGCACATTTTTGATTACTAATTCAATTTCTTTACTGGTTATGGGTCTGTTAAAATTTTCTTGCTGTTTCAGTTTTGGTAGTGTTATGTTTCTAGGAATTTGTCCATTTCTTCCAGATTGCGCATTTTATTGTCATATAATTGCTCATAATATTCTCTATTATTGTTTGTATTTCTGCTGGTGTTGGTTTGGATCTCTTCTCTTTAATTCTTGATTTCATTTATTTGGGTCCTTTCCTTTTTCTTTTTGATCAAACTGGCTAGTGGTTTATCAATTTTGTTAATTCTTTCAGAGAACCAGCTTCTGGTTTCATTGATGTGTTCTACTGCCTTTTTTGGTTTTGATAGCATTAATTTGTGCTCTAATCTTTATTATTTCCTATATTCTGCTGGTTTGAGGTTTTATTTGCTGCTCTTTTTCCAGCTCCTTACGGTGTAAAGTTAGGTTGTGTATCTGAGACCTTTCCTCCTTCTTTAGGAAGGCCTGCGATTACTATATACTTCCCTCTTATGACCACCTTTGCTGCATCCCAGAGGTTTTGGGTTGTGGTGTTATCATTTTTGTTGGCTTTCATGTCCTTTTTAATTTCCTCTTTAACTTCTTGGTTAGCCCATTGATTCTTTAGTAGGATGTTCTGTAGTCTCCAAGTCTTTGTTACCTTTATAAATTTTTACTTCTGGTTGATTTCGAGTTTCATAGCATTGTGGTCTGAAAATATGCATGGTATGATCTCGATCATTTTGTACTTGTTTGAGGGCTGATTTGTGCCCCAGTATGTGGTCTATTCTGGAGAACGTTCCATGTGCACTGGAGAATATTCCACTGCTTTAGGATGTATATTCCACTGCTTTAGGATGAAATGTTCTGAATATATCTGTGAAGTCCATCTGGTCCAGTGTGTCATTCACAACCATTGTCTCCTTGTTGATTTTCTGATTACTTGATCTGTCCATTGTTGTAAGTGGGGTGTTGAAGTCACCTACTATTATGGCATATTATCAATGAGTTTCTCTATGTTTGTACTTAATAGATTTATATATTTGGGTGCTGTCACATTTGGAGCATAAATGCTTGCAATTGTTAGATCTTCTTGGTGGATAGACCCCTTGATTATGATATAATGCCCTTTTATATCTCTTGTTACAGTCTTTATTTTAAAGTCTAGATTGTCTGATACAAGTATGGCTACTCCAGCTTTCTTTTGTTGACGATTAGCATGATAGATGGCTCTCCATCCCCTCATTTTCAATCTGAAGGAGTCTGTAGGTCTAAAGTGGGTCTCTTGTAAATAGCATATAGATGGATCTTATTTTCTTATCCATTCTGTTACCCTATGTCTTTTAATTGGAGCATTGAATACATTGACGTTTAGAGTGAGTACTGAAAGATATGAATTTATTGCCATTATGATGCTTGTATATTTGGAGTTCTGGTGGTGTTCTCTGGTCCTTTCTAATTTTTGTTGCTTTTGGTATTTATTTATTTATTTATTTATTTAATGTTTTCTCCCCTCAGAGAGTCCCCCTTAAAATTTCTTGCAGGGCTGATTTAGTGGTCACAAGCTCCTTTAATTTTTGTTTGTCTGGGAAACTTTTAATCTCTCCTATTTTGAATCACAGCCTTGCTGGATAAAGACTTCTTGCCTGTATATTTTTCTGATTCAGCACATTGAATATATCCTGCCACTCCTTTCTGGCCCGCCAAGTTTCTGTGGATAGGTCTGCTGCAAACCTGATCTGTCTTCCCTTGTAGGTTAGGGACTTTGTTTCCCTTGCTGCTTTCATGATTCTCTCCTTACCTCAGTATTTTGTGAATTTGACTATGATGCACCTTTTTGATGATCGGTTTTTGTTGAATCTAATGGGGGTCCTCTGTGCTTCCTTGATTTTGCTGTCTGTGTCATTCCCCAGGTTAGGAAAGTTTTCCCCTATGATTTGCTCACATCACCCTTCTACCCCTATTTCTCTCTCTTCTTCTTCTGGGACCCCTATGATTCTGATGTTGTTCCTTTTTAATGAGTCACTGATTTCTCTAGTTCTTAAGTCATGCTTTTTTGCCTCAATCTCCCTCTTTTCTTCTGCTTCATTATTCTCCATAAGTTTGTCCTCTATATCAATAATTCTTGTCCTTGCCGCTGCTGCATCCATCCATGATTGCAGCTCAGTTATAGCATTTTTTATTTCATCCTGACTTATTTTTACTTCTTTAACTTCCGCAGAAAGGGATCCTAGTGTATTTTCGACTCCAGCTAGTATTCTTATTATTGTGATTCTAAATTCTGGTTCAGATATCTTGCTTGTATCTGTGTTGGTTAAATCCTTGCTTGTCATTTCTTTGTGTTCTTTCTTTTGGGGTGAATTCCTTTGTTTCATCATTTTGAAGGGAGAAAAAGAATTAATGAGGTACAAAAATTAAAATTAAAAACAATTAAAATTTTAAAAAATATTAAAATTAAAAATTAAACACACACACACAAAATTGAATAAACGATGCTAGATCCTAGATGTGTTTTGGTCTGGGTGTTGAAAGTGGTTTGATACATTAGAGAAAAAAGGGGGAAAAAGGAAATCATTTGAGAATTTGAAAAAAATGAATACACTGAAGTAGACCCTAAATAAAATGATGGAAGTAAAATAGAATTTGAACAAATTTACACAGAAGTAAAGAATATAGTAGAAAAAATCAAAGAAAAATATTTTTAATAAAAATTGAAAATAAAAATGAATTTTTTCTCTTTCTGTATTCAAGAAAAAGAAAAGAAATTAAAAAGAGAAAAAAATAAAAAGAAAAACAGGAAATCATTTGAAAATTTGAAAAAGTGAATACACTGAGGTAAACTAAGATACAATGATGGAAGTAAAATAGAATTTGAAAAAAATTACACAATAGTAAAAAATATAGTGTAAAAAATTAAAGAAAAATATTTTTAATAAAAACTGAAAATAAAACAGATTTTTTTCTCTTTATTCAAAATAAAGAAAAGAAGTGAAAAAGAGGGAAAAAAAAGAAAATTGAATAGATGGACCTAACAGATTGAAATACGACTGAAATTACTTTCTTTTTCCCCTAAAAGTCAGACTATGAAGTGCTTTATAGTCCATAAACTAAGCAGTGAGACTTGTGTTCTTGAAGAGTGAGGTTAGCCCAATTGGGCGGAGCCTAGTGTAAGGACTCCGTTCTCCACTAGATGGAGCTCTTAGCCCACTGGGGTGGATTGTTGTGGCGCTTGTATGTGGGTATGCGCATGCGTGGGAGCAGTGAAAATGGGGTCACCCAGCTACCCAGTCTCTAGTATCAGAACTCTGTTCTCCCCAATCAGCAATTGCACACCCGTCCTCTGTCTTCAGCTTTCATCCACTCCCCGCTTTTTCACTGTCCGTGACCAAGCCCCAAGCAGTACCTCTCACCCAAGTGTTGTCTCAGATGAGACTGTTTTCCCTGTCCCCTTACTTCTGAAGGACTGCAACTTTGACCTGTTCAGCCCCTCTGTAAGAGGGTCTCACATAATGGCCGAATGTGGGATGCATCCAGGAATGCTTGCTAGACACTGCTGTTGCCTGTGCCCCAAGAGTATGTCCAGGTGCCAGCCTGCCCCAGAAAAAGTTCACGAGATAGTGTAGCAGCAGCATTTCAGGGATTATGTAAAATCACAACACACATCTGGCACCAGACTTCACCCTTAACAACCTTGTTCCAGCACCAGCGAATGTGGGAGTTCTCTGGGGTCTGCTGGGACCAGGTGGCCTCAGTCTCTACCAAATGTCCTTCCAGCAGTGGAACCACCTTTCCCCATGTGGCCCAAGAACTTCCCGTACCCCACTCTTATCCTGAGGATTCGCCTTTCCACCAGAGCACCACCAGGTATTGAGCTGCGGAGTTGCAGACTCTGTACTCCCCTTGTTTACAGTCTTAATGGAATTTAAACCCTCTCCTTTCTCCTTTATCCCTTTTTAGTTTAGGGCCTGCAGCTGTTTCCAATTTTCCACTTTCTCTCCAGCTGCTTTTGGGGAAGGGTTCTTTTCCTGTATTCTCCTTCCCCCATCTCCTCTTTCCCCCACAAAAGCGGTTCCCTGCCCACCGTGGCTTCTCGCTCTCCAAGTTCACCTCTCTTTACTGCATACCTGCTGAAGTCTGTGGTTCAAGTAATGCAAATTGTTGTGTTAATCCTCAAATCAGTTTTCTAGGTGTGCAGGATGGTTTGGTGTTGGTCTGGCTATATTTCATGGACACGAGACACACACAAAAATTCTATGGTGTTCTGCCATCTTGGCTACCCCCCTGTCATCCCTTCTGAAAAGAGGGGAAAAGAAGGCATAACAGCAGCTGAAGCCAAGGGCTGGGGGTGGGAATATTTTCAAGAGGCAGAAAGGGCAGGTAGGGAATAATGGCACCCTCAGCAAACCCCTGATTTTCCTGAGATGGTGATCATTCTGTGCCAGGCACCTGCCTCTCCTAGTCCAGAAGCACACCCTGAGATTTGGTCATAAGTGAGGCACCACAGCCACTTGGTCAGGGACCCAGCCAAGGAGGGAGTGAAAAGCTCACCTGGGGTTACTTGTCTTCTAATCTTCACAGAGCCCCTCATCTGTCAGCAGCACTCCAGGATACAGAAGGAGGATGCCTGGCTCAGCAGGGTGGTAGGGAGGAAAGACAGCTCTCCAAGGAGCCCAGACCTTGCAGAGGTGAGGAGAGAGAGATTTGCTTCCTGGTTTTGATTTTGTTTCCTTAGGTCCAGGTGGTCCTCAGTAGATGAAAGTTTGACAAGAAACAAGATATGTAAATAACCTCAACTTCACACAAGATATTTATTAATCACAAAGGTAAAAAGATATTTATTAATGACAAAGAATGGGGAAACATGGAAGATACCACTTTAATCAAGTGATCAAATTTAACATTACCAGTAATGAGACTAGTAGACATCATGTACGTCCTGATATGATGCATCAATGACACAACATTCCTTGTATGATATTCCTGCTACAAAAAAAATGTATTTCCTGGATTTAATTGCAAGGAAAGTTCATTAAAATAAAGAGAGCAATCTACTAAAAAATGCCCTGTAGTTCTCACAACTATCAAGGTAATGAATAATTAATTAACTGCTAAGATTAAAAGAGACAGACATGAACAGTAAAGGCAACACATGATCTTAAATCTTTCAGCCCTAATATAAATACAGAGCAAAAATCTTAAGCTGCTAGAAGGGCAAAAAAGAAAAAAAGTCTTGATGTCCATAGAGCACGATTGAAGACTCTGATTCTAGGAGAAAGGAACATAGATAAAAACCTCTACTTCTAGAGATAGTCAGGAATGTGTACTGAGTATGATTAGAGGTGTCCTACATCTGGGAGAGGGAAGAATAAGTGAGAAGTTCACACTACATAGCAGAGACACAGTGCATGCCTAAAACAACAGCTGAATCAGAACAACAGAGAATGCCTCCCCCACCCCCAAATAGACTCGCACATGCTAAATAACAACTAACAGCAATTTACTGCTGGGAAAAGCAAAAGAGTATGGAAAGAGACTTTCTCTGAGGCCCATATGAAAAGGGAAGACCTGACAACATCTTCCAGCCAAAGACTACCAGGAATGCAGCTGTGGTTTATTATTCATTTCAAGGAAGGAGAACACACACAGCAGGGAATTATGGGATGGTTCAGTAGAAGGATGCTAAAAAGAACCTATTATAGGATTTGGACTTTGGATGGATGTTGTGGGAAGTCTAAGGAATGGGTCTCCACCCTAGATTAGATGCTGTCATAAAGCAAGTGCAATTCTATAACTGGATATCTTAGTAAGTCCCAAGTTTCAAACCACTTATTCTAGTTGTATTATTTCAACTGTGAAAATTCCAGTTTATAGAGTACAATAAAGAAGGAACCAGTTATGCCTCCTGGGCTTTCCTAAACAGAATGTACTAGTCTCATTCTGGAAGCTTCTGAATATTCTTTTGAAAGATATATGATCCATTGGAGAGATGGCAGTTTTAAATCTATAAGAAGGAGAGACCAGAGTGAGGATAAAGTTGTAAAGATGTAGCCCCCATTCATTTTGGCCAAGAGAGGGTGTGTTTGATATTTTGTTGGTGGCTCAGGGAACTTGTTTTTCTGCTTGGACTAGAAAAACTTGTGTTATGGTTTCCAAAAGGCTCCAGCCTATTTGCTGTGCTTCAAGATATCCTTAAATGGATTCAAATGCATTTCCTCATTGTTTAAAATAATCTTGTGGGTGTTTTGAAATAACCTTTTTCAACCACATCTTTATATCTCCTGGCCCAACAAAAAAAGTAGATTTGTTGGTAGAGCTCAAAAAGGACTGGGCTGAGGATATCAAAAATAAGTCTGGATCCTTTATTGAATTCTTTTCTTTCTCTCTGGAATTAAGAAAGTCTTTAAAAATTGCATAGAGATATGAAGGTGACCAAGGTTTAAAATATGCATACCAGGCACTTTGAGGATCTCTCTTCCATGATGGTTGCAATTTTAAAGGACATTGAGGAAGAGGTAATACAACTGATTTAAAGGGAAAAGAGATGCAGGTAATGATTACTTGATACCTGAAAAAGATTCTGATGGTGAAGGCAAAGTGGGTAAAAAAAGGAATGGGGAGGATTAGAATTGGTATTTGATATATCCAGAAGGGAAATAATTTTAACTTTCTCATTTTTTTGCATTAGCTTTATATAAAGAATCTTTTAAACAGGCATTTTTTTAGTCCAAATTGCATTTAGAAGCTTTCTCATATCAATTAAAGAAAGCATACCACTAATGCAGTCAGCACTTGATTCCTTTTTTTTTTCTAAAACTCCTCTCAAAAGAACAAGTTTCATCATATCTGAAAAGATTCCCAAGTAGCCGCTGAAATTCCAAACTGAAATTGTGCCAGGTAAAAAGTTATACACAGAAGTTTCCATTGTAGTGAGAAAAAAATAAACAGGTGTATGGTCTAGAGGAAATAGTTTTAATTGAAAATACTCTATGGAAACTGCAGCATGTCTATGGGAACTGCAGAATGGCATTTGTGTGGTGTTGTGTCTAAAAACAAACCATGGTAAAAATGCTGAAGGTCAAAGGCAAGAAGAAAATCATGAAAGCAGCCGGATAAAAATGATTTCTAACTTAAGAGGAAACTTCAGAAAGATTAATAAATGACATCTCAGGAGAAGCAATACAAGCCATTAAGCAGTGAGATAAAATATGGAAAGTACTTAAACAAAAGTATTGTAAATCAATGATTTTACATCCAGCAAAGCTGTTTCATTTTTTTCTGGTTTTATTTTATTTTATTAAATATAATTTATTGTTGGTTTTCATACAACACCCAGTGCTCATCCCAACAGGTGCCCCCCTGAATGCCCATCACCCACTTTCCCTTCTCCCCACCCCCATCAACCCTCAGTTTGTTCTCAGTATTTAAGAGTCTTTACGGTTTGCCTCCCTCCCTCTCTGTAACTTTTTTCACCCTTTCTCTCCCCCATGGTCTTCTGTTACGTTTCTCAGGATCCACATATGAGTGAAAACATATGGTATCTGTCTTTCTCTGCCTGACTTATGTCATTTAGCATAATACCTTCCAGTTCCATTCATGTTACTACAAATGGCCAGATTTCATTCTTTCTCATTGCCAAGCAGTATTCCATTGTATATATAAACCACATCTTCTTTATCCATTCATCAGTTGATGGACATTTAGGCTTTTTCCACTATTTGGCTATTGTTGAGAGTGCTACTATAAACATTGGGGTACAAGGGCCCCTATGCATCAGTACTCCTGTATCCCTTGGGTAAATTCCTAGAAGTGCTATTGCTGGGTCATAGGGTAGGTCTATTTTTAATTTTTTGAGGAACCTCCACACTGTTTTCCAGAGCGGCTGCACCAGTTTGCATTCCCACCAACAGTGCAAAAGCGTTCCCGTGTCTCCACATCCTTGCCAGCATCTATAGTCTCCTGATTTGTTCATTTTAGCCACTCTGACCAGCATGAGGTGGTATCTCAGTGTGGTCTTGATTTGCATTTCCCTGATGAGGAGAGACATTGAGCATCTTTTCATGTGCCTGTTGGCCATCTGGATGTCTTCTTTAGAAAAGTGTCTATTCATGTCTTGTGCCCATTTCTTCACTGGATTATTTGTTTTTCGGGTGTGGAGTTTGGTGAGTTCTTTATAGATTTGGGATACTCATCCTTTATCCAATATGTCATTCGCAAATATCTTTTCCCAATCCATCGGTTGCATTTTAGTTTTGTTGATTGTTTCCTTTGCTGTGTAGAAGCTAGCAAAGCTATCTTTCAAAAAAATGAAAGCAAAATAAAGCTATTTCCATATTTTAAAAATTGAGAAAAAATTTTTCTAGCCAACAAAACCTATAGGAAATACTAAGGGAAGTTCATCACACTGAAAAAAAGTGAAAGCAGATTGTAATAAAAAACAAAGAACATGAAAAAAACAAAGAGCACAAGTAAAGGTAGTTATGTAATTACAAAAGACAGTAGAAATGCATACTTTTCCTCTTTCTTTCTCTTAAACTATTTTAAAAGTAATTGTTTCATATGTATTATTCATATGTATTATTCATATGTATTACATATTTCATATGTATTATTGGGACAAAAATATATGAAACTGTAATATATTTGTCAATAATAGCACAAAAGTGGTGGGAAGGGACAAAGTTGTATTGGGTTACAAAAATGACTCCATAAATAATAAATAAAATGGCTAATATAACCAAATCTATAACATATGCTTCCTCTAATTTCTTTTCTTTGATCTTTCAAAAGATATAAAATTTTATAAAGTAATAATTATAACATACTGTTGGTTTGTAACGTTATAGATATAAATCTACAATACCATAAAAAGTGGGGAAAGGGAATACAGCTATATAGGATTAAGGTTCTATATTTTACTGGAAGTAAGTACATATAAATCTGAGGCTGGCTTTTCTAGAAAATATGGCAGTGGAGAAAGAGGACCCTAGGCTTGTCTCATTCCATGAACACTAGATAACTATAAACTCATTCTAAATACCCCAGAAATTAAGCTTAAGACCTACAGAACAAATTCCATAACTAGAGGGAGAGAAGAGAAGAGATCACATTGAAGACGTTAGAAACTGTAGAGACATGGTTCAGAAGAGAAAGGAATCATAGGTGCTGTGGAGGGGAGGGAGTCAAGGTCTTAGAGAAGGGTGAGAGAGAGAGGAGAACACAGGAGAACACACAAGAAGAACATTACCCCAAAGCCATTTGCTGAGAAGATGAGAGGGGCTGATTTTTATGATTTCTTGCAACCATCGGGTCTTAAAGACTAGAGTGTTAAAGGTCAGTAGGCTTGGCTGGGATAGAGCCCTGAGGGCACTGCCCTATTCCTGGAGAGAAGGCAGGAAAAAACCACAGGGATAGACAAAGTGGAAATAGTGATCTGAAAAAAAATCTGGGACACACAAGGAGGGGATTATTCCCTCTTCTTGGAGCCCATCTCTGAGAGACAGCCTTCATGGAGATACCTCACTGGGGACAAAGTAGCCTCTGACTCCATTTCTTTCCCCCAATCCTCAGGATAAATACATAGCCACCTGCAGGAAGTAGCAAAGCACTGACAGTGGCTGCATATCTTGCTTACACGAAATCCCAACCCCTGGGCTCTGGCAGGACTGCCCTTCTCAGTCTAGCCTACCTCAATCCCAGTGAGGTGGGCCCCTTCACCAGAAGACCATTACAAACCCCTGCTGACCTGGGAGTTTTGCAGAACTTCAGTTCTAATGGAAGTAGTATCACCATCATTTCACAAGCAGACCAGATCACACCTCTTTAAAATGCACCATATTCTGGCCAAGGACCAAACACTGCCCACTGCAGGCAAAGAGACACTCTGCAGATGATTGGCCTTAAGAATAGAGCAGCCAAAACACAACAACAGAGTGTATGCAACACATACCAGAGACATTCCATGAAACGCCAGGCTCTGGACACTATGTGACCACTTTTACATAAAGCCATTACGCTCAGAAAACATAACTGACTTTTCTAACAATAAGAGACGTGGACAAAATGCCAAGAAAGAAGAATTCATCCCAAATGAAAGAACAAGATAAGGTCATGATGAGATATCCTATCCAAGTGAAACAGAAAGAAGTAATATGCCTGATGGAGAATTTAAGGCAACAATCATAAGGACATTAGCTGGGCTTAAGAAAAGAATGGAACACTTGAGGAGGACACTACAGAAATAAAAAAGTTAAAAAAGAATGAGTCTGAAATGATAAATGCAATAACTGAGTTTGGAAACAGACTTGATGCAATGAACTCAACGCTGGAAGAAGGAGAAAAACAAATAATTGATATAGAAGACAAAATAATGGAAATGATGAAGGTAAACAAAAGAGAGAAAGAATAATCATGGAACATGAGCATAGACTTAGGAAAATCAGTGACGCCTCAAATGTAATAACATTTGTATTGTAGGAGTCTCAGAAGAAGAGAGAGAGGAAAGGAGGCATAAGGTTTATTTGAGGATGTAACAGCTGGAAACTTCTCTAATCTGAGGAAAGAAACAAATATCCAGATCCAGAAGGCACATACAACTCCCATGAAAAACAACAAAAGTAGGCTAACACAAAGACACAGTGAAACTAAATTTGCAAAACATACTGATAAAGAAAAAATCTTAAAAGCAGCAAGACCAAAGAAGTCCTCAGCTTATAAGGCTGAGAAACTGCACATTTGTCAAAAGAAACTTGGCAAGCTAGAAGGGAGTGTCATGTTATATGCAAAGTGCTGAATGGGAAAAATCTTCAGCCAAGAATAGTCCTTCAACAAGGCTATCATTCAGAATAGAAGGAGAGAGGCTGGTGTTGGAAGATGGCAGCATAGGAGGACGCTGGGCTCACCGCGCGTCCGGTTGACCACTTAGATTCCACCTACACCTGCCTAAATAACCCAGAAAACCGCCAGAGGATTAGCAGAATGGAGTCTCTGGAGCCAAGCGCAGACGAGAGGCCCATGGAAGAGGGTAGGAAGGGCGGCGAGGCGGTGTGCGCTCCATGGACTGGCGGGAGGGAGCCAGGGTGCAGGGGCAGCCTGCCGGCCAAGCAGAGCCCCCGAGTCTAGCTGGCAAAAGCGGAGGGGTCGGATGGACTGTGTTCCAACACCAAGCGCGACTTACCGTCTGGGAGGTCATAAGTTAACAGCTCTGCTCAGAAAGAGGGAAGGCTGGAGGACAAAGGGAGGGAGAGCTGCTGAGCCCCCGGACGACAGAGCTCAGTTTGGTGAGGAACAAAGGCGCTTGCCAGCGCCATCTCCTTCGCCCATTCCCCAGCCAAAATCCCAAAGGGAACCAGTTCCTGCCAGGGAACTTGCTCGCTCCGCGCAAACACCCAACTCTGTGCTTCTGCGGAGCCAAACCTCCCAGAGCATATCTGATGCCCTCCCACTGACACAGGGCCCCTCCTGAAGTGGATCACCTAAGGAGAAGCAAGCTAAGCCTGCCCCTCCTGCCCCTGTGCACCTTGCTTACCCACCCCAGCTAATACACCAGATCCCCAGCACCACAAGCCTGTCAGTGTGCAAGTAGCCCAGATGGGTCACGCCACCCCACAGTGAATCCTGCCCCTAGGAGAGGAGAAGAGAAGGCACACACCAGTCTGACTGTGGCCCTAGTGGCGGGCTGGGGGCAGACATCAGGTCGGACTGTGGCCCCGCCCACCAACTCCAGTTATACACCACAACACAGGGGAAGTGCCCTGCAGGTCCTCACCACTCCAGGGACTATCCAAAATGACCAAACGGAAGAATTCCCCTCAGAAGATTCTCCAGGAAATAACAACAGCTAATGAACTGATCAAAAAGGATTTAAATAATATAACAGAAAGTGAATTTAGAATAATAGTCATAAAATTAATCGCTGGGCTTGAAAACAGTATAGAGGAGAGCAGACAATCTCTTGCTACAGAGATCAAGGGACTAAAGAACAGTCACCAGGAGCTGAAAAATGCTTTAAACGAAATGCAAAACAAAATGGAAATGATGACGGCTCGGATTGAAGAGTCAGAGGAGAGAATAGGTGAACTAGAAGATAAAGTTATGGAAAGAGAGGAAGCTGAGAAAAAGAGAGATAAAAAAAAATCCAGGAGTATGAGGGGAAAATTAGAGAACTAAGTGATACACTAAAAAGAAATAATATACACATAATAGGTATCCCAGAGGAGGAAGAGAGAGGGAAAGGTGCTGAAGGTGTACTTGAAGAAATAATACCTGAGAACTTCCCAGATCTGGGGAAGGAAAAAGGCAATGAAATCCAAGAGGCACAGAGAACTCCCTTCAGACGTAACTTGAATCGATCTTCTGCACGCCATATCATAGTCAAACTGGCAAAATACAAGGATAAAGAGAAAATTCTGAAAGCAGCAAGGGGTAAACGTGCCCTCACATATAAAGGGAAACCTAAAAGACTCGTGACTGATGTCTCTTTTGAAACTTGGCAGGCCAGAAAAGATTAGCACGATATCTTCAGTGTGCTAAACAGAAAAAATATGCAGCCGAGAATCCTTTATCCAGCAAGTCTGCCATTTAGGATAGAAGGAGAGATAAAGGTCTTCCCAAACAAACAAAAACTGAAGGAATTTGTCACCACTAAACCAGCCCTACAAGAGATCCTAAGGGGGATCCTGTGAGACAAAGTACCAGAGACATCACTACAAGCATAAAACATACAGACATCACAATGACTCTAAACCCGTATCTTTCCATAATAACACTGAATGTAAATGGATTAAATGCACCAACCAAAAGACATAGGGTATCAGAATGGATAAAAAAACAAGACCCATCTATTTGCTGTCTACAAGAGACTCATTTTAGACCTGAGGACACCTTTAGATTGAGAGTGAGGGGATGGATAACTATTTATCATGCCACTGGAAGTCAGAAGAAAGCTGGAGTAGCCATACTTATATCCGACAAACTAGACTTTAAATTAAAGGCTGTAACAAGAGATGAAGAAGGGCATTATATAATAATGACAGGGTCTATCCATCAGGAAGAGCTAACAATGATAAATGTCTATGCACCGAATACTGGAGCCCCCAAATATATAAAACAATTACTCACAAACATAAGCAACCTTATTGATAAGAATGTGGTCATTGCAGGGGACTTTAACACTCCACTTACAGAAATGGATAGATCATCTAGACACACGGTCAATAAAGAAACAAGGGCCCTGAATGACACATTGGATCAGATGGACTTGACAGATCTATTTAGAACTCTGCATCCCAAAGCAACAGAATATACTTTCTTCTCGAGTGCACATGGAACATTCTCCAAGATAGATCATATACTGGGTCACAAAACAGCCCTTCATAGGTTTAAAAGAATTGAAATTATACCATGCATACTTTCAGACCACAATGCTATGAAGCTTGAAATCAACCATAGGAAAAAGTCTGGAAAACCTCCAAAAGCATGGAGGTTAAATAACACCCTACTAAAGAATGAGTGGGTCAACCAGGCAATTAGAGAAGAAATTAAAACATATATGGACACAAACGAAAATGAAAATACAACAATCCAGACGCTTTGGGATGCAGAGAAGGCAGTCCTGAGAGGAAAATACATCGCAATCCAGGCCTATCTCAAGAAACAAGAAAATCCCAAATACAAAATCTAACAGCACACCTAAAGGAAATACAAGCAGAACAGTAAAGGCAGCCTAAACCCAGCAGAAGAAGAGAAATAATAAAGATCAGAGCAGAAATAAATAATATAGAATCTAAAAAACCGGTAGAGCAGATCAACGAAACCAAGAGTTGGTTTTTTGAAAAAATAAACAAAATTGACAAACCTCTAGGCAGGCATCTGAAAAAGAAAAGGGTGATGACCCAAATAGATAAAATCATGAATGAAAATGGAATTATTACAACCAATCCCTCAGAGATACAAGCAATTATCAGGGAATACTATGAAAAATTATATGCCAGCAAATTGGACAACCTGGAAGAAATGGACAAATTCCTAAACACCCACACCCTTCCAAAACTCAATCAGGAGGAAATAGAAAGCTTGAACAGACCCATAACCAGCGAAGAAATTGAATCGGTTATCAAAAATCTCTCAACAAATAAGAGTCCAGGACCAGATGGCTTCCCAGGGGAGTTCTACCAGACGTTTAAAGCAGAGATAATACCTATCCTTCTCAAGCTATTCCAAGAAATAGAAAGGGAAGGAAAACTTCCAGACTCATTCTATGAAGCCAGGATTACTTTGATTATTAAACCAGACAGAGACCCAGTAAAAAAAGAGATCTACAGGCCAATATCCCTGATGAATATGGATGAAAAAATTCTCAATAAGATACTAGCAAATCGAATTCAACAGCATATAAAAAGAATTATTCACCATGATCAAGTGGGATTCATTCCTGGGATGCAGCGCTGGTTCAACATTTGCAAATCAATCAGTGTGATACATCACATTAATAAAAAAATAGAGAAGAACCATATGATCCTGTCATTCGATGCAGAAAAGGTCTTTGACAAAATCCAGCACCCTTTCTTAATAAAAACCCTTGAGAAAGTCAGGATAGTAGGAACATATTTACTCATCATAAAAGCCATTTATGAAAAGCCCACAGCTAACATCATCCTCAATGGGGAAACACTGAGAGCTTTTTCCCTGAGATCAGGAACACGACAGGGATGCCCACTCTCACCGCTGTTGTTTAACATAGTGTTGGAAGTTCTAGCATCAGCAGACAACAAAAGGAAATCAAAGGCATCAAAATTGGCAAAGATGAAGTCAAGCTTTCGCTCTTTGCAGATGACATGATATTATACATGGAAATCCGATAGACTCCACTAAAAGTCTGCTAGAACTGATACATGAATTCAGCAAAGTTGCAGGATACAAATCAATGTACAGAAATCAGTTGCATTCTTATACACTAACAATGAAGCAACAGAAAGACAAATAAAGAAACTGATCCCATTCACAATTGAGCCAAGAAGCATAAAATACCTAGGGATAAATCTAACCAAAGATGCAAAAGATCTGTATGCTGAAAACTATAGAAAGCTTATGAAGGTAATTGAACAAGATATAAAGCAATGGAAAGATATTCCCTGCTCATGGATTGGAAGAATGAATATTCTCAAACTGTCAATACTACCCAAAGCTATCTACACATTCAATCCAATCCCAATCAAAATTGCACCAGCACTCTTCTCAAAGCTAGAACAAACAATCCTAAAATTCATATGGAACCACAAAAGGCCCCGAATAGCCAAAGTAATTTTGAAGAAGACCAAAGCAGGAGGCATCACAATCCCACACTTTAGCCTCTACTACAAAGCTGTCATCATCAAGACAGCATGGTATTGGCACAAAAACAGACACATAGACCGATGGAATAGAATAGAAACCCCAGAACTAGACTCACAAACACATGGCCAACTAATCTTTGACAAAGCAGGAAAGAACATCCAATGGAAAAAAGACAGTCTCTTTAACAAATGGTGCTGGGAGAACTGGACAGCAACATGCAGAAGGATGAAACTAGACCACTTTCTCACACCATTCACAAAAATAAACTCAAAATGGATAAAGGACCTGAATGTGAGACAGGATACCATCAAAACCCTAGAGGAGAAAGCAGGAAAAGACCTCTCTGACCTCAGCCGTAGCAATCTCTTATTCAACACATCCCCAAAGGCAAGAGAATTAAAAGCAAAAATGAATTACTGGGACCTTATGAAGACAACAAGCTTCTGCACAGCAAAGGAAACAACCAATAAAACTAAAAAGCAACCAACGGAATGGGAAAAGATATTTGCAAATGACATATCGGACAAAGGGCTAGTATCCAAAATCTATAAAGAGCTCACCAAACTCCACACCCGAAAAACAAATAACCCAGTGAAGAAATGGGCAGAAAACATGAATAGACACTTCTCTAAAGAAGACATCCAGATGGCCAACAGGCACATGAAAAGATGTTCAATGTCGCTTCTTCTCAGGGAAATACAAATCAAAACCACACTCAGGTATCACCTCACGCCAGTCAGAGTGGCCAAAATGAACAAATCAGGAGACTCTAGGTGCTGGCGAGGATGTGGAGAAACGGGAACCCTCTTGCACTGTTGGTGGGAATGCAAATTGGTGCAGCCGCTCTGGAAAGTAGTGTGGAGGTTCCTCAGAACATTAAAAATAGACCTACTCTATGACCCAGCAATAGCACTGCTAGGAATTTACCCAAGGGATACAGGAGTACTGATGCATAGGGGCACTTGTACCCCAATGTTTATAGCTGCACTCTCAACAATAGCCAAACTGTGGAAAGAGCCTAAATGTCCATCAACTGACGAATGGATAAAGAAATTGTGGTTTATATACACAATGGAATACTACGTGGCAATGAGAAAGAATGAAATATGGCCTTTTGTAGCAACGTGGATGGAACTGAAGAGTGTGATGCTAAGTGAAGTAAGCCATACAGAGAAAGACAGATACCATATGGTTTCACTCTTATGTGGATCTTGAGAAACTTAAAAGAAACCCATGGGGGAGGGGAAGGAAAAAAAAGAGGTTAGAGTGGAAGGGTTCCAAAGCATAAGAGACTCTTCAAAACTGAGAACAAACTGAGGGTTGATGGGGGGTGGGAGTGAGGGGAGGGTGGGTGATGGGTATTGAGGAGGGCACCTTTGGGATGAGCACTGGGTGTTGTATGGAAACCAATTTGACAATAAATTTCATATATTGAAAAAAAAAGAATAGAAGGAGAGCTAAAGAGTTTCTCATACAGTCAAAATAAAGAAATTTGTGTCCACTAAACCAGACCTACAAGAAGCATTAAAGGGACACTTTGAAAGCAAAGGGGAGACCACAAGTGAGAAAGAAATGAAAGGAACAAGAAAATCTCCAGAAACAAGTAACAAAATGGCACTAAATACATATCTGTGAATAATTATTCTTAATATAAATGAATTATATGTTCTAATAAAAACACATAAGCTATCATAATGGATAAAACAGGACCCATCAATATTATGCTGATACAAGAGACTCATTTTAGACCTAAAGACACCCACAGATTGAAAGTGCAGGGATGGAGAAACACTGATACACAAATAAATGTGAAAAGAATGTTGGAGTAACATACTTAAATTGCACGAACTAAACTTTAAAACAGAGACTGTAACAAGAGAGAAAGAAAGGCACTATACCATAATAAAAGGGACAATACAACAAGAAGATCTAAAAGTTTTAAATATATAAGTACCCATCAAGGAAGGACACAAATATATAAAATAATTAATACAAACATAAAGGGACTCACTGATAATAATACAATAATTATAGGGAATTGTAACATCCCAATTACTGCAACAGACAAATCCTCTAAGCAGAAAATCAACAAGGAAACAATGGCTTAAATGACACACTGGACCAAATAGACTTACCAAATATATTTAGAACATTTCATCCTAAAGCCGCAAAATACACATTATTTTCAAGTGCCCATGAGACATTCTCCAAAATGGATCACACACTAGGTCAGAAATCAGGCCTCAACACATACAAAACGATTGCAATCATACCATGCATTTTTTCCGACAACACTATGAAAATTTATGAAACTTAAAGTGAACCAAAAGAAAAATTATTAAAACTCCACAAATACATGAAGGTTAAGTAACATTGTTACTAAACAATGAATGGATCAACCAGGAAATCAAAGAAAACAATTTAAAAAAAATACATGGAGGCAATAACAATGAAAACACAATGCTCCAAAACCTTTGGGATGGAGCAAAAGCAGTCCTCAGGAGGAAGTATAGGGCAATAGAGGATTACCTCAAAAAGTAAGAAAAATCTCAAACAACCTAAGCGTTCACCTAAAGAAGGTAAAAAAAAAAACCAACAAAGCCTAAAGCCAAAAGAAGGAAAATGCAAAAGATTAGAGCAGAAATAAATGATAAAGAATGTAAAAATTAAAACAGATCAATCAAATGAGTTCATTCTTTCAAAAAATTAATAAAATTCATAACCTCCTAGGCAGACTTACCAAAAAGAAAAGAGAAAGGATGAAATTAATAAAATCACAAATGAAAGAGGAGAAAGAACAACCAACACCAAAAGAAATACGAACAATTAGAAGAGAATATTATGAAAAAGTGTATGTCAAAAAATTGGACAACCTGGAAGAAATCGATGAATTCTTAGAAACATATAAATTTCTGAAACTGTAACAGGAAGAAATACAAAACTTAGACTGATAACCAGCAAATTAATTGAATCAGTAATCAAAAATAAACCAACAAACAAAAGTCCAGGACCAGATATATTGACAGGTGAAATTTACCAAATATGTAAACAAGACTTAATACCTACTCTTCTGAAAATATTTCAAACAATAGAAAAGGAAGGAAAACTTCCAAATTCATTCTATGAGGCTAGTATTACCCTGACACCAAAATCAGACAAAGTCTCCACTAAAATAGAGAATACAGGCCAATATCCCTAATGAACATGGATACAAAAGTTTTCAATAAAATACTAGCAAGAAAAAATTTTAAAATACATTAAAAGAATCATTCAACATGATCAACTGGGATTTATTCCGGCGCTGCAAGAGTGGTTTAATATTTGCAAATCAATCAACCTGATACACCACATTAATTTTTTAAAAAGCATGAAAACATATGATCATTTCAGCAGATGCAGAAAAAGTATTTAACAAAGTATAACAACAATTCATGATAAAAACCCTCAACAAAGTAGATTTACACACAACATACCCTGAAATAATAAGGGCCATGTTTTAAAAAAAAACACAACTAATAACATCCTCAATGGGAAAAAACTCAGAGCTTTTCTTTATGTTCTAGAACAAGATAGGGACGTTCATTCTCCACACAGTTATTTAACATAGTAGGGGAAGTCCTGACATCAGCATTCAGACAACAAAAAGGAATAAAAGGCATCCATATCGGCAAGGAAGTAGTAAAATTTTTACTCCTTGGAGATGACATGATACTCTATAAAGAAAACCCAAAAGACTCCACCAAAGAATTTCTAGAACTGATACACAAATTCAGTAGAGTCACACAATACAATATAAATTTATAGAAATCTGTTGTATTTCTAGACACCATTAATGAAGCAGCAGAAAGAGAAATCAAAATATCAATCCAATTTACAATTGTACCCAAAACAATAAGATACTTAGGAATAAACCTAACCAAAGTGCTGAAAGTCCAACACTCTTAAAAGTATAAAACACTGATAAAAGAAATTGAAGAAGACTCAAAGAAATGGAAAGATATTCGTGCACATAAATTTGAAGAACGAATATTGTTAAAATATCTATACGACCCAAAGCAATCTACACATTTAATTCAATCCCTATCAAAATACCAACAACATTTTTCACAAAGCTAGAACAAGCAATCCTAAAATTTTTATGGAACCACAGAAAACCCTGAAGAGCCAAAGCAACCTTGAAAAAGAAAAACAAAGCTGGACGCATCACAATTCCAGATTTCAAGTTATATTCCCAAGCTGGAGTGATCAAAACAGTATGGTACTGGCACAAAAATAGACACATACATCAATAGAACAGAATAGAATACCCAGAAATGAACCCACAATTATATGTTCAGTTAATCTTGGGAAAACATGAATGAATAGCCAATGGGAAAATTACAGTCTCTTCCAGAAATGGTATTAGGAGAGTTGGACAGTAACATGCAAAACAATGAAACTGGACCACTTTCTTACACCATACACAAAAATAAATTCAAAATAGATCAATGAACTAAACAGGAGACTTGAAATCATAAAAATCCTAGAAGACAACACAGGTCGTAGGGTCTCTGACATCAGCTGTAGCAATATTTTTTCTGTAAATGTCTCCTAAGACAAAGGGGAAAAAAATAAACTATTGGAATTTGATTAAAATAAAAAGCTTATGCACAGCAAAGGAAACAATCAATAAAACAAAAAGGCAACCTACAGAAGGAGAGAGGTTATTTGCAAATAACATATCTGATAAAGTGTTAGTATCCCAAATACATAAAGAACTTTTAAAACTCAACAACCAAAAAACACATAATCCAATTTTAAAAAGGGCAGAGGATATGAATATGCATTTTTCCAAAGGAGACATCTGATGGCCAACAGACACATGAAAAATTGCTCAACGTCACTGATCATCAGGGAAATACAAATCAAAACTACAATGAGATATCGCCTCACAACTGTCAAAAGGGCTAAAATCAACAACACACAAAAAAACAGGTGTTAACCAGGATGTGGAGAAAGGGGACTCTCTTGCACTGTTGGTAGGAATGTAAACTGGTGCAGCCTCTTTGGAAAACAGAATGGCGGTTCCTCAGAAAGTTATAAATAGAACTACACTATGATCCTGCAATTTCACTATTAGGTATTTACCCAAAGAATACAAATATTAATTCAAAGGGACACATGCACCCCAATGTTTGTAGCAGCATTACCTACAATATCCAAATTATGGAAATTGCCCAAGTGTCCATCAACTGATAAATGAATAAGGAAGACGTGATATTTATATACAATGGAATATTATTCAGCCATAACAATGAAATCTTATCATTTGCAACAACATGGATGGAGCTAGAAAGTATTATGCTAAGTGAAATAAGTCAGTCAGATACCATATGATTCCATATGTGGAATTTAAGAAACAAAACAAATGAGCAAAGGGAGGGGAAGGGAGAGAGAAGCAAACCAAGAAACAGACTCTTAACTATAAAGAACAAGTGGATGGTTACCAGAGGAGAGGTAGATGGGGGAATGAGTGAAATAAGTGGTGGGGATTAAGGAGTGCACTTGTGATGAGCACAAGGTGTTGTAAGGAATTATTGAATCACTATATTGTATGCCTGAAACTAATATTACAGTGTAGGTTAATTCAAAAAAGAAGAATTCAGGACTCTTTCTGAGAGGGCTCCCATGTGCAGATTCTAGTGGGTTCCCTTTAAAAAAAAACTTAATAAAAAAGTGATATATAACCATAAAAAATAATGAAATCTAGCCATTTTCAAGAATGTGAGTGGAGCTAGAGGGTATAATGGTAAGCGAAATAAGCCACTCAGAGAAAGACAAACACCATATAATTTCACTTATATGAGGAAATTAAAAGACAAATCTAATGGAGGAAAAAAAGAGAGACTCCCCCCAAACACACCCTTAACTATAGAAAACAAACACAAAGTTGAGGAGGTGGGGGAGATAGGTGAATTTAGTGAAGGGGATTAAGAGTACATTTTTCTTTCTTTTTTTAAATTTTATTTATTTATTTTGAGAGACAGAGAGAGAGTGAGAGAGGGGCAGAGAGAGAGGGGAGAGAGAAAATCCCAAGCAGGCTCCATGCTGTCAGCATGGGGCCAGATGTGGGGCTCAATCTCATGAACCATGAGATTATAACCTGAACCAAAATCAAGATTCAGACTCTTAATGGATTGAGCCACCCAGGTGCCCCTGGGTAATTGTATTTTTAACGTTTTCAGGAACTTCCATGCTGTTTTCCAGACTGGCTACACCAGTTTGCAATCCTAAAAACAGTGTAAGAGGGTTCTCCTTTCTCCACATCCTCACCAACATGTGTTGTTTCATGTGTTGTTAATTTTAGTCATTCTGGAAGTTGGGAGATGATATCTCATTATATTTTTGATTTGTATTTCCCTGATGATGAATGATGTTGAACATCTTTTCATGTGTCTGTTAGTCATATAATGTCTTCTTTGGAAAAATCTCCATTCATGTCTTCTGCCCATTTCTTAACTGGATTATTTGTTTCTTCAGTGTTGATTTTTAGAAACTCTTCATAGATTTTGGATACTAACGCTTTATCAGATGTATCATTGGAAAATATATTCTCCTATTTTGCAGGCTGCCTTTTAGTTTTGTTGATTGTGTCCTTCCCTGTGTAGAAGCTTTTTATCTTAGTGAAGTCCCAATAATTTATTTTTTTTCCCTTGCTTCTGGAGATATACATACCTAGTAAGAAGTTGCTGCAGCTGATATCAAAGAGGTTGAACCTGTGTTGTCCTCTAGGGTTTTGAGGGTTTCCTGTCTCACACTTTGGTCTTTCATCCATTCTGAATTTATTTTTCTGTATGGTGTAAGAAAGTGGTCCAGTTCATTCTTCTTCACTGGTTGAGTTTTAAAACTCCAATATTTAGGTACCTGGCATGGCATGGACCCACCCTGGACCTCTAGGTGAGGGCCTTGCCACCATGGGACTGGTGCAGGTTTGTCTCAGAAGCATAGTAGCACCAATTCAAAGGGTCATGGAGTTTGGAGTAAAGCACAGCAAAGAGCTGGTGTTCATGTTAGCTGGCCTAAGCAGGTGTCTCTGCCCCTATGCTGAGTCTGGGGGAGGGTAATGGTGCCTGCCAGCTCTTTTGTCCCAGGAGAGGCAATGCCATCTCTCCCAGATGTGCTCCAAGAAGGAGGAACTGTCTCTCCCCTTGCGTCCCAGGAGAGTCTCAGATTGTGCCATCCGCCCCCAGACTATCTGCCCTTTTCTCCCACAGAAGAACTGCAGCACCCTCAGGGCTCCACACCAGCCACACCGTGGACCTTTAAGACTTATCTTTGAACCCCGCTGGTTGTAAAAACTCACAAAAGCCAGACCCTCTCATTTTCCCAGTCAATGGTAAAGTGTTTGGGAAAGTGTTTTCCTTGTGTGATCCCCTGTATGTTTCTCTCTCTCTCTCTCTCTCTCTCTCTCTCTCTCTCTCTCTCTCTCCTTCTCTCTCTCCCTCTCTCTGTGACCAGGGATCCCCCCCATTTCACATTACCTGTAATCCATTTCTTTCCCAAATCACATCTCTGCACCTCCTACCTTCCACAAAGTGGCCTCTTCTCTCCCTCTAGTTGTGCAGTTTGTTCATCAGTCCTTAGATCTTTGACCATCCAAGATTGCTTTCTTGAGTATTCAGAATGATTTGACATTTATCTAGCTGTGTTCAAAGGATGAGGCAATCCAGGGTGCCTGTGTGGCTCAATTGGTTAAGCATATGACTCTTGATTTCAGCTCAGGGTCATATTATGTTTCATTGAATCAAGCCCTGCACTGGGCTCTTCACTGACAACACAGAACCTCCTTGGGATTCTCTCTCTCCCTCTCTCTCTCTGCCCCTCTCTAGCTCATGCACTCTCTGTCTCTTTCTCTCTCTCTCTTTCAAAATAAATAAATAAGCATAAAAAAGGGATGAAGATGAGGTCCTCCTACTAATCCACCATCTTAGCTCCTCTCTACCTGAAATTGTCGAATCATTATATTGTATACCTGAAACTAATATACTGTATGTTAACTACACTGGGATTGAAATTTTAAAAAAATTAGCAAATAAGGGAAATAACTTAAAGAATCATTAAAATATTAAGAATGACCTTTAAAACTTAAAAAAAATTATTCTGCAAAAACACTAGCAATCCCCTAACACAGTCTATAGATGTAATGCAATCCCTATCACAGTACCAAAAGCATTTTTCACAGAACTAGAACAAAAAAAAATCTTAAAATGTATAGGATCAAAAAAGACCCTGAATTGCCAAAGCAATCTTGAAAAATAAAAGCAAAGCTGGAAGTATCACAATTCCAGACTTCACATTACAGTACAAATCTGTAGTAATCAAAACAGTATTTTACTGGCATAAAAATAGACACATAGATCAATGAAACAGACTGGGAAGCCCAGACATAAACTGAGTCTGGGTGGCTCAGTTGGTTAAAAGTCTGACTTTGACTCCGGTCATGATCTCATGGTTCATAAGTTTAAGCCCTGCATGGGGTTCTCTGCTGTCAGCGTGGAGCCCATTTTGGATCCTCTGTCTCCCTGTTTCTCTGACCTTCCCTAGCTCTCTCTCTCTCACACACGCACACTCTTTTTCTATCTCTCTCAAAATAAATTTGAAAAACTTTAAAAATAAGTAAATAAATAAACTCACAATTATATGGTCAATTATCTTTGCCAAACCTGGAAAGAATATCCAATGGGAAAGAGTCTCTTCAACAAATGGTATTGGGAAAACTGGTCAGCTACGTGCCAAAGGATGAAACTGGACCACTTTCTTACAACATACACAAAAATAAATTCAAAATGGATTAAGGACAAAAATATGACTCCTGGAAATTACAAAAAATACTATGAGAAAACGTAAGCAGTAAGGTATCTGACATTGGCAGTAAATAACATTTTTCTAGATATGTCTCCTCATTCAAGGGAAATAAGAAAGATAAATTACTGGGACTTCATTAAAACAAAAGACTTTGGCAGAGCAAAGTAAACAATTAACAAAACTATAAGGTAACCTATCGAGTGGGAGAAAATATTTGCAAATATCATATTTGATAAAGAATTAGTATCTGAAGTGTATTAAAAGGTTTATAAAACCCAACACCCCAAAAAAGAATACTTCAATTTAAAAAACGGGTAGATAGGAATAGACATTTTTTCAAAGAAAACATACAGATGGTCAACAGACACATGAAAAAATGGTCAAGATCACTGATCATCAGGGAAATGCAAATCAAAACTACAATGAGATATCATCTCACACCTGTCGGAATGGCTAACATCAAAAACACAAAAACAACAAGTGTTTGAGAGGATGTAGAGGAAAAGAAACGCTCTTGCATTGTTGGTGGAAATGAAAACTAATGCATCCACTGTGGAAAACATTATGGAGCCTCCTTCAAATATTAAAAATAGAATTAACCTATGATCAAGCATCCACACTACTGGGTATTTACCCAAAGAACACAAAAACATTAATTCAAGGGGATACATTCTTCCCTATGTTATAGGAGTGTTATTTATGATAACCAAATTAGAGAATCATCCCATAGATAGATAGCCATACATAGACGAATGGATAAAGAAGATGTGGAATATATATATATATATATATATATATATATATATATATATAATTCAGCCATAATAAATAATGAAATCTTGCCATTTGCAATGACATGAATGGAGCTAGAGAGTGTAATGCTAAGTTAAATAAGTCATTCACAGAAAGACAAATATCATATGATCTCATTCATATGGAATTTAAGAAACAAAAGAAACAAAAAAGGGGGAAAAAGAGAGATAGAGAAGCCAAGATATAGACTGTTAAGTATTGAGAACAAACTGATGGTTATCAGAGGGAAGGAGGTTGACAGGATGGGTTAAATAGGTGAGAGGGATTAGGAGTGCCCTTGTGTTGAACACTGGGTGATGGATGGAATTTTTGAGTCACTATAATGTATACCTGAAACTAATATAACATGATATGTTAACTATACTGGAATTAAAACAAAATTAAATTAAACTAAAAATAACGAACAGCTATGTTATTTGTAGCTATTTACATGTATATAGCTGTATATAGTATATACATGTAAAAACCTACTAAAATATTTATGATATCTTATGTTTTATACATATATTGAACTGGCATTGGAATAGATAATAAAAAACCTTAGCAAACCAAATACAGCAATTACAGAAAGAGTTATATACACTTTGACAAATTAAATTTATCCCAAAAATGCAAGTTTGTTTTAAGATCTGCTAATCAATTAATTTAATACAGTAAATTAATTATTAGAATAGAATATAAGCAAAAATAAAAGTATAATCTCAATAGACATGCAAAAAGCATTTGACAAAATGCAACACTCTTTCATTATTAAAAATACGAAATTAAGAATTGAAGGAAATTTTCTTAGCATTATAAAAGGCATCTATGAAAAACCCACAGCTAACATGTACATAATGATTGTAAAGTGGATTCTATCGCCCTGTGGTCAGGAACAAGACAAAGATATCCACTCTTGCCATTTCTATTCAGCATTGTACTAGAAGTTCTAGCAATAGCATTTTGGCAAGAAAAAGAAATAACAGGGATCCAGATTGGAAATAAAACCATCTTCATTCACAGATGATATAATTTTACATATACAAAATCCTATGGAATCCACTAAAAATATTAAACTAATAAAAGATATTATCAAGTTTTTAGGATACAACATCAATATACAAAATAATTGTACCTTTACACTTGCAATGAACAATCCAAAAAATGAAGTAAGAAAATAATCCAATTAAAATTGTATTAAAGAACTTCTGGTCCAAGTTGACAAGGTAAGAAGACACTGAATTTACCCACTCTACAGACACATCAAATCTACACCTATTTAAAGAGCAATTCCTCCTGAAGAATAACTGAAGTCTAACTGGACAATTTCTGCACAACAGGTGATAAAGAGATCACATAAAGAATGGCAAGAGAGAATGAGACAAGGTAACAAAGGGACCACCACCCCTATGCTGGAAACTGTAGTGGAGAGGAATAATACTAAGAGACTATGAGCAGATCTATCTCCCCTGGGGCACAGAAGAAAAAAAGGTGCAGTTTAAAAGTTCAACTAGAATATAAAGAAACAAGTCCCAGAACTCCACCAAATGGCAGGGAAAATCCTGGAACTTTCTCAGGGTCAGAGGGTCTGGCAAGCATCACAGTTTATGTCCACCCTCCAGCTTGATAGCACAAACAGTAGCAAGGTCCATGCACCATAGATGACCAGCCACCTCAACAAGCCCTGAGCCTCTAGCCCACACCAATTCCAGAGACTCTGGAACACAGGTACAAAAAATCTGCTGAATAAAAGAGCAACTTGAATATAGAGGATCCAGACCTAGAACTCTATCAAATGGCAGAGGAGATGTTGAAAGTCTCCTTGGATCAGAGGGCCTGGCAAGTGACATGGTTTATGTTTCCCCTCTACCTTGATAGCACGGGCAGGAATAGGGTGAGTGTACCCTGCTTGCCTACTGCCTTGGTGACCTCTGGGCCTTTAGCCTATACCAGCCTCAGCTGCCCCATCAAGGTCACCCCAACACAACACACACAAAGACACACCTATTTAGTGCTCACTTAATCTCCAGTCATCTCACCAACGTGACAAAGATGCAAAGCACCCTGGAGCACTCCAAGCCCACACCACTTCAGCTCCAGATGATTTACCAAGGCACCCCCAGTGCAAAGCATCCTTAGAGCTCCCATCCCACATCTACTTAGGCCCCAGCTGTCCACCTGGGGAGCCCTTAAGCTGAGTGCCCTGGGACATCTCTGGTTGCACCCACATCAGATCCAGCTGCTCCATCAGGGCCTCCTCCCAAAAAGCACCCCTATACCCAGTAGCCCATGTCTTGCCTTGGTTCCAGCCACCCCACTAGAAAGACCTCTGCATGTAGAGACTTGGAACGGCCCATCTTGCACCCACTTCCACTTCAACTATCTTTCCAGGACACCCTCAGTGTGTAGAATCCTGGGACCATTCTGGTTCACATCCTATTCAGCTTCAGCTGTCTTACCATGGTGTCTACTACAGGAGAGACCCAAGACTGCCCCAGCCTGTGCCCACTGAAGCTCTGGCTATCCCAGTAGGGTGGCTCTAGCACAAACTACCACAGGAGCCCCAGACCATAATAACCACAGTTCAAGTCACTGTTCAAAACAGACAGCTAAAGTCAGAAGGCACAAACATTCTACACAGAGGATGACAATACAAAAGATCATTCCTTCTAGTTTAGGAAAGGTAGCTGTTCTGCCTAATTCATAGAAACAAACATGGAAAGACAAGCAAAAGAGACAAAGGAATATGGTCCAAATGAAAGACCAGAACAAAACTTCAGAAAAAGAACTAAATTAAAGGGAGATAAGAATATGTCTGATAGAGTTCAAAGTAATGATCATAAAGATGCTCGCTGGACTGGAAAGAAGACTGGATGAGCTCAGGGAGAACTTCAAAAATGAAATAAAAAAATATAAAAAAGAACAAATCAGAGTTGAATAACCACAATAACTAAAAATAATACACTAGAAGGAATCAACAGTAGCTAAGAGGATGCAGAAAAATGGACCAGTGATCTGGAAGATGGTAATGGAAAGCATAAAGGCTGGACAACAAAAACAAAAAATAATTTTATCTATTTATTTTTTAAACATTTCTTCATTTTTGAGAGTGAGAGAGACAGAGAGTGAGTGGGGGAGGGGCAGAGAGAGAGGGAGACACAAAATCCGAAGCAGGCTCCAGGCTCTGAGCTGTCAGCACAGAGCCCGAAGCGGGGCTTGAACCCACAGACTGCAAGATCATGACCCAAGCCGAAGTTGGATGCTTAACCAACTGAGCCACCCAGGCACCCCAAAAACGAAAAATAATTTTTAAATGAGGGTAGGTTAAGGGATATCTTGGACAAAATCAAATAAACAAACATTTGAACTGCAGGGTTCCTACATGGAGAATAGAGGGACAAAAGGGCTGAGAATTTTTGAAGAAATAATAGCTGAAAAATTCCACAACCTGGGGAAGGAAACAGACACCCAGATTCAGGAATCATAGAAAGTTCCAAAGAAGATAAACCCAAGGAGTCCCACAATACAACACATAATTAAAATGTCAAAGATGAAAGATAAAGAAAAAAATTAAAGGCAGCAAGAGAGAACAAGTTACCTATAAAAAAAAAAAAAAAAGCCCCATACAGCTACTAGCTAATTTTTCTTCAGAAACTTTGAAGGCCAGAAAAGAATGGCATGGTATATTCAAAGTGCTGAAGGGAACAAACCTACAAATAAGAATCCTCTATGTGTTAACATTATTATTCAAAATTGAAGGAGAGATAAAGACTTTCCCAGACAGAAGTTAAAGGAGTTTATCACCATTGAACTAGCCTTACATGAAAGGTTAGGGAGAATTCCTTAAGCAGTAAAGAAAAGGTCATAATTAGAAGTATGAAAATTATTTTTTAAATTATGAAGATTATAAAAGAAAGGGGGATTCAGGGGCGCCTGGGTGGATCAGTCAGTTAAGCATCCGACTTTGGCTCAGGTCATCATCTCACGGTTTGTGAGTTCGAGCCCCATGTTGGGCTCTGTACTGACAGCTCAGAGCCTGGAGTTAGCTTCAGGTTCTATGACTCCCTCTCTCTCTGCCTCTCCCCCACTCATGCTCTGTCTCTCTCTGTCTCTCAAAAAAATAAACTTTAAAAAATTAAAAAAAAGAAAAGATGACTCAAAAAATAAAAAGAGGTAAAATATGACAACATATACATAAAATGTAGAGGGGGAGTAAAAATGAACTGCTTTAGCTGTCCAAATGTGACTGTCAACCTAATATAGACTTCAATATAATTTAGATGCTATATATCAACGTTATGGTAAGCACAAACAAAAAACTTATACTAGATACACAAAAAATAAATGAAAAGAAAGTCAAGCATAACACTATAGAAAGTTGTCACCCACGAAGGGAATAAGAGAAGAAGAAAGAAACAGAAAAGTATAAAAACATCCAGGAAACCATTAACAAATTGGCAGTAAGGGCAGAACTATTAGTAATTACTTTAAATGTAAATGGTCTAAATGCTGCAATCAAAAGATAGAATGGCAAAATGGATTTAAAAAAAAGAACCATCTATATGCTGACTGCAAGAGACTCACTTCAGATCTGAAGACACAAACAGACTGAAAGTGAATGGATAGGAAAAAAATATTGCATGCAGATAAATAAGGGGAGAAAGCTGGGGTAACAATACTTACATCAGACAGAAGAGACTTTAAAACAAAGATTGTAACAAGAGACAAAGAAAGGCATTAGATAATGATAAAGGGATCACCCAATAAAAATATATAGCAGTTGTAAATATCAATGGACACATCAGAGCACCTAAATACATAAAACAATATTAGCAGGCATAAATGGAGAAGTTGACAGCAATACAATAAGAGGGGAGAATTTGGCATCCCACTTATATCAATAGATAGATCATCCAGACTAAAAATAAAAAAAGGAAACTGTTTTTTAACAAAACGTTAGATGAATTTAACAGATAAATACAGAACATTCCATCCAAAAACAACAGAATACACATTCTTTCCAAGTGCACATGAAACATTTACCAGGCTGGATCACATAAGAAGCCATAAAACAAGTCTCACTAAATTTAAGAAGATGGATATCATATCAAGCATTTTTTTTCTGACCACAATGGTATGAACTACAAATGATTTACAAGAAAAAACTGGGAAAATAAAAACATGTGAAGGCTAAGCAACATGCTCAAAAACAATGAAGAAATATAAATGAATGTAAAAATACATTTAGATAAATGAAAATAAAAACACAATGCTCCTAAAACTTTGGGAAGAACCAAAAGCAGTTGTAACAGGGAAATATGTACAGATAAAGGCTGACCATAAGGAAAAAGAAAAATCTCCAGTATCAAGCTGAGCTAATACCTAAAGGAACAAGAAAAAGAACAGAGCCCAAAGTTAGTAGAAGTAATTAAATAATAAATATCAGAGTGGAAATGAAACAGAGACTAAAAAAATAGGAAAGATCAACATTCAAGGAGTTTTCTTTGAAAAGACAATAAAATTTATAAACCTTTAGGCAGACTCAAGAAACAAAAGTGAGAGGATCCAAATAAATAAAAGAGAAAGAACAAAAACTGACACCACAGAAATACAAAAGATACTAAGACACTAAAAAAATGATATGCCAACAATCTGACAATCTAGAAACAATGGATAAATTTATAGAAACATCCCATCTTCCAACACTGAAACAGGAAGAAACAAAAAATTTGAACAGACAAACTAGTGATTAGAAAACTGAAATGGTAATCAAAAATCTCCCAACATAGTGTTGGAAGTCATAGCATCAGCAATCAGACAAAAAAAAAAAAAGAAAGAAAAGGCATAAAAATTGGCAATGGAGAAGTGAAACTTTCACATTTCACAGAAGACATGATATTCTATATGGAAAACCTGAAAGACTCCACCAAAAGAATCCTAGAACTGATACATGAATTTAGCAAAGTCGCAGGGTACTAAATCAATGTACAGAAATAGGTTGCATTTTTATACACCCAAGAATTAAGCAACAGAAAGAGAAGTCAAGGAACTGATCCCATTTACAATTGCACCAAGAACCATAAGATATCTAGGAATAAACCTAACCAAACATGTAAAAGATCTGTATGCTGAAAACTATAGAAAGCTTATGAAATAAATTGAAGAAGACACAAGGAAATGGAAAAACATCCCATGCTCATGGATTGGAAGAATAAATGTTGTTAAAATGTCAATACTACCCAAAGCAATCTACACATGCAATGCAATCCCAATCAAAATTGCACCAGCATTCTTCTCAAAGCTAGAACAAGCAATCCTGAAATTTGTATGGAACCACAAAAGACCCCAAGTAGCCAAAGTAATACTGAAGAAGAAAACCAAAGCAGAAGGCATCACAATCCCAGACTTTAGCCTCTACTACAAAGCTGTAATCATGAAGACAGTATGGTATTGGCACAAAACCAGACACATAGAACAATGGAATAGAATAGAGGCCCCAGAATTGATCCCAAAAATATATGGCCAACTAATCTTTGACAAAGCAGGAAAGAATATCCAGTGGAAAAAAGACAGTCTCTTTAGCAAATGGTGCTGAGAGAACTGGACAGCAACATGTAGAAGAATGAAACTAGAGCACTTACTTACACAATACACAAAAATAATCTCAAAATGGATGAAAGACCTAAATGTGAGACAGGAAACCATAAAAAATCTAGAGGAGAAAGCATGAAAAAACCTCTCTGACCTCAGCTGCAGCAATTTCTTACTCGACACATCTCCAAAGGCAAGGGAATTAAAAGCAAAAATGAAGTATTGGGACCTCATAAAGATAAAAAGCTTCTGCACTGCAAAGGAAACAATCAACAAAACTAAAAGGCAACCGTCAGAATGGGAAAAGGTATTTGCAAATGACATATCGGATAAAGGGCTAGTATCCAAAATTAGTAAGGAACTTACCAAACTCAACACCTGAAAAAAAGTAATCCAGTGAAGAAATGGGCAGAAGACATGAATAGACACTTTTTCAAAGAAGACATCCAGATGGCCAACAGACACATGAAATGATGCTAAATGTCACTCATCATCAAGGAAATGCAAATGAAAGCCACACTGAGATACCACCTTACACCGGTCAGAATGGCTAAAATGAACAAATCGGGAAACTACAGATGCTGCTGAGGATGTGGAGAAATGGGAACCCTCCTGCACTGTTGGTGGGAATTCAAACTGATGCAGCTGCTCTGGAAAACAGTGTGGAGGTTCCTCAAAATATTAAAAACAGAACTACCCTATGACACAGCAATAATACTACTAGGAATTTACCCAAGGGATACAGGAGTGCTGATGCATAGGGGAACATGTACCCCAATGTTTAGAGCAGCACTTTCAACAATAGCCAAATTATGGAAAGAGCCTAAATGTCCATCACCTGATGAATGGATAAAGAAGGTGTGGTTTATATATGCAATGGAATACTACTTGCAAATGTGAAAGAATAAAATCATGCCATTTGCAGCAACGTGGATGGAACTGGAGGATATTATGCTAAGTGAAATAAGTCAGTCAGAGAAGGACATATATCATATGTTTTCACTCACTTGTGGATCTTAAGAAACTTAACAGAAGACCATGGGGGAAGGGAAAGGGGAAAAACAGTTACAAAGAGAGAGGGAGGGAGGCAAATCACAAGAGACTCTTAAATACAGAGAACAAACTGAGGGGGGACGGGGGGTGGCAGAGAAGGGAAAATGGGTGATAGGCATCGAGGAGGGCACTTGTTGGGATGAGCAGTGGGTGTTGTATGTAAGCCAATTTGACAATAAATTATATTCATTACAAAAAACAAAAAACAAAAAACAAAAAACAAACCTTCCAACAAGCAAAAGTCAAGGACCAGACGGATTCACAGGGAAATTCTACTAAACATTTAAAGAAGAGTTAATAACTGTTCTTCTCAAACTATGTCAGAAATAGAAAATAAAGAAAAGGTTCCAAATATATTCTATGAAGTCAGAATTACCTTGACATGTAAGCCAAATACACTGCAGAAAAAGAAATGTATAGTCCAATATGCCTGATAGACATGTATGCAAAAGTCCTCAACAAAATATTAACAAAGTAAATTCAACAATTCATCAAAAGGATCAATCACCATGACCAGGTAAGATTTATTCTAGGGGTGCAAGGATGGTTCAATATTCACTAATAAACCAACGTGATACACCACATTACAAAATGAAGAATATAAATCACATGATAATGTCAATAGATGCAAACAAAATCCAACAAATTTCAACATTTGTTCACGGTAACAACTCTCAACAAAATGGCATTAGAGGGAACACACTTTAACATAATAAAGGCCATATATGAAAAATCCACAGCTAACATCATACTCAATAGTAAAAGCAGCTTTTTCCCTAAGGTCAGAAAGAAGACATGGATGTCCACTCTCATCACTTTTATTCAACATACTACTGAAAATTGTACCCACAAAAATGAGACAACAAAAAGAAATAAAAGACATATAAATTGGTAAGGAAGAAGTAAAAGTTTCACCATTTGCAGAAGACATCATAGTCTATATAGAAAACCCTAAAGATCCCACCAAGAAGACTACTAGAAGTAATAAACAAATTCATAAAGTCCCAGGATGCAAAATTAATATACAGAGATTTGTTCCATTTTTATACAATAATAATGACGTAGCAAAAAGAGATTAAGAAAACAATCCAATTCACATTTGTACCACAAAGAATTAAAAACCAAAAAATAAACTTACCAAGGAATTCAAATACCTATACTCATAAGACTATAAACATAGATGAAAGAAATTAAAGTCAACACAAACAAATGGCAAGATATTCCATCGTCATGAATTGGAAGAATTAATATCATT
Organism: Acinonyx jubatus; assembly: GCF_027475565.1. Classification (NCBI taxonomy): domain Eukaryota; kingdom Metazoa; phylum Chordata; class Mammalia; order Carnivora; family Felidae; genus Acinonyx; species Acinonyx jubatus. The sequence continues at coordinate 46,534,673 of NC_069389.1, read as the reverse complement.
AATATGTCCACACTACCCAAAGCAATCTACAGATTCAATCCAATCTTCATAAAACTGCCAATAACATTTTCACTGAACTAGAACAAATACTTATAAAATATTTATGAAACCACAAAATACCTCAACTAGCCAAAGCAATCTTTTTGTCTTTTCATTTCTTTTTTCTTTAATTTTCACTCAATGAGCCCATCCCTCCACCCCTCCCACCCTCTGGCAACCATCAGTTTGTTCTTTATAATCAAGAGTCTATTTCTTGATTCCTCTCTCTCTCTCTGTCTGCCCTTTACTCGTTTGTTTTGTTTCTTAAATTCCCCATATGAGTGAAATTATAAGTATTTGTCTTTCTCTGACTGACTTATTTCACTTAGCGTAATACACACCAGCTCCATCATGTCTTTGCAAGTGGCAATATTTCATTATTTTTATGGCTGAGTAATTTTCCATTGTATATATATACCGAATCCTCTCTATCCATTCATCTATTAATAGACACCTGGACTGCTTCCATAACTTGACTATTGTAAATAATGCTGCTATAAACATAGGTGCGCATGTATCCGTTTGAATAAGTGTTCTTGTGTTCTTTGGGTAAATACCCAGTATTGAAATTGCTAGATCATGGGGTAGTTCTATTTTTCATTTTATGAAGAATCTCCAAATGTTTCCAGAGTGCCTGCACCAGTTTGTATTCCCACCAACAGTGCAGTCCCCTTTCTCTGCATCCTCGTTAACACCTGTTGTTTCTTGTGTTGTTGATTTAGGCCATTCTGACAGGTGTGAGGTGATATCTCACTGTAGTTTTGATTTGCATTTCCTTGATGGTAATTGGTAATAAACATCTTCTCATGAGTCTATTGGCCATCTGGATGTTTTCTCTGGAGAAATGTCTGTTCATTTATTCTGCCCACTTTTAATTGAATGATTTGGTTTTGGGGTGTTTACTTTCATAAGTTCTTTAAATATTTTGGTAACTAACGCTTTATTGGATATATCATTTGCAAATATATTCGCCCATTCTGTAGGTTGCCTTTCAGGTTTTTGTTTGTTTGTTTTGTTTTGTTTTGTTTTGTTTTGTTTTGTTTTTTGTTTTTTTTTTTTAGTATTTCCCTTGTTGTGCAGGAGCTTTTTATTTGGATGTAGTCCCAATAGTTTATTTTGGCTTTCCTGTATATAGACCATGTCATCTGCAGGTAGTGAAAATTTTACCTCTTCCTTACTCATTTGGACGCCTTTTATTTCTGTTTTCTGATTGCTGTGGTTAGGACTTCCAGTACTATGTTGAATACAAGTGGTGAGAGTGAACACCTTGTCTTGTTCCTGACCATAGGGGAAAACCTCTCAGTTTCCCCATTAGGAATGACATTAACTGTGGGTTTTTCATAGATGTCCTCTATTATGTTGAGGTATATTCCTTCTAACCCTACTTTCCTGAGGGCTTTTATCATGAATAGATGTACTTTGTCAAATGTTTTTATCTCCATTTATTGAAATGATCATGTTTCTTATCCTTTCTCTTATTGATATGATGAATCACATTGATTGATTGATTTGCACGTCTCTTGCACGTAGGGATAAATCTCACTTGACCATGGTGAGTAACTCTTTTAATGTAATGTTGGATTTGGTTCCTGAATATTTTCTTGGGAATTTTTGCATCTATGTTCATCAAGGATGTAGCCTATAGTTCTCTGTTTTAGTGGTGTTTTTATCTGGTTTTGGTATCAGGATAATACTGGTCTCATAGAATGAATTTGAAACTTGTCTTTCCTTTTCTATTTATTTAATAGTTTGAGAAGAATAGGTATTACGTCTTCTTTAAATGATTGGTATTCACCTGTGAAACCATCTTCTCCTGGACTTTTGTTTGTTGGAGTTTTTTGATTACTGATTCAATTTATTTCCTGATTGTCAACCTGTTCAAATTTTCTATTCCTTCCTATTTCAATTTTGATATTTTATATTTTTCTACAAACTTATGAATTACTTCTAGGTTGTCCAATTTGTTGGCATATAGTCTTTCATAATAATCTCTTATTCTTTGTATTTCTGTGATGTTGGTTGCTATCTCTCTCATTTGTGGTTTTATTTATTTGATTCCTTTCTCTTTTCTTCTTGATAAGTCTGGCTAGAGTTTTATCAATTTTATTGATTTTTTTTCAAAATCTGTTCTAATGGGGTTTTTTTCTATATCTTTTTTTTTTATGCTCTAACCTTTATTATTTCTTCCTTATTCTGGATTTTGGTCTTGTTTTTTCTTCATTTTCTAGCTTCTTTAGGTGTAAGGTTAGACTGTTTATTTGAAACTTTTCTTACTTCTTGAGTAGCTCTGTATTGCTCTAAACTTCCCTCTTAGAAGTGTTTTTGCTGCACCTAAGGATTTTGGACCACTGTGTTTACATTTTAATTTGTTTCCATGTACTATTTTATTTCTTCTTATATTTCCGGGTTGGCCCCTTCTTTGTTTAGAAGCATGTTATTTAACCTTCATGTATTTATAGTCTTTTTGATTTTTATTGTGGGTGACTTCTAGTTTCATAGTGCTGTGGTCAGAATAGATGATACAATGACTTCAATCTTCTTGGATTTTATGTGGCTTGTTTTGTGGGCTATTCTTGAGAATGTTCCATATGCACTTGAAAGAAAGTATATTGTATTTTTTTAGGAGGGAATGTTCTGAATATATTTGTCAAATCAATCTGTTGCAATGTGTCATTCAAAGCCATTTCTTCCTTTTTGATTTTCTGTTCAGATGATCTGTCCATTGATGTAAGTGGGATGTTAAAGTCCCCTAATATTATGGTATTATCAATTAGTTCCTTTATATTTGGATGCTCCTATGATGAGTTCATAAATACTTATAATTGTAATATCTTCTTGTTGGATTTTCCCCTTTATTATTAAATACTGTCCTTTGTCTCTTGGTACTGTCTTTGTTTTAAAGTCTATTTTGTCCACTATAAGTATAGCTACTTCAGCTTTATTTTACCATATATTTGCATGGAAAATGTTTCTCCATTCCCTCACTTTCAATCTGCATTTTCAGACTTTAGGTCTGAAATGAGTGTCTTGTAGGTATCTTATAGGCTGGTCTTCCTATTTTATCCATTATGTCATCCTATGCCTTTTGATTGGAGGGTTTATTCCACTTATGTTCAATGTAATTATTGATATATATGAACTTATTGTCATTTTATTATTTGTTTTATACTTATTTTTGAATGTTTTCTCCAATCCTTTCTTGTTTTCCTCTTTCATGTTCTGCTGATTTTTTCAGTGAGATATTGGACTTATTTTTCTATATTCTTTGCATATTTATTACTGTTTTTTGGATATATAGTTACCATTAGGTTAGTATATAACCTCTTCTGCATTTAGCAGCCTATAATGATAGTCATTTAAGTTTGAACATATTATTTTCTCCTCTCATCCTCCTGTTTTAGATATATATTGTTATATTTTTCATCCATTATTTTGTGAGTTCCTTGTCTGATGTTTTACAGAAATATTCACATTTACTGATTTTGTGTTACTATCATTTTGGGTGTATCCATTCCACTCAAAGTGTCCCTTTTAATATTTCTTGCAGGGGTGGTTTCATGGTCATGAACTTCTATAATTTTTGCTCATTTCAGAAACTCTTTAATCTCCTTCTATTCTGAATGACAGCTTTCCTGGATAGGGGATTCTTCGCTTCAGATATTTCCCATTCACCACTTTGAATTCTGAATTGTAATGTTTCTGCTAAAAAAAAAAAGCCCTGCTAACATTGAGACCTCCCTTATAAGTTATTGTTTTCTTTTTTCTTGCTGGTTTTGAATTTTGTTATCATTATATTTTGCTAACTTAATTGCAATATATCTTTCTGTGAGTCTCCTTTGGTTGATACGTTGGGAGTTTTCTGTGTCTCCTGGACCTAGATATCTGTTTCCTTCCCCAGACTAGAGAAGGTTTCAGATATTGTTTCTTAAATTAAGGTTTCTGACCCCTTTCCTCTCTCTTCTTCTGGGACTCCTATAGTATAAATGTTATCACATTTGATAGAGTCACTTACTTCCCTAAGTCTATTTTCATTGTGTGTACTGCTTTCTTCTCTTTTGTTCAGCTTGTTTTCCATTACTCTACCTTCCAGGACACTTATTTGCTCCTCTGCTTCTTCCAGCCTGCTGTTCATTTCATGAAGCCTATTTCTGATATAATAGTTTCAACCTTCTGCATGTTGCTGTCCAGTTCTCCCAGCACAATTCGTTAAAGAGACTGTCTTTTTTCCATTGGATGTTCTTTCCTGCTTTGTCAAAGATGAGTTGGCCACACGTTTGTGGGTCTAGTTCTGAGGTTTCGATTCTATTCCATTGGTCTATGTGTCTGTTTTTGTGCCAATCCCATGCTGTCTTGATGATTACAGCTTTGTAGTAGAGGTTAGAGTCTGGGATTGTGATGCCTCCTGCTTTGGTCTTCTTCTTCAAAATTACTTTGGCTATTCGGGACCTTTTGGGGTTCCATATGAATTTTAGCATTGCTTGTTCTAGCTTTGAGAAGAATGCTGGTGCAATTTTGATTGGGATTGCATTGAATGTGTAGATAGCTCTAGGTAGTATCGATATTTTAACAATATTTATTCCTCCAACTCATGAGCACGGAATGTTTTTCCATTTCTTTATATATTCTTCAATTTCCTTCATACGCTTTCTGTAGTTTTCAGCATACAGATCTTTAACATCTTTGGTTAGATTTATCCTTAGGTATTTTATGCTTCTTGGTGCAATTGTGAATGGGATCACTTTCTTTATTTGTCTTTCTGTTGCTTCATTGTTAGTGTATAAGAATGCAACTGATTTCTGTACATTGATTTTGTACCCTGTGACTTTGCTGAATTCATGGATCAGTTCTAGCAGACTTTTGGTGGAGTCTATCGGATTTTCCATGTATAATATCATGTCATCTGCAAAAAGTGAAAGCTTGACATCATCTTTGCCAATTTTGATGCCTTTGATTTCCTTTTGTTGTCTGATTGCTGATGCTAGCACTTCCAACACTATGTGAAACAACAGCGGTGAGAGTGGACATCCCTGTCATGTTCCTGATCTCAGGGGGAAAGCTCTCAGTTTTTCCCCATTGAGGATGATATTAGCTGTGGGCTTTCCATAAATGGCTTTTATAATGTTTACATATGTTCCCTCTATCTCGACTTTCTCGAGGGTTTTTATTAAGAAAGGATGCTGAATTTTGTCAAATGCTTTTTCTGAATCAATTGAGAGGATCATATGGTTCTTATCTTTTCTTTTATTAATGTGATGTATCACATTGATTGATTTGTGAATGTTGAACAAGCCCTGCATCTCAGGAATGGATCCCAGTTAATCATGGTGAATAATTCTTTTTATAAGCTGTTGAATTCGACTTGCTAGTATCTTATTGATAATTTTTGCATCCATATTCATCAGAGATATTGGCCTGTAGTTCTCTTTTTTTAATGGGTCTTTGTCTGGTTTAGGAGTCAAAGTAATGTTTGCTTCATAGAATGAGTCTGGAACTTTTCCTTCCCTTTCTGTTTTTTGGAACAGCTTGAGAGGGATAGGTATTATCTCTGCTTTACATGCCTGGTGGAATTCCCGAGGGAGGCCATCTGGTCTTGGAATCTAATTTGTTGGGAGATTTTTGATAACTGATTCAATTTCATCGCTGGTTATGGGTCTGTTCAAGTTCTCTATTTCTTCCTGTTTGAGTTTTGGTAGTGTGTGGGTGCTGAGGAATTTGTCCATTGCTTCCAGGTTGTCCAGTTTGTTGGCATATAATTTTTCACGATATTCCCTGATAATTGCTTGTATTTCTGAGGGATTGGTTGTAATAATTTCATTTTCATTCATGATTTTATCTATTTGGGTCATCTCCCTTTTCTTTTTGAGAAGCCTGGCTAGAGGTTTATCAATTTTGTTTATTTTTTCAAAAAACCAACTCTTGGTTTAATGATCTGCTCTACAGATTTTTTAGATCCTATATTGTTTATTTCTGCTCTGATCCTTATTATTTCTCTTCTTCTGCTGAGTGAAGGGTGTCTTTGCTGCCCAGCTTCTATTTCCTTTAGCTGTGCTGTTAGAATTTGTATTTTGGATTTTTCTTGTTTCTTGAGACAGGCCTGGATTGCAATGTATTTTCCTCTCAGGACTGCCTTCGCTGCATCCCAAAGCATTTGGATTCTTGTATTTTCATTTTCATGTGTTTCCATATATGTTTAAATTTCTCCTCTACTTGCCTGCTTGACCCATTCATTCTTTCGTAGGGTGTTCTTTAACCTCCATGCTTTTGGAGGTTTTCCAGACTTTTTCCTGTGGTTGATTTCAAGCTTCATCACATTTTGGTCCGAAAGTATGCATGGTATGATCTCAATTCTTTTATACATATGAAAGGCTGTTTTCTGACCCAGTATGTGATCTATCTTGCAGAATGTTCCATGTGCACTCGAGAAGAAAGTATATTCTTTTGCTTTGGGATGCAGAGTTCTAAATAGATCTGTCAAGTCCATCTGATCCAATGTCTCATTCAGGGCCCTTGTTTCTTTATTGACCATGTGTCTAGTTAATCTATCTATTGTTGTAAGTGGGGTATTAAAGTCCCCTGCAATGACCACATTCTTATCAATAGGGTTGCTTATGTTTGTGAGTAATTGTTTTATATATTTGGGGTTCCCGTTTTTGGTGCATAGACATTTATAATTGTTAGCTCTTCTTGATGGATACACCCTGTAATTATTATATAATGTCCTTCTTCATCTCTTGTTACAGCCTTTAATTTAAAGTCTAGTTTGTCTGATATAAGTATGACTACTCCAGCTTTCTTTTGGCTTCCAGTAGCATGATACATAGTTCTCCATCCTCTCACTCTCAATCTAAAGGTGTCCTCAGGTCTAAAATGAGTCTCTTGTAGGCAGCAAATAGATGGGACTTTTTTTTTTATCCATTCTGATACCCTATGTCGTTTGGTTGGTGCATTTAGTCCACTTACATTCAGTGTTATTATAGAAAGATACGGGTTTAGAGTCATTGTGATGTCCGTAGGTTTCATGCTTGAAGCAATGTGTCTGGTACTTTGTCTCACAGGATCCGGCTTAGGATCTCTTGTAGGGCTGGTTTAGTGGTGATGAATTCTTTCAGTTTTTGTTTGTTTGGGAAGACCTTTATCTCTGCTTCTATTCTAAACGACAGACTTGCTGGATAAAGGATTCTCGGCTGCATATTTTTTCTGTTCATCATATTGACGATTTCCTGCCATTCTTTTCTGGCCTGCCAAGTTTCAGCAGAGAGATCCATCACTAGTCTCTTCGGTCTCCCTTTGTATGTTCGAGCACGTTTATCCCTAGCTGCTTTCAGAATTTTCTCTTTATCCTTGTATTTTGCCAGTTTCACTATGATATGTCGTGCAGAAGATCGATTCAAGTTACATCTGAAGGGAGTTCTCTGTGCCTCTTGGATTTCAATGCCTTTTTCCTTCCCCAGATCCAGGAAGTTCTCAGCTATGATTTCTTCAAGTACACCTTCAGCACCTTTCCCTCTCTCTTCCTTCTCTGGGATACCAATTATGCATATATTATTTCTCTTTATTGCAGCACTTAGTTCTCTAATTTTCCCCTCATACTCCTGGATTTTTTTATCTCTCTTTTTCTCAGCTTCTTCTTTTTCCATAATTTTATCTTCTAGTTCACCTATTCTCTCCTCTGCCTCTTCAATCCGAGCCGTAGTTGTCTCCATTTTATTTTGCTGTTCACTTATATCATTTTTTAGCTCTTCCTGGCTGTTCTTTAGTCCCTTGATCTCTGTGTCAACAGATTCTCTGCTGTCCTTGATACTGATTTCAAGCCCAGTGATTAATTTTATGACCACTATTCTCAATTCACTTTCTGTTACATTGTTTAAATCATTTTTGATAGGTTCGTTAGCTGTTGTTATTTCCTGGACCTTTTTCTGAGGGGAATTCTTCCGTTTGGTCATTTTGGATAGTCCCTGGAGTGGTGTGGGACTCTGGCGCACTTCCCCTGTGTTGTCTTCAATAACTTACGTTGGTGGGCAGAGCCGCAGTCAGACCCGACCTCTGCCCCCAGCCCACCGCTGGGGCCACAGTCAGACTGGTGTGTGCCTTCTCTTCCCCTCTCCTAGGGGCGGGATTCACTGTGGGTTGGCGTGGCCCGTTTGGGCTATTTGCACACTGCCAGGCTTGTGGTGCTGGGGATCTGGATATTAGCTGGGGTGGATCGGCAAGGTGCACAGGGGTGGGAGGGGCAGGCTCAGCTTGAATTTACTTTGGAGATCTGCTTCGGGAGGGGCCCTGTGGCAGCAGGAGGGAGTCAGACCCGCTGGAGGGATGGATCCACAGAATCACAGCGTTGGGTGTTTCTTGGGTGTTTGCACAGTGCAAGCAAGTTCCCTGGCAGGAACTGGTTCCCTTTGGGATTTTGGCTGGGGGACAGGCGAGGGAGATGGCGCTGGGGAGCGCCTTTGTTCCCCGCCCAGCTGAGCTCTGTCATCCAGGGCTCAACAACTCTCCCTCCCGTTGTCCTCCAGCCCTCCCGTTCTTGGAGCAGAGCTGTTAGCTTATAACCTTCCAGATGTCAAGTCCCGCTTGCTGTCAGAACACACTCCATCTGGTCCCTCTGCTTTTGCAAGCCAGACTCGGGGGCTCTGCTTGGCCAGCGGGACACCCCTCCGCCCGGCTCCCTCCCGCCAGTCCATGGAGCTTGCACCACCTCGCTGCCTTTGTTACCCTCTTCCGTGGGCCTCTCCTCTGCACTTGGCTCCAGAGACTCCATTCTGCTAGTCTTCTGGCAGTTTTGTGGGTCATTCCGGCAGGTGTAGGTGGAGTCTAAGTGATCAGCATGACGGGCGTTGAGCCCAGCGTCCTCCTACACTGCCATCTTCTTTCTTTTCTTTTTCTTTTCTTTCTTTCTACCTTTTTTTCTATCAAGGGTCTTGTACCAAGTGACCAAAACATACCTAGGATCTAACTTCCTTTATGTATTATATTGTATTGGATTTATTTAATTGATTTTTCTTCAATATTTAAAATTTTATTTTGTTTTATTTTGCTTTTTTTCTTCCTCTCCAAAATGACAAGACTTGGAATTCACTTCCAAAGAAAGAACAGGAGGAAATGACCTCCAGAGATTTAATCAATGCAGATATAGTAAGATATCCAAACCAGAATTTAAAACAACAATTGTAAGGACATTAGGAGGTCTTGAAAAAAGCATAGAATTGGAGAGTGTTATGCTAAGTGAAATAAGTCATACAGAGAAGGACAGATTCTATATGTTTTCACTCCTATGTGGATCCTGAGAAACTTAACAGAAGACCATGGGGGAGGGGATGGAAAAAAATGGTTAGAGGGAGGGAGCCAAAACATAGGAGACTCCTAAAAACCGAGAACAAACTGAGGGCTCATGGGGGGTGGGAGGGAGAAGAGGGTGGGTTATGGGTATTGAGGAGGGCACCTGTTGGGATGAGCACTGGGTGTTGTATGGAAGCCAATTTGACAATAAATTTCATATTTCAAAAAAGCCAAATCTTTGTTTAAAAAAAAAGAAAAGAAAAAAGCATAGAAGACACTAGAGAATCCCATACTGGAAAGATAAATGAACTAAAATCTAGTCAAGCCAAAATTTAAAATGCTATAACTGAGATGCAATACCAGGTGGAGGGATCAAAATGAAGATGGGAAAAGCAGAGGAGTAAATCAGTGATACAGAAGAGAAAATTATGGAAAATAATGAACCTGAAAATAAGAGGGAAAGAAAGGTCATGGACCACAAAGGCAGACTGGGGAAACTTAGCAACTTATTAAAACATAACAATACTGAGTTTTTCAGAAGATGGCGGCATAGGAGGATGACGGGCTCACCACGGGTCCTGCTGCTCACTTAGATTCCACCTACACCTGCGTAAATAACCCAGAAAACCGCCAGAGGATTAGCAGAACGAAGTTTCCGGAGCCAAGCACAGAAAAGAGGCCCATGGAAGAGGGTAGGAAGGGCGGCAAGGCGGTGCACACTCCACGGACTGGCGGGAGGGAGCCGGGGTGGAGGGGCGGCCCGCCGGCCAAGCAGAGCCCCCAAGTCTGGCTCGCAAAAGCAGAGGGGCCGGACGGAGTGTGTTCCAATAGCAAGCGGGACTTAGCATCTGGGAAGTCATAAGTGAACACCTCTGATCGGAAAGCGGGAAGGGTGGAGGACAAAGGGAGGAAGAGTTGCTGAGCTCCAGGATGACAGAGCTCAGTTTGGCAGGGAACAAAGGCGCTCTCCAGCGCCATCTCCTTCGCCCATTCCCCAGCCAAAATCCCAAAGGGAACCAGTTCCTGCCAGGGAACTTGCTTGCTCTGCACAAACACCCAATGCTCCGCTTCTGCAGAGCCAACCCTCCGGCAGCTGGTCAGACTCCCTCCCGCTGCCACAGGGTCCCTCCTGAAGTGGATCACCTAAGGAGAAGCGAGCTAAGCATGTTCCTACTGCCCCCGTGCACCTTGCCTACCCACCTTGCCTACCCCAGCTTATACGACAGATCCCCAGCACCACAAGCCTGGCAGTGTGCAAGTAGGCCAGATGGGCCACGCCACCCCACAGTCAATTCCGCCCCTAGGAGAGGGGAAGAGAAGGTACACACCAGTATGACTGTGGCCCCATCCGTGGGCTGGGGGCAGACCTCAGGCCTGACTACAACTCCGCCCACCAACTCCAGTTATACACCACAGCACAGGGGAAGTGCCCTTCAGGTCCCCACCACTCCAGGGACTATCCAAAATGACCAAATGGAAGAATTCCCCTCAAAAGAATTTCCAGGAAATAACAACAGCCAATGAACTGATCAAAAAGGATTTAAATAATATAACAGAAAGTGAATTTAGAATGATAATCATAAAATTAAGATTTCCTGGGATGACTAGTGAAGATGGCGGCATAGGAGGACGCTGGGCTCACCGCGCGTCCTGCTGATCACTTAGTACCACCTACACCCGCCTAAATAACCCAGAAAACCGCCAGAGGATTAGCAGAACGGAGTCAACGGAGCCAAGCGCAGACGAGAGGCCCACAGAAGAGGGTAGGAAGAGCGGCGAGGCTGTGCGCTCTTCACGGACAGGCGGGAGGGAGCCGGGGCAGAGGGGCGGCTCGCCGGCCAAGCAGAGCCCCCGAGTCTGGCTAGCAAAAGCGGAGGGATCTGATGGACTGTGTTCCGACACCAAGCGCGACTTACCGTCTGGGAGGTCATAAGTTAACAGCTCTGCTCAGAAAGCGGGAAGGCTGGAGGACAAAGGGAGGGAGAGCTGCTGAGCCCCCTGACAACAGAGCTCAGTTTGGTGGGGAACAAAGGCGCTCGCCAGCGCCATCTCCCACGCCCATCCCCCAGCCAAAATCCCAAAGAGAACCAGTTCCTGCCAGGGAACTTGCTTCCTCCGCACAAACACCCAACTCTGCTTCTGTGGAGCCAAAACTCCGGCAGCGGATCTGACTCCCTCCCGCTGCCACAGGGCCCCTCCTGAAGTGGATCACCTAAGGAGAAGCCAGCTAAGCCTGCCCCTCCTGCCCCTGTGCACCTTGCCTACCCACCCCAGCTATTACGCCAGATCCCCAGCATCACAAGCCTGCCAGTGTGCAAGTAGCCCAGATGGGCCACGCCACCCCACAGTGAATCCCGCCCCTAGGAGAGGGGAAGAGAAGGCACACACCAGTCTGACTGTGGCCCCAGCGGTGGGCTGGGGGCAGACATCAGGTCGGACTGTGGCCCCGCCCACCAACTCCAGTTATACACCACAACACAGGGGAAGTGCCCTGCAGGTCCTCACCACTCCAGGGACTATCCAAAATGACCAAGCGGAAGAATTCCTCTCAGAAGATTCTCCAGGAAATAACAAAAGCTAATGAACTGATCAAAAAGGATTTAAATAATATAACAGAAAGTGAATTTAGAATAATAGTCATAAAATTAATCGCTGGACTTGAAAACAGTATAGAGGACAGCAGAGAATCTCTTGCTACAGAGATCAAGGGACCAATAAACAGTCAGGAGGAGCTGAAAAACGCTTTAAACGAAGTGCAAAATGAAATGGAAGCGACGACGGCTCGGATTGAAGAGGCAGAGGAGAGAATAGGTGAACTAGAAGACAAAGTTATGGAAAAAGAGGAAGCTGAGAAAAAGGGAGATAAAAAAATCCAGGAGTATGAGGGGAAAATTAGAGAACTAAGTGATACACTAAAAACAAATACTATACGCATAATTGGTATCCCAGAGGAGGAAGAGAGAGGGAAAGGTGCTGAAGGTGTACTTGAAGAAATAATAGCTGAGAACTTCCCTGAACTGGGGAAGGAAAAAGGCATTGAAATCCAAGAGGCACAGAGAACTCCCTTCAGACGTAACTTGAATCGATCTTCTGCATGACATGTCATAGTGAAACTGGCAAAATACAAGGATAAAGAGAAAATTCTGAAAGCAGCAAGGGATAAACGTGTCCTAACTTATAAAGGGAGACCTATAAGACTCGTGACTGATCTCTCTTTTGAAACTTGGCAGGCCAGAAAGAATTGGCACGAGATTTTCAGTGTGCTAGACAGAAAAAATATGCAGCCAAGAATCCTTTATCCAGCAAGTCTGTCATTTAGAATAGAAGGAGAGATAAAGGTCTTCCCAAACAAACAAAAACTGAAGGAATTTGTCACCACTAAACCAGCCCTACAAGAGATCCTAAGGGGGACCCTGTGAGACAAAGTACCAGAGACATCACTACAAGCATAAAACATACAGACATCACAATGACTCTAAACCCGTATCTTTCCATAATAACACTGAATGTAAATGGATTAAATGCGCCAACCAAAAGACATAGGATATCAGAATGGATAAAAAAACAAGACCCATCTATTTGCTGTCTACAAGAGACTCATTTTAAATCTGAGGACACCTTTAGATTGAGAGTGAGGGGATGGAGAACTATTTATCATGCTACTGGAAGCCAAAAGAAAGCTGGAGTAGCCATACTTATATCAGACAAACTAGACTTTAAATTAAAGGCTGTAACAAGAGATGAAGAAGGACATTATATAATAGTTACAGGGTCTATCCATCAGGAAGAGCTAACAATGATAAATGTCTATGCGCCGAATACTGGAGCCCCCAAATATATAAAACAATTACTCACAAACATAAGCAACCTTATTGATAAGAATGTGGTCATTGCAGGGGACTTTAACGCTCCACTTACAACAATGGATAGATCATCTAGACACACGGTCAATAAAGAAACAAGGGCCCTGAATGAGACATTGGATCAGATGGACTTGACAGATCTATTTAGAACTCTGCATCCCAAAGCAACAGAATATACTTTCTTCTCGAGTGCACATGGAACATTCTCCAAGATAGATCATATACTGGGTCACAAAATTGCCCTTCATATGTTTACAAGAATTGAAATTATACCATGCACACTTTCAGACCACAATGCTATGAAGCTTGAAATCAACCACAGAAAAAAGTCTGGAAAACCTCCAAAAGTATGGAGGTTAAAGAACACCCTACTAACGAATGAGTGGGTCAACCAGGCAATTAGAGAAGAATTAAAAAATATATGGAAACAAACGAAAATGAAAATACAACAATCCAAACGCTTTGGGACGCAGCGAAGGCAGTCCTGAGAGGAAAATACATTGCAATCCAGGCCTATCTCAAGAAACAAGAAAAATCCAAAATACAAAATCTAACAGCACACCTGAAGGAAATAGAAGCAGAACAGCAAAGGCAGCCTAAACCCAGCAGAAGAAGAGAAATAATAAATATCAGAGCAGAAATAAACAGTATAGAATCTAAAAAAACTGTAGAGGAGATCAACGAAACCAAGAGTTGGTTTTTTGAAAAAATAAACAAAATTGACAAACCTCTAGGCAGGCATCTGAAAAAGAAAAGGGAGATGACCCAAATAGATAAAATCATGAATGAAAATGGAATTATTACAACCAATCCCTCAGAGATACAAACAATTATCAGGGAATACTATGAAAAATTATATGCCAACATATTGGACAACCTGGAAGAAATGGACAAATTCCTAAACACCCACATTCTTCCAAAACTCAATCAGGAGGAAACAGAAAGCTTGAACAGACCCATAACCAGCGAAGAAATTGAATCGGTTATCAAAAATCTCTCAACAAATAAGAGTCCAGGACCAGATGGCTTCCCAGGGGAGTTCTACCAGACGTTTAAAGCAGAGATAATACCTATCCTTCTCAAGCTATTCCAAGAAATAGAAAGGAAAGGAAAACTTCCAGACTCATTCTATGAAGTCTGTATTACTTTGATTCCTAAACCAGACAGAGACCCAGTAAAAAAAGAGAACGACAGGCCAATATCCCTGATGAATATGGATGCAAAAATTCTCAATAAGATACTAGCAAATCGAATTCAACGGCATATAAAAAGAATAATTCACCATGATCAAGTGGGATTCATTCCTGGGATGCAGGGCTGGTTCAACATTCGCTAATCAATCAATGTGATACATCGCATTAACAAAAAAAAAGAGAAGAACCATATGATCCTGTCAATCGATGCAGAAAATGCCTTTGACAAAATCCAGCACCGTTTCTTAATAAAAACCCTTGAGAAAGTCGGATTGAAGGAACATACTTAAAGATCATAAAAGCCATTTATGAAAAGCCCACAGCTAACATCATCCTCAATGGGGAAAAACTGAGAGCTTTCTCCCTGAGATCAGGAACACGACAGGGATGCCCACTCTCACCGCTGTTGTTTAACATAGTGCTGGAAGTTCTAGCATCAGCAATCAGACAACAAAAGGAAATCAGAGGCATCAAAATTGGCAAAGATGAAGTCAAGCTTTCGCTTTTTGCAGATGACATGATATTATACATGGAAAATCCGACAGACTCCACCAAAAGTCTGCTAGAACTGATCCATGAATTCAGCAAAGTTGCAGGATACAAAATCAATGTACAGAAACCAGTTGCATTCTTATACACTAACAATGAAGCAACAGAAAGACAAAGAAACTGATCCCATTCACAATTGCACCAAGAAGCATAAAATACCTAGGAATAAATCTAACCAAAGATGGAAAAGATCTGTATGCTGAAAACTATAGAAAGCTTATGAAGGTAATTCAAGAAGATTTAAAGAAATGGAAAGACATTCCCTGCTCATGGATTGGAAGAATAAATATTGTCAAAATGTCAATATTACCCAAAGCTATCTACACATTCAATGCAATCCCAATCAAAATTGCACCAGCATTCTTCTCGAAACTAGAACAAGCAATCCTAAAATTCATATGGAACCACAAAATGCCCCGAATAGCCAAAGTAATTTTGAAGAAGAAGACCAAAGCAGGATGCGTCACAATCCCACACTTTAGCCTCTACTGCAAAGCTGTAATCATCAAGACAGCATGGGATTGGCACAAAAACAGACACATAGACCAATGGAATAGAATAGAAACCTCAGAACGAGACCCACAAACGTATGGCCAACTCATCTTTGACAAAGCAGGAAAGAAGATCCAATGGAAAAAAGACAGTCTCTTTAACAAATGGTGCTGGGACAACTGGACAGCAACATGCAGAAGGTTGAAACTAGACCACTTTCTCACACCATTCACAAAAATAAACTCAAAATGGATAAAGGACCTGAATGTGAGACAGGAAACCACCAAAACCTTAGAGGAGAAAGCAGGAAAAGACCTCTCTGACCTCAGCCATAGCAATCTCTTACTCGACACATCCCCAAAGGCAAGGGAATTAAAAGCAAAAATGAATTACTGGGACCTTATGAAGATCAAAAGCTTCTGCACAGCAAAGGAAACAACCAACAAAACTAAAAGGCAACCAACGGAATGGGAAAAGATATTTGCAAATGACATATCGGACAAAGGGCTAGTATCCAAAATCTATAAAGAGCTCCCCAAACTCCACACCCGAAAAACAAATAACCCAGTGAAGAAATGGGCAGAAAACATGAATAGACACCTCTCTAAAGAAGACATGCGGATGGCCAACAGGCACATGAAAAGATGTTCAGCGTCGCTCCTTATCAGGGAAATACAAATCAAAACCACACTCAGGTATCACCTCACGCCAGTCGGAGTGGCCAAAATGAACAAATCAGGAGATTATAGATGCTGGAGAGGATGTGGAGAAACGGGAACCCTCTTGCACTGTTGGTGGGAATGCAAATTGGTGCAGCCACTCTGGAAAGCAGTGTGGAGGTTCCTCAGAAAATTAAAAATAGACCTACCCTATGACCCAGCAATAGCACTGCTAGGAATTTCTCCAAGGGATACAAGAGTCCTGATGCATAGGGGCCCTTGTACCCCAATGTTCATAGCAGCACTCTCAACAATAGCCAAACTATGGAAAGAGCCTAAATGTCCATCAACTGATGAATAGATAAAGAAATTGTGGTTTATATACACAATGGAATACTACGTGGCAATGAGAAAAAATGAAATATGGCCTTTTGTAGCAACGTGGATGGAAGTGGAGAGTGTGATGCTAAATGAAATAAGCCATACAGAGAAAGACAGTTACCATATGGTTTCACTCTTATGTGGATCCTGAGAAACTTAACAGGAACCCATGGGGGAGGGGAAGGAAAAAAAAAAAAGAGGTTAGAGTGGGAGACACCCAAAGCATAAGAGACTGTTAAAAACTGAGAACAAACTGAGGGTTGATGGGGGGTGGGAGGGAGGGGAGGGTGGGTGATGGTTATCGAGGAGGGCACCTTTTGGGATGAGCACTGGGTGTTGTATGGAAACCAATTTGACAATAAATTTCATATATTAAAAAAAAAGAGTTGTAGGATAACCCACAAGGAAGCAATTTTAAGGAAGACCATCTTTGTAGCTTTGATTACCATCAGGAGTGGTGTTTTGTGGTCTTCCAGTTGGATCTTGTGACTTTTCATGTCCTGCTTTTAGGTTAAGGGTCAGCCTAAAACCAAAATTGCTTTACTTTGGTCAACTTGTCTTCTAAGCCTCTCTTCCCTCTGGCCCCATATATATGCCACATCTCATCCATTGAACTTACACTGCTTCCAGATCTCGGTATTGTAAATAATGCTGCAATAAATTGGGGTGCATATATTCTTTCAAAAAAAAAGCTATTTCCTTAAAAAGAAGAGACAGTCTTGAGCTACCTTCTGTGGGGTTGCACTGACAGAGTAACAATGAGTTGTTCATTTCCCCATGGACTCTGGAAACTATTTGAGCAGGAATATATGCCTAAACCCAGTGAAAACCGTTGACAAGCCCAGTGCAGACAGACTTGGGACTTGGGCAAGTTCATGGGAATGAGAAAAGACTAGCAGCCAACAAGCATGAACTTGGATATGGAGAATTCCTAGATGAAATGGAAATTTCAGAACACTAAGGGAACGGCGAAATAAGGACGTTTGCACGTGAAGTAACTAAAGGAGCCCCTGGACAGGACATTACTCTCAGCAATTTCTTGTTACTTGTAGGCCGACACCCACACTTCTACAGTGTGAGACCCGGCTGTGGGAAAGGTTTCTGAAGGTCTTTTTTGTTAGGGTACACTTGAGAGTCAGCAGGCAATTTTGTCTCACTATGGGAGAAAACAATAAAATCCCTGTAGGGACATGATATTATCTAAACTCTGTTAAAAATAAGACAACAGGCCCCAAGTGGAGTTACTTATGCTAAGCCCCACATCACCAAAGCAAGGCTTAATTACATTTTCAGCTCTCTCAGAAATGGAAGCTTAAAGGAGTCAATCGGGAAATGCCTGATCAGCACTAGTTCAGTCATCTGTCTGATAGACCCCCGACATCCACTAAAGGAAAGTGACCTTGCAATAACTAATCTGCCCTTTTGTCTGGTATAACTTGCTTGCCCCTGCTCCCTTTTGCTTATAAAAGTCTCATTTTGTTCAGCTCCCCAGATCTCCTTTCTATCTGCTAGATTGGATGCTGCCCGATTCATGAATCTTGAATAGTACCAGTAAGATCTTTAAAATTTACCCAGTTGAATTTTGTCTTTTAGCAACCCTAAACATTCTAGGTGCCTGGATGGCTTCAAACCAGATGTAGAGATTCATGTAGGACCTGAAAGAGAATTAAAAATTGTGGATGAGGGTGTTCCAACATGAGATGAGGGAAAAGCGGTGGGAGACTGCTTTAAGGGGGGGGTAGTTTGGGGGATTCAGGTAAAGTGGGGGGATTGCTACTATGCAGGCCATCCATGAATACAGTGAGCTAAGGAGGGGAGTCAAAAGCTCAGTTCCAAGAGAAGGGAGGGGAGGAGGGCAAGAAGGACTGGCAAGGGGAGAAAGGGATAAAAGTGTGGAAGGTAGGGGTAAAGAGAATGGAGTAAAAAGTGAGGAACAGATAGGATGGTATCAGTCATGTGTCAGGGGACTCCCTCCATTTTTAAAGACTTTATTTGCCAGAGTGATAGTGGGATATAATGGATTATAATGCGCAGTGCCTTCTTTCAAGGAATTGACAAACTGGAGTTGGGGGGTGGGAGAGAAAACATGTACATATAAAAACTAACTAATAGAACAAGGCAGTAAAAGGAATACAATCTACAGAATCATAGCAGGTGGCTTAACCCACGCAGATGTGAACTGTAAAATGTATTTCTTTTTCATTCCTGAGTTCCTTTTTAAAAAACATCTCAGATCAGTGATTCAGTTAAAAAATGGTACCTAGGGCAGTAGTTTCCACTAAGGTTATCCTGAGGGTCATATCCAAGGGGCACAGATAATCAAAAAGACCATGTATATATTTGCATTTAAAGTGGTATGATTTACAAGTTTTTGCATATCCACACGTACTATGCATATAATTATGTCGACAGTAAGGTCTGCCCTTAGGCACAATATTAAACTTTCCGTTAGTAGGCTGGAGGGAGTCAGTTCTTACTTTTTCTTGCCTTCTTCTTTTTCACTCATATTCTGTCATTGATCTAGCCATCTTGTGGGAAAGGTGAAGGCAAGATGCATAGGGACCTGGCCAGCAGAGGGTAGAGTGTTGATAGGGATTTGAGCCACACCCTAGATTGGAGGGCACTAGACCCAGTTGATCAGAGTGCCATCTTCCCACGAAACCATATAAGGCTGTGTTTTCTGTGTTAAAGAGAGGCTCTGTCAACAATTATAAAAAAAATGTGCTAATACTGTTAATAAGATTAATGATTGTTGAAAAAAAATTAATCGCTGGGCTTGAAAACAGTATAGAGGACAGCAGAGAATCTCTTGCTACAGAGATCAAGGGATTAAGGAACAGTCAGGAGGAGCTGAAAAACGCCTTAAACAATACGCAAAACAAAATGGAAACGAAAACGGCTCGGATTGAAGAGGCAGAGGAGAGAATAGGTGAACTAGAAGACAAAGTTATGGGAAAAGAGGAAGCTGAGAAAAAGAGATAAAAAAAATTCAGGAGTATGAGGGGAAAATTAGAGAACTATGTGATACACTAAAAAGAAATACGCATAATTGGTATCCCAGAGGAGGAAGAGAGAGGGAAAGGTGCTGAAGGTGTACTTGAAGAAATAATAGCTGAGAACTTCCCTGAACTGGGGAAGGAAAAAGGCATTGAAATCCAAGAGGCACAGAGAACTCCCTTCAGACGTAACTTGAATCGATCTTCTGCACGACATATCATAGTCAAACTGGCAAAATACAAGGATAAAGAGAAAATTCTGAAAGCAGCAAGGGATAAACGTGTCCTAACTTATAAAGGGAGACCTATAAGACTCGTGACTGATCTCTCTTTTGAAACTTGGCAGGCCAGAAAGGATTGGCACGAGATCTTCAATGTATTGAACAGAAAAAAATATGCAGCCGAGAATCCTTTATCCAGCAAGTCTGTCATTTAGAATAGAAGGAGAGATAAAGGTCTTCCCAAACAAACAAAAACTGAAGGAATCTGTCACCACTAAACCAGCCCTACAAGAGATCCTAAGCGGGATCCTATGAGACAAAGTACCAGAGACATCACTACAAGCATAAAACATACAGACACCACAATGACTCTAAACCCGTATCTTTCTATAATAACACTGAATGTAAAAGGATTAAATGCGCCAACCAAACGACATAGGGTATCAGAATGGATAAAAAAACAAGACCCATCTATTTGCTGTCTACAAGAGACTCATTTTAAATCTGAGGACACCTTTAGCTTGAGAGTGAGAGGATGGAGAACTATTTATCATGCTACTGGAAACCAAAAGAAAGCTGGAGTAGCCATACTTATATAAGACAAACTAGACTTTAAATTAAAGGCTGTAACAAGTGATGAAGAAGGGCAGTATATAATAATTACAGGGTCTATCCATCAGGAAGAGGTAACAATTATAAATGTCTATGCGCCGAATACGGGAGCCCCCAAATATATAAAACAATTACTCACAAACATAAGCAACCTTATTGATAAGAATGTGGTAATTACAGGGGACTTTAACGCCCCACTTACAACAATGGATAGATCATCTAGACACACGGTCAATAAAGAAACAAGGACCCTGAATGACAGGATCAGATGGACTTGACAGATATATTTAGAACTCTGCATCACAAAGCAAAAGAATATACTTTCTTCTCGAGTGCACATGGAACCTTCTCCAAGATAGATCACATACTGGGTCACAAAACAGCCCTTCATAAGTATACATGAATTGATATCATACCATGCATACTTTCAGATGACAATGCGATGAAGCTTGAAATCAACCACAGGAAAAAGTCTGGAAAACCTCCAAAAGCATGGAAGTTAAAGAACACCCTACTAAACAATGAATGGGTCAACCAGGCAATTGAAGAAGCAATTAAAAAATATATGGAAACAAACGAAAATGAAAATACAACAATCCAAACACTTTGGGATGCAGCGAAGGCAGTCCTGAGAGGAAAATACATTGCAATCCAGGCCTATCTCAAGAAACAAGAAAAATGCAAAATACAAAATCTAACAGCACACCTAAAGAAAATAGAAGCAGAACAGCAAAGGCAGTCTAAACCCAGCAGAAGAGAAATCATAAAGATAAGAGCAGAAATAAACAACCTAGAATCTAAAAAAACTGTAGAGCAGATCAACGAAACCAAGAGTTGGGTTTTTGGAAAAATAAACAAAATTGACAAACCTTGAGCCAGGCTTCTCAAAAAGAAAAGGGAGATGACCCAAATAGATAAAATCATGAATGAAAATGAAATTATTACAACCAATCCCTCAGAGATACAAACAATTATCAGGGAATACTATGAAAAATTATATGCCAACAAATTGGACAACCTGGAAGAAATGGACAAATTCCTAAACACCCACACCTTTCCAAAACTCAATCAGGAGGAAACAGAAAGCTTGAACAGACCCATAACGAGCGAAGAAATTGAATCAATTATCAGGAATCTCCCAACAAATAAGAGTCCAGGACCAGATGGCTTCCCAGGGGAGTTCTACCAGACGTTTAAAGCAGAGATAATACCTATCCTTCTCAAGCTATTCCAAGAAATAGAAAGGGAAGGAAAACTTCCAGACTCATTCTATGAAGCCTGTATTACTTTGATTCCTAAACCAGACAGAGACCCAGTAAAAAGAGAACGACAGGCCAATATCCCTGATGAATATGGATGCAAAAATTCTCAATAAGATACTAGCAAATCAAATTCAACAGCATATAAAAAGAATGATTCACCATGATCAAGTGGGATTCATTCCTGGGATGCAGGGCTGGTTCAACATTCGCTGATCAACCAACGTGAAACATCACATTAATAAAAGAAAAAATAAGAACCATATGACCCTGTAGATCGATGCAGAAAAGGCCTTTGACAAAATCCAGCACCGTTTCTTAATAAAAACCCTTGAGAAAGTCGTGAGAGAAGGCACATACTTAAACATCATAAAAGCCATTTATGAAAAGCCCACAGCTAACATCATCCTCAATGGGGAAAAACTGAGAGCTTTTTCCCTGAGATCAGGAACACGACAGGGATGCCCACTCTCACCGCTGTTGTTCAACATAGTTTTGGAAGTGCTAGCATCAGCAATCAGACACCAAAAGGAAATCAAAGGCATCAAAATTGGCAAAGATGAAGTCAACCTTTCACTTTTTGCAGATGACATGATATTATACATGGAAAATCTGATAGACTCCACCAAAAGTCTGCTAGAACTGATCCATGAATTCAGCAAAGTTGCAGGATACAAAATCAATGTACAGAAATCAGTTGCATTCTTATACACTAACAATGAAGCAACAGAAAGACAAATAAAGAAACTGATCCCATTCACAATTGCGCCAAGAAGCATAAAATACCTAGGAATAAATCTAACCAAAGATGTAAACGATCTGTATGCTGAAAACTACAGAAAGCTCATGAAGGTAATTGAAGAAGATTTAAAGAAATGGAAAGACATTCCCTGCTCATGGATTGGAAGAATAAATATTGTCAAAATGTCAATATTACCCAAAGCTATCTACACATTCAATGCAATCCCAATCAAAATTGCAATAGCATTCTTCTCAAAACTAGAACAAGCAATCCTAAAATTCATATGGAACCACTAAATGCCCCGAATAGCCAAAGTAATTTTGAAGAAGAAGACCAAAGCAGGAGGCATCACAATCCCACACTTTAGCCTCTACTACAAAGCTGTCATCATCAAGACAGCATGGTATTGGCACATAAACAGACACATAGACCAATGGAATAGAATAGAAACCTCAGAATGAGACCCACAAACGTATGGCCAACTCATCTTTGACAAAGCAGGAAAGAAGATCCAATGGAAAAAAGACAGTCTCTTTAACAAATGGTGCTGGGACAACTGGACAGCAACATGCAGAAGGTTGAAACTAGACCACTTTCTCACACCATTCACAAAAATAAACTCAAAATGGATAAAGGACCTGAATGTGAGACAGGAAACCACCAAAACCTTAGAGGAGAAAGCAGGAAAAGACCTCTCTGACCTCAGCCGTAGGAATCTCTTACTCGACACATCCCCAAAGGCAAGGGAATTAAAAGCAAAAATGAATTACTGGGACCTTATGAAGATCAAAAGCTTCTGCACAGCAAAGGAAACAACCAACAAAACTAAAAGGCAACCAACGGAATGGGAAAAGATATTTGCAAATGACATATCGGACAAAGGGCTAGTATCCAAAATCTATAAAGAGCTCACCAAACTCCACACCCGAAAAACAAATAACTCAGTGAAGAAATGGGCAGAAAACATGAATAGACACTTCTCTAAAGAAGACATGCGGATGGCCAACAGGCACATGAAAAGATGTTCAATGTCGCTCCTCATCAGGGAAATACAAATCAAAACCACACTCAGATTTCACCTCACGCCAGTCAGAGTGGCCAAAATGAACAAATCAGGAGACTATAGATGCTGGCGAGGATGTGGAGTAATGGGAACCCTCTTGCACTGTTGGTGGGAATGCAAACTGGTGCAGCCACTCTGGAAAACAGTGTGGAGTTTTCTCAAAAAATTGAAAATAGACTTACCCTATGACCCAGCAATAGCACTGCTAAGAATTTCTCCAAGGGATACAGGAGTCCTGATGCATAGGGGCACTTGTACCCCAATGTTTATAGCAGCACTCTCAACAATAGCCAAATTTTGGAAAGAGCCTAAATGTCCATCAACTGATGAATAGATAAAGAAATTGTGGTTATATACACAATGGAGTACTACATGGCAATGAGAAAGAATGAATTATGGCCCTTTGTAGCAACGTGGATGGAACTGAAGAGTGTGATGCTAAGTGAAATATGTCATACAGAGAAAGACAGATACCATATGTTTTCCCTCTCGTGTGGATCCTGAGAAACTTAAAAGAAACCCATGGGGGAGTGGAAGGAAAAACAAAGAGGTTAGAGTGGGAGACAGCCAAAGTATAAGAGACTCTTAAAAACTGAGAACAAACTGAGGGTTGATGGGGGGTGGGTTGGAGGGGAGGGTGGGTGATGGGTATTGAGGAGGGCACCTTTTGGGATGAGCACTGGATGTTGTATGGAAACCAATTTGACAATAAATTTCATATATTGGAAAAAAAATATACTTCACAAAGAGAAAGTAATGGACTTGAGTGTCAAAGCAAAAAGTTTTAGTTCCTAGGTCAAATTTTTCCACCCACTGAATATATACCCTGAGAAAAAAATCACTTCTCTCTCAGGGCCTGTTTCCTAATCTGTGAAATTAAAAAAGCCAATATTCAAAAGAAACATAATAATATTCATACTACAGGAGTACCATAAAATGAAGAGATAGAAGGAGGTTCAAAAGATTTATTCTAACAAATTATAGCTGAAAAATTCCCTAATATGGGGAAGGACACAGACATCAAAATCCAAGAAGCACAGATAACTCTCATTAAATTCAACAAAAATGATTATCACCAAGGCATATCATAGTTAAATTCACAAAATACAAAGACGAAGAATCATGAAAACAGCAAGGGAAAAAGTCAGTCTTTAACGTACAAGGAAAGACAGAACAGATTCACAGCAGATCTGTCCACAGAAACATGGAAGTCCAGAAAGGAGTAGTAGATAATATTCAACATGCTGAATGGGGAAAAATATGCAGCTAAGAATTATATTTTTTTTATTTGAAAGAGAAAGAGACCACAAGCTAGAGAGCCAATAGAGGGGCAGAGAGGTAATGTTTTTCAAGCTCCACACTCAGCATGCAGCTCAATGCAGGGCTCAATCCCATGACTCTGGGATCATGACCTGAGCCAATATCAAGAGTAGGATACTCTACCAATTGAGCCAACCAGTCACCTGCAGTAGCAAATAATTCTTTATCCAGAAAAGCTATCATTCAGAATATATGGAGAGATAGTTTCCCAGAAAAACAAAAGCTAAGAGAGTTTATTACCACTAAACCAAACCTAGAAGATATTTTAAGGGGGACTCTGAGTGTAGATGGAAAAAAAAGACCTAAAGCAACAAAGAACAGAAAGGACCAGAGAGCATCAACAGAAACACCACCTGTACAGGTAAGACCATGGCACTAAATTCATATCTTTCAATAATAATTATTCTGAATGTAAAAAGACTAATGCTCCAATTAAAAGACACGGACTATCAGAATGGATGAAAAAATCCATCTATGTAATGTTTACAAGAGACTCATTTTAGACCAAAATATACTTACAGATTTTAAGTTAGGGGAGTGAGGGAAAGGATAGTGCACATGAGTGGCTCAGTCAGTTAAGCGTCTGACTCTTGATTTCGGCTGAGATGATAATCTCACAGTTCAGGAGTTCAAGCCCCATGTCATGATCCACGCTGACAGTGCAGAGCCTTCTTCAGTTCCTCTCTCTCCCTTCTCTCTCTCTTTCTCTCTCCTGGTCTCTCTATTAAGATAAATAAATAAACTTTGAAAAAATGTAGTGTTTAAAAAAGAGAAAGTTACGGGATGGAGAACTATCTACCATACCAATGGACATCAAAGAAAACCAGAGTAGCCATACATATATCAGAAAAACTGTACCACTTTCTTACACCATACAAAAAATAAATTCAAAATGGATGAAAGACCTAAATGTGAGAAAGGAAACTGTCAAAATTCTACAGGAGAAAACAGGCAACAACCTCTTTGATCTTGGCCACAGCAACTTCTTAGTAGACCTGTCTCTGGAGGCAAGGGAAATAAAAACAAAAATAAACTATTGGGATCTCAAGACAAAAAGCTTCTGCACAGTAAATAAAACAATCAACAAAACTAAAAGACAACCGAGAGAATGGGAGAAGATATTTGCAAATGATTTATCAAATAAAGGGTTAGTATCCAGAATCCATAAAGAACTTATCAAATACAACACCCAAAAAAACAAATAATCCCGTGAAGAATTGGCTAGAAGACATGAATACACACTTTTCCAAAGAAAACATCCAGATGACTAACAGATATATGAAAAGATACTCAACGTCACTCATCATCAGAGAAATACAAATCAAAACCATAACGAGATACCACCTCACGAACCTGTAAGAATAGAAAACATTAACAACTCAGGAAACTACAGATGTTGGCAAGGATGCAGAGAAAGGGAAACCCTTTTGCCCTGTTGGTGGGAATGAAAACTGGCACAGCCACTCTGGAAAACAGCATGGAGGTTCCTCAAAAAATTAAAAATAGAATTACCCCAAGACCCAGCAATTACACTACTAGGTATTTATTCAAAGGATACAAAAATGCTGATTCAAAGGGGCACATGCACCCCAATATTTATAGGAATGCTATAAACAATAGCCAAACAATGGAAAGGACAAAATGTCCATCGATTGATGAATGGTTAAAGGAGATGTGGTAAATATATACAATGGAATGTTACTCAGCAAAAAGAATGAAATCTTACCATTTGCAATAATGTGGATGGAACTAGAGTGATTTATGCTAAGCAAAATAAGTTAGTCAGAGAATGATAAAAATCATATGATTTCAGTCATATGTGGAATTTAAGAAATAAAACAAATGAAAATAAGAGAAGGAAAGGAAAAATAAGATAAAAACAGGGGGAAGGGTGCCTGGGTGGCTCAGTAAGTTGAGCATCTGACCCTTGATTTGGGCTCAGGTCATGATCTCACAGTTCGTGAATTTGAATCCCACCTCAGACTCTGCACTGACTGCTTGGTATTTTCTCTTTCTGTCCCTCCCTCAGGATCTCTCTCTCTCTCTCTCTTTCTCTCTCTTTCTCTCAAACTAAAAATAAATAAGTATAAATGAAAAAAATTTAAAAAAGCAGAGGAGGAGGCAAACCATAAGAGTCTTAAATGCAGAGAACAAACTGAGGGTTGCTAGAGGAGAGTTGGGGGGATGGGCTAAGTTGACGATGAGCATTATGGAGGGCATTTGTTGGATGAGTACTGTGTGCTGTATGTAACTGATGAATCACTGGGTTCTACTCCTGAAACCAATACTACCCAGTATGTTAACTATCCTGAATTTAAATAAATTAATTTAAAAACATTTGTTTAAGTATCTGTTAAAGACTATAACAAGAGATGAAGAATGCCATTGTATCATAATTAAGGGGTCTATCCATCAAGAAGATCTAACAATTGTAAATATTTATGCCTTCAACTTGGCACACCCAAATATATAAATCAATTAATAGCAAACATAATTAAACTCATTGATAATAATACAATAATAGTAAGGGACTTTAACACCCTACTTACAACAATGGAGAGATCATCTAAGCAGAAAATCAACAAGGAAACAATGGCTTTGAATAACACACTGGACTGGATAGACTTAACAGATATATTCAGGACATTTCATCCTAAAGCAGAAGAATACACATTCTTTTCAAGTGCACATGGAGCATTCTCCAGAATAGATCACATAATTGGTCACAAATCAGCCCTTAACAAGTAGAAAAAGATTGAGATCATATCATGTATATTTTCAGATCACAATGCTATGAACTTGAAGTCAACCACAATAAAATTTTTGGAAATCCCTTAAACAAATGGAGGTTAAAGAACATCATTCTAAAGGATGAATTGGTTAACAAGGAAAATAAAGAAGTAATAATAAAATGAAAAACATGTAAGCAAAAGAAAATGAAAACACGACAGTCCAAAGCGTTTCAGACAGCAAAAGCAGTCTTAAGAAGGAGGTATATTGCAATTCAGGCCTATCTCAAGAAGCAGGAAATGTCCCAGATACACAACCTATTCTTACACCTAAAGTAGCAAAAAAGGAACAGCAAATAAAGCCTAAAACCAGCAGATGAGAGGAAATAAAAAAGATTAGAGCAAAAAGAAATGATATAGAAACAAACAAAAAACGCAGTAAAACAGATCAACATAAGTTAAGAGTTGGTTCTTAGAAAGAATAAACAGAATTGATAAACTCCTAGCCAAATGTACCAAAAAGAAAAAAAAAGGACCCAAATGGATAAAATCATGAGTGAAAGAGGAAAGAATACAAATGACACCACAGAAATACAAAAAATTATATAAGAATACTATGAAAAATGACCTGCCAACAAACTGGGCAATCTGGAAGAAATGGAGAAATTCCTAGACACACACTAAAACTGAAACAGGAAGAAATAGAAAATTTGAACAGAACCATAACCAGCAAGGAAATTGAATTAGTAATCCAAAATATCCAAACAAGTGTCCTAGGCCAGATGGCCTCCCATGGGAATTCCCAGGGGAATTCTACCAGACATTTTAATAAGAGTTAATACTATTATTCTCAAACTGTTCCAAAAAAATAGACATAAAAGGAAAATTTCCAAACTTTATGAAGTCAGCATGACCCTGATTCCAAAATCAGACAAAGACCCCACTAAAAGGGGGAATTACAAGCCAATATTCCTGATGAAGATAGATGCAAAAGTTCTTAACAAGATACTAGCGAATCAAATTGAACAGTACATTAAAAGAATTATTCACCATGATCAAGTGGGATTTACTCCTGGCCTGCAGAGCTGATTCAATATTTGCAAATCAATCAACGTGATACACCACATTAATAAAAGAAAGGATAAGAACCATATGATCCTTTCAATAGATGCAGAAAAAGCATTTGACAAAATACAGCATCCTTTCTTAATAAAAACTCTCAACAAAGTAGGGATAGATGAAACATACCTCAACATCATGAAGGCCATATCTGAAATACACACAGCTAATATCACAATACATGGGGTGGGGAGGGGAAGGTTTCTTCCCATGATCAGGAGCAAGACAAGGATATGCACTCTCACTATTACTATTTAACATAGTACTGGAAGTCTTAGCCTCAGCAATCAGACAACAAAAACAAATAAAAGACATCCAAATGAGCAAGGAATAGTCAAACTTTCACTATTTACAGATGACATGATACTCTATATAGAAAACCCAAAGGGCTCCAGGAAAAAAAATGCTAGAATACATGAATTCAGCACAGTCGCAGTATATAAAATCAATGTGTAGAAATCTGTTGCATTTCTATACAACAATAATAAAACAGCAGAAAAAGAAATCAAAGAATCAATCCCATTTGCAAGTGCACCAAAACAATAAGATACCTAGGAATAAACCTAATTAAAGAGGTAAAATATTTGTACTCTGAAAACTATAGAAAACTTATGAAAGAAATTGAAGAAGACACAAAGAAAAGGAAAAGCATTCCATGATCATGGATTAGAAAAACAAACATTGTTAAAATGTCTATACCCAAAGCAATCTACACACTCAATGCAATCCCTACAAAAATATCACCAGCATTTTTAACAGAGCTAGAAAAAAACAATCCTAAAATTTTTACGCAACCACAAAAGACTCTAACTAGTCAAAGCAATCCTGAAAAAAGAAAAACAAAACTGGAGGCATCATGATTCTGGATTTCAAGCTATATTACAAAACTGTAGTCATTAAGACTAGATGGCACAAAACACACATAGATCAATGGAACATAATACAAAACCCAGAAATGAACCCACAAACATATGGCAAACTAAACTTCGACCAATCAGGAAAGAATAGCAAATGGAAAAAAAGACAGTCCCTTCAACAAATGGTAATGGGAAAATTGTATAGCAAGATGCAGAAGAATGAAGCTGGACCACCTTCTTACACCATACACAAAAATAAATTCAAAATGGATGAAAGACCTAAATGTCAGATAGGAAACCATGAAAATCCTAGAGAACACAGGCAGCAACGTCTTTGACCCTGGCCATCACAACTTCTTACCAGACACGTTGCTGAAGGCAAGGGAAACAAAAGCAAAAATGAACTATTAGGACTCCATTCTCCTGCACAGAGAAGGCAACAATCAACAAAACTGAAAAGCAGTCTACAGAATGGGAGAAGGTATTTGCAATTGAAATACCAAATAAAGGGTTATAATCCAAAAATCTATTAAGAACTTATCTAACTCAATACCCAAAAAACAAATAACCCAGTAAAGAAATGGGCAGAAGACATGAATAGACACCTTTCCAAAGAAGACATCCTTATGGATAACAGAACATGAAAAGATGTTCAACATCACTCATCATAGGGAAATACAAATAAAAAAAACTATGATGATATACCACCTCACACATGTCAGAATGGCTAAAATTAGCAACACAAGAAACAACAGGTGTTGGCAAGGATGAAGAGGAAAGGAAAACCTCTCATACTCTTGGTAGGAATGCACACTGGAACAGCCACTCTGGAGAACAATATGGATGCTTCTCATAAAACTCAAAGTAGAATTTCCCTATGATCCAGCAATTGCACTATTAGGTATTTACCCAAAGGATAAAAAGTGCTGATTCAAAGGGCACATGCACACCAATGTTTAAAGCAGCACTATTGACAATAGACAAACTATAGAGAGAGCCCAAATGTCCATAGACTGATGAATGTATAAAGAAGATGTGGCATATATATACAATGGAATATTACTCAGCCATCAAAATAATGAAATCTTCCTATTTGCAATGACGTGGATGGAGCTAGAATATATTGTGCTAACCAACATAAGTCAATTAAAGAAATGCCATATGATTTCACTCATATATGGACTTTAAGAAACAAAACAGATGAATATATGTGAATGAGGGGGTGGAGAAGAGATGGGAACAAACCACAGGAGACTCTTAAAGAGAGAGAAGAAACTGAGATTTAATGGAGGGAGGTGAATGGGAAATGGACTAGGTTGGTGATGGTTACTAAGGAGGGTGTTTCTTGTGATGAGCACTGGGTGTGTTATGTAAGTGATGAATCACTGAATTCTACTCCTGAAACCAATATTGCAGTGTATTTTAACTTAAATATAAATAAAAATAAACAAATATATAAAAACTTCAAACACCAAAAAAAAAAAAAAAAAAGACACATTGAGAAAAGTAAAAAAAAAATAGATTCACATTCCATATCAGTTCTCCTCCAAGCCCAGGTATCTCAGTGCAGAGAGTGACACATTCCCCATGGGAGCAGAAGAGTATAATGACTGCCCAACTTCACTGTGGACACCAGATCTGACCTGCCACAGCACCTGGACAATTCTCATGGACCTGGGTAGTTCCTGGAATGTTTTCATGAATCTAGACCCTGGTTCACCCCAGTGCCTGCCTAATCCAGCAGCCCTAGGCAGTTTACACTGTTCAGGCAGCCTCCACAGTAGGCTCCCAATGTACTCCTGAAAACCCAGGCCCCTGGTTCACCCTGTCACTTGCTGCTCCCAGTGACCCCAGGAAGATGACATGACACCAGGCTTGCCATAGACTCCTGGGAACCCAGGCTTATGTCTCACCCCAGTGATTGTTAGTTCCAGCAGCCCCAGGTGACTCCTTTAATACTAGGTTCCTGCTGGAATCCCACGAACCCTGTCCCCAGTTCACCTGGTACCTGCTGGCTCCAGCAATCCTGGACGTGTCCTGCAGCTTCAGGCAGTGAGATTGGCACCAAACTTCTGTCAGGCTCCTATGAATTTAAGCCCCTGGTTTACTCCAATGTCTTCTTGTTCTAATGATATTAGGCTCCCTACAAGTCCCCAGGAATCCAGGTCCCTGGTTCATCTCAGTGTCTACTGGTTCCTGTGGCTCCAGAAAGCAACCTTTCCACCAGGTTCCCTGTGGGCTCCTGGAAACCCAAACCTGCATCTTACCCCTGTACCTTCCAGCCTGTGTCCCCGGGGGTTTCCCATACACCTAGGTACCTCCTGTGACACCAAGATCCTGGTGACAGGCTTCTGTGACAGTGGACTCCTGCAAAACCAGGCCCCTGGCTCACCTTGACATCTGCCAGCTCCAGTGGCCCCAGGAAACCCACATGAACCCAAGCAGGTTCCACAGCACCAGGCTCCCATGAGAATCCAAGACATCATCACAACTCACTTCCTTGTAGCTCCAGAGGGCTCAGACAGCCCCCATGACCCCAGGCTCCTGGCATGCTCCTGCCAGGCACACAGCTCACTCTAGGATTCTCTGGCTCCACCAGACTCAGGCAGCACCTATGAAACCAGGGTCCTAGTGGGTGCTCACAAACCCAGCACCTAACTCACCCCGGTGCCTGCCAGCTCCTGTAGACCCAGGCAGCATCCATGGACCCAGACAGCTTCCACAGCACTAGGCTTCAGATGAGTTCCTGTGAATCTAGGCTCCAGCTTACCCTGGCTCCTGCTGGCTTCTGCTATTTCCAGTGGTCCCAGATGACTCTCATGGCTCCTGGTAGGTTCTCACAATACAGGACCCCAGCCCACCCCTAGGCCTGCTGCTTCTAGGGACCCCAGACAGCTCCTGCTCCTCCAAGTGGCTTTCTTATATCCAGGCTCCTAAAGAGTTGCTGCAAACCCAGGACTCCATAAGCCCCAGGAGGATCCTATGGCACCAGACTCCCAATGGGCTCCAGTGAATTCAGGCCACCATTTCACACTGGCACCAGTCTTCTCCCATATCACTAGACTCCTTACAGGCTCTCATGAACCCATGTTCCTGGCTCATCTCATCATCACCTGGATAGCATGGCAGATCCTGTGGAATTTAGCTCCCAGTGGATGGGCTTACATGAACCCAGACTCCCAGTACATCTGAACACCAACCTGCTCTTGTGGCTCTGGACAGCTCCAGTGGCTCCAGGTCTCAAATCAATGCCCATAAACCCACTCCAGGGGGGTACCCATGAACACAGGATCTGGATGTGACCCAGTATCAGAATGACTACCATGGGCACAAGCTTTTGACCCACAATAGCAGTAGGCTTCCCAAGGACTCCAGCAGCAATTCCACCCCTGGATCCCACCCCAGACTGCCCACCCTGAATCTCTGGACAGGCAGACTGGTGATGGAAGTTGTCTACTAAAGTTAGTCTGTAAAGACTGGAAGAGTTGCCTACTTTCTGAAATGTGAAGACATAAATGTAAAGTCACAAATATCATAAATAATCAAGGAAACATGACAACACCAGAGGAAACTAATAAAACTCTAGTGATTGCACCTAAAGAAATGGAGATCTATGAACTGTCTGACCAAGAATTCAGAATAATTCTATTAAAGAAATTCAGTGAACACAAGAAAAAACAAAGGGGCAACTAAATGAAATTAGGAAAACAATACATGTTAATGTAAGCCTCATGGCAACCACAAAGCAAAACTACACAAAAGAAAAAAAGGAAATAAAAGAATACCACTGTAAAAAATAATCCACAGAAAAAGACAGCAAGAGGAAAAAAGAACTAGACAACAGCTGTAAAACAATGAAATAGATGGCATTAGTAAGTACTTACCCAACAGTAATTACCTTAAATGTAAATAAATTCTACAATCAAAAAGCATAAAGTGACTGAATGGATTAAAAAACAAGATTCATATTCTACCCACAAGAAATTACTTCAGCTTTAAGGATGAACATAGGTTTAAAGTGCAGGGATGGGGGTGTCTGGGTTCTCAGTAGGTTAAGCTTCTGGTTCTTGGTTTCAGCTTAGGTCATAGTTCAGATCTCATGGTTTGTGAGTTCAAGCCCTGTGTTGGGTTCTGCAGTGGCCACTCTGAGCCTGCTTGGAATTCTTTATCTACCACTCCCCCTCTTGTGCTTCTCTCTCTCAAAATAAATAAATACATATTTAAAAACTTAAGTGAAGATATGGAAAAGGATTACATGTCATTTAAAAAAGAGAAATTGAACAGACATTTTTCCAAAACAGACTTACAAACAGCCAACAATTGCATGAAAGTTGTACATCACTAATCATCAGGGAAATACACATAAAAGCTACAGATATTACCTCAGACCTCTTAGAATGTCTATCATCTAAAAGACAAGAGGCAGATAGTGGGATGATGATGGAATAAAAGGATCCTGAGCTCACCCTGTCCCATGGACAGACTGAGGCAACAATTATATCTATTGCAACTAATTTTGAAAAAGACCAAAGACTAGCAGAAAAGATCTTCCACAGCTAGTCACAGAGAGAAGGCCACATTGAAAATGGTAAAAGGGTCAGAGAAGTGGTCAGAAATCCCAACCCCATAATGATTAGTCACAATGGCAGGGATATCACAAGCATGGAGGAATGAGGGGATTAGATACCATGCTAAGCATCCCCAACCCTGGGGACCTGCACTGGGAAGATGAGTGCCTATAATGTTTAACTTTGAAAATCAGCGGGGCTTGACCCCAGTAGTTTTAAAAATCAGCAGGGGTTTAACTCCAGGAGGACCAGAGGGCAATAGGAAACTGCAGTTTGAAAACCACATGGATTATACATAAATAAGATTTTT
The DNA here is from genome assembly GCF_027475565.1 of Acinonyx jubatus. Classification (NCBI taxonomy): domain Eukaryota; kingdom Metazoa; phylum Chordata; class Mammalia; order Carnivora; family Felidae; genus Acinonyx; species Acinonyx jubatus. The sequence continues at coordinate 46,500,425 of NC_069389.1, read as the reverse complement.
GATGAATCTTAGAATAAGAGGTGGGGCGGCAGGAATGTGCAGGAGATTTCTCCAGAAACAAAAGTGCTAGAAGATGCCATTTTTCTTGCCTCCCCTACCATAGATAGCTGGACACTTGCAGGAGTCAGTTCTAACACTCGACATCTAACTTGCTATCACTGCATGTCCAGCACCAACGTTCCCCTGCCTACCTGCCCAACCATACATGCCCATCTCAGCAGGCACCCCTCCAAAGTGGCTCCTCTCTCACCACACCCAGCAGGCAGCCTCAGGTGGGCAGCACCCCTCCAATTGACTCCTGCCTTAGGGAAGTTGTGAGTTAAACCCACAGTTCCTGCAGCTGGTTCTCTTAGCTGGTTGCACAGAAAGAAAGCCCTGCCTTCTGGTGCACATGCAACTTTTGCCAAGACTCAGTGCAGACAGCTAAACTGAGTTCTAGCACTACCCACCAGTGAGCCCATCATAGCTGCACCCAGGACTCTCAAGAGCATGGGGAGGAAACCCTGCCCAGTGTGCCTATAGCAAGTGAAGGAGTCATTGCAACTAGCTGGGCTGAAGGCCAGCCCCTTCTGCCAACATGTCTAGAGTAATCATGGATTGGCCTCACCAGGAGGATGTATACAGCCCATGAAGACACCTCTGAAGTGCCTGATCCTGGTAACTAGGGGGCATTGCACTACAGGGCACCACAGGACCTCTTCTATGCAAGACCACTACTTTCAAGACCAGAAAACATAATTGACTTACCTAATACATAAAAAAAATAGAGTAAGATAAAATGAGGAGACAAAGGAATATGTCTCAAATAAAATAACAAGGCAAAATCATAGTAAAAGAGCTAAATGAAACAGAGATAAGTAATAGGTCTGATGAGTCAAAGTAATGGTCATAAGTATACTCACCAAACTTAAGAAAAGAGTGGATGCACTCAGTGACAACTTCAACAAAGAAATAGAAAATGTAAAAAAGAACACAAGTCAGATCTGGAAACTACAGTAACAGAAATGAAAAAGACACTATAGGAATCAATAGCAGATTAGATGATGCATAAAAATTGGTAAGCAATAAGGAAAACAGGGTAATGGAAAGAAACCAAACTGAACAATAACAAGGAATAAAAAATGAGAATAGGTCAAGAGACCTCTGTAACATCATCAAGCAAAATAACATTCATATAATAGGGATCCCAGAAGGAGAAGAGGGGGGGCAAAAATTATTTGATTAAATAATGGCTGAAAACTTTTCTAACCTGGGGTAAGAAACAGACCTCCAGATTCAGGAATCAAAGAAAGTCCCAAACAAGATGAACTCAAGGAGGTCCATGCCAAGGCACGTAACAATTAAAATGAAAAAAAAAAAATGATAAAGAGACAATCTTAAAAGCATCAACAGAAAAGCAAACAGTTACATATATGGTAAACCCCATAAGGCTACTAGCTGATTTTTCAGCAGAAACATTGCAGGTCAGAAAGGAGTGGCATGATATATTCAGTGTTGAAAGGAAAAAACCTACAAAAAAGAATGCTCTACCCAGCAAGGTTATCATTCAGAACTGAAGGAGAGATAGTTTCCCAGAGAGAGCCAAAATTGCACCTGGACATCAAGCAGAGTGGGCATGGCACTGAAGATCCACACTGAAATTGATTGGTTTCTGCTTAGAGTCGAGGATACAAATGCCAGTTTGGGGTATGTGGGTGGCTCAGTCAGTTAAGTGACTTCGGCTCAGGTCATGATCTCATGGTTCGTGAGTTCAAGCCCCGCATTGGGCTCTGTGCTGACAGCTGGGAGCCTGGAGCCTGCTTTAGATTCTGTGTCTCCCTTTCTCTCTACCCCTCCCCCACTTGCACTCTGCCTCTCTCAAAAATAAATAAACATTACATTTTTTTAAAATGCTTGTCAAATGTTTCAGTGAAACTTAATGCCACTCTAAGCAAGCTGGTCCCACAATGATGGGAAAATAATGAAGTGACCTTTTCTTGAATCAATCTCTGGTCTTCTTCCTATATGCATGGGGTCTGCATGCATGTTCCCATTACCCAGTCTGACCCAATCCCATGGTGGCAAGTCTGCAGGTACTTCCCATGAGCACAGATTTTGGAGGGCACATTTTTAATTCTCTTGGAACTCATGTAGTTTGAAACCATGTCAGTGTGATTTGACCTAGCAACTTTCAGGGTAATGTGGACCTTGGGACAGAATCTAAGAACCTGACCTTGAGTTTTGTTGTCAACCAATCCCCTTGGCCAAAGATCCCATCACTTTTCATTCGCTAACTGATGGGAACCAAAGGCTATATTTTTAGTACTTCGATACTTTGTATTTCTCAGTGTTTATAGGAAGCTACAGCTTCTCTGTTATCTGGAGTGGTGGGATAAATAATGGCCACTGAGGGGGAGATTGTCCTGGGCTATCTGGGTGGGTCAATATAATCAGTGGTCCTTATAGGAGGCACACAATGGGAGTGAAATTTACAGGAGGAGGTAGTGTAACAACAGAAGCAGAGACTGTGCTGATGCAATTGCAAGATTGGGAGAAAGGGTCACAAACAAGAGATGTGGACAGCATCTAGAAGCTGGAAAAGATAAGAAAACAAATTCTCTCCTGGAGACTTCCGGAGGAACTCTGCTAACACCTTGACTTTGGCCCAGTGAAACTTATTATGGACTTCTGACTTCCAAAAGTGTGAGATAATACATCTGTGTTCTTTTAAGTAAAAAGAAAAGCAGAGTTTTCCAGACAAACAAAAGCTAAAGGAGTCATCACTTAAGCAACCTTATAAGAAATGTTAAAGGGAATTAATTGAGCAGAAAAAGGCCAAAACTGGAAATAAGAAAATTATAAAAAAATTTCACTGGTAAACATAGAAAAGATAGTAGATTAATCACTTATAAAGCTAGTATGGAGATTAAAAAAATAGCATTATTGATTATATCTAAAAATACTAGTCAAGAAAAATGCATAATATAAAGATGAAAAATAAGATATCATATACATAAAATGTGGAGGGGAGGTAAAAATTCAGTGCTTTGAGAATGTATTTGAATTTAAGTGGCCATCAAATTAATATAGACTGCTATTCAATTACAATGTTATACACAAACCCTATGATAACCAAAATCACTTATAATAGATATACAAAAAAGACAAAGAAATGTAAGCATTACAGCACAGAGAGCAAACAAAAAAACATGAAAGAAAATAAGAGAAGAAAAAAACAGAAAGGAACTACAAAAACAACAGCAATACCAACATACTTATTCGTAACTAATTTTTCCTCTTCATTTTTTAATTTAAATTCTAGTTAGTTAACATACAGTGCTATATTGGTTTCAGGAGTATAATTCAGTGATTCATCACTTACATAAAACAAACAGTGCTCATTATAACGCATGCCCTCCTTAATAATCGTCATCCATCTAGCCCATTCCCCACCCTCTTCCCTCCATCAACCATCAGTTTCTTTTCTATCATTAAGAGTATCTTACGGTTTGTTTCTCTCTCTCTTTTTTTCCATTTCCCACATGTTCATCTGTTTTGTTTCTTAAATTCTACATATGAGTGAAATCATATGCTATTTGTCTTTCTCTGACTGAATTATTTCACTTAGCAAAATACACTCTAGCTCCATCCTCATCATTACAAATGGCAAGATTTCATTCATTTTGATGGCTGAATAATATTGCATTGTATATATACACCACATCTCTTTATCCACAAATCAGTCAATGGATATTTGGGCTATTTACATAGTTTGACTAATGTTGATAAAACTGCTATACACATGGGGATGCATTTACTTCTTTTAATCTGTATTTATACTTCGGATAAATACTTACTAGTGCAATTGCTCAAGTGTAGGGTAGTTCTATTTTTAACTTTTTGAGGAACCTCCACACCATTTTCTAGGGTGGCTCCACCAGTTTGCATTCCCACCAACAGTGCAAAAGGGTTCCCCTTTCACTGTTTCCTCACCAACACTTATTGTTTCTTGTTTTGTTAACTTTAGCCATTCTAACAGGAGTGAGGTCATATATTATTGTGGTTTTGATTTGTATTTCCCTAATGAGTGATGTAGAGCATCTTTTCATGTGTCTGTTAGCCATCTGGATGTCTTCTTTGGAAAAATGTCTATTCATGTCTTCTGTTCATTTCTTCATTGGCTTGTTTTTTGGATGTGAAGTTTGATAAGTTCTTTATAGATTTTGGATACTAACCGTCTACCTAATATGTCATTTGCAAATATCTTTATCTATTCTGTAGGCTGCCTTTTAGTTTTTATTGTTTCCTTCACTGTGCAGAAGCTTTTCCTCTTGATGAACTACCAATAGTTCATTTTTGCTTTTATTTGCCTTCCCTGATGTGTCTAGTAAGTCCTTATGGCCAAGGTCAAAGAGTCTATTGCCTGTGTTTTCCTGAAGTATTTTGATGGTTTCCTGTCTCACATTTAGGTGTTTCATTCATTTTAAATTTATTTTTGTGTATGGTGTAAGAGTGTTCCAGTTTCTGTCTCCTGCATGTTCCTGTCCAGTTTTCCCAACACTACTTGTTGAAGAGATTGCCATTTTTCATTGGATAATCTTCCCTGATTTTTCAAAGATTAGTTGACCATATAGTGGTGGGTCCATTTCTAGATTTTCTATTCTGTTCATTGATCTGTGTGTCTCTTTTTGTGCCAGTACCATACTGTCTTGATGACTACAGCTTTGTAATATAAGGTCCAGAATCGTGCCAGCTTTGCTTTTCTTTTTCAGAATTGCTTTGACTATTTGGAGTCTTTTGTTCCATACAAATTTTAGGATTATTTGTTCTAGTTCTGTTAAAAATTCTGGTGGTATTTTGACAGGGATTGCATTAAACGTGTAGATTGCTTTGGGTAGTATTGACATTTTAACAATGATTGTTCTTTCAATCCAATGACATAGAATGTTTTTCCATTTCTTTGTATCCCCTTCAATTTCTTTGATAATTGTTCTATAGTTTTCAGAGTACAATTTTTTTTACCTCTTTGGTTAGTTTTTTTTGGTAGCTATCTTATGGTTTTTGGTACAATTGTAAAAGAGATCAATTCCTTGATTTCTTTTTCTGCTGCTTCATTATTGGTGTATAGAAATGCAATAGATTCCTGCACGTTGATTTCATACCCTGTGACTTTGCTGAATTCATGTATTAATTCTAGAAAAATTTTGGTGGAGTCTTTTGGGTTTTCTACAGAGTATCATGATGTCTGAAAATAGTGAAAGTTTGATTTCTTCCTTGCCCACTTGGATTTTTTTTATTCCTTTTTGTTGTTGTATTGCTGAGGCTAAGACATCTAGTACTATATTACATAGTAATGGTGAGAATGGGCATCTCTGTTTTGTTGCTGACCATAGAGGAAAAGCTCTCAGGTTTTCCCCATTGAGAATGATATCAGCTTGGGTCTTTAAAACATGGACTTTATGATGTTGAGGTATGTTCCATCAAACCCTACTTTGTTGAGTTTTTTTTTTTTTTACTGTTTATTTCTTTTTGACAGAGAGAGAGACAGAGCACGAGCAAAGGAGGGGCAAAGAGAGAGGGAGACACAGAATCCGAAGCAGGCTTCAGGCTCTGAGCTGTCAGCACAGAGCCAGACAGGGGGCTTGAACTCACAGACCACGAGATCATGACCTAAGCCAAAGTCGGACGTTCAGCCGACTGAGCCACCCAGGCACCCTGATTGAGTGTTGTTTTTTTTTAATCAAGAATGGATGCTGTATTTTGTCAAATGCTATTTCTGCATCTACTGAGAGGGTCATATGGTTCTTATCTTTTCTTTTATTAATGTAGTGTATGTATCACGTTGATTGATTTGTGAGTATTGAATCACCCTTGAAGTCTAGGACTAAACCCCACGTTATGCAGGTGAATAACTCCTTTAACGTACTGTTGGATTTCATTCGCTATTATCTTGTTGAGAGTTTTTGTATCAATGTTCATCAGGATAATTGCCTGTAATTATTCTTTTACTGGGATCTTTCTCTGGTTTTGGAATCAAGGCAATGTTGGCCTCATATAAGAAGTTTGGAAGGTTCTTTTTTTTCATTTTATTTTTTGGAATAATTTGAGAAGACTAGGTATTAACTCTTCTTTAAATGTCTAGAAGAATTCTTCTGGGGAAGGCATCTCCGTGGACTTTTGTTTATAGGGAGATTTTTGACTACCAATTCAGTTTCTTTCTTGGTTATGGGTCTGTTAAAATTTTCTATTTCTTCCTGTTTCAGTTTTGGTAGTTGTGAGTTTCTAGGAATTGTACATTTCTTCCAGATTACCCATTTTGGTGGCATATAACGTTTCATAATATCCTGTTATAATTGATTGTATTTCTGTGGTGTTGGTTATGATCTCTCCTCTTTCATTCATGATTTTATTTAAGTCTTTCTCTTTTCTCTTTTTTTTCAATATATGAAATTTATTGTCAAATTGGTTTCCATACAACACCCAGTGCTCAGCGCAAAAGGTGCCTTCCTCAATACCCATCACCCATCCTCCCCTCCCTCCCACCCCCCATCAACCCTCAGTTTGTTCTCAGTTTTTAAGAGTCCCTTATGCTTTGGCTCTCTCCCACTCTAACCTCTTTTTTTTTCCTTCCCCTCCCCCATGGGTTTCTGTTAAGTTTCTCAGGATCCACATGAGAGGGAAAACATATGGTATCTGTCTTTTTCTGTATGGCTTATTTCACTTAGCATCACACCCTCCAGTTCCATCCACGTTGCTACAAAGGGTCATATTTCGTTCTTTCTCATTGCCACGTAGTACTCCGTAGTGTATATAAACCACAATTTCTTTATCCATTCATCAGTTGATGGACATTTAGGCTCTTTCCATAGTTTGGCTATTGTTGAGAGTGCTGCTATAAACATTGGGGTACAAGTGCCCCTATGCATCAGTACTCCTGTATCCCTTGGATAAATTCCTAGCAGTGCTATTGCTGGGTCATAGGGTAGGTCTATTTTTAATTTTCTGAGGAACCTCCACACTGTTTTCCAGAGTGGCTGCACCAATTTGCATTCCCACCAACAGTGCAAGAGGGTTCCCGTTTCTCCACATCCTCGCCAGCATCTATAGTCTCCTGATTTGTTCATTTTGGCCACTCTGACTGGCGTGAGGTGATATCTGAGTGTGGTTTTGATTTGTATTTCCCTGATGAGGAGCGACGTTGAGCATCTTTTCATGTGCCTGTTGGCCATCCGCATGTCTTCTTTAGAGAGTGTCTATTCATGTTTTCTGCCCATTTCTTCACTGGGTTCTTTGTTTTTCGGGTGTGGAGTTTGCTGAGCTCTTTATAGATTTTGGATACTAGCCCTTTGTCCGATATGTCATTTGCAAATATCTTTTCCCATTCCGTTGGTTGCCTTTTAGTTTTGTTGGTGGTTTCCTTTGCTGTGCAGAAGCTTTTGATCTTCATAAGGTCCCAGTAATTCATTTTTGCTTTTAATTTCCTTGCCTTTGGGGATGTGTCGAGTAAGAGATTCCTACGGCTGAGGTCAGAGAGGTCTTTTCCTGCTTTCTCCTCTAGGGTTTTGATGGTTTCCTGTCTCACATTCAGGTCCTTTATCCATTTTGAGTTTATTTTTGTGAATGGTGTGAGAAAGTGGTCTAGTTTCAACCTTCTGCATGTTGCTGTCCAGTTGTCCCAGCACCATTTGTTAAAGAGACTGTCTTTTTTCCATTGGATCTTCTTTCCTGCTTTGTCAAAGATGAGTTGGCCATACGTTTGTGGGTCTCGTTCTGAGGTTTCTATTCTATTCCATTGGTCTATGTGTCTGTTTTTGTGCCAATACCATGTTGTCTTGATGATGACAGCTTTGTAGTAGAGGCTAAAGTGTGGGATTGTGATGCATCCTGCTTTGGTCTTCTTCTTCAAAATTACTTTGGCTATTCGGGGCATTTTGTGGTTCCATATGAATTTTAGGATTGCTTCTTCTAGTTTCGAGAAGGATGCTGGTGCAATTTTGATTGGGATTGCATTGAATGTGTAGATAGCTTTGGGTAATATTGACATTTTGACAATATTTATTCTTCCAATCCATGAGCACGGAATGTTTTTCCATTTCTTTGTATCTTCTTCAATTTCCTTCATAAGCTTTCTATAGTTTTCAGCATACAGATCTTGTACATCGTTGGTTAGATTTATTCCTAGGTATTTTACGCTTCTTGGTGAAATTGTGAATGGGATCAGTTTCTTTATTTGTCTTTCTGTGCTTCATTATTAGTGTATAAGAATTCAACTGATTTCTGTACATTGATTTTGTATCCTGCAACTTTGCTAAATCCATGGATCAGTTCTAGCAGACTTTTGGTGGAGTCTATCGGATTTTCCATGTATAATATCATGTCATCTGCAAAAAGCGAAAGCTTGACTTCATCTTTGCCAATTTTGATGCCTTTGATTTCCTTTTGGTGTCTGATTGCTGATGCTAGAACTTCCAACACTATGTGAAACAACAGCGGTGAGAGTGGACATCGCCGTCGTGTTCCTGATCTCAGGGAAAAAGCTCTCAGTTTTTCCCCATTGAAGATGATGTTAGCTGTGGGCTTTTCATAAATGGCTTTTATGATGTTTAAGTATGTGCCTTCTCTCACGACTTTCTCAAGGGTTTTTATTAAGAAACGGTGCTGGATTTTGTCAAAGGCCTTTTCTGCATCGATTGACAGGATCATATGGTTCTTATCTTTCCTTTTATTAATGTGATGTTTCACGTTGATTGATTTGCGAATGTTGAACCAGCCCTGCATCCCAGGAATGAATCCCACTTGATCATGGTGAATCATTCTTTTTATATGCTGTTGAATTCGACTTGCTAGTATCTTATTGAGAATTTTTGCATCCATATTCATCAGGGATATTGGCCTGTCGTTCTCTTTTTTTACTGGGTCTCTGTCTGGTTTGGGAATCAAAGTAATACAGGCTTCATAGAATGAGTCTGGAAGTTTTCCTTCCCTTTCTATTTCTTGGAATAACTTGAGAAGGATAGGTATTATCTCTGCTTTAAACGTCTGGTAGAACTCCCCTGGGACGCCATCTGGTCCTGGACTCCTATTTGTTGGGAGATTCCTGATAACCGATTCAATTTCTTCGCTGGTTATGGGTCTGTTCAAGCTTTCTATTTCCTCCTGATTGAGTTTTGGAAGCGTGTGGGTGTTCAGGAATGTGTCCATTTCTTCCAGGTTGTCCAATATGTTGGCATATAATTTTTCATAGTATTCCCTGATAATTGCTTGTATCTCTGAGGGATTGGTTGTAATAATTCCATTTTCATTCATGATTTTATCTATTTGGGTCATCACCCTTTTCTTTTTGAGAAGCCTGGTTAGAGGTTTGTCAATTTTGTTTATTTTTTCAAAAAACCAACTCTTGGTTTCGTTGATCTGCTCTACAGTTTTTTTAGATTCTATATTGTTTATTTCTGCTCGGATCTTTATGATTTCTCTTCTTCTGCTGGGTTTAGGCTGCCTTTGCTGTTCTGCTTCTATTTCCTTTAGGTGTGCTGTTAGATTTTGTATTTGGTGTTTTTGTTGTTTCTTGAGATAGGCCTGGATTGCAACGTATTTTCCTCTCAGGACTGCCTTCGCTGCATCCCAAAGCATTTGGATTCTTGTATTTTCATTTTCGTTTGTTTCCATATATTTTTAATTTCTTCTCGAATTGCCTGGTTGACCCACTCATTCTTTTGTAGGGTGTTCTTTAACTTCCATGCTTTTGGAGGTTTTCCAGACTTTTTCCTGTGGTTGATTTCAAGCTTCATGCATTGTCATCTGAAAGTATGCATGGTATGATATCAATTCGTGTATACTTATGAAGGGCTGTTTTGTGACCCAGTATGTGATCTATCTTGGAGAAGGTTCCATGTGCACTCGAGAAGAAAGTATATTCTGTTGCTTTGGGGTGCAGAGTTCTAAATATATCTGTCAAGTCCATCTGATCCAGTGTATCATTGAAGGCCCTTGTTTCTTTATCAATCCTGTGTCTAGATGATGTATCTAACGTTGTAAGTGGAGTATTAAAGTCCCCTGCAATGACCACATTCTTATCAATAAGGTTGTTTTTGTTTGTGAGTAATTGTTTTATATACTTGGGGGCTCCCGTATTCGGCGCATAGACATCTATAATTGTTAGCTCTTCCTGATGGATAGACCCTGTAATTATTATATAATGCCCTTCTTCATCTCTTGTTACAGCCTTTAATTTGAAGTCTAGTTTGTCTGATATAAGTATGGCTACTCCAGCTTTCTTTTGACTTCCAGTAGCATGATAAATAGTTCTCCATCCCTTCACTTTCAATCTGAAGGTGTCCTCACGTCTAACATGAGTCCCTTGTAGGAGCAAATAGATGGGTCGTTTTTTTTATCCATTCTGATACTCTATGTGTTTTGGTTGGAGCATTTAGTCCATTTACATTCAGTGTTATTATTGAAAGATATGGGTTTAGATTTATTGTGATGTCTTTTGGTTTCATGCTTGCAGTGATGTCTCTGATACTTTGTCTCACAGGATCCCCTTTAGGATCTCTTGTAGGGCTCTTTTAGTGGTGACGAATTCCTTCAGTTTTTGTTTGTTTGGGAAGACCTTTATCTCTCCTTCTATTCTAAATGACAGACTTGCTGGATAAAGGATTCTCAGCTGCATATTTTTTCTGTTCATCACGTTGAAGATTTCCTTCCATTCCTTTCTGGCCTGCCACGTTTCAGTAAATAGATATGTCATGAGTCTTATTGGTCTCCCTTTATATGTTAGAGCACGTTTATCCCTAGCTGCTTTCAGAATTCTCTCTTTATCCTTGTATTTTGCCAATTTCACTATGATATGTCATGCAGAAGATCGATTCAAGTTACGTCTGAAGGGAGTTCTATGTGCCTCTTGGATTTCAATGCCTTTTTCCTTCCCCAGTTCAGGGAAGTTCTCAGCTAGTATTTCTTCGAGAACACCTTCAGCACCTTTCCCTCTCTCTTCCTCCTCTGGAATCCCAATTATGAGTACATTACTTCACTTAATTATGTCACTTAGTTCTCTAAGTCTCCCCTCATACTCCTGGATTTTTTTATCTCTCTTTTTCTCAGCTTCTTCTTTTTCCATAATTTTATCTTCTAGTTCACCTATTCTCTCCTCTGCCTCTTCAATCCGAACTGTGCTCACCTCCCTTTTATTTTGCAGCTCATTTATGCATTTTTAGCTCCTCCTGTTTCTTAGTCCTTTGATCTCTGTAGTAATAGATTCTCTGCTGTCCCCTATACTTCTTTTAAGCCCAGCGATTAATTTTATGACTATTATTTTAAATTCATTTTCTGCTATATTGCTTAAATTGGTTTTGATCAGTTCATTAGCTGTCGCTACTTCCTGGAGTTTTTTTTGAGGAGAATTCCTCCGTGTCGTCATTTTGGATAGTCCCTGGAGTGGTGCAGAACTGCAGGGCTCTTCTTCTGTGCTGTCTGGAGTAACTTGCGTTGGTGGGCGGGGCCGGAGTCAGACCTGATGTCTGCCCCCAGCCTGCCACTGGGGCCACAGGCAGACTGGTGTGTACCTTCTCTTCCCCTCTCCCAGGGGCAGGACTCACTGTGGAGTGGTGTGTCTTCTGTCTGGGCTAGTTGCACACTGCCAGGCTTGTGGTGCTGCTTCTATGGGATCTGACATATTAGACGGGGTGGATCCGCAAGGTGTACAGGGGAGGGAGGGTCAGGCTCAGCTCGCTTTGCCTTTGGTGGTCCACTTCGTGAGGGGCCCTGTGGCACCGGGAGGGAGGCAGACCCGTTGGAGGGATGGATCCACAGAAACACAGTGTTGGGTGTTTGTGTGGTGCAAGTTCCGTGATGGGAACTGGATCCCTTTGGGATTTTGGCTGGGGGATGGGCAAGGGAGACGGCACTTTCCCAAGCCTTTGTTCCCGGCCAAGCTGAGCTCTGTCCTCCAGGCCTCAACAACTCTCCCTCCCGCTCTCCCAGCAGAGCTGTTGACTTATAACATTCCAGATGTTAAGTCCCAGTGGCTGTAAGAAAACACTCCGTCTGGCCCCTCCACTTTTGCAAGCCAGACTTGGGGTCTCTGCCTTGCTGGGTGGACTGGCTGCCCCTCCACCACCCTGGCTCCCTCCTGCCATTCCGTGTAGCACGCACCGCCTCTCCGCCCTTCCTACCCTCTTCTGTGGGCCTCTCGTGTACGCTTGGCTCTGGAGAGTCCGTTCTGCTAGTCGTCTGGTGGTTATCCAGGTAAATTAGGCAGATGTGGGCAGAATCTAAGCGATCAGCCAGTCGCAGTGAGCCCAGCGTCCTCCTTTGCCACCATCTTCCTCCCCTCCCTCCACCTGAAGTCAAAAAACGCTAGTTCTTAAGCGTGTTTTGTTCTGTTTGGTAAAAGAAGCTAGATATAGAAAGGAAAAAGAAAAAAATTGAAATTAAAATTTAAAAATAAATTAAAAATAAAACATAAAAAAGAAGGTAGATCTCATTTTCCCCAGAGCTGAAGCTTTGTAGTATTCTATGATCAGTACACTTAGTGCATCTGAGGGGCTTGTGCTGCTCTTATGGAGGAGGGGTCTCTTGTGTGAATCTCAAGTGGACTTTCCCTAGTGAAGATGCATCTGGAGGGCTGGGGTCAGGGTTTGATGTAAGCAACTCTAGTCTGCACTCGGTGGCACTGTATAGCTCACTAGGGTTGGTCAGTGTTGATGGGCATGAGCAAAATGGCATCACTCCACTCTCTCAATCCCAGAACAGAGAGTTTGCACCTGCCACTCTTCAGGAAGCCCTCAGAAAAGCAAACAATCACCCCCTCTTGTGTCCCCAGCTTCCATCAGATCCCTGCTTCTCCTGAGTCTGAACTATCCACCTGCCAGGTGACAAAGTACTCCTGTGTCTTATCTCAAATATGGCTGTGTTTCAAAACTCCCAATTTTAGGGACTTGTGTGGCACAAACCCACTCTGATCTTCTGGGGGAAGGTCTCACCACACTTTTGCTGTTTCCTGGCTTGTTCCAGAAAAACGGTGGCATGACTGTGCAGTGGTTCAGAGTTTATAATAAAGTGCAGCAAAACTCAGCACCAATGCTTGCTGTCCTCAGTCCCATCCCTGTTACTATGCTTGGGAAGAGTGCAGCGTGTTGGCACCACCAGTTCTTCTGTTGCTGGAGAGGCTTTACTTCCACTCCCAAATGCACTCCAAGCAGGGGAACTGTTTCTTCTCGTGTGACTTGGGGAATCTTCAAACCACACTGCCCTGCTCCCAGGTGTCCACCCTCCTTCCCCACAGGAGCATCTCTAACATGACCAGACAAGATTCCAGTGAAGGCACGGATTTCTAAAACTTCAGATTTTTCACTCTGCTGCTTACAACAACTTGCATTAGTCTCTGTAAGCAGAGCTCCCTCCCCTAACACAGCACCTACAGTTCTTATCTCCCCTAAATCAACTCTCTGCAGCTCCTACCTTCTACAAGGTGGTAATTTTTTAACTTGTAGACAGGAGGTTTTATTCTCTCAGTTCTCAGATCAATTTATTGAGTGATCAGTATGATTTGTATTTATCCAGCTGTGTTTGAGGGAGGAAGCAACCTTAGAGTCCCCCTGATCCTGTGCCATCTTACCTCCACTTCCTAATAATTACTTTAAATATAAATGGACTAAATGCTCAAAAGTTATAGAGGGACTGCATGGATTAAAAAAAATACAAGACCCATCTATATGCTGCTTGCAAGAGATTCACTTCAAACTTAAAAAAAAAACATGCATTACTGGAAGTGAAGGGAAGGAAAAAATATTCTATAAAAATGGAAACAAAAATAAAGCCAAGATAGCAATACTGTATCACAAAAAGATAGACTTTAAATAAATGCTGTAGCAAAAATCAAAGAAAGACATTGTATAATGATAAAGGGATCATTACAACAAGGGAAAATAACAATAGTAAATATATATTCAGCCAACATAGGAGTACCTAAATACATAAATCAAAAATTAACAGGCACACAGAAAGAAATTGAGAGTTATAAAATAGCAGTATGGGACTTTAATACCCTGCTAAGTTCAATGGATTAATCATTCACACAGAAAATCAGAAAGGAAATGCTTTGAACAACACATTAGACTAGATAGATTTACCAGATAAATATAAAACATTCCATCTCAAAACAGGAGAGGGCATGTTCATTTCAAGTGCATGTAGAATATCGTCCATGTTAGATTACATGTTAGGCCCCAAAACAAAACTCAATAAACTTAGGAAGATTGAAATCATATCAGCACCTTTTCCAATCACAATGGTATGAAACCAGAAATCAATTAAAAGAAAAAATGAAAAGAAACACTAAAACATGAAAGTAAACATTATTCTTTAAATAACCAATGAATTAATGAAGAAATAAAAAAGAAAATCAAAAAATACAAGAGACAAGTGTAAGTGGGAATACAAAAATCCAAAGTTTTAAAATGAAACAAAGACTGTTTGAAGAGGGAAGTTTGTAACGATACAGACTTATCTCAAGAAACAAAAACAAGCTCAAATAAACCCTACACTTAAAGGAAATAGAAATAAATGAAGAAATAAAGTCCAAAGTCAGTAAAAGGAAGCAAATAATAAAGATTGGAGTGGGATTACTTAAAATAGAGATTAGAAAAGCAATGTAAAAGATTCATGAAACCAAGAGCTGTTCCTAAAAAAAAGATTATAAAAGGATAAACATTTAACTAGACTCATCAAGAATAAAAGAGACACCTCATATAAATAACATCAGAAATGAAAGAGAAGAAATAACAAATGACACCAGAGAAATACAAAGAATTAAAAGAGAATAACATAAAAAAATAAATGCCCCAAAATTGGACAACTTAGTAGAAATGAATAAATTCCTAGAAACATACAATCTTCCAAAACTGAACTAGTAAAAAATATAAAATCTGAACAGACCAATTACTAGTAATGAAATTGAATTGGTAACCAAAAGCTCCAAACAAACCGAAGTCCAGAACCAGATGGATAACATGTAACTTCTACCAAGCATTTAAAGAAGAGTTAATATCAACTTTTTTTTTTTGAGAGAGAGAGAGAGAGAGAGAGAGAGAGAGCATGAGTGGGGAAGAGGGGCAGAGAGAAAGAATCTTTAGCCGACTCCACATACAGCGTGAAGCCCAATGCATGGCTCAATCCCAGAACCATGGGATCATGACCTAAGCCAAAATCAAGAGTTGGATGCTCAACCGATTGAGTCACCAAGATGTCCCATTACCAATTCTTCACTAGCTAGTCCAAAAATAAAACAGGAAGAAAAACTTCCAAATTCATTCTACAAGGCCAGCATTGCTCTAAAACCAAAACCAGACAAACAAACTACAAAGAAAAAAAATATATAGGCCAATTTTCCTGATGAACAAATTTGCAAAAATGCTCAAGAAAATATTAGCAAACCAAATTCTACCATACACTAAGGGAACATTTACCATAATCAAGAGGGATTAATTCCAGGGATGCAAGGATGGTTCGATATTCACAAATCAATGTTTTACATCACATCAGAAGAGAAAAAATGAAAATAAAATAATCATCTAAAGACATGCAAAAAAGTATTTGACAAACACAACATCCATTTCTGATAAAAACTCCTAACAAAGTGGGCTATAGGGAAAATACTTCAACATAATTAAGGCTTTATATGAAAAACCCACAACTAACATCATGCACAACATGAAAAAATAAAAGCTTTTACTCTAAGATTATCAACAAGACAAAGATGTCCACTCTCACCAATTTTATTCAGCATTGTACTGGAAGTTCTATGCACAGCAATCAGACAAGAAAAAAAAATAAAAGGCATCCAAATTGGTAAGGAAGAAGCAAAACTGTCACTATTTGCAGATGACATAATACTGTAGATAGAAAACTTTAAAGACTCTACCAAAAAACTATTAGATTTGTTGATTATTTCCTTTGCAGTGCAGATGTGGATCCTGAGAAACTTAACAGAAGACCATGGGGAGAGGAAAGGGGAAAAAAGTTACAGAGAAGGAAGGAGGAAAACCATAAAAGACTCTTAAAAACTGAGAATAAACTGAGGGTTGATGGGGGTGGGAGGTAGGGGGAAGTGGGTGATGGGCATTGAGGAGGGCACCTGTTGGGATGAGCACTGGGTGTTGTATGGAAACCAATATGACAATAAACTTCATATTAAAAAAATAAAAATAAAAAAATAAACTATTAGAACCAATAAATGAATTCAGTAAAGTTGCAGGATACAAAATTAATATACAGAAATCTGTTGTATTTCTATACACTAACAGTGAAGTAGCAGAAGGAGAAATTAAGAAAACAATTCCACTTACAATTCAAAAAAAATAATAAAATACCTAGGAATAAGCTTAACCAAGGAGTGAAAGACCTGTACTCTGAAAACTATAAAACACTGATGAAAGAAATTAACGATGATACAAACAAAATGAAAGGTATACTGTACTTATGGACTGGAAAAATTAATATTGTTAAAATATCCATAATATCCTAGGCAATCTACAGATTCAATTCAATCTCTATCAAAATACCAATAGCATTTTCACAGAACTAAAATCTTAAAATTTGTATGGAGCAACAAAAGCCAACCCAAATAGCCAAAGGAATTTTGAGAAAGAACAAAGATGGCACTGTCACAATACCAGATTTCAAGTTATACTACTAGAGTAAAACTATTGTAATCAAAATGGTATGTTACTGGCACAAAAATGGAAACATAGATCAATGGAATAGGATAGAGAGCACAAATAAATAAACCTGGTCAATTAATCAACAAAAGAGGCAAGAATATACAATGGGGAAAAAACAGTCTTTCAATAAATGGTGCTGGGAAAACTGGACAGCTACATACAAAAGAATGAAATTGAACCACTTTCTGACATCATACATGAAAATAAACTCAAAATGGATTAAAAACCTAAATGTGAGACCTGACCATAAAAATCCTGAAAGTGAACAGAGGCAATATCTCTTAGGCAATCTCCATAAGCAACATATTTATGGATATGTCTTCTCAGGCAAGGGATACAAATGAAAATAAACTATTGGGACTACATCTAAATTAAAAGCTTCTGCACACCAAAGGAAACCATCAATGAAGCAAAAAGGCAACTTACTGAATGGGAGAAGATATTCACAAATGATATATCCAAAAAGGGGTTAATATTCAAAATATATAAAGAAATTACATGGGGAGCCTGGGTGGCTCAGTCGGTTGAGCTCAGGTCATGATCTCACAGCTTGTGGGTTTGAGCCCTGCATCAGTCTCTGTGCTGACAGCTCAGAGCCTGGAGCCTGTTTCAGATTCTGTGTCTCCCTCTCTCTCTGCCCCTCCTCCACTCATTCTCTCTCTCTCTCTCTCTCTCTCTCTCTCTCTCTCTCTGTCTCTCCCAAAAATAAATAAACATTAAAAATTTTTTAAAGAAATTACACAACTCAACACCAAAAATGCAAATAAGCCAATGAAAAAATGGGCAGAGCACCTGGATAGATAATTTTCCAAAGAAGATATCCAAATAACCAATGGACACATGAAAAAATGTTCATCACTAATCATCGGGAAATTCACATCAAAACCACAAGGAGATATGCTCTTACAACGGGTAGAATGGCTAGTATCAAGAAGACTAAAAATAACAAGTCTTGGCAAGGCTATGGAGAAAAAAGAAACCTCAGGTAATGTGGATAGGAAAGTAAATGGTATAACCACTGTGGAAAACAGTATGGAGGTTTCTCAAAAAGTGAAAAAGAGAAATACTACATTATCCAGTATTCCATTACTGGGTATTAACCCAAAGAAAATAAAAACACTAATTCAAAAAAATATTGCTTATCTATGTCTATGGCAGCATTATTTACAATAGCCAATATATGGAAACAACCCAAGTGTCCATTGATAGATAAGTGGAAAAAGAAAATGTGGTGTATGTATACAGAATGGAATATTACTCAGTATTAAAAAAGATGAGATCTTGCGATTTGTAACAATATAGATGACCTAGAGTGTGTTATAATAAATGAAATAAGTCAGAGAGACAAATACAAATACCATACGATTTTACTTATATGTGTAATCTAAAAAATACAACAAGTGAATAAACAAAGAATCAAAAAGCAGAATCCGGCTTATAAATACAGAGAACAAACTGATGATTGCTGGAGAGGAGGATCTGGGGCAGGGGAAAAATGGGTCAAGGGGAGTGGGAAATACAGGCTTCCAGTTATGGAATGAAAAGTCACAAGGATGAAAGGTATAGCACAGGGAATATAGTCACTGGTAGAGTAATCCAGTTGTATGGTGACTGACGGTAGCTACACTTCTGAGGATAGCATAATGTAAACATGTGGGAATCACTATACTGTACAAATGAAACTAATGTAATATTTTGTGTTAACTATACCTTTTTAAAAATTTGAAGAAATGAAAAATTTTAAGTGCATGGAATAGACATAGCAAAAGGCAGGGATAGCCGAAAAATACTATGGATAAAGGGCTAAAACATCACTTTGTTCTAAGATAACTGAGCTTCAAAATTTGAAACTTTATGAGGTCAAAAAAATCCTTTTACAACTTTAATGTCCAATTATATTCAAGGATTTTAAGCGTTCATGTATCCATGATGCTGAAATTCAGTGGATGCTGTACCTTCCTTCCCAAAAGACGTGTGGTACAAAAGTTTACATTACAAATTCTATACAGTGATATCACTTTTAAAATTTATAATTCTGGAACCCTAGAATAATACGATTTGATAATGTTCATAGAAAGTGTTATGAATTCAGGCTCTAAACTCAAAATCTCTTTGGCCAATGGCTCCATTATTCATTTTATTATTATTATTATTATTATTTACTTTTATTTTGAGAGAGAGAGAGAGAGCACACGCAGGGAAAGGTCAGAGAGAGAGGCAGAGAGAGAGAATTTCAAGCAGACTCTGCGCTGTCAGCATGGAGTTCAATATGGGGCTCAAACCCACGAACTGTGAGATCATGACCTAAGCTGAAACCAAGAGTCAGCTGCTCAACCAGCTGAGCCACCCAGGTGCACCCATTCTGTTGTGTTTTTTTTTAAGTTCATTTATTTATTTTGAGAGAAAGACAGAGCAGGTGTGGGAGGGGGAATGGCAGAAAGAGAGGGAGAGAGAATCTCAAGCAGTCTCCACACTGTCAGCACAGAGCCCTATGCGGAGCTCAATCCCACAAAATCAAGAGTCAGACGTTTAACTGAATGAGCCACCCGGGTGCCCCTCCAGTATTCTGTTTTAAGGGTGCTCTGGTTGAAGGGCTATAATATTTAAAAATAGATGGACCCAGGACTCTATAGTGTCTAAGCTCTGCAATGTCCGTGCACTGTATTTTTCTGGGTTTGAAGTAAAATAAACAAAACAAAACAAAGCAAAGCAAAGCAAAACAAAACAAAACAAAACAAACCTGTGGCCTCCGGAAGGCTCAGAGTCTAAATTGACTACAGTTTTATTTTTATTTTTTGACTCAGGTTTTATGACACCAGAATTCTCTAGCTTGAAGGCTCTATGAGCCCAGGCCCTTTGGAGACCCGAAGTTTTGTGGTTAAGGGTCTTGATGGTTATGGCCCCATTGTCCAGTGTTTCAATGTTCCTAGTCTTCTGTGGCTTTAGGTCTACATGGCTCTTGATGTGCAAGTTACCAGGACCCTAAGGTAGGCCTTGGCCTATAAGATGCAAGGGAGATGGGAGATAGAGTCTCTGGTCCCAGGGGACCACTGTTCCAGCACTCTGTGCTTTCCGAGCCCTCTAAAACAAGAGCTAGACGAGGTCCACGGGGTCCTTGTTACCTGCTTCATCTTGCTACCAAACATGAAGCCACTCACATCAACAAGAACAAATGCCACAAATACCAGAATACCATGTTTATCTTGACAGGTGCGAGGCCTCTGGGGGCAAAGTCATGAATAAAATAGTCATCGTAAACCTGGACAAAAAGAAGTGAAACCATCAAGAACTGTGAGAGGCAATCTAAATCAGGTCCCCTCTTATTCTCCCTACAAAACGCCCTGCTTTTTCCCTTCCTAGGCCTTATCTCTGTTTCTAGTTAAATAGACATCTGTGCGATTGTTTGTTCAATGTTCATCAGAACTGTGTCTCTGCTGTTCAGGCTGGCAGCCTAGGGCTTGCCCCAGAGCTGTGGAGTGAATGGGACTGGCTTGTGGCCCAAGGCTCCAAGGATCAGGATCTCTGTAATATGTGAGTTCCTGTCCATGAGAGCTGACTTGCACAGTCTTGAAGGCCCCTGGGGACATTTTGCCTGGGATCCAGGAACTGTAAGTATTGTTTTAACCTCCCTATAACAGAGTGAGCCAGGGGCCCAGGTCCATTGCTTCCAGGAGCTGGGAGTTTGCAGGGCCTCCCTCTCCTCCTTAAACCTCCTTTCTGCTGTTGCTGGGCAGAATAGGCAGGGAAGGAGAGAGCAGAGGCTGAGTGAGCTGTTTGTTCAGAGGGCATTGGTTAGACCAGGTGCAGATGCCTTGGGCTGTCAGGGATGTGATTGGCTGCTGACCCCCTTCCCCCACTGCATCTCCCCTCTGCAGAGCCTGGGGGCTGGGACAGCTGAGGGAAGTGGAGGGGGGAGCTGGGACGGCCCCCAGGACCAGTGTCAGCTCAGCCTAGGGAAGTTTGGGCTTGCTGAGGGTCTGTACTGCTCAGTAGCCTGAAGTAAGCTCTGCCTTGGGACAACCAGCTTTATTCTCCCCTCTGCCATTCAGGCATGCTCTGATCACAAGGCTGGACACACTATCTCCCCCTCTCTCAAGGGGAAAGGAGGATAAGGGAGGACATCTTACTCTTTCCCTCCATTCCAGCCTTTGAATCAATTCACAAGTGCATGCGCAAGCTCTGTCTACACTTTCTCCTGGTACTCTACAGCAGTTCTCAAAGGCCTGGGTCATCCATTGTGCAACTGCCCAAGCCCAAGGCAGACCCCAGCTGCTTTCCCATTCCTCCCATAACCTGGGTAGGTGAGGGTTTCTGGACAAATCACATTCCTATCTCTTCATGGTTCCAGGCTCCCTGGTGGCCCCTCACCTCACAGCCTATAAGCCAGAGGCATGACCCAGGTCACCAACTTCTCAGGCTCCCCTCAGCTGACATGCCACCTCACTTTCAGGAAATGTTTCCTTTCCTTCCTAATGAAGAAAATTAGGGCACCAGGCCATGTGCCTTGGACTGCCCACCCCACCCTTGCACAGGGTTCACACACCCATACACCTCTTCCTCTATGAAGGACAAAACAGTCCTGTCCTGGACCCCATGCACTCCCAGCCTCCAGCACCTCCTCCACTGGTCAGACCCTTCTCTCCAACCTGCTCCACACATGCTACTGGGTCTTCTTTAGAATACAAAAAGTTGTGTGTCTTTTCCATTCACTAAGAAAATCCCTATTGATCCCGATCCCATCCTAACCTCAAACCACGTTCTCGCCTCCCTGCAGCATGCCAAGGCAATCACATTGTCACCTGCAATGGTCTACTCACCTCCAGTTTACTCCTCTCCACACCACACACTGGCTTCAGCCCCTACCACACACTGACTCTTCTCTCACTAAAGGCAACAGTAACTAGTTCGTTTCCAAACTCAATGGGTGTATTTTGATTCTTACTGGACTGCATCTCCTTGATGTATTTCACAATTGGTGATCACTTTCAGTCCCAAGAAGAATCTTTTGTCCTGGGAATCTGAGATGGTGAACTCTCCTTATTCTCCTACCAGCTCCCTGGCCCATCTGATTCAGCCTCTTTCTAGAGCTCCATTTTCTTCCCCTGTCCCTTAAGCAGTGCTTCTTGATAGTTTTCAGTTACGGTATGGCAAAAAAAATGACTATGTTTGTGTAGCACAATGGAGGGAAGTGGTGGGGATATAGATCTCTGAGCAGACTGCTGGCAGCTGGTGGGGCTGGACCCCCCCCCCCCGAGAGCTGAGGAGATCAACAGCTGCTGGACCGAGAAGCTGTGCCTTAGCAATTGCCATCCTGGATCTGCTCTTCTGGCTTGATACATTCTCCCTGGGTCACTTCCCTAGCTCTCATCCTTTCAGTCCCTGAATCTCCATGATGACCCAATACCTCTTTCTCCAGTCCAATGCTCTCTACTCTTTCCCCTCCACAAGTGCATACCTACTCACTGTTGGATCTGTTCCCTTGGATGTCAGAAGATGCCTCCAATGCATTTTGCCCAAACAATAAATTCATATATTTCCCCCAACCTGCCCGTGTGTACCTTTGTCATTTAGAGACCCCATCATCCACATGGTCACTCCAGATACAAATCTGAGTGTCACCCCTGAATCCTCCTGTGCCCCTCACTCCCCACATCCAACCAGCCACCAATTCTTGCTGGTTTAATCTGCTGGATATGTCTCAGGTCTACTCCACCTCTCCATCCCAAACTAACAAAACCCAAATTCAGGACTTCTTTCTCTTTGGTTCTGCTGCTTCCATTGTGGCCTCTCCCAACCATGCATCTTTGTAGCAGCTGCTCAGTCTGGTCTTTCTAGTCTCAAACCCATAATGTCATTCCCTCTCATGGCTGCCTGGTCACCTTCAAGACATATTCCATATTCCTTATCATGCCTCTGCAGCACTTATAGCCTTCACTCTCACCTCTCACCATTTCTTGTGCCTCAAATCAATGCTCCAGGAACTCCGACCTACTCTAGGCCTTCCCTAAACACCCCTGGGTATATCTGGCCTTCATTCCTTGTATCGTGCAGCTCCCAGTTGGCTAGAATTCTTTTTCTTTTCACAGCCCCCCTCCCAACTTGATACACTTTTTTTGTATTCTTTAATCCAAGTCAGTCTTTGCTTCTACCGAGGAGCCCTCCCCTGACCACCTCTTTACCTCATGATGGTATCCTTCTTACCTTGTGTTGTCATTGAAAGAGCACTTCTCTCTCTCTCTCTCTCTCTCTCTCTCTCTCTCTCTCTCTCTCCCCCTCTCTGTGCTTCACCCAGAGACAGTGCATAGGATCTGTGTGGAATTCACATCAGGGTTCCCCAAACCATCCAGCAGCGAGCATGAAGCACATTAGGTGCCCAGGGAGTCCCGACTGAAGGAATGAAGGGGTGAAATTGTTGAGCTTTGAAAGATGAGCATACTCAAGCAGGAATGGGAGGTCAGTTGAGGGGTTTTGGGTAGGGGGTGCAGGAGTCAGGGCACACAGTAAGTGGGAGTATCTGTCTTACTACTTAGTGCCTAATTCCATCTGGTCTAATTATATTTTTACTCCAGGCAATGGCCAAAAAGGTAAAGAATGAACAAGCAGACAAATACCTCAGTTAACACACCGACATGATAGAACACCAGGTTAAGGCCCCTGCTGCCACCTTGCTGGCAGGGTACCTTCAGCCCCTACTTTGAGAGGGTGAATTATTTTATTCCCCCTACACAACCATCCCTCTGTGCCATACCTCTGTGCCTCTGCACAGGCTGTCCCCCATCTCTCTGCATGCTATTCCCTTCACCCTATCGACCCAGGTAGAGGTAGAGTCTATTCATATTTTCCCAGGCTAATTTATTTATTTATTTTTAATTTTTTTAACGTTTATTTATTTTTGAGACAGAGAGAGACAGAGCATGAACGGGGGAGGGTCAGAGAGAGGGAGACACAGAATCTGAAACAGGCTCCAGGCTCTGAACTGTCAGCACAGAGCCCGACGCGGGGCTCGAACTCACGGACTGCGAGATCATGACCTGAGCCGAAGTCGGCCGCTTAACCGACTGAGCCACCCAGGCGCCCCTTCCCAGGCTAATTTAAAGGCCAACTCCTTTCAGAAGGCTTTCCTCAAACCCTTGTCAGTGATATCTGCACATAACCCATTACAGATTTATATGCAGCATTTAGAACATTTTACGACTGCCACGGCTGTATGTGTCCAGCTGCCTCAGGACTGGGACATTCCAAAGGAAGATTAGAGGCTGTGTCCACCTCATTTCTGAGTTCCCAGAGTCAATGAGGACAGGACTGGGCTAGAGTAGCTCTGATCGGTGGCGGTGTATCCACGTATGAGTAAGTGAACAAACATGTGCGTGGGGAGAGTTGTTACCAAAGCACTATATTATCACAGAGCAGACAGAGGAATTGTCAGTGGACTGAGGTCATCAGGGAGGTGACGTTTGAGCAAGGTCTTCAAGGACGGGGAGGACACTGACCAGTGGACAAAGGAGGGAGAAGACATTCCCAGGGCAGCAGATAGTGTGAGCAAATGCTTAGACACACAGAGGGCTGACAAATTCAGGTGTTTCTGAAGAGAAGTGTGCAGTGTGGTGCGGCGTGGTGTGAGGCAGTTGGAGGGTGGTTTGTGTGCTGTACGCAGTGAGAGGTATGGCAGGAAAGGCAGGCTGTGGCCAGACATCTCAGGCTGCCATACGACCATTGTCATCAAGCCCAGGGTCTTGGGTCTGTGCTTTACCCCTCTGGCAGAGCATGGGACCTCTGTATATTCTTCATGAGTGTGTGAGCTCAGAATTAAGGGATCCCTGTTTAGAAAGATGGCTCTGGTGAGGCAAAAAGTATTTTTAAAACTTAGAGACAGCAAGAAAGCCCGAGGGGATGTGAGAGTATCAGAGCTGCAGAAAGTGTGAGAGCCCCACGAGTGTGAGAGACCAATTACTGGCCAATGGTTCACTTTCCAAAAGGACTGGTTAAGAGTGGGCTATAACATGGGGTGCCTGGGGGGGCTCAGTGGGTTAAGCGTTCAACTTTGGCTCAGGTCATGATCTCACGGTTCGTGGGTTCGAGCCCCACGTTGGGCTCTGTGCTGACAGCTCAGAGCCTGGAGCCTGCTTCGGATTCTATGTCTCCCTCTCTCTCTGCCTCTCTCTCTCTCTCTCTCTCTCTCTCTCTCTCTCTCTCTCTCTCTCCATCTCTCTCTCTCAAAAATAAATAAACATTAAAAAATTAAATTAAATTTAAAAAAATTAAAAAGTGTGGGCTATAATGTGATTCAATTAGGAATGGATGCATTTGTACTTTGATTCAATTTATACAGCTCCAGGTCTCCAACACTTAGAGAAGCACATGTGCTTCCATGGTTTGAAGCCATGTGTCCCCCCTTATACATCATTCTGTCCGTGTCCACTTGTTCTCATTCATCATAGGGAAAGACAGATGAGCAACTTACAGAAGCCAGATTATTGCCCAGGCTTGTCTGACTCCAGAGCCCATGCTCATCCCATTCCCCTGGCCCCCTCACCTGCAGTGACCTCCAGTGATGTCTTCCATGACTACGTCATACTGGACCAGAGTTGGCCATGGTGCCTGAGCTGGAGAAGGCAGACTGGTCTTTCAGTGTTGGGCAGAAGGTGATTCAGATACAGGTCTCTCCCCATTCAATCCTGGTGGATGGGGGTGAGTCAGCCTCACCTGGATTGGTGGGGAGGATAGAGGTGGGTGGCATGGAGGGCCCAACAGGCAGAAATCCAGGAAAGGGGTATCAAAAAGGGCAATATCTGAGCATGGGGAAAAGCAAACCCTGTACCACCTGCTGCTCCTCCTGGCTACAACACCATTCCACCTGCCAAAATGCTATATACTCCTCTCCAAATCCTACAATCAGCTCCTCCTGCTCTGCTTCTTTCAGCAGGCCCAGCCTGACAGACCCAGGCTTCCCCACAGCTCCCAGGCTCAGGAAGTCTGACCCTCACCCACAATCTCACCCTGGACCCCATCCCTGGAGGAATGTCATGTCCCCAGGTAGACCAGGGGCCTGGGTCTCCTCCCACAGAGGCTGTATGGCATGTGCCGTGGAGATGGACAAACACAGAGCGACAGGGCCTAGGTCCTCTCCCATGCTCCTTACTGTTGTGGCAAATTGCAGTCTAGCAAGCTTCTCCTCTGGGATAGAATTTCATGTGTTCTGCCTTCTGACTCTCAGAATCATGTGTGTGAATGAGGCTCTCGGCGCCTCGAGAAATCACAGATGATTTTCTGGTCCCGGATGTTTGCAGGCCACAAGATCAACTCCACTGGAATTTCAGCCCAAGACATGACCACTTAGACATACCTCTGTGCCTCCTTTTTTCCAGAAAATGGAACCTTGGGAATTCTGCTTCCCCCCTCCTTCCTGCTACAGCTGTCAGGAAGCTTAGGGGCAAGCCAAGCCCCCATACTCTCTGAGGCGCCTGCTTATATACATTCCCTTGGCTTCCTTCCTTTCAGAGGTCTTTGTTCTGTTTTATCCCCACAGGATTAGCTCTATCCTCTGTTTTAACCTTTAAGGAGAAGGAGGAGAGAGCTGCCATTTATAGCTTAGGGCTTAAGAGTGCAGCCTCCAAGGACTCAGATGCTGCCTGTGGGCCCATGGACAAGTTATTCACACTAAGCCTCAGTCTCCTCATCCGTAGCATAGGAATGATGACAGCTCCTGTCTCATAGACAGTGTTTGTGGGGATTAAATGAGACCATTTATGTAAAGCATTTGGAACCATACTTGGTTCGTAGTAAGTGCTCAATAATGCTAACAATTACGATTATCATCACATCTTCATTACTCTGCACCAGTGATTTGTAGGAAGGAATTTTCTCAAATCCTCACAATGGTCCTGGGCTATAGATGTCACCTCCCCATTGTACTGATGGGAAAAGTGTAGCAGAGCAAGTGAGTGATTTGCCTGTGGTCCCACCTTAGGAAAAGGTCAAAGCTGGGATTTCAACCCAGATCTGTGTGTCTGTTTTTCTCCTTTATGTGTACCAGCCTGCCTCTCTGGGTCAGCAGGGTCAAAGCAGGCAAGGCCTCCAAGCTAAACAGCTTGGTGAGGGTGGCCCCATGGCATGGGTGATTTCTCTGTGCCTGTACATTCATCTCTCAGACGAGGTGGGTAGGCCAGCTCAGTGGTTCTCCAATCTGGCTGGACATCAAATTCACCTGCAAGTGGGTTGAAAACATAGATTCCTGGGTTCCCCCACACACACCTACTGAAGCAGAATCCAGAAGAGTGGGGTCCAGGAATCTGTATTTCTAACAGCTTACATAGGGATTCTGATGTAGCCAGTCTGGCCTTCAAACATCTGTAGATTAAATTCAAAGCAAGGCTGGCAGCCAGGACATCTCTCTGGCCTACAGAGCCTGAGATGGTATCCTCAAGGGCAGCCTGCACTTCATACTGACCTCACATTGCCCTTGCATTCTCAGTGGTCATTTGAGAGGAAGCAAATGTGGTTTCCACAACTTTATTGGAATGAATATGGAAGTTTACAGATCAACCTATGCAGTCATTCCCTCAGTAACACTTATTTACTTATTCATTTATGCATTTATTCACATTACATTCACCCACTCTTTCCTTACTCACACATTCATTCATTCCATTTTTCTTTCACATTCATTCTCTGTGTCAATCAGAATGCTGTCAAAAAAGAGATGGCACACTCAGTGGGTAACTGAAGATGTATTAGTGAAGACATAAATTTTCAGAGATGGGCAGGGTTAAGAGAACTCACAAGTGATCATCAGATACCCAAGGACTCATCAGCTAAAAGCCATTACTACTCCAAAAATTGAAGGATCATAAGAGCATAAGAATGGTTACATTTATAATTGGGATAAGGGGCTCCCTACAGGAGTTATGACCATGGTTAGGGAACTTAGACATGGCCAAAAGACAACACAATGGATAAGAACACATGGGAATAAACACTGTAAAGTCTGATCATCCTTCATCTCATGACAATGTGTCTTGTTTGCAGAACAAGGGAGCCCAGAGGATGCAATCAAGAAAAGTCATTCTCCTGGGGCACAGAATAGGATAGACATGGCTCAAGAGGAGCAACTGAGGAATAACAAAGAGAGCCCAGCACCATCAGCTCCTTTGCTGCCCTTGCTCCTGCTTGGGCTGACCCAGTCACGTGTACTTCATAAAGATCTTCGATGTGGGCACATGCTACATGGTGAACAGAGTGCAAGACCACATCCAGAGCCATACAGTCTACTATCTAATGAACATCCACATCACACGCTGCTCCATCTACCTATGCTGGCACAGTGAGAGTTAACTCAGCCTCAGAGGCTGCATTGGAGGTGACTCTGGCCTCTCGGCTCGGGGCAAGCGGGTAGGAAGTGTTCCATGCACCCCAAGGCATTGACTGATCTCCCCTAGGTGGGCCATGGGTAGGTGGTGTGGCCACTGCCTGGGTCCTGAAGATGGGGGAGGGAACTCACTGACAGTGTAAAAGCAGGTTTTGGTCACACCCACACTTCCACTCCATCAGCCACTCATCCTTGAATGGCTCCCATGTGCTAACAACATTTGCAAGTTGGTCCTGGCACTTAAGGCTTGCCCAGATATGGCTGCACCTCCAGCCCTATTACAATGAGCACCCTTCACCCCTGCCTGAAAGGTCCCCAATCTCTCTTACAACTCTGTGCCTTTGCTTGTACAGTTTCTCCCACCTAGCCTGCCCTCTGTCATCTGGTCACCGACACTTGCACAGACAGCTCCCCTGATGTGCCCCATCCTTGAATCCATCTTCTCCCTTACTCAGTGCTGATGCCACAGCCTCCAGCCTCAACTACAGGCCATATCACTGTCACCACTTGTCTCCCACCAGTTACTGCTCTTTTCCTGCCTTCTCTCACCCACCATCTTCCAAGGTATAGCTCCTGTTCCATGGTTTGGTCCAGGAATCCTTCCCTTGTCCTCCCCTGCCCTCCCAGGCAGGTCACTGTGCCCTGGGCTCCATCTCTCCCAGTTCTGGTCCATCTCTGACTCTGTGGCATGAGTCTCTTCTCTGCAGCCAATGATAGTAATCTGTACATTCTGGTTATAAAACAAAACAAAGGCCCATGTTTTCCTTAGAGTTTGACCCCGTGCTGGGCTTGTTAACACAGTTATTTTTCTTGTTGGGTGGATGGCTTGGGTAGGACAAATGGGAAATGAGGTGCAGGAGGGAGGGAGCACTATCTTTTATTGGGCACCTGTGTACAGTCACAGCACCATCTGCTGTGAGCCTCATTTAATCTTTACAACAGCTCTGTGGGGTGGGCATTACCATTAATGGTTTATGAAACCTGATGAAGCTAAGGCCCAAGGAGAATCAAAGAGCAGTCCCAGGTCATGCAGCCAGTAAAAGAGAGAGCCAGGACTGAAAAACATGCATTCATGCCTGCCCCTCAGCATCCCCCACTGCAGAGGTGGTGGTGTCCTAGGCAAGGCACTGCACTGGAAGGCCCATGGTTCCCTTTCTGTTACCTTCAGACTGGCAGCCTCCCCTTGAGGTGGACTAACACCTCTGATTCCCACTCCTCTCACTCTTCAGAGCAGAATGGAGGGTATGGGTGGCATCACCCACCACTTCCCCATGGCAACACTTAAAGCCAGGGTCTGTTAGTTGGGGTCAGCTATTGCCCTGCGAAACTACTGCCCTGCCTACACAGCTCAATATCCAGTTTGGACATGTGGTCACCTCCACAATGCATACTGCCTCTGCACACAAACATGTATATGTATGCATATACCTGGAGCCAACCTTCATGCTTATGGAAACAGTAAATCATACAGTTACAAAGCACTTTCCCATTGACTGTCACCTATAATCAGTCACAGAGTCTGTCACCTACTGTGTGCCATGGAGCACTCTAGGTGCTCCTCGTCCACTATCTATTGTGACTTTCACAGGATCAGGCTGGGTGAGCAAATGCTGTTCAAATTTTACAGGGAGGAGATACGAAGACAGAGAGAGCAGGGATGTGTCCTAGGGCACACAGGGACCTGTATGCTGGTGTAGTTTAACCCCTGTCGCCTACCTCCCAATCAAGGCTCCTTCCACCAGAGCACACTGACTGCTGATCTTAATTAGAATCCATAATTAGAATGTGTGTACACAATGCTTGTATTTGTACATATACATGTGTGCCTGTGTCTATGCATTTGTGCTGATGATCCTCACACACCGTCTATGACCAATAACATGCCTATATGCAGAAGAAGAGTGAATCACTTGCTCATTTGGGCTTCCACAGCTCTTTATGGTACCTCTCAGTGCTGTCATCATTTCTTTCACTGGACTGGTTGTATCTTGAGAACTGGATACTCTGGTACTCATCACTAAAGTGTTCGAGCCACACTGCTGGCTCTCTGTCACCTAGGTCCTTGTGGGTAGTTTCTGATAACCAGCTTACTAAAGAAGAAAAACCCCAGGGGCATGGTTTACAGATGCTGCTGCTTGATAAGCAGGAACTAGGTGGAAGTTGATAGCCATGGTGTTAATAGCCTCACACAGTTGTGACCCTGAAGGGAAGTAAGGAAAAGAAATCCTCTTAGGAGGCAAAACTCAGAGCCATGCATCTGGTTTATCTCTTTATCCAGAAAGGGACCTGGCCAGGCACAGAATCAATACCATCTAACACTCTGGCCAAATGGTCAGAGAGTGGGAAGGAACAAGATGGAGAACTGATAGCATAACAATAATGCAACAAAATAGTGCTTATTATGTGTAAGGCATAGTGTAATTGCTTTGCTTGAATATATATGAGGAGTAAGTGAACAGATCTCTCAGGATGGGCTGAGTATAAGAATATTTGTGCTACCATAAGGAGCATGATGGCTCAGCCTAGGGAAATCAGTCAACATCTTTCTCTAAACATCCAAGTGATTGATGAGCCAATGAACAAAATTGCCATAGTAGAAGAGATGGATGTTACAGAGGGGTTCAACATGGATTTACCTTCATTAGGTTGACTTGGCTATCATCACTGTTGAGTGCTTACTTTCTCAACAGCACAAATCCCAATATGTTGGCATTCTCTGGGAAGACCAACAAGTCCTTGAGTAACAGATTACATTGGGCCCCTTCCACCATGGAGTGAGTATCAATTTATTCTTACTGAAATAACCACATATTCTGGAATGGATTTGCCTTCCCTGCCTCCAGTGCTTTTACTGGTACCATCATCTTTGGATTTTCTAATTATTTTATATACTTTATACACAACTGAAATATCCATACAATATTTTTTCTGGTCAAGGTACATATTTCACAGTGAAAGAGGTAAGACAATGATTTAATGACCGGGCTTCCCTGTTCTTACCACATACACCATAATCTATAAACAACTGCCCTTATAAAAGGGTGGAATGGTCTATGGAAACTTTAGTTATAGCTACAGTTAGGAAACAACGCTTTGTGAGGTATGAGGGCCATTCTACAAAATTCTGTGTATTCTTTGAATCAACAACAAATATATGGCGCTCTTTTTCTTATAAAAAGAATACATAGGTCTAGGAACCAAAGGGTGAAAATGGGAGTGACACTTCTCATCACTTCACTTAGTGAAACTCTTGCAAAAGTTTGATTAACAGGAAGTTGAGACTCCTACCTGGCTATTTGGGGCTCCCCATGACTTTGAACCAATAGACATAAAAAGGGTGTTTACTGTGTGGCTGGTATGAGTGCTTCTAATCATCAAGGGTAAATAAGGAGTCTACTACACAATGGGATAGGGAAGAGCATGTTGGGAATTCAAGAGATTCACTGCGTGACCCTAGCACTGCCATGTCCAGTGGCAAAAGTTGAAGGAAGATTAATTACAACAGCCCAATAAAGGTAGGAACTCTAAGAGCTCAGATTTCACACAATCATTTGGAGGCAGCCTCTAGAGTCCCTTAGGAGCATAATATGCAACTTGCTCCTACAAGTCATGTACAGGATTGCTGGACCTAATGGAGCAGGGCTTAATCTACTGTCTCTATCTATGAGTCCCGAGAAATCTCCTGAGTGCTTTCATCCACCTCATGTGCAGTAATAAGGTTAGCCAAAGAATACAGGAGCCATACACATGGAGAACCTGAAAGGGCCCCATGCTACAAAACAAATAACCATGAGCAGCTAAGGTGCTTGTTAAAGGCAAGGGGCACACATTGATTCAAAAGAGAGAAAGGTAAGTCAGAAACACCAGCTGTGGCCTCTTGGCTACTGTCAGGAACAAGGACTATAACCATCTTCCTTATTTCCTTCCTTGCTCCGTGTGTGTGTGTGTGTGTGTGTGTGTGTGTAATTTATTTCTATCCTCTTCATCTTTGCCCCATTGTAGAAGATAGCATGTGCATGGTGGCTCAAAATACAATTTAACTCATAACTTGTAGCATATCTACAAAGGATTGCAATAAAATTAGAATGGGAAAAGGTATCACCCAAAATTATTGGACTTGGAGCTGGAGACAGTAGGTGGTAAGATTTGCAGTAATCTTGTTTTGGAGAAGTGGTGGATGGTAGTTATAAATGGATTAGAAGCATTATGTTGAACCAAGACAGTTTTGAAAGTGTCAGTTTGGGGAAAAGTTTGCTATCCATTTTGTTCTTACAAATGTTTGTTCTCTAGTAGATATTTCTTATTCTCTCTCTCTCTCTCTCCTTCCCTCCACCCCTTTCTTGGCTACCCAGCATTCATTCTACCTTCTCTTATTCAGTCCACTAAGGAAAGATTACTTTAGGGCTTGCATTTTCAACTTTTAAATGCAGAGGTGAAAGTGGATGGGGTGGTGGGTAATCACCCCCAAAAGGGTGAAAATTAACTCTTGGAGAAGCAAAAATAAGCTATTATGATAGTATGTGGCCCTCTAAGTCTCAAGACTACCTAATAAAATCTTATTTCTGTTTTTAATTTTTCTTACTGGATTTTTTTGGGTATCACATGAGTGGCAACGATGCTGAGGTCATGGAAGATACACAAAATGTATGCAAGGTCAGCGTTACAAAACCTTGGAGAATACATGGCTGTGATTGGAGGGTTTACAATTTGTTGCTCCATTGCAATCATATGTGAGAAGTGGCCTGCGTGTGCCCATTTGCTGCCATTGACTGCCTTTGATCCTCAGTTCCTTTGTGTTATTTGGACTTTGGGAATTAAATTAAAATAGGTTCTATTTAATTCTACAAACGTTACTCAATCCGTCACTATTTATGTCAGGTACTGAAAAGAAAAACTGCTGACAATATCTGAATAAATATCAAGCAGCACTTAAATATTTTCACTGGGGTGCCTGGGTGGCTCAGTCGGTTAAGCATCCGACTTCGGCTCAGGTCATTATCTCGCAGTTCATGGGTTTCAGGCCTGCATCAGGCTCTGTGCTAACAGCTCAGAGCCTGGAGCCTGCTTCAGATTCTGTGTTTCCCTCTCTATCTGCCCCTCCCCCGCTGGCTCACGCGCTCTCTCTGTCTCTCAAAAATAAATAAACCTTAAAAAAAATTAAGTTCACTAAAAATAGTTTTATAATAATTTAAATTTTTCAATTGTTTTACTTTAGCTGGAAAAATAATGTGAATAACTTTCAGAAATTTATTACGCTGCTATCATATCAGTTATAAAAATGTCTAATTTCAGGGGCACCTGCTGGCTCAGTCAGGTAGAACATGTGACTCTTGATCTCAGGGTTGTGAGTTCAAGCCTCACATTGGGTGTGGACCTACTTAAAAATTGGCTAATTTTCATATGTAATTTGATACATTATAATGTAAATTACATTACAGTGTAAATAAATTGCATTTAAAGTTGTTCAGCAAATAGTTATATAGAGTTAAATGTTAATAGCTTTTACCATTTTTAAACTAACTTTAACTTAAACATTTTAGTCATAACTAACCCTGTATTTAAAAATATTTTATGATGGACTTGACAGATATATTTAGAACTCTGCAAACCAAAGCAACAAAATATACTTTCTTCTCGAGTGCATATGGAACATTCTCCAAGATAGATCACATACTGGGTGACAAAACAGCCCTCATAACTATGAAAGTATTGAGATCATACCATGCACACTTTCAGACCACAATGCTATGAAACTTGAAATCAGCCACAAGAAAAAGTCCAGAAAACCTCCAAAAGCATGGAGGTTAAAGAACACCCTACTAAAGAATGAATGGGTCAACCAGGCAATTAGAGAAGAAATTAAAAATATATGGAAACAAATGAAGATGAAAATACAACAATCCAAATGTTTTGGGATGCAGCGAAGGCAGTCCTGAGAGGAAAATACATTGCAATCCAGGCCTATCTCAAGAAACAAGAAAAATCCCAAATACAAAATCTAACAGCACACCTAAAGGAAATAGAAGCAGAACAGCAAAGACACCCCAAACCCAGCAGAAGAAGAGAAATAATAAAGATTAGAGCAGAAATAAACAATATGGAATCTAAAAAACTGTAGAGAAGATCAATGAAACCAAGTGTTGGTTTTTTGAAAAAATAAACAAAATTGATAAACCTCTAGCCAGGCTTCTCAAAAAGAAAAGGGAGATGACCCAAATAGATAAAATCATGAATAAAAATGGAATTATTACAACCAATCCCTCAGAGATACAAGCAATTATCAGGGAATACTATAAAAAACTATATGCCAACAAACTGGACAATCTGGAAGAAATGGACAAATTCCTAAACACCCACATTCTTCCAAAACTCAAACAGGAAGAAATAGAAAACTTGAACAGACCCATAACCAGTGAAGAAATTGAATCAGTTATCAAAAGTCTCCCAACAAATAAGAGTCCAGGACCAGATGGCTTCCGAGGGGTATTCTACGAGACATTTATTTTTTTTTTTAATTTTTTTTTCAACGTTTATTTATTTTTGGGACAGAGAGAGACAGAGCATGAACGGGGGAGGGGCAGAGAGAGAGGGAGACACAGAATCGGAAACAGGCTCCAGGCTCTGAGCCATCAGCCCAGATCCCGATGCGGGGCTCGAACTCACGGACCGCGAGATCGTGACCTGGCTGAAGTCGGACGCTTAACCGACTGCGCCACCCAGGCGCCCCTCTACCAGACATTTAAAGCAGAGATAATACCTATCCTTCTCAAGCTGTTCCAAAAAACAGAAATGAAAGGAAAACTGGACTCATTCTATGAAGCCAGCATTACTTTGATTCCCATAGCAGACAGAGACCCAGCAAAAAGACAAGTACAGGCCAATATCCCTAATGAATATGGATGCAAAAATTCTCAATAAGATACTAGCAAATCGAATTCAACAGCATGTAAAAAGAATTATTCACCATGATCAAGTGGGATTCATTTCTGGGCTGCAGGGCTGGTTCAACATTCGCAAATCAGTCAATGTGATACATCACATTAATAAAAGAAAAGATAAGAACCATATGATTCTGTCAATTGATGCAGAAAAAGCATTTGACAAAATTCAGCATCCTTTCTTAATAAAAACCCTCGAGAAAGTTAGGATAGAAGGAACATATTTAAACATCAGAAAGGCCATTTATGAAAAGCCCACTGCTAATATCATTTTCAGTGGGGAAAAACTGAGACCTTTCCCCCTGAGATCAGGAAAACGACAGGGATGCCCACTCTCACCGCTGTTGTTTAACATAGTGTTGGAAGTGCTAGCATCAGCAATCAGACAACAAAAGGAAATCAAAGGCATCAAAATTGGCAAAGATGAAGTCAAGCTTTCATTTTTTGCAGATGACATGATACTATACATGGAAAACCCGACAGACTCCACCAAAAGTCTGCTAGAACTGATACATGAATTCGGCAAAGTCGCACGATGCAAAATTGATGTACAGAAATCAGTTGTACTCTTATACACTAATAATGAGGCAACCGAAAGACAAATTGATTACATTCACAATTGCACCAAGCAGCGTAAAATACCTAGGAATAAATCTAACCAAAGATGTAAAAGATCTGTATGCTGAAAACTATAGAAAGCTTGTGAAGGAAATTGAAGAAGATTTAAAGAAATGGAAAAAAAAATCCATGTTTATGGATTGAAAGAATAAATATTGTTAAAATGCCAATACTACCCAAAGCTATCTACACATTCAATGCAATCCCAATCAAAATTGCACCAGCATTCTTGAAGCTAGAACAAGCAATCCTAAAATTTGTATGGAACCACAAAAGACCCCGAATAGGCAAAGTAATTTTGAAGAAGACCAAAGCAGGAGGCATCACAATCCCAGACTTTAGCCTCTACTACAAAGCTGTAATCCTCAAGACAGCATGGTATTGGCACAAAAACAGACACATAGACCAATGGAATAGAATAGAAACCCCAGAACTAGACCCACAAACATATGGCCAACTCATCTTTGACAAAGCAGGAAAGAACATCCAATGGAAAAAAGACAGTCTCTATAACAAATGGTGCTGGGAGACCTGGACAGCAACATGCAGAAGGATGAAACTAGACCACTTTCTTACACCATTCACAAAAACAAACTCAAAATGGATAAAGGACCTGAATGTGAGACAGGAAACCATCAAAACCCTAGAGGAGAAAGCAGGAAAAAAACCTCTCTAACCTCAGCCGCAGCAATTTCTTACTTGACACATCCCCAAAGGCAAGGGAATTAAAAGCAAAATTGAACTATTGGGACCTCGTGAAGATAAAAAGCTTCTACACTGCAAAAGAAACAATCAACAAAACTAAAAGGCAACCAATGGAATGGGAAAAAGATATTTGCAAATGACATATTGGACAAAGTATCCAAAATCTATAAGAGCTCACCAAACTCCACACCTGAAAAACAAATAATCCAGTGAAGAAATGGGCAGAAAACATGAATAGACACTTCTCCAAAGAAGACATTCAGATGGCCAACAGGCACATGAAAAGATCTCAATGTCATTCTCATCAGGGAAATACAAATCAAAACCACACTGAGATACCACCTCACGCCAGTCAAAGTGGCTAAAATGAACATATCAGGAGACTATAGATGCTGGAGAGGATGTGGAGAAACAGGAACCCTCTTGCACTGTTGGTGGGAATGCAAACTGGTGCAGCCGCTCTGGAAAACAGTGTGGAGGTTCCTCAAAAAATTAAAAGTAGACCTACCCTATGACCCAGCAATAGCACTGCTAGGAATTTACCCAAGGGATACAGGAGTGCTGATGCATAGGGGCACTTGTACCCCAATGTTTATAGCAGCACTTTCAACAATAGCCCAATTATGGAAAGAGCCTCAATGTCCATCAACTGATGAATGGATAAAGAAACTGCGGTTTATATACACAATGGAATACTACTTGGCAGTGAGAAAGAATGAAATATGGCCCTTTGTAGCAACGTGGATGGAACTGGAGAGTGTTATGCTAAGTGAAATAAGCCATACAGAGAAAGACAGATACCATATGTTTTCACTCTTATGTGGATCCTGAGAAACTTAACAGAGACCATGGGGGAGGGGAAGGAAGAAAAAAAAAGTTAGAGAGGGAGGGAACCAAACCATAAGAGACTCTAAAACTGAGAATAAACTCAGGGTTGATAGGGGATGGGAGGGAGGGGAGGGTGGGTGATGGGTATTAAGGAAGGCACCTGTTGGGATGAGCACTGGGTGTTGTATGGAAACCAATTTGACAATAAATTTCATATTAAAAAATATTTTATGTATGAAGCACAATTATACATAGCTATTAGCTATATATATATATGTATTATATATATATATATATATATATATATATATATATATATATATATATGGTATATCTATGGTATTGAAATTTCATGGGAGTGAGCAACAGCAATTAGAACAACATATCAAAAAAGGCTTCTTAAAGAGTTATAATGAAAAGTAGGTGGAGAAAACTACTCTAAGAGCTCTTTCACCTCCTAGCCAAGGGGAAGAGGTATAATATAGTCTCGAGTTAATAAATGATATAGTGAAAGAAAAAACAAAAATTGTGGGAGTTTATTCATTGTAGTAGTGGCCTCCAAGTTGATAAGTGGCAAAAACATGAACTGGAGTCTGTCCCTATTTAGTCTTCCCAGCTCTGGCCACTCCCCACTTGTGTGGAACCAGACTTGATCTCTTTCCCCCTGCTCCACATGTCTTCAGTCCTTACATTTGGGGAGAAATAAGCCAACCCCATGTCCTGTCAAATTTTAGGCCGTGCATGAAGGGAGAAGAGGTGGAGAGCCCTGCAAGCCCATTGGTCTACAGAGGGAAGGGGAAAGGGCAGAGTTCTCCCAGGACTATGATACACTCTTAATTCTATCAAGCACTTTTAACTGAATTATTAGAATTATGACAAGTTCCTTGTCAGACTCCATCACCTCCCCATTCCATTTCAGATAGACATCACCTGGAAATCTGAGGGGGTCCCTGGACACAGTACTCATCCACTAAAGAGTCCTTCCTAAGCCTAAGCTGTCTCTGACCTTGTCTACCTCTCCTGGGTATTACCCAGCCCCTTAGGAAACCATGGTCCAAGAAATCAATGGAAGAACCTCTACTTCCAGTGAAAAACACCTCAGCGCCGAAAGCAAGTCTTGATTCATGGCCAGTCAAGGAGCTGCCTTGCTTTAAATGGAGGTGGGTTTTGTTTTACATTGTTCCTTTATTGATGAGTTTATAGGAGGGAAGAGAAAGCCATTACTCTGTCCTCCATAAGATTCTATCCCAGCGATTAGGGGTCTGGTATTGGGGGACTAGAGGGTTGGGGATTCCTGGAGAAAGGTCCAGGGAAATACTCTCCCAAACAGGGTGAAGGTGGATCTTGGATTGTCTGAGGGCCCTATCCCTTAGTGGGCAGTGTAGCTGGGAGGGCAATTTCAACCACACAAGTGTACTTTGGCACGTGGTTCCAAGTGTTCCTCCCTACTGCAACTCCTGCCACCATCACTGGTGATTTCACTGTCCACATGAATAACCCAACCAACACCCTGTTCTCCCAGCCTATTGACCCCTCCCTCATCTCTAGGAAATGTCTTCACTCCCCTTTAAGCACCCATTCCTTGGGCCTTACCATCACTTTGTCTGCTCTATCTTCTTAAATACAATCATCCTACTGTCTGACCATAGGACTAGTGCCGTAGTTCATCCTTCCAGTTCTGTCAACACCTCTTCGCAGATACCTAGAACACTGCCAGACATATAGCAGGCACTTGATTACTTGATATACTTCTTTAACATTCTGCCCTGTTCATAGGCTTCAAGTCTCCTATACTGTCTCCTAATTTCCTCATCTTCTTCCCCAAGCCTCCCTGGGTCCCACGATCCAGCTCTTCCACCATTCTGTGTATTTACTGTGTCAGGCACCGTGCACACAGTAATGAAGATACAGACCCATATAGTCACTGTCTTTGATCTTGTGTCCTTATTCCAGAACCAAAACCTTGAGATAAACGAACTAATCTTCTTGATTCCAAGATTACTGACCACCTTGCCATGGAGGAAAGGTCTCCCAAAAATCATGGGCTCCATCCTCCAATGGGGCCTCCGTAATGCCTGTCAACTTTCCACAGTCCCCTCTCCAAGTCCTTTCTTGACAGTCCCTTATCCCAGGCCTTACACTGTTACCTCCTCAGGGCTACATGAGTCAATCTTTAACATCTCCCTCTCTATCAGCTCCTGCCTGCTTAAACTTCTCTTTCCTTTCCCAAGAAAATCTTCACTTATTCCCTTATCTCCCTTAAGTACCTATCTCTCTCCTCCTTGTCTCATCCACATTTCTCAAAAAGAGAGCCTATACTTGATGCCCAGTCTCCTCTACCTCTGCTTTCTGCTCCAGACTTGCCCACTTCACTCCTTCAAAGTGTGTCCTCTGTGCTTACAATCCTGACTCCCCACCCCACTGCAATCCTGCCTGTACTGCTGACTACAGCTAGGACCCAAATTATCCCAGAGAGGCATGCTAATTTTGCTCCCCTGAATCCAATAAATATAGATTGAGGCAGAAACTCTTCCAATTTTAAATGTCACACCAAAATGTGATAGCCCACCAAAAAAAAAAGCAACAAACTCAGAAATGGCAAGTAGATTTAATGGAGAGTGTCGACTTCAATTGATTGATAGTGGCTGCCTAGAGTGCTGTGTTGAGTAGGTTTCTGAGGATGCACCCTGGCTCGAAGAGAAAGACTGCTGGGATTAGGAATATCTGAAAACACAAGTAAAATAAATTGAAAAAGTCAACTGATAACCATCAAAAGGGAAAGAATAAAATGCTAATCGTGGGGTTTTCCCATATGCTCCATACGGTCCTGCAACCTTGGCCTTCCTATAACCAGCCAGTTCCTCATCCCAACCCCATAGGCCCAAGCTGTCCAGACCCAGTCTAAGTAGATACCTGAAATCTTACTTATAGGAGAAACCACAGGCACCAGAGCTGCCACTGGTGCTGGCACCAGCTCCACCAAGGCCCGCGAAGAGCCCAAATGTGAGAGTAGCAGTTAGGCTGGCACTGGCACCAAAGCCACCACTGGCACTAGCACTGGCACTAGCACCAGAGCTAGCACCACCACTCTCTTGGGCTTTGGCTTTAGCTTCAGCTCCCGCCTGGATCCGGGCTTTGGCCCAGGGTCCAATATCAGCTTCGTCCCAGTTGCAGGGCCCAGCAGCATTTTCAGAGCCAAGCCCAATGCCCATTCGAGCTCTAATCTCAGCTCTCGCCTTGGCTTCAGCTGCAGCCTCGGCAGCAGCCTTCATATCTGCTTCCATTGCCTCTCGGTACTGAGCTGCCCATTCCTTGGGATCCTTCTTTTGTACCTGAAACAGAAATAACAACCATCAGAAGGATCAGAATCTAAGAAGTGAGCACCTACTTTATGCTAGGCACCATGTTACGTGCCCTACACAATAATAGCAATGTAATAAATACTACAGTAATTACGTACCTAACATTCCATCCCTGCTCTGACCCTTATTAGCTCTGTGACCTTGGACATGTTATCTAATAAATTCTGTGAGTCTGAGTTTTCTCATCTGGTATAGGGTAATGACGTTAGTTGTACAAATTAAATGATTCAGATAAATGGCACATTAACAGAGGCTTCAGAATGTTCATGTATGAGCTGCAGGCTGCTATACACACAGCCTACTTTAGCCAGTGGCACCCCATGCTCTTGATATGCCAAGCTTGGGCAGCGATCCAATTACCTTGCAGGCAAACTTGAGGACTTTCATCTTGCTGGTCTCATAGTAGGAGCGCAGGCCCCAGAAGAATTCATACTCAGGAGGATTGCTATTAGGGACTCTGGCATAGTCCAAGTACCTTGAAAAGAGAAGTTGAAAGCCTTTATGTCTAAGACAACTACAGCCCACCCATGTATGGACTGGACATCCCCACTATATACTATAGCTTTTCTTCCAATATGGAGCCCTATCCCATTGGTCCTGCCCAGAAGCCATGTGGAGGTGCAAGATGAGATACATGTCGAGTATCTGCTCATAAGAAGGCCACAACTTCTGTGCCCTTTGTCACAATGAACCCAGATTCTTGCTGCGTGTGTTGTAAACAGAGGAGCCATTTCTTCAGGGCCCCTGCTCTGAGCACACCCCACCACTGGGTCATGTCTGTAACCTGGGGAGCCCTGGGACAGTCCACCATAGAAAATGACTATAAAGAGAAGAAACAGTCCACCAAGAATAGCGTATTTTGTGCATACTCCCAACTGTGTGTGTGTACATGTGTATGCACACACACATGCAGGTGCATGCTAATGTCTCTGTGTGAGTGCACATGTGCTAAGAACCACAGACACAATGGGCCCTGGCTAGAAAGTGAAGAGGGCTCCGTGACCAAATGGGCCCCTTACCAGCCAGGGCCACAATCAGACTTCCACTCTCTGAAACCCAGGTCCCTCAACTGACAATGGGGATGGGATGGCAGCACCTATACTGGGTATATGGTAGTTATGAAAATGAAATGAGATGCACAAGTCAAGCCCCAGCATAGTACTTGGCTGCCTAAAGCTATGATTCTATGGCATTTCTTTATGGACATTAATTTCTATAAAGCCCTGGTTAGCACAGTAAAAAATAACCAAAGCACTGGGGCCAGTACCTAAATATGACTCTTCCATTTGCTACCTGTGCAACCCCTTAAGCAAATTACTTCACCTTTCTGAACCTCAGTTTACTCACATGCACAACATTGGTAATGACAATCCCTACCTTGAAGAAATTGCACTGAGGGCATAAGTGAGAGTACATTTTGGTCAGGAAATGTGTCCTCCTGCTCACTCTCACTACCTCAGAAATAAGCTACCTACCATCTGCCACACACACACATATACACATGCCTAATCACACACACACACACGCACTATAGCTTAATCACTCAGCTCTGAAAACAGACAAAACACATGGAACACACCATCACCAGACACACACTTACTTCTGCTTCACGAACTCATCAGTAATAAGCTTCTTCACATCCCCAAAAAGTGAGTGATGTATCCTGATAGCAGAAAGAAAAATCCATCAATAAGTCAATCAATCAATCAATCAATTAGATATGGCACTTTCCAGAGGTATGCAGAGGCATTTTCAACATGGAAAAGAGACTGTTAGCACAAGAGGAAAACTCCACAGAAGCCCAAGAGATAGTGGGACGGGGGCAGAGAGTTTGGGAACATTTCCCCATCCACCCAGGTCAGAACCCTGGACCCTCTACTAGCACTTCCATCTATTCCACCAGACCACCACACTGATGCAATCCTGGGACTCCTCTCTTGTCAAAGGACAACATGGACAGCAAGCACTGAAAGAGCCCAATCATACCCAGGGCGCAGCCCCAGCTTGCGCAGCACCTCCCAGATGACAGCTGCAAGGGGAGGCAAGAAGAGACAGGGACAGAAAATGAACATGTGGAATTCCAACTGTGGCCACCCATTCAGCTGCATGCCCAGCCACTCACCCTCACTGGACCGATTTCCATTCATAAAGATGATGCTAAGAAGCACCATGAGGAGACCCAGCTTTGGTGAATCCTTAGTCCTAGGAAAATAACAGGGTAGAGAGGAGGTTTATGTCCAGCAGCCATCTGCAAAAAACACACCAGTCAGTTCACTAGGCTAGCCTCTCCCAGATTCCTCAGACATGAGAGAATTCTGCCCAGTCTATGCTTCAAGCTCTATGTGACCCTGGGCAAGGCACTTAGACTCTTGAGCCTCAGTCTCCTATTCAGTAAAATGGGAAAATCCAATCCTCCCTACCTCAGTTGCTGAGATGATGGAAGAATGCCTGAAACCTGGTACAACCCAGGCACCCAGCCAGCGTGAGTCCCACCTTTCTCTCCCAGATCCCTCTGCCCCAAGAAAATTCTAGGCACAGCCCCAGTGATGTTCCTGTCCTGTGAGCATCATGATTTACCCACACCAGGAAACTTTCCTTTGAGAACCACTCTACTAAAGCCAGTAGGGAGAGACAAGCAATGACAGGTCTACTTTCCTGGGAAGCTTCTGGAAAAAACAGAAAACTGGATAGTAGGAATGCACTGCTTCAGGCTTCTACACCTTCATTCAATCATAATCAAGCACCACTACCATGTGCAAAGCTCCAACTA
The DNA here is from genome assembly GCF_027475565.1 of Acinonyx jubatus. NCBI lineage: Eukaryota > Metazoa > Chordata > Mammalia > Carnivora > Felidae > Acinonyx > Acinonyx jubatus. Next base: position 46,457,142 of record NC_069389.1, on the reverse strand, counting down.
TGTGTGAACTGAAAGAGGAGCTTTTCAGGCCCTGTCTTCCTGCTTCTCTAAGGAGATGTGGGGAGAGTTGACAGGGATGGGGTAGTGCCATAGACAGAAGCAGAGCCTCCCTCCCACCCCAGCCCTTTCCCAGCTTACGTTCCCAGTATGCCTGCATCAGTGGGCTCTAAGGTGCTGAGAAGAATGTACAAGTGGTCATTCTTATCAATTTCCTTCAACTGAATCCCAAATACCTATGGATGGGGAGAACAGCTTGTGAGATCATAAATTCAGCTTCCTGGGCATCCCACAGCTCCCCGTGTACCTAGGTATGTGGGGGTGTGGGTGTGCATGTGTGTGTGTATAGAGGGAAGGGGTCAGTGAAATAATGTATATAAACGTTAAGTGATCAGCACACAGCAAACAGGTAAGAAATGTACTATTGTTATCAGCATCTTCTCTGAGATTATCGGGAATCTAGGGAGACAGAGAATGGGGAATGGAAGGAAAGAGGTGAGCATGTGAAATACATTACATGACATCTACAGCAGCAGACAGAAACCAGGACTAAGTTGGGTGGCTTGGGTCCTAGCTGTGCTTTTGCCAGACATACTATGTGACCCTGGGCTAGTCTATACCCCTCCTTAGGCTACTATCTACCCATCCACACAGTGATGGGACTGAATTAGTGAGCGGTCCCACCCCCAGAAGACACATGTACACTTGTTTAATTCAATGCTTCCCCACTGCATCCATCCCCCATGGCTGCCACTTCACCTTCTCCAAGGAATAGCCTGCTCGTTCAATGATTTCAGGGTACACATCAGTGTATTCTTTGATGATGTCCTTCAGCATGTCTGCAAGGGGAGAATGTTGCGAGAACCTGAGCTGAAGTGAAGCCAGGTGGCCCAAAACCCAAGCTAAAGACCCTTTGACAACCCTGCTGTGGGTGGCACAAACAGTTCTGAAATAATGAATAGAGATGCTAGCACTGCCAAATTAGAACTTTGGGAGTACACAGGTAGGAGCATAAGGGCAAGGAATGTCCTCAGCACATGGGAAAGTGGGCAATGGAGAGCACAGTTTAGGGAATGGAGGGTTAGCAGGACGCTACCTGAGCGTTTGATGGGAATCTTTGTCTGGTCTTTAACCAAGAGGTACTTTACCAAATCGTTTGCCTGGACAAGGGAAAAAAAGGTAGAAAGATCAAAATATGTTTGCAAAAGATTTGAGGGGAATGCAGAAAAAGAAGGCAAGGCAGTAGATAAGGAAAAGTACAGAAAACAGGGTGCTTACCCTCCCCTGCAAAAGGGCCACATCCCGAGGTGGTGGTGTTTCAGGCTCCTGGGATGACTGGAGCTTGGCAGCTCGGCGGCGAGCCTTGCCCCTACGGGCCTTAGGTGATCTCAGGGAGAGCAAAGCTCTCCGAGCCCAAGCAGCCAACCGAGTCCTTGATGCCCTGCGGGCCCAAAAGGCTATGGGGCCCCTTGAAGCCCTGCGGGCCATTGAGGCCATTAGGGCCTTTGAAACCCTTCGGCCAGCTGTGGTTCCAGATGCCTGACTCTGATCACTGCTGCCATCCTCTTCACCATTCAGAGGCTTTACCTGCATTAATAGAGCAAAATATTGTCAGATAAAGTAGATGTTCCTTCTCCCTCATCCTATTTTTTCCAGAAGGTTCCTCTAATCCCACCCATGTAGTAACAGCCTGACTAGATATTGGCCATGTTGAGTCTTGGGTTTGTTTTTCACAGACTTCCAGGCAGGAGTTTCATCTCTTCACCAGGCCAGAAGGAACATAAGGATGGGGCCTGAGGATTCTCCTCTCCCGATGTCCACCACTGCTCCTGCTTGTACCACCCTGGAAAAGTCATTCCACCTCTCTGGGACTCAGCTTCCTTCTCTACAAAACTGTATTATTTTCAGGATTTAATGAGATAACCCGTATGAATGTGCCTAGCTCAAGGTCTAACACATGGTAGCTACTATGTAAATACAAACTGCTTTATATTCAGATTGCGGCTATGTGTACTATCTCATTTCTCCACGAGTCTGTGAACTCTCTGCAGAGAGAAATTGTATCACATTCCTCTTATTGTCCCCCACAGCCTTGATGAGCACACGAATCTTTCTAAATGTTTGTAAAACAAATGAACTAACTGGGAGAAGTGAAAAGGGAAGAGTGTGATTACAGAGGTCTTACCTTTCTGGCTTTCTTGGCCTTGACCTTGGGCCTAGTATCCTGATTCTCCTGAGCCTGAGCAGCTGCACCCTCAGGCTTAGGTTCATCTGCCAAAGCCGGAGAGGCAGGATCCTCAGGCTCCAGGGCCTTTATATTGACCTTTGTATTAGCCACACAGCTGACCTTTTTGGTCTCAGTGGCAGGCAGTGTCACAGGCTGAGGGTCAGCACTCTGCATCTTGGTGTCAGCTGCTAGACTCTTCTTTTCAGCTGCCAGAACCTGGGTATCAGTCAGCTTAGTGGTAGGTGAGGCCTGAGTGGCAGCTGTCTCCCGAACCTCTGGAGTCTTTGAGACCTCTGTGGCCTTTGAGACCTCTGGTGCCTTTGATGTCTTCTGTGTCTCTGAGACCTCCGAGTTCTGGGTCACTGTCAATAGGCTCTGTATCTTCAAGCCACTGTCCTTCTCTGAAGCTTCAGCCTGCAAGAGGAAGCAGGAAAGTTCACAGACTTTCTCCCCACCCCCAAGTAAGCAAGTGGCTCCAAAATTCCAGGCCTCACTTCTCTGACCTATACTAACTCCTACTTGTGATGTGCTCTGCCCACCTAACCCACAAGGACTCTCTTTCCTCTGAGCAGGAAGTGATGGCACAAGAATGGCTGCCCTGCCCTCCCTCCCTCCTTCCTTCCTCCCTCCCTTCCTTCCTTCCTTCCTCCCTCCCTCTACAGAGTGGGGGGAGGGGCACCCAGACAAGAAAGTGGGTAAAAAAGGACAAGGATGGGGGGGTGGTGCCAAGGGAACTGAAGCAGCAACAGGGGTTGGAGAAGCAAAGGAGAAGAAGGAAGGAGGCCTTACCTGGAAGCGGGTTGGACCCGTACCTTTCTCGCTTGTGTCAGACATGTCTCAAGTTGGCCTGGCAAGAGCTGAGCCTAAGGAGAGAAAGCTTGGGTGAAAAGGGGAGCCTCCAGAACGTCCTCCCTCTACTTCTGCCTGGAAACGGATCCTCACTTTCTGTAGGGCCCCAATCCCAAACCCCTCCCCCACCCCCAAAGACTACGTTCTTAGATTCAGTAATCCAGAGCGTCTAGATCTCAATTCTCTGCAGCCGCACCCTCCCCTCCTCCAGGAAGATGTGCCAGCGCGGCAGCTGGGGACCCCGCCCCTTTTCCCAATACCCCCCCCCCCCACCCCGCGCCCAGCCGCAGGCCAACAGTACGCATGCGTATTCGTTGCAGGGCCCACCTTAGCCCCACCCGCTTTCCCAGCACAAGCTCTTTCTTTGATGTCCACCGTGCACATGCGCACTCGGCATCTGCCCCTGTCTCCAAGCTGGCCCTTTACACGCCCCTTCCTAGAGATCCATACTGCGCATGCGCAATGGGCCGGCCTCTGTCCACAACCCTTTCCAACATACGCCCTTCTTTAGGTCCGCCGTGCCACTCCGCCCCGCCCCCTCCCCAACAGGCCTCCCTCTAAAATTATCGCAGTTATCTGGTGGTCCCAGCCCCTCCCCCTACTCATACCCACCCTAAGTCCACAGTACTGCCCGCCCGGTCCCACCCTTTTTCACAACACGCCCCCTCCGACCAGGGGCAAAGCACATCTTGGTTCCGCCCCTTCCTTAATACACCCCCTCCTCAAATCAGACTGAAGCCAGTGATTCCATCTTGGGCCCAGCCAAACCGGGTCCAGTCCCCTCCCTTCCCATCCGGATGGATCCGGTACGATCCGGTCCCTACAGCAGGTTTTCCCCAGATCCCAGAGGGTTGGGCTGTAGATCACAGAGCCCCTACTGGACATCGGATCGAGAGCTGGGCCCCGCAGCTCACCTCCTTCTCCTTAAAGAAGAGTGCGTCCACTCTCCAAGGCCCTCCAAAACTCCTAGACTGCCCTCCCCGCTCTAGGCCGGAAATGGTCCCGCCCCTTTCCGCCTCCCTAGGGGGCCTCCGTCGCAGCCAGTCTGCCCTTCCCCCCTCTCTGCTCCTCATTCCTTATCACCCCCACCCCCGTATTCCCTCAGCCTTGCTTCTTGCTCCCTATTACCCCTCACATTTCCTGTTTACCCCACAGAATTCCCTATCCCCATTCCTTACATCCTCCTCCGCGTTACCTATGCACCCCCTTCCCTAGTATTCCTTAACCCTTCTCTGCATTTCCTATTTTCTTCTCTGGATTTACACTTTCCCTCAATGTTCCCCTCCCCCTCATACTCCCAGTCAGCCACCCAACAAGTCCGGTTCCCCGTTCTTCTCCCCCCACTAATCTCTGACCCATAGTCCTACCGCCTACTACTCTAAGTAGTCTTCTTTGCCTACATCCAGCTCCAGGTCATCTCTCCCTCAGCTGCAGTGGTGCAGTAAAGATTGCCCACCTGCCTGGCTATAGGTTCGAGGGGGCTGAAACTACTGGCTGCCAGGAAACCCAAAATCTCAACGCCCCTTACCTGGTCCTCGAGCAAGTCCCAAATGCGTCTGCCCTCTCTCAGTCCCTCTCAAAGTCTCAGCCTCCTGGACCAGAGCTGCAACCAGCCCAGCCCAGCCCCTTTCCGCAGCCCCCTGCCACCCCCCTCCTTCCTTGGGGGTGGGGCAATGGGGCCCCGCTCAGGGCTGTCTGACGCCAAAGCCCGTGTTTATGCCACTGTACCAGGCTCGGTCTGCAGCCCTTCCAACCAAAACCACCCCCTCAAAGCGACTCATTCATTGAATTTATTTATTTTTATATCTTTATTTTTTTCTTATTACAAAGGTAATGTGTTGTGAAAATTCAAATAATGCAGAAATATGTAACATACCAATGAAAGGCCACTCTTATCTCATTTCCCAGAAATAACCACTGTTAACATTTTGATATACATCCCTCCTCATTTTTTTCTATTCATACACTAATTATTTGGGTTTTCTCCCCACAAATGGTATCCTGTTCTGTGACCCGGGTTTTTTTCCAGTTATATATTCTAAACAGTTTTCTGTAGTGCACATTTTTCTTAACAGTTGCATAGTCTTTTCTTGCATAGATAGTCCATAATTATTTAACCAGCCCAGGTTCAGGATACATGGATATGGACATTTAGATGGTCTTCCCCTCCCTTTACTATTATAAGCAACACTACAAGGAATATCCTGTATTTGTATGTCTGTATTGGGCTTTTTTGTTGTTATTTACAGTATTTTTTGCTGACTCAAATGCTACAAAAACTCTTCCATTTAAAATTTGTCAACTTACTCTCAAAAGGTACATGGAATAATGTTCCCACCAACAATGTCTCTCATACGTTTATGTGTCACATATATAACAAATATTTTTCATGTTATTGATGATAATCTTTGCTATACAAAATGATTTGGTTATGTAGTGTCCTTTTATCACAATTCCCTTTTATCACAAAATGCGTGTTTTTTTCAAGCACTTTTTTGGCTTCAGTATTTACATTTACATATTCGAGTATTCCAAAATTTGTTTTATAAAAGACTCAGCTTAATTATTTTTCAAAATCAGTCTCTTATCCTTATACCATCTGCAAATTAATCCATCTTTTTTTCCCCGCTGATTTGAAATGGCAGTTTTATCACATAATAAATTCACATAAGTAATCGGGTCTATTCAGGAGAACAAAATAAGATATATAAATAATGAAATTAGATAAAATTATCATTAATTACAGAGTATATGAGTGCAGACCTGGACAACCCAAGAGCATTAACTAAAAAGTTATTAGAAAACATAATAAAATTCAGCACAGTGGTTAGTTAAATAATATTTAATATCTTTCTTACATTCAACAATAATTCAAATGGTCATAAGTATTCTGCTTTATGAGGTCACCTTTTCCTTTACTAAGCTAATAAAATATCAATTCCTACCTTCTATAGAAAATTCACACACACACACGCACACACACACGCATGCACGCACACACACTTCCCAGACACTCAAGATGGGCCTCTGTTCTCCTGACTTCTTTCTCTGAATTGTTGCTTTCTCCAAGTATATAGCAGTTTACCACTTCTTGCTTCCTAGGTTCTCTCCCCCATCCCCAGGGCTTTATTTCATACTTCGCACAGAACCTCCTTTTCTTCCAGTTCTAGGATCCAAATTCCCATTGCTTCCAAATCATAACAAGGGATAAGGACTTTGGTCTTGATTTTGAGAGCACTGAAAAGTTTTTGAATGGTTTAAGGGTTTGATACAATACAGACTAGTGTTTTAGAAAGAACACTTCAGCTGCCTAATCCATAAGGAGTATAGATTAGACGTCTACCTGGAAAGAGGGTGAGTAGCCATATAGGTAAACTATGATTGTGGTTTGGCTTAGAGTGGTAGCTGTGGATATAGCGAGAAATTATTGAATTCAGAATATATTAAAGAAGTAAAAAGCAACAAGACTTTATGAATAATTGGGAGTGGGGAAGGGGTGAGGAGGAGGGAACTATCAAAGGGAACTCTTGGGGATCTGATTTGAGAGATCAAACGTGTTAATGGTAGCCCATTTCACTGAGATATGGAATACTAACAAGGGAATACTAATGGGGGAACATTCATACTGAGACACCTGTGGGACATTCAAGAAGAAATATTCCACGGGCAGTTGAATATACATGTCTGAAGCTCAGGAGAGAGGTCTGGACTAAGGTTACAGATCTAGAAGTCACCAGTATATATATGGTTTTTTAATCTATGGAAAGGGAAATAGCACCTGAGAAGAATGTTTAGCTTTAGAACAGATGGGGCCTAGGGAAGAGCCCTGGTGACCAGCAGTAACTATGGCATAGGCAGAGGAAAAGGAGCTCACAAGAGAGATGAATAAGTAGTGACCAAAGAGATATGGAGAAAAGCAGGAGAAAGTAGTGTCACAAAACCAGGGGAAAAGAATGTATAGGGGCATCTGAGTGGCTCAGTCGGTTGAGTGTCTGACTCTTGATTTTGGCTCAGGGCATGATCCCAGGGTCGAGGAATCAAGCCCTGCATCAGGCTCTGCACTGACTGTGGAGCCTGCTTAAGATTGTTTCTCTCTCTCTCTGTCCCTCTTCACCACTTGCTCTCTCTCTCTCTCTCTCTAAAAAAAAAAAAGTTAAAAAATGTTTCACAACAATGGGGGTGGTGGTGAATAGTGTTGAATACTACCAAAGAGATCAAGAAAATTCTTGAAAAAAACATCTAGGGAATTTAACAATCAGGTGGTGGTGGTCTGGTCACTGGTGACCTTGGAGGGGATAATTTCAGTACAGACATTTGTGGAATAGATTGCTAACTGTTACCCTAATATCCCTTCTTATCTTCTTTCTTAGTAATAAAACATCTTAAAAAAACATCTTTAGTTTTACCTGGACACATAGACTCCTGGAATAAAGGCCATGAGGACAAGGGTCAAATCCTAAGGATAGTGGATCAATAAACTAAAAAGAACCTGGATTTCTAACAATTTCACGGTGCTACCATACCAGCTTTGGACTGCCTACCCTCTAGATTTCTTTTAGGTGAGATAAATACATGTATATATTATTTAAGTCATTGTTACTTGGGAGTCTATGCCATGTAGTAGTTTCATGATTACAGTGAGTTGAGATGTCAGTGGTCGGTGAGGTATACATGACAATGAATATAGACTACTCTTTCAAGAAACACCTGAGCCTGATTTCAAGGTTCTCCCAAAATTTATCCCTAACTAGTTTTTCAGGCTTTCTTGCTGTTTTTCTGAATACTGCCTATATTCAAACCAAAGAAAACACTTACTATTACCAGATAAGCCCTTGCTTGCTTATGAGCCTTTGTACAATTTCTTCCCCATGGAACACCATCTGTTAGATCTATCCTACGTTACAACCTCCACCATTTTAAATTCCACAACATTTTAAGTCCCGGTTGTGGCCTTTGGGATTCTGGAGTAACTTTAAAGGAATACAGAGTCAAAACCTTAGGAGATATTGGATTCAAGGGATTCAAGCAAAATCTCAGTCCAAGTCCATCAGGAAGGCATTCCCAAAGATGTTTAAAGCCAAACTTCCCCAGTCCTTTCTCAATACCACCATCTCTCTAACATAGTACCATAACCACCCTTATCTGGGGATCAGAGGACAGGAAGAAATCTTATCAGGAGAGAAAAAACAAATTCATTCACAATCTTCACCCTTGACCAGAGAGATTTCCTTCCATCTTCTCCTTGTGAACTCTTGGAATCTTTTGATCTTTAGCATCTACCCATAAAATCTGAAGAACCAAGGTCACTGGGTCCCAGACAAATTTCCAGCATCTGTACATCAGCAGGCAAATACCTGAGATAATATAGGTTCTACACATCAACTGAGGACAAAGATGAAAAGCTGAGTTATCACCAGGGAGCTCTGTTAAGGAGATAAGGAAAGGCAGGCTAAAGATTGCTTAATGTAGAAGGTCAGGGATAAAACTGCCTAATTCTGGAACATCTAAGATTTTAGACCGCTGAAGCTTAAATGGAAAGCCCAGACTATCCTTATCACCAATCCTCTCCTAACATATTTCCATTCCACCAAATTATACAAAGTAAGTACCTCCGAATTTTTCAGAGGTAAGGCTAGAAGTGAGTGGCAAAGGTTTCTTTCCAAAGCTACCTATCACTTTTTTAGTCATCTAAGTCTGCACAGCATAGCAATTAGCTTAAAATTTGATATCAGACTTTCCTGTTCTTCATATTTTTTAGCCATTCCCATCACTGGGAAAGGCCTACTAAACATCCCTTCTCCTGGGCCCCTACTCCTCGTTGTTGTTGGGCCTTTTCTGTCCCTGAACATGTGGAGGTACTCCTATTTCCAATTTCCAGGTTCGTATGTCCTCTCTCTTGAGCTGCTAATGGAATCTCATTTTTTATTCCTTTTATGTGCAGGGCAATTTAATTTATTTTGTAATGTTCTAAGCTTGGAGAGCTATCTTTCCACAATCAAAATGGCTTCATTTTGTTAAACCAGAGGCAAATTTCCCATAGATGAGGAAACCGGCTACTCACTTTTAGACTAACATGCCTTCTCCTCTGCTCTTGAGTCCTTCCTCAGCACACATCTTTGAGGCAGATTCAGGTCATTCAACAGTCAATAAGCACCAACTATGTATTAAGCACCTCTCTAGAGGTAGTCCTTGCTTTTGAGGAGCTTTCATTTCAATGTAAAATGAGCATTAGCCTCATTTTACAGGTGAAAAAATTGGGGGTGAGGGAGGTAATTTTCCCATGGCAAAGCAACTAACAACTAGTGAATGGCAGAGAGAGGACTTGACCCCAGGTCAGTACAATGCCAAATACTAGAGCCTTCACCAGTATGCTGTACTATTTCCAATGTTTTAAGTGCCAGAATATTCTTTCCAACCCTTTTCATAAACACATGTGAGGTACATTACACTATGATTATCTTCTGTGGAGATGAATCTAATTGGATATTCACATACCCATTTTGATACTATCATAAAATATCATGGGATATATAATTATTTTTTGTTGTGAGATCAACATAAAGTATTTGTAATTTTATTTTTATTAAAATACAGGAAAGCATATGATAAAAACCATAGTCCCTTGCCTTGACCCTCCCCATCTCCATCCCACTCCCTCCAAACAACCTTAAAAGGGTTTTTGTTTTTGTTGTCGTTCTGCTGGTAGTTCCCTTTACAACTCTAGATAATGCGTATATAGCTGTTTTTTTTCGTTTATAAAATTTAGACAGTATCCTATTGTCTCCCTGGTATGTCAATGAAGATTTTGTTTAAATGCATATACTGCCTCACTTTGCCCTTCACTCCCCACCATTGTTGAACACTGATATTCCTTTTTTTGTTCTTGGTTAATTTTGTTACTTGAAAAAAACAAACCTCCATTCCTTGTTTCATTCATTTTTGACAGATAATTTCAATTGCCCACTTTTTAGGACAAGGATATGAGGGTCACTACCCTCCCCTTGCCCATCCAATGACCCACGTTTCATCTTTCCTTTACATTGTTCAGGTTATCAACATTTACATTGTGTTCTGCAACCACAACCAGGTCTTCTTTGTTTTGTCTCCAAGTTGGCTCTAAAAACTGAAAACCAGTAAATAGCATCTACACGATTATGACTATGTAAATATTTTTCAAAACCCAGGCAAGTAGTGAGCCAGGAAAGCACTTCCTTCTCTACAAGTCCAACAACACAATCTTTGGGCCTTTCAAAGGAGAATGTTTCTACCATCAAGGTCAAAGAGAGTCTCTTTTATATTCTATCAGCTGCTTATAAGCATGTTATATTTTATTTTGCTTTACATTTGGACCATGATTTTCTCAAGCAGTGACACACACACACACACACACACACACACATACACACACACACACACACACACACACAGAGTTTCTAATAGCCTTTCTTTTTTCTTTGAATCATTTGCCTTTATCATATTCATTCATTCAACAATTATTTATTGACTATCTACTATGTGCCACGCACTGTTCTAGAAGCTGAAGATACAACAGTGAAGAAGACAGACATCCTTGCCCTTCTGGAGCAGATATTCTAGTGAGGGAAAGAGAGAAAATAATCAGATAAATAGTAAAACATACAAGTTAAAATGTGGTAAGTGCTATGAGGACAAATAAATCAGGGTAAAAGAAATGGGGAATTCCAGTGAGGGTGGGAGGTTATTGTAGTTTTAAATAGGTTGGTCAGGGGTGCCTGGGTGGCTCAGTAGGTTAAGCGTCTGACTCCAGCTCAGGTCATGATCTCAGTTCATGGGTTCGAGCCCCAGGTCAGGCTCTGTGCTGACATCTCGGAGCTTGGAGCCTGCTTCAGATTCTGTGTCTCCCTCTCTCTCTACCCCTCCCCTGCTCATGCTCTCTCTGTCTCTGTCTCTCTCTCTTTCTCAAAAATGAATAAAAATTAAAAAAATAAATAGGTTGGTCAGAGAAAGACTCACTGAAAAGGTAGAATGTGAGCAAAGACTTGCATGACATGAGAAAGCTAGACAAGTGTGTGTGTGTCTTGGGAAAGAACATTTCACACAGAAAGAACAGTCTGTGTAAAGGCCCTAGAGCAGGCCTGTGCCTAGCATTTTTTTTCTCCCACCTGCCATTTTAAAGAGCATAAAGGTCAGTGTTGCTAGAGTAGTGGAGGAAGGCAGAGGGGGAAATGACAGGATGAGGTCAGATAGATAACAGGGCTTAATCTTATAGGACCCTGTAAGCCACAGTGGGATCCACAGGAGAGTTTTGAGAATAAATGGGAAAGGATCTGACTTAGTTTCATGAGGATCCCTCAGGCTACTTGGAGTATATACTGGTGTGGGGAGGTGAATGGGAAGATGACAAAGGGGGTAGCAGGAGGACCAGTGAGGAGGCTGCAATAATCACATTGGTTGGATTAACCATTTCCTGGGTTCACTGAGATAGACTCTTAAAATTTCTCTCATACCTTGTGTTTCTTTGTTGTTTTGTTTTGTTTTGTTTTTGTTTTTGTTTTCCTCTACATTCTGGGAAATTTCCTCAACTTTATTTCCCATTCCTTCTGCTAATTTTTAAAAATTTCAACAACTCATTTTTCTCATTTCTAAGGAGTCTTTCTTTTCTCTGATTGTTCCTGTTTTGTGGCATCTAGTACTTGTTTTATTCATGCTATATCTTTTTGAATTTTGCTGAGAGTATTAATATTTTCTTTCTGAAATTCTTTTTTTGTTTCCAAAATTCCCAAATTGTTCTGGGATCAGTTGTTTTGTTTATTTTAGTCTTTTTCTGTCATGCTGCAGTTTCTTTTAATTTGCCTAAGGATTCTTGGTTATCCATTCCTAGTTAAGGGATAGGACTGGTAGCTGATTTTTCTGTTGTTGCACAAGCAGGGTTGTTTTCTAAGTAGGGCTCTCTTCTATGAGGAAATTCTGACAGGAAACTTTGTGTGGACTTGGGGGAGGTGGCAACTGACAAGCTATGAGTTGTCCAAATACCAGAATGAAGAGGCTTTGTTCTGCAATACCAAATGCCATAGGGACAAATCTCAGTGTTCCCTATACAGTTTGTAAAATGTCATTAGAGATTTTGCCTGAAGGTAAGTGCTGGAACTGCATGTTCTCTATGTGGGTGGAAAGGGCAGGGAGATAGGGATTTTGACTAACTAATGCTGATGTCCCATGTGCAGACGTTCAAGTAATCTTTTTCTCAGCTCCAATCCTCACTCTTGCCCTCCACCGTACCTGCAGATACAATCCAGAGCATCTCCAGGTTCCCACATACAGACTGATGCCCATTAACTCAGGCTCTCCCCAACCTTCCTCCACCTAGGTCTCCAGAGGGACAGGGAGCTTCCCATACTTTTCATCTCATTCCAACCTCATCCCACTATAGTCCTAGCAGCTAATATTTACTGCACACTTTGTTCCAAGCATTCCGAAAGCACAGTGTCACCTAATCTTTGTTATAACTTTACTACAACTTTATGAAGTAGATGCTATTATTATCCTCATTTTATAGGAGAAGAATTGAAGCTATAGAGTGGTTGATTAATTTAATGTTAAGTATTAATTATTAGTATTATTATCTCAGTGTTACATTGTTAGTAAGTTGCAGAACTGAGATTCAAACTCAGATGATCTGAATCCAGTAGTTCCATTTTGAACCACTATGTTAGATTCTCAGTTCTACCCTAGCCTGTCTTGGCCTCTGACTATTCTGGAGACTGTAAGTCTCGTGTCTGTGGACCCTTTAATTTGTTATGGAACTCTAAGTAAGTCTCTCCTGTCTCAAGGTTAAAGCCAGGATTGGGACCTTGCTCCACCAACCCCTCTCTCATATCTGCTACTTTTTAAAGATGATCAGTACTAAGGATCTTTCTCTGGCCTCAGTTTTTGGGATCCTCTGGATGTTTATAGGAAAGAAAAACCCCACCTTGAGCCAACATAGCAAACAGACAGACCCAGCACTCTAGTATGTTTAGCTTTTAGTCATCTATAACTGGATGAGGAGGGTAAAGGGAGGCATGGAACTGGCCCCTCTCTAGGCAAGATGCCAATCCCAGATCTTGGACAATCCTGAATTGTATAGGCCTCAATGACACATTCAGAGCCTTCCTCACCCTTCAGGATAGTCCCTCTCTTTCAAGAGAAGGGATACCTGCAGATGCAAGAGAGCAAGAATTTGGAGATCAGGCTCAGACCTTATGGATGTGAACAACAGACCCAGGCCAGAGGTGAGATCATGTCTGAGTGAAGATGCCTCATCTGTGTCCATCTGATCCCAAATGTCTGACACTGTCTGACTCTGAGAATGAACTAGATATATGTTATACGTGGGTAAATGTATATGAGGGATCATGGCTTCAGGAAAGGTGAGGAAGAAAATCAGTATCCTACTTGTATGTGACCTCAGTCTTTGGCCCAGTTAACACACTATTAAAATGTGGACAATAATAGTATCTATCTCATAGAGCTTATTCGAGAATTAAATAAGATCATGGATGCCAGATATTTATCATGATTTCAGTGCATGATGGCACTTATCAGATGCAATTTTTACACCTGAGGTCCTAGAGAAGAAGAAAAAAAATATTTATCACAGTGCCTTGCACAGAGTAGGGCTCAACGAATGATAGCTGCTCTGTTATATACTCTAAAGCTTTGCTAAAGTAAAATACGTAGACTAGCATCACCAGCATCACCTGCGAGCTTACAAAAGGCAGAATCTCAGGCCCCACCCCAGACTTGCTGAATCAGAATCTGCATTTTAACAAGATCTCCAGGAGATTCATGTACATACATAGTAAAGTTGTTGAAGCACTTTTCCAGAGGTCCCTTAATTTGTGGTCCTCTGTAAATCTGGTTATGAGACTTGATAAAGCTCACTGAAATATTAAGCAGATTTATGAAATGGATGACAGAGGCTGATTTCTCTTTCTTGTCTTTAGTTTCTCCACCTGTCACTGAGGCCTGTCCAGGAGTTCTGGGTTCCCAAGTACTACTAGCACATGTAGGCCAAGGGTAGAGTTTACCTAACTCACTTTCTTGTCTTCTTTCTCAGCTGTTGATGACAAACTAATTTCATACATTCTACTGTGGTTTCCCACTATGCCCACACCTTGGTCACCTCTGTTCTGTTCAAACCATGTGCTAACGTCCATAATGCCATCTTTGACCTGGATCTGCCTTACCTTGCCTTTATGTCTAATTTTACTATGTAAGTCTGCTTCCAAACTTATTGTTTTATTTATTTGTGCATATATATATATATATATATATTCATGCTTTTGTCCATTCTTTCAGCAGAGCATAGTGATAAAGATCATGCATTCTGAGATCAGACTTCTTGAGTTTGAACCCTGGCTCTGCCAGCTATGGGACTCAGGACAAGTCACGTCACTTCTCAGGGTCTCATTTTACACATCTATAAAATGGGGATAAAATTAGGACCAACCTGAAAGGATTAAATGAGTTTATAGACGTGAAAGTTTCTGATAAAATCAGTGTTGGGCACATAGGTTCTTGATAATATTAGCTTGATTTAAAAAAATAAAAACATTTCCTGATGCTGACTGTGTGACTTACACTGTGCTGGGTACTATGGAAAAAGGAAGATGAATTACACACAGTCCTTGCTCCCAAAGAGTTCGCTGTCTAATGGGGGACAGGAAAAAGGAAGCTGATAATTTTAATAATATGCTGGCAGAAAAGAGAAGTGTGAATGATGGATGATGGGAATGGTGAGGCTTACCAGGAGACAGGGGTCAGTTCCCCACCCCCAGGCAGTCAGAGAAAGCCTGACAGAGATGACACATAAATTGAGGTTTGAAATATGATATGTTCACCAGATGAGCAAGCAGAGGGCAGGGCTGGGAATTTCAATGTCACTGGAGTGTAGGGCACAAGCAGGGGTGAACAATGGTAAGAAATGAGACTGGAGAGGTAAGGAAAGACTAGGTAGTGGAGGGCTACCAATGCCAGACCAAGTTCCTGGCCCTTATGTGGTGGTGTCCAAACCATCTAATGTGTTTGCACACCCATCAGGAAAAACTTGATCAAGTAATCTCCAAATATGTATATTTATTAATTTATAAATTATATAAATATACTAATGAGCAACCATATTAGCTATATTATTAAGCATATGCAAAAATATAAACAAAGGATGAAGAAAAAAACATTATAAGTAGAGTGTTAATATTCTTTCCCAGTCCCTCATGATTTATCTCCAGCACACCCTGGAGCATGTGCATCCTACTTTAGAAATAACTGTGGCCCATAATGAAGAGACATGGCAAGGTTTTTTTAAAATTTTTTTAATGTTTATTTATTATTGAGAGACAGAGACAGACAAAGCATGAGCATGGGAGGGGCAGAGAGAGAGGAGACACAGAATCTGAATCAGGCTTCAGGCTCTGATCTGTCAGCACAGAGCCCGACACAGCGCTCAAACTCACAAACCACAAGATCATGACCTGAGCCGAAGTCAGACGCTTAACCCACTGAGCCACCCAGGCGCCCCGACATGGCAAGGTTTTAAGCAAGGAGTGCCAATAGTGAAATGAGGGTGGATTGGAGGGGCCAGCTATGAAGCAGGGAGCTCAGTAAGGAATCTGAGTGATGCTGAAGGCTGGAGTAGTGCAGTGGTGGTAGGATTAGAGACGATACAGAGGGAGAAAAAATGTGATGTATGTGAAAAATAACTAAATAGAGAGGGTGCCAACCTGATTTCAGCTTGTCTGACCTGGTAGAGGACAGTGCCCTCTTTGAGATGATAAAAATTGGAGAAGGAGCAGGTCAAGGGAAGCTTAGTGAGGTCTCATTAGCCCATATAACACCTTAGTGTGAACCAGAAAAAGCCTCCCTGACTTTGGAGAGACGACTTGGATTTAGAAGTTGAGTAAGGCCAGCACAGAGTTTCAGCCTTTGCTCAGACCTCTCTCTCCAGAAGGGTCCTTGTACTGTAAACAACCGGTAAGTCTCTACAACAACCCTGGAGCCTGGGCTTTGTCTGCAGGAATCCCCTAGCTTTGATGGATGATGGCACTCCCCTAGAGAGAGGAAAGGTTGAAGGAGGTGATATGTGTGCTCCTGGCCGGAGAGCTCAGGGGAGAGGTGCTGAGGTAGTTAAAGAGGGTTTCCTACAAGCTTGATTTCCACATGGGTAAGATTTAAAGATTTAAGAAGCCAGAGGAAGGAGGGGGGAACCAAAGGCAAAAAAGCTGGTATGAATTTGAAGTATGAGGGCTAACTACAGAGGTTCCTGGTCAAATGATGCAATGGCCAAGCGATGGGGCAGAATTTGGATTTTTGCTCCAACAGGAAAAAAAAAAAAGCAGACACCAAAAGATTTTTTTAATTAAGCAAAGTAGGCTGGAGGAAATGTTGGGCAGACTCTGTGGAAAGTATGCTTGCTGGAGGCAGCACATACACAGAGGCCTCAGTGTGCTGCTGCCAGACCAGCTCCACCCTACACCCCCACATCCCCTGGGAAACCTTGGGACTGTGCCAGCCCAGCCCACCCCCACCCTAGTCCAGCCACAGCAATAGTCTGTTTTAGCTGCCTGGGAACAGTTCCTGCCTGAGTGGTCTCTTCTGCAAGCTTCATATCCTTTTCAAGTGTTCCTGGCATATGCTGCTTTGGTAAAATAACTTTACCCTCACCTCCCATATCTGTGCCTCAATTTCTCCATATGTAAAATGGAGACTGTTGTTCCTGCCTCTTACAGAGTTGCACTAATATTCCCTAGGACACTGAACTATGTATTGCTCCTTAAAGGACAGCTCTGACCCATCCCTATTCTTTTCAAGATTTATCCCTGACCCCCATTCTTCATAGCAAAAGTCTTCACTGCCATATGAGTTCATTGAGTCTGGTGTTCAAAACCCTTTATTATCTAGGCCTACTCAATCACTCCAAACTTCTCTCCATACCTTCTTTACCTGCACCTCTGCTCTAGCTAAATCTAACTAAATACTTGCTGTTCCTTGAAACACATTCTGTGTTTTCCTGTTGTCTATCCAGAATAGCCATTCTATAAGTAATTGTTGAGTGCCTGCTGTGTGCCAGGCCATATTCCATACACTGGGGATACAGCAGCAAATGAGACAGACAAAATCTCTGCCCTAATGGAGCACACAGTCCACTGGAGAAGACAGACAAGGAAAAAATAAACATGGAAGTATATGTCAATTTATGGATGAGAAGCGCTACAAAGAAATAGAAAGTAGAGCAAGGGAGATACAGAGTGCTATTTTAGAGTAATCAAGGATGTCTCTCTGAGGAAATGACATTTGAACAAAGACCTGAAAGAAGAGAGGGTGTAAGTAAGACTTGCAAAGATCGGGAGGAAGAGTATTCCAGATTAAGGGAACAGTCATTGCAGAGGCTCTGAGACAGGAGTATGCTGAACAAATTCAAGGAATAGCAAGGAGGCCAGTGTGGATGGAGCATAATAAATGAGGGAAATAGTAGGATGTTATGCGGTTAAAAAAGTGACAGTGAGCCAGACTATGTACAGCCACGTGGGCCCTGATGAGAATTTTGGCTTTTACTCTAAGTTAAGACAGAGTCACAGAGAATTTTGAGCAAAGAAGGGACTTGGCCTGATTTAGGATTAAAAGGATCTTCTGAGGGGCACCTGGGTGGCTCAGTTGGTTAAGCGTCTGACTCTTGATTTTGGCTCAGGTTATGATCTGTCAGTTCATGAGTTCAAGACTGCGTTGGGCTCTGTGCTGAGTGAGGAGCCTACTTGGGATTATCTCTCTCCCTTCTCTCTCTCTCTCTCTCTCTGCCCCTCCCCCACAAAAATCAATGAATAAACCTTAAAAAAATTGAAAAAGGATCTCTTTGCTGTGAGAAGAACAGAAAATAAGGAGGCAAGGCTTTAAGGAGGGAAGCCAGTTCATAGGTCATTTGTCCAAGCAAGAGATGTTGGTAGTTTGGACTTGGGTAGTGATGAGAAGTAGTCAGATTCTGGATGTATCTAAAGATAGAGCTAAAATTCCCTCATGGATTATATATGGAGTGTGAACAGAAGAGGGGAATCAGGCATGACTAAGATTTTTTAGTGAAACAACTATTTCCTGAGATAAGGAAGACTGGAGAGGAACAGATTTAGGAGATGGGGGAGATACTAGGAACTAACTTTGGGACACATTAAGCTTTAGGTGTCTATTGGAGATTCTAGTGGGAATGTCAATAAGCAATTAGATATACAGATCTGGAGTTCATGGGACAGGTCCACAAAAAGAGATACAGATTTTGGACTCATCTGCATAGAAATGATGTTTAAAGCCATGGGGCTAGATGACCTCACCTGTAGAAAGAACAGAGGAAGGGAAGGGGAGGTTGAGAGCAGAGTCTTGGAGTGTCCCAAAGATTTGGAGGCCAGGAAGGGAATGAGCCAACAAAGGAGACTAAGAAGTCATGGCCAGTGAAGACCATCTATCCAAAGCTTCTTTGTTTTTCAGGCCTGGAACCAAGGCTACCTCCTCTATGTCCCTTTCCTAAAGGCTTAGGGAAAAATTGCTCCCTCCATTCTTTGAATTTTACACTCTATTACCTAAGAGCAATGGGAAAAATTAGGGGTGGTGTTAAACAGTCTGAGTTAGTATCCTGTTAGTCTCTGAGCTCCCTGAGGTCAAGGTCCCCTCCCTAGTCAGGCCCAGATGCCTTTGCAGGGATTTGCATTCTGCTTTCATAATTTTTACCACCTGTACAGGTGGTACCACCTGTACCACCTACCATATTATTTACTTAATATAGTTTCTTTAAATAGATGCACTTTTTAAGTTTACCTAAGTTAGTCTTATCCTAAGCAACAATATCTGTGAACTCATGGGTTCAACATGCTAGTTATCTTTTTAATACATGTTACAGTAGACACATAACAATTACAATACAGATATTCAGTTGTGTTTCATAACCTTATGTGCCAAAACATGGAGTTCATTTAACACTTTGGGAAACATAAGTCCCAACACCAGGTCCACCATATGCCAACCGTGTGGTGTCTATTGCCCCATCTGACAAATGGAGATAATGATAATTGCTTCACCTGATTTTATCTGCCCTATCCTCTCATCTCTCATTCCTTCTCTCACTCTAGTTCTATGGTATTATTTTTTCTCTTTCTCTCTCCCTATCCCCGATCCATCTTTTTGTGTTTGTATCTTTTTCTCTCTGTTTCTAACCACCTATTTATTTTCTTTTTCTGTTTCTGTCTGTCCTTCCTCATTCCTCCTTTGTCAGAACCATCAACAATAAACTCTATATTGCAGAAGTCAAAGAGAAGCACCATGTAAAGAAAATCCATGAAAAATCCCACCAGCAAGGAAAGATATCTGCTTATGTAGGCATCAGGTAAGGCTCCATCCAATCTGAAATGTGACCGAGTTCATCTTAGCTATGTGATCAGGAACTACACGTGTTTTCCCATGGCCTCAGTTCTTACCTCTGTAAAATGGAGATAATGATCTCTGTTTCATAGTAGTACATGAAGATGATGTAAGTTAATTAATATCCAAACTTGTGAGAAAGTAGGTGTTCAATAAATGAGAGTTTACATCCCCATTTCCACTTTCCACCTCCTGCAAGTTATGGCTTAAGAATTGGCACCAGACAGTGAGGTTATATTCAAGTGAAATTTTTCTAAATTGAATCCTGTTTCCTGAGTTCCATTCAACTGGCAGAAATGTAGTCTTCCTTCAGTTTTCCTCCCAAATTCCAAAAGACTTTCATCAAGCACATAAAATTTAGGATTGGCTACTGCATGCTGAGGAATTAATGGCATATAAACAAGTTTACTATACAGCATGTGGAGTGAGGGGCTATTTGAAGGGAAAGAGGCATTGTATATAACTGGAAAACAGTTTTTGTAAAATAAATCATTAGCCATTTATTGTTGCATTCTACATTAAGATTTTCACCCACAGAGTTTCCTTATGGGTAAGCTGCCTGTGACAGTTTCTCAGGCAGAATATGTAGGAGTGTGAATGAGGGAGAGAGATAGGTTAATAAGCAGGTGACAAACGATGGGTTGAGGGCCTTAGTTGAACTGGAAGCCTGATTGGGTCTACTGGGGCCAGGGTGGGCATGGGCAGAACTCAGTAATCAATCCATTTTCTTCCCACTTATGATATCCCATCCCCTTAGTACCCACCCTCCTCCCTTTCATGACCAAAAACTGGGAAACAGAAAAGTTCTGAATCTCTACTAGCCTGGCAGTAGGTACAGAGGTGACTTTCTCCCTGGCCTATGAGTGGTTACTTCAGTGGCACAAGGGCCAGTATCTCTTAGTGGTGAGCCTGAGGCCTGGCCAATTGTTGACAAGAATGAGTGTAGAGGTCTCCGTGTCAGAAAGAATGGGCATTGGTTATATTTACATATTGTCTCTGAAGGCCAGCTGCCTGTGTACCAACACCCACACAAGTACGTTGGCAGCATTATGGGGCAGCCATCATATTGGCCTTCCCTGAATGTGATACTTGCACTTGGGCTTCCCTTTAGTACCACTTCTACCCTGTCCTCACTGCCAAGATCCTTCCACATTCAAATGACAAGAGGTAATGCTTGGAATAGAAGATTTTTGTGTTATAAACTTGGTCTGATGCTTGCAAACTGTGGAATCAGCAAGTGCATTAACTTCCAAAATCTAATTTCTCTTAAGAAAAAATAGATTGCAGTAGGGGATGCTGGGTGGGCTCCATGAAATCATGTGTTGAAAATACTGAGGGTACAGAAGCCAACATAGCCAAACCTCACATTCCTCAAATGACCACTGAGAATGCAAGGGCAATGTGAGGTCAGTATGAAGTGCAGGCTGCCCTTGAGGATACCATCTCAGGCTCTGTAGGCCAGAGAGATGTCCTGGCTGCCAGCCTTGCTTTGAATTTAATCTACAGATGTTTGAAGGCCAGACTGGCTACATCAGAATCCCTATGTAAGCTGTTAGAAATACAGATTCCTGGACCCCACTCTTCTGGATTCTGCTTCAGTAGGTGTGTGTGGGGGAACCCAGGAATCTATGTTTTCAACCCACTTGCAGGTGAATTTGATGTCCAGCCAGATTGGAGAACCACTGAGCTGGCCTACCCACCTCGTCTGAGAGATGAATGTACAGGCACAGAGAAATCACCCATGCCATGGGGCCACCCTCACCAAGCTGTTTAGCTTGGAGGCCTTGCCTGCTTTGACCCTGCTGACCCAGAGAGGCAGGCTGGTACACATAAAGGAGAAAAACAGACACACAGATCTGGGTTGAAATCCCAGCTTTGACCTTTTCCTAAGGTGGGACCACAGGCAAATCACTCACTTGCTCTGCTACACTTTTCCCATCAGTACAATGGGGAGGTGACATCTATAGCCCAGGACCATTGTGAGGATTTGAGAAAATTCCTTCCTACAAATCACTGGTGCAGAGTAATGAAGATGTGATGATAATCGTAATTGTTAGCATTATTGAGCACTTACTACGAACCAAGTATGGTTCCAAATGCTTTACATAAATGGTCTCATTTAATCCCCACAAACACTGTCTATGAGACAGGAGCTGTCATCATTCCTATGCTACGGATGAGGAGACTGAGGCTTAGTGTGAATAACTTGTCCATGGGCCCACAGGCAGCATCTGAGTCCTTGGAGGCTGCACTCTTAAGCCCTAAGCTATAAATGGCAGCTCTCTCCTCCTTCTCCTTAAAGGTTAAAACAGAGGATAGAGCTAATCCTGTGGGGATAAAACAGAACAAAGACCTCTGAAAGGAAGGAAGCCAAGGGAATGTATATAAGCAGGCGCCTCAGAGAGTATGGGGGCTTGGCTTGCCCCTAAGCTTCCTGACAGCTGTAGCAGGAAGGAGGGGGGAAGCAGAATTCCCAAGGTTCCATTTTCTGGAAAAAAGGAGGCACAGAGGTATGTCTAAGTGGTCATGTCTTGGGCTGAAATTCCAGTGGAGTTGATCTTGTGGCCTGCAAACATCCGGGACCAGAAAATCATCTGTGATTTCTCGAGGCGCCGAGAGCCTCATTCACACACATGATTCTGAGAGTCAGAAGGCAGAACACATGAAATTCTATCCCAGAGGAGAAGCTTGCTAGACTGCAATTTGCCACAACAGTAAGGAGCATGGGAGAGGACCTAGGCCCTGTCGCTCTGTGTTTGTCCATCTCCACGGCACATGCCATACAGCCTCTGTGGGAGGAGACCCAGGCCCCTGGTCTACCTGGGGACATGACATTCCTCCAGGGATGGGGTCCAGGGTGAGATTGTGGGTGAGGGTCAGACTTCCTGAGCCTGGGAGCTGTGGGGAAGCCTGGGTCTGTCAGGCTGGGCCTGCTGAAAGAAGCAGAGCAGGAGGAGCTGATTGTAGGATTTGGAGAGGAGTATATAGCATTTTGGCAGGTGGAATGGTGTTGTAGCCAGGAGGAGCAGCAGGTGGTACAGGGTTTGCTTTTCCCCATGCTCAGATATTGCCCTTTTTGATACCCCTTTCCTGGATTTCTGCCTGTTGGGCCCTCCATGCCACCCACCTCTATCCTCCCCACCAATCCAGGTGAGGCTGACTCACCCCCATCCACCAGGATTGAATGGGGAGAGACCTGTATCTGAATCACCTTCTGCCCAACACTGAAAGACCAGTCTGCCTTCTCCAGCTCAGGCACCATGGCCAACTCTGGTCCAGTATGACGTAGTCATGGAAGACATCACTGGAGGTCACTGCAGGTGAGGGGGCCAGGGGAATGGGATGAGCATGGGCTCTGGAGTCAGACAAGCCTGGGCAATAATCTGGCTTCTGTAAGTTGCTCATCTGTCTTTCCCTATGATGAATGAGAACAAGTGGACACGGACAGAATGATGTATAAGGGGGGACACATGGCTTCAAACCATGGAAGCACATGTGCTTCTCTAAGTGTTGGAGACCTGGAGCTGTATAAATTGAATCAAAGTACAAATGCATCCATTCCTAATTGAATCACATTATAGCCCACACTTTTTAATTTTTTTAAATTTAATTTAATTTTTTAATGTTTATTTATTTTTGAGAGAGAGAGATGGAGAGAGAGAGAGAGAGAGAGAGAGAGAGAGAGAGAGAGGCAGAGAGAGAGGGAGACATAGAATCCGAAGCAGGCTCCAGGCTCTGAGCTGTCAGCACAGAGCCCAACGTGGGGCTCGAACCCACGAACCGTGAGATCATGACCTGAGCCAAAGTTGAACGCTTAACCCACTGAGCCCCCCCAGGCACCCCATGTTATAGCCCACTCTTAACCAGTCCTTTTGGAAAGTGAACCATTGGCCAGTAATTGGTCTCTCACACTCGTGGGGCTCTCACACTTTCTGCAGCTCTGATACTCTCACATCCCCTCGGGCTTTCTTGCTGTCTCTAAGTTTTAAAAATACTTTTTGCCTCACCAGAGCCATCTTTCTAAACAGGGATCCCTTAATTCTGAGCTCACACACTCATGAAGAATATACAGAGGTCCCATGCTCTGCCAGAGGGGTAAAGCACAGACCCAAGACCCTGGGCTTGATGACAATGGTCGTATGGCAGCCTGAGATGTCTGGCCACAGCCTGCCTTTCCTGCCATACCTCTCACTGCGTACAGCACACAAACCACCCTCCAACTGCCTCACACCACGCCGCACCACACTGCACACTTCTCTTCAGAAACACCTGAATTTGTCAGCCCTCTGTGTGTCTAAGCATTTGCTCACACTATCTGCTGCCCTGGGAATGTCTTCTCCCTCCTTTGTCCACTGGTCAGTGTCCTCCCCGTCCTTGAAGACCTTGCTCAAACGTCACCTCCCTGATGACCTCAGTCCACTGACAATTCCTCTGTCTGCTCTGTGATAATATAGTGCTTTGGTAACAACTCTCCCCACGCACATGTTTGTTCACTTACTCATACGTGGATACACCGCCACCGATCAGAGCTACTCTAGCCCAGTCCTGTCCTCATTGACTCTGGGAACTCAGAAATGAGGTGGACACAGCCTCTAATCTTCCTTTGGAATGTCCCAGTCCTGAGGCAGCTGGACACATACAGCCGTGGCAGTCGTAAAATGTTCTAAATGCTGCATATAAATCTGTAATGGGTTATGTGCAGATATCACTGACAAGGGTTTGAGGAAAGCCTTCTGAAAGGAGTTGGCCTTTAAATTAGCCTGGGAAGGGGCGCCTGGGTGGCTCAGTCGGTTAAGCGGCCGACTTCGGCTCAGGTCATGATCTCGCAGTCCGTGAGTTCGAGCCCCGCGTCGGGCTCTGTGCTGACAGTTCAGAGCCTGGAGCCTGTTTCAGATTCTGTGTCTCCCTCTCTCTGACCCTCCCCCGTTCATGCTCTGTCTCTCTCTGTCTCAAAAATAAATAAACGTTAAAAAAATTAAAAATAAATAAATAAATTAGCCTGGGAAAATATGAATAGACTCTACCTCTACCTGGGTCGATAGGGTGAAGGGAATAGCATGCAGAGAGATGGGGGACAGCCTGTGCAGAGGCACAGAGGTATGGCACAGAGGGATGGTTGTGTAGGGGGAATAAAATAATTCACCCTCTCAAAGTAGGGGCTGAAGGTACCCTGCCAGCAAGGTGGCAGCAGGGGCCTTAACCTGGTGTTCTATCATGTCGGTGTGTTAACTGAGGTATTTGTCTGCTTGTTCATTCTTTACCTTTTTGGCCATTGCCTGGAGTAAAAATATAATTAGACCAGATGGAATTAGGCACTAAGTAGTAAGACAGATACTCCCACTTACTGTGTGCCCTGACTCCTGCACCCCCTACCCAAAACCCCTCAACTGACCTCCCATTCCTGCTTGAGTATGCTCATCTTTCAAAGCTCAACAATTTCACCCCTTCATTCCTTCAGTCGGGACTCCCTGGGCACCTAATGTGCTTCATGCTCGCTGCTGGATGGTTTGGGGAACCCTGATGTGAATTCCACACAGATCCTATGCACTGTCTCTGGGTGAAGCACAGAGAGGGGGAGAGAGAGAGAGAGAGAGAGAGAGAGAGAGAGAGAGAGAAGTGCTCTTTCAATGACAACACAAGGTAAGAAGGATACCATCATGAGGTAAAGAGGTGGTCAGGGGAGGGCTCCTCGGTAGAAGCAAAGACTGACTTGGATTAAAGAATACAAAAAAAGTGTATCAAGTTGGGAGGGGGGCTGTGAAAAGAAAAAGAATTCTAGCCAACTGGGAGCTGCACGATACAAGGAATGAAGGCCAGATATACCCAGGGGTGTTTAGGGAAGGCCTAGAGTAGGTCGGAGTTCCTGGAGCATTGATTTGAGGCACAAGAAATGGTGAGAGGTGAGAGTGAAGGCTATAAGTGCTGCAGAGGCATGATAAGGAATATGGAATATGTCTTGAAGGTGACCAGGCAGCCATGAGAGGGAATGACATTATGGGTTTGAGACTAGAAAGACCAGACTGAGCAGCTGCTACAAAGATGCATGGTTGGGAGAGGCCACAATGGAAGCAGCAGAACCAAAGAGAAAGAAGTCCTGAATTTGGGTTTTGTTAGTTTGGGATGGAGAGGTGGAGTAGACCTGAGACATATCCAGCAGATTAAACCAGCAAGAATTGGTGGCTGGTTGGATGTGGGGAGTGAGGGGCACAGGAGGATTCAGGGGTGACACTCAGATTTGTATCTGGAGTGACCATGTGGATGATGGGGTCTCTAAATGACAAAGGTACACACGGGCAGGTTGGGGGAAATATATGAATTTATTGTTTGGGCAAAATGCATTGGAGGCATCTTCTGACATCCAAGGGAACAGATCCAACAGTGAGTAGGTATGCACTTGTGGAGGGGAAAGAGTAGAGAGCATTGGACTGGAGAAAGAGGTATTGGGTCATCATGGAGATTCAGGGACTGAAAGGATGAGAGCTAGGGAAGTGACCCAGGGAGAATGTATCAAGCCAGAAGAGCAGATCCAGGATGGCAATTGCTAAGGCACAGCTTCTCGGTCCAGCAGCTGTTGATCTCCTCAGCTCTCGGGGGGGGGGGGTCCAGCCCCACCAGCTGCCAGCAGTCTGCTCAGAGATCTATATCCCCACCACTTCCCTCCATTGTGCTACACAAACATAGTCATTTTTTTTGCCATACCGTAACTGAAAACTATCAAGAAGCACTGCTTAAGGGACAGGGGAAGAAAATGGAGCTCTAGAAAGAGGCTGAATCAGATGGGCCAGGGAGCTGGTAGGAGAATAAGGAGAGTTCACCATCTCAGATTCCCAGGACAAAAGATTCTTCTTGGGACTGAAAGTGATCACCAATTGTGAAATACATCAAGGAGATGCAGTCCAGTAAGAATCAAAATACACCCATTGAGTTTGGAAACGAACTAGTTACTGTTGCCTTTAGTGAGAGAAGAGTCAGTGTGTGGTAGGGGCTGAAGCCAGTGTGTGGTGTGGAGAGGAGTAAACTGGAGGTGAGTAGACCATTGCAGGTGACAATGTGATTGCCTTGGCATGCTGCAGGGAGGCGAGAACGTGGTTTGAGGTTAGGATGGGATCGGGATCAATAGGGATTTTCTTAGTGAATGGAAAAGACACACAACTTTTTGTATTCTAAAGAAGACCCAGTAGCATGTGTGGAGCAGGTTGGAGAGAAGGGTCTGACCAGTGGAGGAGGTGCTGGAGGCTGGGAGTGCATGGGGTCCAGGACAGGACTGTTTTGTCCTTCATAGAGGAAGAGGTGTATGGGTGTGTGAACCCTGTGCAAGGGTGGGGTGGGCAGTCCAAGGCACATGGCCTGGTGCCCTAATTTTCTTCATTAGGAAGGAAAGGAAACATTTCCTGAAAGTGAGGTGGCATGTCAGCTGAGGGGAGCCTGAGAAGTTGGTGACCTGGGTCATGCCTCTGGCTTATAGGCTGTGAGGTGAGGGGCCACCAGGGAGCCTGGAACCATGAAGAGATAGGAATGTGATTTGTCCAGAAACCCTCACCTACCCAGGTTATGGGAGGAATGGGAAAGCAGCTGGGGTCTGCCTTGGGCTTGGGCAGTTGCACAATGGATGACCCAGGCCTTTGAGAACTGCTGTAGAGTACCAGGAGAAAGTGTAGACAGAGCTTGCGCATGCACTTGTGAATTGATTCAAAGGCTGGAATGGAGGGAAAGAGTAAGATGTCCTCCCTTATCCTCCTTTCCCCTTGAGAGAGGGGGAGATAGTGTGTCCAGCCTTGTGATCAGAGCATGCCTGAATGGCAGAGGGGAGAATAAAGCTGGTTGTCCCAAGGCAGAGCTTACTTCAGGCTACTGAGCAGTACAGACCCTCAGCAAGCCCAAACTTCCCTAGGCTGAGCTGACACTGGTCCTGGGGGCCGTCCCAGCTCCCCCCTCCACTTCCCTCAGCTGTCCCAGCCCCCAGGCTCTGCAGAGGGGAGATGCAGTGGGGGAAGGGGGTCAGCAGCCAATCACATCCCTGACAGCCCAAGGCATCTGCACCTGGTCTAACCAATGCCCTCTGAACAAACAGCTCACTCAGCCTCTGCTCTCTCCTTCCCTGCCTATTCTGCCCAGCAACAGCAGAAAGGAGGTTTAAGGAGGAGAGGGAGGCCCTGCAAACTCCCAGCTCCTGGAAGCAATGGACCTGGGCCCCTGGCTCACTCTGTTATAGGGAGGTTAAAACAATACTTACAGTTCCTGGATCCCAGGCAAAATGTCCCCAGGGGCCTTCAAGACTGTGCAAGTCAGCTCTCATGGACAGGAACTCACATATTACAGAGATCCTGATCCTTGGAGCCTTGGGCCACAAGCCAGTCCCATTCACTCCACAGCTCTGGGGCAAGCCCTAGGCTGCCAGCCTGAACAGCAGAGACACAGTTCTGATGAACATTGAACAAACAATCGCACAGATGTCTATTTAACTAGAAACAGAGATAAGGCCTAGGAAGGGAAAAAGCAGGGCGTTTTGTAGGGAGAATAAGAGGGGACCTGATTTAGATTGCCTCTCACAGTTCTTGATGGTTTCACTTCTTTTTGTCCAGGTTTACGATGACTATTTTATTCATGACTTTGCCCCCAGAGGCCTCGCACCTGTCAAGATAAACATGGTATTCTGGTATTTGTGGCATTTGTTCTTGTTGATGTGAGTGGCTTCATGTTTGGTAGCAAGATGAAGCAGGTAACAAGGACCCCGTGGACCTCGTCTAGCTCTTGTTTTAGAGGGCTCGGAAAGCACAGAGTGCTGGAACAGTGGTCCCCTGGGACCAGAGACTCTATCTCCCATCTCCCTTGCATCTTATAGGCCAAGGCCTACCTTAGGGTCCTGGTAACTTGCACATCAAGAGCCATGTAGACCTAAAGCCACAGAAGACTAGGAACATTGAAACACTGGACAATGGGGCCATAACCATCAAGACCCTTAACCACAAAACTTCGGGTCTCCAAAGGGCCTGGGCTCATAGAGCCTTCAAGCTAGAGAATTCTGGTGTCATAAAACCTGAGTCAAAAAATAAAAATAAAACTGTAGTCAATTTAGACTCTGAGCCTTCCGGAGGCCACAGGTTTGTTTTGTTTTGTTTTGTTTTGCTTTGCTTTGCTTTGTTTTGTTTTGTTTATTTTACTTCAAACCCAGAAAAATACAGTGCACGGACATTGCAGAGCTTAGACACTATAGAGTCCTGGGTCCATCTATTTTTAAATATTATAGCCCTTCAACCAGAGCACCCTTAAAACAGAATACTGGAGGGGCACCCGGGTGGCTCATTCAGTTAAACGTCTGACTCTTGATTTTGTGGGATTGAGCTCCGCATAGGGCTCTGTGCTGACAGTGTGGAGACTGCTTGAGATTCTCTCTCCCTCTCTTTCTGCCATTCCCCCTCCCACACCTGCTCTGTCTTTCTCTCAAAATAAATAAATGAACTTAAAAAAAAACACAACAGAATGGGTGCACCTGGGTGGCTCAGCTGGTTGAGCAGCTGACTCTTGGTTTCAGCTTAGGTCATGATCTCACAGTTCGTGGGTTTGAGCCCCATATTGAACTCCATGCTGACAGCGCAGAGTCTGCTTGAAATTCTCTCTCTCTGCCTCTCTCTCTGACCTTTCCCTGCGTGTGCTCTCTCTCTCTCTCTCAAAATAAAAGTAAATAATAATAATAATAATAATAAAATGAATAATGGAGCCATTGGCCAAAGAGATTTTGTTGAGTTAGAGCAAATCTATATATTTCAGGAAGCAGTATTTTGAATTGTAATGCTCTAGGACTCTAGAATTATAAAGTTCATGTGATGTTGAGCAGTACAGTTTATGTACCTTGAAGTTTTGAACTATATAGTACATGAGATCTAAGGCTACTAACTTGTCTATTACCAGTGTGTAAGCAAACTGGGGGGATGGAAATATTGAGGACTTTTTGTAGTCTTAGGTATAGGGGAAATGATATACCCAATTCCTAAATTTTTTAGTCTTCTCATCTCTTCTAAGTTCAGGAAAATCTGAGGAGCACTTGTGAAGGTCATATTTCAGGGGTACGTGTCCTAAAAGACTGAGACCTAAGCATAAAAGTATGAAATGCTTCTCCTTCCCCACACAGTACCATCATATGCACTGCATTGGTGTTTAAGAACAGGAGATCACAGCTGAGGGAACTGGAAGCCTTGGCTCTTTAAGAAAGAAAATCAATGAAACCCAAGACAATAGAGGAATCACAAACAAGTGTCCCAAAAGAATTTTTGGCCTCTGACATATGCTACTGCAGCAACAAGCAAGAACAATCTAATTCTTAGCCAGATAAACATAAAATCTCACACTAAAAGCCTCAGCCAAGTTTTGCCAAATGTTACAAGCATACTAAAATTAACAAACACAGTCTGAAAAGGTAAATCAACCATCAGAACTGAACTGATATGGCAGAGAAAGTATTAGACTTGAAATTTAAGATGGCAATGACTAATATGCCAAGAGTTCTCATAGGAAAAGTGGACAATATGCAAGAACAAATAGGTAATGTAAGCATAGATGGAGATCCTAAGAAAATCAAAAGTAAATGCTAGAAATATAAAACACATTCTTTTGGGGCACTTGTGTGGCTCAGTCAGTTAAGTATCTAACTTCAGGTCAGGTCATGATCTCACGGCTCATGAGTTTGAGCCCCACGTTGGGCCATGTGCTGACAGCTCAGAGCTTGGAGACTGGTTCAGATTCTGTATCTCCCTCTCTCTCTGCCCCTCCCCCACTTGTTCTCTCTCTCTCTCTCTCTCTCTCTCTCTCTCTCTCTCTCTCTTGCGTTCGCTCTCTCTCTCTCTCTCTCTCAAAAATATTTTTTCCAATGTTTATTTATTTTTGAGAGAGAGGGAGACAGAGAGACAGAACGCGAAAAAAAATTTTTTTTAATAAATGAAACACATTCTTTCTTCAAACCCAGTGAGTATCCTTATGACTGTCGCTTTAAATTCTACATCAATCATGTTCTTTATATCTGTCTCAATTAGATCTCTGGCCATTACCCTATCTTATTTCTTCATCTGAGAATTTGTCCAAGTCTGTGTCTTCTTTATGTTAGAAAAGCCAATTATGTTTCCTTCTACTGAGAGCAATGGCTTTATGAAGAAGAGATAATGTATTGTCTAGAAAGTGGCACTTCAGGGAGTGTCTCTGATGTGTGTTGTGTGTACTCTGCTGGAGTGTTTTGGCTGCTTTATCCTTTGGGGCCATCGTATGCAGAGGCTGTCTTAGTCTGCAGTGGGCAGTGTTTGGTCCTTTGCTGGAATGTGGTGTTTTAAGTAGGTGTGCTGTAGTCTGAGTGTTAATGAGACTTGATGCTACTACTTGGAACTGAAGCCCTGAAGACATCTCTGGTTGGGAGATGTGTGGACAGGGGTTTCTGCTGGTCTTCTGGGAAAGAGGCTTGCTGCACTGGGACTGGGTCAAGCTTGATGGAAAAGGGCAGTCCCTCCAAAGAACGGAGAAGTAGGGCTTGGTTTAGGCAGGTTAGGCACCCAGCCTGGGTGCTCTGTTGTTTCCTGCAGGTGGCTCTGTGTTTATGCTGAGGGTCCAGGGAGGAAAATAGCTGCAGCCAGCAACTTTGTCCCCAGAGCAGCATGTCTGTGAATGCTGGCTCTCAGGGACACACCCTCGAGAAGAGCAAATAAATTCCCCCACTGTGTGTCCCAGGTGTTTTTCAGATCGCTATTTCCACATTGTGTGACTTCGGGTTGTTTGCCTGCCTTCTCTCCAGGAGTAGCACAGTGTCCTCCATGTCAGCCAAGCCCACTGACCTTTAAAACTATAGCCTTTAATCCACTCTGGTTGCAAGAACTCATGAATTCAGTCCTTCTGATTTTCCAAGCCAATGGCTTTGGGGAAGCATTCTCCTTGTACATTGCTCTGTGTGCTCCTCTCTGCCTTCCCATTCTCTGTGACTACAGCTCCATCCTCTCCACAGCACCTAGGATCCTTTTCTTCCCTAATTCACATCTTCATTTTCTACCTTTTTTGATATGGCCTTTTTCCTCCCTTTAGTTTTGAAGTTTGTTCTGTAGGTCTTCAGGTTTATTTCTAGGGTATTTAGGATGACTTAATAATTATCTAGTTGTGTTCACATGACAAGGTGAGCGTAGTGTCGTCCTCCTATTCCACTACCACCTTCGTATCTCCTACCCATGTCTTTTATTTTTGAGCTACTGTCTCTGTGTCCCTGTGCCTGATTCACTGTCCCCATCCCCTCATTTGTAGTTGCTTAGTTTTGGGTCTGTACGTCTGGGTATCCCCAGGTTTATCTTGATTCTGTGTCTTTGCCTCCCTGCATCTCTAGAGAGATTTCCTTGTCACTGCTGTGTCTCTGCCCATTTGTTTATGTTCTGTGCATCTGTTTCTATGTGTCTAGGTTTCTTTATTCCTATCTTGATCCTTCCAGACATGTTCCTGTGTTACAAGCTATTTCTAGCTTGTATCCATATGGCTGTGTCTGTGGGTTCACATCCCTATGTCTACTTATTCTAGGATCTCTTTCTCTAAATTTCTGTGTCCCTATGTCACAGTGTCTCCACTATACCTGGGCCTCCAGATTGCCTGTTTTTATGTCTCTGTCTAACCCTATTTCTTAGCTGGTGTTTGCCATGTTCAGGTGTCTGTATCCCATGTTTTTGCCGCTGGATCTCTGAATATATGTTTGTGCTCCTGTTTTTCACACTTAATGTGTTCTTCTGAATGTGCCTGTGTCCTTGAGTCTTTGTTACAAAGTCTTGGTATGTGTCTGTGTTTCCCTATGTCTATTTTCTTGGTTTTGAGATCCCTCTGCTTTGTGTTTCCATATGTCTCTGTTGCTCTATTTCCCCATCTATGTCTGTGTCCATGTTACTGTCTTTCTGTGTATGATCCTGTGTCTTTGGTTGTAAGTATGTATGTATGTGTGTCTATGCTGTGTCATAGGATTATTTTCTGTCTATTTATTCATTCATTCATTCATTCATTCATTCATTCATTTGGCAAATATTTCCTAAGCTCCTACCACGTGCTAGGCACTGGGGATACATAGATGATTCAGAAAAGTTCCTTTCCCTCAAAGAGCTCACAGTCTAAGTCAGGGACCCAGAAAAGTAAATAAATGATTACTACACAATATAATGAGTGAGGTTGGATGGAATGTGAATGGACTATAGGAACATAAGAGGAGCCCAAACTCAATCTAGGAGAAGAGTCAGAAAAGGTTTCCTAGATGAAGTGACAACTAAGACTTGAAGGATGTGTAAAATTTACCTATATGAAGCCAAGGAAAGGAGTCCCATGCAGAAGGAAAAGCACATACAAAGACTCAGTGCAGGAGAAAGCATGGTTTGTTAGAAGAACTTCAAGAACCTTAAATACACCATGGGAACCAGAGAAGGTTGTGAGCAGTATTGATAATTCATTTAAGATTTAGTTTTAAAAAGTCACTCTTAAGGCTTCTGTGGAGTATGGGTTGAACAGAGTGGAGACTGGAGACAGGCTGGACTGTGAGGAAGCAGAAGTACCTAAGCCTCTAGGCCTACAGGACTACATATTTGTGTGTGTTTGTGTGTCCTTGTGTATGTGTCACTTACTGCATGTGTAAGTGTGTGTGTCCCTGTGTGTGTTTCCGTGTCCCTAAATCCTTGCTCTTTACCCACCCAATGCCTTGACCTCTGGGCCTCTCAAATTCAAGTATCCTGGCACTGGGATTCATGGGCCATAACAGTACATAGGCAAGGTAGCACAGCAGCTGCTGTACATGAGAACACTTCACCAGCCAGCAGGAAGCCCAGCAGGGCAGCAACCTCAGTGATTCCTTCAGCAACCTCTTCCTAGAATTACAGGCACACCTGGCTCCTGGTGCCTCTGCAGGCTTTGCCCCATAGGCCCTGCCACCAGCCAGATGTCTGTGTGCTGGAATTGCCCTGAGTGCCAGTCAGGGTACTGGCCTGAGTTCCCACTAAGAGCTTAGAGGAGCTTAAAGCAGGGAATCTAGAAAGAAAAGTGGGAGAGAGGAGAGGCAGTGAAGATCTGGAGGAAGGAAGTGAGTAAGCATTGTGGGAAATGTAGAAGAGCCAGATGGGATGAGAGTATACTATGGAAGTACAGAGCCAGGGTGGGTGAAATGGCAGAATAAGGGGGAGAAGTCAGGCTTGGAGGAGATGACAGGCAAATTAGAGGTGAGGAGAGGAGAGGAGTGGGGAGGCCTAGAGTAAAAATATCTGTCCAACCCACCATCACTGCCCAAAGTCTTTGTTGTGGGCCTCAGCCTCAGTTTCTGCATCTCCTGACCTATAGTCTGGCTTCCTACAATCCCTCTTTACAGCAACCTTCAGAGGTATCTTTGTAATACCCAGATATGAGTGTCTTTTCCCTTCTTGTAACCTTTCATGGATCCCCACTGTCTTTGGGATAAAGCCAAATTCCTCATCCTGGAATTCTACTCTGACCACTACAGCTTCATCTCCACGAACCTTCAATTTTGTCTCTATAATTTTACTTAGGCTTTCAGATTCAGAGTGGGTCTCTCTCTTCCAAAAGATCTTTCTTGAGCTCCAAGGCTGGGTGAGGTTCCCCACCCTGGGTTGCTCCATCTTCCTGGACTATTTTCTGTCTAGCACTGATAACTCCCTATGATCACTATCCATGTCTTCCCAGACCAGGTGCTCCCCAAGGGCAGAACTTGGATTTGATTCCCTTTGTGGTTTGGGGGTCAGGGTGCTGGGGGCTCACTGGCTATTCACCCTAGAAAGGCTTCTCTTAGGACTGGTGCTCCCCAACCCCTCTCAGCCTCAGAATCACTTACTCAGCTGACCATGAGTCAAGGGACTGAGGCCTGAGACATTGACCACATAGAACTCCAGGTGGGGTAGTTGCAGGGTGCTGGGGTGCCTGTGGCAGTACCAGAGAACAAGGAACTCAAGGTGGGGCCTAAGGTGAAGGGTAAGGCAGGCTGTAGCAATCACACGGATCTCCAGCTGGGGCCTCTTCAGCAAAGCAGGCTGGTCCTAGGATAGGAGCAAGGTACTTTCGCCTTGCACAGATATGGAACTGTGGAGGATGGTGATAATGTAAGCCCCTGGTTTATCTGTAGTAACAGTGAAAACATGGAAGTATGTGGTTCTGCTCCTTGTGGTCTTGCCTTGGTGGTGCCCCAAGTGGGCATCCATATACATGCAATTCTGGAGGGAGGAGAGTGTGTGCGTGGAGCATGGGCTTTCACATGGTCATTCACATGGTTACCCACGGCACAGGAAGGCATGAGAGGGCCTGGGGTCCAGATGAAGTAGTGTAGATTTGTGGTTAGAAAGCAGGCTCCTGAGGAAAGTGCTCCTACCAGGTATTATCTGGATGCTCCTACTTGTACAGTGTGTGGGCATGTATGTATGTGTATACATGCTCACCCCAGTGGGTCTGTTTGCATGTATGTGTATGTTTCTGAGTGTGTAAATGTGTGTGTTTGGTTAGTTCATATGAATATCTCTGGGCTTATCAGTGCATCTGCATATTTAGGGAAGATGCTATGTTACAGTATATATATATATATATATATATATATATATATATATATATATATGTATATATATATATATTTTTTTGTATGTTTATCCATGTCTCTGGATATGTTGGCGTTGCATATCTTGGTGAGTATTTTATGTTGTATGTGTCTGGTTGTATGTTGTTATATATTGACATGTATCTGGGGGTGTCACTTCTGTGTGTCATGGTGAGTATATGTATACGTTGGTGTATTTTATTTTATTCATATATTTTTAAAATTTATTTATTTAAATTTAAGTTAGTTACCATATGGTGTAGTATTGGTTTCCAGAGTAGAACTCAATTATACATATAACATCCAGTGTTCATCCCATTAAATTCCCTCCTTAATGCCTATCACCCATTTAGCCAATCCCCGCCAACCTCCCCTCCAGCAACCCTCAGTTTGTTCTCTGTATTTAAGAGTTTCTTATAGCTCCCCTCCCTCTCTGTTTTTATCTTATTTTACCATCCCTTCCCTTATGTTCATCTGTTGTGTTTCTTAAATTCCACATAGGAGTGAAATCGTATGATACTTGTCTTTCTCTGACTGACTTATTTCTTTTAGCATAATACCCTCTAGTTTCATCCACATTGTTGCAAATGACAAGATTTCATTCTTTTTTATCACTGAGTAGTATTCCATTGTGTATATATACCACATCTTCTTTATCCATCCGTCAGTCGATGGACATTTGGGCTCTTTCCATACTTTGACTATTGTTGATAGCGCTGGTATAAACATTGGGGTGCATGTGACCCTTTGAATCAGCATTTTTTTATCCTTTGGAAAAATGCCTAGTAGTGTAATTTCTGGGTCATAGGATAGTTCTTTTTAATGTTTTGAGGAACTTCCACACTGGTTTTCAGAGTGGCTGCACAAATTTGCATTTCTACCAACAGTGCAAAAGGGTTGCCCTTTCTCTGCATCCTTGCCAACATCTGTTTTTTCCTGAGTTGTTAATTTTAACATTATGACTGTTGTGAGGTTGTATCTCATTGTGGTTTTCATTTGTATTTCCTTGATGATGAGTTCTGTTGAGCATCTTTTCATGTGTCTGTTAGCCATCTGGATGTCTGCTTTGGAAAAGTGTCTATTCATGTCTTCTGCCCATTTCTTCACTGGATTATTAATTTTTGGATGATGGGTTTGATAAGTTCTTTATATATTTTGGATAGTAACCCTTTATGCCATTTGAAAATATTTTCTCCCACTCCATCGGTTGCCTTTTAGTTTTGTTGATTGTTTCCTTCACTGTGCAGAAGCTTTTTATCTTGATGAGGTCCCAATAGTTCATTTTTGTTTTTATTTCTTTTGCCTCTGGAAACATACCTAGTAAGAAGTTGCTGTGGTTGAGGTCAAAGAGGTTGCTGCCTATTTTCTCCTGTAGGATTTTGATGGTTTCCTGTCTCACATTTAGGTCTTTCATCCATTTTGAATTAATTTTTGTGTATGGTATAAAAAAGTGAGCCCTCTGAAAACAGGGCTTATAATGCTTCTTCTTTTGGCTCCTTCTCCATGACAATACCTAGCATAGGACCAGGCACATAGGAGGTTCATGAAATAGGAAATGTAGGTTCTAATATTAGGTACCATTATAGTGCACTTGTTATATTCCAGGCACTGTGCTAAATACTTAGATGCATCAGTTCATTTAATCCTCATAGCAACACAATGAAAAAGTTACTGATATTATATGCATTTTATAGTTGACAACACTGAAGCTCAGAGAGGTAGAGTGACTTGCTTAAGGTTGCACAGTTAGTCACTGATGAACCAGGGATTCAAACCCATATTTTGGAGGTGTTAAATATTATGACTTCAAATTTTATATAGTTAAGGATTTCAGAGACCACAGGAAATACCATTTGTGACCTACCTTTCTCTACATCTTAAACTGATATAAGATGCCTTGGATGCTTTTAAGTGGATCAGAGTCTTTCTTCCCACAGGATGAGCTCGGGGTATAGGTCACACATTCTGGAATAGGGAGCTCAGCACCATATTCCTATTTTCATTCAGAGGACTGAGACATAGAGGACGATGACCTTTCCTGAGAATCCGTTTAATTCCATTTGATCTGAGAGCATATATTGTATGATTTATATACTGTTTTAAATTTGTTAAGGTGTGTTTTATTGCCCACAATGCAGTCTATCTTGGCAAATGTTCCATGTGAGTTTGAGATGGATGTGAATTGTACTGTTTTGGGATGAAGTATTGTGTAGATGTCAATTAGACCCAATTGATTGAGGGTACTCTTTAATATGTCCTTACTGATTTTCTGCCCGATGGATCTGTCCATTTATGATAAAGGGCAGCTGAAGTCTCTAACTATAATAGTGGTTTCAACTATTTCTTTTGCAGTTCTATAAGTTTTTTCCTCATGTTTTTTTGATGTCCTATTGTTATGTGCATTATGCACTAAAGATTGTCATGTCCTCTTTGAGAGTCATTGTATAATTATAATTATACAAGTTTTTTTCAGTTTAAAAGCAGTCATTGTTTATTAACTGACCAAATTATAAAAATAATGATGGTAGATACCTTCCTTCTAATAAGTCTTGTTGATCTGGTCTTCCCTGTTGCCA
Source organism: Acinonyx jubatus (assembly GCF_027475565.1). Taxonomy (NCBI): domain Eukaryota; kingdom Metazoa; phylum Chordata; class Mammalia; order Carnivora; family Felidae; genus Acinonyx; species Acinonyx jubatus. The sequence continues at coordinate 46,419,497 of NC_069389.1, read as the reverse complement.
GCATCTCCAACTTACACAAAATGGGTGATCTTTTTCTTCATTCCACTTCATGGAGAAGAAGAGACCACAGAGAGTATTTTTGGAAGGCCACAAGAAGTATTTTTGCTTCCTTGAAACACTTTACAGTAGGATAGATCTTGTCCTCCATGCAGATTATGGAATACTTACCAAGACATAGATAAATAAGTGTGTTATCTGTCAGAGAAATTTGCTTTTTGTTCTTATACAAGGCATCTCGTTATCCCTGATAATTTACTTGTTCTAAAGTCTATTTTGTCTGAAATTAGTATAGCTGCTCAAGATTTCTTATGATTAGTATTAGCATAGTATATCTTTTCTCCATACCATTACCTTTAATCTATCTGTGTTGTTACTTTTATGTTTTTATTTTCTTTATTTTTATTTTCTTTATTTATTTTTAAATTTACATCCAAGTTAGTTAGGATATACTGCAAAAATGATTTCAGGGATAGATTCCTTAATGCCCTTTACCCATTTAGCCCATCCCCCTTCCCACAACCCCTCCAGTAACCCTCTGGTCTCCATATTTAAGAGTCACTTAGGTTTCATCCCCCTCCATGTTTTTATATCATTTTTCCTTCCCTTCCCTTGTGTTCATCTGTTCTGTGTTTCAAAGTACTCATATGAGTGAAGTCATATGATATTTGTCTTTTGCTGACTAACTTTGCTTAGCATAATACCCTTTAGTCCCATCCACGTACTTGCAAATGGCAAGATTTCATTCTTTTTGATTGACAAGTAATACTCCATTGTATATATATACATCTTCTTTATCTATTCATCCATCAATGGACATTTGGGCTCTTTCCATACTTTGGCTATTATTAATAGTGCTACTATAAACATTGGGGTGCATGTGCCCATTGGAAAGAGCATACCTGTATCCCTTGTATAAATACCTAGTAGTGCAATTACTGAGTCATAGGGTAGTTCTATTTTTAATTTTTTGAGGAACCTCCATACTGTTTTCCAGAGTGGCTGCACCAGTTTGCATTCCCACCAGCAGTGCAAAGAGATCCTCTTTCTCCACATCCTCACCAACATCTGTTTTTGCCTGAGTTGTTAATGTTAGCAATTCTGACAGGTGTGAGGTGATATCTCATGGTGGTTTTGATTTGTATTTCCCTGATGATGAGTGAAGTTGAGCATTTTTTCATGTGTCAGTTGGCCATCTGGATGTCCTCTTTGGAGAAGTGTCTATTCATGTCTTTTCCCCATTTCTTCACTGGATTATTTGCTTTTTGGGTGTTGAGTTTGAGAAGTTCTTTATAGATTTTGGATACTAACCGTTTATGATATGTCATTTGCAAATATCTTCTCCCGTTGGTTGCCTTTCAGTTTTGCTGATTGTTTTCTTCACTGTGCAGAAGCATTTTATTTTGATGAGGTCCCAGTAGTTCATTTTTGCTGTTGTTTCCCTTGCCCCTGGAGACGTGTTGAGTAAGAAGTTGCTGCGGCCAAGATCAAAGAGGCTTTTGCATGCTTTCTGTCTTACATTTAGGTTTTTCTTCCATTTTGAGTTTATTTTTGTGTATGGTGTAAGAAAGCATTCCAGGTTCATTTTTCTGCATGTTGCTCTCCAGTTTTCCCTGCACCACTTGCTGAACAGACTGTCTTTATTCCATTGGATATTCTTTCCTGCTTTGTAAAAGATTAGTTGGCCATATGCTTGTGGGTCCATTTCTGGGTTCTCTGTTCTGTTCCGTTGATCTGTCTGTTTTCGTGCCAGTACCATACTGTCTTCATAATTACAGCTGTGTAATACAGCTTGAATTCCGGGAATGTGATACCTCCTGCTTTGGCTTTCTTTTTCAATATTGCTTTGGCTATTCAGGGTCTTTTCTGGTTCCATACAAATTTTAGGATTGTTTGTTCAAGTTCTATGAAGAATGCTGGTGTTATTTTGATATGGATTGCATTGAATATGTAGATTGATTTGGGCAGTATTGACATTTAAAAAAATTTTTTTAACATTTATTTATTTTTGAGAGACGGAGCATGAGCAGAGGAGGGGCAGAGAGAGAGAAGGAGACACAGAATCTGAAGCAGGCTGCAGGCTCTGAGCAAGCTGTCAGCACAAAGCCTGATGCGGGGCTCGAACCCACAAACTGTGAGATCATGACCTGAGCTGAAGTCGGATGCTCAACTGACTGAGCCACCCAGACACCCCGGGGAGTATTGAGATTTTAATAATATTTGTTCTTCCTATCCAGAAGCATGGAATATTTTTCCATTTTTTGGTGTCTTCTTGCATTTCTTTCATATGCTTTCTATAGCTTTCAGTATAAAGATTTTTTTACCTCTTTGGTTAGATTTATTCCTAGTTATTTTATGGTTTTTGGTGCAATTGTAAATGGGATCATTTCCTTGATTTCTCTTTCTGTTGCTTCATTGTTGGTGTATAGAAACTCAACTGATTTCTGTGCACTGATTTTGTATCCTGCAACTTTGCTGAATTCATGAATCAGTTCTAGCAGTTTTTTGGTGGAATATTTTGGATTTTCCACATAGAGTATCAGGTCATCTGTGAAGAATGTAAGTTTGACCTCATCTTGGCTGATTTGGATGCCTTTATTTCTTTCTGTTGTCTGATTGCTGAGGCTAAGACTTCCAATACTATGTTGAATAACAGTGGTGAGAGTGGACATCCCTTTTTCCTGACCTTAGGGGGGAAAACTCTCAGTTATTCCCCATGGAGGATGATATTAGTGTTGGGTCTTTCGTATATGGCTTCTAGATATCGAGGTATGATCATTCTATCCCTACTTTCTTGAGGGTTTTTATCTAGAAAGGATATTGTATTTTGTCAAATGCCTTCTCTGCATCTATTGAGAGGATCATGTGGTTCTTGTCCTTTCTTTTATTGATATGATGAACCACATTGATTGCTTTTGTGGGTATTGAACCAGCCCTGCATCCCAGGTATAAATCCCATTTGGTAGTGGTGAAAAAAATTTTTAATGTATTGTTGGATCTGGTTGGCTAATATCTTATTGAGGATCTTTGCATCCATGCTCATCAGGGAAATTGGTTTATAGTTCTCCTTTTTAGTGGAGTCTTTGTCTGGTTTTGGAATAAAGGCAATGCTGGATTCATAGAAAGAGTTTTGAAGTTTTCCTTCCATTTCTATTTTTCAGAATAACTTCAAGAAAATAGGTGTTACCTCTTCCTTAAATGTTTGGTAGAATTCCCCTGGAAAGACATGTAGCCCTGGACTCTTGTTTTTTTGGGAGATTTGTGATTACTAATTTGATTTGTTTACTGTTTATGGATCTGTTCAAATTTTCTACTTCTTCCTGTTTCAGTTTTGGTAGTGTATATGTTTCTAGGAATTTGTCCATTTCTTCCAGATTGCCTATTTTATTGGCGTATAATTGCTCATAATATTCTCTTAGTATTGTTTTTATTTCTGCTGTGTTGGTTGTGATCTCTCCCCTTTCATTCCTGATTTTATTTATTTGGGTCATTTCCTTTTTCTTTTTGATCAAACTGCCTAGTGGTTTATCAATTTTGCTAATTCTTTCAAAGAACCAGCTTCTGGTTTCATTGATCTGTTCTACTGTTTTTTTGTTTGTTTGTTTGTTTGTTTGTTTCAATAGCATTGATTTCTGCTCTAAAATTTATTATTTCCTGTGTTCTGCTGGATTGGGGTTTTATTTTCTGCTCTTTTCCCAGCTGTTTAAGGTGTAAGGTTTGATTGTGTATCTGAGACCTTCCTTCCTTCTTTAGGAAGCCTGGATTGCTATATACTTTCTTCTAATACTGCCTTGCTGCATCCCAGAGGCTTTGGGTTGTGGTGTTATCATTTTCTTTGGCTTACATGTACTTTTTAATTTCCTCTAGTTTCTTGGTTAGCCCATTTATTCTTTAGTATAATGTTCTTTAGTCGCAAGTATTTGTTACATTTACAAATTTTTACTTGTGGTTGATTTTGAGTTCATACAGCATTGTGGTCTAAAAATATGCACAGTATGATCTCTATCTTTTTGTACTTGTTGAGGGCTGATTTACATCCCAGTATGAGGTCTATTCTGTAGAATGTTCCATGTGCACTGGAGAAGAATGTATGTTCTGCTGCTTTAGGATGAAATGTTCTAAATATATCTGTTAAGTCCATCTGTTCCAGTGTGTCAAAGACATTGTTTCTCTGTTGATTTTCTGATTAGATGATCTGTTCATTGTTGTAAGTGGGGTGTTGAAGTCCCCTACTGTTATGGTACTCTTATCAATCAGTTTCTTTATGTTTGTGATTAATTGATGTATATATTTGGGTGCTTTCACATTTGGAGCATAAATGTTTACAATTGTTAGGTCTTTTTGGTGGATAGACCCCTTGATTATGATATAATTCCCTTCTTAATCTCTTCTTACAGTCTTTATTTCAAAGTCTAGATTGTCTGATATAAGTATGGCTACTCCTGCTTTCTTTTGTTGACCATTAGCATGATAGATGGTTCTCCATCCCCTTACTTTCAATCTGAAGGTGTCTTTAGGTCTAAAGTGGGTCTCCTGTAAACAGCATATAGATGGATCTTGTTTTCTCCTCCATTCTGTTACCCTACATCTTTTGATTGGAGCATTTAGTACATTGACATTTAGAGTGAGTACTGAAAGATATGAATTTATTGCCATTATGATGCTTTTAGAGTTGGAGTTTCTTGTGATATTCTCTGGTCCTTTCTAGTCTTTGTTGCTTTTGGTCTTTATTTTTTTCATCTTTTCTCCCCTCAGGGAGTCCCCTTTAAAATTTTTTGCAGGGCTAGTTTAGTGGTCACAAACTCCTTTAATTTTTGTTTGTCTGGGAAATTTTTAATCTCTCCTATTTTGAACGACAGCCTTGCTGGATAAAGAATTCTTGGCTGCATATTTTTCTGATCCAGCACATTGAATATATCCTGCCACTCCTTTCTGGCCTGCCAAGTTTCTGTGGACAGGTCTGTTGGAAACCTGAGCTGTCTTCCCTTGTATCTTAAGGACTTTTTTTCTCTTGCTGCTTTCATTCTTTCTTTGCCTGAGTATTTTGTGAATTTGACTATGATATGCCTCATTGATGGTCGGTTTTTGTTGAATCTAATGGGAGTCCTCTGTGTTTCCTAGATTTTGATGTCTGTGTCTTTCCCCAGGTTAGGAAAGTTTTCCACTATGATTTGCTCACATAACCCTTCTATCCCTTTTTCTCCCTCTTCATCTTCTGGGACCCCCATGATTCTGATGTTCTTTTTTAATGAATCACTGAGTTATCTAATTCTTAAATCATGCTCTTTTGCCTTAGTCTCTCTATTTTTTTCTGTTTCATTATTCTCCATAAGTTTGTCCTCTAATCACTGATTCTCTGCTCTGCCTCATCCATCCTTGCCGCCATGGCATCCACTTGAGATTGCAGCTCAGTTATAGCATTTTTTATTTCATTCTGACTAGCTTTTGTTTCTTTTATGTCTGAAGAAAGGGATTCTAATCTATTTTTGACTCTAGCTAGTATTCTTATTATCGTGATTCTAAATTCTGGTTCAGGCATCTTGCATGTATCTGTGTTAGTTAAGTCCCTGGGTGTTGTTTCTTCCTGCTCGTTCTTTTGGGGTGAATTCCTTCGTTTTGTTATTTTAAAGGGAGGAAAGGAATTAATGAGTTTTAAATAATTTTTAATTAAAATTTAAAAAAATTAAAATTAAAAAAATAAAAACAACAAACACAAAAAAGAAATAAAATAAATGATGCTAGATCCTAAGTGTGTTTTGGTCTGGTTGTTGAAAAGGGCTTGAAGATTAGAGAAAAGAAGGGGAAAGAACAAATAAAAGGAATCATTTGAAAATTTGAAAAAATGAATACACTGAAATAGAGTAAAATGAAATGATGGAAGCAAAATAGAATTTGAAATAATTTACACAAAAGTAAAAAAATATAGTAGAAAAAATTTTTTTAATATTTTAAGAATAATTGAAAATAAAAATGAATTTTCTCTTTCTGTATTCAAGAAAAAGAAAAGAATCGAGAAAGAGAGAAAAAAGGAACAAAAACAGAATTGAAATATGGACCAGTGAAATGACTGAAATACGATTGAAATTACTTCTGTTTCACCTAGAAGTCAAACTAGGAAGTGCTTTATAGTCCGTAAACTAAGCAGGCAGAGAGACTTGTGTTCCTGAAGAGCGAGGTTGGCCCAGTTGGGCGGGGCCTAGTTTAATGGCTCTGTTCTCCACTAGATGGCGCTGTTTAGCTTACTGGGATGGATTGTTTTGACCCTTGTATGTATGTATACTCATGCACAGGAGTGGTGAAAATGGCATCACCCAGCTACCCAGTCTCTAGTATCAGAACTCTGTTCTCCCCGATCAGCAATTGCTCACCTGTCCTTTGTCTTCAGCTTCCATCCACTCCCTGCTTTTACACTGTCCATGACCAAGCCCCAGGCAGCACCTCCCTCCTGAGTTTTATCTCAGATGCTGCTGTGTTTTCCAACTCCTTATTTCTGAGGGATTGTGGCTTTGACCCATTCTGCCCCTCTGGGGGAAGATCTCACTGAGCAATGGCCCAGGTGCTGGCTGCACCCAGGAACATTCGCGGGATCATGCTGCTGCCGATGCCCAGAGACTGCAGCTGGGTGCTAGCCCGCCCCAGAAAATGTTCACGCAATTGTATAGCAGCAGCATTTCAGGGATTATGGCAAATCACAACATGCATCTGGCACCAGATTTCACCCCAATGACCTTGTTCCAGCACCAAGTGAATATTGTTGTTCTCCCGGGCCCACCAGGGCCTTTGCCTGTGGGGGAGCCACACAAACTACCAGATTTACTCCCAGCAGGGGAACCTCCTCTACCTGTGTGGCCCAAAGACCCCGGACTTCACGCTGCTCCTGGGGATTTGCCCCACCTGGGGATTCGCCAGGTATCGAGCTGTGGAGTTTCAGACTCTGCACTCCCCCTGTTTATAGAGTCTTAATGGAATTTAAACCCTCTCCTTTCTCCTTTCTCTAAGTTCAGTCCCTGCAGCTGTTTCCACTTTTCCACTTTCTCTCCAGCTGCTTTTGGGGTAGGTTCTTTTCCCGTATTCTTCCCCCATCTCTGTCCTCTCTTCCACATGCAAAAACAGCTCCCTGCCCTCCGTGGCTTCTCTCTCCCCCAGTTCACCTTTCCACACTGCATACCTGCTGAGTTCTGTGGTTCAGGTGGTGCAGATTGTTGTGTTAATCCTCAAATCGGTTTTCTATACATGCAGGATGGTTACTGTTGATCTGGCTGTATTTCATGGATGCGAGACACACACAAAAAAAGGTTCCATGCTGTTTCACCATTTGGCTCCACCCCATCTGTGTCTTTTTTCGTTTTTAAACAGGCTTCTTGTAGGGGCGCCTGGGTGGCTTGGTTGGTTAAGCGTCCGACTTTGGCTCAGGTCACGATCTCATGGTCCCTGAGTTTGAGCTCCGCGTCGGGCTCTGTGCTGACAGCTCAGAGCCTGGAGCCTGTTTCAGATTCTTTGTCTCCCTCTCTCTCTGCCCCTCCCCTGTTCATGCTCTGTCTCTCCCTGTCTCAAAAAATAAATAAACGTTAAAAAAAAATTAAACAGGCTTCTTGTAGACAACATATAGTTGGGACTGGTTTGTGTGTTTGTTTTTGTTATGTTCTGTTTTGTTTCAATAAACACTGATAATCTCTTTTACTTGGTCTATTTAGACCATTCATGGTTAAACTAATTACTGTTATAGTTAGATTAATATTTGCCATATTTTTAACTGTTTTATATTTGCTGCCCTTGTTTTTATTTCTTCTTCTTCTTCTTCTTCTTCTTCTTCTTCTTCTCTCCCTTCTCCTCCTCCTCCTCCTCCTCCTCCTTCTCCTCCTCTTCTCTTCTTTGTCTGTCTTCTGTGGTTTTAATTGAGTCTTTTATATGATCCCATTTTCTCTTGTCTCTTAACATATACATTATGTTTTTAATTTTTTTCTTAGTGGTTGCTCTAGAGTTTGCAAAATGCTTTTACAACTAATCCAAGTTCATTTTCAGAAAACACTATACAGCTTCATGTGTAGTGCAAGTGCCTTGTAGCAATATCCAATGCATCCCTCATGTCTCTTATATAACATTGCTGTCATTAATTTCAGTTATCAATAAGCTCTATTCACTGAAAACATTATTTATATTGTTATTTGAGCAAACTGTTTTGTTACATCAATTAATTAAAAAAAGAAGAGTTTATTTTTCCTTAATTTATTCTTTCTCTGACACTCTTCCTTTCTTTATGTAGATCCAAGTATCTGAGCTATACCATTTCCCTTCTCTCTTAAAAACCTCTTCAAACATTTTCCTATGCAAGGTAGGTTTACTGGCAACAATTCTCTCAATTTTTCTTTGGCTAATAAGATCTTTATATCTCTTTCACATTATAAAGACAATTTTGCTGTATACAGAATTCTAGGCTAGTAGTTTTTTCTTCTTCAACATGTTAAATATTTAACTTCAATTTCTTTTTGTTGTATGGTTTCTTAAGAGAGGTCCAATTTCTATGGGCATTATTTTTTCAGGATTTTCTCTTTGTCTTTGATTTTCTGCAGTTTGAATAGGATATGCCTATGTGTAGATTTCTTGGTATTTAGCCTTCAGAGTGTTCTCTGACCTTCCTAGATCTGTGGTTTAGTGGCTGTAACTTACTTTGGAAAATTTGTATCCACTATTCCTTCAAATATTTCCTTCTTTACTTTCTGTTACTTTCTTTCTTCTCCTCCTGTTATTCCCACTACACACATATGTTATACTTTTGAAATTGTACCCAGTTATTGGATATTCCTTTTTGTTTTATTTTGTTTTATTTTAATTTTTTCCCCTTTGCTATTCACTTTGAGAAGGTGCTGTTGACATATCCTCAAGCTTATGGACTTGTTAATTATCCATGTTCAATCTACTAATGAACCCACCAAAGGCATTTTTCATTCCTCATACAGTGAACAGAAGACTTCAGGGAGGTCCTTATCACAGAGATAAAAAATCAGTCAGAAATGAAAAATGCAATAACAGATTCAAAACCATGTGGTGCAATGACTAGGATGGAAGAAACACAGGAATGAATAAGTGATACGTAAGATAGAATAATGGAAAATACTAAAGCTGAAAAAAAGAGAAAAAGAATAACTATGGATTGGGGCACTTGGGTACCTCAGTCGGTTGATTGACCTACTCTTGATTTCAGCTCAGGTCATGATCTTTCTCATGGTTTGTGAGTTTGTGTCCCACATCAGGCTCAGCACAGTCAGTTTGGGATTCTCTCTCTCTCCCTCTCTCTCTGCCTCTCCCCCCATTCTCTTTCTCTCAAAATAAATAAATAAACATGATCTCTGGATCATGAGAATAGACTTAGGGAACTAAGTTACTCCATCAAATGTAATAATATTCACATTATAAGAGTCCCAGAAGAAGTGAGAGAAAAGCGAGAAGATTTATTTAAATAAATAATAGCTAAAGGCTGCCCTAATCTGGGTAAGGAAACAAACATCTAGAACCAGGAGACCCAGAAAACTCCCATCAAAATCACCAAAAGTGGGCCAACACAAAGACATATTTTAACTAAATTTGATAAATATAGTGATAAAGGAAAAAATTTTAAAAGAAGTGGAATAATAAATAAACATTAAGAAAAAAACTTAAAAAAAAAAAGAAACTGAGGGGGTGAAGAGGGGCACCTAAATGGCTCAGTCAGTTGAGCATCTTTGGCTCAGGTCATGATCTTATGGTTCTTGAGTTCAAGCCCCACATTGGACTTGCTGCTGTACTGCTGTCAATGAAGAGCATGCTTCAGATCTTCTGTCCCCCTCTTTCTGCCCCTCCCCCAATTTCAGTCTTCCAAAAATAAATAAACATTTAAAAAAAGAAAGCAAAGGGAAGAAAAAAACATTTATCATGCAGAAGGATGCCAAAAGAAAGAATAGCAATTCTTTTTTTTTAATTTGTTTAATGTTTATATATTTTTGAGACAGAGAGAGACAGAGCATGAGCAAGGGAGGGGCAGAGAGAGGGGAGACACAGAATCTGAGGCAGGCTCCAGGCTCTGAGTTGTCAGCACAGAACATAACACAGGGCTTGAACTCACAAACCGTGAGATCATGACCTGAGCTGAAGTCATCACAAGTGCCCTACTCAGTGGCCATACCCATTTAGCTCATACCCCACTCACCTCCTCTCCAGCAACTCTCAGTTTTTTCTCTGTATTTGAGTCTCATAGCTCCCCTCCCTCTCTGTTTTTATCTTATTTTTCCTTCCCTTCTCTTATGTTCATCTACTGTGTTTCTTAAATTCCACATAGATGTGAAATCATATATTTGTCTTTCTCTGACTGACTTATTTCACTTAGCATAATACACTCTAGTTCCATCCATATTGTTGCAAATGAAAGATTTCATTCTTTTTCATCACTAATATTCCTTTGGGTGTGTGTGTGTGTGTGTGTGTATCACATCTTCTTTATCCATCAATCATTAGATGGACATTTTGGCTCTTTCCATAATTTGGCTATTGTTGATAGCCCTGCTATAAACATCGGGGTGCATTTGCCCCTTCAAATCAGCACTTTTGTATCCTTTGGATAAATACATAGTAGTGCAATAGCTGGGTCATAGGTTAATTCAATTTTTAATTTTTTGAAAAAACTCCATAGTGTCTTTCAAAGTGGCTGCACCAGTTTTCATTCCCACCAACAGTGTAAAAGGGTTGCCCTTTCTCTGCATCTTTGTCAATATCTGTTTTTTCCTGAGTTGTTAATTTGAGCCATTCTGACAGGTGTGAGGTGGTATTTCATTGTGGTTTTGATTTGTATTTCCCTGATGATGCATGATGTTGAGCATCTTTTCACGTATCTGTTAGCCATTTGGATGTCAGACAAACTAGATTTTGTATCAAAGACTATAACAAGAGATGAAGAATGGCAACATTCATAATAAAGAGGACAATACAAGAAGATCTAATAATTATAAATATTTGTGCACCCAACATAGGAGCCCCCAAAATATAAAACAATTAATAACAAACATAAATGAGCTTATGGATAACAATACAATAATAGTAAGGGACTTTAACACTCAACTTACATCAATGGAAAGATCATCTAAGCAGAAAATCAATAAGGAAACAATGGCCTTGAATGACACACTGGAAGAGATGGACTTTACAGATATATTGAGATAATTCTATCATAAAACAGCAAAATTCACATTCTTTTCAAATGCACATGGGATATTCTCCAGAATAGATCACATACTACATCACAAATTGTGCTTCAACAAATACAAAAAGACTTAGTTTGAGGCACCTGGGTTATTAAGTTGGCTAAGTGTCCAATTATTGATTTCAGTTTAGGTCATGATCTCACAGTTCATGAGATCTAGCCCTGTGTCAGTCTCCATACTGATAGCACGGGGCCTGCTTGGGATTCTCTCTCCCCTCTCCAGCTCACATGCTTTCTCTCTCTCTCTCTCTCTCTCTCAAAATAAATAAATAAACTTTAAAAACACATTTAAGAAAAGATTGAGATTGTACCATGCATATTTTGTGACCACAATGCTATGAAACTTAAAGTCAACCACAAAAAATATGGAAACTCCACAAATGCATCAAGGTTAAGCAACATTGCTATTAAATAATGAATGGGTCAACTATGAAATAGAAGAAGAAATAAAAAATACATGGAAAGAAATGAAATAAAAACACAATAGTCCAAAACCTTTGGGATTCAGCAAAAGCAGTCCTCAGTGTATAGTATATAGCAACACAGGCTAGCCACAGCAATTAGACAACAAAAAGAAATTAAAAAGCATACAAATTAGCAAAGAAGAAGTAAAACTTTCACTATTTGAAGATGATATGATACTTAATATAAAAAACCTGAAAGACTTCACCAAAAAATTGCTAAAACTGATGCATTAATTCAGTAAAGTCACAGGTTACAAAATCAATATGCAGAACTGTGTTGCTTTTCTATACACTAATAATGAAGCAGCAGAAAGAGAAATCAAGGTATCAATCCCATTTGCACTTACACAAAAAAACATAAGATACCTAGGAATAAACCTAATCAAAGAGGAAAAGACCTGTTCTCTGAAAGCTATAAGATGTTGGTGGGAGAGCTAAGATGGTGGCATAGTAGGAGGATCCTAGGATTCCCTCATCCTTCAAACACAGCTAGATAACTATCAAATCATTCTGAATGCCCAAGAAATCAACCTAAAGACTGATATAACAAACTGTACAGTTAGAAGGAGAGAAGAGGCTACATTGAGGAAGGTAGGGAGTGTGAAGATGTGGTTTGGGGGAGAAAGGGATTATAGGAGTTGCAGAGGAAAGGGTGCCCTGGTTGCCATAAAAGGCAAGAGAGAGTGGAGTACACAAGGATATGCACAAGGAGAACACTTCTCCAAAGCCATTGGCTGGGAAAATGATAGGGTATCATTTTCATGAGTTTTTGCAAACAGTGGGGCATAAAGACTGGAATTTTAGAAGTCCCAGAGCTTGGCTGGGATAGAGACCTGAGGATGATGACATGGAGATGAGGTAGGCAAGCAACCCCAGGGCCAGACTGCACGGTCTGAGAATCACCTAAGATGGATGGGGAGACACTACTTTTTGGAGTGCATCTGTGAGAGGTGGCATTACCTCTCTGGGGACAAAAGAACTGGTGGGTGCCACTTCCCTACCTCCCACACATAGGTACACAGTCACTGTTGAGGACAGCAAACCCTGGCACAGGCTGTTTAGTCTGCTTTGCCCTGAAACTAATACCCCTGTGTTCTGGCGTGACACCATTCTGGGTCAGACCTGCGTCAGTCCCAGTGTGGTGAGATCCTTTCCCAGAGCACCAGGTCCCTGAAGCTGGAATTTTAAAACTCAGCAGCCATGGCTGAGATAGAACCCAAGCTGTGCTGTGCTGCTCTAGGCAGGTAAGCAACCTAGAGATATACAGTGTGAAAACAGAGATCTGAAAAAAGCTAGGGAAGCATGGGAGGGGATGGTATTCACTCCTTTGGAAGTGTTTTCCTGAAAGCATCAAGTATGAACTTCCATTTCTGGGGACAAAGGAGCTGGCTGGTGCCAATTCCTTGCCCTGCCCCCCAGCATAAGCCAAATTAAATAAACAGTACACTGCCAACACTGGCACCTTTCCTGCTTATAACAAACCCCACCCCCTTGTGCTCTACTCATACTACTGCTGTTCTCAGGCAAGTGTGCCTAAGGACCAGCTTAGCATGTCCCTTCCACAGAAGACCAGCAGAAACCCTCCCACACACAAGGTCTAATGACCACAGAGATTGGCAAAGCATTAATTCTAGTGAAAATAGCATCAACTCTCTTGTAACAAGCAAACCAGAGCACACCTAGTTAAAACTCACCACTCCCTGGCCAAGGTCCAAACACTCCCCACTGCAGGCAAGGAGAACCTCTGCAAACCACTGGCCTTAGGGATAAAGCAGCCAAAACACAGCAGCAGAGTGCATGCAGCACACACCAGAGACACTTCCTGAAGTGCCAGGCCCTGGACATTATATAACCTCTTCTTCATAACATCATTACTTGCAGGAACAGGAAATATAATGCACTTTTCTAACACAGAGAAGACAGAGACCTAGAAAAAATGCCAAGATGGATGAATTCATCCCAAAAAGAAGAACAAGAAAAGGTCACGGTCAGAGATCTAATCAAAACAGATATAAGTAATACACCTGATCCAGAATTTAAAGCAACAATCATAAGTATACTAGCTGACTAGAAAAAAAGCATGGAAGACATCAGGGTGACCCTTACCACAGACATAAAAGACCTAAAAAAACCAATCAGGACAAAATGAAAAATGAAATAACTAAGATTCAAAACTGACTGGATATAATGACAATGATAATGGAAGAATCAGAGGAACAAATAAGTGATGTAGAAGATAAAGTTATGGAAAATAATGAAGTTGAACAAAAGAGAGAAAGAAAAATTTTAGATCATGAGAGTAGACTTAGAGAACTCAGTGACTCCATCAAACATAAGAACATTCGTATCATAGACATCCCAAAAGAAGAAAAGAGAGAGAAAGGGACAAGTTTATTTGAGGAAATAACAACAGAAAACTTCCATAATCTGAGGAAGGAAACAAACATTCAAATCCAAAAGAGACAGAGAACTCCCATCTAAATCAACAATAGAAGGCCAACCCCAAGACATATTGTAGTTAGATTTGCAAAATATAGTGATAAATTAAAAATGCTAAAAACAGCAAGACAAAAGAAACCTTAAATTACAAGGGAAAGCCCATAATGCTAGCAGCAGACCTCTTCACAGAAACTTGACAAGCCGGAAGGGAATGGCATGATGTATTTAACATGCTGAATGGGAAAAAATCTATAGGCAAAAATTATCCAGCAAGGCTATCATTCAAAATAGAAGGATACATAAAGAGTTTCTCAGACAAACAAAACGAAAGGAGTGCATGAACACTAAACCAACTCTGCAAGAAATATTAAAGGGGACTCTGAGTGGGAAGGAAAGACCAAAAGTGACAAAGACTAGAAAGGAACAGAGAAATATCTCCCAAGCCAATGAGAAAACAAGTACTAAAATGGCATGAAACACATATCTATCAATACTTAATATGAATGTAAATGAACAAAATGCCCCAATCAAAGACATAGGGTGTCACAATGAATGAAAACAGAAGACCCATGTATATGCATCCTACAAGAGAGTCATTTTAGACCAAAAGATACCTGCATATTGAAAGTGAAGGCATGGAAAGAAAAATCATGAAAATCCCCATCAAAAAAAGCCAGAGTACCAATATTTATATCAGAACAACTATATTTTAAAACAAAGACTCTAACAGGAGATAAAGAAGGGCACAAAATCATAATAAAGAGGAATATTCAACAAGAACATCTAATGATTGCAAATATTTATACCCCCAACATGAGACAACCAAATATATAAAACAATAACAAACACAAAGGAATGCATTGATAATAACATAATAATGGTATGGGAACCTTAACACCCCACTTATACAAATGGACCGATCATCTAAGCAGAAAATCAACAGGGAAACAATGGCTTTGAATG
Source organism: Acinonyx jubatus (assembly GCF_027475565.1). Classification (NCBI taxonomy): domain Eukaryota; kingdom Metazoa; phylum Chordata; class Mammalia; order Carnivora; family Felidae; genus Acinonyx; species Acinonyx jubatus. The sequence continues at coordinate 46,404,404 of NC_069389.1, read as the reverse complement.
ACACACTGGACTAGAAGGACTTAACAGATATATCCAGAACATTTCCTAAAGCAGCAAAATACACATTCTTTTCAAGTGCAAATGGGACATTCCCCAGAATACATCACATATTAGGTCACAAATCAGACCTCAACAAGTAAAAAAAGATTAAGACATACCATGCATATTTTCTGACCACAACACTATGAAACTTGAAGTCAACAACAAGAAAAATTATGAAAAAAAAAAATTAGAGGGCTTCTGGGAAGATGGCGGTGGAAGAGGACGCTGGGCTCACTGCGTCCTGCGGGTCACTTAGATTCCAACAACAACTGCCTAAATAACCCAGAAAATCGCCAGAAGACTAGCAGATTGGATTATCCGCAGCCAAGCGTAGATGAGAGGTCCACGGAGGACAGGCCCCTCCCGAAGCAGATCACCGAAGGAAAAGCGAGCTGAGCCTGCCACCCCGCCCTGTGCACCTTGCCGATCCACCCCAGCTAATTCACAAGAACCCCAGCACCACAAGCCTGGCAGTGTGCAAGTACCCCAGACGGGCCATGCCACCCCACAGTGAATCCTGCTCTTAGCAGAGGGGAAGAGAAGGTACACACCAGTCTGACTGTGGCCCCAGCAGTGGGCTGGGGGCAGACATCAGGTCTGACTGCGGCCCCGCCCACCAACGCAAGTTATTCAAGACAGCACAGGGGAAGTGCCCCGCAGTTCCACACCACTCCAGGGACTATCCAAAATGACGAAACAGAAGAATTCCCCTCAAAAAAAATGTCCAGGAAATAACGACGGCTAAAGAACTGATCAAAACAATATAACAATATAACAGAAAGTGAATTTAGAATAATAGTCATAAAATTAATCGCTGGGCTTAAAACCAGTATAAAGGACAGCAGAGAATCATTTGCTACAGAGATCAAGGGACTAAGGAACAGCCAGGAAGAGCTAAAAAATGTTATTAATAAGCTGCAAAATAAAATGGAGATGACCATAGCTCTGATTGAAGAGGCAGAGGAGAGAACAGGTGATCTAGATGATAAAATTATGGAAAAAGAGGAAGCTGAGAAAAAGAGAGATAAAAAAATCCAGGAGTATGAAGGGAAAATTAGAGAACTAAGTGATGCACTAAAGAGAAATAATCTACATATAATTGGTATTCCAGAGGAGGAAGAGAGAGGGAAAGGTGCTGAAGGGGTACTTGAACAAATAATAGCTGAGAACTTCCCTGATCTGGGGAAGGAAAAAGGCATTGAAATCCAAGAGGCACAGAGAACTCCCTTCAGATGTAACTTGAATCAATCTTCTGCACGACATATCATAGTGAAACTGGCTAAAGACAAGGATAAAGAGAAAATTCTGAAAGCAGGTAAGGATAAACACACTCTAACATATAAAGGAAGATCGATAAGACTAGTGACGGATCTATCTACTGAAACTTGGCAGGCCAGAAAGGAATGGCAGGAGATCTCCAATGTGATGAACAAAAAAAAAAAATATGCAGCCGAGAATCCTTTATCCAGTAAGTCTGTCACTCAGAGTAGAAGGATAGATAAATGTCTTCCCAAACAAAAAAAAAAATGAAGGAATTAATCACCACTAAACCAGCCCTACAAGAGGTCCTATGGGGGATCCTGTGAGACAAAGTACCAGAGACATCACTACAAGCATGAAACTTACAGACATCACAATGACTCTAAACCGATATCTTTCTATAATAACACTGAATATAAATGGACTAAACGCTCCAACCAAAATTCATAGGGTATCAGAATGGATAAAAAAACAAGACCCATCTATTTTCTGTCTACAAGAGACTCACTTTAGACCTGAGGAAACCTTCAGATTGAAAGGGAGGGGATGGAGAACTATCTATCATGCTACTGGAAGTCAATAGAAACCTGGAATAACCATACTTACATCAGACAAACTAAACTTTCAATTAAAGGCTGTAACAAGAGATGAAGAAGGGCATTATATAGTAATTACAGGGTCTATCCATCAGGAAAAGCTAACAATTATAAATGTCTATGTGCCAAATATGGGAGCCCCCAAATATATAAAACAATTACTCACAAACATAAGCAACCTTATTGACAAGAATGTGGTAATTTCAGGGGACTTTAATACTCCACTTACAACAATGGATAGATCATCTAGACACATGGTCAATAAAGAAACAAGGGCCCTGAATGATACACTGGATCAGATGGACTTGACAGATATATTTAGAACTCTGCATCCCAAAGCAACAGAATATACTTTCTTCTCGAGTGCACATGGAACATTCTCCAAGTTCAATCACATACTCGGTCACAAACCAGCCCTTCATAAGTATAAAAGAATAGAGATCATACCATGAATACTTTCGGACCACAATACGATGAAGCTTGAAATCAACCACAGGAAAAAACCTGGAAAACGTCCAAAAGCATGGAGGTTAAAGAACACCCTACTAAAGAATGAATGGGTCAACCAGGCAATTCGAGAAGAAATTTAAAAATATATGGAAACAACGAAAATGAAAAGACAAGAATCCAAACGCGTTGGGATGCAGCGAAGGCAGTCCTGAGAGGAAAATACATTGTAATCCAGGCCTATCTCAAGAAACAAGAAAAATCCCAAATACAAAATCTAACAGCACACCTAAAGGAAATAGAAGCAGAACAGCAAAGACACCCCAAACCCAGCAGAAGAAGAGAAATAATAAAGATCAGAGCAGAAATAAACAATATAGAATCTAAAAAAAACTGTAGAGCATATCAACGAAACCAAGAATTGGTTTTTTGGAAAAATGAATAAAATTGATAAACCTCTATCCATGCTTCTCAAAAAGAAAAGGGAGATGACCCAAATAGATAAAATCATGAAGGAAAATGGAATTATTACAACCAATCCCTCAGAAATACAAGCAATTATCAGGGAATACTATGAAAAACTATATGCCAACAAATTGGACAACCTGGAAGAAATGGACAAATTCCTAAACACCCACACTCTTCCAAAACTGAAACAGGAGGAAATAGAAAGCTTGAATAGACCCATAACCAGTGAAGAAATTGAATCGGTTATCAAAAATCTCCCAACAAATAAGAGTCCAGGATCACACGGCTTCCCAGGGGAATTCTACCAGACATTTCAAGCAGAGATAATACCTATGCTTCTCAAGCTATTTCAAAAAATAGAAAGGGAAGGAAAACTTCCAGAGTCATTCTATGAAGCCAGGATTACTTTGATTATTAAACCAGACAGAGACCTAGTAAAAAAAGAGACCTGCAAGCCAATATCCCTGATGAATATGGATGCAAAAATTCTCAATAAGATACTAGCAAATCGAATTCAACAGCTTATAAAAAGAATTATTCACCATGATCAAATGGGATTCATTCCTGGGATGCAAGGCTGGTTCAACATTTGCAAATCAATCACTGTGATACATCACATTAATAAAGGAATAGATAAGAACCATATGATCCTGTCAATCGATGCAGAAAAAGCATTTGACAAAATTCAGCATCCTTTCTTAATAAAACCCCCCGAGAAAGTCGAGATAGAAGGAACATACTTAAACATCAGAAAAGCCATTAATGAAAAGCCCACAGCTAATATCATCTTCAATGGGGAAAAACGGAGAGCTTTTTCCCTGAGATCAGGAACACGACAGAGATGTCCATCTCAGCTCTGTTGTTTAACATTGTGTTGGAAGTGCTAGCATCAACAATCAGACAACAAAAGGAAATCAAAGGCATCAAAATTGGCAAAGATGAAGTCAACCTTTCACTTTTTGCAGATGACATGATATTATACATGGAAAATCTGATAGACTCCACCAAAAGTCTGCTAGAACTGATACATGAATTCAGCAAAGTCGCCGGATACAAAATCAATGTACAGAAATCAGTTGCATTCTTATACACTAACAATGAAGCAACAGAAAGACAAATAAAGAAACTGATCCCATTCACAATTGCCCCAAGAAGCATAAAATACCTAAGAATAAATCTAACCAAAGATGTAAAAGATCTGTATGCTGAAAACTATAGAAAGCTTATGAAGAAAATTGAAGAAGATATAAAGAAATGGAAAAACAAAACGTGCTTATGGGTTGCAAGAATAAATATTGTTAAAATGTCAAAACTACCCAAAGCTATCTATACATTCAATGCAATCCCAATCAAAATTGCACCAGCATTCTTCTCGAAACTAGAACAAGCAATCCTAAAATTCATATGGAACCACAAAAGGCCCCGAATAGCCAAAGTAATTTTGAAGAAGACCAAGGCAGGAGGCATCACAATCCCAGACTTTAGCCTCTACTACAAAGCTGTAATCATCAAGACAGCATGGTATTGGCACAAAAACAGACACATAGACCAGTGGAATAGAATAGAAACCCCAGAACTAGACCCACAAACGTATGGCCAACTCATCTTTGACAAAGCAGGAAAGAACATCCAATGGAAAAAAGACAGTCTCTATAACAAATGGTGCTGGGAGAACTGGACAGCAACATGCAGAAGGTTGAAACTAGACCACTTTCTCACACCATTCACAAAAATAAACTCAAAATGGATAAAGGACCTGAATGTGAGACAGGAAACCATCATGAAAAGACCTCTCTGACCTCAGCCATACCAATTTCTTACTTGACACATCCCCAAAGGCAAAGGAATTAAAAGCAAAAATGAACTTATTGGGACCTCATGAAGATAAAAAGCTTCTGCACAGCAAAGGAAACAATCAACAAAATTAAGGGCAACCAACAGAATGGGAAAAGATATTTGCAAATGACATATCGGACAAAGGGCTCGTATCCAAAATCTATAAAGAACTCACCAAACTCCACACCCAAAAAACAAATAATCCAGTGAAGAAATGGGCAGAAAGCATGAATAGACACTTCTCTAAAGAAGACATCCGGATGGCCAACAGGCACATGAAAAGATGCTCAATGTCGCTCCTCATCACGGAAATACAAATCAAAACCACACTCAGATATCACCTCACGCCAGTCAGAGTGGCCAAAATGAACACATCAGGAGACTATAGATGCTGGCGAGGATGTGGAGAAACGGGAACCCTCTTGCACTGTTGGTGGGAATGCAAATTGGTACAGCCACTCTGGAAAACAGTGTGGAGGTTCCTCAGAAAATTAAAAATAGACCTACCCTGTGACCCAGCAATAGCACTGCTAGGAATTTACCCAAGGGATACAGGAGTACTGATGCATTGGGGCACTTGTACCCCAATGTTTATAGCAGCACTCTCAACAATAGCCAAATTATGGAAAGAGCCTAAATGTCCATCAACTGATGAATGGGTAATGAAATTGTGGTTTATATACACAACGGAGTACTACGTGGCAATGAGAAAGAATGAAATATGGCCTTTTGTAGCAACGTGGATGGAACTAGAGAGTATTATGCTAAGTGAAATAAGCCATACAGAGAAAGAGAGATACCATATGTTTTCACTCTCATGTGGATCCTGAGAAACTTATCAGAATCCCATGGGGGAGGGGAAGGAAAATAAAAAGAGGTTAGAGTGGGAGAGAGAGCCACAGCATAAGAGACTCTTAAATACTGAGAACAAACTGAGGGTTGGTGGGGGGCAGTGGGAGGGGAGGGTAGGTGATAGGCATTGAAGAGGGCATCTTTTGGGATGAGCACTGGGTGTTGTATGGAAACTAATTTGACAATAAATTTCATATATTAAAAAAAAGAAAGAAAAAATATGGAAACACCACAAATACATAGAGGTTAAGCAACATGCTACTAACTAGTGAGTGGGTCAAACAAAAAATTAAAGAAGAAAAAACTACACAGAAACAAATGAAAATGTGAATACCTCAGGGTCCAAAACCTTTGGGATGCAGCAAAAGTCATCCTCAGATGGAAGTATACAGTAATACAGGTCTACTTCAAGAAGCAGGAAAAATCTCAAATAAACAAGCTAACAATTTCCCTGAAGTAGCTAGAAAAAAATATAATAAATGAAACCAGAACCAGTACAGGAAGTGAAATAAAAAAGATTAGAGCAGAAATAAATGATGTAGCAACCAAAAGAAAATAATAGAACAAATCAATGAATCCACGAGCTGTTTCTCTGAAAAAATTTAATAAAATTGATAATCCCTAGCCAGACTTATCAAAAAGAAAAAATAGTTTCCAAATAAATAAAATCACTAATGAGAGAGGAGAAATTACAAGCAACACCACAGAAATACAAACAATTAGAAAATTATGAAAAATTATATGCCAACAAATTGGACAACCTGGAAGAAATGGATAAATTCCTAGAAACATATAAACTACTAAAACTGAAACAAGAAGAAGTAAAAAACTTGAAAATGCTGATAACCAGCAAAGAAATAGAATCAGTAATAAAAAATCCCTTAACAAACACAAGTCCAGGGCCAGATGACTTCCCAGGGGAATTGTACCAAACATTTAAGGAAGTATTAATGCCTATCTTCTCAAATTGTTCCAAAAAATAGAACTGGAAGGAAAGGTTCCAAATTGATTCTATGAGGCCAGCATTACCTTGATTCCAAAACCAGACAAAGACCCCACCAAAAAGGATAATTACAGGCCAATATCCCTGATGAACCTGGATGCAAAAATTCTCAACAAGATACTAGCAAATCGAATTCAACAGTATATTAAAAGAATTATTCACCATGATCAGGTGGGATTTATTCCTGAACTGCAAGGGTGGTTCAGTGTTCACAAATCAATCAATGTCATATACCACATTAATAAAGGAAAAGATAAGAACCATATGATCCTTTCGATATATTCTGAAAAAGCATTTGACAAAGTACAACATCCATTCATTATAAAAACCTTGAAGTAAGTAGGGATAGCAGGAACATACCTCAATATAGGAAAGTCCATTTATAAAAAACACGGAGCTAATATCACACTCAATGGGCAAAACCTGAGAGCTTTTCTTCTAGTCAGGAATAAACAAGGATGTCCACTCTAACAACTGTTATTTAACATAGTAGTGGAAGTCCTAGCCACAGAAATCAGACAACAAAAAGAAATAAAAGACAGCCAAATCATCAAGAAAGAAGGAAAACTTTCATTATTTGTAGGTAACACGACATTCTATATGGAAAACCTAAAAGACTCCAACAAAACATTGCTAGAACTGACAGACATTAATTCAGTAAAGAAGCAGGATGCAAAGTTGACATACAGAAATCGGTTGTATTTCTATACGCCAATAATGAAGCAGCAGAAAGAGAAATCAAGGAGTCGATCCCATTTACAATTGTACCATAAACAATAAGATATCTAAGAATAAGCCTAACCTAAGAGGTAAAATATCTGTATGCTGAAAATTAGAAAGCTTATGAAAAAAAAATGAAGAAGACACAAAGAAATGGAAAGACATTCCATGCTCATGAATTGAAAGAACATTGTTAAAATGTCTATACTATCCAAAGCAATATACACATTTAATGCAATCCTTACCGAAATACCAACAGCATTTTTCACAGAGCTAGAACAAACAATCCTAAACTTTGTACAGAACCACAAAAGACCCCAAATAACCAAAGTCATCTTGAAAAAGAAAAACAAAGCTAGAGGCATCACAATTCTGGATTTCAAGTTATATTACCACACTGTAGTGATCAAGACAGTATGGTGCTGGCACAACAACATACACATAGATCAATGAAACAGAACAGAAATCTCAGAAATGAACCCACAACTATATGGTCAACTCAGCTTTGACAAAGCAAGAAAGAATATCTAATAGAAAAAAGACAGTCTCTTCAACAAATGGTGTTGGGAAAACTGGACAGTGACATCCAGAAAAATGAAACTGGACCATTTTCTTACACCAAACACAAAGATAAATTAAAAATGGATGAAAGACCTAGATGTGAGACAGGAAGACATTGAAATCCCAGAGGAGAACACAGGAAACAACCTCTTTGACATTAGCCATAGCAACTTCTTAAAAGATATGTCTCTTGAGGCAAGGGAAGCAAAATAAAAAATAAACTGTTGGGACTTCATCAAGATAAAAAGCTTCTGTGCAGTGAAGGAAACTATCAACAAAACTGAACATCAAACTTTGGAATGAAAGAAGATATTTGCAAATGACATATCTGATAAAGGGTTAGAATCCAAAATAAAATCCAAAAGAACTTATAAAACTCAACAATCAAAAAACCGAATAATCCAGTTAAACAATGGGCAGAAGACATGAATAAGCATTTTTCCAAAGAAGGCATACAGATGGCTGAAAGACACATGAAAAGATGCTCATCACTCATCATCATTGAAATGCAAATCAAAACTACAATGAGATATCACCTCACACCTGTCAGAATAGCTAAAATTAACCATACAGGAAACAACAGGTGTTGGCAAGAATGAGGAGAAAAGGGAATCTTCTTGCACTGTTGGTGGGAATGCAAACTGGTGCAGGCATTCTGTAAATCAGTATGGAGGTTCTGCAAAAAGTTAAAAATAGAACTATCCTACAATTCAACAATTGTACTACTATATATTTACCCAATGAATACAAAAGTACTAATTTGAAGGGATATATGCACCCTGATGTTTATATTAGCATTATGTACAATAGACAACTTATGGAAATATTCCAAGTGTCCATTGACTGATGAATGCTATATAAATAAAATGTGGTGTTATATGTACAATGGAATATTACCCATAAAAATAAAATCTTTCCATTTGCAAGGTCATGGATGGAGCTAGAGAGTATTATGCTAAGCTAAATAAGTCAGTCAGAGAAAGACAAATATATGATTTCACTCATGTGAAAATTAAGGAACAAAACAAAGGAATAAAGGGTGAAAAGAGACAGAGGCAAACCAATGAACATACTCTTAACTATAAAGAACTGATGAGTACCAGAAGGGAAGTTGAGTAGGTGGGTTAAATAGATGATGGGGATTAAGGAGTGCACTTTGTTGTAATAAGCACCAGGTGTTGGGTGGAAGTGTTGAGTCACTATATTGTACACCAGAAAATAATATTTCAGGGTATGTTAACTAACTTGAATTTGAATAAAAACTTTTAAAAGATACATAAAAACTTGAAAAAAAAGAGAAAAAGACGTTGATCAGACAGCAGACTCAAGCAGTGGGATAGGCATGTGGAGATGGTCAGTCACATTAAAACAGAACCAGGGTCAAAACAAGAAGGTAAGAGAAACAGATTCACTGACGCACCCTCAGAAATAGATGCATAGAAACAAGAACACAACCATAGGGACCCTGAGAAAATGAGGCAAGTACTGAGTAAGAGAGGTATTGAGTCACAGAACAACTTAAGACAGCGTCACAGCAATGTCAAGAAACAAATACAGAGATGTTGGCAAAAACTAGAGAAAATAAATGGAGAATTACAGTAAATACCAAATCACAAACATGAAGAACAAAGCCCCAGAAATGCACAGACTCAGGGACTCAGCAACAAAAGGTACAAGGAAGAAGGCATATGCAGTTTCATGAGCACAGACACTGTAACACAGAGGCTCAGAGACACCCAGATACAGGAATACAGATACCCTGAGGCACGCCTCCACTGGATCACAGAAGTTCAGGAATATGCAAAGACTTGGGGATGCAAAGATATAGAAACACACACACACTGGAACAAAGAGGCTCTTGGGCAGCCAGACACAGATATGCACAAACACTAGTTTACATGCAAATATTCAGGGACATGTAAAGATAAGGACATGTAAAGAATTAGGAACACACAAAACTCAGTGATGCACAGCAAAAGGGATCCACAAACACTCAAACACAGAAACTTGTTGGGTTTCCAGACACTGAGACACAGAGATCTATGGGCACACAGAGAGAGGAAGACAGATAAAATATTTTGCAAAGGCTCTGGATATGCAAAAACTCATGTACATTCAAAGACAAGGATGCACAGACACTAAAGCACAGCTATGAAGGACACAGAGACAAGAACATAGAAGCCAGGGAATAGAGGCATAGACTGAGGGACATTCAGAAATGGTGATATATAGACACTGAAACAGAGACTAATAGGATGTACAACACAGGGTTGCATAAAGAATGGGACATAGCAACTCACAGATTTACAGGGAGCTAAGGACATGCAGATACTGGACCACAATATATGATGGAAATCACAGACACCAGAGCAGAGACACTGGGACACTTTGGGAAACTAAAATATTCAGACAGTGTAACACAGCTAGACACTTGCTCAAATAATTATTAAGATATACACAGCCACTGAGAAATATAGGCAACCACTAACACACACAGACACAGGTATACACAAACACTTAATACACATAAACACAGACACTAGAACACACATACAAACTGACAGCAGAATAGATGTCAGAACACACAGGGATGCTGGCACACAGAGACAATGGAATCAAGCACTGCCACACAGATATTGGTACATACAGACACTGGGATACACAGAGGGACACATACAACCTGTGATGGACACACACACTGGAATACATACACATTTGAGACACAAGGAAACTGGGGTATGAAGACTGAAGCATACAAAAACTAAAATTCAGAGACACACAGTAGCATGCTGACACCAGGACACACAGACAACAAGATACAGGTATTGAGGCACATGGACACAAGAGCATACAAAAACACTGAGACACACAGACACTTTGACTCACCAATAGTGGAATAAGCAAATATTGGAATATAAGTATACTGAGGTACATGGCATTGGGACACACAGAAACTGGGACACACGCTGGAACATATAGTTATAGAGACTTACATAGATAGTGGCACATACAGTCATGGAACTACACAGAACTGGGCCATGCAGAAAATGAGTCAAACAGACATTGTGACACACAGAGACTGAGCTACAGATACCGGGGTACATGGAAACATTGAAACTAAGAGACACACATAACATGCAAACGGTCACCAAATTACACAAACTAGGACAATTATAGAAACTGAAGAACACAGATACTGGAATATGCACAGACACCAAGACACACAGACACTAGAAAATACAGTCATTAAGACATAAACAGATAATGGAGACACCCAGATATTAGAGTACAGAGAACTATGATCTGCCGACACTGGGAAATATACAGACACTATGACACGGTCATTTTGATACAGACACTGTGCACAGTCAGGGGTAGAGGAAGAATTTGTGATTTAAATACATTGAGATTCACAGACACTGGGATATATAAACACTGAGATACACAGATACTTGGGGGTATAAACACTGAGACAGCCTCTGAGGCACTTGTATGTAGAGACACTGAGGAATATAGTTATTGGGACATTCAAGCACAGGGAAACAGGTTGCACAAACACTGAGACAAAAAACATCACTGGGACATACAGACACTGAGACATACAAACACTGACACATACAGATAGTGCCATACATAAATAATGGTACACACAAGATCACATGAGGTAGAGGGAGAGCTAGAAGATGGCACCCGCCAGTGTCTGTCCTGGAGAGTAAGTAATTCAGCAGGCCTCTAGGTGTGTGTTGGATTTAGATATCTGCTCCAGCAGGCCACCACCACATTGAGTTCCCTTGAAATACACAGCCTAGTTGGGAGAGGCCAACATGGTGGAGAATTAGTGGGATCTGAAATTCCCTTGTCTCTCAAAAAAAAAAAACGGTATTGAGGCCAAAGAACTTTGAACTCCAAGAGTCCAGGAGGCAAAGTGACAGAGTTCATTCCAGGGACCCACCGGTACAACCTAACAGGCCATAGGTGCATGACTGCGAACTGGGAGAGATAAACCAAATGGAGGGGAGGGATCCCCTTCTGTGGAGAGATAAAGGGAAGAGAGAGAGGCTGGAGAAGTGTAGGACTGTATCTGGACAAGAGAAAAACCACAGACTGAGAGGGAGAAAGATCCAATCTCTAACTGAGGGGCTTTCCCTGGACTGGAGCCGACTGTGCTAATCATGCACCTGGGGAAGAGGGGAGCCAGCCCCGGGCTAGGTGACTAGGTCAGGGCTGCAGTACACAGTAGAAGAAAGCAATACCCTCCCTGGAGTGCTGTGGGAAGAGGGTATATATCTGCTCAAAGGACAAAGACTGCCTGTGCCTGCCAGCCAGAGACCATATATTGGGTGGTGTGGAGCAGTACCCAGTACTGAGGTGCATGGAGTGGTAGTTTGAATCCCAGCCAAGCACCAGGGAGGCACAGGAGCTGCTGGATCAGGACAAACAACCTCATTTGCACCCGTGGCACAGTGAGGTTGGCTTGAACAGTGGTTTGGGACACCCGGTCCATGGAAGAGAAAGTGGGGTGTAGCCATTTTTCTCCCCATCACCAACAAGGTGGGGCTTCAGGGAATGGACAGCGGGCACAGCAGGATCAGGACCTGCCTACACCAAACCACGCCCCTCTGTGCCTGGTAACTGCATATATACTGGAGTGGGATTGATGCTGACAAGCCAGACAGCCCCTCCTTCAGACCAGCACTGTTGCATTGCCTGATTTAATTCTCAGACAATTCTTACTATATAGATATACTTTCCTTCCTTTTCTCTTTCTTATCTCTTCCCCCCTCTAGTCTGGTTACTCTGGTTGTTGGTTTGTTTAAGCAGACATATTTAACCCATTCTCTTGATACATGTACTACACCTCCTTCTTTATTTTCCTTTCACTCTCTCTAGATTAAGCCATATAGTTTCTTTGGTCAATTTTATTTTATTTTATTTTTCCCTGCCTCCTTCTTATTTTATTTTCTCTCTCTCTGGATTAAGCCATATAGTTTCCCCATCTAGTCAATTTTTATGTTTTCTTTTTCCCTGCCCCTGTCATTTCTCTCTTTGTACTGGATAAGGCCTCTTCCATCAGTACCGCCCCCACCCTGTTGTTTACTTGTAGCTAGTGTTTCTGTTTTGTTGTTGTTGTTGTTGTTGTTGTTGGGTTTTATTTGTTTGTATGTTTTGTTTTCTTGTTTTCTGGTTTTTTTTTTGTTTGTTTTGTTGTTTGTTTTCCTTTCCAGAGCTACTTCAACGAACAAATCAAAGCACACCTGATGGAGGGTCCAAAACATCACTACAAGTAGGGAGATAAAGTCACCAAAGTCACAACAACAGAAAGCAAGTAACACTCTCCAAAAAACACCTCCTGAAGGGCCAGACCCTGGACACTGTATGACCCCTCTTTAATATAGTAGTGCTTGCAGGTGCAGGGAACATAACAAGCTTTTAAAACACATAAGGGACAGGGGCACCCGGGTGGTTCAGTCAGTTAAGCATCTGACTTCAGCTCAGGTCATGATCTCACAGTTTGTGGGTTCGAGCCCCACATCAGGCTCTGGGCTGACAGCTCAGAGCCTGAAGCCTGCTTCGGATTCTGTGTCTCTTTTCTCTGTCCCTCCCCCACTCACACTCTTATGTCTCTCAAAAATAAATAAACGTTAAAAAAAATAAAAAACATAAGAGACAGAAAACTAGCCAAAATGAGAACATGGAAGAATTCTCTCTAAAGAAATTCCAGGAAGAAATGACAACTAAAGAATTGATCAAAACATATATAAACAATATAACTGGCCAAGAACTTAGAATAATAGTCATAATATAAATCACTGGACTTGGAAAAAGCATAGAAGACAGCAAAGAATCTATTGCTACAGAGACAAAGGAACTAAAAAATAGTAATGATGAATTAAAAATCTTATAAATGAGGTGCAAAATAAAATAGAGGTGGTCACAGTGAGGATTGAAGAGGCAGAGCAGAGAATAGGTGAAATAGAAGATAAAATTATGGAAAAAGAGGAAGCTGAGAAAAAGAGAGATAAAAAAAATTCTGGACCACGAGGGGAGAATTATAGAACTAAGTGATTCAATGAAACAGAACAATATCCATATCATAGGAGTTCCAGAAGAGAAAGAGAAAGGAGCCAAAGGTGTGCTTGAACAAATCATAGCTGAGAACTTCCCCAATCTGGGGAAGGAAACACACTTTGAAACCCAGGAGGCACAGAGAACTCCATTCAAATGTAACTTGAATCAATCTTCTGCACAACATATCTTAGTGAAACTGGCAGAATACAAAGATAAAGAGAGAATTCTGAAAGCAGAGAGAGACAAACAGGTCTTAACCTACAAGGGTAGACACATAAGGGTAAGACACGAGCTATCTACTGAAACTTGGCAGACCAGAAGGGAGTGGCAGGAAATCTTCAATGTGAGGAACAGAAAAAATATGCAGCCAAGAATCCTTTATCCAGCAAGCCTGTCATTCAGAATAGAAGGAGAGATAAAGGTTTTCCTAAACAAACAAAAACTGAAGGAATTCATCACCACTAAACCATCCCTACAAGATATACTAAGGGGGACTCTGTGAGTGAAATGTTGCAAAGACTACAAGGGACCAGAGACATCACTACAAGCATGAAACCTAGAGACAACACAGTGACTCTAAACCCATATCTTTCTATAATAACACTGAACATAAATGGACTAAGTGCTCCAAGCAAAAGACATAGGGTATCAGAATGGATAAAAAACAAGACCCATCTATTTGCTATCTAACAAGAGACCCATTTTAGACCTGAGGACACCTTCAGATTGAAAGTGAGGGGATAGAGAACTATCAATCATGCTACTGGAAGTCAAAAGAAAGTTGGAGTAGCCATACTTATATCAGACAAACTAGATTTTAAATGAAACACTGTAACAAGAGATGAAGAAGGGCATTATATAATAATAAGAGGTCTATCCATCAAGAAGAGCTAGCAATTATAAATGTTTATGTACCGAATTCAGGGTCACCCAAATATATAAAACAATCACAAACATAAGCAATCTTATTGGTAAGAGTGCGGTAATTGCAGGGGACTTTTATACTCCACTTATAGCAATGGACAGATCATCTAGACAGAAAATCAATAAAGAAACAATGGCCCTGGATGATACACTGGACGGGATGGACTTGACAGGTATATTCATAACTTTTCATCTTAAAGCAACAGAATACACATTCTCGAGTGCACATGGAACATTTTCCAAGATAGATCACATACTGGATCACAAAACATCCCTCAATAAATACAAAAGAAATGAGGTCATACCATGCACACTTTCAGATCACAATGGTATGAAACTTGAAATCAGTCACAGGAAAAAATTTGGAAAATATCCAAATGCATGGGGGTTAAAGAACTTCCTACTAAAGAAAAAATGGGTCAACAGACAATTAAAGAAGTAATTTAAAAATATATGGAAACAAATGAAAATGAAAACACAACAATCCAAGCCCTTTAGGATACAGCAAAGGCAGTCCTAAGAGGAAAATACTTTGCAATCTAGGCCTATCTCAAAACACGAAAAATCCCAAATACAAAATCTAACAGCACACTTCAAGGAACTAGAAGCAGAACAACAAAGAAATCCAAAAGCAAGCAGAAGAAGAGAAATAATAAAGATCAGAGCAGAAATAAACAACATAGAATCCAAAAACAAAACAAAACAAAACAAAACAAAACAGTAAAACGGATCAATGAAACTAAGAGCTGTGTTTTTGAAAAAATAAACAAAATTGATAACCCTGTAGTCAGACTTCTAAAAAAAAGACGACCCAAATAAATAAAATCAAGAATGAAAATGGATTTATTACAACCAATCCCTCAGAAATACAAGCAATAATCAGGAAATACTATGAAAAATTATATGCCAACAAACTGGACAACCTTGAAGAAATGAACAAATTCCTAAACACCCACACGCTACCAAAACTCAAACAGGAAGAAATAGAAAATTTGAACAGACCCATAACTAGTGAGGAAATTGAATCAGTCATCAAAAACCTCCCAACAAATAAGAGTCCTGGACCAGATGGCTTCCCTGGGGGATTCTACCAGACATTTAAAGCAAAGATAATACCTATCCTTCTCAAGCTGTTCCAAAAAATAGAAATGGAAGGAAAACTTCCGGACTCATTCTATGAAGCCAGTATTACTCTGCTTCCCAAACCAGAGAGACCAAGCAAAAAAAAGAGAACTACAGGCCAATATCCCCGATAAGCATGGATGAAAAAATTCTCAATAAGATACTGGCAAATCCAATTCAACAGTATATCAAAAGAACCCTCTTGTACTGTTGGTGGGAATGCAAACTGGTGCATCCGCTCTGGAAAACAGTGTGGAGAGTCCTCAAAAAATTAAAAATAGAACTACCTTATGGCCCAGCAATAGCTCTACTAGGAATTTACCCAAGGGGTACAGGAGTGCTGATGCATAGGGGCACATGTACCCCAATGTTTATAGCAGCACTTTCAACAATAGCCCAATTATGGAAAGAGCCTAAATGTCCATCAACTGATGAAGAGATAAAGAAGATGCGGTTTATATATACAATGGAATACTACTTGGCAATGAGAAAGAATGAAATCATGTCATTTGCAGCAATGTGGATGGAACAGGAAGGTATTCTGCTGAGTGAAATAAGTCAGTCATAGAAGGACAGATATTATATGTTTTCACTCATATGTGGATCTTGAGAAACTTAACAGACCATGGGGGGAGGGAAGGGGGAAAATATCCACAAACAGAGAGGGAGGGAGACAAACCACAAGAGACTCTTAAATAGAGAGAACAAACTGAGGGTAGATGGGGGGGTGGGGGAGAGGGGAAAATACGTGATGGGCATTGAGGAAGGCACTTGTTGGGATGAGCACTGGGTGTTGTATGTAAGCCAATTTGACAATAAATTATATTTTAAAAAAGAAAGGAAGAAATGCACAGAAAAAAACAAAGATAATGGAACACACAAACACTGGGATTCTCAGAAACTGGGACAGAGAGACACCAGAAAACAAATAGACCATGGCATATACAAACACTGCTTGTAAACCTACAAATTCAGGGACACACAAACACTAGGACATACAGACGCTGGGATATAGTCCTTAGGCACACATAAATCCTGAAACGCAGACATACTACAATATGGTGACACAGGGACATAGTCACTGAATAATATAGACACTAAGATATCCTGATCCAATCATGCAGAAACTGGCATACAAACGCTAAAGTACACAAAGCACCAAAAACACATAAACGCTTCAACATGCTTAATTTGGAACACACAGACACTGGAACATGTACATATATGAGAACACATAGAGCCTAGAACTTACAGATGTGGGGAGACACTGACAATGGGACATACAGACACTCTTTTCACATTGAGACACACAGATGCTAGCACACTAGGGCACACAGATGGGGATAAAGACACCGAGGCACACAGAAACACTGAACTGAGATACGCAACCAACATGCTGGCACTGTGACACCAGACACTGAGGGCACAAAGACACTAATGCACTCATTTACAGTCATAAAGAGAAACTGATATACAAAAGACATTGTGGTACATAGGCACTAAGACACATAAATCTTAAGACACATAAACACTTGGATATACAGAGACTGGGTGAATGATGGGGCAATCTCCTAAGATGAGGGATCCTAGGAGAAGAAGTAGGCTTTGGTGGGGAGCCTACATTACTTTGAGATATCCGTGGGCCTCCCAAAACATTTATTCATTCATTAATCTCCCTTCTTTCTCCAAATGTCTTGAGATTTCAGAGATCTTTGTTATAATAAGTTTGCAAGTAATAGAAACACTAACTGAAACTATTTTAATGAAGGGAATTTATTGGCTCATGTAACTGGGAAAAAGTAAAAAAAAGTAGGGTGTTTCAGAACCCATCATCTGTTCAATGATGTCCCCAAGGCAACATTCAACTTCTTTCTATCTCTTCACTGCCTTCCATAGTTGCTCTATACTAAGCGTGGCTCCTCTAACCACAGGGTGACTGCCAGCAACAACAAACACTGAAGGAAATTCCTGAGTTTCACTCTAACTTGAATACATGCCCACTTTAAAATCAATTATTGTGTCCTGGGATATAAGGTTGTGCTAACTGGCTTAGACCAGATCTGGGTCCATTCTTGGATGAAAAGCTTGGGTCAGCACCACCCAACTACATGGCAGCTACATATTGTGTGAGTGGTAAAATGAATGCTGGATAGACCACCAAGCATGTCACCACATTAGAATAAACGATTTAGCTATAGTAAACTCTGTAAACCAGGTCAAAAGAATAAGTGCCCAGTAATGATGGAGTAATAATTATACCAGTTGACCCATAAAGGTAAAGCTACTCCAATGCAGTCCAAAAGTTTGAGCCTCCTAGAAGCCATGGCAAAAAATGACAACACAGTGATGATCTCTGAAAGTGATCTTCATGTAACTGTTTCTTCATGATAGCGAATGACTACTACTATCATTGCAGTTACAATCCACTCTATCCTGCATGTAAGTTGGGTAGAATCTACAATTTGGCAATCTACAATTTGCTGCTATTAACAGGATAAAATGGAGTCCAAGATCACGTGTGTGACCTACTTTAGAGGACAAAGTAAGTCAACGGCAGAGCCAGGACTGGAATCCCCAATGTGTCTTAGCTATAAGCAATAGAAATAAACTCTGGCTGATTAAAACATAAAGAAATTTGTTAAACAGTTATTAGATAGTTCACAGAATCTGTGAGGGCAGGAAAACCAGATGCAAAGACAACATGATGCCCAGAATCCCACCTTAGAATTTTTCCAGAGGAGATACTGCTCGTGATGCCATTGGAAACTGATATCATCATTTGCAGTTCCCACCTCACCAACTCTCCCACTGCCTCTGGAAATCAGATGTAGCTGCTGCAGCTGCATTCAGCTATCAACAAAATGGATTTCATGTAGTCCCTGATTCCTTAAACTTAACTCGTGATTCCAAGTCTAGGATAAGTTCATCTAATTACTGTACTCTAGACATGTGCCCAAGCCTTATTTGCAAAGGAGGCTGGGCAAGTGAGGAAGTGTTTTTTTTTTAGCTTCTGTTGTGGCAGGTGGGCCCTGCCTCATAAGGCAGGGGATTACCAAACACATAAAAGGAATCAGTAACCAAAAACAGTGGTAAATATTCATTATAACTTGCTTATGATCACCATACCCAGGCTCCTACAATGGAGCCGCTTATTCTGCAACCAGTTGTTCAATAAGCATTTCCCAAGTATGGCAAGCTAGAAACACTCAAAAAAAAAGTGTAGGTGGTGAGAGAGAGATGTCCCCTCTGTTCTCCTTCCAGGCTAGATGGAGTATTCCACCCACACAGGAGCTCTTTGGTAAATAGCACCAAATACTCGAATAAGGTTTAAAACTGGGAAGGCTTCCAGAGGAAGTAAAACTTGTTCTGGATCTTCGAAGATGGATAGAGGAAAAGAGTATTGCATCTAGTCTCCACTCTTAATTCCCTTATTTATCTGGTCCCTACTTGGCCGGTGGCTGTCTGAGTACCTATTCACATACCTAGAGGATGGTTGAACATCGCTGTTGCCTGTGGATTCCCAGAGCTAGAACTAAAGGGTACTCTGGGGGCAGCAGTAAACACATACATGGTACAAATGGCTGGATGGTACGGACCAAATGAGGTCCAGCAATAGTCTCCATTGTCACCCAGTAGGGTGCGTGATCACACACACTATTTCCTTTTCCCCTTTCATGTCACCTCAAGTTGGTGAGTTTTCCTCTCCAAGTCTCAGTAAAATGGAGAGAAACAATCATATTTTCCTGGGCTTTGAGGTTGAAAGAAAACCATAAGAGACTCTCAAATATAAAGAACAAACTGAGGGTTGCTAGAGGGGTGTTGGGTGGGGGGAGGGGCTAAATGGGTGATGGGGATTAAGAAGGCACTTGTAGGGATGAGTACTGAGTGTTATATGTAAGTGATGAATCGCTAAATTCTACTCCTGAAACCATTATCTCACTATACGTTAAGTAACTTGGATTTATAAATAAATAAATAAATAAATAAATAAATAAATAAATAAATAAAGTACATATGTATATATTTCCACATATATGTACACACATTTATGATATCCACCTCAAGTCCTAAAACATAAATGGTGCTTGATGTTATTATCATTCCTCATGGAAAGTCAGAGGTAAAAGGAACTTTAAAAATTACCCACTTTTGGGGCGCCTGGGTGGCGCAGTCGGTTAAGCGTCCGACTTCAGCCAGGTCACGATCTCGCGGTCCGGGAGTTCGAGCCCCGCGTCGGGCTCTGGGCTGATGGCTCAGAGCCTGGAGCCTGTTTCCGATTCTGTGTCTCCCTCTCTCTCTGCCCCTCGCCCGTTCATGCTCTGTCTCTCTCTGTCCCAAAAATAAATAAACGTTGAAAAAAAATTAAAAAAAAATTACCCACTTTATGGGGCATCTGGGTGGCTCAGTCCATTAAGTGACTGACTCTTGATTTCAGCTCAGGTCATGATCTCATGGTTCATGAGTTTGAGCCCCGCATCAGGCTCTGTGCTGAAAGCACGGAGCCTGCTTGGGATTCTCTCCCTCCCTCTTTCTGTTCCTCCCCCATTCTTGCATCTATCTCTCAAAAATAAATAAATAAACATCTTTTAAAAAGTACCCACTGCAACACTAATTTCTCAGATAGAGTAGCTAGGACCCAAAGGGAGTAAAAACATTGCCTGGGATCACACAGGGAGTTAGTGGTAGAGAAAGAACTGCTACCTGTTTTTCCCAACTCCTTCTCCAAGGCTTTTTTTTTTTTTTTTTTTTTTTTACCTTTTCTAGCTGAGTCATGTTACATACAATCCACACTTCGGGGTAAAGTCAATGGGTCACCCCTTAAATGGGTGTTGGCCTGTCTCCAACAGTAGAGAATTTATTTATCTAACATTTATAGATAACCTATCTGTGCCAGGTTATTGGTAGACAAGCTTAGGAACTAGAAAGGACTCAGACCTGGTCCCTGCCCTTGATATATTACAAGACCTGAGAGAAGATGATTATAAACACAGAAAACTGCAAACAAGCAAGCAAAAACTAGAGATTTGTGTGTGTGTGTAAGATAGTGAAGGGACTAAGGGTGATGGGGGGGATATTAGCCTTCCCCCTTGTAAACTCCATCAACCAGGCCACATCTATATCAAATAAATTAAATGGCAGTGATGTTCGTTCTATGGATAACTGTAGTTTCTCAATCTTTTGTAAAGTGTGACTAAAATAATCCTGAGAGATTTCCAGCTATGGCTGAATGAGGAGATCAGCAAATGTTCCCCTCAAAAAGTTACCATGAAGCAGACAACATTGATATAAAGAAATATAACTGTATCAGAGCCCAAAGGAATACAATATAAGAAGCATTTACACTTTTGTGGTGTGTTTCTATTTTTTCCAGGTTTATTAAGAAATAACTGGCAAATACCACTGTATAAGTTGAAGGCATACAGCATGATTATTTGATTTATATGTATTATGAAATGATTATTACAATAAGTTCAGCTAGTATCCATCTTCTCATATAGAAACAATAAAAAGAAAAGAAGAAAAGAAGAAAGGAAAAAAATTGTCCTTGTGGTAAGAAGTCTTAAGATTTACTTTCTTGGATTAAGGACCTAAATGTGAGACTTGAAACCATAAAAATCCTGAAAGAGAACAGAAGCAGTTAATTTCTCCAACTTCAGTCATAGCAACATCTTTTTAGATTTGTCTCCTGAGGCACGGGAAACAAAAGCAAAAACAAACTATTGGGACTACACCAAAAACAAAGCTGTTGCACAGCAAAGGAAACAATCAACAAAACTAAAAGACAACCTACTGAATAAGAGAAGATATTTGCAAATGACATACCAATAAAGAGTTAATATCCAAAATATATAAAGACTTTATACAACTCAACAACAAAACAAATAATCCAATTAAAATATACAAAAATAAAAATAAATAATAGATTTAAAAATGGGCAGAGTACATGAACAGACATTTCTCCGAAGAAGATATACAAGTGGCCAATAGACACATGAAAAGATCACACATCATCAAGTAAAAGAAAATCAAAACTACAATGAGATATCACTTCACACCTGTAAGAATGGCTAATATCAAAAACACAGGAAACAACAAGTGTTGGTGAGGATGCAGAGAATAGGAACTCTTGTGCACTGTTGGTGGGAATGCAAACTGGTACAGCCACTGTGGAAAACAGTATGGAGGGTTCTCAAAAAATTAAAAATAGAAGTATCATATGATCCAGTAAATGCACTACTGGATATTTACACAAACAATACAAAAATGCTAATTCAAAAAGATATAAGCACCCCTATGTTTACTGAAGCATTATTTACATAGCCAAATCATGGAATCAGCCTGTGTCCATCGATAGAAGAATGGATAAAGAAATGATAGATAGATAGATAGATAGATAGATAGATAGATAGATAGATGATAGAATATTCCATATATATATAGCAAATATAATGGATATATATGTATATATATATATATATATATGAATATTATTCAGCCCTAAAAAGAATGAAATCTTGCCATTTGCAACTATGTAGATGGAGCTAGAGAGTATAATGTTAAGTGAAATAAGTCAGTCAGAGAAAGCCAAATACCATATGATTTTAGTCATCGGTGGAATTTAAGAAAGAAAACAAATGAGCAAAGTAAAAAAGAGAGAGAGAGAAGCCAAAAAAAACAGTCTCTTAACTGTAGAGAACAAACTGGTTGTTGTGAGAGGGGAGTTTGGTGGAGGGATGGGTGAAATAGATGATGGGGATTAAAGAGCACATTTATCACAATGAGCACTGAGTAA
Organism: Acinonyx jubatus; assembly: GCF_027475565.1. Classification (NCBI taxonomy): domain Eukaryota; kingdom Metazoa; phylum Chordata; class Mammalia; order Carnivora; family Felidae; genus Acinonyx; species Acinonyx jubatus. Next base: position 46,381,711 of record NC_069389.1, on the reverse strand, counting down.
TGTATGGAATTGTTGAATCACTACGTGGTACACATGAAACTAATATAACACTATATGTAAACTACACTGGAATTTAAATATTTTTTAAAAGTTTTCCTCTCTTAACTTTCCTGTATATCACACAGCAGTTTTAGCTACTGCCATTATGTTGTATATTATATCCTAGTACTTATTTATCATAACTGGAAGTTTGTACCTTTCAGCCACCTTCCTCCAATTCCCCTTCACTGAACACTTATAACCACAAATCTGATGTCTTTTTCTGTGAGGTTTTCTTCTTTTTAGAGCCCACATAAAAGTGACATCATACAGTCAGTATCTGTATTTCTGCATGAATTATTTCACTTTGTATAATGCTTTCAAGGTACATCCATGCTGTCTGAATAATATTCACATATATAATATATAATGTGGTATATCTAAGCTATATATAAATACTATATATATAAATAATATATATGTATATATAATATATAAAAATACTATATATAGTATATATGTATATAAATATAATGTGGTATATACAAATATATATAATATGGTGTGTGTATACATATACTACATATATATACCACTAGATAGAGATAGAGATAGAGATAGAGATAGAGATAGAGATAGACATATAGGTATAGATATAGATAGATAGATATCTCACAATTCCTTTATTCATTCATAATGGACATTTTCCATGTCTTCGCTATTATAAATAATGTTTATATGAACATGGGGGTACAGATATTTTCTCCAGTTAATTATTTTTTTTTACCGTGGATATATTTTCAGAAATGAATATCCATAAAATTTCTGGATCATATGGTAGTTCTATTTCTAATTTTTGAAAATCCTCCATAATCTCCATAGTGACTACACCAATTTACAAACCTGCCAACAGTGATTCCCTTTTCTCCACATCCATGCCAGGATGTGCTATCTCTTCTCTTTTTGATGAACGCCCTTCTAACAGGCATGAGGTGATATCATGGTTTCAATTTGCCTTTCCCTAATGACTAGTGATGTTAAGAATCTTTTCATGTACCTGTTGGCCTTTCGTATATCTTCTTTGGAGAAATATCTATTCAGATACTTAGCTCACTTTTTAATTGGGTTATTTGATTTTTTGCTATTGAGTTGTATGAGTTATTCATATGTTTTGGATATTAACCCATTATCAGATATATGGTTTGCAAATGTTTTCCCATTTAGCAGGTTGTCTTTTCACTTGGTGGAAGGCTTCTTTCACTGTGCAGAAGATTTTTATCTTGATGTAGCCTGACTTGTTTATTTTTTTGTTTTGTTGCTTCTGCTCCAGGTATCATATCCAAAAAAGTCATTACCAAGACCCATGTCAAGGAGATTTGTTGCTGTTTTCTTTTAGAGTTACATGGTTTCAGGTCTTACATTCAAGACTTTAATATATTTTGAGTTAATTTTTGTAGGTGGTGTAAAATAGGGGGCATTCTTTTGCATGTGAATTCTTTTACATGTGAATATCCAATTATCTCAGCACCATTTAGAGACTGTCTTTACTCCATTGAGTATTCTTGGCTCCCTTGTCAAATATTAGTTGACCATATATGCTTGGGTTTATTTCTGGGCATTTGATTCTGCTCCATTGGCCTATTTCTCTGTTTTCATGACAGTACCATACTGTTTTGATGATGACAGCTTCAGAGTATAACTTGAAATCAGAGAGTATATCCGTCTGTTTTCTCCTCTAGTATTTTCATGGTTTCCTGTCTCCCATTTACTCATTTCATCCATTTTTATTTTATTTTTGAGTATGGTGTAAGAAAGTAATCCAGTTTCCTTCTTTTCATGTTGCTGTCCAGTTTTCCCAACACGATTTGTTGAAGAGACTGTCTTTTTTCCATTGGATATTCTTTCTTGCTTTGTAAGAATGAAACCATATACTTGTGAGTTCCTTTCTGGGTTTTCTACTCTTTCCACTGATCTATGTGTTTATCTTTGTGTCAGTGCCATACAGTCTTGATCACCACAGCTTTGTAATATAGCTTCAACTCCAGGATTGTGATGCTTCCAGATTTGCTTTTCTTTTTCAAGGTTGCTATGGCTATTTGGGGTCTTTTTTTGGTTCCATATAAATTTTAAGATCCTTTGTTCTAATGCTATGAAAAATGCTGTTGGTATTTTGATAAGAGTTGCATTAAATGTGTTTTTTAATGTTTGTTTATTTTTGAGAGAGTGGAAATTGGGGAGGGAGAAGAGGGGGACAGAGGATTCAAAGCGGGCTCTGCACTGACAGGTTGACAGCAGCGAGCCCAATGTGGGGCTTGAACTCACGAGTTCATGACCAGAGCTGAAGTCAGATGTTAAACCGACTGAGCCACCCTGGTGCCCCTCATTAATTTTTTTTTTACCTTTGTTAGTGTAGACATTTTAATAATATTTGTTCTTCACCCATGAGCATAGAACGTCTTTCCATTTCATTATGTAATTTTCAATTTGTTTACCAATGTTTCATAGCTTTGAGAGCAAAGATCTTTCATCTCTTTGGTTAGGTTTATTTCTGGGTATCTTATTGATTTTGGTGCAATTGTAAATGAGATTGATTCTTTAATTTCTCCTTGTGCTCTTTCATTCTTAGTATATGGAAATGCAACAGATTTCTGTACATTGATTTTGTATCCTGCAACTTAACTGAATTTGTTTACCAGTTCTAACAATTTGTTGGTGGAATCTTTTGGGTTTTCAATATACAGTATGATGTTATCAGCAAATAGTGAAATTTTGACTTCTCCCTTGCTGATTTGAATGCGTATTATTTCTTTTAGTTGTCTGATTGCTGTAGCTAGAATTTCTAGTACTATATTAAGTAACAGTGATGAAAGTGGACATCCCTGTCTTGTTCCTAACCATAGAGGAAAAGCTCTCAGTTTTTGCTCCTTGAGGATGATATTAGCTTTGAGTTTTTCATATTTGGCTCGTATTATGTTGAGGTATATTCCCTCTAACCTATTTTTTGAGAGTTTTTATAAAGAATGGATGTCCTACTTTGTCAAATGTTTTTTCTACATATATTGAAATAATTATATGGCTCTTATCCTTTATTTCATTAATGTGATATTGTATATCACGTTGATCAATTTGCAAATATTGAACAACACTTGCAGCCCAGGAATAAATCCCACTTTATCATAGTGAATGATTCTTTTAATGTACTGTTGAATTAGGTTTGCTAGTATTTTATTGAGTATTTTTTCATCTATGTAGTTATTGACTTCCCTAAGTATATTCTCATGGGCATAAATACATCCTTCTCTCTTTTGTTCAGCTTCATTATTTTCCATTATTTTGTCTTCTAGGTCACTGATTTGGTCTTCTGCTTCTTTCAGCCTCTTTTTTATTGCATTAAGCCTCTTTCCAATCTTCTTTATTGCAGTCTTCATCCTGATTGATTCTTTTTTTAACCCTTTTATCTCTATGGTAAGGGTCTCACTGATGTCTTCTACTCTTTTCTCAAGCCCACCAGGTATCCTTATGATTGTTGCTTTAAATTCTCCATCAGGCATGTTACTTATATCTGTTTCACTTAGATCTCTGGCCATGGCCTTATCTTGTTCTTTCATTTGCGATTAATTCCTCCATCTTAGCATTTTGTCTAAGTCTCTATCTTCCCTGTATTAGAAAAGCCAATTTTGTCTCCTGTTCCTGAAAGTAATGGCCTTATGAAGGAGAGGTCATGTAGTGCCCAGGGACTGGCACTTCAGGAAATGTCTCTGGTGTGTGCTGTGCATGCTCTGTTGTTTATTTTAGCTGCTCTTTCCTTTAGGCAAGTCATATGCAGAGGATCTGTTTACCTGCTCTGGGCAATGTTTGGTCCCGGGCCTAAGTGTGTTAAGTATCAACTAGCTGTACCCTGATATGCTTGTAAAATGAGACATGATACCACTTCCACCAAAACTGAGGCCCTGCAGAAGTATGGTCAGGTGACATGTTGAGAGCAGGGGTGTGTTGGTACTCTAGGGGTGGGGCCTACTGCACTGGTGCTGAAGCAAATGTGACTTAGAAGGACATTCCCACCAGCGTTCCATGGAGTGGGGCTTGGTGTATTCAAGTTAGTCAGCCACTCTCAACACTGAGCTGCTTCCTGCAGGTGTCTCTGTGTTTATGCTGATGGTTGGATGAGGGAAATGGCATCAGCTAATTCCTTTGTTCCTGGAGAGGTATCTTTGTGATCACTGCCTATTAGAGAGGTGCTCCCTGAAGAGCAAATAATCCACCTGTGTGCCCCAGGAGGTCTGCAGATTCTTGTTTCTACATTGTCTTCCCCCAGGATTTTTGCCTGCCTTCTCTGCAGGAACAGTGCAGTGCTCTCCTGTTGATTTTGGTGCAATTGCTTAGCTCTAGTCCAGCTAAGCCCACCTTTAAAACTCTCAGCTTTAAGTCCCACTGGTTGCAAGAACCCACTCTCATTTTCCATTAAATTCAACCACTCTCATTTTCCAAGCCAATGGCTTTGGGAAAATATTCCCCTTGTGCATTCCCCTGTGTGCACCTCTCTTGCCCTTCACAGTGACCATGACTCCCTCCCCTTCATAGCAACTGCAATCCATTTCTTCCCTAAACCAGGTCCTCACTTTCTACATTCTTCAATGTGGCCTTTTCTCTCCCTTTAGTTTTGGAGTTTGCCCTGTCAGTCTTCAGGTTATGTCTGGCGTATTTAGGAAAATTTGATAGTTACCTAGTTGTGTTCCTGGGATGAGGCGAGCCTATGGCCCTCATATTCCACCACCATCTTCCTAGTCTGCATCTCAAATATTTTGAAATATTATGTTTTTATTTTCATTTGTCTCTATGTATTTTATTATTTTTTCTTTGCTTTCTTTGTGACCCATTGAATGTTTAGTAGCATGTTTAGTAGCTCCCAGTTGCTTGTGGATTCTTCCAATTTTTTTTAGTAATTTCTATTTCTATACTGTTGTGGTCAGAAAAGATGCTTTTTAAAAAAGTTTCTATTTTAATTCCAGTTAGTTACCATATGGTGTTATATTAGTTGAAAGTATACAATATAGTAATTCAGCAGTTTCATACATCACTCCTTAATCCCCATTCCCTATTTAACCCAACCCCCACTCCCTCCCCTCTGGTAATCATCAGTGTAGTCTCTATAATTAAGAATCTGTTTCTTGGTTTGACTTTCTCTCTCTTATTATTGTCCATTTGCTCGTTTGTCTTGTTTATTAAATTCCACATATGAGTGAGATAATATGGTATTTGTCTTTCTATAACTGACCTATTTCATTTAACGTTACAGTCTCTAGCTCCATCTATGTTCTTGCAAATGGCAAGATTTTGTTCTTTTTAATTGCTGAATAATATTCCATTTACCCATTCATCAATCACTGGACACTTGGACTGCTCCCATATCTTAGCTGTTATGAATAATGCTGCTATAAATTTAGGGTATCATGTATCCCTTTGAACTAGTATTCTTATAGTCTTTGGGTAAATACCCAGTAGTATGATTGCTGGATCATAAGGTAGTTCTGCTTTTTTTTTTTTTCAGGGACCTCCATGCTGTCTTCCACCGTGGCTGCACCAGTTTGAATTCCCACCAACAGTTCAAGAGTGTTCCCCTTTCTCCACATCCTCGCCAACCTGTTGTTTCTTGTGTTTTTTATTTTAGCTATTCTGACAGGTATGAGGTGACATCTCATTGTAGTTTTGATTTGCTTTTCCCTGATAAGTTATGATTAAGTTCCATGTGTCTGTTGGCCATCTCTATGTCATCTTTGGGAAAATGTCTGTTCATGTCTTCTGACCATTTTTAACTGGATTTTGTTTTTTGGATGTTGAGTTTTATATGTTATTTATGTATTTTTATATTTACCCTTTATTGGATATGATATTTGCAAATATCTTCTCTTATTCTATGGGTTGCCTTTTAGTTTTGTTGATTGTTTCCTTTGCTGTGTAAAAGCTTTTTATTTTGATAAATCCCAATACTTATTTTTACTTTTGTTTCCCTTGCCTCAGGAGACAAATCTATTGAGAAGTAGCTATGGCCAATATCAAAGAGGTTACTGCCTGTGTTCTCTTCTAGAAAATTTATGGCTTCAGATCTCACATCTACATCTATATTCAATTTTGAATTTATTTTTGTGTAAGGTGTAAGAAAGTGATCCAGTTTTTTGTTTTTTGTTTTTTGTTTTTTTTTGCATGTAGGTGACCAGTTTTCCCAACACCATTTGTTGAAGATACTGTCTTTTTTTCCATTGGACATTCTTTTATGCTTTGTTGAAGAGTAATTGACCATGTAATTGTGGGTTTATTTCTCAATTTTATATTCTGTTTCATTGATCTATGTGTATGTTTTTGGCCAGTACTATACTTTTTGATTACAACAGCCTTGTAATATAACTTAAAGTCTAAAATTAATTTCTTCAGATTTGCTTTTCTTTTTAAAGTTTGCTTTGGCTATTTGTGGTCAGAAAAGATGCTTGATATGATCTCAATCTTCTTAAATTTATTGAGACTTGTTTTCTGGCCTAAAATGTGATCTATCCTATGGAATGTTTCATGTTCACTTGAAAACATAGTGTATGCTTCTCTTTTTGTATGTAATGTTCTGTATATATCTGTTAAGTCCATCTGATCTAATGAGTCATTCACATACAAATCATTTTTTACCTAGATAACCTATCCGTTGATGTAAGTGGAGTAACTGTATTTTTTGTGATATAAGTATTTCTGTCTTGACTTTATTTTTGTTTCCATTTATTTTTTATAATCCCTTGTATTTATTTATTTGTTTGTTTGTTTACATACAAGCTAATTAGCATATAGTGCTATAATGATTTCATTATAAGAGAATGCTGGGTTCACCTCATCCTGCTGATTGCTTAGATTCCACCCACATCTGCCTACATAACCCAGAAAACTGCTAGAAGACTAGCAGAACAGACTCACTGGAGTCAAATGTAGACAAGAGGCCCACGGAAGAGGGTAGGAAGGGTAGAGAGGCAGTGTGTGCTACAGAGACTCATGGGAGGGAGCCAGGGCAGTAGAGGGGCAGTCCTCCTGGCAAGTCAGAGCCCCTGAGTCTGGCTTGCAAAAGCAGAGGTGCCAGACTCCGTGAGTCTTGACAGCCAGCGGGACTTAATATCTGGAATGTTATAAGTCAACAGTTCTGCTCTCAGAGAGCGGAGAGGGTGAGATGACACCGGGAGGAAGAGTTGTTGAGCCCCGGAAGACAGAGCTCAGCTCAGCAGGGAACAAAGGCACTGGCAAGAGCCATCTATCTCTCCCATCCCCCAGCCAAAATCCCAAGGGGAACCAGTTCCCATCACCAAACTTGCTTCCACCACAAAAATGCCCAACACTGTGCTTCTGTGGATCCATCCCTCCGATGGAATGGCCTCCCTCCCAGTGCTGGAGGGCCCCACCCACAGGGGACCACCCATGGCAAAGCAAGCTAACTAAGCCTGCCCCGCCTGCCCCTGTGCACCTTGTGGATCCACCCTGGCTAATACACCAGATCTGATCAAAGCAGCACCACAAGCCTGGCAGTGTGCAAGTAGCTAAGACAGGGGTCACACCATTCCACAGTGAGTCCTGCCCCTGGGAGAGGGGAAGATAAGGTACACACCCATCTGACTGTGGCTCCAGCGGTGAGCTGGGGGCAGACATCAGGATTGACTGTGGCCCTGCACACCAACACAAGTTACTCCAGACAGCACAAGGGAAGTGCCCTGCAGTTTGGAGCCACCACAGGACTGCCCAAAATGACGAAACGGAAGAATTCTCCTCAAAAGAAACTCCAGGAAGTAGTGACAGCTAATGAAATGATCAAAAACGATTTAAGCAATATAATGGAACAAGAATTTAGAATAATAGTCAAAAAATTAATTGCTGGGCTTGATAAAACCATAGAGGACAGCAGAGAATCTATTGCTACAGAGATCAAGGGACTGAGAAATAATGATGAGGAGCTAAAAAATGCTATAAATGAGGTGTAAAATAAAAGGGAGGCGGCCATAGCACAGATTGAAAAGGCAGAGGAGAGAATAGGTGAATTATAAGATAAAATTATGGAAAAAGAGAAAGCTGAGAAAAAGAGAGATAAAAAAATCCAGGAGAATTAGGGGAGAATTAGAGAACTACGTGATGCAATCAAACAGAACAATATCCGTATCATAGGAATTCCAGAAGAAGAAGAAGAGAGAGAAAGGGGCTGAAGGTGTACTTGAACAAATCATAGCTGAGAACTTCCCTGATCTGGGGAAGGAAAAAGGCATTGAAATCCAAGAAGGACAGAGAACTCTCTTCAGACGTAACTTGAATTGACCTTCTGCATGACATATAATGAAACTGGCAAAAGACAAGGATAAAGAGAAAATTCTGAAAGCAGCTAAACAGGCACTAACTTACAATGGTAGACACATAAGAGTAGTGGCAAACCTATCTACTGCAACTTGGCAGGCCAAAAAGGAATGGCAGGAAATCTACAATGTGATGAACAGAAAAAATACGCAGCTGAGAATCCTTTATCCAGCAAGTCTGTCATTTACAATAGAAGGAGAAATAAAGGTTTTCCCAAAACAAACAACAACTGAAGGAATTCATCACCACTCAACCAGCCCTACAAGAGATCCTAAGGGGGATTCTGTGAGTGAAATGTTGCAAGGACCAGAAAGTACCAGAGATATCACTACAAGCATGAAAACTACAGACATCATAGTGATTCTAAACCCATATCTTTCAATAATAACACTGAATGTAAATGGACTAAATGAGCCAAACAAAAGACATAGGGTGTCAGAATGGATAAAAAAACAAGACCCATCTATTTGTTGTCTACAAGAGACCCATTTTAGATGTGAGGACATCTTCAGATTGAACGTGAGGGGATGGAGAACTAACAATTATGCTACTAGAAGTCAAAAGAAAGCTGGAGTAGCCATATTTATATCAGACAAACTAGACTTTAAATTAAAGGCTGTAACAAGAGATGAAGAAGGGCATTATATCATAATTACAGGGTCTATCCATCAGGAAGAGTTAACAATTATAAATGTCTATGTGCCAAATACGGGAGCCCCCAAATATATAAAACAATTACTCACAAACATAAGCAACCTTATTGATAAGAAAGTGGTATTTACAGGGGACTTTAATACTCCACTTACAACAATGGATAGATCATCTAGACACAGAATCAATAAAGAAACAAGGGCCTGAATAATACATTGCATCAGATGGACTAGGCAGATCTATTTAGAACTCTGCCTCCCAAAGCAACAGAATATACTTTCTTCTCGAGTGCACATGGAACATTCTCCAAGATAGATCACATACTGAGTCACAAAACTCCCCTTCACAAGTATAAAAGAAATGAAGTCATACCATGCACACTTTCAGTCCACAATGCTATGAAACTTGAAATCAACCACAGGAAAATGTCTGGAAAACCTCCAAAAGCATGGAGGTTAAAGAACACCCTACTAAAGAATGAATGGGTCAACCAGGCAATTCGAGAAGAAATTTAAAAATATATGGAAAAAAATAAAAATGAAAATACAACAATCCAAAGCTTTGGGATGCAGCGAAGGCAGTCCTGAGAGGAAAATACATTGCAATCCAAGCCTATCTCAAGAAATAAGAAAAATCCCAAATACAGGAGGTAACAGCACACCTAAAGGAAATAGAAGCAGAACTGCAGAGGCAGCCTAAACCCAGCAGAAGAAGAGAAATAATAAAGATCAGAGCAGAAATAAACAATATAGAATCTAAAAAAACTGTAGATCAGATCAATGAAACCAAGAGTAGGTTTTTTGAAAAAATAAACAAAATTGATAAACTTCTAGCCAGGCTTCTCAAAAAGAAAAGGGAGATGACCCAAATAGATAAAATCATGAATGAAAACGGAATTATTACAACCAATCCCTCAGACATACAAGCAATTAGGGAATACAATGAAAAATTATATGCCAACAAACTGGACAACCCGAAAGAAATGGACAAATTCCTAAACACCCACACACTTCCAAAACTCAGACAGGAAGAAACAGAAAACTTTAACAGACCCGTAACTAGCGAAGAAATTGAAACAGTTATCAAAAATATCTCAATAAATGAGACTCCAGCATCAGATGGCTTCCCAGGGGAATTCTACCACACATTTAAAGCAGAGATAATACCTATCCTTCTCAAGCTATTTCAAAAAATAGAAAGGGAAGGAAAACTTCCAGACTCATTCTATGAGGCCAGCATTACTTTGATTCCCAAACCAGACACAGACCCAGCAAAAAAAAAAAAAAACAAAAACAAAAACAAAAAAAAAAAAAAACAGAGAGAACTACAGGCCAATATCCCTGATGAATATGGATGCAAAAATTCTCAATAAGATACTAGCAAATCGAATTCAACAGCTTATAAAAAGAATTATTCACCATGACCAAGTGGGATTCATTCCTGGGATGCAGGGATGGTTCAATATTCGCAAATCAATCAATGTGATACATCACATTAATAAAAGAAAAGATAAGAACCATATGATCTTATCAATCGATGCAGAAAAAGAATTTGACAAAATTCAGCGCTCTTTCTTAATAAAAACCGTCGAGAAAGTCGGGATAGAAGGAACATACTTAAACATCAGAAAAGCCATTTATGAAAAGCCCACTGCTAATATTACCCTCAATGGGGAAAAATGAAGGGTTTCCCCCTGAGATAAGGAACACGACAGGGATGTCCACTCTCACTGCTGTTGTTTCACATAGTGTTGGAAGTGCTAGCATCAGCAATCAGACAACAAAAGGAAATCAAGGGCATCAAAATTGGCAAAGATGAAGTCAACCTTTCATTTTTTGCAGATGACATGATACTATACATGGAAAACCTGATAGACCCCACCAAAAGTGTACTAAAACTCATACAGGAATTCAGCAAGGTTGCAAAATACAAAATTAATGTACAGAAATCAGCTGCATTCTTACATACTAACAATGAAGCAACAGAAAGACAAATAAAGAAACTGATCCCATTCACAATTGCACCAAGAAGCATAAAATAACTAGGAATAAACCTGACCAAAGATAAAAGATCTGTATGCTGAAAACTATAGAAAGTTTATGAAGGAAATTGAAGAAGATACAAAGAAATGGAAAGACATTCCCTGCTCATGGATTGGAAGAATAAATATTGTCAAAATGTCAATACTACCCAAAGCTATCTACACATTCAATGCAATACCAATCAAAATTGCACCAGCATTTTTCTCGAAGCTAGAATAAGCAATCCTAAAATTCATATGGAACTACAAAAGGCCCCGAATAGCCAAAGTAATTTTGAAGAGGAAACACCAAAGCAGGAGGCATCACAATCCCAGACTTTAGCCTCTACTACAAAGCTGTAATCATCAAGACAGCATGGTATTGGCACAAAAACAGACACATAGACCAATGGAATAGAATAGAAACCCCAGAACTAGACCCACAGAAGTATGGGCAACTAATCTTTGACAAAGCAGGAAAGAACATCCAATGGAAAAAAGACAGTGTCTTTAACAAATGGTACTGGGAGAACTGGACAGCAACATGCAGAAGGATGAAACTAGACCACTTTCTTACACCATTCACAAAAATAAACTCAAAATGGAGGAAGGACCTGAATGTGAGACAGGAAACCATCAAAACCCTAGAGGAGAAAGCAGGAAAAGACCTCTCTGACCTCAGCCGCAGCAATTTCTTACTTGACACATCCCCAAAGGCAAGGGAATTAAAAGCAAAAATGAACTATTGGAATGGCATGGAGGTAAAAAGCTTCTGCACTGCAAAGGAAACAATCAACAAAACTAAAAGGCAACCAACGGAATGGGAAAAGATATTTGCAAATGATATATTCGACAAAAGGCTAGTATCCAAAATCTATAAAGAAATCACCAAACTCCACACCTGAAAAACAAATAATCTAGTGAAGAAACGGGCAGAAGACATGAATAGACACTTCTCTAAAGAAAACATCCAGATGGCCAACAGGCACATGAAAAGATGCTCAACGTCGCTCCTCACCAAGGAAATACAAATCAAAACCACACTGAGATACCACTTCACGCCAGTCAGAGTGATTAAAATGAACAAATCAGGAGACTATAGATGCTGGAGAGGATGTGGAGAAATGGGAACTCAATGGTGCTTTATATAGCGTATATCATTTAATCCTCAAAAATCACAATGAGCTAGATATTGCTTTTATACTGTTTCAAAGGTTTGCCCTTAACATTGAGGCTGCCTTTCTACCCTAGGTGAGGTAATATTTTTGTTTTTTTTTCATCGCAGTAAAATAGAAATTACAAGACACCAGGAAACCAAGACTGAGTAGTGGATTTCACTCTATTTTTGTTCTCTAATTTTTACAATTGTAGGTATTACTTCTATTCAAGCCCTTTGCCTTCATGTACTCAGCCTCAGGCACTATACTTGGTTTTGTAGGTTATTCTGGATTGAGGATAGAGAGCACAGTTTCATATTCACCACCAGCTGACCTAAGAGGGAAATGTCCAGGGTGGCCACATAGGGTTGTGAAATGGGTTCACAGTACAAAGTTGGCAAGCCAAAAGGGCAAGTGGGTGCTGAAATACCAAAAATGTTCTGCTTGTCAAGCCCCACCCATGAAGGGCTATAGCCACACAGATGATGGGGTCCTTTCCTTATTCAACTGCCTGAAAGTATTGTCTTCCTTTCTAGTACACAAGGGCATCCTATAGGCTGCTTAGATGTCCTGTGAATGTTCTGTATCTCTTGATTCACTCTATCACAATAATGTAATGTGTACTGATTCCGAATATTAAAATCAACCTATATATAAAGCCCGTTAGACCTGGTTATTCTTATGAAACAGAATAGAAATGTTACCAATGTAGGGGCACCTGAGTGCCTCAGTCGGTTAAGTGTCCAACTTTGGCTCAGGTCATGATCTCACAGCTTGTGAATTCGAGCCCCGCAGCAGGCTCTGTGCTGACAGTTCAGAGGCTGGAGCCTTCTTAGGATTCCGTCTCCTCTCTCTGCCCCTCCCACACTTGCGCACAGTCATGCTCTCTCTCTCTCTCTCTCTCTCTCTCTCTCTCTCTCTCTCTCTTTCTCAAATATAAATAAATGGTAAAAAATTAAAAAAGAAATGTTATGAATGTAGAAAATGTAACAGCAAAAGAATGACTGTCAGAAGGTGAGAGGTGGAACGAAATATCTTCATCTTATCTGGAAGAAGTTGAGATAGTGATTTCAGGGAATGAAATAAACATAATTGAATTAGGCTTTTAACTCAAAAGTCAGGAAACAGAACAAAAATATGTAAATAAATGAGGAAGTAGAAGAAACTGGTAAAAAAATAACAACATAAATTAATTGAAAAATCAAAAGCTGTGGTATAGAATTCATAATTACAAAGGTAACCAGAAGAAAAACAAAAAAAGAATAGTATATCTATGTTATAGTTCTTCCTCTGTGCAGCCTAGGCCTCAGGGCACATCTCTTCACTGGTTATTTTGAGACCCTCCTCCCCTTCACTAAGTTTCTCCAGCCTCTTTCCCTGGGACAGCTGAAACTGCAGGCAGGACCCCCTCCCTGTTTTTCTTTAATTCTCTATCATTATCTTTATTCTCTGTATCTTATTTCTTGTGTTACCTCTTTATTATCTGTGCCATTACTCTCTGTACTTTTATCTTCTGTCTCTTAAATGTTTTTATTACTCTCTATATCTCTGTTGATCTTTTCATTCCACTCTGTGTCTTTTTGTAACTCTGGCTCTACTTTCCCGGCTCCTTACCTACAGGTTCAAAACCTGCACATGTCTACCCTTGTTTTTAAAATGGAAATAACTCTTTCTGGACTATGCATACCACACCAGCACCTTCCCCTCACCCGACCTCAACCCATAGCACAGCCATGATGCTCAGAAAAGGAATGTACACTCTGGCGCTTGGGGCTTCCTCATCTCATCTCTCCTTCTACCCTCACCCAACTGCAAGCAGACTCACCTGATCCCTCTGTTCAGTCTATTCTAGGACAGGCAATAAGGGCTACTCTCTTCTCCAGTAATTTTTTTCCTAAGTGATTTTCTCTTCCTATCTCTTTTCCCCTAATCCCCTCTTCCCCTACCCCTTCCCTCCTTCCTCCCTTCTACCTATTCCTTTTATCTCTATCTCCCCAGCCCCTTACATCTGCAGAGCCCCACCACTGAAGTTCCTCAGAGCCAGATCAGATCCCTTTTTCTTTTCTTCTCTCCTTATGTCACTAGCTAGATCCTAAGACTTACCTTTACTACTCACTTGCTTATACCCACTGATATTTGTCCCACATTTTCCCTTAAGCTCTTCTTTCCACCTTATCTCTTAACTCAGGCAAAAGACTCTATGGACATAATATCCCATGATGGAAACCAAAACTCCTCTCAAGGAATAAGGACTTCCTGGAGGAAAAGCTCCCGCAGCCCAGACCACCCAGTCTAGTTTCAGCTTAACCTCCAACTTGTACCTGCACAGATGGACCATGGAGTAACCCATAGACTGAGAGTACATTTACCTTATTATAATACTACAATAACCACACAAGGAGGAGGAGCACAAGCTTCATTTAAATAACATACAATATATGTATAAACATGTGTCCTTAAGGCACATGTGCAAACTTATGCCTGCCATAAAAAGAACCCATTTGCACTGGACCACTAGTCCTATGCCAGATCCCCTAAAGTGCTGCAGTGGCTGGGGCTGAGTGCCAGCACTTCTGGGGGCACAAAGCTGGGTGCAGCATGAAAAGATGGCTGGGGGCACATATCTGGGTGAGGTATGGCTTCTGGGCCCAGTGCAGCAGATCTGCATGGTGTGCTATAGCAGCTGTTCACCTACAGCTGGTGAAAGCATTCTTGAAAAAGAAAAGCAAAGCTGAAAGCATCACAATTTTGGACTTCAACATACATTACAAAGCTGTAATAATCAAAACATCACAGTACTGGTACAAAAATAGACACATATATCAATGGAACAGAATAGAAAATCCAGAAATAAAACTACAATCATATGGTCAATTAATCTTTGAAAAAGCAAGAAAGAATTTCCAATGGGAAAAGACAGTCTCTTCAACAAATGGTGTTGGGAACACTGAATAGCAACCTGCAAAAGAATGAAACTGGACCACTTCCTTACACCATACACAAAATGTGACCTAAATGTGAGACATGAAACCATAAAAATCCTAGAAGAGAACACAGGCAGTTACTTCTTTGATATAGGCCATAGCAATATCTTTCTACCTTTGTCTCCTGAAGCAAGGGAAGCAAAAGCAAAAATAAACTATTGGGACTTCATCAAAATAAAAAGCTTCTGCAAAGTGAATGAAACAATCAGCAAAACTAAAAGGCAACCTACCTAATGGGAGAAGATACTTGTAAATGACATATCTGATAAAAGGTTATTATCCAAAATACATAAAAAAAATTATAATATTCAACTCCGCAAAAACAAATAATCCTATTAAAAATGGGTAGAAGATAGGAGCAGACATTTCCTCAAAGAAGACATACAGATGGCCAACAGACACATGGAAAGATGCTTAACCTCACTCATTATCAGGGAAATGCAAATCAAAACTACAATGAGATATCACCTCATGCCTGTCAGAATAGATAAAATCAACAACACAAACAACAACAGGTGTTGGCAATATGGAGTAAGGGTAACACTCTTGCATTGTTGATGGCAATGAGACCTGGTGCAGCTACTATGGAAAACAGCATGGAGGTTCCTCAAAATGTAAAAATAGAACTATCCTATGATCCAGCAATCACACTACCATTTACCCAAGGAATACAAAAACACTAATTCAAATGGATACATGCACCTCTGTGTTTATAACAGCATTATTTATAATAGCCAAATTATGGAAACAGCCCAAGTGTCCATTGATTGATGAATGGATAAAAAGAGGTAATATGTATGCATATATATATATATATATATATATATATATAATAGAATATTAGTCATCCATCAAAAAGAATGAAATCTTGCCATTTGCAATCATATGGATGGACTAGAGAGTATTTTTTTTCAATACATGAAATTTATTGTCAAAATGGTTTCCATACAACACCCAGTGCTCATCCCAAAAGGTGCCCTCCTCAATACCCATCACACACACCCCCCACCCCCCATCAACCCTCAGTTTGTTCTCAGTTTTGAAGAGTCTCTTATGCTTTGGAACCCTTCCACTCTAACCTCTTTTTTTTTCCTTCCCCTCTCCCATGGGTTTCTGTTAAGTTTCTCAGGATCCACATAAGAGTGAAAACATATGGTATCTGTCTTTCTCTGTATGGCTTATTTCACTTAGCATCACACTCTCCAGTTCCATCCACGTTGCTACAAAGGGCCATATTTCGTTCTTTCTCATTGCCCTGTAGTACTCCATTGTGTATATAAACCACAATTTCTTTATCCATTCATCAGTTGATGGACATTTAGGCTCTTTCCATAATTTAGCTATTGTTGAGAGTGCTGCTATAAACATTGGGGTGCAAGTGCCCCTATGCATCAGCACTCCTGTATCCCTTGGGTAAATTCCTAGCAGTGCTATTGCTGGGTCATAAGGTAGGTCTATTTTTAATATTCTGAGGAACCCCCACAGTGTTTTCCAGAGTGGCTGCACCAATTTGCATTCCCACCAACAGTGCAAGAGGGTTCCCGTTTCTCCACATCCTCGCCAGCATCTATAGTCTCCTGATGTGTTCATTTTGGCCACTCTCACTGGCGTGAGGTGATATCTGAGTGTGGTTTTGATTTGTCTTTCCCTGATAAGGAGCGACGTTGAGCATCTTTTCATGTGCCTGTTGGACATCTGGATGTCTTCTTTAGAGAAGTGTCTATTCATGCTTTCTGCCCATTTCTTCACTGGGTTATTTGTTTTTCGGGTGTGGAGTTTGGGGAGCTTTTTATAGATTTTGGACACTAGCCCTTTGTCCGATATGTCATTTGCAAATATCTTTTCCCATTACATTGGTTGCCTTTTAGTTTTGTTGGTTGTTTCCTTTGCTGTGAAGAAGCTTTTTATCTTCATAAGGTCCCACTAATTCATTTTTGCTTTTAATTCCCTTGCCTTTGGGGATGTGTCGAGTTAGAGATTGCTATGGCTGAGGTCAAAGGGGTCTTTCCTGCTTTCTCCTCTAGGGTTTTGATGGTTTCCTGCCTCACATTCAGGTCCTTTATCCATTTTGAGTTTATTTTTGTGAATGGTGTGAGAAAGTGGTCTAGTTTCAACCTTCTGCATGTTGCTGTCCAGTTGTCCCAGCAGCATTTGTTAAAGAGACTGTCTTTTTTCCTTTGGATCTTCTTTCCTGCTTTGTCAAAGATGAGTTGGCCATAGGTTTGTGGGTCTAGTTTTGGGGTTTCTATTCTATTCCATTGGTCTATGTGTCTGTATTTGTGCCAATACCATGCTGTCTTGAAGATTACAGCTTTGTAGTAGAGGCTAAAGTCTGGGATTGTGATGCCTCCTGCTTTGGTCTTCTTCTTCAAAATTACTTTGGCTATTCGGGGCATTTTGTGGTTCCATATGAATTTTAGGATTGCTTGTTCTAGTTTCGAGAAGAATGCTGGTGCAATTTTGACTGGGATTGCATTGAATGTGTAGATAGCTTTGGGTAGTATTGACATTTTGACAATATTTATTCTTCCAATCCATGAGCAGGGAATGTCTTTCCATTTCTTTAAATCTTCTTGAATTACCTTCATAAGCTTTCTATAGTTTTCAGCATACAGATCTTTTCCATCTTTGGTTAGATTTATTCCTAGGTATTGTATGCTTCTTGGTGCAATTGTGAATGGGATCAGTTTCTTTATTTGTCTTTCTGTTGCTTCATTGTTAGTGTATAAGAACGCAACTGATTTCTGTACATTGATTTTGTATCCTGCAACTTTGCTAATTTCATGTATCAGGTCTAGCAGACTTTTGGTGGAGTCTATCGGATTTTCCATGTATAATATCATGTCATCTGCAAAGGATGAAAGCTTGACTTCATCTTTGCCAATTTTGATGCCCTTGATTTCCTTTTGTTGTCTATTGCTGATGCTAGCACTTCCAACACTATGTGAAACAACAGCAGTGAGAGTGGACATCCCTGTCGTGTTCCTGATCTCAGGGAAAAAGCTCTCAGTTTTTCCCCGTTGAGGATGATGTTAGCTGTGGGCTTTTCATAAATGGCTTTTATGATCTTTAAGTTTGTTCCTTCTATCCAGACTTTCTCAAGGGTTTTTATTAAGAAAGGGTGCTGGATTTTGTCAAAGGCCTTTTCTGCATCGATTGACAGGATCATATGATTCTTATCTTTTCTTTTATTAATGTGATGGATCACATTGATTGATTTGCGAATGTTGAACCAGCCCTGCATCCCAGGAATGAATCCCACTTGATCATGGTGAATTATTCTTTTTATATGCCGTTGAATTCGATTTGCTAGTATCTTATTGAGAATTTTTGCATCCATATTCATCAGGGATATTGGCCTGTCGTTCTCTTTTTTTACTGGGTCTCTGTCTGGTTTGGGAATCAAAGTAATACTGGCTTCATAGAATGAGTCTGGAAGTTTTCCTTCCCTTTCTATTTCTTGGAATAGCTTGAGAAGTATAGGTATTATCTCTGCTTTGAACGTCTGGTAGAACTCCACTGGGAAGCCATCTGGTCCTGGACTCTTATTTGTTGGGAGATTTTTGATAACCAATTCAATTTCTTCGCTGGTTATGGGTCTGTTCAAGCTTTCTATTTCCTCCTGATTGAGTTTTGGAAGAATGTGGGTGTTTAGGAATTTGTCCATTTCTTCCAGGTTGTCCAATATGTTGGCATATAATTTTTCATACTATTCCCTGATAATTGTTTGTATCTCTGAGGGATTGATTGTAATAATTCCATTTTCATTCATGATTTTATCTATTTGGGTCATCTCCCTTTTCTTTTTGAGAAGCCTGGCTCGAGGTTTGTCAATTTTGTTTATTTTTTCAAAAAACCAACTCTTGGTTTTGTTGATCCCTCTACAGTTTTTTTAGATTCTATATTGTTTATTTCTGCTCGTATCTTTATGATTTCTCTTCTTCTGCTGGGTTTAGGCTGCCTTTGCTGTTCTGCTTCTATTTCCTTTAGGTGTGCTGTTAGATTTTGTATTTGGGATTTTTCTTGTTTCTTGAGATAGGCCTGGATTGCAATGTATTTTCCTCTCAGGACTGCCTTCGCTCCATCCCAAAGCGTTTGGATTCTTGTCTTTTCATTTTCGTTTGTTTCCATATATTTTTTTGATTTCTTCTCGAATTGCCTAGTTGACCCACTCATTCGTTAGTAGGGTGTTCTTTAACCTCCATGCTTTTGGAGGTTTTCCAGACTTTTTCCTGTGGTTGATTTCAAGCTTCATAGCATTGTGGTCTGAAAGTATGCATGGTATAATTTGAATTCTTGTAAACTTATGAAGGGCAATTTTGTGACCCAGTATATGATCTATCTTGGAGAATGTTCCATGTGCACTCGAGAAGAAAGTATATTCTGTTGCTTTGGGATGCAGAGTTCTAAATAGATCTGTCAAGTCCATCTGATCCAATGTATCTTTCAGGGCCCTTGTTTCTTTATTGACCGTGTGTCTGGATGATCTATCCATTTCTGTAAGTGGAGTGTGAAAGTCCCCTGCAATGACCACATTCTTATCAATAAGGTTGCTTATGTTTATGAGTAATTGTTTTATATATTTGGGGGCTCCCGTATTTGGCACATAGACATTTATAATTGTTAACTCTTCCTGATGGATAGACCCTGTAATTTTTATAATGCCCTTCTTCATCTCTTGTTACAGCCTTTAATTTAAAGTCTAGTTTGTCTGATATAAGTATGGCTACTCCAGCTTTCTTTTGGCTTCCAGTAGCATGATAAATAGTTCTCCATCCCCTCACTCGCAATCTAAAGGTGTCCTCAGGTCTAAAATGAGTCTCTTGTAGACAGAAAATAGATGGGTCTTGTTTTTTTATCCATTCTGATACTCTATGTCTTTTGTTTGGCTCATTTAGTCCATTTACATTCAGTGTTATTATAGAAAGATACGGGTTTAGAGTCATTGTGATGTCTGTATGTTTTATGCTTGTAGTGATGTCTCTGGTACTTTGTCTCACAGGATACCCCTTAGGATCTCTTGTAGGGCTGGTTTAGTGGTGATGAATTCCTTCAGTTTTTGTTTGTTTGGGAAGATGTTTATCTCTCCTTCTATTCTAAATGACAGACTTGCTGGATAAAGGATTCTCGGCTGCATTTTTTTTCTGTTCATCACATTGAAGATCTCCTGCCATGCCTTTCTGGCCTGCCAAGTTTCAAAAGAGAGATCAGTCACGAGTCTTATAGGTCTCCCTTTATATGTGAGGGCACGTTTATCCCTTGCTGCTTTCAGAATTTTCTCTTTATCCTTGTATTTTGCCAGTTTCACTATGATATGTCGTGCAGAAGATCGATTCAAGTTACGTCTGAAGGGAGTTCTCTATGCCTCTTGGATTTCAATGCCTTTTTCCTTCCCCAGTTCAGGGAAGTTTTCAGCTATTATTTCTTCAAGTACCCTTTCAGCACCTTTCCCTCTCTTTTCCTCCTCTGGGATACCAATTATGTGTATATTATTTCTTTTTAGTGTATCAGTTAGTTCTCTAATTTCCCCCTCATACTCCTGGATTTTTTTATCTCTCTTTTTCTCAGCTTCCTCTTTTTCCATAATTTTATCTTCTAGTTCACCTATTCTCTCCTCTGCCTCTTCAATCCGAGCCATCGTCGTTTCCATTTTATTTTGCATGTCGTTTAAAGTGTTTTTCAGCTCCTCCTGACTGTTCCTTAGTCCCTTGATCTCTGTAGCAAGAGATTCTCTGCTGTCCTCTATACCGTTTTCAAGCCCAGCAATTAATTTTATGACTATTATTCTAAATTCACTTTCTGTTATATCATTTAAATCCTTTTTGATCAGTTCATTAGCTGTTGTTATTTCCTGGAGATTCTTTTGAGGGGAATTCTTCCGTTTGGACATTTTGGATAGTCTGTGGAGTGGTGCGGACCTGCAGGGCACTCCCCCTGTGCCGTGGTGTATAACTGGAGTTGGTGGGCGGAGTCGCAGTCAGACTTGATGTCTGCCCCCAGCCCACTGCTGGGGCCACAGTCAGACTGGTGTGTGCCTTCTCTTCCCCTCTCCTAGGGGCGGGATTCACTGTGGGGTGGCGTGGCCCATCTGGGCTACTTGCACACTGCCAGGCTTGTGGTGCTGGGGATCTGGCGTATTAGCTGGGGTGGGTAAGCAAGGTGCACGGGGGCAGGAGGGGCAGGCTTAGCTCTCTGCTCCTTAGGTGATCCACTTCAGGAGGGACCCTGTGGCAGCGGGAGAGAGTCAGACCCGCTGCCGGAGGGGTGGCTCCGCAGAAGCACAGCATTGTGTGTTTGTGCAGAGCGAGCAAGTTCCCTGGCAGGAACTGGTTCCCTTTGGGATTTTGGCTGGGGGATGGGCATGGGAGATGGCGCTGGGGAGCGCCTTTGTTCCCCGCCAAACTGAGCTCTGTCATTCCGGGAATCAGCAACTCTCCCTCCCTTTGTCCTCCAGCCTTCCCGCTTTCTGAGCAGAGCTGTTCACTTATGACCTCCCAGACGTAAGTCGCGCTTGCTGTCGGAACACAGTCCGTCAGGCCCCTCCGCTTTTGCAAGCCAGACTCGGGGTTCTGCTTGGCCGGAGGGCTGCCCCTCCGCCCTGGCTCCCTCCCGCCAGTCCGTGGAGCGCTCACCGCCTCGCCACCCTTCCTACCCTCTTCAATGGGCCTTTCGTCTGCACTTGGCTCTGGAGACTCCGTTCTGCTAATCCTCTGGTGGTTTTCTGGGTTATTTAGGCAGGTGTAGGTGGAATCTAAGTGATCAGCAGGACGGGCGGTGATCCCAGCGTCCTCCTATGCTGCCATCTTCCGGTTCTCCAAGAGTATTATTCTAAGTGAAATAAGTCAGTCAGAGAAAGACAAATGTCATATAATTTCATTCATATGCGGAATTTAAGAAACAAAACAAATGAGCAAAGGAGAAAAGGAGAGAGACAAGGGCAAACCAAGAAACAGACTCTTAATTATAGAGAACAAACTGATGGTTACCAGAGGGGAGGTGGTTGGGGGGATGGATTAAATAGGTGATGGGGATTAAGGAGTGTAGTTGTGATGAGCAGAGGGTGATGTATGGAAGCGTTGAATTACTATATTGTACAACCGAAACTAATATGGCACTCTAGGTTTACTAACTGGAATTAAAATAAAAGCTTTTAAAAACTAATAAAAAATTCGTTCTAATACATACATACATACATACATACATACGTATGTGGAACCTATTCACCCTTGATAGGAGTCATGGCTTTGATAGTGATAATTCCCCTGTTCTCTTTATTTCCAGCAAATAAATTTTACCTTGTGTAATAACTCTACTTGGTATAGTTTCTCTCTTTGATTCACAAAGGAGCAAACTCACAGTAGTTTAGTTATACTTCCACTGCAAGATCCCCCTGGGTAACCTCATTTGCCCTCGTCTCAACCATTAGCCCCAGTTGAGGAATCTGAGGAAGCTGCATCCCCAGTCCCACTCCCTAAATACATACCACAGAACATTCTCTACAATTTGAGGGAATCACAACCCCTGGAGGTCTGTCCATGGCCACAGGACCACTTTGCCTGCTCCTCCCTTGAAAACTTATCTTCCTATGGTTGCTAGAACACCACTCACTCCTGCCTTTCTCCTACTTCTCATGCAGCTCCTTCTCAGGATCCTTGCTGACACATTCCTCTGCCTCTTTTTTTCCCCTTAAACACCTACATTTTTGGACTCTTGACCTCTCCCTCTCCAAATACCCTCTGAGGGAGGTTTTGCCATCTATGTCCCTGGCTTGGTAGAGGAAGATCCCCTGGGAAATGATCAGAAAATTCCTGTGACAACTCAGAGACACGGGGCCTATAACTTTACTGAAAACAAAACCTTTTTGCCACCTTCTGTGTCCAGAGAAATGGCTGGAGACACAGGACACTAAATACCTGGACTACACTTAATAATTTTATATTATCCATCCCATATTGACTTTATTAGTATGCCCTAAATGTGCTATAGTCAGCTTTTTTCAATAAATTACAAAAATTTGGCAATTATTTTCTGCCACAGTAATTTTATTTTAAATCACTTAAATGATAGCAACATTAAAATCCTACCTCCACAAATAAAGATAATCCACAAGTTGTCCAGACAATCCCTTATGGTTTGTTGTGCAGATTTAGATGAGAAAAGACCAAAAGAAATTATTGAGAATTAAAAATACTTATTTTTCATATTGAAGAAAGAAAAAGACAGTTATTTGGCCAAAGTCCCAAGTTGTGAACAAGTAACCACCATTAATTAGTGATAACTTAAGATCCATACATATGCTTTGAAAATCAGCCAACCAACAATACCCCCATTCCAGTGACTAAACTTCTGAGAGAAAATCAATGATAGACCCAAGCTTTTGAATGTCAACCAGAAACTCCCAGTCTTGAATTTGAGCCAATCAGTGGTAAGTTTTCTCTCTTGTTTTTGAGTATAGTTGACACACAATGTTACATTAGTTTCAGGTGTAAAACATAGTGATTTGACTTGTATATACATTATGGTATACTCACCACAATGTAGCTACCAACCCTCACCATACAATGTTATTACAATATCATTGACTATATTCCCTATGCCATGTCTTTTATTCCTGTGACTTATTCATTTCACAACTGGAAGCCTGTATCTTTCACTCTTTCATCAAATTTGCCCATTCCCCCCACCCATCTCCCCTTTAATTACCATCAGTTTGTCCTCTGTATTAATAGATATGATCTTGCTTTTTGCTTGTTTATTTGTTTCTTTTAGCTTTAATATATGAATGAAACCATATGGTCTTTGCTTTTCTCAGTCTGACTTATTTCACTTAGTGTGATACCCTCTACTTCCACCCATGTTTTCTCAAATGCACTAGCTCATTCTTTTTATGGATATGTAATAGTCCAGTGTGTGTGTGTGTGTGTGTGTGTGTGTGTGTGTGTGTACTACATCATCTTCATCCATTCATCTATTGATGGATACTTGGGTTGCCTCCATATCTTGGCTATTGTGAATAATGCTGCGATAAACATAGGGTGCATATATATTTTTTAATTGGTGCTTTCATTTTCTTTGATTAAGTATGCAGTAGTGGAATTATTAGGTCATATGATATTTCAATTTTTAGTTTTTTTGAGTAACCTTCATACTGTTTTCCAAAATGGCTATACCAACTTACATTCTCACCAGCAGTGTACAAGTTTGCCTTTTTCTCCACATCCTCACCAACACGTGTTGTTTCTTATTGTAATTTTAGCCATTCTAAATGGTGTAAGGTAATATCTCATTATGGTTTTTATTAGCATAGATTTTTCTTCTTTAGCATTCATGTGAATAGGTTTTTTATTTCAGCACTTTAAAAATGATTTTTATTGCCTTATCATTTGCATTGCTTCCAATGAGAAATCTGATGTCATCTTTATTTTTTCCCCCTCTATCCATATTCTTTTCCTCTGATTTTTCAGACTTTCTCATTATAATTTTTGAGAAATATCATTATTTTTTTCAAATTTTCTATTTATTCTTGCCTCAGTATTGGTAAGTTATATATTTCTAGGAATTTATTCATTTTTCTAGGCTACCCAGTTTGTTGGCATATAATTTTTTATAATATTCTGTTTCTATTTCTGTTGTGTTTATTGTTATTTCTCCTCTCTCATTAGTGATTTTGTTTATTTGAGTCCTTTCTCTTTTTTTCTTGATGACTCTAGCTAGAAGTTTATCAATTTTGTTGATCTTTTCAAAGAACAAGCTTCTGGTTTCATTTATCTGTTCTAATGTTTTTGGATTTTTTTTTGTTTTTCTATCATTTATTTCTGCTATAATCTTTATTATTTCCTTCTGCTGGGTTTGGGTTTTGTTTGTTCTTCTATTTCTACATCCTTTAGATGTAAGGTTATGTTACTTATTTGAGATTTTTCTTGCTTTTTGAGGTAGGTCTATATTGCTATAAAATTCCTTCTTGAAATTGCTTTTACTGCATCCCAAAGATTTTGGACGATTGTGTTTTCATTTGTTTCCATGTAATTTTTATTTTATTTTGATTTCTTTGTTGACCCATTCATTGTTTAGTATCTTGTTAACCTCCATATACTTGCGGTATTTCCAGATTTTTTCTTGTGCTTGATTTCTAGTTTCATAGCATTGTGGTCAGAAAAGTTTCAAGGTATGACTTCAATCTTTTTTTAAATTTGTTGAGAGTTGTCTTATGGCATAATATGCGATCTATGCTGGAGAATGTGCCATGTGTACTTGAAAAGAATGTGTATTCTGATGTTTTAGGATAGAATGTTCTGAATATATCTGTTAAATCCATCTGATCCAGTGTGTCATTCAAACCCACTCTTTATTTCTTTGTTGATTTTCTGTTTGAATGATCTGTCTATTGATGTAAATGGAGTTTAAACTCCCCTTCTATTATTGTATTACCAGCAATTAGTCCTCTTATGCTTGTTATTAACTTTTATGTGGATTTGGGTTCTCCCATGTTGGGTGCATAAATATCTTTTTGTATTGTTATATCTTTTTGTATTGTCCCCTTAATGATTATTTAGTGTCATTCTTTATTTCTTCTTACAGTCTTATTTTAATGTCTATTTTGTCTGATATAAGTATTGTTACCCTGGGTTTCTCTTGACACCCAATTGCATGATAAATGTTTATTGATCCCTTTAGTTTCAGTCTGCAGTTGTCTTTTGTCTGAAAGTATTCTTTTGTAGGTAGCATATAGATGGGTCTTGTTTTTTATCCACTTGGTTGCCCTATGTCTTTTGATTAGAACATTTTCAAAGTAATTATTGATAGATAAGTATTTGTTGCTATTTCGTTACTTGTTTGTGATTGATTCTATAGTTTTTCCCAATTCTTCTCTTGCACTGTTTCATGATTTTCTAGTTTTCCTTAGTGATATACCTGAATACTCTTCTCTTTATTCTTTGCAGATATATTACTGGTTTTTGATTTGTGGTTACCATTAGGTTTGTATTTAACATCTTCTGCATATAGCAGTCTATATTAAGTTGATGATAGCTTAAGTTTAAAACCATTTTTTAGTCCTCTACCCCCACATTTTAAATATATGGTGTCATATTTTATGTCCTTTTATTTTGTTAATCCCTTGACTGATTTTTACAGATATACTTATTTTTCATGCCTCCATTATGGTCTCTATTTTTCACTCAAAGAGGCCCCTTTAACATGTCTTGTAAGCCTGGCTTGGTGGTCATGAACTTTTTAGTTTTTTTCCCCTCTGGGAAACTCTATCTTTCTATTCCAAATGACAGCCTCACTGGATAGCATATTCTTGGCTGCACATTTTCCCTGTTGAGCACTTTGAATACATCATGGCACTCCCTTCTGGTTGAACATTTCTGCTGACATATTTGCCAGTAGCCTTTTGGATTTTCCCTTGTATGTAACTGTCTTCTTTTCTCTTGATGCTTTTAATATTTTTTTTTCCTTTATCACTACTTTTTGCCATTTTAATTACTATATGTTGGTGTGGACCTTCTTAGGATTGATCTTGTTGGGGGATGTCTGTGCCTCATGACTCTGGGTGTCTGTTTCTTTCCCCAAATGAGGAAAAGTTTTCAGCTATTCTTTCCTCTAATAAATTTTCTGCCCCCTTTCCTCTTTCTTCTTCTAGGATCCCTATGCTGTGAATGTTATTAGACTTGATGGAGTCAGCAAGTTCCCTAAGACTATTGTCAATTTGTATAATTTTTCTTCTCATTTAAGCATGTTGGTTGCTTCCATTACTCTCCTTCTAAGCCATTGATTCATTCCTCTAGCCTGCTCTTCATTCCTTTTAATTTTTTTAATTAATTAATTAATTTATTTATTTATTTTTGAGAGGGGGCTGGAGGCAAAGAAAGAGGGGCAGAAGATACAAAGCAGGCTCTGCAATGACAGCAGAAAGCCTGATGTGGGGCTCAAACCCACAAACCGTGAGATCATGACCTGAGCCAAAGTCAGACAGTTAATGGACTAAGCCACCCAGGTGCCCCCATCAAATATATATTTAATTTCATTTATTGTGCTCTTCATCTCCAATTAGTTCAATTAGTTCTTTTCTCTCTCTCTCTCTCTCTCTTTGTTAAGGGTATCACTGATGTTCTCCACTCTTTTCTTAGTCCACTGAGTATCTTTATGATCATTACATTAAATTCTCTATCAGGCATATTACTTATCTTCCTTCCCCTTAGGTCACTTGCTGTGGTTTGGTCCTGTTTTTTTCATTTGGGATATGGTTCTGTTTCTCCTCATTTAGTCCAACTCTCTGTATCTGTTTTTGTGTGCTAGGAAAGTCAGCTATGTTTCCTGCTCATGAAGGTAATGGCCTTATGAAGAAGAAATGCTTAAATGCTCTGCAGTGCAGTATCCCCTGTTCCTCAGAATTTGGTGCTTCAGGGAGTGGTTCCTGAGTGTGTTGTGTGTGCCCTGTTCTTGCTGTTGTTCCCTTCAGTCCAGTTGTCTGCAGCGGCTCCCTTTGCTTGTTATGGGCAGTGTTTGTTTCCCAGAGAGTGTAGTGTGTGTTTTAACAAAGTAAATTTTGGTCTGCTTACTAATTGAAATGTGGAGCAACTTCTGGCAGTATAGGTCAGTTTAAGTGGATCTGTAAAGGGTAGGAAGGTGGGTCCTGAGCCTTTAACAAAGTACACCTCAGGCTTCTGAAGCACTCACTGCTGCTGCCAGTCATTGCAGCTATTGCCACTGACACCAAGACTGAGCCCCTGCAAAAGGTAGGGTTCAGAAGACAATTCTAGTGAAGTCTGCACAGGTATTATGAGCATTCTGTGGAGGGCTCTGCAGCACTAGAACTGAGGCAAATATGACTGGAAAGAGTGGATCCCTTATGCCTGGGAT
Source organism: Acinonyx jubatus (assembly GCF_027475565.1). Classification (NCBI taxonomy): domain Eukaryota; kingdom Metazoa; phylum Chordata; class Mammalia; order Carnivora; family Felidae; genus Acinonyx; species Acinonyx jubatus. Next base: position 46,353,692 of record NC_069389.1, on the reverse strand, counting down.
GGGTGGTTTTGTGGAAGTGAATGCGGTAGAAAGTGTTGGTGCAGTGCTGGTTCCCACAGGTGGCCATGTGTTTATGCTGGGTGGCAGGCAATGGAAATGGCACCTGCCAGCTACTTTGTTTCTGAAAGATTCTCTCCATGATCCTTGTCTATCCAGGCTATGTCTTGTTATGAGTGAATCATGTTCCCCTCCATCTTCCCCTGGCATTTTTCAAATTTCTGGCTTTCTATGCTCTGTCTGCTCAGATTGATCGGCCTACTGCCTCTTTAAGTGCAGAGACTCAGTTTCCTAATGCCCTCAGGGGTCTCCTGGAGCTGAGTGGGATGATTATCAGAATTCCAGGCTTTAGGTCCCACTGGCTATAGAACTCACAAAATTTGGCCCCTCTCACTTTGAAAGCCAAATGTTACAGAGGTTTGTCTTCCCCTTGAGAACTCCTCTGTGTGATTGTCTGTTTCTCACCATTCACTGCTTTCCTGGCTCCCTCCGATCTGCAGATGGCCACAGTCACATTAGATCTCAAATCACATCTCTGCCTTTCCTATTTGCTTCAGTGTGGCCTCTTCTGTACTTTTGACTGTGGACTTCATAGTGGCAGTCTTTGGGTCCTTTTCTGAGTTATTTTAACTTGTCTGAGTGTTATCTAGATGTATCTGGGTGACAAGGAAAGCTTAGGGTCCTCCTACTCCACCAACTTCCCAGAATCTCCTGGTATTTTTTTTTTTTTTTGAGGAACCTCCATACTGTTTTTCACAGTGTCTGTACCAATTTATGTTCTCGTCAAGAGTATATGAGAGGAGGACTTAAGATGGCAGGGAATTAGGAGGACCCTGGGCTTTCCTTGTCCCTCAAAGACTGCTGTATTGAGGTCAGATTACTTGGGATATCCAGGAAACCAATCTGCAGAGTGTCAAAAGGACCCCACAGTTAGAGCGAGACAGCTTGGCAGGTGCAAGGTGCAAGGATGTGAATTGGGGGAGAGAAAAAAAGGCGGCACCAAAGAGGAGAGAGAACACTTTCCATGTAGAGACAAAATGTAAAGAAAGAGAAGGGTTGAGATAATGTGGCATCAAGTTAGCACAAGAAGAAAACTTCTCTGGAATACGGACTGGAAAGTGAGAAGTACTGAGTATCCCAGTTCTTTTTTTACAAAGGTTTGCTTACACCAAACACTGCCCCTATGCGCCTGGGAACCACTTATTTACTGGGGAAAGACTGACTTTGAACCAATGCAGCTGGTTTCTCTTTCAGACCAGCACAGCCACCACCTCCAAGCACCAACGGACAACTCTTTTTTTTTTTTTTTTTTTTTTCCTTCTCCTTCTTTTTATGTTTTGAAATCAGGCTCATATTTCCTATTGTTTTTGTTATTTTTTTTTCATTTTCTTTTCTCTTTTTCTTTTATTTTTTCTTCAAAGTTTATTTATTTATTTTGAGGGAGAGAGAGAGCAAGCAAGTGGAGGAGAGGTAGAGAGAGAGAGGGAGAGAGAATCCCAAGGAGGCTCCATACTGTCAGAGTACAGCCCAACTCAGGGCTCAAACTCACGAATGGTGAGATCATGACCTGAGCCGAAATCGAGTTGGACACTCAACCGACTGAAATACCCAGGCGCCTCTCTCTCTCTTTTTCTTTTTGATCCGGCTTTTTTATTCTCTTCTTTTTCCTTTTTTCTTTTTTTCTGCTTTTTTTCCTTATTTTTACCATTCTTTTTCTTTGGAATTACTCTTATAGTTTTTTGATTCTCTGTGTTTTTTTGTTGTTGTTGTTGTTGTTGTTCCATTTCGTTTTCCTTTTTCTTTTCTTTTTCTTTTTTTTTTTTTTTGGAATCAGGCGCCCCAACTTTTTTTCCAGGGTTACTTCAACAAACAAATCAAAGAACACCTAATTAAAGGTCCAGACACTCCACTGCTGCAAGCAAGGAGGAGTGCTGCAGAAGACTGACCAGTAGGAAAGATAAGCAAAAACACAAAAGCAGAGTGCACACAACACACACCCGAAATACTTCCTGGATTGTCAGGCCCTGGACAATGTATGACCCCTTTTACTTATAGTACTATGAGTACTATATGAGTAGCACCTCAATTCCTTTGCTGGTTATGGGTTGCTCCAATTTTTCTATTTCTTCATGTTTGAAGTTTTGTAGTGTGTGGGTGTCTACAACATTGTACATTTCTTCCAGATTATTCAGTTTGTTGGCATCTAATTTATCATACTATTCTCTTATAATTGTTTTTATGTTGTATTGATTTTGATCTCTCATCTTTCATTCATGATTTTATCTATCTGGGTCTCGTTTCTTTTTGAGAAGTATGACTAAGGGTTTATCAACTTTTAGTTTCATTGATCTGTTCTACTGTATTTTTTTGTTTCTATATCATTTATTTCTGTTCTAATCTTTATTATATCCCTTTTTCTGCTGGCTATGGACTTTATTTGCTGCTCCTTCTCTAGCTCCATTCGGTGTAAGGTTAGTTTGTACATTTGAGACATTTCTTGCTTCTTGAGATAGGCCTGAATTGCAATGTATTTTTCTTTTTACTTAAAATTTTTTAATGTTTGGGTGCCTGGGTGTCTCAGTTAAGCATCTGACTTTGGCTTAGGTCATGATCTCACAGGTTTGTGAGTTCAAGCCCCGTGTCCGGCTCTGTGCTACCAATTCAGAGCCTAGAGCCTGCTTCCGATTCTGTGTCTCCCTCTCTCTCCACCCCTCCCCTACTCTCGCTCCGTATCCTTCTCAAAAATAAATAAAAATTTTAATGTTTATTTATTTTTGAGAGGGAGACAGAGAGAGGCAGGATGCAAGAGGGGGAGGGGAAGAGACAGAGGGAGACACAGAATCTGAAAGAGGCTCCAAACTCTGAGCTGTCAGCACAAGGCCCGATGCAGGTCTCAAACTCATGAATCACGAGATCATGACCTGAGCCAAAGTCGGATGCTTAACCAGCTGAGACACCCAGGAGCCCCTGCAATGTATTTTTCTGTTAGGACTGCATTTGCTGAATTCCAAAGGGTTTGGACTGTCCCGTTTTCGTTTTCATTTGCTTCCATGTATTTTTAAATATCTCCTTTATTTTCCTGGCTAACCCATTCATTCTTTAGCAGGAAGTTCTTTAACCTCCTTGTTTTGAGAGCTTTCCAAATTTGTTATTGTGGTTTACTTCAAGTTTCATAGTGTTGTGATCTGAAAATATGCATGGTACAATCTCAATCTTTTTGTACTTGTTGAGGGCTGATTTCTGACTCAATATATGATTTATTCTGGAGAATGTTCCATGTGCACTTGAGAAGAACATGTACTCTGCTGCTTTGGGATGAATTTCTCTGAATGTGTGTCATTCAAGGCCATTGTTTCCTTGTTGATTCTCTGCTTAGATGATCTGTCCTTCGTAGTAAGTGGGGATATTAAAGTCTCCTACTATTATGGTATTATTATCAATGACTTTCTTCATGTTTGTGATTGATTGATTTACGTATTTGTGTGCTTCCAAGTTATAGGCATAGATATTTACAACTGTTAGCTCTTCTTGATGGATAGACCCCTTAATTATGATATTATGCCTTTCTTCATCTCTTGTTACCATCTTTATTTTAACATTTAGTTTGTCTGAGGTGCTTGGGTGGCTCAGTCTGTTAAGTGTCTGACTTCAGTTCAGGTCATGATCTTGTGGTTTATTAGTTTGAGCACTGCATCAGGTTCTGTGCTGACAGCTCAGAGCCCAGAGCCTGCTTCATATTCTGTGTCTCCCTCCCTCTCTGCCCCTCCCCCGTTCATGCTCTGTCTCTCTCTGTCTCTCAAAAATAAATAAACATTTTTAAAAAGTTTAAAATCTAGTTTTCTGATATAAGTATGGCTACTCCAGCTTCATTTGATTTCCATTAGCATGATAGATGGTTCTCCATCCCCTCACTTTCAATCTGTAGGTGCTCTCGGGTCTGAAATGAGTCTCTTGTAGGCAACATATAGATTGATCTTGTTTTTTAAATCCATTATGATACCCTATATCTTTTGATTGGAACATATTGTCCATTTACATGCAGAGTGATTATTGAAAGATATTGATTTAGTGCCATTTTGTTACCAGTAAAGTTGGTGCTCCTGGTAATGTTGTCAGATTATTTGTAGTCTTTCCTGCTTTGGTATTCTTTTTTTTTTCCTCCACTCAGAGAGTCACCCTTAAAATTTCTTGCAGGGATGGTTTAATGGTCACAAGCTCCTTTCAGTTTTTGTTTGTCTGGGAAAGTCTTTATCTCTCCTTCTATTCTGATTGACAGACTTGGATAAAGAATTATTTGCTGTGTAATTGAATATTTTTTTTCCACTCCCTTATGGCCTGCCAAATTTTAGTGGACAGATCTGCTACTAACTTCATGTGTCTACCCTTGTAGTTTAAGGACTCTTTCTCCCTAGCTGCTTTCAGAATTCTCTTTTTCCTTGTATGTTACAAGTTTCACCATGGTATGTAGTGATGTTGGCTTGTTTTGTTGATTTTCAAGGGTATTCTCTGTGCCTCTTGAACTTGGATGGCGGTTTCCTTCCCCAGATTATGGAAATTCTCAGCTCTAATTTTTTTGAAATAACGATTCTGCCTCATTTTCTTGCTCTTCTCCTGGGACTTCTATGATATGGATATTGTTTCATTTCATGGAATCACTTAGTTCTCTAAGTCTCCCTTCATGATCTAGTAATTTCCTTTCCTTCTTTTTTTCAGCTTCCTATTTTCCATATTTTTCTTCTATTTCACCTATTTTCTCCTCTGCTTCTTCAATCCTTGCTGTCACTGTATCTAATTTTTTTGCATCTCAGCTATAGTGGTTTTTTATTCATCCTGAATAAATACACCACATTCATAAAATAAAGGATAAGAGCCATATGATCCTTTCAATAGGTGCAAAAAAGCATTTGAAAAAACACAGCCTTCTTTCTTAATAAAAACCCTCAAGAAAGTAGGGATACAAGGAATGTACTTCAATCTTATAAAATCCATGGATGAAAGGCCCACAGCTAATACAATCCTCAAGGGGGGGAAACTGAAAGTTTTCTAAGCTCAGAAACAAGACTGGGATGTCCCCTCTCACCACTGTTCAACATAGTACTGAAATTCCTAGCCTCAGAAATTAGACAACAAAAAAATAAAGCCATACAAATTGGAAAAAGGAAGTGAAACTTTCACTCTTGGCAGACAATATGATGCTCTACATGAAAAACCTGAAAGACTCCACCGAAAACCTGCTGGAACTGATATGTGAATTCAGCAAAGCCCCAAGATACAAAATCAACCTACAGAAATTGGTTGCATTTCTATACACCAATAATGAAGCTGCAGAAAGAGAAATCAAAGAATTGATCCCATTTACAATTCCACCAAAAACCATAAGATACCTAGAAATATGCCTAAACAAAGAGGTAAAATACCTGTACACAAGACTATAGAAAGCTTATGAAAGAAATTGAAGAAGACACAAAGAAATGGAAACATATTCCATGCTCATGAATTGAAAGAACAAATATTGTTAAAAGGTCGATACTACCCAAAGCAATCTACATATTCATTGCAATCACTATCAAAATAGCACCAGCATTCTTCAGAGAACTTGAACAATCCTAAAGTTTGCAAGGAACCAGACAAGATCGTGAATATACAAAGTATTATTGAAAAACAAAACCAAAGCTAGAGTCATCACAATACCAGAATTCATGCTGTATTACAAAGTTATAATCATCAAGACAGTATGGTACTCACATAAAAACAGACACATAGAGTAACAGAACAGAATGGAAAACCCAGAAATGGACCCACAAACATATGGCCAACTAATCTTTGACAAAGCCGGAAAGAATACCTAGTGGAAGAAAGACAGTCTCTTCAACAAATGGTGTTGAGTAAACTGGACAGCGACATGCAGAAGAATGAACCTGGGCCACTTTCTTACACCATACAAAAAACTAAATTCAAAATGGATGAATGGCCTAAATATGAGACTGGAAACCATCAAAATCCTAGAGGGAAAAACAGGCAGCAACATCTTTGACTTTAGCCATAGCAACCTCTTCCTAGACACGTCGATGCAGGCAAGGTAAACAAAAGGAAAAATGAATTATTGGGACTTAATCAAGATCAAAATCTTCTGCAAAGTGAAGGAAATAATCCACACAACTAAAAGGCACCCTATAGAATGAGGTAATATATTTGTTTTTTTTTAATGTTTATTTATTTTTGACAGAGAGACAGAGCATAAGTGGGGGAGGGGCAGAGAGAGAGGAAGACACAGAATCTGAAACAGGCTCCAGGCTCTGAGCTGTCAGCACAGAGCCCAACACGGGGCCTGAATTCATGGACAGTGAGATCATGACCTGAGCCAAAGTCAGACGCTCAACTGAGTCACCTAGGTGCCCCGAGGGAAGATATTTGTAAATGACATATCTGATAAAGGGTTAGTATCCAAAATCTATAAAGAACTTATCAACCCCCCAAAAATAATCCATTTAAGAAATGGGGAGAAGACATGTATAATGTTTTTCTAAACATGACATCCAGATGGCTAAGACACATGAAAAGAAGCTGAACATCACTCATCATCAGGGAAATACAAATCAAACCACAATGAGATACCACCTCACGCCTGTCAGAATGGCTAAAATTAACAACACAAGAAACACGTGTTGGCGAGGATGCAAAGAAAGGGAAAACTTTTGCCCTATTGGTGGGAATGCAAACTGGCACAGCCACTCTGAAGAACAGTATGGAGGGTCCTCAAAAAGTTAAAAATAGAAATACCCTATTATCCAGCGATTGCACTACTAGGTATTTGCCCAAAGGATAAGAAATAATTCAAAGGGGGTAGTTACCCCCAATGTTTATAGCAGCATTATTTACAATTGTCAAACTGTGGAAAGAGCACAAATGTCCATCCACTGATGAATGGATAAAGAAGTTGTGGCATATGTATACAATGGAACATTTCTCAGCCATCAAAAGCAATGAAATCTTGCTATTTCCAAGGACATGGATGGAGCTAGAGAGGATTATGCAAAGCAAAATAAGTCGTCATAGAAAGACAAATACTACATAATTTCACTCATGTGCAGGATTCAATAGAAAAAACAGATTAACATAGGGGGCAGGGATAGAAAAGAAGAGAGAAGGAAACAAACCATAGGAGATTTTTTATGAAAGAGATCAAACTGAGGGTTGGTGGAGGGAGGTGCATGGAGGATGGGCTAAATGTGTGATGGGTATTAAGGTGGGAACTTGTCATGTTGAGCACTGGGTGTTATATGTAAGTGATGAATCACAAAATTCTACTCTTGAAACCAATATTACACTATACATTAACTAACTGGAATTTAAATACAATTTTGAAAAAAATTAAAAAATAGAATTTGTTGCATCAAAAGGATACAAACAAAATCAGCAAAGGGAATAGGTAAATGGATTAAAGTCTGGAGCAATCCAGGCACAAGCTTTCAAAATTCTTCCTCAAGTGGTGTTACACAGGACATGGTTAATTCCTCCAGCAATGAGATGTAATAATACATGTGAAATCTTGACTGCCAGGTAAGCTCTTTAGAGACTCTACACCCAGGATTTTTATTGGAACTAATCTTGTAGGCATTTTCTGCCTTGGTACCTTCTACCTAGACTATACCAAAATTCCAGACTCACAGAACAAAAACAAGTGTTCAGCATAAGCCACGCTTTTTAAACAGTTTAGGTACAATAAGCCACTCTTCTCAGTTTGGGGGAATAGCGAAAATCCATCTAAAATCCAAGTTCTCAGATGTCAGCCAAGGGCTAACCTTGCAATCAGGCCCTCAAAGGAGAGCTGTCAAGCGTGCTCTTTTAAATTTTTTCTGCACACTTAAACACTGTACCTTCAGCCATGTTGGAAGCTCAGGACTCCGGACCCATATTTCTAATTGTGGTATATCTAACTCTGTATCTAACTCGTATATCTATGCCTACTTGATAATTCCAATAAGATTGCAAAGATACCTCACTTTTGACATCATAGACACCAGTTGTTAAAAATATACTCTGCATTGAAACTATTCTAAGCACTTTACACATACTAAGATGCTTAATCCTCAGAGCAACTATATGAAGTAAAATTATTACCTGCATTTTACAAATAAGAAAACTTAAGCACAGAAAGTGTTACGATTATGCAGTTAGGGAAGTAATTTGTGGAACCAAGATTCAATCCGAATCAGTCTGACTGTTTAACCTATGTTCTTAATGACTATTCAGTAGTGTCTCAACATATCCAAAATAAAACTTATAATCTTTCCCCCCAACTTTGTTCCTCTTTCGGGTTTCCCTATGTCTATGATAGTTATCATCATTTATCTCTCCAGACAGGACACTTTCTTGATAACTTCCCATCTCTCACCTCACCACCACCTATAACCAATTTATCACTAAGTTATATCTAGCTTGACTTCTCTTACACATCTTTTTAATCTATCCAGATTTCTCCATCTTTAACATCACATGGATCAATAACATTTACATTAATCTCTAATTCAATGGGCCATATAGATATAGTCAACTGCCTAGGGATTGTTTAGTAACAAGATAGAAAAAAAAACCTGGGCTGTATACAGTTTACAGAGTTAACCTGACCTACCAGCTTGGAACCTTTATATAAGAAGTCAATTTCCATGTTATTTAAACTGCCATTATTTTGGGTCTGTCAAAAGCAGCTATGTCCTAACTGATATAGAGTGCTTCTTCCAAATAATGGTTACCAGAAGGGAGGTGGGTGGGGGGATGGGTTATATAGGTAATGGAAATTAAGGAATGCACTTGTTGTGATGAGCACCAGGTATTCTATAGAAGTGTTGAATCACTATACTGTACATCTGAAACTAATATTACACTGTATGTTAATTATCTGAAATTTAAATAAAAACTTAAAAAACTAAAGTGCTTGTTATGGTACACATGCTCATAATAGGTCACAGGACTGTGCATTGGGAGGCATTAGAAATATTATTTTACAAGAAAATAATACTGATATATTATGGAGAATACAAAATCCAAATACATTTTTAACATAAAACACAGGATCTCGAAGGAACCTAATTTATCACTTGTAGCAGGCTCCTATTAGCTCTGTCCCAAATTCTTCTAGCTTTCAATTTATCCCTTTTACCCACTGTGATGGTAAAGCTTGAGCATTCTTTTCTAGGGCACAGAGCTATGAGTACCTGAAGGCCACACAGGTTTCCTCTTTTGATACTAATTTGGAAAGAACCAAGCTACGTAAATAACTGTGGTAAAAGAGGGATTTTATGGCTAGAAAAGGAAAACTCATATTGTAGAAGGAAAACTTCATATTAAAATTGGTAGAATTGTTAAATTCAGAAATATGTATGGGATAGATATGTGTAAGAGATTCTATGTAGACAAGCATTTTGAGAATATTTTGTTCATTATATTTTGCTGGTAGAATCAGAACATATTGAATTAGGAGGATTAGATGAATATGATTGGTCAACAAGAACATGTATCAAAACAATTAGATGTTTGGACATATAAAATTAATGCAGAATAATAAAAAATAAGAGTCAGTCTAACATGAAAGGAGCTTGGAAGTCATTACTCAATCCTAAAAGCAAGTAAAAAGTTGGAAAAAATGGAAAAAAAATCAACAACTTTATTTAGGTCTATCAGAGAAATTAGGTTATAGGGTAAACCACTGTCCCCAAAATTGGAGAAACAGAGAATCACATCTTACTGAAGCAGAAACCCATAAGCAGAAAACTTCCCAGGAACCAGAATAGGAAAATCTGAATGTAAATGGCGAACTACTGAAGGTTCAGTGTGGACAAGTCTGACAGATAAAAACCCAGGGGGACCCAGGCATAGGGGACCCTAAAATTTTGTAAGTATTACTTTCAAAATCTCAAACAAGTTTTTACAGTGAATATCAGAGAAAAGTCCCTTCATCCTCCCACCAAAAAGGAGGAAAAAATGAAACCATACTGAAATATGCCAGAGAATTTTGTTCTTCTTATCAAAATCTGCCATCAAGAGAAACTCTTATAGCAGAGCCTAAACTCTTGGGGTTTTATCAGAGTCTAACCAACCTAATAGAAAGGAAACACCCAGCTCCAGCTCTTCTAGCCTGCCATACTGGAAAAATGAAATACCCAACTCCACTCAACTCTAGGCATCCTGTCCTACCTAAGGGGAGAGAAAAACCTGAGAAACATTTTATGACATTCATAGATAAGAGTTGTAAGCTCACTAAAAGACTGAGGCCTAATCATAAGCCTATAGAATACTTCCTCTACTCCCACACCTTACTACCACATTACAAAAACCCTATTTATAAGCTGTCAAAAAATGCTAAGGCTTACTAAAATGTGGGGAAAATACATAATTTTAACAAATACAGCAAACATAAGAACCATACACAAATATGGTAGGTATGTTAAAATTATCAGACCAAGAATTTAAAACAACTATGATTAATATGCTAAGAGTGCTAATGGATAAAGTAGACAACATGCAAAAACAGATGGACAATATAAGCAAAGAGATGGAAATTCTAAGAAAGAATCAAAACAAAATGTTAGAGATTAAAAAACAACTATTAAAGAAAGCAAAAATGCTTTCAAAGGGCTTATTAAAAGATTAAACACCACCAAGGAAAGAATCTCTGAGCATTAGGATATCTCAGTAGAAACTTCCAGAACAGAGAAGTAAAGGAAAAAAAGATTTTTAAAAATGAAACAATATCCAGTAACTGTGGGACAACTACAAAAGCTATAACATATGTATACTAGAAACACCAGAAGGAGAAGAAAGAGAAAAAGGAACAGAAGAAATATTTGAAGTCATAATGACAGAAAAATGCCTCTAATTGTCATATATCAAGCCACAAATCCAGGAAGCTCAGAGAATACCAAGTGGAAAAAATGTCAAAAATTATATACCTAGGCATATAATATTCAAATTGCAAAAAAACAAATAAAGAAAGAATCATGAAAGAAACCAGAGGGCAAAACAACCTAACCTATAGAGGAACCAAGATAAAAATTGTATGTGATTTCACTTCAGAAACCATGCAATCAAGAAGAGAGTGGAGTAAAATAAAATGTTGAAGAAAAAAAAAAAAACACCAACCTAGAATTCTGTGCCCTCTGAAATTATCCTTCAATATTAAGGAAAAATAAATATGTTCCCAGACAAACAAATATTGAGGGAATTTTAAAAGAAGTTCTTCATTTTTTTTTAATTTGAGAGTTTTATTTAAATTCTAGTTAATTAACATAAATGGTAAGATTAGTTTCAGTTGAAGAATTTAGAGATTCCTCCCTTACATGTAACACCCAGTGCTCATCAAAACAAGTGCTCTCCTTAATACCCATAACGCATTTACTCCATCCCAGACCTATCTCCTAACACCAACCCTCAGTTTGTTCTCTACAGTTAAGAGTCTCTTATGGTTTCCTTAGCTCTCTCTTTTTCCTTCCACTATGTTTATCTGTTTCATTTCTTAAATCCCACATATGAATGAAATCAGAGTATTTGTCTCAGACTTATTTCAGTTAGCACAATACATTCTAACTTCAACCACATCAATAAATATGGCAAGATTTCATTCTTTTTGATGGCTGAATAGTATTCCATTGCGCACACACACACACACACACACACACACACACACACGACACATCTTCCTTATCCATTCATCAGTCAATGGACATTTGGGCTCTTTCCATAGTTTGGCTATTATTGATAATGCTGCCATAAAAATGGGGGGGTATGTGCCCCTTCAAATCAGTAATTTGAGTAAATACCTAGTAGTGCAATTGCTGGATCATAGCGTAGTTCTGTTTTTAGAACAGAACTTTTTGAGGAACCTCAATACTGTCTTCCAGTGTCTGCACTGTTTTGCATTCCCACCAATATTGTAGGAGAGTTCCCTTTTCTCTGCATCCTTGCCAACATCTGTTGTTTCCTGTGTTGATAAATATAGCCATTCTGACAGGTGTGAGGTGGTATCTCAATATAATTTTTATTTGCATTTACCTGATAAAGACTGATGTTGAGCATCTTTTCATGCGTCTGTTAGCCATCTGGATGTCTTCTTTGGGAAAATGTCTGTTCATGCGTTTTGCCCATTTCTTAACTGTATCATTTATTTTGGGGGTGTTGACTTTGATAATCTCTTTATAGACTTTGGATACTAACCCTTTGTCAGATACGTTATTCCCAAATATCTTCTATTCCATAGGTTGTATTTTAGTTTTATTGATTGTTTCCTTCACTCTGCAGAAAAATTTTGTCTTAAGTCCCAATAGTTCATATTTGCTGTTGTTTCCCTTGACTGCAGTGATGTATCTAGGAAGAAGTTGCTACAACTGAGGTCAAAGAAGTTGCTGTCTATGTTCTCCTCTAGAATTCTGATGGATTCCAATCTCACATTTACGATTTTCATCCATTTTGAATTTATTTTTCTGTATGGTGTAAGAAAGTGATCCAGTTTCATTCTTCTGCATATTGCTGCTCAATTTTCCCAACACCACTTGTTGAAGAGACTGTCTTTTTCTCATTGGATATTCTTTCCTGCTTTGTCAAAGATTAATTGGGCATATGTTTGTGGGTCCATTTCTGGGTGTTCTATGGTGTTCCATTGATCTGTGTGTCTGTTTTTGAGCCAGTACCATACTGTCTATATGAGTACAGCTTTGAATTAGTGCTTGAAGTCCATAATCATGATGCCTCCAGCTTTGCTTTTCTTTTTCAAGATTGCTTCTACTATTCAGATTCTTTTGCCATTCTATACAAATTTCAGGATCGTTTGTTTTAGCTCTGCAAAAAATGATGATGGTATTTGATTGCATGAAATGTTTAGATTGCTTTGGGTAATATAGATATTTTAACAATATTTTCTCTTCCAGTTCACATGCATAGAATGTTTTTCCATTTTTTTTGTGTGTCCTCTTCAATTTCTTTCATAAGTGTTATATAGTTTTCAAAGTATATATTTTACCTCTTTGGTTAGGTTTATTCTTAGATATCTTATGGTTTGTGGTGCAAGTGTAAGTGGGATAAATTCCTTGATTTCTTTTTCTACCATTTCATTATTGGTGTATGGAAATGCAGCAGATTTCTTTATGTCGATTTTTATATCCTGCGACTTTACTGAATTCCTGTATCAGTTCTAGTAATTTTTGGTGAAGTGTTTTCGGGTTTTCCACATAGAGTATCATGTTGTCTGCAATTAGTGGAGGTTTAGCTACTTCCTTGCCAATTTGGATGCTTTTTATATCTCTTTGTTGTCTGATTGCTGAAGCTAAGATATGCAGTACGTGCTAAATAACAATAGCGACAGTGGACATCCCTATCTTATTCCTAACTGTAGAGGAAAAGTTCTCAAGTTTTTCCCCATTCAGGATGATATTAGCTGTGGGTTTTGCATATATGGCCTTTACTATGTTGAGGTATATTCTTTCTATCCAGATTTTTTGAAGATCTTCATCAAGAATGGATGCTGTATTTTGTCAAATGTTTTTTTCTGCATCTATTGAGAGGATCATATGGTCCTTATCCTTTCTTTTATTAATGTGGTGTATCATGTTGATTGATTTGCAAATATTGAACCAGCCCTGGAACCCAGGAATAAATTCTACTTGATTGTGGTGAATGATTCTTTTTTTTCAATATATGAAGTTTATTGTCAAATTGGTTTCCATACAACACCCAGTGCTCATCCCAAAAGGTGCCCTCCTCAATACCCATCACCCACCCTCCCCTCCTTCCCACCCCCATCAACCCTCAGTTTGTTCTCAGTTTCTAATAGTCTCTTATGCTTTGGTTCTCTCCCACTCTAACCTCTTTTTTTTTCCTTCCCCTCCCCCATGGGTTTCTGTTAAGTTTCTCAGGATCCACATAAGAGTGAAACCATATGGTATCTGTCTTTCTCTGTATGGCTTATTATGAATGATTCTTTTAATGTACTGTTGGATTTGATTTGCTACTACTTTGTTGGGAATTTTTGCATCCAGTTTCATCAGGGATATTGGCCTGTAATTCTCCTTTATAGTGGGGTGTTTGTCTACCTTGGAATCAAGGTAATGTATACCTCGTAGAATGAGTTTGGAAGTTTTCCTTCCATTTTTATATTTTGGAACAGTTTAAGAAGAATAAGTATAAACTCTTCTTTAATTGTCCAGTAGAATTTCCCTGGGAAGACATCTGGTCCTGAACTTTTGTTGTTGGGAGATTTTTTATTACTGATTTTTTACTGGTTATGAGTCTGTTCAAATTTTGTATTTCACTATTTCAGTTTTGGTATTTTGTGTGTTTCTAGTAATTTGTCCATTTCTTCCATATAGCCCAGAGTTTTGGCATATATTTTTTGTAATATTCTCATAATTATTTGTATTTCTGTGGTGTTGGTTGTGATCTCTCCTCTTTCATTCATGATTTTATTTATTTTTGTCCTTTATCTTTTCTTTTTGATATGTCTTGTTAGGGGCTTATCAATATTGTTAATTCTTTCAAAGAACCAGGTTTAGTTCCATTGATTTGTCCTACAGGTGTTTTTTCTTTGTTTCTATATCATTTATTTCTGCTCTAAACTTTATTATTTCCTTTCTGCTGGCTTTAGTATTTATTTCCTATTCCTTTTCTATCTCCTTTAGGTGTTAGGTTAAGTAGTGTATTTGAGACTTTTCTTGCTTCTTCAGGTAGGCCGGTATTGCAATACATTTCCCTCTTATGACCACCTTTGCTAAACCTGAAAGGTTTGGGACTTTTGTGTGTTTTTTTAATTATATTTTTTTAATTTTTTAAATGTTTATTTATGTTTAAGAAGTGAGAGAGAGTGTGAGATGGGGAGGAGAAGAGAGAGAATGAGACACAGAATCCAAAGCAGGCTCCAGGCTCTAAGCTCTCAGTGCAGACCTCAGTGCAGGGCTCTAATTCACAAACCATGAGATCATGACCCGAGCTGAAATCAGATACTTAACCGACTGAGCCACCCAGGTGCCCCTGGACTTTTGTGTTGTCATTTTCATTTGCTTCCATGTATTTTTTTAAATTTATTCTCTAATTTCCAGGTTAACCCATTAATTCTTTAGTAGAATGTTCTTTAACTTCCATGTATTTGTGGTCTTTCCAAATTTTTTCTTGTGGTTGACTTCAAGTTTCATAGCATTATGGTCTGAAAATATGCATGATATGATCTCAATCTTTTTATACTTGTTGGGGGCTGATTTGTGACCCAGTATATGATCTATTGTGGAGAATTTTCCATGTGCACTCAAAAAGGATGTGTATTCCACTACTTTAGAATAAAATATTCTGAAAATATCAATTAAGTCCATCTGGTCCAGGGGGGAGGGAAGATGGTGGCGTAGGAGGACGCTGGGCTCACCGCGCGTCCTGCTGATCACTTAGATTCCACCTACACCTGCCTAAATAACCCAGAAAACCGCCAGAGGATTAGCAGAACGGAGTCTCCGGAGCCAAGCGCAGACGAGAGGCCCACGGAAGAGGGTAGGAAGGGCGGCGAGGCGGTGCGCGTGCTCCACGGACTGGCAGGAGGGAGCCAGGGTGGAGGGGAGGCTCGCCGGCCAAGCAGAGCCCCTGAGTCTGGCTTGCAAAAGCGGAGGGGCCAGACGGACTGTGTTCCAACAGCAAGCGCGACTTAGCCTCTGGGAGGTCATAAGTGAACAGCTCTGCTCAGAAAGCGGGAAGGCTGGAGGACAAAGGGAGGGAGAGCTGCTG
Organism: Acinonyx jubatus; assembly: GCF_027475565.1. Taxonomy (NCBI): domain Eukaryota; kingdom Metazoa; phylum Chordata; class Mammalia; order Carnivora; family Felidae; genus Acinonyx; species Acinonyx jubatus. Next base: position 46,337,942 of record NC_069389.1, on the reverse strand, counting down.
AGCCCCCGGACAACAGAGCTCAGTTTGATGGGGAACAAAGGCGCTCACCAGCGCCAACTCCCCCACCCATTCCCCAGCCAAAATCCCAAAGAGAACCAGTTCCTGTCAGAGAACTTGCTCGCTCCACGGAAACACCCAACTCTGTGCTTCTGTGGAGCCAATCCTCCGGCAGCAGATCTGACTCCTTCCTGCTGCCACAGGGCCCCTCCTGAAGTGGATCACCTAAGTAGAAGCGAGCTAAGCCTACCCCTCCTGCCCCCGTGCACCTTGCCTACCCACCCCAGCTAATACGCCAGATCCCCAGCATCACAAGCCTGGCAGTGTGCAAGCAGCCCAGATGGGCCACGCCACCCCACAGTGAATCCCGCCCCTAGGAGAGGGGAAGAGAAGGCACACACCAGTCTGACTGTGGCCCCAGCGGTGGGCTGGGGGCAGACATCAGGTAGGACTGCGGCCCCACCCACCAACTCCAGTTATACACCACAGCACAGGGGAAGTGCCCTGCAGGTCCTCACCACGCCAGGGACTATCCAAAATGACCAAGCGGAAGACTTCCCCTCAGAAGAATCTCCAGGAAATAACAACAGCTAATGAACTGATCAAAAAGGTTTTAAATAATATAACAGAAAGTGAATTAAGAATAATAGTCATAAAATTAATCACTGGGCTTGAAAACAGTATAGAGGACAGCAGAGAATCTCTTGCTACAGAGATCAAGGGACTAAGGAACAGTCACGAGGAGCTGAAAAGCGCTTTAAACGAAATGCAAAACAAAATGGAAACGACCACAGCTCGGAATGAAGAGGCAGAGGAGAGAATAGCTGAACTACAAGATAAAGTTCTGGAAAAAGAGGAAGCTGAAAGAGAGATAAAAAAAATCCAGGAATATGAGGGGAAAATTAGAGAACTAAGTGATACATTAAAAAGAAATAATATACGCATAATTGGTATCCCAGAGGAGGAAGAGAGAGGGAAAGGTGCTGAAGGGGTACTTGAAGAAATTATAGCTGAGAACTTCCCGGATCTGGGGAAAGAAAAAGGCATTGAAATCCAAGAGGCACAGAGAACTCCCTTCAGACGTAACTTGAATCGATCTTCTGCACAACACATCATAGTGAAACTGGCAAAATACAAGGATAAAGAGAAAATTCTGAAAGCAGCAAGGGGTAAACGTGCGCTCACATATAAAGGGAGGCCTATAAGACTCCTGACTGATCTCTCTTTTGAAACTTGGCAGGCCAGAAAGAATTGGCACGCTAAACAGTGCGCTAAACAGAAAAAATATGCAGCCGAGAAACCTTTATCCAGCAAATCTGTCATTTAAAATAGAAGGAGAGATAAAGGTCTTCCCAAACAAACAAAAACTGAAGGAATTCGTCACCACTAAACCAGCCCTACAAGAGATCCTAAGGGGGACCCTGTGAGACAAAGTACCAGAGACTTCACTACAAGCATAAAACATACAGATATCACAATGACTCTAATCCCATATCTTTCTATAATAACACTGAATGTAAATGGATTAAATGCGCCAACCAAAAGACATAGGGTATCAGAATGGATAAAAAAACAAGACCCATCTATTTGCTGTCTACAAGAGACTCATTTTAGACCTGAGGACACCTTTAGATTGAGAGTGAGAGGATGGAGAACTATGTATCATGCTACTGGAAGCCAAAAGAAAGCTGGAGTAGCCATACTTATATCAGACAAACTAGACTTTAAATTAAAGGCTGTAACAAGAGATGAAGAAGGGCATTATATAATAATTACAGGGTCTATCCATCAGGAAGAGCTAACAATGATAAATGTCTATGCACCGAATACCGGAGCCCCCAAACATATAAAAATAAAACAATTACTCATAAACATAAGCAACCTTATTGATAAGAACGTGGTCATTGCAGGGGACTTTAACACCCCACTTACAGAAATGGATAGATCATCTAGACACACGGTCAATAAAGAAACAAGGGCCCTGAATGAGACATTGGATCAGATGGACTTGACAGATCTACTTAGAACTCTGCATCCCAAAGCAACAGAATATACTTTCTTCTCGAGTGCACATGGAACATTCTCCAAGATAGATCATATACTGGGTCACAAAACAGCCCTTCATAAGTTTACAAGAATTCAAATTATACCATGCATACTTTCAGACCACAATGCTATGAAGCTTGAAATCCACCACAGGAAAAAGTCTGGAAAACCTCCAAAAGCATGGAAGTTAAAGAACACCCTACTAAAGAATGAGTGGGTCATCCAGGCAATTAGAGAAGAAATTAAAAAATATATGGAAACAAATGAAAATGAAAATACAACAATCCAAATGCTTTGGGACGCAGCGAAGGCAGTCTGAGAGGAAAATGCATTGCAATCCAGGCTTATCTCAAGAAACAACAAAAACACTAAATACAAAATCTAACAGCACACCTAAAGGAAATAGAAGCAGAACAGCAAAGGCAGCCTAAACCCAGGAGAAGAAGAGAAATAATAAAGATCAGAGCAGAAATAAACAATATAGAATCTAAAAAAACTGTAGAGCAGATCAACGAAACCAAGAGTTGGTTTTTTGAAAAAATAAACAAAATTGACAAACCTCGAGCCAGGCTTCTCAAAAAGAAAAGGGAGATGACCCAAATAGATAAAATCATGAAGAAAAATGGAATTATTACAACCAATCCCTCAGAGATACAAACAATTATCAGGGAATACTATGAAAAATTATATGCCAACAAATTGGACAACCTGGAAGAAATGGACAAATTCCTAAACACACACTCTTCCAAAACTCAATCAGGAGGAAATAGAAAGCCTGAACAGACCCATAACCAGCAAAGAAATTGAATTGGTTATCACAAATCTCCCAACAATAAGAGTCCAGGACCAGATGGCTTCCCAGGGGAGTTCTACCAGACGTTTAAAGCAGAGATAATACCTATCCTTCTCAAGCTATTCCAAGAAATAGAAAGGGAAGGAAAACCTCCAGACTCATTCTATGAAGCCAGTATTACTTTGATTCCTAAACCAGACAGAGACCCAGTAAAAAAAGAGAACGACAGGCCAATATCCCTGATGAATATGGATGCAAAAATTCTCAATAAGATACTAGCAAATCGAATTCAATGGCATATAAAAAGAATTACTCACCATGATCAAGTGGGATTGGTTCCTGGGATGCAGGGCTGGTTCAACATTCGCAAATCAATCAACGTGATACATCACATTAACAAAAAAAAAGAGAAGAACCATATGATCCTGTCAATCGATGCAGAAAAGGCCTTTGACAAAATCCAGCACCCTTTCTTAATAAAAACCCTTGAGAAAGTCGGGATAGAAGGAACATTCTTAAACATCATAAAAGCCATTTATGAAAAGCCCACAGCTAACATCATCCTCAATGGGGAAAAACTGAGAGCTTTCTCCCTGAGATCAGGAATACGACAGGGATGCCCACTCTCACCGCTGTTGTTTAACATAGTGCTGGAAGTTCTAGCATCAGCAATCAGACAACAAAAGGAAATCAAAGGCATCAAAATTGGCAAAGATGAAGTCAAGCTTTCGCTTTTTGCAGATGACATGATATTATACATGGAAAATGTGATAGACTCCACCAAAAGTCTGCTAGAACTGATCCATGAATTCAGCAAAGTTGCAGGATACAAAATCAATGTACAGAAATCAGTTGCATTCTTATACACTAACAATGAAGCAACAGAAAGACAAATAAAGAACCTGATCCCATTCACAATTGCACCAAGAAGCATAAAATACCTAGGAATAAATCTAACCAAAGATGTAAAAGATCTGTATGCTGAAAACTATAGAAAGCTTATGAAGGTAATTGAAGAAGATTTAAAGAAATGGAAAGACATTCCCTGCTCATGGATTGGAGGAATAAATATTGTCAAAATGTCAATACTACCCAAAGCTATGTACACATTCAATGCAATCCCAATCAAAATTGCACCAGCATTCTTCTCGAAACTAGAACAAGCAATCCTAAAATTCATATGGAACCACAAAAGGCCCCGAATAGCCCAAGTAATTTTGAAGAAGAAGACCAAAGCAGGAGGCATCACAATCCCAGACTTTAGCCTCTACTGCAAAGCTGTAATCCTGAAGACAGCATGGTATTGGCACAAAAACAGACACATAGACCAATGGAAGAGAATAGAAACCCCAGAACTAGACCCACAAACGTATGGCCAACTCATCTTTGACAAAGCAGGAAAGAACATCCAATGGAAAAACGACAGCCTCTTTAACAAATGGTGCTGGGAGAACTGGACAGCAACATGCAGAAGGTTGAAACTAGACCACTTTCTCACACCATTCACAAAAATAAACTCAAAATGGATAAAGGACCTGAATGTGAGGCAGGAAACCATCAAAACCTTAGAGGAGAAAGCAGGAAAAGACCTCTCTGACCTCAGCCGTAGCAATCTCTTACTCGACACATCCCCAAAGGCAAGGGAATTAAAAGCAAAAGTGAATTACTGGGACCTTATGAAGATCAAAAGCTTCTGCACAGCAAAGGAAACAACCAACAAAATTAAAAGGCAACCAACGGAATGGGAAAAGATATTTGCAAATGACATATCGGACAAAGGGCTAGTATCCAAAATCTATAAAGAGCTCACCAAACTCCACACCCGAAAAACAAAGAACCCAGTGAAGAAATGGGCAGAAAACATGAATAGACACTTCTCTAAAGAAGACATCCGGATGGCCAACAGGCACATGAAAAGATGTTCAGCGTCCTTCCTTATCAGGGAAATACAAATCAAAACCACACTCAGGTATCACCTCACGCCAGTCAGAGTGGCCAAAATGAACACATCAGGAGACTATAGATGCTGGCGAGGATGTGGAGAAACGGGAACCCTCTTGCACTGGTGGTGGGAATGCAAATTGGTGCAGCCGCTCTGGAAAGCAGTGTGGAGGTTCCTCAGAAAATTAAAAATAGACCTACCCTATGACCCAGCAATAGCACTGCTAGGAATTTATCCAAGGGATACAGGAGTACTGATGCATAGGGGCACTTGCACCCCAATGTTCATAGCAGCACTCTCAACAATAGCTAAATTGTGGAAAGAGCCTCAATGTCCATCAACTGATGAATGGATAAAGAAATTGTGGTTTATATACACAATGGAATACTACGTGGCAATGAGAAAAAATGAAATATGGCCTTTTGTAGCAACGTGGATGGAACTGGAGAGTGTGATGCTAAGTGAAATAAGCCATACAGAGAAAGACAGATACCATATGGTTTCACTCTTATGTGGATCCTGAGAAACTTAACAGGAACCCATGGGGGAGGGGAAGGAAAAAAAAAAAGACGTTAGAGTGGGAGAGAGCCAAAGCATAAGAGACTGTTAAAAACTGAGAACAAACTGAGGGTTGATGGGGGGTGGGAGGGAGGGGAGGGTGGGTGATGGGTATTGAGGACGGCACCTTTTGGGATGAGCACTGGGTGTTGTATGGAAACCAATTTGACAATAAATTTCATATATAAAATTAAAAAAAGTGGTAAGAATAAAAAAATAATAAAGTGGGATATCTTTGACTTATTAAAAAAAAAAAGTCCATCTGGTCCAGTGTGTCATTCAAAGCCATTGTTCCCTTGTTGATTTTCTATTTAATTTATGTGTCTATTAATTGTGGTTTATATACACAATGGAATAATACATGGCAATGGGAAAGAATGAAATATGGCCTTTTGTAGCAACATGGATGGAGCTGGAGAGTGTTATGCTAGGTGAAATAAACCATACAGAGAAAGACAGATGCCATATGGTTTCACTCTTGTGTGGATCCTGAGAAACTTAACAGAAGACCATGGAGAGGGGAAGAGAAAAAATTGTTAGAGAGGGAGGGAGCCAAATCATAAGAGACTCCTAAAAACTGAGAACAAACTGATGGTTTATGGGGGGTGGGAGGGAGAAGAGGGTGGGAATGGGTATTGAGGTGGGTGTTGGGATGAGCCTGGGTGTTGTATGGAAACCAATTTGACAATAAATTTCATAATAAAACAATAAATTATGTGTCTATTGTTATAAGTGGGTTGTTACAGTCCCCTACTATTATGGTACTATTATCAATGAATTTCTTTATGTTTGTTATTATCTGATTTGTATATTTGTGTTTCCAATTTGGGGACATAAATATATACAGTTGTTAAATCTTTTTCCTCGATAGATCCCTTAATTATGATATAGTACCTTTCTTCATCTCTTGTTTTTATCCATTGTGATGCCCTGCATCTTTTGTTTGGAGCATTTAGTCCATTTACATCAGAGTGATTCTTGATAGATATAAATTTAGTACCATTGTATTACTTGTAAAGTCTGTGTTTCTGGAGATTTTCTGTGTTCCTTTCTAGTCTTTGTTGCTTTTTGGTCTTTCCTTCCCATGCAGTGTCCTCTTTAATATTTCTTGAAAGGCTGGTTTAGTGGTCACAAACTCGTTAGTTTTCATTTGTCTTGAAACTCTTATCTTTCCTTCTATTCTGAATGACAGTCTTACATAATAAAATATTCTTAGCTGTATATTTTTCCCATTCAAAAAATTTAAAAATATAATGCCATTCCCTTCTGGGCTGCCAAGTTTCTGTGGAGAGATCTGCTGTCAGCCTTATTTGTCTGCACTTGTAGGTTATGGAGATTTTTCCTTGCTGCTTTCAGGATTCTTTCCTTATCTGTTTATTGTGCAAATTTCACTATGATATGTCTTGGTGTTGGCTGGCTTTTATTAATTTTGAAGTGGGCTTCCTGTGCCTTCTGCATTTGTATATCTGTTTCCTTCCCCAGATTAGGGAAGTTTTTAGCTATAATTTGTTCAAATAAACCTTCTGCCCCTTTTCCACTCTCTTCTTCTGGCAATCCTATGATATGAATGTCATTATTCTTTATGGAGCCTCTGAGTTCCACAAGTCTACATTTGTGATCCAATTCCTTTCTTTCCCTCTTCTTTTCAACTTCATTGTTTTCCATAATTTTAATTTCTAAATCACTTATTCATTCCTCTGGTTCATCTGTCCTTGTGGTCATTACATCCAGTCAGTTTGGCATCTCCCTTATAGCATTTTTTATTTCAGTCTGACTAGTTTTTATTTATTTTTTCTCTGCAGTAAGGGACTCCATACTGTCTTCTATGTTTTTCTGAAGCCCACCTCGTATCCTTTTGATTTTTGTCTTAAATTCTGGTTCATGCATCTTACTTATATCTGTTTGAATTAGATTCCTAGCTATGACCTCTTCTTGTTCTTTCTTTTGTGATGAATTCCTCCATTTTGGCATTGTGCCTAGGTCTCTGTCTTCTGTGTGTTAGGAAATCCTGTTATGTTTCCTGCTCCTGAGAGTAATTACTATATTAAGTAGAGGTCATATACTGCTCAGGGCATGGTGCTTCAGGAATTTTTTACTGTATGCTGTGTACACTATGCTGTTGTGTTTTACCTGCTCTTTACTTCAGACCAGTCCTCTGCAGAGTTTCTCCTTGCCTGAAGTGGAGAATTCTTGGACCTTGTCCAGTGTGTGGTGAGTTTTAGCTACGTGTGTTTTGGTCTACATGGTAGAAAAGGCTAGATCCTATTTCTCCCAGAGCTGAAGCATCACTGCATCACTCTATGATTAGTAGACTTGGTGTATGCATGGGGTTTGTGCTGATCTTCTGGGACAGTGGTCTGTTGCACTGGTTCTCAGGCTAAAGATTCCCCTTCAGGGCACAGTGGGGCAGGGTCTAGCGTAAGCAGCTCCAGCCTCCACTGGGGACACTATGTTACTCACTGAAGTCTGTGTGTGCTGGTGGGTGGGTGGAAATGGTTTCATCCCACTCTCTCCTCCCCAGATAAGGGAGTTAAGCCCACCCTATTCAGGAAGCCCTCACATAAGAGTGAATAATCTCCCATCTTGTGTTTCAGGATTCTGACAGAACCTTGTTTTCACCCTGTCTGTGTCCAAGCTGGATCTGTCCATCTGGCAGCACAGTGTTCCTGTGTTTTATCTCAGACCTGCAGCTGGCACTTGATACTCCAAATTTTAGGGTTTTGGCCTGCACACACCCATGCTGATCCTCTCGGGGAATGTCTCATTGCACTGTGGCTGGTGCTGGTATGTCCCAGAAAAGCAGTTTCAGACCACACAACGGCTTGGATTTTATGGTAAACTGCTGCCAAAAGCTGCTTCTGGGTTAGCTGCCTTCAACATGTGCCTCTGCTGCTATGCTAATTAATGTGACCACTCAATGGTGCACACCATCTCTATTTTCCCCACAGAGGCACCTCTCAAATGCACTCCAAGAAGGGGAACTGTTTCTCCTGGTGCAACCCAGAGGATCCTCAGACCACCTGGTCCACTCCTAAGCCTCTGCTCTTCTTCCCCACTGGAGCACCACTAAGCCCACCAGGCATGACTCTTGTGATGGCACAGACTTCGAAAACTTCAGACTTTGAGCTCAACTGCTTGTGAAATCTTGAGATAACCAGTCCCTCTCCTTTTCCCAGTCAATGGTTTGGAGGAAGTGGGTTTTTTGGTGCAATCCCCTGCACACTGCTTTCTCTTTATCTCTGTCTCTCTCACTCCTCTCTCCATGGTTGGTGTTCCCTCCTGTCTGCAGCACCTGCAATTCTTTTCTCCCAAAAATCAATTCTCTGCAGCACCTACATTCCACGATGTGCCCATTTTTCTCTGCCTAGATGTGTAGTTTGCTTTCTCAGTCCTCAGGTCTATTTCTTGGGTGTTCAAAATGGTTTATCTATCTGTGTTTGAGTGATGAGGCAAGTATAGAGGCCCTGCTACCTCTCTGTCATATTAACCACTCCTCAAGAAGTTCTTCACAAAAATAAAATGATATAGGCCTGAACTCAGATCTACATAAAGAAAGAGCATTGGTGAATAAATAAGTAAAATTAAACCTGTTTTATTCTTAATTTACCTAACAGGTAAGTTTATTCAAAACAATAATAGCAATAGACTATCCAAATATTTACGTGTGCTTATGAATAAGTGAAATGAGTGACAGCAGTAATACAAGGAACAAGAGGGGAGAATTACAATTATTTTGTTATTAACATTTACTTTACCACTTGTGAAGTGGAATAAAGTAATTTGAAAGTGGACTTGGATTAGTTGTAAACGTATACTGAAAACTCTACAGTAATCACTAAAAAAGTGTAATTGATATGTCAACAAGAAAAAGAAAATTAGATAAGATACAATTCTGAATTAAAGCAACAAAAGGAATAAAAATGGTGAAAGGAAAGAATAGGAACAAAGAATAAGAGCAATGAATAAGAAGTAGTAACAACTATGAAGGATGTTATTCCAACTATATCAATAATGACTTTAAACATCAAAGGCCTAATACAGTAATTAAAAGACAGAGAAAGTTAAAGTGGATAAAAAATAACAACCATCTTTATGTTGTTTATATGAAACCTACTTTAAATGCAGAGACACACAGATTGAAAGCAAAAATATGGTTTCCTTCACTATGCAAAAAATGCTTATGTACAATGAATGAAGCCACCAATACAACAAAAAGGCAACTTACTGAATGGGAGAAGATATTTTCAAATGATATATCCAATAAAGAATTGATGTCCAAAGTATGTAAGGAACGTTTACAGCTCAACACACACACACACACACACACACACACACACACACACAATCCCTTGATTGAAAAAATGGTCAGAGGAACTAAATAGACATTTTTCCAAAGAAGATATACAAATGGCCAATAAATACATGTAAAGATGCTTAACAATACTAATCATCTGGGAAATGAAAATCAAAACCACAATGAGATATCACATTATGCCTATCAGAGTGGTTAAAATCAAAAGGACAAGAAATAACAAGTGTTGGCAAGGATGTGGAGCAAAGTATATCCTCATTCATGGTTGGTGGGAATGTAAACTGGTATAGCCACTGTAGAAAATCATATGAAGATTCCCCAAAAAGTTAAAAATAGAGGGGTTCCTGGATGGCTCAGTCAGCTGAGTGACTTTGGCTCAGGTCATGATCTCATGGTTCATGGGTTTGAGCCCCGTATTGGGCTCTATACTGACAGTTTAGAGCCTGGAGCCTGCTTTGGATTTTGTGTCTCCCTCTCTCTCTGCTCCTTCCCCCCCTCCCACCTCTCTCTCTCTTTCTCTCTCTCTCTCTCTCTCTCTCTTTCTATCTCGAAAGAAAACAAACATCAAAAAAGTTAAATAGAAATACAAAACAGATGAACATAGGGAAGGGAAACAAAAATAATATAAAAACAGGGACGGGGACAAAACAGAAGAGACTCATAAACATGGAGAACAAACTGAGGGTTACTGGAGGGGTTGTGGGAGGGGGGATGGGCTAAATGGGTAACGGGCACTAAGGAATCTACTCCTGAAATCATTGTTGCACTATATGCTAATTTGGATGTAAATTTAAAAAAAATTAAATTAAAAAAAAAGAAATAACATATGATTCAATAATTCTACTAGTGGGTATTTACCCAAAGAAAAGAAACTCTAATTCGAAAATATATGTGCACCCCTATGTTTACTGTAGCATTATTTACAATATCCAAGTTATGGCAGCAATCTACTGTACATTAATCAATGGATAAGGACGATGTGGTGTGTGTGTGTGTGTGTGTGTGTGTGTGTGTGTGTGTGTGTATGACATTACCTAGTCACAAAAATGATGAGATTGTGCCATTTGAGACAACATGGATGGACCTAGAGGGAATTATGTTAAATGAAATAAGTCAGGCTGAGAAAGACAAGTGATATATGATTTCACACATATGTGAAATTTTAAAAAAACACACACAAATCAACAAAATCAGAATCAGACCTGTAAACACAGAGAATAAATTGGTAGTTTTTAGAGGCATGGGTGTAGACATTGGTATAAGGAAGTGGGAGATATAGGCCACCAGTTATTAAATGAGTAGTCATGGTAATATAAGGCACAGCATAAGGAATATAGTCAATGATATTGTACTAGTGTTGTATGGTCACATGTGGTAGCTACACTTGTGAGCATAGCATAATGTTTAAACTTGTCAAATTAAGGGCGTCTGGGTGGCTCAGTTAAGCGTCTGACTTCAGCTCAGGTCGTGATCTCACATTCGTGGGTTTGAGCCCTGAGGCGGGTTCTGTACTGACAGCTGAGAGCCTAGAGCCTGTTTCAGATTCTGTCAGTCTCTCTTTGTCCCTCCCTTAATCACACTGTGTCTCTCAAAAAATGAAATAAAACATTAAAAAATTATAACTTTTCGAATAACATTATAAATAGGAGCACCTGGGTGGATCAGTCAGTTAAGAGTCCAACTTCAGCCCAGGTCACGATCTCATGGTTTTGAGTTCAAGCCCCATGTCAGACTCTGTGCTGACAGCTCAGAGCCTGGTGCTTGCTTTGGGTTCTGTTTCTCCCTTTCTCTCTCTGTCCCTCCTCCCCCATTACACTCTGTCTCTGTCCCTCAAAAATGAATAAATGTTTAAAAAAATTAAATTTGTCAAATCACTATTTTGCACATCTGAATCTAATGTAACATTGTGTATCAACTACACTCAAAAAAATAATAAAAAAATTTAAAAAATAAAGGTATGAATGAATAGCCAAAGGAATCCTAAAAAAGTTCAAAGTTTGAGACATCTCACTTCTGATTTCAAACTATATTACAAAGAAATACTAACAAAACAGTATGTTACTGACATAAAAACAGGCATATAGAACAATACAACAGATCTGAAAGGCCAGAAATAAAACACCTACATATACAGTCAACTAATATTTGACAAGGGAGTCAAGAATACATCATGAGAAATGGATAGTCTCTTGAATAAATGGTACTGGTTAAACAGGATAAAAAAATGCAAACAAATGAAATTGGAACACTATTTTACACCACACACAAAAATTAACTTGAAAGGGATTAATGACTTAAACATCAGACCTGAAGTTGTAAAACTCCAGGAAAAAAAATATCTATAAAAATCTGACATCCGTCTTAAGATTTTTTGGATATAACACCAATAAGCACAGACAACAAAAGCATAAATCAATCAGTAGAACTACATTAAACTAAAAAGCTTCTGTGCAAGAAAAGAAGCAATTAACAATATGAAAAGACAGTCTATAGAATGAGAGACAATATCTGTCAATCATATGTCAGATAAGGGGTAATATCCAAAATATATAAGGAATTCATACAACTCAATAACAAGAAAATGAACAATACTATTTAAAATGGGCAAAGGATATGAATAAAAATTTTTTAACATACAGTATTTTATTAGTTTCACGTGTACAGTATAACAATGAAACAATTCCATACATCACCCAGTACTTATCAGAACAAGTGCATTCCTCAATGCCCATCACCTATTTAATGCATACCACTTTTCCCTTCCCCTATAGTATAGGGGAAGATATTTGTTATCTATAGATAACAGTATAGATATTTGTTATCTATACTTAAGAGTATATTTCTTGTTTTGTCCATCTCTTTCTTTTTTCCCTTTTCTAGTTTGTTTTGTTTCTTAAATACCACATATGAGTGAAATACTATGGTATTTGCCTTTCTCTGACTTATTTCACTTAGCATAATACTCTCTGGCTCAATCCATGTCACTCAAAATGGGAAGATTGCATTCTTCTTTAAGCCTGAGTAATATTTCTCTATATATATAATCTTTATCCATTCATCAATCAATGGACACTTGAGCTGCTTCCATGTGGTGGCTATATAAATAATGCTGCTATAAACATAAGAGTGCATGTTTCCTTTGAATTAGCGTTTTTGTATTGTTTGGGTGAATACCCAATAGTGTGATCGCTGGATCATGGGAAAGTTCTATTTTTAACTTTTTGAGAAACCTCCATACTGTTTCCCACAGTGGCTAAACCAGGTTGCATTCCCACAAACATTCAAGAGGTTTCCTTTCTCCACATCCTCACCAATGCTTGTTTCTTGTGTTGTTGATTTTAGCCATTCTGACAGATGTGAGGTGATATCTCATTTTAATTTTGACTTGCATTTCCTGATGGTAAGCGATGATAAGCCTCTTCTCATGTGTGTATTGGCCATCTGTATGTGGGTTTTTTGGAAAAAAAATCCATTCATGTATTCTGCCCCTTTTTTAGATTTATTTGCTTATTTTTTAGAGAGAGAGAGAGAGAGAGAGTGAGCTTGAGTGGGGAAGGTGAAGAGAGAGAGGGGGAGAGAGAGTCTCAAGCAGACTCCACACTCAACGCTGAGCCCAATGCAGTGTTTGATCCCACGACCATGAGATCATGACCTGAGCCAAAATCAAGAGTCAGAAACTTAACTGACTGAGCCACCCAGGCAACTCTTCTGCCCATTAATTTGATTATTCATTTTGGGGTGATGAGAATTACAAGTTTTTAAATATATTTTTAATACTAATCCTTTACCAGATAATGTCAGTCGCAAATATCTTCTCCCATTCCATAGGCTGCCTTTTTGTTTTGTTGATTGTTTCAAAAACTTTTTCTTTTTTTTTATATATGAAATTTATTGTCAAATTGGTTTCCATACAACACCCAGTGCTCATCCCAAAAGGTGCCGTCCTCAATACCCATCACCCACCCTCCCCTCCCTCCCACCCCCCATCAACCCTCAGTTTGTTCTCAGTTTTTAACAGTCTCTTATGCTTTGGCTCTCTCCCACTCTAACGTCTTTTTTTTTTCCTTCCCCTCCCCCATGGGTTCCTGTTAAGTTTCTCAGGATCCACATAAGAGTGAAACCATATGGTATCTGTCTTTCTCTGTATGGCTTATTTCACTTAGCATCACACTCTCCAGTTCCATCCACGTTGCTACAAAAGGCCATATTTCATTTTTTCTCATTGCCACGTAGTATTCCATTGTGTATATAAACCACAATTTCTTTATCCATTCATCAGTTGATGGACATTGAGGCTCTTTCCACAATTTAGCTATTGTTGAGAGTGCTGCTATGAACATTGGGGTGCAAGTGCCCCTATGCATCAGTACTCCTGTATCCCTTGGATAAATTCCTAGCAGTGCTATTGCTGGGTCATAGGGTAGGTCTATTTTTAATTTTCTGAGGAACCTCCACACTGCTTTCCAGAGCGGCTGCACCAATTTGCATTCCCACCACCAGTGCAAGAGGGTTCCCGTTTCTCCACATCCTCGCCAGCATCTATAGTCTCCTGATGTGTTCATTTTGGCCACTCTGACTGGCGTGAGGTGATACCTGAGTGTGGTTTTGATTTGTATTTCCCTGATAAGGAAGGACGCTGAACATCTTTTCATGTGCCTGTTGGCCATCCGGATGTCTTCTTTAGAGAAGTGTCTATTCATGTTTTCTGCCCATTTCTTCACTGGGTTCTTTGTTTTTCGGGTGTGGAGTTTGGTGAGCTCTTTATAGATTTTGGATACTAGCCCTTTGTCCGATATGTCATTTGCAAATATCTTTTCCCATTCCGTTGGTTGCCTTTTAATTTTGTTGGTTGTTTCCTTTGCTGTGCAGAAGCTTTTGATCTTCATAAGGTCCCAGTAATTCACTTTTGCTTTTAATTCCCTTGCCTTTGGGGATGTGTCGAGTAAGAGATTGCTACGGCTGAGGTCAGAGAGGTCTTTTCCTGCTTTCTCCTCTAAGGTTTTGATGGTTTCCTGCCTCACATTCAGGTCCTTTATCCATTTTGAGTTTATTTTTGTGAATGGTGTGAGAAAGTGGTCTAGTTTCAACCTTCTGCATGTTGCTGTCCAGTTCTCCCAGCACCATTTGTTAAAGAGGCTGTCGTTTTTCCATTGGATGTTCTTTCCTGCTTTGTCAAAGATGAGTTGGCCATACGTTTGTGGGTCTAGTTCTGGGGTTTCTATTCTCTTCCATTGGTCTATGTGTCTGTTTTTGTGCCAATACCATGCTGTCTTCAGGATTACAGCTTTGCAGTAGAGGCTAAAGTCTGGGATTGTGATGCCTCCTGCTTTGGTCTTCTTCTTCAAAATTACTTGGGCTATTCGGGGCCTTTTGTGGTTCCATATGAATTTTAGGATTGCTTGTTCTAGTTTCGAGAAGAATGCTGGTGCAATTTTGATTGGGATTGCATTGAATGTGTACATAGCTTTGGGTAGTATTGACATTTTGACAATATTTATTCCTCCAATCCATGAGCAGGGAATGTCTTTCCATTTCTTTAAATCTTCTTCAATTACCTTCATAAGCTTTCTATAGTTTTCAGCATACAGATCTTTTACATCTTTGGTTAGATTTATTCCTAGGTATTTTATGCTTCTTGGTGCAATTGTGAATGGGATCAGGTTCTTTATTTGTCTTTCTGTTGCTTCATTGTTAGTGTATAAGAATGCAACTGATTTCTGTACATTGATTTTGTATCCTGCAACTTTGCTGAATTCATGGATCAGTTCTAGCAGACTTTTGGTGGAGTCTATCGGATTTTCCATGTATAATATCATGTCATCTGCAAAAAGCGAAAGCTTGACTTCATCTTTGCCAATTTTGATGCCTTTGATTTCCTTTTGTTGTCTGATTGCTGATGCCAGAACTTCCAACACTATGTGAAACAACAGCAGTGAGAGTGGGCATCCCTGTCGTGTTCCTGATCTCAGGGAAAAAGCTCTCGGTTTTTCCACATTGAGGATGATGTTAGCTGTGGGCTTTTCACAAATGGCTTTTATGATCTTTAAGTATGTTCCTTCTATCCCGACTTTCTCAAGGGTTTTTATTAAGAAAGGGTGCTGGATTTTGTCAAAGGCCTTTTCTGCATCGATTGACAGGATCATATGGTTCTTCTCTTTTTTTTTGTTAATGTGATGTATCACGTTGATTGATTTGCGAATGTTGAACCAGCCCTGCATCCCAGGAACCAATCCCACTTGATCATGGTGAGTAATTCTTTTTATATGCCATTGAATTCGATTTGCTAGTATCTTATTGAGAATTTTTGCATCCATATTCATCAGGGATATTGGCCTGTCGTTCTCTTTTTTTACTGGGTCTCTGTCTGGTTTAGGAATCAAAGTAATACTGGCTTCATAGAATGAGTCTGGAGGTTTTCCTTCCCTTTCTATTTCTTGGAATAGCTTGAGAAGGATAGGTATTATCTCTGCTTTAAACGTCTGGTAGAACTCCCCTGGGAAGCCATCTGGTCCTGGACTCTTATTGTTGGGAGATTTGTGATAACCAATTCAATTTCTTTGCTGGTTATGGGTCTGTTCAGGCTTTCTATTTCCTCCTGATTGAGTTTTGGAAGAGTGTGTGTTTAGGAATTTGTCCATTTCTTCCAGGTTGTCCAATTTGTTGGCATATAATTTTTCATAGTATTCCCTGATAATTGTTTGTATCTCTGAGGGATTGGTTGTAATAATTCCATTTTTCTTCATGATTTTATCTATTTGGGTCATCTCCCTTTTCTTTTTGAGAAGCCTGGCTCGAGGTTTGTCAATTTTGTTTATTTTTTCAAAAAACCAACTCTTGGTTTCGTTGATCTGCTCTACAGTTTTTTTAGATTCTATATTGTTTATTTCTGCTCTGATCTTTATTATTTCTCTTCTTCTCCTGGGTTTAGGCTGCCTTTGCTGTTCTGCTTCTATTTCCTTTAGGTGTGCTGTTAGATTTTGTATTTAGTGTTTTTGTTGTTTCTTGAGATAAGCCTGGATTGCAATGCATTTTCCTCTCAGACTGCCTTCGCTGCGTCCCAAAGCATTTGGATTGTTGTATTTTCATTTTCATTTGTTTCCATATATTTTTTAATTTCTTCTCTAATTGCCTGGATGACCCACTCATTCTTTAGTAGGGTGTTCTTTAACTTCCATGCTTTTGGAGGTTTTCCAGACTTTTTCCTGTGGTGGATTTCAAGCTTCATAGCATTGTGGTCTGAAAGTATGCATGGTATAATTTGAATTCTTGTAAACTTATGAAGGGCTGTTTTGTGACCCAGTATATGATCTATCTTGGAGAATGTTCCATGTGCACTCGAGAAGAAAGTATATTCTGTTGCTTTGGGATGCAGAGTTCTAAGTAGATCTGTCAAGTCCATCTGATCCAATGTCTCATTCAGGGCCCTTGTTTCTTTATTGACCGTGTGTCTAGATGATCTATCCATTTCTGTAAGTGGGGTGTTAAAGTCCCCTGCAATGACCACGTTCTTATCAATAAGGTTGCTTATGTTTATGAGTAATTGTTTTATTTTTATATGTTTGGGGGCTCCGGTATTCGGTGCATAGACATTTATCATTGTTAGCTCTTCCTGATGGATAGACCCTGTAATTATTATATAATGCCCTTCTTCATCTCTTGTTACAGCCTTTAATTTAAAGTCTAGTTTGTCTGATATAAGTATGGCTACTCCAGCTTTCTTTTGGCTTCCAGTAGCATGATACATAGTTCTCCATCCTCTCACTCTCAATCTAAAGGTGTCCTCAGGTCTAAAATGAGTCTCTTGTAGACAGCAAATAGATGGGTCTTGTTTTTTTATCCATTCTGATACCCTATGTCTTTTGGTTGGCGCATTTAATCCATTTACATTCAGTGTTATTATAGAAAGATATGGGATTAGAGTCATTGTGATATCTGTATGTTTTATGCTTGTAGTGAAGTCTCTGGTACTTTGTCTCACAGGGTCCCCCTTAGGATCTCTTGTAGGGCTGGTTTAGTGGTGACAAATTCCTTCAGTTTTTGTTTGTTTGGGAAGACCTTTATCTCTCCTTCTATTTTAAATGACAGATTTGCTGGATAAAGGTTTCTCGGCTGCATATTTTTTCTGTTTAGCGCACTGTTTAGCGTGCCAATTCTTTCTGGCCTGCCAAGTTTCAAAAGAGAGATCAGTCAGGAGTCTTATAGGCCTCCCTTTATATGTGAGCGCACGTTTACCCCTTGCTGCTTTCAGAATTTTCTCTTTATCCTTGTATTTTGCCAGTTTCACTATGATGTGTTGTGCAGAAGATCGATTCAAGTTACGTCTGAAGGGAGTTCTCTGTGCCTCTTGGATTTCAATGCCTTTTTCTTTCCCCAGATCCGGGAAGTTCTCAGCTATAATTTCTTCAAGTACCCCTTCAGCACCTTTCCCTCTCTCTTCCTCCTCTGGGATACCAATTATGCGTATATTATTTCTTTTTAATGTATCACTTAGTTCTCTAATTTTCCCCTCATATTCCTGGATTTTTTTTATCTCTCTTTCAGCTTCCTCTTTTTCCAGAACTTTATCTTGTAGTTCAGCTATTCTCTCCTCTGCCTCTTCATTCCGAGCTGTGGTCGTTTCCATTTTGTTTTGCATTTCGTTTAAAGCGCTTTTCAGCTCCTCGTGACTGTTCCTTAGTCCCTTGATCTCTGTAGCAAGAGATTCTCTGCTGTCCTCTATACTGTTTTCAAGCCCAGTGATTAATTTTATGACTATTATTCTTAATTCACTTTCTGTTATATTATTTAAAACCTTTTTGATCAGTTCATTAGCTGTTGTTATTTCCTGGAGATTCTTCTGAGGGGAATTCTTCCGCTTGGTCGTTTTGGATAGTGCCTGGAGTGGTGAGGACCTGCAGGGCACTTCCCCTGTGCTGTGGTGTATAACTGGAGTTGGTGGGTGGGGCCGCAGTCCGACCTGATGTCTGCCCCCAGCCCACCACTGGGGCCACAGTCAGACTGGTGTGTGCCTTCTCTTCCCCTCTCCTAGGGGCGGAATTCACTGTGGGGTGGCGTGGCCCGTCTGGGCTACTTGCACACTGCCAGCCTTGTGATGCTGGGGATCTGGCGTATTAGCTGGGGTGGGTAGGCAAGGTGCACCGGGGCAGGAGGGGCAGGCTTAGCTGGCTTCTCCTTAGGTGATCCACTTCAGGAGGGGCCCTGTGGCAGCGCGAGGGAGTCAGATCCCTGCTGGAGGTTTGGCTCCACAGAAGCACAGAGTTGGGTGTTTGCGTGGAGCGAGCAAGTTCCCTGGCAGGAACTGGTTCCCTTTGGGATTTTGGCTGGGGGATGTGTGGGGGAGACGTCGCTGGCAATCGCCTTTGTTCCCCACCAAACTGAGCTCTGTCATCCGGGGGCTCAGCAGCTCTCCCTCCCTTTGTCCTCCAGCCTTCCTGCTTTCCAAGCAGAGCTGTTCACTTATGACCTCCCAGACGCTAAGTCGCGCTTGCTGTCGGAACACAGTCCGTCAGGCCCCTCTGCTTTTGCAAGCCAGACTCGGGGGCTCTGCTTGACCGGCGAGCCACCCCTCCACCCTGGCTCCCTCTCCCGCCAGTCCGTGGAGCGCGCACCACCTCGCCGCCCTTCCTACCCTCTTCCATGGGCCTCTCATCTGCATTTGGCTCCGGAGACTCCATTCTGCTAATCCTCTGGCGGTTTTCTGGGTTATTTAGGCAGGTGTAGGTAGAATCTAAGTGATCAGCAGGATGCGCGGTGAGCCCAGCGTCCTCCTATGCCGCCATCTTCCCTCTCTCTCAAAAAACTTTTTCTTTTGATGTAGTCCCAATGGTTTATTTTCCTTTTGTTTCCATTGCATTAAGAGACCTATCTAAGAAAAAATGTTGCGATGGTCAAAGTCAGAGAAATTCCTGCTTGTGCTCACCTCTCAGGTTTTATGGTTTCAGCCTCATATTTGAGACTTGAATCCAGTTTGAATTTGTTTTTGTGTATGGTGTAAGAAAGTGGTCCAGTTTGACTTCTTTTGCACGTTGCTGTCCAGTTTTCCTGACACCATTTGTTGAAGAGACTTCTTCCCATTGGATATTCTTTCCTTTGTCAAAGACTAGTTGGCCATATAGTTGTGGGTCCATTTTGGGAGTTTCTTTTCTGTTCTATTGATCTATTAGTCTATTTTTCTGCCAGTACCATACTTTTTTGATTACTACAGCTTTGTAATATAACTTGAAATGAAGAATGGTGATGCTTCCGGGTTTGGTTACCAAATTCAACACCCAAAAAACAAATAATACAGTGAAGAAATGGGAAGAAGACATGAATAGACACTTTTCCAAAGAAGACATCCAGATGGATTTTCTTTTTCAAGTTTGTTTTGGTTATTTGGTCTTTTGTGGTTCCATACAAATTTTAACATTGTTTCTTCAATTTCCATGGAAAACTTCTGGTGGTATTTTGAAGGGGATTACATTAAATCTGCAGATTGCTTTCGGTAGTATGGCCATTTTAACAAAAGTTGTTCTTCCAATTCATGAGTTTGGAAAGCTTTTCCATTTTTTTGTGGCCTTTTCAATTGCTTTCATTGGTGTTTTATAGTTTTCAGAGTACAAGTCTTTTACCACTTTGGTTAAGTTTATTCCTAGGTATCTTATTGTTTTTGGTGCAATTATAAATTGGACTGATTCCTTAATTTCTCTTTTCCACTGCATAATTATTGATGTATATAAATACAAGATTTCTGTACATTGATTTTGCATCCTGTGACTTCACTAAATTAATTTATCAGTTTTAGCACGGTTTTTTGGTGCAGTCTTTCAGGTTTTCTACATAGAATATCATGTCATCTGCAAATAGTGAAAGTTTACTTCTTCCTTACCTATTTGGATTACTTTTATTTCTTTTTGTTGTCTGATTGCTGTGGCTAGGATTTTCAGTACAATGTTGAATAAAGGCGGTGAGGGTGGACATTCTTGTCTTCTTACTCCTGACCTTAGGGGAAAGTCTCTCAGTTTTTCACCAGTGAGGATGATGTTTGTTGTTTTTTAATAGCAGATAGACATTTTTTAATGTTTATTTTTGAGAGAGAGAGAGAGAGAGAGAGAGAGAGAGAGAGAAGGGGAGAGGAGGGGCAGAGAGAAAGAGAAACACAGAATCCAAAGCAGACTCTAGGCTCTGAGCTCTGAGCTGTCAGCACAGAGCCTGATGGGGGCTCAAACCTACAAATTGCAAGATCATGACCAGAGCTGAGGTAAGACGCTTAACCAACTGAGCCACCCAGGCACCCCACTATGGGATTTTCATATATGGCTTTTATTATGCTGAGGTATGTTCCCTCTACAGCTACTTTATTGAGGGCTTTTATAATGAATGGATGTTGTACTTTGTCCAATGCATTTTCTGTGTCATGAGTAGACATTTTTATGAAGACACACAAATGGCCAATAGGTACATTAAAAAGTGCTCAACATCACAAAAATGTAAATCAAAACCACAAGGAGATATTACTTCACACCTGTTAGAATGGCTGTAATCAAAAAAACAAAGATAACAATTGTTGGTGAGGATGTGGAGAAAAGGAAACTGTTGTACACTATTGGTGAGAATGCAAACTGGTATAGGCACTACAGGAAACAATATGGAGGTTACTCAATAAATTAAAAATAGAACTACTATATGATCAGCAATCACACTTCTGGTAATAAGGAATGTGGTATTCACACACACATACTCACACACACACACACAATAGAATGTTATTCAGCCATGTGAAAGAAGGAAACTCTGTGGTTTGCAACAACATGGATGGACCCTAAAGGCATTATGCTAAGGAAGATAAGTTAGGCAGAAAGAAAATACTGTTGGTATCACTTATATGTGCAATATAAAAAAAGCCAAATTCATAGAAACAGAGAGTAGAATGGTGGTTACCAAGGGCTAGGGGGTGATAGGGGAATGGGGAGATATTGGTCAAAGGATACAAGCCTCCAGTTAGAAGATGGATAAATTCTAGGGATCTAACGCATGGCACAATGATTATAGTTAATACTGTGTTATATACTTGAAAGTTGCTAAGAGAGTAGATCCTAAATGTTCTCACTACAAGAAAGAAATGGTAATCAAGTTACATGATGGATATATTGGCTAATGCTACAGTAGTAATGATTTTGCAATATGTAAGTGTACCAAACAACACATTGTACATCTTAAATTTAAACAATGTTATATGTCAGTTGTATCTCAATAAAGTTGGAAAAAATTTTTTTTAATTTTTTATCTTAAAAAATGGTAAAAGGATGGATAAATATATATCATGCCAGCACTAAATTTGAAAAGTTGGAACAACTATATTAATTTCAGACAGAAGATTTAAGACCAAGGAAATTATCAGGTATAAAGTGGAGGATTACATAATGATAAAGGAGTTGATTCTCCCAGAAGACATACCAATACCTAATGTGTATGCACCTAATAATAGAGCAGCAAAATACATGAGGCTAAAACTAATAGATCTTCAAAGACAAATAGACAAACCCAATATCATAGTTGGAAACTTCAACACTCCTTATCAGATATGAGAATATTCATCAGGGAAAAAATCAATAAGGACATATTTGAAAGAAATAGCACAATAAGTCAGCTGTATCTGGCAGATATCTATCACCTACTTTATCCAATGACAGTGGAATACATATCCTTCTCAAACTCCCAAGGAATACTCACCAAGATACAGCACATTCTGGGCCATAAACATACATTAAATTTAAAAGAATATAAATCGGCTCCTGAGGGGAAGATGACAGAGCAGGAGGACCACAAGCTCACCTTGCTCCATGGATACAACTACATAACACTCACATCATCATAAATAATCCAGAAAGTGACCCAATAACTGGCAAAACAAACCCCACAGCCAAAGGTAGCGAAGATGCCACATCAAAGAAAGTATGATCT
The DNA here is from genome assembly GCF_027475565.1 of Acinonyx jubatus. Classification (NCBI taxonomy): domain Eukaryota; kingdom Metazoa; phylum Chordata; class Mammalia; order Carnivora; family Felidae; genus Acinonyx; species Acinonyx jubatus. The sequence continues at coordinate 46,315,352 of NC_069389.1, read as the reverse complement.
GAGACTTAAACAGACTGTGCCTGTCCACAAACAGGAAGGAGTCAAGAGCACAGTGAAGGAGGAGAAACAGAGGATCACACCAGGGCCCTTCGCAGGGAAGAAAAACCCTCATAATACTTGAAAGTGAGAAGGGTCAAATTTCATGAGTTCTTACAACCAGAGGGACTTAAAGCCTGGAATTCTGAAAATCAGTGGGCTTGGCTCTGGGAGAGTCCTGAGGGCATTTGGAAGCTGTGTCCCTGACCTTAAATAAGCAGCAGAACAAACAGCCTGAGCAGACAGAGCTTAAAAACAGCGGTTTGAAAAACACCTGGGGTACGTGGGAGGGTGATTTATTCATCAGACAGTTTGTTCCTGAGAGATAGGGATCTCAGAGAGGCTCCTCCAGGAACAACAACGAAAAAGCTGGCAGGTGCCATTTATGTCTCCCTCCCCCGCCCCCAGCATAAAAAACAGCCATCTACAGGAACCAATGTGGTGCTGACACTCTTTACCCAATTTGCACCAATCTCTACCTTCCTGCACATCAGCGGATATGCCCTTCCCAGTCATACTTGCATGAGTCCCTGCCCTATAGGACCCCTGTCAAAAGGCCCAGGCCAACTTTGCAAGTACCATGTCTCCTGACCCACACCTTTTGCAGGGCCTCAGTCCTAACAGCAGTGTCAGCGGTGTAGGCAGTCACTGCAGAAGCCTGGAGCAGACATTGTTAGAAGTGTGCACTTCACCCACATGTACTTTGCAAATCTGCTTATGCCAGCCTAATCCCAGCAGCTGTAGCTCCAGGTATGTAGAAAGATGATCAGCATGTACCTTGTTAAAATACACCACAACCCAACCAGGGACCAAACACTGCCCACAACAAAGCAAAGAGAGCCACTGCAGATGAGAGAGCTAAAATGATGGAGAAGTAGGGGGACCTGGATTTTCCTCATCTCTCAAACACAGTTGTATTGAGTTCAGATCACTTGGAACACCCAGGAAATCGATCTGCCAAGTGGCAGAAGGATCTCCACAGTTTGAGGGAGACATGTTGGCACGATCGAGATGCATATTAGTGAATTAGGGGAGATAAAGCAGCATAGGCATGGAGGGAATGGAACTCTTTCTGTGGTAAGACCAAAAGGAGAGAAAGAGAGAGGGGTTATGAAAGTGCAGCATTGAGTTAGCCCAAGAGGTAAACCTCTCTGGATGACAGGCTTAGAAATGAGAAATATGGATAGTGCCAATTTCTTTTCTGCAAACAGCTTTAGAAGCTGAAACTCAGAGGTTTGGAAGTGGGCAACTTTCTCTGGAGTGAAGCCAGGAGGCTAGAAGCGCTTCTGGGGAGGAGGAGACGGGCCTGGAGTGCATAGTGTGGTGTAGTGATCTCAGGGGGGTACTTGGGAGAGAATAGTCTCCTTCCTAGAGTAATTTTGGAAGAAGGTTTATTGCCTCCCCAAGAACAAAAGACCCTACAGGTGCCAGCCAAAGGCCTTTTATCAGCAGGGTGGAGTGGCTCTACTCTGTAGCAGGGGAGAAGAGCCACACAGATCTGGATCCATTAAGACTTCAGGTTGTGAATCTCAGCCCAGTGCCTAGAAGGCACAAGAGAATTGAGGAGCAGGGCAAGCTGACTGCCCTTGCTGTTCTGTGATGGCTGCCTGAACAGCATGGGTTTAGATACCCTGTCTGGGGAGGAGAGAATGGGGTGTTGCCATTTTCCCCAACACCAACATGGTGGGAATTCAGAAAGCAGCACAGAGACCCCCCAGTGGAGGTGAGACACACTTACACCAAACCCTGCCCCTCCATGTCTGGCAACTGCTTATTTACTGGAGCAAGACTGACTGACCCAATGCAGCCACTCTTTCCTCCAGACCAGCACAGCCAACCATCTCACACACCAACAGACAACTGTATTTGGGTGTGGTGGTGGTGTTAAATTTAATTTAATTTTACATTATTATTTTATTTCTACCTTCTTATTTTTTTATTTTGGAATCAGGCTCATAGTTTTTGTTTTGTTATTGGTCAATTCTATCTATCTATCTATCATCTATTGTTTGTATATTTGATCAGGCATTTTTATTCTATTCTTTTTCCACCTTTTTTCTTTCTTCTTTTTTTATTTTCCTTTCTCTTTCTCTGGATTTAGCCATACAGTTTTTTGATTCTCTGTTTGGTCTTCTTTTCTCCCCGGTCACTTTTTTCTTTTTATGGAATCAGGCTTCACACACACATGCACACACACACACACACACACACACCTTTTTCTTTTATTTCCAGGGCTACTTCAACAAACAAGGCAAAGCACACCTGGTTAAAATTCCAAACACTCCACCACTGCAAGAAAGGAGGAGCTCTTAGGATAAAGCAGCCAAAACACAACAGCAGAGTGCATGCAACATGCACTAAAAACACTTCCTGAGGTTCCAGGCCCTGGAAAGTGTATGACCCCATTTAAAAATAGTAGTACTCTCAGGTTCAGGATACATAACAAGCTTTTAAAACACACAAAAGACAGAAAATTAGCCAAAATGACAAAATGGAGGAATTCTCCCCAAAAGAATGTTCAAGAAGAAATCAAAGCCAGAGAAGTGCTCAAAACAGACATAAAAAATATATCTGAACTTGAATTTAGAATCACAGTCATAAGACTAATTGTTGGGCTTGAAAAAAGTAGAGAAGACACGAGAGAAAATCTTGCCTTGGAGACCAAGGACCTCAGAAGTAGTCATAATGAATTTAAAAATGCTATACTTGAGATACAAAATAAGCTAGATACACTGACAGTGAGGATGGAAGAAGCTGAGGTGAGAATAGGTGAAATAGAAGACAAAATTGTGGAAAATAATGACACTGAAAAAAAGAAGGAAAGGAAATTACTAGATCACAAAGGGAGAGTTACAGAACTAAGTGATTACATGAAACAAAACAATATTATATCATAGGAGTCCCAGAAGAAGAGTGAGAGGAAGGAGAAGAAGGTTTAGTCAAACAAATTATAGCTGAGAACTTTCCTAATCTGGGGAAAGGAAACAGGCATCCAAGTCCATGAGGGACAGAGAACTCCTTTCAAGATCAACAAAAACAGGTAACCACCACAACACATCAGAGTGAAACTGGAAAAATACAAAGATAAAAAAAGAATTCTGAAAGCAGCTAGGGACAAATGGTCCTTAATCTACAAGGGTAGACACATAAGGTGAGTAGCAGTCCTGTCCACTGAAACGTGGCAGGCTAGAAGGGAGTGGCAGGAAATATTCAATGTGCTGAATAGGAAAAATATGCACCCAAGAATCCTTTATCCAGCAAGCCTGTCATTCAGAAAAGAAAGAGAGATAAAAACTTTCCCAGACAAACAAAAAGCAAAGGGGCTTGTGACCACTAAGCCAGCCCTGCAAGAGATCCTAAGAGGAACTCTGTGTGAGTGGAAAGCACCAAAGACCACAAAGGACCAGAGACAACACAGCAAACAGGAAATCTACAGAAAACACAATGGCACAGAATTCATATCATTCAATAATCACTCTAAATGAAAACTAGACTAAATGCCCCAATCAAAAGGCATAGGGAATCAGAATGGATAAAAAAAAAAAAGATCCATCTATATGCTGCATACAAGAGACTCATTTGAGCCCTAAGCACACCTGCAGATTGAAAGTCATTGGATGGAAAACCATCTATCATGCTAATGGAGGTCAAAAGAAAAGCATAGTGTGTGTGTGTGTGTGTGTGTGTGTGTGTGTGTGTGTGTATAAAACAAGATTGTAAAACAAAACTGTAAATGAGATGAAGAAGGGCACTATATCATAATTAAGGGGTCTATCCATCAAGAAAAGCTAACAATTTTAAATATTTATGCCCCCAATTTATGACTCAAATATATAAATCAATTAAGCACAAACATAAGCAAAGTTATTGATAATAACATCATAATTGTAGGAGACTTTCATACTTCACTTACAGCAATGGAAAGATCATCTAGGCAGAAAATCATAAGGAAACAACGGCTCTGAATGACACATTGGACCAGATAAACTTAGCAGATATATTCAGAACATTTCATCCTAAAGCAGCAGAATACACATTCTTCTTGAGTTCACATAAAAAAGTCTCCAAAATAGATCACATACTGGGTCACAAAAGAGCCCTTAGCAGGTAGAAAAAATTGATCATGCCATGCATATATTCAGATCACACTCCTATGAAAATTGAAATCAAGCACAAGAAAAAAATTGAAAAAAAAACCCAAATACATGGAGGTTCAAGAACATCCTACTAAAGAATGAATGGGTTAACCAGGAAGTTAAAGAATAAATAGAAAATAATGGAAGCAAATGGAAATGAAAACACAACCCAAACCCTTTGGGATGCAGCAAAGGCAGCTCTAAGAGGAAACTACATTGCAATCCAGGCCTATCTCAAGAAGCAAAACGGTACCAAATGCACAACCTAACCTTAAACCCAAAGGACATAGAAAGTGAGCAGCAAACAAAGCCCAAAACCAGCAGAAGAAAGGAAATAATAAAGATTAAAGCAGAAATAAATGATATTGAATAAAAAAAAAAACAGTAGAACAGATCAATGAAACTAAGAGCTGGTTTTTGAAAGAATAAACAAAATTGATAAACCCCTACTCAGACTTCTCAAAAAGAAAAGAGAGTGGACCCAAAAAGATAAAACCACAAATGAAAAAGGAGAGATCACAGCCAACACCACAGAAATGCAAACAATTACAAGAGAATACTGTGAAAAAATAGATGCCAACAACCTTGACAATCTAGAAGAAATTGACAAATTCCTAGACACACACTACCACGTCTAACAGGAAGAAATAGAAAATTTGAACAGACCCATAACCGTCAAAGAAATTAAATTGGTTGACAAAACTCACCCAACAAATAAGAGTCCTGGGACAGATGGCTTCCCAGGGAAATTCTACCAGATGTTTAAAGCAGAGGTAATGCCTGGTCTTCCCAAACTGTACCAAAAAATAGAAATAGAAGGAAAACTTACAAACTCATTCTATGAAGCCAGCATTACCTTGATTGCAAAACCAGACAAAGACTCCACTGAAAAGGAGAATTACAGGCCAATACCCATAATGAAACTGGATGGAAAAATTCTCAACAAGATACTAGCAGATCGAATTCAATAGTACATTAAGAGAATTATTCACCATGATCTGGTGGGATTCATTGCAATGTTGGTTGAATATTTGCAAATCCATCAATGTGGTGCACCACATTAATAGAAGAAAGGATGAGAACTCTATGATCCTATCAATAGGTGCAGAAAAAACATTTGACAAAATACAGTATCTTTTCTTGACAAAAACTCTCAAGAGGGTAGGGTAGAAGGAACATACCTTAACATCATAAAAGCCATATATGAAATGCCCACAGGTAATATCATCCTCAATGGGGAAAAACTGAGAGCTTTCCCCCTGATATCAGGAACACGACAGGGATTTCCACCCTCACCACTGTTTTTCAACACAGTGTTGGAATCCCCAGCCTCAGCAGTCAGACAACAAAACGAACCAAAAGGCATCCAAATTGTCTAGGAAGAAGTCAAAATTTCACTTTTCACAGATGACATGATATTCTACATGGAAAACCTGAAAGACTCCACCAAACAACTGCTAGAGATTATACATGAAATCAGCAAAGTCGCAGGATACAAAATCAATGTACAGAAATCAGTAGGATTTCTTTATATTTAACTTTTTAATGTTTATTTATTTATGAGAGAGGCAGAGCACAAGCAGGAGGAGGGAAAGACAGAGAAGGACACAGAATCCGAAGTGGGCTCCAGGCTTTGAGCTGTCAACACAAAGCCCAACATAGGGCTCGAACCCATGAACCGTGAGATTATGACCTGAGCTGAAGTCAGACACGTAACAACCAACTGAGCCACACAGGTGCCCCCGTAGTATTTCTATACGCCAGTATGAAGCAACACAAAGAGACATCAAGGAATCGATCCCATGTACAATTACACTAAAAGCCATAAGATACCTAGGAATAAACCTAACCAAAGAGGTAAAAGATCTGTATGTTGAAAACTATAGAAACCTTATGAAAGGAATTGAAGATGACACAAAGAAATGGAAAAACACTCCATGCTCATGGATTGGAAGAACAAATATTGTTAAAATGTCTATACTACCCAAAGCAATCTATGCATTCAGTGCAATCCCTATCAAAAATAAAAACACCAGCATTCTTCCCAGAGCTAGAACAAACAACCCTAAAATTTGTGTGGAACTACAAAAGACCCCAAATAGCCAAAGTAATGTTGAAAAAGAAAACCAAAACTTGAGGTATCACAACCCCAGATTGTAACCTGTATTACAAAACTGTAATCATCAAGACAGTATGGTATTGGCACAAAAAAACAGACTCATATATCAATGAAATAAAATAGAGAACCCAGAAATGGACCCACAGTCGTATGGCCAACTAATCTTCAACAAAGCAGGAAAGAGTATCCAATGGAAAAAAGACAGTTTCTGCAGCAAATGGTGTTGGGAGAACTGGACACAAACATGCAGAAGACTGAAGCTGGACCACTTTCTTAAACCATACACAAGAGCAAATTCAAAATGGATGGAAGACCTAAATATGAGACAGGAAAGCAATGAAATCCTACAGGTAAAAACAGGCAGTGACATCTTAGACCTCAGCTGCAGCAAGTTCTTTCTAGACATGTCTCTGGAGGCAAGGGAGAGAAAAGCATAAATGAACTATTGGGACCTCATCAAGATAAAAAGTGTCTGCATCGCAAAGGAAACAATCAACAAAACTAACGGGCAACTGATGGAATGGGAGAAGATATTTGCAAATGACATATCAGAAAAAGGGTTAGTATCCAAAACTCTATAAAGAACTTCTCACACTCAACACCTAAAAAACAAGTAAGCCAGTGAGGAAATAAGCAGAGGACATGAATAGACACTTTTCCAAAGAAAACATCCAGATGATGAACAGACACATGAAAAGATGCTCAACATCACTCATCATCAGGGAAATACAAATGAAAATCACAATGAGATACCACCTCACACCAGTCAGAGTGGCTAAAATTAACAACTCAGGAAACAGCAGATGTTGGCAAGCATGTGGTGAAAGGGGAATCCTTTTGCGCTGTTGGTGGGAATGCATACTGGTGCAACCATCTGGAAAAGAGTATGGGGGTTCTTCAAAAAACTAAAAATAAAACTACCCTATGACCCAACATTTGAACTACTAGGAATTTATTTACAGGACACAAAAACGCTGATTCGAAATGTCACATGCAACCCAATGTTTACAGCAGTGCAATCAACAATAGCTAGTGTATGGAAAGAGCCCAAATGTCCATCAACTAATGAATGGATTAAGAAATGTGATACACACACACACACACACACACACACACACACACACAATGGAATACTACTTGGTGATAAAAAAAGAATGAAACCTTGCCATTTGCAACAACGTGGATGGAACTGGAGTGTATTATGCTAAGCGAAATAAGTCAGTGAAAAATATCATATGATTTCATTCATGTGTGGAATTCAAGAAACTTAACAGATGAACATAGAGGAAGGGAAGGAAAAATAAGATAAAAACAGTGAGTTAGGCAAACCATAAGAGACTTTTAAATACAGAGAACAAACTGGGACTTGCTGGAACGTGGGGTGGGTTAAATGGGTGACAGGCATTAAAGAGGGCACTTTTGGGGATGAGAACTGGGTGTCATATGTAGTAAATGAGACTACCAAGAGAGGACTTAAGATAGCAGAGCAGCATGGAGATCCTGAGCTTGTCTCATCCATGAAACACAGCTAGATCAGCACGAAACCATTTTTGTAACACCTAGGAAATTGATCTGAGGATTAACACAACAATCTGCCTAACTGGAGCCACAAAACTTGGCAGGTACACATTGCGGAGGGGTGAACTGGGGGAGGGGAAAGCCACGGAGGGTAGGGAACTGTCTTTGCAGAGAGAGGACAGAGAAAGAGAAAGGGGAGAGTGTGGCACATCAGGATTGTGTAAGGAAAGCATTCCCCTGAAACATCCAGGAAATAGATCTGGTGAGCGGCTGAAGGATCTGCACAGTTGGAAGGAGACAGCTTCACACGATCGGGGTGAGTTGGGGAAGATAAAATGGCTGAGCTATGGAAGAGAGGGAGTACTTTCTGTGGAGAGACAAAAAAGAGAGAAAGATAGAGGGGTCATGAAATTGCGGCATTGAGTTCACATAAGAGGAAAATCTCTCTGGACCACAGACTGGGGAGTGGGAAGTACTGAGAGTACCAGTTCTTTTTTTCAAACAGCCTTTGGAGCTGAAACTGAGTGTTTGCAAGTGCGTGACTTTCTCTGGAGTGAAGCTGTGACACTCACTAATGGGGAGGAGAGATCTGGCCCTGGAGTGCATAGCATGATGTATCTACCTCCAGGGTGCACTGGGAGAGAAGAGTCCCCTTCCTGGAGTACTTTGTGAACAGGGGTTTTTGCCTCCCTAAGGACAAAAGACCCTACAGGTGCCTGCCAAAGGCCTTTCATCAGCAGGGTGGAGAGGCTCTATCTAGTCCAGAGGAGGGGAGTGGATCTCTGCTCGGCTGGGTTCTTTAAGACTTCAGGTTTTGAATCCTAGCCGAGCGCCAAGGAGAAGGTGGAGAATTATGGTGCAGGGCAAGCTGACTGCCCTCGCTATTCTGTGAAGGGAGCCTGAAGAGCTTGGGTTGAGATCCCCAGTCTGGGGAAGACATATTGGGGCAATGCCACGTCCCCCAAAAACACCAACACAGTGGGATTTGCAGAGCAGCACAGCAGGTCTCAATGGTGGTGGGACATGCTTACACTTAACCCCGACCCTCTGGGCCTGGCAACTGCTTCTTTACTGGAGCAAGACTGACTGACCCAATGCAGCTGGCCTCTCCTCCAGATCAGCACAGCCACCACCCCCAGGCACCAATAGACAACTCTCTTTTTCTTTTTTTTTCCTTTTTTCTTCCCTCTTCTTTTTTTTCTTTTGGAATCAGTCTCATAGTTTATGATTTATATTTTGTCCTTTTTATTACATATATATATATGTATACATATTTGTTTTAATAAGTCTTTTTTACTCTATTCTTTTTCCTTCTTTTCTCTTTTCTTCTGCAATTTTTTCTTTTTTTCCTCTTTCTCTTTCATTGGAATCAGCCTTATAGTTTTTTTTTTATTCTCTGTTTCATTTTCTTTTCTCCCCTTTTCCTTTTCATAATTTTTGGGATCAGGCTCCCCACATTTTTTCCCATGGATACCTCAGCAAATAAATCAAAGCACACCTAGTTAAAGGTCCAAACACTCCCCACTGCAAGCAAGGAGGAACTCTACAGAGGACTGACGAGTGGGACAGGCCGACCAAAATGTAGCAGCAGAGTGCCCACAACATACACCAGAAACACTTCCTGGAGTGCCAGGCCCTGGACAGTGTATGATCCCATTTTCATATAGTAGTACTCTCAGGTGCAAGACACATAACAAGCTTTCAAAACATTCAAAAGACAGAAACCTAGCCAAAATTACATGACTTAGGAATTCTCCCCCCCCCCAAAGAAAAGGGTTAAGAAGAAAACACAGCCAGAGACAAGCTCAACAGAGATATAAATAATATATAGGAACAAGAATTTAGAACAAAAGTCATAAGATTACTAGCTGGACTTGAAAAAAGCATAGAAGACATCAGAGAAACACTTGCAGCAGAGATCAAAGACAAAGAACTAGTCAGGATGAATTTTAAAATGCTATACTTAAGATGTCACTAGATACAGTGACAGCAAGTATTGAAGAAGCAGAAAAGAGAATAGGTAAAATAGAAAAAATTATGGGGAAAATTAAGATAAAAAAGAGAAAGGAAATTACTAGATCATGAGGAAACATTAGAGAATTAATTGATTCCATGAAATGAAACAATATCCATATCATACGAGTCTCAGAAAAAGAAGAGCCAGGAAAAGGGGCAGAAGGTTTATTTGAACAAATTATTGCTGAGAATTTCCCTAATCTGGGGAAGGAAACAGGCATCCAAGTCCAAGAGGGACAGAGAACTCCCTTGAAAATCAACACAAAGAGGTAAACACCATGACATATCATAGTGAAACTTGCAAAATACAAGGATAATAAGGGAATTCTGAAAGCACCTAGGGACAAAATGTCCTTAAACTACAAGGGTAGACACTTAAGATTAGTAGCAGACCTGTCTACTGAAGCTTGGCAGGCCAGAAGGGAGTGGCAGGAAATATTCATTGTGATGAATAGGAAAAATATACAGCCAAGAATCCTTTATCCAAGAAGACTGTCATTCAGAATAGAAGGAGAGATAAAGACTTTCCCAGACAAACAGAAACTAAAGGAGTTTGTGATTATTAAATCAGCCCTGCAAGAAATTCTAAGGGAGACTCTGTGAATGGAAAGCACCAAAGACTACAAAGAAACAGAGAACATCACCAGAAACACCATCTAAAAAAAAAAATAAAGAAGAAAGAAAGAAAGAAAGAAAGACCATCTCTGCAGGTAACACAATTGCCCTACATTCATATATTTTGACAATTGCTCTGAATGTAACTGGACTAAATACCCCAATCAAAAGACATAGGGTATCAGAATGAATAAAACAAACAAACAACCCCCCCAATCCATCTACATGCTGCCTACAGGAGACTCATTTTAGGCCAGACGATACGTGCAGATTGAAAATTAGGGGATGGAAAACCATCTATCAGGCTAATGGATGTCAAAAGAAAGCTTGAGTAGCCATACTTATTATATCAGACAAACTAGATTTTAAAACAAGAGATGAAGAAGGGCATTATATCATAATAAAGGGGTCTATCCATCAAGAAGATCTAACAATTGTAAATATTTATGCCTCCAACATGAAGTACCCCAATATACAAATCACTTAAGTACAAACATAAGCAAACTCATTGCTAACAATACCGTTATTGTAGGAGACTCTAAAATTCCACCTACAGAAATTGACAGATCATCTCAGCAGAAAATCAACAAGGAAACCACTGCTATGAATACCACACTGGACTAGATGGACTTACCAGATATAATCAGAACATTTCATCCTAAAGCAGCAGAATACACATTCTTCTCGTGTGCACATGGAACATTCTCCAGAATAGATCACAAACTGGGTCACAAATCAGTTTTGAACATGTACAAAAAGACTGAGATCACACCATGCATATTTTCAAATTACAACGCTATGAAACTTGAAATCAACTACAAGAAAAAAAATGGAAAGCCCCCAAACACATGGAGGGTCAAGAACATCCTTTTAAAAAATGAATGGGTTAATCAGGAAACTAAAGAATAAATTCAAAAATATATAGAAGCAAATAAAAATGAATATACAACAGTCTAAACCCACTGAGATGCAGCAAAGGCAGTCCTAAGAGGAAAGTATATCACAATTCAGACCTATCTCAAGAAGCGAGAAAGGTCCCAAATAGACAACCTAACCTTACACCTAAGGGAGCTAGAAAGTGAGCAGCAAATAAAGCCCAAAGCCACCTGAAGAAGGGAAATAAGAAAGACTGGAGCAAAAATAAATGATATAGAAACAAAAAAAAACTCAGTGGAACAGATTAATGAAGTTAAGAGTTGGATCTTTGGGGCACCTGGGTGGCTCAGTCGGTTAAGCATCTGACTTCGGCTCGGGTCATGATCTCGCGGTTCGTGAGTTCAAGCTCCGCGTCAGGCTCTGTGCTGACAGCTCAGAGCCTGGAGCCTGTTGCCGATTCTGTGTCTCCCTCTCTCTCTCTGACCCTCCCCCATTCATGCTGTGTCTCTCTGTCTTAAAAATAAATAAACATTAAAAAAAAAAGAGTTGGATCTTTGAAAGAATAAAGAAAATTGATGGAGCCCTAGCCAGACTTCTCAAAAAGAATAGAGAAAGGATGCAAGCAGATAAAATCCTGAACAAGAGAGATCACAACCAACACCGCAGAAATGCAAACAATTATAAGATAATATTATAAAAGAATTATATGCCAGCCAACTGGACAATTTGGATGAAATGGACAATTTCCTAGACACACACACTACCAAAACTCAAGCAGTAAAAAATCAGAAATTTGAACAGGCCCACAGCCAGCAAAGAAATTGATTTGATTATCAAAAGTCTCCCAACAAATAAAAGTCCTTGGCCAGATGGCTTCCCTGAGAAATTCTACCAGACATTTAAAGAAGAGTTAAAACCTATTTTCTTTAAACTGTTCCAAAAAATAGTAATGGAAGGAAAACTTCTAAATTCATTCTATGAAGGCAGCATAACCTTGATCCCAAAATCAGACAAAGATGCCACTAAAAAGGAGAATTATAGGCCAATATCCCTGATGAACTGGGATGGAAAAATTCTCAACAAGATACTATCAAATCTAATTCAACAATACCTTAAAATAATTATTCACCATGGTTAAGGGGGACTCATTCCTGGGTTGCAGGGCTGGTCAATATTTGTAAAACAATCAGCAAAAGTAAAAGGCAATTGACGGAATGGGAGAAGATATTTGCAAATGACATATCAGATAAAGGGTTAGTATCCAAAATCTAGAGAGAAATTACCAAACTCAACACCCAAAAAACAAATAATCCAGTGAAGAAAGGGGCAAAAGACATGAATAGACACTTTTCCAAAGAAGACATCCAGATGTCCAATAGACACAGGAAAAAATGCTCAACATCACTCATCATCAGAGAAATACAAATCAAAACCACACTGAGATACCACCTCACACCTGTCAGAATGGCTAACATTAACAACTCAGGCAACAACTGATGTTGGTGAGGATGTGGAAAAGAGGAACCCTTTCACAATGCTGGTGGGAATGCAAACTGGTGCAGCCACTCTGGAAAACAGTATGGAGGTACCTCAAAAGACTAGTAATAGAACTACCCAACGACCCAACAATTGCACTACTAGGCATTTATTCAAAGCATACAGGAGTGCTGTTTTGAAGGGTCACTTGCACCCCACTGTTTATAGCGTCACTATCAACAATAGCCACAGTATGGAAAGAGCCATAATTTCCACTGACTGACGTATGGATAAAGAATATGTGGTATATACAACGGAATACTCCTTGGCAATCAAAAAGAATGAAATCTTGCCATTTGCAACAATGTTAATGGAACTAGAGTGCATTATGCTAAGTGAAATAAGTCGGTAAGAGAAAGACAAATATCATATGACTTCATTCCACTCAGATGGAGTATGGATGTATTTAAGATACAAAACAGATGAACATGAGGGAAGGGAAGCAAAATTATAAAAACAGAGAGGAAGACAACCCATAAGAGACTCTTAAATACAGAGAACAAAGTGAGGGTTGCTGGCAGGGTGTTCAGTGGGAGGATGGGTTAAATGGGCAAGGGGCGTTAAGAAGGACATTTTTTGGTTTGAGCACTGGGTGCTATATAAATTCTATTCCTGAAAACATCTCACTATATGTTAACTAACTGGGATTCAATTTTTTTTTTAAGTATGGTAGTGGCATAAAACCAGACATATAGATTAATGGAATAGAGAACCCAGAAATGGACCCACAAATGAATGTATGGTCAACTTATTTTCAATGAAGCAGACAAGACTAACCAATGGGGAAGAGTCTTTTGATGGGGGAGAAGTAGGGAGATCCATACTTCCTGCATCTCTCAAACAAAGAAGTTCTGAAGCCAAAGGACTTTGAACCCCAAGAGTCTGGGAGGAAAAGAGACTGAATCTACTAGGAAGAAAACGAGACAACTTGAGAAACCATAGGGGGGTGATAACAAACTGGGGGTGACAAAACCAGCCACAGAGGCAAGGAGGGGAGGGATCCCCTTCTGTGGAAAGACAAAGGGAAGAGAAAGAGCGGCTGGAGAACTGTAGGACTGTATCTGGAGAAAAGAAAACCTTGGTCTGGGAGAGAGAGGGATGCTATCTTTAACTGTGGGGCTTTCATCGGACTGTGGCCTTCTCCCTGTTCGTGCACTTGGGGAGGAGAGCCAGCCCTGGGTTCAGTGGTAGAACAGGAACACAGTCTGCAGTAGGAGAAAGCGGTCCCCTCCCTGGAGGGCTGCACGATAGAACAAAGCCTGCCTGCCTCCACCACCCCCAGGCTCAGTGGTTGAGCAGAGGGTGCAGTCTGCAGTAGGAGAAAGCGGCCCCCTCCCTGGAGTGCTCTGGGAAAGACAAAGCCTGACTGCATCTGCCAACCCCAGGCTCATCAGCGAAGTCAGCCACGCAGTCTGCAGCAGGAAAAGGTGGTCCTCTCTGAAGTGCGGTGGCACAGACAAAGCCATCCAGGGCCACATATCGAGCCACACAGAAAGGTGCTTCCCCAGTGCCAGAGCGCACGGAGTGGGACTTTGAATCCTAGACAAGTGCCAGGCCATGGGAGTTGGTGGAGCGAGAAGGACTGCCCTGTCTGCACCCACAGCACAGTGAGTACAACTCAAATGGAGTCCGCTGGTCTGTGGAGAAGAGACTGGGGATCACCATTCCCCACACACACAAGGTGGAGCCTCAGGGATCAGTCCCAAGGTCCATAGTGGGACCAGCCTACACCAAACCACTCCTCTCTGTGCTGGGTAACTGTGTATCTGCTGGAGCCTGATAGATGCTGTGAAACCAGACGGCTCCATCATCCAGACCAGTGATGCTGTGTAGCCTGGATTCAATCCAGGATAATTCTTGTTATTTATATATATTCTCTCTTCCTTTCTCTTCCCTCCTCTGGTTGTTGGTTTGTTTAAGCACATATATTTAATCCATTTGTGTGACACCTGTTCTACATCTCCTTCTGTACTTTCCTTTCTCTCTCTCTGGGATAATCAAGCCATATAGTTTCTCTCTCTGGGTAACTTTATCTTCATTTTTTTCCTCCTTCTTTATTTTCCTTTCTCTCTCTCTGTATTAAGCCATTTAGTTTCTCTAACCAATCAATGTTTATTTTCTCTTTGTCCCCGCCCCTGTCATTTCTCTCTTTGTATGTGGTCTTCCATCAGCACAGCCTCCACCCTGTTCTTTACTTGTAGGTGGCGTTTCTAGGTTTTTTGGTTTTATTTTTTGCTTTTGGACTGTTTTTGTTTGTTTCTTTGTTTATTTGTGTGTTTGTGTGTGTGTGTGTGTTGTCCATTTGTTTGTTGGTTTGTTTTATTTGTATGTATGTTGCAATTTCTTTGTTTCCTGTTTGTTTTCCTTTCTAGGGCTACTTCCAGGAACAAATCAAAACGCACTTCGTGGAGAATCCGAAACATCACTATGAGTAAAGAAATAAAATAACCAAAGTCACAAAAACAGGGAGCAAGTAACACTCTCCAAAAAACAACCTCCTGAAGGGCCAGGCCCTGGACAGTGTATGACCACCCTTTATTATAGCAGTGCTCACAGGTGCAGAGTACATAACAAACTTTTCAAACTCATAAGGGACAAAACTAACCAAAATGATGAAACGGAAGAATTCCCCCCAAAACAAATTCCAGGAAGTGACAGGTAAAGAATTGATCAAAACAGATATAAACAATATAACAGAACAAGAATTTAGAATAATACTCATAAGATTAATCGCTGGGCTTGAAAAAGGCACAGAAGAGAGCAGAGAATCTATTACTGCAGACATCAAGGAACTAAAAAACAGTCAAAATGAATTTAAAAATGCTATAAATGAGGTGAAAATAAAATGGAGGTGGCCACAGCACAGATTGTAGAGGCAGCGGAGAGAATAGGTGAATTAGAAGATAAAATTATGAAAAAAGAGGAAGTTGAGCAAAAAAAAGATTAAAAAAAATCCAGAATCAGGAGGGGAAAATTAGAGAACTAAGTGGTGCAATCAAACAGAACAATATCCATATCATAGGAATTCCAGAAGAAAAGAAACAGAAAGGGGCTGAAGGTGCAGCTGAACAAATCATAGCTGAGAACTACCTCAATCTGGGGAAAGAAACTGTCATCGAAATCCAAGAGAAACAGAGAACCCCCTTCAGACGTAACTTGAATCGATCTTCTGCACAACATATCATAGTAAAACTGGCAAAATACAAGGATAAAGAGAGAATTCTGAAAGCAGCAGCTAGGGATAAATGGGCCTTAAGATACAAAAGTAGACACATAAGGGTAGTAACAGACCTATTTACTGAAACTTGGCAGACCAGAAAGGAATGGCAAGAAATCTTCATTGTGATGAACAAGAAAAATATGCACCCAAGAATCCTTTATCTAGAAAGCCTCTAATTCAGAATAGAAGGAGAGATAAAGGTTTTCGCAAAAACAAAAACTGAAGGAATTCATCACCACTAAACCAGTCCTACAAGATAACCTAAGGGGGAGCTGTAAGTGAAATATTGCAAGGACCACAAAGTACCAGACACACCACACAAGCATGAAATCTACAAACATCACAACGAATCTACACCCATATCTTTCAATAGTAACACTGAATGTAATAGGACTGAATGCTCCAACCAAAAGACATAGGGTATCAGAATGGATAAAACAAGACCCATCTATTTGCTGTCTACAGGAGACTCACTGTAGACCTGAGGACACCTTCAGATTGAAAGGGAGGGGATGGAGAACTATCTATCATGCGACTGGAAGTCAAAAGAAAGCTGGAGTAGCCATACATATATCAGACAAATTAGACGTTAAATTAAAGTCTGTAACAAGAGATGAAGAAGGGCATTATATCATAATTACAGGGTCTATCCTTCAGCAAGACTAACAATTATAAATGTCTGTATGCTGAATACAGAAGCCCCCAAATATTTAAAACAATTAATCACAAACATAAGCAACCTTATTAATAAGAATGTGGTAATTGCAAAGGACTTTAATACTCCACTTACAACAATGGAGAGATCATCCAGGCACAGGATCAACAAAGAAACAAGGGCCCTGAATGATACATTGCATCAGATGGAGGTGATAGACATATTTAGAACCCTACATTCCAAAGCAACATAATATACTTTCTTCTCAAGTGCACATGGAACATTCTCTAAGATAGATCACATACTGGGTCACAAAACACCCCTTCATAGGTATAAAAGAATTGAGATCATACCATGCACACTTTCAGACCACAATGCTATGAAACTTGAAATCAACCACAGGAAACAGTCTGGAAAACTTCCAAAAGAATGGAGGTTACAGAACACCCTACTAAAGAATGAATGGGTCAACCAGGCAATTTGAGAAGAAATTTAAAAATAATATGGAAACAAATGAAAATGAAAAGACAACAATCCAAAGCTTTGGGATGCAGCGAAGGCAGTCCTGAGAAGAAAATACGTTGCAATCCAGACCTATCTAAAGAAACAAGAAAAATCCCACGTAAAAAATCCAACAGCACACCTAAAGGAAATAGAAGCCAAACAGCAAAGACACTCCAAACCCAGCAGAAGAAGACAAATAATAAAGATCACAGCAGAAATAAACAATATAGAATGTAAAAAAACTGTAGAGCAGATCAATGAAACCAAGAGTTGGTTTTTTCAGAAAATGAACAAAATTGATACACCTCTAGCCATACTTCTCAAAAAGAAAAGGGAGATAACCCAAATAGATAAAATCATGAATAAAAATGGAATTATTACAACTAATCCCTCAGAAATACAAGCAATTATCAGGAAATACTATGAAAAATTATATGCCAACAAACTGGACAACCTGGAAGAAATGGACAAATTCCTAAGCACCCAAACACTTCCAAAACTCAAACAAGAAGAAATAGAAAACTTGAACAGACCCACAACCAGTGAAGAAATTGAATCAGTTATCAAAAATCTCCCAACAAATAAGAGTCCAGGACCAGATGGCTTCCCTGGGGAATTCTACCAGATATCTAAAGCAGAGATAATACCTATCTTTTTCAAGCTGTTCCAAAAAATAGAAAGGGAAGAAAAACTTCCAGACTCATTCTGTGAAGCCAGCATTGCGTTGATACCTAAAGCAGACAGAGACCAAGAGAAAAAAGAGAACTACAGGCCAATATCCCTGATGAATATGGATGCAACACTTCTCAACAAGATACTAGCAAATCGAATCCAACAGCATATAAAAAGAATTATTCACCATGATCAAGTGGGATTCATTCCTGGGATGCAGGAGTGGTTCAACATTTGCAAATCAATCAATGTGATACATCACATTAATAAAAGAAAAGATAAGAGCCATATGATCCTGTCAATCGATGCAGAAAAAGCATTTGGCAAAACAGCATCATTTCTTAATAAAAACCCTCAAGAAAATTGGGATAGAAGGAACATACTTAAACAATAGGAAAGCCAATTATGAAAAGCCCACAGCTAATATCATCCTCAATGGGGAAAAACTGAGAGTTTTCCCCCTGAGATCAGGAGCACAACAGGGATGTCCACTCTCACCGCTGTTGTTTCACATAGTGTTGGAAGTTCTAGCATCAGCAATCAGACAACAAGAGGAAATCAAAGGCATCAAAATTGGCGAAGATGAAGTCAAGCTTTCACTTTTTGCAAATGACATGATGTTATACATGGAAAAACCAATAGACTCCATCAAAAGTCTGCCAGAATGGATACATGAATTCCGTAAAGTTGCAGGACACAAAATCAATGTACAGAAATCAGTTGCATTCTTATACACTAACAATGAAGCAACAGAAAGACAAATAAAGAAACTGATCCTATTCACAGTTGCACCAAGAAGCATAAAATACCTAGGAATAAACCTAACCAAAGATGCAAAAGATCTGTATGCTGAAAACTATAGAAAGCTTATGAAGGAAATTGAAGAAGACACAAAGAAAAAAAAAATCCCTGCTCATGGATTGGAGGAATAAATATTGTTAAAATGTCAATGCTACCCAAAGCTATCTACACATTCAATGCAATCCCAATCAAAATTGCACCAGCATTCTTCTCGAAACTAGAACAAGCAATCCTAAAATTCATATGGAACCACAAAAGGCCCCGAATAGCCAAAGTAATTTTGAAGAAGAAACACCAAAGCGGGAGGCATCAAAATTCCAGACTTTAGCCTCTAGTACAAAGCTGTAATCATCAAGACAGCATGGTATTGGCACAAAAACAGACACATAGACCAGTGGAATAGAATAGAGACTCCAGAAGTAGACCCACAAAAGTATGGCCAACTAATCTTTGACAAAGCAGGAAAGAAGATCCAATGGAAAAAAGACAGTCTCTTTAACGAATGGTGCTGAGAGAGCTGGACAGCAACATGCAGAAGAATGAAACTAGACCACTTTCTTATACCATTCATAAAAATAAACTCGAAATAGATGAAGGACCTGAATGTGAGATGGAAAACCATCAAAACCCGAGAGGAGAAAGCAGGATAAAAACCTCTCTGACCTCAGCTGCAGTAATTTCTTACTCAACATATCCCCAAAGGCAAGGGAATTGAAAGCAAAAATGAACTATTGGGACCTCATGAAGATAAAAAGCTTCTGCACTGCAAAGGAAACAATCAACAAAACCAAAAGGCAACCGATGGAATGGGAAAAGTTATTTGCAAATGACATATCAGAGAAGGGGTTAGTATCCAAAATTTATAAAGAACTCCCCAAACTCCACACCCAAATAACAAATAATCCAGTAAATACATGGGCAGAAGACATGAATAGACACTTCTCTAAAGAAGACATCCAGATGGCCTACAGGCACATGAAAAGATGCTCAATGTCACTTCTCATCAGGGAAATACAAATCAAAACCACACTCAGATACCACCTCACACTAGTCAGAGTGGCTAAAATTAACACATCAGGAGACTATAGATGATGGAGAGGATGTGGAGAAATGGGAACCCTCTTGCACTCTTGGTGGGAATGCAAACTGGTGCAGCCACTCTGGAAAACAGTGTGGAGGTTCCTCAAAAAATTAAAAATAGATCTACCCTATGACTCAGCAATAGCACTGCTAGGAATTTACCCAAGGGATACAGGAGTACTGATGCATAGGGGCACTTTTACCCCAATGTTTATAGCAGCACTTTCAACAATAGCCAAATTAGGAAAGAGACTAAATGGCCATCAACTGACGAATGGATAAAGAAATTGTGGTTTCCTCTTGCACTGTTGGTGGGAATGCAAATTGGTGCAGCCACTCTGGAAAATAGTGTGGAGGTTCCTCAGAAAATTAAAAATAGACCTACCCTATGACCCAGCAATAGCACTGCTAGGAATTTACCCCAAGGGATACAGGAGTGCTGATGCATAGGGGCACTTGTACCCCAATGTTTATAGCAGCACTCTCAACAATAGCCAAATTATGGAAAGAGCCTAAATGTCCATCAACTGATGAATGGATAAAGGAATTGTGGTTTATATACACAATGGAGTACTACATGGCAATGAGAAAGAACGAAATATGGCCCTTTGTAGCAACGTGGATGGAACTGGAGAGTGTGATGCTAAGTGAAATAAGCCATACAGAGAAAGACAGATACCATATGGTTTCACTCTTAGGTGGATCCTGAGAAACTTAACAGAAACCCATGGGGGAGGGGAAGGAAAAAAAAGAGGTTAGAGTGGGAGAGAGCCAAAGCATAAAAGACTCTTAAAAACTGAGAACAAACTGAGGGTTGATGGTGGGTGGGAGGGAGGGGAGCGTGGGTGATGGGTATTGAGGAGGGCACCTTTTGGGA
Organism: Acinonyx jubatus; assembly: GCF_027475565.1. Taxonomy (NCBI): domain Eukaryota; kingdom Metazoa; phylum Chordata; class Mammalia; order Carnivora; family Felidae; genus Acinonyx; species Acinonyx jubatus. The sequence goes on along the minus strand of NC_069389.1, from coordinate 46,294,691 downwards.
TGAGCACTGGGTGTTGTATGGAAACCAATTTGACAATAAATTTCATATATTGAAAAAATAAAGAAATTGTGGTTTATATACCCAATGGAATACTACATGGAATACTACATGAGAAAGAATGAAATATGGCTGTTTGTAGTAACACGGATGGAACTGGAGAGTGTTATGCTAAGTGAAATAAGTCATACAGAGAAAGATAACATGATTTCACTCATCTGTGGATCCTGAGAAAATCAACGGAAGACCATGGGGGAGGGGAATGGGGAAAAATGTTACAGAGAAGGAGGGAGGCAAACCATAAGAGACTCTTAAAAACTGAAAACAAACTGAGGGTTAATGGGGAGTGGGGGAGAGGGGAAAGTGGGTGATGTGCAATGAGGAGGGCACCTGTTAGGATGAACACTGGGTGTTGTATGGAAACTTATTTGACAATAAATTATATTTAATAAAAAAAATCTAAGGGCAACTGACAGAATGAGAGTAGATATTTGCAAATGACTTATTGTTAAATGATTAGTATCCAAAATCTATAAGGTACATATAAAGCTCAACACCCAGCAAACAAATAATACAATGAAGTATTGGACAGAAGACATGAATAGACAGTTTTCCAGAGAAGACATCCAGACTGCAGACACATGAAAAGATGCTCAACATCACTCATTATAGAGAAATACAAATCAACACCATAATGAGATAGTACATCACACCTGTCAGAATGGCCAAAATTAACAACTCAGGAAGCAACAGATGTGGGCGAGGATATGGAGAAAGAGGAACCCTTTTGCCCTGATGGTAATGCAAAGTGTTGCAGCCATTCTCAAAAAACAGTATGGAGGTTCCTCAAAAAATTAAAAATAAACTGCCCTATGACGCAGCACTTGCACTGCTAAGTATTTATTCAAAACATACAAGAGTGCTGTTATGTAGGGCACATTCACCCCAATGTTTTTAGCAGTGCTATCAACAACAGCCAAATTATGGAAAAAGCCTAAATATCCATTGGGTAATAAATGGATAGAGAAGGTGTTGTATATATGTACAATGGAATACTACTTGGCAGTAAAAAATTCAGTCTTGCCATTTTCAACCAAGTGGATGGAACTGTAGTATATTATGATAAGCAAAATAAGTCAGATAATGACCTGTCATATGACTACACTCATTGGTGGAATTTGAGAAACACAATAGATGAACATAGGGAAAGGGAAGGTAAAATAAGATAAAGACAGAGATGGAAGCAAACCATGAGAGAGTCATAAATACATAGAATAAATTAAGGGTTGTTGGAGGTAAGGTTGGTGGGAGGATGGGTGAATAGGTGATGGGCATTAAGGAGTGTACTTTTCGATGTGAGCACTGGGTTTCTTACGTAAGAAATGAGATTGTGTGAAAGAAGTTAAGATGGCAGAGCAGCATGGAGACCCTGAGCTTTCCTCTTTCCTGAAACACAGCAAGATCAACACCAAACCATTTTTGAACATCTAGTAAATTGATCTAAGGAGTAACACAACAATCTGCATAATTTGAGCCATAGAACTTAGCATGTAATCGTTAGGGAGAGGTGAAATGGGGGAGGGAAAAACTGAGGAAGCTAGTGAGTTAATTTTGTGAAGATAGGACAGAGACACAGAAAGGGGGAGAGTGCAGGGCATTGGTATCATGCAAGAAAAGCATTCCCCTGAACGTAGGTGGAGAGAAAGAGAAAGAAAAGGTGAAAACATTCGCATGGGACTGAACAAACAATCTGTTCCCCAAAACCATTGACAGGAATAAAGGAGAAGGCTTCAGTATTATGATTCTATAGATGGTGGAGCACAGAACGTTTTAGATTTCAGTGACTGGCAGTGCTCTGGTGAGGAATATGGCAAATCCCCAGGAGTAGGCAGCATGATGTGAGGGTTCCATGTGCCACATGTGGAGAAATGGATCCCCTGCTTGGAATGCATTTGATAGAGGCCTTACAGCTTCCCCATGGACAAAGGTCCCAGCAGACACTGGAGATCAGCAGCCATGTTTGCTGGTATTGGGACAAAGACTCCAGAGGGCAACAAAACCTGGCTCTGGCTCTATTTTTATTTGCTATAATCTCTGAACCTCTGCTGAGGAATGATTGAATGAACATTTTCTGGGGTAAGCCATACCTGGCCATTGCCCAGCGAGTCCCTCCCCCAGAGAGTTGGTGCAGAGCCAAGCCACAGGGGTCTCTGAAGTGTGAGGTTTTTAAACACAACTCCATCTGAGACAAAACTCTGGAGGGAGTGCCACATGGCAGGCGGACAGCTTCGTCATGATAGGGTAGTTGTGGGGAGTGGATAGAGGACTGAAACAAAAGAAGGGGCTTGATCATGGGTTATTGAGAGCTCGAAGTTTCTGCTCCAGAGACTAAGGAGCTGAGTGAAGTCATTTTCCCCTCCCCGCACATGTGCATATACAGGCACAGGGATCCACCACAGTAAGCTAAGCAGAGCCATGTAGTGAGAAATGGAGCTGTTATACCAAGCCCCGCCCAGCTGCACCTTCCAAGCAAATCCCCTAGAAGATGATCAGATTTCACTTCACCTGCTTAGTGTATAGAAGGCTTAAAGAAGGCTTATAGAAGGATTCATAGTGTCAGGTCCAGTGGAAACTGGATGTAACTTCATTTGTTTTCATTCCGTATGCAGGTTTATTTATTTGTTTGTTTCCTTTGCTTCTGTCTTTCCTTAAATTATTTTCTTTTATTTAACTTCGATTCTTCATTCATGGACACAGAAAGGCAAAAAATTATTTTTTACCTTGTTTTTTACTTTTTAAAATTTTTTATTTTATTGCATTTTCTGTATTTCATTTTATTGTATTTCATTATATAATTTATTAATTTTTCATTTTTTTCTTAAAATTTTTTATTTTATTTCTCTTTTTTCTATTCTATAAAGCTTGCTTCAACAAGAAGACAAAAACACACCTAGGATCTAGCTTCCTTTACTTGATTTTTTGTTTTGTCTGTAATTTTTAAATTCTGATTTATTATTTTATTAACTAGAATTTAGAATTTAGAGCTAGAATTTAGAACCACGATAATAAGAATAAGAGCTGGGGTTGGAAAAAGCATAGAATCCCATTCTGCAGAGATGAAAGAAATAAAGTCTAATAAGGATGTAATTAAAAATGCTATAACCAAAATGCAATCTTGAATGTATGCAATAATGGCAATGATGGATCAAGCACAGCAGTGAATCAGTGATTTAGAAGATAAACTTATGGAGAATAATGAAGCAGAAAAGAGGGCAAAAAGGGCAAAAGATCATGATACAAGACAGTGAAATCAGTGGCTTATTAAAAATGAATAAAATCCAAATCATAGGAGTCCCAGAAGAAGAAGAGAGAGAAAAGGGAGAAGAAGGTTTATGTGAACAAAATATAGTGGAAAACTTTCCAAATCTGGGGAAGGACACAGACATCAAAATCCAAAAAACACAGAGAACTCCCATTTGATTCAACAAAAACTAACCACCAACAAGGCATATCACAGTCAAATTCACAAAAAAAAATACAAGGAAAGAATTATGAAAGCAGTAAGGGAAAGTTTTTCTTAACCTACAAGGGAAGAAAATCAGGTTCACAGCAGAACTATCCACAGAAACTTGGCAGGCCAGAAAGAAGTGGCAGGATATATTCAATTTGCTAAATTGCAAAAATATGCAGCCAAGAATTCCTCTTTTTTTCTTCTTTTTAAAAATTTTAAATGTTTATTTATTTTTGATAGAGACAGAGCACAAGCAAGGGAGGGTCAGAGAGAGAGGGAGACAGAATCTGAAGGAGGCTCAAGGGTCTGAGCTGTCAGCACAGGTGACAATGTCGTGATATAGGGTGTGAACTCACTGATCTTGAGATCCTTACCTGAGCTGAAGTTAACTGACCGAGTCACCCAGGAGCTGCTGAAGCCAATAATTCTTTATCCAGCAAGGCTGTCATTCAAAATAGGAGAGATAGGAGAGAGGGAAGATGGCGGCGTAGGAGGACGCTGGGCTCACCGCGCATCCTGCTGATCACTTAGATTCCACCTACACCTGCCTAAATAACCCAGAAAACCGCCAGAGGATTAGCAGAACGGAGTCTCCGGAGCCAAGCACAGACAAGAGGCCCACGGAAGAGGGTAGGAAGGGCGGCGAGGCAGTGCGCGCTCCACGGACTGGCGGGAGGGAGCCGGGGCAGAGAGGCGGCTCGCCGGCCAAGCAGAGCCCCCGAGTCTGGCTAGCAAAAGCGGAGGGACCTGATGGACTGTGTTCCGACAGAAAGCGTGACTTAGCGTCTGGGAGGTCATAAGTGAACAGCTCTGCTCGGAAAGCGGGAAGGCTAGAGGACAAAGGGAGGGAGAGCTGCTGAGCCCCCGGACGACAGAGCTCAGTTTGGTGGGGAACAAAAGGCGCTCGCCAGCGCCATCTCCCCCGCCCATCCCCCAGCCAAAATCCCAAAGGGAACCAGTTCCTGCCAGGGAACTAGCTCGCTCCACGCAAACACCCAACTCTGTGCTTCTGTGGAGCCAAACCTCCGGCAATGGATCTGACTCCCTCGCGCTGCCACAGGGCCCCTCCTGAAGTGGATCACCTAAGGAGAAGCCAGCTAAGCCTGCCCCTCCTGCCCCCGTGCACATTGCCTACCCACCCCAGCTAATACACCAGATCCCCAGTATCACAAGCCTGGCAGTGTGCAAGTAGCCCAGATGGGCCACGCCACCCCACAGTGAATCCCGCCCCTAGGAGAGGGGAAGAGAAGGCACACACCAGTCTGGCTGTGGCCCCAGCGGTGGGCTGGGGGCAGACATCAGGTGGGACTGCGGCCCCACCCACCAACTCCAATTATACACCACAGCACAGGGGAAGTGCCCTGCAGGTCCTCACCACTCCAGGCACTATCCAAAACGACCAAGCGGAAGAATTCCCCTCAGAAGAATCTCCAGGAAATAACAACAACTAATGAACTGATCAAAAAGGTTTTAAATAATATAACAGAAAGTGAATTTAGAATAATAGTCATAAAATTAATCACTGGGCTTGAAAACAGTATAGAGGACAGCAGAGAATCTCTTGCTACAGAGATCAAGGGACTAAGGAACAGTCACGAGGAGCTGAAAAGTGCTTTAAACTAAATGCAAAACAAAATGGAAATGACGATGGCTCGGATTGAAGAGGCAGAGGAGAGAATAGGTGAACTAGAAGATAAAATTATGGAAAAAGAGGAAGCTGAGAGAAAGAGAGATAAAAAATCCAGGAGTATGAGGGGAAAATTAGAGAACTAAGTGATACACTAAAAAGAAATAATATACGCATAATTGGTATCCCAGAGGAGGAAAAGAGAGGGAAAGGTGCTGAAGGGGTACTTGAAGAAATAATAGCTGAGAACTTCCCTGAACTGGGGAAGGAAAAAGGCATGGAAATCCAAGAGGCACAGAGAACTCCCTTCAGACGTAACTTGAATCGATCTTCTGCATGACATATCATAGTGAAACTGGCAAAATACAAGGATAAAGAGGAAATTCTGAAAGCAGCAAAGGATAAACGTGCCCTCACATATAAAGGGAGACCTATAAGACTCGTGACTAATCTCTCTTTTGAAACTTGGCAGGCCAGAAAGAATTGGCACGATATCTTCAGTGTGCTAAACAGAAAAAATATGCAGCCTAGAATCCTTTATCCAGCAAGTCTGTCATTTAGAATAGAAGGAGAGATAAAGGTCTTCCCAAACAAACAAAAACTGAAGGAATTTGTCACCACTAAACCAGCCCTACAAGAGATCCTAAGGGGGAACCTGTGAGACAAACTACCAGAGACATCACTACAAGCATAAAACATACAGACATCACAATGACTCTAAACCCGTATCTTTCTATAATAACACTGAATGTAAATGGATTAAATGCGCCAACCAAAAGACATAGGGTATCAGAATGGATAAAAAAACAAGACCCATCTATTTGCTGTCTACAAGAGACTCATTTTAGACCTGAGGACACCTTTAGATTGAGAGTGAGAGGATGGAGAACTATTTATCATGCTACTGGAAGCCAAAAGAAAGCTGGAGTAGCCATACTTATATCCGACAAACTAGACTTTAAATTAAAGGCTGTAACAAGAGATGAAGAAGGGCATTATATAATAATTACAGGGTCTATCCATCAGGAAGAGCTAACAATCATAAATGTCTATGCGCCAAATACGGGAGCCCCCAACTATATAAAACAATTACTCATAAACATAAGCAACCTTATTGATAAGAATGTGGTCATTGCAGGGGACTTTAACACCCCACTTACAGAAATGGATAGATCATCCAGACACACGGTCAATACAGAAACAAGGGCCCTGAATGATACGTTGGATCAGATGGACTTGACAGATCTATTTAGAACTCTGCATCCCAAAGCAACAGAATATACTTTCTTCTCGAGTGCACATGGAACATTCTCCAAGATAGATCATATACTGGGTCACAAAACAGCCCTTCATAAGTTTACAAGAATTCAAATTATACCATGCATACTTTCAGACCACAATGCTATGAAGCTTGAAATCAACCACAGGAAAAAGTCTGGAAAACCTCCAAAAGCATGGAAGTTAAAGAACACCCTACTAACGAATGAGTGGGTCCACCAGGCAATTAGAGAAGAAATTAAAAAATATATGGAAACAAATGAAAATGAAAAGACAAGAATCCAAACGCTTTGGGACGCAGCGAAGGCAGTCCTCAGAGGAAAATGCATTGCAATCCAGGCCTATCTCAAGAAACAAGAAAAATCCCAAATACAAAATCTAACAGCACACCTAAAGGAAATAGAAGCAGAACAGCAAAGGCAGCCTAAACCCAGCAGAAAAAGAGAAATCATAAAGATCCAAGCAGAAATAAACAACATAGAATGTAAAAAAACTGTAGAGCAGATCAATGAAACCAAGAGTTGGTTTTTTGAAAAAATAAACAAAATTGACAAACCTTGAGCCAGGCTTCTCAAAAAGAAAAGGGAGATGACCCAAATAGATAAAATCATGAAGAAAAATGGAATTATTACAACCAATCCCTCAGAGATACAAACAATTATCAGGGAATACTATGAAAAATTATATGCCAACAAATTGGACAACCTGGAAGAAATGGACAAATTCCTGAACACCCACACTCTTCCAAAACTCAATCAGGAGGAAATAGAAAGCTTGAACAGACCCGTAACCAGCAAAGAAATTGAATCAGTTATCAAAAATCTCCCAACAAGTAAGAGTCCAGGACCAGATGGCTTCCCAGGGGAGTTCTACCAGACGTTTAAAGCAGAGATAATACCTATCCTTCTCAAGCTATTCCAAGAAATAGAAAGGGAAGGAAAACTTCCAGACTCATTCTATGAAGCCAGTATTACTTTGATTCCTAAACCAGACAGAGACCCAGTAAAAAAAGAGAACGACAGGCCAATATCCCTGATGAATATGGATGCAAAAATTCTCAATAAGATACTAGCAAATCGAATTCAATGGCATATAAAAAGAATTATTCACCATGATCAAGTGGGATTCATTCCTGGGATGCAGGGCTGGTTCAACATTCGCAAATCAACCAACGTGATACATCACATTAACAAAAAAAAGAGAAGAACCATATGATCCTGTCAATCGATGCAGAAAAGGCCCTTGAAAAAATCCAGCACCCTTTCTTAATAAAAGCCCTTGAGAAAGTCGGGAGAGAAGGAACATACTTAAACATCATAAAAGCCATTTATGAAAAGCCCACAGCTAACATCATCTTCAATGGGGAAAAACTGAGAGCTTTTTCCCTGAGATCAGGAACACGACAGGGATGCCCACTCTCACCGCTGTTGTTTAACATAGTGTTGGAAGTTCTAGCATCAGCAATTAGACACAAAAGGAAATCAAAGGCATCAAAATTGGCAAAGATGAAGTCAAGCTTTCACTTTTTGCAGATGACATGATATTATACATGGAAAATCCGATAGACTCCACCAAAAGTCTGCTAGAACTGATCCATGAATTCAGCAAAGTTGCAGGATACAAAATCAATGTACAGAAATCAGTTGCATTCTTATACCCTAACAATGAAGCAACAGAAAGACAAATAAAGAAACTGATCCCATTCACAATTGCACCAAGAAGCATAAAATACCTAGGAATAAATCTAACCAAAGATGGAAAAGATCTGTATGCTGAAAACTATAGAAAGCTTATGAAGGTAATTGAAGAAAATATAAAGAAATGGAAAGACATTCCCTGCTCATGGATTGGAAGAATAAATATTGTCAAAATGTCAATACTACCCAAAGCTATGTACACATTCAATGCAATCCCAATCAAAATTGCACCAGCATTCTTCTCAAAACTAGAACAAGCAATCCTAAAATTCATATGGAACCACAAAATGCCCCGAATAGCCAAAGTAATTTTGAAGAAGACCAAAGCAGGAGACATCACAATCCCAGACTTTAGCCTCTACTACAAAGCTGTAATCTTCAAGACAGCATGGGATTGGCACAAAAACACACACATAGACCAAAGGAATAGAATAGAAACCCCAGAACTAGACCCACAAACGTATGGCCAACTAATCTTTGACAAAGCAGGAAAGAAGATCCAGTGGAAAAAAGACAGCCTCTTTAACAAATGGTGCTGGGAGAACTGGACAGCAACATGCAGAAGGTTGAAACTAGACCACTTTCTCACACCATTCACAAAAATAAACTCAAAATGGATAAAGGACCTGAATGTGAGACAGGAAACCATCAAAATCTTAGAGGAGAAAGCAGGAAAAGACCTCTCTGACCTCAGCCATAGCAATCTCTTACTCGACACATCCCCAAAGGCAAGGGAATTAAAAGCAAAAGTGAATTACTGGGACCTTATGAAGATAAAAAGCTTCTGCACAGCAAAGGAAACAACCAACAAAACTAAAAGGCAACCAACGGAATGGGAAAAGATATTTGCAAATGACATATCGGACAAAGGGCTAGTATCCAAAATCTATAAAGAGCTCACCAAACTCCACACCCGAAAAACAAAGAACCCAGTGAAGAAATGGGCAGAAAACATGAATAGACACTTCTCTAAAGAAGACATGCAGATGGCCAACAGCTTCATGAAAAGATGTTCAACGTCGCTCCTCATCAGGGAAATACAAATCAAAACCACAATCACATATCACCTCACGCCAGTCAGAGTGGCCAAAATGAACACATCAGGAGACTATAGATGCTGGCGAGGATGTGGAGAAATGGGAACCCTCTTGCACTGGTGGTGGGAATGCAAATTGGTGCAGCCACTCTGGAAATCAGTGTGGAGTTTCCTCAGAAAATTAAAAATAGACCTATCCTATGACCCAGCAATAGCACTGCTAGGAATTTACCCAAGGGATACAGGAGTACTGATGCATAGGGGCACTTGTACCCCAATGTTTATAGCAGCACTCTCAACAATAGCCAAATTATGGAAAGAGCCTCAATGTCCATCAACTGATGAATGGATAAAGAAATTGTGGTTTATATACACAATGGAATACTACGTGGCAATGAGAAAGAATGAAATATGGCCTTTTGTAGCAACGTGGATGGAACTGGAGAGTGTTATGCTAAGTGAAATAAGCCATACAGAGAAAGACAGATACCATATGGTTTCACTCTTATGTGGATCCTGAGAAACTTAACAGAAACCCATGGGGGAGGGGAAGGAAAAAAAAAAAGAGGTTAGAGTGGGAGAGAGCCAAAGCATAAGAGACTGTTAAAAACTGAGAACAAACTGAGGGTTGATGGGGGGTGGGAGGGAGGGGAGGGTGGGTGATGGGTATTGAGGAGGGCACCTTTTGGGATGAGCACTGGGTGTTGTATGGAAACCAATTTGACAATAAATTTCATATATTAAAAAAAAAATAAAAAAATTTAAAAAAAAAAACAGGAGAGATAAAGAGGTTCCCAGAACAACAACAACAACAACAAATAAAGGAGTTTGTGACCACAAAACAAGCCCTGCATGAAAATTTAAGGCGGGTACTTTGAGTGGAGAAAAGACAAAACAAAACAAAAAGACCAAAAGCAGGGGCACCTGTGTGGCTCAGTCCATTAAGCATCAAACTTTGTGTCAGGTCATGATCTCATGGTCTGTGATATTGAGCCTTACGTAGGGCTCTGTGCTGACAGCTCAGAACCTGAAGCCTGCTTTGAGTTCTGTCTTCCTCTCTCTCTGCCCCTCTCCTGATCACACTCTATCCTCCCTGTTCCTTAAAAGTTAATAAACATTAAAAAAATTTAAAAAGGGGTGGAGCAAAGATGGCGGAACACAATGGAAGTTTTTTTTGGCATCTCGCATACATGAAATACAGCCAGATCAACACTAAACCATCCTGCACACCTAGAAAACTGATTTGAGGAGTAACACAGCAATATGCACAACCTGAGCCACAGAACTCAGAAGTTACACTGCACAGAGAGGTGAACTGGGGGAGAGAGAAGCCGCAGACAGTAGGGAGTTGTTTTTGCTTGCAGAGAGAGAAAGGAGATGGGGGTGGAGAATACGAGGAAAGAACACCCCAAAAGCAGAAAAGAGAAAGTGGAAAACTGGAGACAACTTCAGGGACTGAACTAAGGGAGAAAGGAGAAGGTTTAAATTCCATTAAGACTCTAAACAGGGTGAGCACAGAGTCTGAAACTCCACAGCTTGATACCTGGTAGTGTTCTGGTAAGAAGGGAGAATCCCCAGGAGCAAAGAGAAGTCCAGGGGTCTTTGGGCCACATGGGGAGAGGCGGTTCTCCTGCTGGGAGGATATCTGTTACAGGCTGTGTGGCCCCCCCACAGGCAAAGGCCCCAGTGGACCCTGGAGAACAACCACATTTATTGGTGCTAGAAAAAGGTTGTTAAGGGTAAAGCCTGGTGCCTGATGTGTGTTGTGATTTGACTTTATTCCTGAAACGCTGCTGCTACACAATCGCATGAACTTTTTCTGGGGCTGGCAGACACCCAGCTGCAGTCTCTGGGCATCAGCAGCCCGACAGTCCCACTAATGTTCCTGGGTGTGGCCGGCACCTGACCATTGCTCAGTGAGACCCTCCTGCACAGGGGCAGAATAGGTCAAAGCCGCAATCCCTCAGAAGTAAGGGTTCAGGGAAAACAGCCACATCTGAGATAAAACTCAGCAGGGAGGTGTTACCTAGGGCTTGGTAATGGACAGTGTAAAAGCAGGTAGTGGATGGAAGCCAAAGACAAAGTACGGGTGTGCAATTGCTGACTGGGGAGACGAGTCCTGACACTAGAGACTGGGTGGCTGGGTGACACCATTTTCACCACTCCCGCGCTTGCACATACAAACCTACAAGCGCCACAACAATCCACCCCAGTAAGCTAAGCAGTGCCACCTAGAGGAGAATGGAGCCTTTGCACTAAGCTCCGCCCCACTGAGCCAACCACACTCTTAAGGAACACAAGTCTCTCAGCTAGCTTAGTTTATGCACTATAAAGTGCTTCATAGTTTGACTTCTAGGTTAAAACAAAGTAATTTCAATCGTCTTTCAGTCTGTTCACTGGTTCATCCATTCAATTTTCTTTTTTCTGCCTCTTTTTCATTTTTTCTTTTTCTTGAATACAGAAAGAGAAAAATTTTATTTTTATTTTCAATTTTTATTAAAATATTTTTTTAATTTTTTTCTACTATATTTTTTACTTTTGTAAGTTTTTCAAATTCCATTTTCTTTCCATCATTTCATTTTATTCAATTTCAGTGTATTCATTTGTTCAAATTTTCAAACGATTTCCTGTTTTTCCCCTTTTTTCTCTAATCTATCAAGTCCTAGATGAAAATATACCTAGGATCTAGCATCATTTATTTGATTTTTTTGTGATTCTGTTGTTTTTAACTTTTTGGGTTTTTTTATTTTAATTTTCTTTAAGCTCATTAATTCCTTTTCTTCCTTCAAAATGACAAAACAAAGGGATTCACCCCAAAAGAAAGAGCAAGAAGAAACGACAGCCAGGGGCTTAGCCAACATGGAAACAAGCAAGATGTCTGAACCGGAATTTAGAATCATGATAATAGGAAGCCTAGCAGGAGACTAAAATAGATTAGAATCCTTCTCTGTGGAGATAAAAGACATAAAAGCTAGTCAGAATGAAATAAAAAATGTTATAACTCAGTTTCAATCTTGAATGGATGCCACAGCTGCAAGGATTTGATGAGGCAGAGTAGTGAATCAGTGATGTAGAGGACAAACTTATGGAGAATTATAAAGAAGAAAAACAGAAGGAAACTAAGGCAAAAGAGCACGATTTTAAGAATTAGAGAAATCAGTGACTCATTAAAAAGGAAGAATATCAGAACCATAGGGGTCCCAGAAGTGGAAGAGAGAGAAAAATGGGTAGAAGGGTTATGTGAGCAAATCATAGCAGAAAACTTTCCTAACCTAAGGAAACACATAGACATCAAAATCCAGGAAGCACAGACGACTCCCACCAGATTCAACAAAAACCGACCATCAAGAAGGCATATCATAATCAAATTCATAAAATACTCAGGCCAGGCAAACCTCATGAAAGCAGAAAGGGAAAAAAAGTCCTTAACCTACAGGGGAAGACAGATTAGGTTTGCAGCAGGACTATTCACAGAAACTTGACAAGCCAGAAAGGAGTGACAGGATATATTCAATGTGCTGAATCAGAAAAATATGCAGCCAAGAATTCTTTATCCAGAAAGGCTGTCATTCAAAATAGAAGGAGAGATTAAAAGTTTCCCAGACAAACAAAAATTAAAAGGAGTTTGTGACCACTAAACTATCCCTGCAAGAAGTTTTAAGGGGGACTCCCTGAGGGGAGAAAAGATGAAATACAAAAAAGAGACCAAAAGCAACAAAGATTAGAAAGGACCAGAGAATACCACAGGAAACTCCAACTCTACAAGAAACATAATGGCAATAAATTCATATCTTTCAGTACTCACTCTAAATGTCAATGGACTAAATTCTCCAATCAAAAGACATAAGGTAACAGAATGGATAAGAAAACAAGATCCATCTATATGCTGTTTACAAGAACCCACTTTAGACCTAAAGACACCTTCAGACTGAAAGTAAGGGGATGGAGAACCATCTATCATGCTAATGGTCAACAAAAGAAAGCAGGAGTAGCCATACTTATATCAGACAATCTAGACTTTAAAATAAAGACTATAATAAGACATGAAGGGAATTATATCATAATCAAGGGATCTATCCACCAAGAAGACCTAACAATTGTAAACATTTATGCTCCAAATGTGTTAGAACCCAAATATATAAATCAATTAACCACATACATAAAGAAACTCATTGATAATAATACTATAATAGTAGAGGACTTCAATACCCCACTTACAACAATGAACAGATCATCTAATCGGAAAATCAACAAGGAAACAATGGCTTGAATGACACACTGGACCAGATGGACTTAACAGATATATTCAGAACATTTCATCCTAAAGCAGCAGAATATACATTCTTCTCCAGTGCACATGAAACATTGTCCAGAATAGACCACATACTGGGATGTAAATCAGCCCTCAACAAGTACAAAAAGATTGAGATCATACTGCGCATATTGTTAGACCACAATGATATATGAAACTCGAAATCAACCGCAAGAAAAAAATTTGGAAAGGTAACAAATACTTGGAGACTAAAGAACATTACACTAAAGAATAAATGGGCTAACCAAGAAACTAAAAAGAAATTAAAAAGTACATGTAAGCCAATGAAAATGATAACACCACAACACAAAACCTCTGGAATGCGGCAAAGGCAGTCAGAAGAGGAAAGTATATAGCAATCCAGCCTTCCTAAAAAGGAAGAAAGGTCTCAGATACACAATCAAATCTTACACCTTAAAGAGCTGAAAAAAGAACAGCAAATAAAATGCAAAACCAGCAGAAGAAAGGAAATAATAAAGGTTAGAGCAGAAATTAATGCTATCGAAACCAAAAAAAAAAAAAAAAAGTAGACTAGATCAATGAAACCAGAAGGTGGTTCTTTGAAAGAATTAACAAAATTGATAAACTACTAGCCAGTTTGATCAAAAAGAAAAAGGAAAGGACCCAAATAAAATCAAGAATGAAAGAGGAGAGATCACAACCAACACAGCAGAAATACAAACAATAATAAGAGAATATTATGAGGAATTATACACCAATAAAATGGGGCAATCTAGAAGAAATGGAAAATTCCTAGAAACATATACACTATCAAAATTGAAACAGGAAGAAATAGAAAATTTTAACCATAACCAAACCCATAACCAGTAAAGAAATCGAATTAGTAATAAAAAATCTGCCAAAAAACAAGAGTCCAGGGCCAGATGGCTTTCCAGAGGAATCCTAGCAAACATTTATAGAAGACTTAACACCTATTCTCTTGAAGCTGTTCCAGAAAATAGAAATGGAAGGAAAACTTTGAAACTCTTTCTGTGAAGCTAGCGTTACCTTGGTTCCAAAACCAAACAAAGACCACACTAAAAATTAGAAGTATAGACCAATTCCCCCGATGAACATGGACGCAAATATACTCAACAAGATATTAGCCAACCAGATCTAACAATATATTAAAAAAATTATTCTCCATGACCAAGTGAGATTTATATCTGGGATGCAGGGAGGGTTCAATATCCACAAAACAATCAATGTGATTCATCACATCAATAAAATAAAGGTCAAGAACCACATGAACCTCTCAATAGATGCAGAGAAAGTAGTTGACAAAATACAGGATCCTTTCTTGATATAAACCCTCAAGAAAGAAGGGATAGAAGGAACATACCTAATGATCACGAATGCCATACATGAAAGACCCTTAGGTAATATAATCCGCAATGGAGAAAAAATGAGAGCTTTCGCCCTAAGGTAAGGAACCCGACAGGGATGCCCACTCTTGTCACTATTATTCAACATAGTATTGGAAGTCTTCGCCTCAGCAATAAGACAACACAAAGAAATAAAAGGCATCCAAATCGGCCTGGAGGAGGTCAAACTTTCACTCTTCGCAGGTGACATGATACTGTACATGCAAAACCCAAAAGATTCCACCAAAAAACTGCTAGAATTGATCCATGAATTCAGCAAAGTGGCAAGATATAAAATCAAGGCACAGAAATCGGTTGCATTCCTATACACCAACAATGAGGCAATGAAAAGAGAAATCAAGGAATCAATCAATTTACAATTGCACCAAAACCCATAAAATACCTAGGAATAAATCTCACCAAAGGGGTGAAAAATCTATACACTGAAAAATATAGAAAGCTTATGAAGGAAATTCAAGAAGACACACAAAAAATGGAAAAACATTCCATGCTCCTGGGTAGGAAGAATAAATATTGTTAAAATGTCAACACTACCCAAAGCAATCTACATATTCAATGCAATCCCTATCAAAGTAACACCAGCATTCTTCACAGAGCTAGAACAAAATAATCCTGAAATTAGTATGGAACCAGAAAAGACCCTGAATAGCCAAATAAATCTTGAAAAAGAAAATCAAAGCAGGAAGCATCACAATCTCGGTCTTCAAGCTGTATTACAAAGCTGTAATCATCAAGAAAGTATGGTACTGGCACAAGAATAGACACTCAGATCAATGGAACAGAACAGAGAACCCAGAAATGGACCCACAGACATATGGGCCACTGATCTTTGACAAAGCAGGAAAGAATATCCATTGGAATAAAGACAGTCTCTTCAGCAAGTGGTGCTGGGAAAACTTGACAGTGACATGCAGAAAAATGAACCTGGACCACTTTCTTACACCATACACAAAAATAAACTCAAAACAGATGAAAGACCTAAATGGAAAATAGGAAGCCATCAGAATCCTCGAGGAGAAAGCAGGCAAAAACCTCTTTGATCTTGGCCGCAGCAACTTCTCACTCAACACGTCTCCAGAGGCAAGGGAAACAAAAGCAAAAATGACCTATTGGGACCTCATAAAAACAAAAAGCTTCTGCACAGTGAGGAAAACAGTGTCAGCAAAACTAAAAGGCAACTGACAGAATGGGAGAAGATATTTGCAAACGACATATTAGATTAAGGGTTAGTATCCACAATCTCTAGAGAACTTATCAAACTCAAGACCCAAAACACAAATATTCCAGTGAGGAAATGGGCAAAAGATATGAATAGACACTTTTCCAAAGAAGACATCCAGATGCTAACCAACACATGAAAAAAAATGTTCAACATCACTCACCATCAGGAAATTACTAATCAAAACCACCACAATGAGATACCACCTCACTCCTGTCAGAATGGTTAACATTAAAAATTCAGGCAACAATAGATGTTGGTGAGGATACAGAGACATGGGAACACTTTAGTACTGCTTGTGGGAATGGAAACTGGTGCAGCCACTCTGGAAAACAATATGGAGGTTCCTCAAAAAATTAAAAATAGAACTACCCTATGACCCAGCAATTGCACTACTAGGTATTTATCCAAGGGATAGAGGTAGGGTGTTTCGAAGGGGCACATGCACCCCAATGTTCATAGCAGCACCATCAATAATAGCCAAAGTATGGAAAGAGCCCAAATGTCCATCAATGGATGAATGGATAAATATGTGGTATATATATACAATGAAGTATTACTTGGCAATCAAAAATAATGAAGTCTTGCCATTTGCAACTAGGTGGATGGAACTAGAGGGTATTATGCTAAGCAAAATTGGTCAGTCAGAGAAAGACAAATATCATATGACTTTACTCATATGAGTACTTTAAGACACAGAACAGATGAGCACAAGGGAAGGTAAGTAAAAATAATATAAAAGCAGAGAGGGAGATGAAACCTAAGAGACTCTTAAATATGGAGAACAAACAGAGGGTTACTAGAGGGGTTGTTGGAGGGGGGATGGGCTAAATATATAACAGACATTAACGAATCTACCCCTGAAACTATTGTTGCACTATATTCTAACTAATCTGGATGTAAATTTAAAAAATTAAATTAAAAAAATTAAAAACACAGACCAAAAGCAACAAAGACCACAAAGGTCCAGAGAACATCACCTGAAACCTCAAATCAACAGGCGCTAAATTCATATCTTTCAGTACTCACTCTAAATGTCAATGGACTAAATGATCTAATCAAAGGTTAGGGTATCAGAATGGAGAAAACAAGACCCATCAATGCTTCTTACAAGACACACATTTTATACCTAAGGACACCTTCAGCTTGAATGTAAGGGGATAGAGAACCATCTATCATGCAAATGGTCACCAAAAGAAAGCTGGAATAGCCATATTTATATCAGACAAAATTTTTAAATAAAAACTGTAACAAGAGATGAAGAATGTCATGATATCATAATTAAGTGGTCTATCCACCAAGAAGATCTAACAATTGTGAGTATTTATACCCCCAATGTAAGAGCACCCAAATATATAAATCAATTAACCACAAACATAAAGAAACTCATTGATAATGACACCATAATAGTAGGGGGCTTCAACACCCCACTTACAACAATGGACAGATCATCTAAGCAGAAAATCAACAAGGAAACAATGGCTTTGGGTGACACACTGGACCAGATGCACTTAACAAATATATTCAGAACATTTCATCCTAAGGCAGCAGAATACACATTCTTTTCAAGTGCACATGGAACATTCTCCAGAATAGATCACAAACTGGGTCACAAATCAGCCATCAACAGGTACAAAAAGTTCGAGGTCATAGCATGAAAATTTTCAGATCACAATACTATGAAACTTGAAATCAAACACAAAGATGTGTATTTCCCTTATGAGGAGTGACATTGAGCATCTTTTCATGTGCCTGTTGGCCATCTGGATGTCTTTTTTTAGAAAAATGTCTATTCATGTCTTCTGCCCATTACTTCACTGGATTATTTCTTTTTTGGGGTGTGGAGTTTGGTGAGTTCTTTAGAGATTTTAGATACTTTAGAGATTTTAGATACTAACCCTTTATCCCATATGTCATTTGCAAATATCTTTTCCCATTCCATCAGCTGCCTTTTAGTTTTTTTGATTGTTTCCTTTGCAGTGGAGAAGCTTTTTATCTTCGTGAGGTCCCAATAGTTCATTTTTGCTTTCAATTCCCTTGCCTTTGGAGATGTGTCAAGTAAGAAATTGCTGCGGCTTAGGTCAGAAAGGTTTTTTTCCTGCTTTCTCTTTTAGGGTTTTGAAATCTGGCCATTTGTAGCAACGTGGTTGGATCTGGAGGGTATTATGCTAAGTGAAATAAGTCAGGCAGAGAAAGGCAAATACCATATGTTTTCACTCATATGTGGATCCTGTTGAGAAACTCAACAGAAGACCAGGGGGGAGAGGAAGGGGGAAAACAAAAAGTTACAGAGAGGGAAGGAGGCAAACCATAAGAGACTCTTAAATACTGAGAACAAACTGAGGGTTGATGGGGGGTGGGAGAGAGGGGAAAATGGATGATGGGCATTGAGGAGGGCACCTGTTGGGATGAGCACTGGGTGTTGTATGG
The DNA here is from genome assembly GCF_027475565.1 of Acinonyx jubatus. Classification (NCBI taxonomy): domain Eukaryota; kingdom Metazoa; phylum Chordata; class Mammalia; order Carnivora; family Felidae; genus Acinonyx; species Acinonyx jubatus. Next base: position 46,276,199 of record NC_069389.1, on the reverse strand, counting down.
AAACCAATTTGACAATAAATTACATATAAAAATGGATATCATTCCCATGTGTGATTTTGTACTTTTATTTGATAAAATATACATTAAAATATAAAAAAAGAAAAGAAATCAACCACAAAAAAAAATTGGAAAGCCCTCAAATACATGGAGGTTAAAGAACATCCTACGAAAGAATGAATGTGTTAACCAGGAAATTGAAGAAGAAATTAAAACTACATGGAAGCAAATAAAAAATGAAAGCACAACGTTCAAAAACCTTTGGGATGCAGGAAACGTAGTCCTAAGAGGAAAGTACATTGCAATTCAGGCCTATCTCAAGAAGCAAGAAATGTCCCAAATACACACCCTAACCTTACACCTAAAGGAGCCAGAAAAGGAGCAGAAAATAATTCCTAAAGCCAGCAGGAGAAGGGAAATAATAAAGATTAGAGCAAAAAATGGGTGCCTGAGTGGCTCAGTCAGTTAAGCCAGCAACTCCTGACTTCATCTCATATCATGATCTCACGGTTCGTGAGCTCAAGCCCTGCATCAGGCTTTTTGCTGACAGCTCAGAGCCTGCTTGGGATTCTCTCTCTCTCTTTCTCTCTCTCTCTCTCTCCCCCCCTCTGTCTGCCCCCCATCCTCCCTTCCTCTTTCTCTCTTCTCTCTCTCTCTGAAAATTGATAAACTTTAAAAAGGAAGGAATGGAGCAGAAATAAATGATATAGAATCCAAAAAATTTCAGTAGAACACATTTATGAAACTAAAAACTTTTTACAGATAAACAAAATTGAGGGGTGCCTGGGTGGCTCAGTTAGTTAAACGTCTGACTACAGTTCAGGTCATGATCTCATGGTTTGTGAGTTCGAGCCCCACATCAGGCTCCAGGCCATGGAGACTGCTTCAGATTCTGTGTCTCCCTCTCTCTCTCTGCCCCTCCCCTGCTCTCTCTCTCTCTCTCTCTCTCTCAAGAAATGAATAAAACACTAAAAAAGTTTTTTAAAAAATTGATAACCCCCTAACCAGATTTCTCAAAAAAAAAAAAAAAAAAAGAGAGAGAGAGAGAGAGAGAGACAGGGAGGGAGAGTGGACCCAAATAAATAAAATCACTAATGAAAGAGGAAAGATCACAACCAACACCACAGAAATACAATTATAAGGCAATACTATGAAAAATTATATGCCAAAAAAACTGGACAATCTGGAAGAAATGGAAAAATTCCTAGACATTCACATAGTATCAAAACTGAAACAGAAAGAAACACAAAATTTTGAACAGGCCCATAGCCAGCAAAGAAATTTTATCAGTAATCAAAAATCTTCTAACAAATAAGAGTCCTGGCCAGAAGGCTTCCCAGGAGAATTCTACCAGGTATTTAAAAAAGACTTAATGTCTATTCTTCTCAAACTCTTCCAAAAAAATAGAAATGAAAGGAAAGCCTCTGAACTCATTCTTTTAAGTCAGGATTACCTTGATTACAAAATCAGAAAAAGACCCCACTGAAAAGGAGAATTACAGGCTAAAATCCTTGATGAACCTGAATGCAAAAATTCTCAACAAGATACTAGCAAATTGAATTCAAGAGTACATTATAAAATTTTTCACCACGATCAAGTGGGATTCATTCCTGGGCTTCAGGGTTGGTTCAATACCCACAAATAAATCAATGTGATACACCACATTACTAAAAGAAAGGACAAGAGGGGTGCCTCGGTGGCTCAGTCGGTTAAACGTCCAACTTCAGCTCAGGTCATGATCTTACGGTTTGTGAGTTCAAGCCCCACATTGGGCTCTGTGCTGGCAGCTCAGAGCCTGGAACCTGCTTCAGATTCTGTCTCCCTCTCTCTGTCCCTCCCCTGCTTGCACTGTTTGTGTGTGTCTCTCTCTCTCAAAAATAAACATTAAAAAAATTTTTTTAAGGTAAGAGTCATATGATTCTATCCACAGATGCAGAAAAGCATTTAACGAAACACAGCACCCTTTCTTGATAAAAACCATCAAGAAAGTAGGGATAGAAGAAACATACTTTAATATCATAAAAGCCATATATGAAAGCCCCACAGTTAATATCATTCTCAAGAGGAAAAAATTGAGAGCTTCCCCCTAAGATCAGGCATGAAAAGTATGTCCACTCTCACCACTATTGTTCAACACAGTACTGGAAGTCCTAGCTTCAGCAATCAGGCAACAAAAAAAATAAAATAAATATAATTTTGGAAAGAAGTCAAATTTTCACTCTTCACAGATGACATATTCCTCTAGGTGGAGAAGCTGAAAGACTCCATGGAAAAAAAGTGGTAAAAATGATATGTAAATTCAGCAAAGTTGCAGGATATAAAATCAACGTACAGAAATTGGTTGCGTTTCGGGGCACCTGGGTGGCCCAGTCGGTTGAGTGGCCAACTTCGACTCAGGTCATGATCTCGCGGTCCGTGAGTTCGAGCCCCACATCAGGCTCTGTGCTGACAGCTTGGAGCCTGGAGCCTGTTTCAGATTCTGTGTCTCCCTCTCTCTGACCCTCCCCCGTTCATGCTCTGTCTCTCTCTGTCTCAAAAATAAATAAACGTTAAAAAAAAGAAATTGTTTGCATTTCTATTCACCAATAATGAAGCAGAAGAAAACTAAATCAAGGAACAAATTCCATTTAAAATTGCAGCAAAACTGCAAGACACCTAGGAATAAACCTACCAAAGAAGTAAAAGATCTGTACGTTGAAAACTATAGAAAACTTATGAAAGAAATTGAAGATGACACAAAGGAATGGAAAAAAAGTCCATGCTCATTGATTGGAAGAACAAATATTATAAAAATTCCAATATTACCTGAAATAATCTACACATTCAATTTAATCCCAATTAAAATAACACCAGCATTCTTCACAGGTCTGGAAAAAACAATCCCAAAATTTTTATGGAAACAGAAAAGAAAGTGAGTTGCCAAATAATGTTGAAAAAGAAAACCAAAGCTGGAGACATAATAATTCCAGACTTGAAGCTGTGTTACAAAGCTATAATCATCAAGATAGTATGGTACTGGCACAAAAACAGACATATAGATCGATGAAACAGAATAGAAAACCCTGAAATGAACCCACAAGTATATGGTCAATTAATCTTCAGCAAAACAGAAAAGAATATCCAAAGGGAAAAAGACAGTCTCTTCAACAAATGGTGTTGGGAAAACTGGACAGCAACATGCAAAAGAATGAAACTGGACCTCTTTCTTACAACATGCATAAAAATAAGTTCAAAATTGATTAAGGATCTCAATGCGAGACGTGAAAAGATAAAAATCCTAGAGGAGAACACAGGCAGTAACCTCTTTGACATTGGTCATAGCAACTTCTTTCTAGATATGTCTCCTGATAGAAGGGAAACAAGGGCAAAAATAAACTATTGAGATTACATCAAAATAAAAAAGTTTATGCACAGTGAAGGAAATAGTCAACAAATCTAAAAGGCAACCTATGGAATGGGAAAAACTATTTGCAAATGACATTTTTGATAAAGGGTTAGTATCCAAAATATATAAAGAACTTATCAAACTCAACACACACACACAAAAATAAATAATCCAGTTAAGCAATGGGCAGAAGAAGACAAACAGATGACCAACAGACACATAAAAAGATGTTTATCATCACTTACTATCAGGGACATGCAAATCAACACAACAATGAGATATCACCTCGCTCCTGTCAGAATGGCTAAAATCAACAAGAAACAACGAGTGTTGGCAAGGATGGAGAAAAAAGGAATACCCATGCACTGCTGGTGGGAACACAAACTGGTGCAGTCATTTTGGAAAACAGTATGGAGGTTCCTCAAAAGTTAAAAATAGAACTACCATATGATCCAGCAATTGCATTACTGTATTTGCAAATACAAAACCACTAATTCAAAGAGATACATGCACCCCCATGTTTATAGCAGCATTATTTGCAATAGCCAAGATACGGAAGCAGCCTAAGTGTCCAATGATTGATTTGATGGATTAAGAAGATGTGCTATACACACACACACACACACACACACACACACACACACACTGTAATATTATTCAGCCATCAAAAAGAATTAAATCTTGCTATTTGCAATGACATGGACACAGAGAGTATGAGGCCAATTGAAATAAGTCAGTCAGAAAAAGACAAATACCATATGATTTCACTCATATGTGAAATTTAAGAAACAAAGCAAATGAACAAAGGAAAAAGAGAGAGATGGAGGGAGAAAAATCAAGTAAGGGACGATTATGTAGAATAGTCTGATTGTTACCAGAGGGGAGGAGGGTGAGGGATGGGTTAAGTAGCTGATGGGGATTAAGGAGTGCACTTGTCATGATGAGCAGAGGGTAACGTATAGGAATGTTGAATCACTATATTGTACACCTGAAACTAACATAACATTGTAAGTTAACGAACTAGAATTAAAATTTTTAATAAAAAATAGTAAAAATAAAAAAGAATGGTTTTTTTTGAAGTTCTCATAATAGAACTAAACATGAACATGAACTCACCCTTAAAAAGCTTTCACTTTGTCACTTAAATTATTTAAACTGCTTCTGTTTAACACCAGTAGTCAGGTGGGAAAATCTAATACACCCCAAGCTCCTATATCTTATACTATTCTCTGCCAAATTGAATTAGGGTTACTTGTGTCCCATATCTTATACTATTCTCTGCCAAATTGAATAGGGTTACTTGTGTGGTAGATACATCTCAGGACAAAAGAAAGAAATGGGTCTAGAAATATATTGTCATAAAACAAGAATGCTTTTGCAAATGTTTGTGGAATATTAAAAAAAGGACAAAGACACATTTTAAAAATACATATTCTTTAACCCAACAATTCCACCTATAGGAATTTATCCCACAAATATACTTAAATATAATATTTACAGAAGGCAAAGAAATTCACTATAGTGAAATTTGCAGTAGAAAAATGTTGAAAAAATCTAAATGTACATCAATAGAGGACTGTGTAAACAAATTGTAGTGCATTTATACAACCTAATACCATAAAACCATCAGGGGGAAAAGTAACAATTCTATTCTATGTGCTTTGAAATGGGAGATCTCCGAAGTCTACTATAAAATGAAAAAAGCAAGATTTATTAGTGTGCACTGGCTGCTGCCATTTCTGTGAAAAGGTAAGCCTGACTATGCCTATAATATCATTGAGAGAATACATAAGAAATTGGCAACAGTGGTTGCTTCTAAGGAGAGGAACTGGGTGGCTGAGGGACGGCAGAGTTAAAAAAGACACTTTTTACTGAATATGATTTTGTACTGTTTGATATTTTTGTTACCATGTGCATGTGTTACTTTTTAAAAATAATACCAAAAACATGACTTTTTAAGATGTCAAAGATTTCAATCTAGATATATTGACCAATAATTAGATAGTATCAAATTATACATTAAAATAAACAATTACAGTCAATGGAAATATATGAAATCTGCGATAAGAGTTGAGTCCATGATATCAGATGAGGCAACTAAACTCCTCTGAAAATGATTATTCATTGAGGTAACTACAATCCAGGTAGAAACTACAGCATAGTCTATGCTAGTCATAATTCCAAATTTAAATTATATTTAGATGACTTTATATGGTTACATATCAATCCACACACACATTTGACACAGTCCCAAACACTACTAAATGATAGTAGAGGTACAAAGATGTATAAGCCAATGGGGGTAAAGAGAGTGGAAGTGGACATAAGAGTAGATGAGATATTTCGGCATATTTTGTGAAGATGAAAATCAGATTAATTAACTTGGCAGAGAAGTGTAAAGTAAAATTTGAATGCCTCCAAAAAATAGCCATTTTACCCCCATAGAACCATGAAAGATTTAGGACATAGAGGTACAAAGTACTTTGGAAAATGAAAGCGAGGTATGAAACTGAAAAAAGGGAGATTCTTTGAAAGTCTATAGACAGCAATTAAACTCCCCAATTCTCCCAACCTTTCAAATTAATGACTACTATTCTCCCATTTTACAAGATTCCTGAGGTTTATTCTCAGAAGAAAATGAAGCCAAGAGGATTTGGACGTGGAGACATCAACCTCAGTGAAGACTGGAGTGAAACACTAGGCTGCAAAGTGATAAAATTAAATTTTTCATCTAAAACACTGGGACCACCACCCCTTGTCATTGGCTTGCTTCCAGAATTCTGGAGCCTGGATGAAATATTTCAAGTAGGAGTTTAGAAAAATATTTTATCTTATTTTTTTATTTTTTAACATTTATTTTTCTTTAATTTTATTTTTTTTTTACTTACACCCAAATTAGTTAGCATATAGTGAAACAATGATTTCAGGAGTAGATTCCTTAATGCCCCTTACCCATTTAGCCCATCCCCCCTCCTACAACCCCTCCAGCTACCCTCAGTTTGTTCTCCATATTTATGAGTCTCTTCTGTTTTCCCCCTCCCTGTTTTTACATTATTTTTGTATCCCTTCCCTTATGTTCATCTGTTTTGTCTCTTAAAGTCCTCATATGAGTGAAGGCATTTGATTTTTGTCTTTCTCTGACTGACTAATTTCACTTAGCATAATACCCTCCAGTTCCATCCACGTAGTTGCAAATGGCAAAATTTCATTCTTTTTTATTGCCGAGTAATACTCATCAAGGAAATACAAATCAAAACCACAATGAGATACCACCTCACACCTGTCAGAATGGCTCACATTAACAACTCAGGCAACAACAGATGTTGGCGAGGATGCGAAGAAAGAGGATCTCTTTTGCATTGTTGGTGGGAATGCAAGCTGGTGCAGCCACTCTGGAAAACAGTGTGGAGGTTCCTCAAAAAACTAAAAATAGAACTACCCTACAACCCAGTAATTGCACTACTAGGCATTTATCCACGGGATACAGGTGTGCTGTTTTGAAGGGACACATGCACCCCCATGTTTATAGCAGCACTCTCAACAATAGCCAAATTATGGAAAGAGCCTAAATGTCCATCAACTGATGAATGGATAAAGGAATTGTGGTTTATATACACAATGGAGTACTACGTGGCAATGAGAAAGAATGAAATATGGCCCTCTGTAGCAACATGGATGGAACTGGAGAGTGTTATGCTAAGTGAAATAAGCCATACAGAGAAAGACAGATACCATATGGTTTCACTCTTATGTGGATCCTGAGGAACTTAACAGAAACCCATGGGGGACAGGAAGGAAAAAAAAAGAGGTTAGAGTGGAAGAGAGCCAAAGCATAAGAGACTCTTAAAAACTGCGAACAATCTGAGGGTTGTTGGGGGGTGGGAGGGAGGGGAGGGTGGGTGATGGGTATTGAGGAGGGCACCTTTTGGGATGAGCACTGGGTGTTGTATGGAAACCAATTTGACAATAAACTTCATATATTGAAAAAAAAAAAGAACTGGATAAAATCCATGCAGCGCCTAGGTGCCTCAGTCAGTTAAGCGTCTGACTTCAGCTCAGGTCATGATCTAATGGCTTGTGGGTTTGAGTCCCACATCAGGCTCTGTACTGACAGCTCAAGGCCTGGAGACCTGCTTTGATCTGTGTCTCCCTCTCCCTCTGCTCTCTCTCTCTCTCTCTCTCTCTCTCTCTCTCTCAAAAATAAATAAACATTACAAAAAGAAATGGATAAATTCCTAGAAACATATGAACTACCAAAACTGAAACAGGAAGAAATAGAAAACTTGAATAGACCAATAACCAGCAAAGAAATTGAAAAAATCAGTAATCAAAAATCTCCCAACAAACAAAAGTCCAGGGCCAGATGGATTCACCTGGGAATTCTACCAAATAGGTAAGAAAGTGTTAATGCCTATCCTTCTCACTATTTCAAAAAAAAAAAAAAGGAAATGAAGGAAAACTTCCAAATTCATTCTATGAGGTCCACATTACCCTGATACCAAAACCAGAAAAACACTCCAATAAAAAAGAGAACTAAAGCCCAATATCCCTGATAAACATGTATGCAAAAATTCTCAATAAAAATACTAGCAAACCTATCCCTACAATACATTAAAAGAATCATTTACCACCATCAAGTAGGATTTATGCCTGGATTGCCCAGTGGCTCAATATTCACAAATTAATCAAGGTGTTACACTACATTAATAAAAAAAAAAAGGATAAGAGTCATATAATCCTTCCAATAAATGGCAGAAAAAACATTTGACAAAGTACAACATCCATTCATGATTAAAACCCTCAACAAAGTGGATTTAGGGGGACCATACCCCAACATATTAAAGGCCATAAATGAGAATCCCACAGCTAATATTATCCTAAAGGTGAAGCAAGTGAGAGCTTTTCCTCTATACTCAAGAATACAACAAGGATGTCTGCTTTCACAATTCTTATTTAACATGGTATTGGAAGTCTTAGTCACAGCTATAAGGCAAAAAAAAGAGAGAAAGAAGAAAGAAAGAAAGAAAGAAAGAAAGAAAGAAAGAAAGAAAGAAAGAAAGAAAGAAAGAAAGAAAGAAAAGGCATCCAAATCAGTAAGGAAGAAGTCAAACTTTCACTATTTGCAGGTGACATGATACCCTATATAGAAAACCTGAAATAGTCCACAAAGAACTGCTAGAACTGGTATGTGAATTTGGTAAAGTCTCAGGATACAAAATCAAAGTACAGAAATCTGTTATATGTCTATACACCAATGGTGAAGCAGCAGAAAGGGAAATTAAGGAATCATTCCCATTTACAGTTGCACCCAAATCCATCAGATACTGAGGAATAAACCTAACCAAAGAGGTGAGAGATCAGTCCTCTTAAAACTATAAAACACTGATGAAAGAAATTGAAGAGGACACAAAGAAATGGAAAGACAATCCATGCTCGTGGATGGGAACAACAAATATTGTTAAAATGTCTATACTATCTAAAGCAACCTAAACACTTAATGCAACCCCTATTAAAATACCAACAGCATTTTTCACAGAGCTAGAACAAAGAATCTTAAAATTTGTGTGGAGTCATAAAAGACCCAGAAGAGACAAAGCAACCTGGGAAAAGAGAAGCAAAGCTGGAGGCATCACAATTCTGGACTTCAAGTGGTATTACAACGCTGTACTGATCAAGACAATATTATACTGGCACAAAAATAGACAGATACATCAATAGAACAGAATAGAAAACCTAGAAATAAACCCACCACTGTATGGTTAATTAATCTTCAGCAAAGAAGAAAAGAATATCCAATGAGGAAAAGACAGTCTATTCAACAAATGGTGTTGGGAAAACTGAACAGCACCATGCAGAAGAATGAAACTGAACCACTTTCTGACAGCACACACAAATATAAATTCAAAATGGATTAAAGACCTATATGTGTGCCTTTAACCCATGAAACATCCTAGAAAAGAACACAGGCAGTTACTTCTTTGACATCAGCCATAGCATCTTCTTTCTAGATGTGTCTCCTGAGACAAAAGAAACAAAAGCAAAAATGAGCTATTGGCAAATTATGCAAAGAGGCTAAATGTCCATGAACTGATGAATGGATAAAGAAATTGTGGTTTATATGCACAATGGAATACTACATGGCAATGAGAAAGAATGAAATATGGCCTTTTGTAGCAACGTGGATGGAACTGGAGAGTGTTATGCTAAGTGAAATAAGTCATAGAAAGATAAGTCATAAGAGAAAGATACCATATGTTTTCACTCTTATGTGGATCCTGAGAAATTTAACAGAAGACCATGGGGAGGGGAGGGAAAAAAAAAGGTTAGAGAGGGAGGAAGCCAAAGCATAAGAGACTGTTAAAAACTAAGAACAAACTGAGGGTTGATGGGGAGTGGGAGGGAGGGGAGGGTGGGTGATGGGTATTGAGGAGGGCACCTGTTGGAATGAGCACTGGGTGTTGTATGGAAACCAATTTGACAATAAATTTCATATTTAAAAAAAAATAAGCCATTGGGACTACATCAAAATAAAAAGCTTCTTCACACCAAAATAAAAAGCTCCTTCACACGTGAAAGGAAACAGTCAACAAAACTAAGAGGCAGCCTATGGAATGGGAGAAGATACCTGTAAATGACATATCTGATAAAAGGTTAGTATCCAAAATATATAAAGAACTTATAAAACTCAACACCCAAAAATGAATAACGCAATTTAAAAATGGGCATAAAACATGAAAAGACATTATTCCAAAGAAGATGTACAGATAGCCAACTGATACATGAAAAGATGCTCAACATCACTGATCATCAAGGAAATACAAATCCAAACCACAATGAGATGTCACCTCACATCAGTCAGAATGGCTAAAATTAACAACACAGGAAACTACAGGTGTTGGCAAGGATGTGGAGAAAGGGGAACCCTCTTGCACTGTTTGTGGGAATGCAAACTGGTGCAGCCACTATAGAAAATAGTATGAAGTTTCCTCAAAAATTTAAAAATAGAACTACCCTACAATCCAGCAATTGCACTACCAGGTATTTACCCAAAGGATGCAAAAATACTAATTCAAAGGGATACATGCACCCGATGTTTATGAAGCACTATCAACAATAGCCATATTATGGGAAAAGTCCAAACGTCCATTGACTGATTAATTCATAGAGAAGATATTGACAATAGAATATTACTCAGCCATTAAAAAGGAATGAAATCTTGCAATTTGCAACAGCATGGATGGAGCTAAAGTATTATGCTAAGGAAATAAGTCAGAGATAGGCAAATACCATATGATTTCACTAGTGTGAAATTTAAGAAACAAATAAGCAAAGGGGGTAAAGAAGAAAGAGAGGCAAACCGAGAAACAGACTCTTAATTGTAGAGAACAAACTGATGGTTACCAGAAAGGAGGTGGGTGGAGGGATGGGTTAAATAGGTGATAGGGATTATGGAATCATTTGTAATGAGCACCAGGTGTTGTATAGACGTGTTAAGTTTTTGAATATTCATGTGAATACTGTATAACTGAAACTAATATTATGCTGTATATTAACTAACTGGAATTTAAATAAAAACTTAAAAAACACATAATGATTGTGAATAAGCACATTAAAAGTGTTCAACATCATTATCCATTAGGTAAATGCAAATAAAACCATGATGAGATACTACTACACACATATTAAAATAAAAATTAGTAATACCAATTGTTGGTGATTATGCAGAGAAACTGGATCTCTCATACATTGCTAGTGGGAATATGAAATTGTACAACCACTATGGAATATAATTTACTAGTTTCCTAAAAAGGTAAACATATATTTACCATATGTTCTATCAATAACTCTCCTGGGCTTTTATCTCAGAGAATGGAAACTTACATATATACAAAAATCTGTGTATAAATGTTCATAGCAGCTTTATTTATTATAGCCAAAAACTGAAAATAACCCAAATGTTCTTCAGTTGACATATGGATAAGCAAAATGTGATAAATCCATAGAACAGAATGTTATTCTGCAATAAAAAGTATGAACTACTGATACCCAACAACTAGGATGGATCTCAAGGGCTTTGTTTTTAGTGAAAAAAGCCAAACTCATAATGTCACATATTATATGATCCACTTTATATACCATTCTCAAAATGATAAAATTATAGAGATGGAGAATATATTTGTGTTTTCCAGGGGATATGGATGATGGCAGGGAAGAAAGTATGACTAAAAAGAGTAGTACCACAAGAGAGTTCCTTCACAGTGACAGAAAAATTCTGAATCCTGATTATTGTAGTGGTAAATGAATATATATATAGAATGATAAAATTGCAAAGAACTACAGAGAGAAATACATATAAGCATGTAAAGCATGTAAAGCATGTAAAAATGGCTAAATCTGAAGATTTGTAGATTGTACCAATGTCAGTATCCTGATTTCGATGTTGTATTATATTTACACAAGCTATGATCTTCAGGGGAAGCTGGGTAAAGAGTAGAAGTACTCTATCATAGTTTGCAACTTCCTGTGGATATATAATTATTTCAAACTAGGAAGCTTTTTAAAAATATACTACATGTTTGCTTCTCTCTGCACATTTCTCCCATGCTCATCTCTCAATTAAGAATTTCTGCTGGCACTTGAGCTGGTCCATAATGCACACCTTCTAGCAGCATCCTTGTCTGCTGGACCTGTTGGATCAACTACCCACAACTGGCAACTCCCCTCTGGATATCTTAGTTCATATTCTCAAAAAAAGCAATCTGATTGGCCCACCTCATCTTTTCAAGCTGGTCCATAAAACACAGGTTGTGAGGCTGGCCTTGGATCAGGTACAATCATTTGTACTCTAAAGGAGGGAAGGATATAGAACATAGTCAGGCCTCACTTGGCCATTCAGCAGGAGCTGTAAGTAGAATAGATTCTACCATAGTGGGGTATAAAGAAGACAGTTAAGAAGGGGCATTTCTGATGCATATGTGTAGCATAGTGACTGGCAGATGGTAAGTGTTCAACAAATGGTCGTGATTATTACGAGTAACATTATACCACTTCTTACAGGAAGCCTTCCCAGAACTTTCAAGAGTCCAAACTTTTTCCCCCTACTACAGGAATCATCCAGTTAAGAAATCAATGAAATCCTTTCATTCAAGACAGACTTTTACGTTATCCTAGGTGTAAAGGACTGTGCTGGGCACTGGGAAAAGGGATACACAATTGAATCCGGCCCTTATTCTGTCCTCAAGGAACTCCCAGAATAGTTCAAGGAAAAAGGCAACCTGAGACATGAGAGACCACAGATAGAGAGCTCTGGGAGTTCAGAGAAGGGCAAAGACTATTGTTTATCCATTTGTATGCCTGTCTCCTGGATACCTCCCCTTAGATGTCCCAAAGACACCTTGAACTAAATATATTTAAAACTGATCTCATCTGCCCTCTCCCAAACCTGTTCCTCTTCTCAGATTCCCTGTCACAGTAATATAAGTTCATCCACTCCAGTTGCCCAAGCTTGAAACCTGAGCTGTTCCCCCTCACAATGTCAGCTGTTGCAGTTACTAAAGTTGTCCCTGAACGTTTAATGTGTGTTTGTCTTGCCCCAAAGGTCAGAAATAATAATAAACCTGAACACTTGCTGCAAGATGGAGAAATTAAAACCAGCCTGGATACATACAAGACCTGGAGTTAACTCACTAGGATTGATTTTGGATTTGGCCTCTGTTGTCAATGGGTACAATCAATTTCAGGAAAGCAGATCAACAAGAGCCTGAAATTTGTTTATGCCGTTTCCCAGTAATTCTGCAACTAAATGAGTATACACCCACTCCCAAACAGTAAAAGCTCTAAGCACAAAACTTTTTTGCAGGGCTATTTTCTGATGGTCAATCACAGAGAAGTAGTCTTAATATCCAACAAGAGGAGAAGGGTTAAGTGGATTGTGGCACAGCCATCTGATGGGACTTTCTATAACCATCACGGAGGGATGGTGGCTGTGGAAATTCTGTAACAACGGGGAAATTCTATTATGTTATAACTAAGGATGCAGGGTTATGTGTGCATTCTGATCGTGACAACGTAAAAGCTGTGTGGGCTCAGGGTCTGCCGGTGGACAATTAAAATCTCTTCTCTATGAAAAAAAAAAAAAAAGACCTGAACTTTCTTTATGTAAACTACAAACGTCTCTGAGCTTTTCCCCCCTTTTTTTCCTTTTCATTTTTTGGTCTTCTCTTTCAGTCAGCCATCTTAATTATGTGCCTTTTTTTATAACGGCCCCTCCGTTTGGTGCTGGAGATTCCACAGGTGAATCATCACAAACCTTTTTCTCTGAGAGGTGAGAGCAGAAAAAGAAAGAAATACAAAAAAAAATAACGGTTTAAAAATGTATGGGCTAGTCTGTATGGCTCACTTGTGGACGTGGGCAGGCACTGTCACTCCCTGGCGGCCACCTACTACCTATCCTTGGGTGGCTGTAACCTCCTTTTGGGCAGCGGCTTCTGCCCTGCCCCAGCCTATTTCTTAGTGCGTGCAAGACACCTCCCTCTCCCCTCTTCTGGGGCTCTCCATCTCCTAATAGGGTTTCATCTGGGCTAGGTCCAGGTTTATCACACCCCTCTACTCTCATCCGAGCTCCTCCCTCTCCCAAAGCCACTCTCTGGCTAGTATCTGCAAGATTTCGTCATTTTTCACTGGTTCGCAAGTGCCCCACTGGCTAATTGGCTGCCTCTGCCTCGGGCGGGGGTGGGGGGGCGGCGGAGCTTTGAGCCCAGAAGTTCTCGCTTTTCCCTTTTCCAATCCTTTAAAAAGTGGCAACACCCTACTCATGAGAAATTCAGGGAAACTTTTGGTTCTGAGAGAGAAATCCAAGAAAAACTGCGAACCCCACAACTCACTACTCCTTGTTCCGCCTCTGTCCCACCCTCTGCCGAGGTAGATACCGCCTCTTTCTGACTTTCCACCTCTCTCCTCCAAGCTCGGGAATCAAAGCCCCGCCCCATGGGCGGTTCACTCCTTCAGATATCAAAGGTCACTCTTACTTTACCGCCGCTGCTCTAGTGTGCACACTTACACCGGGGCGGGGCTCGCAAAAGGCTGATGCAATCCAGCCAAGCGGGTGGGGCACGTCAAATGAGATGGGGAGCAAGACTGGGAAGGGATGTGCCTGTCTGTTCATTAACAATGTTCTAAGTGAGACTTTAGTATATAAGAGAAACCTTGTGCCTGTTTTGGAGGCCTGTTTGACAGTGTCTTAATACAATTTTAAAAATGCGTATATCCTATTGGCTCAGCAAGAGCAGTGCATTAGAATCACCAAAGAGGGCTTGTTAAAACGCAGGTTGCTGAGGCCACCCACTAGGAGAATTTACAATTCAGTAGGTTTGGAATGGGCCTGAAAATTTGCCTTTCTAAAAAGTTCAGGGTAATGTTGATGCTAACTGGTTTGGGGACCACAGTTAAAGAACCTTTGATCTAGAGGAGGGAAAAGAAACTTTTCAAGAAATGTATGAAAAAATATAAGCCTTGCTAATTTGTTTGCAATAAAGAAAAATTTAAAGCATCACTAGAGAGGGTGATTTGATCAGTTAAAATGGGCTATGTGTTTATAAACTGACATGGAAAGGTCATGATGGTGGTGGTGGTGGTGGTGGTGGTGGTGGTGGTGGTAGTGGTGATGATGATGATAGCTAACACCCCAGGTGCTGTGCTAAGGACTCATTTAGTTCTACAGCAATGCCTACTGGTATGGGCCATAACTAATTCAATCTGTATTCCCAGTCCAGAGCAGGTTCTGGAACCAATAATATTTTCAGAATATGTTTGTGTCTTTATATAATCAGACCCACTCCCAGTCTGGTAGAGAAGACAAAAATACAAACAAAGGAAGATTGTAAGAGCTCAGAGGAACTGATTGGGCAGGGTTCCAGGAGGAGTTAGAACCTAAAATGTAGGTGAGAGTTTGGCAAAAAGAAAGAAAAGGCCATCTCTGACAAAATGAGTGAGTGACAAAATATCCCATTCCAAGTTTAGGACTTCAAAGGTCAAACAATATTTTGAAACATTGTGAGGTTACATCCAATGCTGGCAAGGATGTGGAGCAATAAAAACTTTCAGTCATTGCTGGTAGGAATGCAAAATGATATAGCCACTTTGGAAGACAGTTTGATGTTTTCTTACAAATCTAAACATGCTTTTACCATATGGTCCAGCAATCCCATTTTTTTTTTTACCCAAAGGAACTGAAAACTCATGTCCACTGACAAAGATTCTTTGTTTGACCAAGCTTTAGTCAGGCTCCCCTTGAACCCTGTGCCCAACAAGACCCATGCATGTACTTCCTTGTATAACCCAGTTTTAGGAAGAATCCTGCTCAGTCAGGTTAGTGAGAATTCCCCACCTTTGCTATCTGATCAAACTCCTCATCCCCACTATTCCCTAGGTAATATCTGATCACTCTGACCTGCCTTCAGCAAGAATCCTATGAGGTCAGTTCAGCCAGAATCCTCCCAGACTTAATGTCTCTTAGTAATTTCCCATCCACAAATGCCCCCAGTGTCAATTGCTCTATAACCACAAATTCCCACTTGTTCTGATTGTATCAGAATTGAGCCCAGTTCTATACTGGCATCTCTCTCCCCCTATTGCAATAACTTATTGAATAAAAGCTATATCACTTTAACTTCTGTCTGGCTCTGGTTCTCTTTAACAATTTTTGGTGCCACAACTGGGATCTGGATCAGAACCACCGTCAGACCCTTGGGTGGGATAACCAGGCCTCCCAGCTCCAACTAATGCCTTTTTTTCTCCAGTCTTGTTCATTTGGGTATCTGTAGTGAGTCTTAGTCCAACCAAAATCCAGTGCTTCAGGTAAATGTCCACTGTACCATGGTGAAGATATATTTTGATTCTTAAGATTCTGGAGTATATTCTAGAAACTGGGTTAGAGTTCAAGACAAGCAGAAGCCAGGTGGAGTCCTAGGTTTCTGTTTGTAACAACTGGGTTAGAATCCTAGGCAAATGACTATTTCTAAGTATCTGAGTTAGAGTCCCGGGAAAACAGAGGCTGGGTTACAATCTGAAGTTTCTCTGTTCATAAGTGTAAAATTATCATTATTCAACAACATGGGAGTTTCTCATTCATTGACTAAATGCTTCACCATTATGGCCCTAATACTGTCTGGCAAAACTTTACTTATAACCTCTCTTGAGCTACAATGGTCCCTCTGGGGTTCCTAGGATATGCCCAAATTACTCCATCTATAGGGAATACTAGAGCAAAAAGAAACAAGAATCTCAGATGCACAATGGTCTGCTTTGTTATAAAAAAGCCAAAAAGGTGCCTAAATAATTCAAAACTCACTCAAACTATTGAGGTTCTTAAACAATGTCTTCAGAAAAATTTTTCTGATCCTGTAAACTCCATAGCATCCTCCACAGCACTCTTGTATTCCTCTCCCATCTCTCCTTTGTATCTTCCTCTCCCAGAATACCCTTCACCAATGGCATCCCCAGCCCCTCAACTCCCTATAACTGTAAGATTCACTGGGCCTCCATATCTTATAGATGAAGCCCAGGGTGCAGCCAGCATTGGTTCTCAAGTGAGGTCAACATAAGACATAACATTTAAACCTTGGTATTGGCCCAAAATACATGCCATCATCAAGGACTTTCCTGGCCCTCAGAAAGAAAGGAAAAGATTTATTATATTTCGAATGGTTCTGGGAGCATAGTCTCCATGATTCCATGATTCATATCAACTTACCCACCCATTGGTCAGTGCTGGATTTGCCTCCATTTGGTTTGAAAAGGCTAAATAAAACATCATTCCTGAAGACCTTCAAGAGTTCAGACTACCACACGATTCCCAGAAGAAAAAAAATTACTAGGAGAGATTCCTCAGGTCTATTCCACTAAAGTTGTTTGCTCATGTATTCAAAATTGTAAACAACAAAGAGATAAAACTGTAGCTAACTGTTGTCATCTATTAAAAACAACATGTAAAGAGCATTTGGGCTGGAAATGACTTCCCAAATAGCCTCTGATCTGGTCACAAACTTTATAAATGGTCTCAGACTAGAGTTCCATGACACATTACAGAGAAAAAAATATTAACTGGCAAAATGCAAACATGTCTGAGTTCCAGATGTTAGCCCAGCATTACAAAGATAGTATTTCAAAAAAAATTGGAAAATACACAACACAACCTTATGGTATTGCAATTAAAACAACAAGAAAGACCTGAAAATTTTAATATATGGCAAGCTCCAAAATAATTTTCTCCCATTTATCAGGACACTTACCAAAACTGTAAGAAAAAAAAAAACACTGGGTCTGGGATTGCCTAGACCTTCAGAGACAAGATAAAGTCCAAGTCCCCTCCTCACCAGAAAATTATTGACTCTTTTCTGGGAAAGTAAATGTCCAATACTCTCAACTGTGATTAAACTAGCAGGGGAAATAACCCTGCTAGTGTAAGTGTGCCCCACCACATTTCTCACTGATACAGTGCAATACATTCTACTCTTAATACTTCCTTGTTTCTTGCTACCCTTGTTTGGAGTCACAAAACTTTTTCAGTGGTGTGTTTTGATGAGTCACTTCATGTCCCAGCTTCTCACTTTTCTATGGACTTCTTAAAACTCAACACAACTTTCTTCTCAGTTCTACTACTCTACTAAGCCTGTTAGGAAACGGTCTTCTCATAAATTTGAGTATAAAAATTCGTTGTGCCTCCAAAGGATTCCTTCTACAGGCCCCCAGCTTCTCACTTTCACATCTGTGTCCCCTAATGGCTTTGTCTAACTTCCCTGAGTTACTATGCCCCTTCAACCTAACACATATTTCACTGAAGATTTAAATCAACTATTATAATTCCCTCTTCTTTATGGGCAAAAAATTTCACTGATATTGGGAACATATGGGATGCAGAACTTAAGGTAAAAAAAAATCTTTCAATCATACTCCCCAGGATTCCCCAATGTAATTTAAAACCAGAAGGACTCAAGAGGTTTTGCTTAATAACCCAAGTTTTATTAGACAAAAACTTCCAGTCCCCACTGCTACTCCATGTAATACTTTGATTTTTGGCCCAAAAGGGAGGTGAGCATTGGGGAGAATATTGGTTAGTCCAAGATCCAATAGCTAGCAATAAAATTGTCAAACCATGATTTCCCTTGGTACTTAGTCCTAACTCTATCCTGTCTGCTATCCCTTCCAACACCCAATATTCCACAAGCATCTATTTGTGTTCTATCTTTTTTAGTATCTCTCTTCATAAAGAATCCCAATACTTATTTACCTTCACTTGGAATAACCGATAATATACCTGGATTGTTGTGTCTCATGGATTTACTGAGTCTCCTATCTAATTCTTGTGCACTTTAAATGCCAGTTTGAGGGACTTAAAATTCCCAGGAGACTCCACTTTAATCCAATATGTAGATGACTTCCTTCTGTGTTCTGACAGTTATAACTACTCCCTTCTAGATAATGACTACCTTTTTAAAGTATAAGCAGCAAAGGGCCACAAGATGGCTAGAGACAAAATTCAACTTTGCTCTCTAGTGTGTCTGATATCTTGGTCATGATATTTCAGGTGCAAGTAAAACTGTCTCCATAGACCAAAACTTTACTACCAACATTTTCCTCTCCCTCAAAGAAAACAACTGAGGGGTTTTTTTTTGGGGGGGGGGGGTCTTGTGGGGTATGGATCCATAATTTCTCTATAGTTGCCTCACTTCTCTATGCATGACTAGAGAGTCATCTTCAGACCTGGTAGTCTGGAACCCCCTATTCAAAGATGCTTTTGTGAACCTTAAGGGCTTTGTACCTTCACCTCCCATCCTTGGATATCCAAATTACTCCCTGCTTTGTTCCTTGTTTGCACATGAATGAGAGTATCATGCCCTGGGAGTGTTACCTCAGAAGCATAATGTACACCAAAGACCTCTGGGATATTGTCATTTGCCCTTAGACCCAGTAGCTAAGACCATTCCCCCTTATCTTCAAGCTGTGGCTATAACTGTCAAATTTGTCCAAGCTACAGCTGATTTAGTATTAGGTAATCTGCTTAACATACATGCCCCTCATGTGGTGCAGACCCGATTACTTACTGAAAATTCAGCACTTTACTATGTCTCAACTTACCTCATGAAATACTACTTTCTCCCTCTCACACCAACATACATTGTTGTCAGAATCTTAACCCTACCACCTTGTTTCCTTTACCGATTGATGGGATACCACACACTTGTGTAATTAATGCTACATCATTCTCCTGTCCTAGACTAGATTTAGCATAAAACCCCTCCCCCAAGTTAACCTCACTCTTCATGATGATGACTTCTACCTCCAGAAAGAGGATAGGACTTTCCAGATTGGAAATACCATCACCAATCAACATAAATCACTAGAATACTAAGCTCTGACAAATGTTAAATCAGCTCAGGTTGCCAAGTAAATTCCTTTTACTGGGGCTTGCATAAGAGCAAAAGGAAGAAAGGTTAATATACAGATAGTACATGATTTGGGTGTGTATTGAAACACAGAAGATTCATGACAGCAGCTGGTACACTAGTCAAAAGTGGACTCCAAATAGCAGAACTATGGTAGGCAACAGGTTTTGTTTTGTTTTTTTTTTTAATTTAAATTCAAGTTAGTTAATGTATAGTGTAGTATTTATTGATTTCAGAAGTAGAATCCAGTGATTCATTGCTTACATATAACACCCAGTGCTCATCCCAACAAGTGCCCTCCTTAATTTCCATCACCCATTTAGCCCATCCCTCCACCCACACACCCCTCCAGCAACCCCCAGTTTTTTCTCTATATTTAAGAGTCTTTTATAATGCCCATCCCTCTCTGTTTTTATCTTATTTTATTTTTCCTTCTCTTCCTCTATGTTCATCTGTTTTGTTTCTTAAATTCCACATATGAGAGAAATCATCTGGTATTTGTCTTTCTCTGCCTGATATGTCATTTGCAAATATCTTCTCCCATTCAATAGGTTGCCTTTTAGTTTTGTTGTTTCCTTTGCTGTGCAGAAGCTCTTTATCTTGATGAGATCCCAATAGTTCATTCTTGCTTTTGTTTCCATTGCCTCCAGAGACATGTCTAGTAAAAAGTTGCTATGGCTGAGGCCAAAGAGGTTATTGCCTGTTTTCTCCTCTAGGATTTTGATGGTTTCCTGTCTTACATTTAGGTCTTTCTTCCATTTTTAATTTATTTTTGGCTATGGTGTAAGATAGTGGTCCAGCTTCATTCTTCTGCAAGTCACTGTCCAGTTTATCAAACACCATTAGCTAAAGAGACTGTCTTTTTTCCACTGGATACTCTTCCTGCTTTTTAAAAGATTAGTTGGCCATATAGTTATGGGTCCATATCTGGGTTTTTCTATTCTATTCCATTGATCTATGTGTCTGTGTTTGTGCCAGTACCATACTGTCTTGATGATCACAGCTTTGTAATGCAGCTTGAAGTCAGGAACTCTGATACCTCCTGCTTTGATTATCTTTTTCAACATTACATTGACTATTCAGGGTCTTTTCCCCTTCCATACAAATTTTAGAATTGTTTGTTCTAGCTCTGTGAACAATGCTGACGTTATTTTGATAGGAATAGCATTGAATGTATAGATTGCTTTGGGCAGTGTTAACAATTTTTGTTCTTCCAATCCATGAACATGGAATGTTTTTCCATTTCTTTGTGTCTTCTTCAATTTCCTTCACAAGCTTTCTATGCTTTTCAGAATACATATCTTTTACATCTTTGGTTAGGTTTATTCCTAGGTATTTTATGATTTTTGGTGCAATTGTGAATGGGATCAGTTTCTTTATTTCTCTTTCTCTTGCTTCATTATTGGTGTATAAAAATGCAACAGATTTCTGTACATTAATTTTGCATCCTGTGACTTTGCTGAATTCATGGATCAGTTCTAGCAGACTTTTGGTGGAGTCTATCGGATTTTCCATATAGAGTATCATGTCATCTGCAAAAAGTGAAAGCTTGACTTCATTTTGCCAATTTTGATGCCTTTGATTTCCTTTTGTTGTCTGATTGCTGATGCTAGCGCTTCCAACACTATGTGAAACAACAGCGGTGAGAGTGGACATCCCTGTTGTGCTCCTGATCTCAGGGGGAAAACTCTCAGTTTTTCCCCATTGAGGATGATATTAGCTGTGGGCTTTTCATAAATGGCTTTTATGATGTTTAACTATGTTCCTTCTATCCCGACTTTCTCGAGGAATTTTATTAAGAAAGGATGCTGAATTTTGCCAAATGCTTTTTCTGCATCGATTGACAGGATCATATGGTTCTCTTCTTTTCTTTTATTAATGTGATGTATCACATTGATTTGCGAATATTGAACCAGCCCTGCAGCCCAGGAATGAATCCCACTTGGTCATAGTGAATAATTCTTTATATATGCTGTTGAATTCGATTTCCTAGTATCTTATTGAGAATTTTTGCATCCATATTCATCAGGGATACTAGCCTGTAGTTGTCTTTTTTTGCTGGGTCTCTATCTGGTTTGGAAATCAAAGTAAAGCTGGCTTCACAGAATGAGTTTGGAAGTTTTTCTCCCATTTTTATTTTTTGAAACAGCTTGAGAAGGATAGGTATTATCTCTGTTTTAAACGTCTGGTAGAACTCCCCTGGGAAGCCATCTGGTCCTGGACTCTTATTTGTTGGGAGATTTTTGATAACCGATTCAATTTCTTCACTGGTTATGGGTCTGTCCAAGTTTTCTATTTCTTCCTGTTTGAGTTTTGGAAGTGTGTGGGTGCTTAGAAATGTGTCCATTTCTTCCAGATTGTCCAGTTTGTTGGCATATAGTTTTTCATAGTATTCCCTGATAATTGTTTGTATCTCTGAGGGATTGGTTGTAATAATTCCATTTTCATTCATGATTTTATCTATTTGGGTCCTCTCCCTTTTCTTTTTGAGAAGCCTGGCTAGAGGTTTATCAATTTTGTTTATTTTTTCAAAAAACCAACTTGGTTTCATTGATCTTCTCTACAGTTTTTTTAGATTCTATATTGTTTATTTCTGCTCTGATCTTTATTATTTCTCTTCTTCTGCTGGGTTTAGGCTGCCTTTGCTGTTCTGCTTCTATTTCCTTTAGGTGTGCTGTTAGATTTTGTATTTGGGATTTTTCTTGTTTCTTGAGATAGGCCTGGATTGCAATGCATTTTCCTCTCAGGACTGCCTTCGCTGCATCCCAAAGCGTTTGGATTGATGTATTTTCATTTTCGTTTGTTTCCATATATTTTTTAATTTCTCCTCTAATTTTTTTTTCAACGTTTATTTATTTTTGGGACAGAGAGAGACAGAGCATGAACGGGGGAGGGGCAGAGAGAGAGGGAGACACAGAATCGGAAACAGGCTCCAGGCTCTGAGCCATCAGCCCAGAGCCTGACGTGGGGCTCGAACTCACGGACCGCGAGATCGTGACCTGGCTGAAGTTGGACACTTAACTGACTGCGCCACCCAGGCGCCCCTTAATTTCTCCTCTAATTGCCTGGTTGACCCACTCATTCGTTAGTAGGGTGTTCTTTAACCTCCATGCTTTTGGAGGTTTTCCAGACTTTTTCCTGTGGTTGATTTCAAGCTTCATAGCATTGTGGTCTGAAAGTATGCATGGTATGATCTCAATTCTTGTATACTTATGAAGGGCTGTTTTGTGACCCAGTATGCGATCTATCTTGGAGAATGTTCCATGTGCGCTTGAGAAGAAAGTATAATCTGTTGCTTTGGGATGCAGAGTTCTAAATAGATCTGTCAAGTCCATCTGATCCAATGTCTCATTCAGGGCCCTTGTTTCTTTATTGACCGTGTGTTTAGATGATCTATCCATTGTTGTAAGTGGGGCGTTAAAGTCCCCTGCAATTACCACATTCTTATCAATAAGGTTGCTTATGTTTGTGAGTAATTGTTTTATATATTTGGAGGCTCCCATATTCGGCGCATAGACATTTATAATTGTTAGCTCTTCCTGATGGATAGACCCTGTGATTATTATATAATGCCCTTCTTCATCTCTTGTGACAGCCTTTAATTTAAAGTCTAGTTTGTTGGATATAAGTATGGCTACTCCAGCTTTCTTTTGACTTCCAGTAGGATGATAAATAGTTCTCCATCCCCTCACTTTCAATCTGAAGGTGTTCAGGTCTAAAATGAGTCTCTTGTACACAGCAAATAGATGGGTCTTGTTTTTTTTATCCATTCTGATACCCTATGTCTTTTGGTTGGTGCATTTAGTCCATTTGCATTCAGCGTTATTATAGTACGATATGAGTTTAGAGTCATGGTGATGTCTGTAAGTTTCATGCTTGTAGCGATGTCTCTGGTACTTTGAAGCGACTCCCTTTAGATCTAAAGACACAAATGACTTGCCTGTTAAGGTATAGGAAAATATATTCTGCGCAAATAGCAAACAAAAAAAAGGGACATGGCTATGGTAATATCAGACAAAATTGATGTTAAATCAAAAACTGTTACAAAGACAGTTTCTATTGGCTAAAAAATAAATTTATCAAGAAGATAAAATAACAGCTGTTTCCAGTGATTCTTTCAAAAAATTTACTCAGAGGAGGAGCCAAGATGGCAGAACATCATGGAAGTTTTTTGTTTGTCTTGCGTCCATGAAATACAGCCAGACCAACACTAAACCATCCTACACACCTAGAAAACTGACTAGAGGATTAACATAACAATCTGCACAACCTGAACCACAGAATTCAGCAGGTACGCAGCATGGAGAAGTGAACTTGGAGAGCGAGAAGGTGCAAGAAAGGAGGTGCTTTTGTGAGCTGAGAGAAGACAGAGATGGGGGGGGTGGAATACTGGAAAAGCACCCCTCCCCAAAAGCAGCTGGAGAGGAAGTGGAAAATTGGAAACAGCTGCAGGGACTAAACTAAAAAGGGAGAAAGGAGAAGGTTTAAATTCCATTAAGACTGTAAACAAGGGGAGTGCAGTCTGCAACACCAAAGCTTGATACCTGGCAGTGCTCTCATGAGAAGGGCAAATCCCCAGGAACAGAGTGGGGTCCGGGAGGTTCTCGGGCCACACAGGGAAAAGCGGTTCCACTGCTGGAAAGACATTTGGTAGAGACTGTTGAAGCCACCTGGTCCCAGCAGACCCTAGAAAAAGGCCACATTCACTGGTGCTGGAACAAGGTCATTAAGGGTGAATCCTGGTGTCAGATGTGTGTTATGATTTTCGATAATCCCTTAATAGCTGCTGCTACACTATCTCGTGAACTTTTTCTGGGGCGGGCTGGCATTTGGCCGCAGTCTCAGGGCACCGGCAGGGGCAGGGTCCAGCAAGCATTCCTGGTTGCAGCCGAATTTGGCCATTGCTCATTTGGCCATTGTTCAGTGAGACCCTCCCGCAGAGGGGGGGAATAAGTCAAAGCCACAGTCCTTCAGAAGTAAGTGGCCAGGGAAAACAGCCGCATCTGAGACAAAACTCAGGAGAGAGGTACTGCCTGGGGCCTGGTCACGGAGAGTAAAAAAGCAGGGAGTGGACGAAAGCTGAAGACAGAGGACGGGTGTGCGATTGCTGATCCAGAACAACAGACTGGGTAGCTGGGAGGCGCCATTTTCACCGCTCCCGTGCATGCGCATACACAGAGTGCCCCAACAATCCACCCCAGTATGCTAGTACCGCCATCTAGTGGAGAACAGAGCCGTTACACTGAGCCCCGCCCAACTGGACCAACTTCCCTCTCAAGAACACAAGTATCACCCGGCTTAGTTTATGGACTATAAAGTGCAACATAGACTGACTTCTAGGGGAAAATGAAATAATTACAGTCCTACTTCAATCTGTTAACAGGTCCATCTATTCAATTTTCTTCCTTTCTTTTTCTCCTCTTTTACACTTCTTTTCTTTTTCTTGAAAACAAAAAAAGAAAAAACTCATTTTTATTTTCAATTTTTATTAAAATTTTTTTCTTTAATTTTTATTACTCTATTTTTACTTTTGTGGAAATTTTTCAAATTCTATTTTACTTTCATCATTTTAGTTTAGTCTACTTCAGTGTATTCAACTTTTCAAATTTTCAAATGATTTCTTTTTTCTTCCTTTTTCTTTTTTTCTCTTTTTCATTTCTTTTCTTTTTCTTGAATGCAGAAAGAGAAAAATTTCATTTTTACTTTCAATTTTTATTAAAAATATTTTTCTTTAATTTTTTTACTAAATTTTTTGCTTTTATGTAAATTTTTTCAAATTCTATTTATTTACATCACTTTATTTTAGTCTACTACTGTGTATTCACTTTTTCAAATTTTCAAACGATTTCCTTTTTTGTTTCTTTTTTTAAATCTTTTTTCTCTTTTTCGTTTCTTTTTCTTGAATACAGAAAAATAAAAGATTGATATCTATTTTTAATTTTTATTAATATTCTTTAATTTTTTCTACTTTATTCTTTACTTTTGAGTATATTTTTTCAAATTCTATTTTATTCCCATCATCTCATTTTAGTCTACTTCAGTAGATTCATTTTTCAAATTCTCAAATGATTTCCTTTTTTTAAATTTTTTAAATTTATCTTATTTTTTTCTCCCCCCCCCTTTTTTTCTCTAATCTGTCAAACCACTTTCAACACCCAGACAAAACGCACCTAGAGTCTAGCACCATTTATTTGATTTGTGTGTGTGTTATTCATTTTTTAATTTTAATATTTTTTAATTTTAATTTTTTTACCTCATTAATTCCTTTTCTCCCTTCAAAATGGCAAAACAAAGGAATTCACACCAAAAGAAAGAGCATGAAGAAACGACAGCCAGAGATTTAACCAACACAGATACACGCAAGATGTCAGAACCAGAATTTAGAATCACGATAATAAGAATACTAGCTGGAGTCAAAAATAGATTAGAATACCTTTCTGAAGAGTTAAAAGAAGTAAAAATTAGCCAGAATGAAATTAAAAATGCTATAACTGAGCTGCAATAACAGATGGATACAGCGGCGGCAAGGATGGACAAGGCAGAACAGAGAATCAGTGATATAGAGGACAAATTTATAGAGAATAATGAAGCAGAAAAAAAGAGGGAGATTAAGGCAAAAGAGCATGATTTAACAATTAGAGAATTCAGTGACTCATTAAAAAGGAATAACATCAGAATGATAGGGGTCCCATAAGAGGAAGAAAATAAATAGGGGTAGAGGGTGATGTGAGCAAATCATAGCAGAAAACTTTCCTAACCGGGGGAAAGACACAGACATCAAAATCCAGGAGGCACAGAGGAACCCCATTAGATTCAACAAAAACCAACCATCAACAAGGCATATCATAGTCAAATTCACAAAATAAGCAAGGAGAGAATCATGAAAGCAGCAAGGGAAAAAATGTCCCTAACCTACAAGGGAAGACATCAGGTTTGCAGTAGACCTATCGACAAAAACTTGGCAGGCCAGAAAGGAGTGGCAGGATATATTCAGTGTGCTGAATCAGAAAAATATGCAGCCAAGAATTCTTTATCCAGCAAGGCTGACATTCAAAATAGGAGAGATTAAAAGTTTCACAGACAAACAAAAATTAAAGGAGTTTGTGACCACTAAACCATCCCTGAAAAATTTTAAGGGGATTCTCTGAGGGGACAAAAGATGAAAAAAAAAAAAAAAAGACCAAAAGCAACAAAGATTAGAAAGGACCAGAGAACACCACCAGAAACTCCAACTCTACAAGCATCATAATGGCAATAAATTCATATCTTTCAGTACTCACTCTAAATGTCAATGGACTCAATGCTCCGATCAAAAGACATAGGGTAACAGAATGGATAAGAAAACAAGATCCATATATATGCTGTTTACAAGAGACCCACTTTAGACCTAAAGACACCTTCAGATTGAAAATAAGAGGATGGAGAACCATCTATCATGCTAATGGTCAACAAAAGAAAGCCTGAGTAGCCATACTTATATCAGACAATCTAGACTTTAAAATAAAGACTGTATCAAGAGATGAAGAAGGGTATTGTATCATAATCAAGGGGTCTATCCACCAAGAAGACCTAACAAATGTAAACATTTGTGCATCAAATGTGGAAGAACCCAAATATATAAATCAATTAATCACACACATAAAGAAACTCATCGATAGTAATACCATAATAGTAGGAGACTTCAACACCCCACTAACAACAATGGACAGACCATCTAATCAGAAAATCAAGAAGAAAACAATGGCTTTGAATGACACACTGGACCAGATGGACTTAACAGATATATTCAGAACATTTTATCCTAAAGCAGCAGAATATACATTCTTCTCCAGTGCACATGGAACATTCTCCAGAATAGATCATATACTGGCACACAAATCAGCCCTAAGTACAAAAAGATTGAGATCATACCATGAATATTTTCAGACCACAATGCTATGAAACTCGAAATCAACCACAAGAAAAAATTTGGAAAGATAACAAATACTTGGAGACTAAATAAGATACTAAGAAAGAATGAATGGGCTAACCAGGAAGTTAAAGAGGAAATTAAAAAGTATATGGAAGTCAATGAAAATGACAACATCACAACCCAAAACCTCTGGGACACAGTAAAGGCGGTCATAAGAGGAAAGTATATAGCAATCCAGGCTTCCTAAAGAAGGAAGAAAGGTCTCAGGTACACAACCTAACCTTACGCCTTAGGGAGCTGAAAAAAGAATAGCAAATAAAACCCAAAACCAGCAGAAGACAGAAAATAATAAAGATTACAGCAGAAATTAATGCTATCGAAACCAAAAAAAAAAAAAAAAAAAAAAGTAGAACAGATCAATGAAACCAGAAACTGGTTCTTTGAAAGAATTAACAAAATTGATAAACCACTAGCCAGTTTGATCAACACGAAAAAGGAAAGGACCCAAATAAACAAAATCAAGAATGAAAAAAGAGAGATCACAACCAACACAGCAGAAATACAAACAATAATAAGAGAATATTATGAGCAATTATATGCCAATAAAATGGGCAATCTGGAAGAAATGGACAAATTCCTAGAAACATATACACTACCAAAACTGAAACAGGAAGAAATAGAAAATTTGAACAGACCTATAACTAGTAAGGAAATTGAATTAGTAGTCAAAAATCTGCCAAAAAACAAGAGTCCAGGGCCAGATGGCTTTCCAGGGGAATTCTACCAAACATTTAAGGAAGAGTTAACATCTATTCTCTTGAAGCTATTCCAAAAAAATTAAAATGGAAGTAAAGCCTCCATACTCTTTCCACGAAGTCAGCATTACCTTGATTCTGAAACCAGAAAGAGACCCCACTAAAAAGGAGAACTATAGACCAATTCCCCTAATGAACATGGATGCAAAAATCCTCAACAAGATATTAGCCAACCAGATCCTACAATACATTAAAAAAATTATTCACCACGACCAAGTGGGATTTATACTTGGGATGCAGGGCTGGTTCAATATCCGCAAAACAATTAACATGATTCATCACATCAATCAAAGAAGGGACAAGAACCATATGATCCTCTCAAGAGAGGCAGAGAAAGCATTTGACAAAACACAGAATCCTTTCCTGATAAAAGCCCTCAAGAAAGTAGGGATAGAAGGAGCATACCTCGAGATCATAAAAGCCATATATGAACGACCCAATGCTAATATCATCCTCAATGGGGAAAAACTGAGACCTTTCCCCCTAAGGTCAATAATGAGACAGGGATGTCCACTTTCACCACTGTTATTCAACATAGTATTGGAAGTCTTGGCCTCTGCAATCATACAACACAAAGAAATAAAAGGCATCCAAATCCGCCAGGAGGAGGTCAAACTTTCACTCTTCGCAGATGACATGATACTCTATATGGAAAACCCAAAAGATTCCACCAAAAAACTGCTAGAATTGATTCATGAATTCAGCAATTTGCAGGATAGAAAATCAATGCACAGAAATTGGTTGCATTCTTATACACCAACAATGAAGCAACAAAAAGAGAAATCAAGGAATCAATCCCATTTACAGTTGCACAAAAAACCATAAAATACCTAAGAATAAATCTAACCAAAGAGGTGAAAAATCTATACACTGAAAACTATAGAAAGCTTATGAAAGAAATTGAAGAAGACGCAAAAAAATGGGAAAAGATTCCATGCTCCTGGATAGGAAGAACAAATATTGTTAAAATGTTGATACTACCCAAAGCAATCTAAATATTCCATGCAATCCCTATCAAAATAACACCAGCATTCTTCACAGAGCTAGAACAAAATAATCCTGAAATTTTTATGGAACCAGGAAAGACCCCAAATAGCCAAAGAAATCTTGAAAAGGAAAACCAAAGCAGGATGCATCACAATCTCAGACTTCAAGCTATACTACAAAGCTGTAATCATCAAGAGAGTATGGTACTGGCAGAAGAACAGACACTCAGATCAATGGAACAGAATAGAGAACCCAGAAATGGACCCACAAACGTATGGCCAAATAATCTTTGACAAAGCAGGAAGAATATCCAATGGAATAAATACAGTCTCTTCAGCAAGTGGTGCTGGGAAAACTGGACAGCGACATGCAGAAGAATGTATCTGGACCACTTTCTTACACCATACACAAAAATAAACTCAAAACAGATGAAAGACCTAAATGGAAGACAGGAAGCCATCAGAATCCTCAAGGAGAAAGCAGGAAAAACCCTCTTTGATCTTGACCACAGCAACTTTTAATCAACACGTCTCCAGAGGCAAGGGAAACAAAAGCAAAAATGAATTACTGGGACATAATCAAAATAAAAAGCTTCTGCACAGCATAGGATACAATCAGCAAAGCTAAAAGGCAACCGACAGAATGGGAGAAGATATTTACAAATGGCATATCAGATAAAGGGTTAGTATACAAAACCTATAAAGAACTTATCAAACTCAACACCCAAAAAACAAATAATCCAGTGAAGAAATGGGCATAAGACATGAATAGACACTTCTCCAAAGAAGACATCCAGATGGTCAACCGACACATGAAAAAATGCTCAAAATCACTCATCATCAGGGAAATACAAATCAAAACCATAATAAGGTACCACCTTACACCTGTCAGAAGAGCTAACATTAACAACTCAGGCAACAACAGATGTTGCCGAGGATGCAGAGAAAGAGGATCTCTTTTGCATTGTTGGTGGGAATGCAAGCTGTTGCAGCCACTCTGGAGAATGGTATGGAGGTTCCTCAAAAAACTAAAAATAGAACTACTCTATGACTTAGCAATTGCACTACAAGGCATTTATCCAAGGGATACAGGTGTGCTGTTTTGAAGGGACACATGCACCCCCATGTTTATAGCAGCACTCTCAACAATAGCCAAAATATGGAAAGAGCCCAAATGTCCATCAATGGATGAATGGATAAAGAAGATGTGGTATATATATATATATATATATATATATATATATATATATATATACAATGGAGTATTACTCGGCAATCAAAAAGAATGAAATCTTGCCTTTTGCAACTACATGGATGGAACCGGAGGGTATTATGCTAAGTGAAATTAGTCAGAGAAAGACAAAAATCATATGACTTCACTCATATGAGGACTTTAAGAGACAAAACAGATGAACATAAGGGAAAGGAAACAAAAATAATATTAAAACAGGGAGGGGGACAAAACAGAAGAGACTCGTAAATATGGAGAACAAACAGGGTTACGAGAGGGGTTGTGGGAGGGAGGATGGGATAAATGGGTAAGGGGCACTAAGGAATCTACTCCTGAAATCATTGTTGCACTATATGCTAACTAATTTGGATATGAATTTTAAAAAATAAAAAATAAAATTTAAATAAATAAATAAATAAATAAATAAAGATTTACTCAGAGATAAAAATAAAAGAAGATATAATAAGAGGGAGTCTGGAAAGATGGCAGAGTAAGACAATCCTAAACTCACCTCATCCGATGGATACACCTAGATAACAGCCACATCAGTGAAACTGACACAGAAAATGACCCAAAGTCTGGTAGAATAGATTATTCATGGTTAATCATAGAAAAGAGGCCACACTGAAAATGGTAGAAAAGACAGAGTTAAAGTTGGGAACCAAACTAACAGGCGAGACTGGTCACAAATGGGAGGAGCACCACAAGCATGAAGAAGGGAGAGTAACAAACCCCACACCAGGCACCGCAGACATGGTGGACCTGAACTGGGAAGATAAGTACCCATAACATTGGGCTTTGAAAACCAGAGAGGCTTAACATCATGGGTTATTATAATCAGTGGAGTATAACACCAGGAACATTAAATATCAGCAAGTTTGGCTCTGGAAGAGCCAGAGAATAATATGGAACTGAGTCCCCAAACTTAAAGAGCTGGAATAACAAACAACCCCACTGAGATAGAGCATAGAAGCAAAAGTTTGAAAAGCACCTGGGGCATATGAGAATGCTATTTATTTACTAATCTCATAATGTGCACCAGAAGGGCAGGGATCTTGAGGAAACTTCTCCATGAACAAAGGAGCTGGAGGGTGCCATTTTCCCCCATCTCCCCAGCCTAGATACCTGGACATCTATGGGAACCAGCATGAATATTTTCAACATAGCTTGCTAACACAATATGCCCTGCTCCCATGTTTTCCTGCTGACATGCCCTATCCAACCCATCCCTTTCAGCAGGAGTCCCTCAAAAGTGATGCCTGATAATCTCATTCCGCAAGCAGCCTCAACAGTGACCAGTGCCACTGCAGTTTGACTCTTGCCCTTGGAAGAAAAAAAGATAAACACACACACAAGTTCACCTGTAGTCCCAGCAGTGGGCTGGGGGCAGACATCTGATATGACTGCCAACACCACCCACCAAATTAAACCTCACAGGGGCAATACAAGGAGAGAGCCCTATAGTTCAGGGTTACTGCAACCATGACAGACTGGAGGCAGATATCTGGTCTGACTGCAGGCCTTCCCAACAATGAAATCATCTCAAGGGACAACACAGAAAATGACCCTACAGTTCACTGCAACTGCAGTCCCAACAAATGGGTTGAGGGCAGGCATCTGGTCTAACCCAACTACAAGTCCAAGGTGGCCCCAGACTGGGCCCTTAACTGTACAGGGACCAAATCCTTCCCACAACAGGCAAAAAGGGCCATTGCAGGCAACTGAACTGAAGGCAAGCATGGCTGAACCACAATATTAAGACACATAAAACACATATAGGAATCACCCCTAAAGTGCCTGGTTCTGGTAAACAGTAGACATTGCACTACAGAGTACTACAGGAGGTCTTCTTCATAAGGTCAATACTTTCAAGATGACAAAACATAGCTGACTGTCCTAATACACAGAAAGAAACATAGAGTTAGACAAAATGAGTAGAGGAATGTGTTCCAAATGAAATAACAGGACAAAATCACAGAAAAAGTGATAAATGAAACAGAAATAAGCAATATGCTTGATAGGGAATGCAAAATAATCATCATAAAAATATCTACCGGACTTTAGAAAAGAGTTCAGGATCTTAATGAGACCTTTAACAAAGAGAGAGAAGATATAAAAAAGAAACAGTTCAAGATGAAGAATTCAATAATTGAAATTTAAAATACACTAGAGAGATGAATAGTAGACTAGAGAAAACAGAAGAATGAATCATCAATCTAGAACACAGAATAATGAAAACCAACCAAGCTCAACAGCAAAATGAAAAAATAATAATAAAAAAAAATTGAGAATAGGTTAAGGGAACTCAATGATATCATCAAGCATAACACTTTCATTATAACAAGATAGAAGATAACAAGAAGAAGAAAGGAGAAAACATGGTTAAACATTTATTTGAAGAATAAGAGCTGAAAACTGCCCTAATCTGGCCCAGGAAACAGACATTCAGATCCAAGAGACAGAGCCAACACTCAACAAAATCAATCCGATGAGGACCATGTCAAGACACATAATAATTAAACTTGTCAAATCACTAAAATAAACACTTTAACTAATGTAATATTGTGTGTCAACAATACTTAAAAACAAATTTCTCATGTCTCTGCTCATTTTCAATTGGATTATTTGTTTTTTGGGTGTTGAGTTTTATAGGTTCTTTATATATATTGGATACTGACCTTTTATCAGATACATAATTTGCAAATATCTTCTTTCATTCCATAGGTTACCTTTTAGTTTTCTTGACTGTTTCCTTCACTGTGCAAAAGTTTTTTTATTTTGGTGTAGGCCCAATAGTTTGTTTTTCCTTTTGTTTCCCTTTTCCCAAGTGACATATCTAGAAAAATTTACTGTGGACAATATCAAAGAGTTTTGGCCTGTGTTCACTTCCAGAATTTTTATGGCTTAAGATTTCATATTTAGGTCTCTCATGAATTTTGAATTTATTGTTGTGTATGGTGTAATAAAGTGGTCCAGTTTCATTCTTTTGCATGTAGCTGACCAGTTTTACCAACACAATTTGTTGAAGAGGCTATCTTTTTTCCATTGGATATTTTTCCCTGCTTTTTCAAAATTAATTGACCATATAATTGAAGCCAGAAAAAAAAAATCAAAACCCAAAGCCAGTAGAAGAAAGGAAATAATTGGAGTGCCTGAGTGGCTCAGTCAGTTAAGCACCCAACTCTTGACTTTGGCTCGGGTCATGATCTCACAATTTGTGAGTTTAAGCCCCACATTGGGCTCTGTGCTAACAGCATCGAGCCTGCTTAGGATCCTGTCTCTTCTTTCTCTGCCCCCCCCACTTGCTCTTTATCTCTCTCTCAAAATAAATAAAAGTAAACTTTAAAAAAAAAGTTGACAATTTCCTTTAGAAAAAAGAAGAAAGGAAATAGTAAATATGACAACAGAATTAAATGAAACAGAAGCTAAAAAACAATAGAAGAGATCATAGAAACCAGGAGCTGGTTCTCTGAAAAAAATAAAGCCTTTAGAAAGACTCATCCAAGAGGGAGGAGAGAGAGAGAGAGAGAGAGAGAGAGAGAGAGAGAGAGAGAACTCAAATAAAAGCACAAATTAAAGAGGAGAAATAGCAATTGACACCAAAAAAATACAAATGATTATAAGAAAATATTATATAAAATTATGTGCCAACAAATTGGACAAACTAGGGGAAAATGGAAAACTTTCTAGAAACATATAACTACCCAAAATTGAACTATGAAGAAATAGAAAATTTGAACATAATGATTGCTAGTAATGAAATTTAATTAGTAATAATAAAAAAAAAAAACTCCCACCAAACAAAAGTTCAGGACCAGATGGTTTCACAGGTGAATTCTACCAAACATTTAAAGAAGAGTTGGGGCGCCTGGGTGGTTCAGTGAGTTTGGCGTTTGACTTCAGCTCAGGTCATGATTTCATGGTTCATGAGTTCAAGCCCCACTTCAGGCTCTGTGCTGACAGCTTGGATCCTGGAGCCTGCTTCAGATTCTGTGTCTCCCTCTTTCTCTGTCCCTTGTTCTCTCTCTCTCTCTCTCTCTCTCTCTCTCTCTCTGTCTTTCAAAAATAAATAAAAATTAAAAAAATAAATAAGAGTTAATACCTGTTCTTCTCATAACATTCCAAAAAATAAGGAGAAGGAGGAGGGGGGAAGAGGAGGAGGAGGAAAGCTTCCAAATTCATTCTATTAAGCCAACATTATCCTGCTACCAAGACCAGATAAAGACACTACAAAAAAAAAAAGAAAGAAAGAAAACTACAGGCCAATATCCCTGATGAACCTATATGCAAAACTCATCAACAAAATAGTATTAAGCAAAATCCAACAATGCATTTAAAAAATCATTCACCATGTTCAAGAGAGATTTATTCCAGGGATGCAAGGATGGTTCAATATTCACAAATCAGTCAATATGATACATCACATTAACAAGATAAAGGAGTTAAAAATGAGATCACTTCAATAGATGGGGGGGAAGTACAACATCCATTCATGATAAAAACTGTCAACAAAGTAGGTTTCAAGGGATCATACCTCAACATAGTAAATGCCATCTATGAAAAAGCAACAGCTAACATCATACTCAATGTGAAAACCTGAGAGCATTTCCTCTAAGATCAGAAACAAGACAAAGATTTCCACTCTTGACACTCTTATTCAACATAGTGCTGGAAGTCCACAGCAATTAGAGAAGAAAAAAAAATAAAGGCATACAAATTTGTAAGGAACAAGAAAAATGGTTACTATTTGCATATGACATGCTACTCTATATAGAAAACCTGACAGACTCCACCAAAAAACTATTAGAACTAATCAATGAATTCAGTAATGTCACAGGATACATACTCATACATAATCAACATACAGAAATCCCTTGCATTTCTATACACCAATAATAAATCAGCAGAAAGAGAAATTAAGGAAACAATCCCATTTACAATTGCACCAAAATAATAAATACCTAGAAATAAAATTAACCAAGGAGGTGAAAGACTTGTACTCTGAAAACTATATAAAACATTGAGGAAAGAAATTGATGATGACACAAACAAATGGAAGGATATTCCATGCTCCTGGGTGGAGAAAACACAAATTATTAAAATTTCCATACTACTCAAAGCAAGCTACAGATAAAATGCTATCTTTTTTTTTTTTGTAAATTATAAATTTACTACTCAAATTAGAATTAAACAGCATAGTTTCTCTGTGGTCTCTCTTCTAAAATGCTATCTTTATTAAATATCAACAGCATTTTTCATATAACTAGAACAAATAATTTTAAATTTTGTATGTGATCACAAAAGACCCGAAATAGACAAGCAATATTGGAAAATAAGAACAAAACTGAAGGTATCACAATCCAAGTTTCAAGACATACTGCAAAGCTGTAGTAAACAAACAGATATAAATAACATGGCTGATAGAGAATTTAATAATGGCAAAGATACTCTCTTGAATTGACAAAAGAATAAAAGACATCAGGGAGAACAGAGATAAAGAATAATATAGCCGAGATAAAGTGCTCAATAAACAAAATGAGAAAATGCTTGATGGAATGAACAGCAGCCTGGAAGAAGCAGAGGACAAATTAATGATCTGGAAGACAAAGTAAAGGAAAGTAATCAAACTGAAAAAAAAAGAAAAAATAATTATGCAAAATGAGAACAGACTTAGGGAGGAAGCACGGTGACTCCATCAAACGTAATAACATTTGAATCATAGGACTCCTAAAAGACGAAGAGAGAGAAAGGGGCACAGAAAATTTATTTCAGACAATTATACCTGAAAACTTGCCAAATATGGGAAAGAAAACATCCAGATCCACAAGACACAGAGAATCTCCAAGAAAATCAACAAAATCAGATCCCCACAAAGACATATTGTATTTAATTGGCAAAATAGAGTGATGAAGAAAAAAAGTTTAAAAGCAGCAAGACAAAGGAAGACAGTAATACACAAGAGAAAACTTGGGGCACCTGGATGGCTCAGTGGGTTAAACGTCTGACTCTTGGTTTTGGCTCAGGTCATGATTCACAGTTCGTGAGTTAAAGCCCCACGTTGAGTTCTGTGCTGACAGCACAGAGCCTGCTTGGGATTCTCTCTCTCCCTCTCTCTCTGCCCCTCCCCTACTCACTCGTGCTCTCTCTCTCTCTCTCTCAATAAATAAATAAACTTAAAACAATTTTTTAAAATAGAAAACTCATAGGCTAGTGTTGTAGACTCTGACTCTAAAGTTCTTTCTTATCTAGCAAGAAAGCAGGACACAGGATTAAAATGAGAGACGTGGCTAATGTCTGGGAAAAGGGTCTTTATCCCGGATTAAGGTTCCTTGTTCCATTTTTATTAGGATCAGAAGGCTTACAAACATGGTGATGGATGTACACAAAGAGACAATAAATCTGTGAACAATAACTCATGGGCGTGAAGGAAAGGGGGGTTAAAAGGTATACAGTGTTAGGGGTTTGGGTCAATATAAACCAAAATCCTGGCACTGGGCAGATGGATGTTAATGGCAGACATGACGTGCCAGCATCTGTTTATCTTAGCCAGCCTAGGGAATAAAACAGATAAAGCCTGCTGCCTCAGGGTCAACAAGGCACCTTTCGTTTGCTTATTAGCTCCGCTCTGGGCACCTTCACCCTCTGCGGTCTATATAGCCCTATTTACCTGTTTACCTAATTTGGCCCTTCCTTCCTGTGAAAGGAGCTTTCTGCTATAGTACTAAATTGGGGGGGGGGCGTTTTCTCCCTGAATACCTAATCTTGTTTACTTCATATACCTTTGTATTGGGGCCTTTGCCCCACCCTCTCTATCCTTATTTGCCTAATCTTGTTTACCCAAATTTAGGTGTGAGCATCCTATGGCTTTGTAACTTTTTATGCCTTGTTAACCCATCAGTGCAAGCCCAGGGAATTCCTAAACTCATTCCCCACAGGCTAGCAGGGGATTCTTCAGCATAAACTTTGCAAGCCAGAAGGAAGTGGTATAATATATGAAAGTGCTGAGTGGGAAAAATCTATAGCCAAGAATACTCCATCCAGCAAAGTCATCATTCATAATAGAAGGAGAGATAAAGGGTATCCCAAACAAATAAAAATTGAAGGAGATAATGACGTCTAAATCTGCCTTGCAAGAAATATAAAGGGGACACTTTGAATACAAAGGAGGAACCAAAAGTGATAGTATAAAGGTGGGAAACAAAAAAGCAGTAAAGATGAATATTTCTATAGAAAATTAGTAAAGGAACTCACAAAATAAAAGATGCGAAACAACATATACCTAAAATGTGAGGAGAAGAGTAAATAATGGGTTCAAACGTAAATTACCATAAACTTAATATAGACTGCTATATGCAGAAGAGGTTATATACAAAACCTAATTATAACCATATATTAAAAACAGCTTATAAATATGCAAAGAATAAAGAGAAAGAAATCCAAATGTATTACTAAAGAAAATCAGAAGACCATGAAAAAGAGAAAGACAAGAAAGGATCAGAGAAAGTCTTCAGAAACGACCACAAAACAAATAATAAAATGCAATAAATACATATTTATAAATAATTATTGAGAATGATAATAGACTATATACTCCAATCAAAAGATATGAAGCGAGAGAGTGGTTTTAAGAAAGTACCCATCTATATGCTGCCTACAAGAAACTCATTTCAGACCTAAAGATACCTGCAGATTGAAAGTAAGGAGATGGAGAAATATATATAATGCAAATGGATGTAAAAAGAAAGCCAGGAGCTCTCGGTGGTGTTAAGATGGTGGAAAAGTAGGGGGACCAGGATTTTCCTTGTCCCTCAAATACAGCTGTATTGAGGTCAAATCACTTGGAACGCCCAGGAAATCGATCTGTGGAGTGGCAGAAGGATCTCCACAGTTGGAGGGAGACAGTTTGGCAGGATCAGGGTGCATGTATTTGAGTTGGGGAGGGAAAAAAAAGCATAGGCATGGAGAAAAGGGAATCCTTTCTGTACAGAGACAAAAGGGAGGGAAGGAGAGAGGGCTTCAAAAAGATGGTATCAAATTAGCACAAGAGGAAAACCTCTCTGGACAATGCACTGGGGAATGAGAAATATGTAGAGTGCCAGTTTCTATCTTGCAAACAGCCTTAGGAGCTGAAACTCAGAGGTTTCAAAAGTGTGCAAATTTCTCCAGAGTGAAGCCAAGAGCTGAGTGCCCTCCTGGGAGGAGGGAGCTGGCCCTGTAGCGATCTCAGGGGCACACTGAGAGAGAACGTTTCCCTTGCTGGGGGAATTTGAGAGGAGGGTTTATTGCCTAACCAAGGACAAAAGACCTTTCAGGTGCCAGCCAAAGGACTTTCATCAGCAGGGTGGGGTGGCATCACTGCAGAACAGGGTCTGCACAGTGCAGAGTCCTTTAAGACTTGGGGTTTTGAATCCCAGCTGAGCACCTAGAAGTCACGGGAGAATTGTGGAGTAGGGCAAGCTCTGCACCCTCACTGTTCTGTGAGAGCTATCTGAACAGCTTGGATTGAGATGCCCGGTCTGGGGAGATTTTGGGGTGTCGCAGTTTTTCCTCCCCAACACATCCACAGTGAGACTTCAGAGAGTAAGACAGCAGCCCACAGTGGAACTGGGAACTGTTTACACCAAACCCCACCCCACAACTGCTTATCTACTGGAGCAAAACAGAATGACCAGAGGGAGCCAGCATATCCTCCAGAACAGCACAGACACTGGTCCCAGGCACCAACAGGCAACTGTCTTTTTATTTATTTGTTTGTTTGTTTGTTTCTTTCCTTTTCTTTTCTTTCTACTTCTTTTTTTCTTTTGGAATCAGGCTCATAGTTTCTGACTCTTTTTGATCAATTCTTTATGTTCTTATCATATATAGAGAGAGAGAAAGAAGAGACATTACAACAAACATGAAAATTAGAGATAACAGAATGCCACTAAATTCATATCTTTCAGTAGTCACTCTGAAGGTAAAAGGACTAAATACCACAATCAAAAGACATAGAATATCAGAATGGATTTTAAAAAAGAAACAAGAGATTTTTTTTTTTTGGAGATAGGAAGATGGCGGCGTAGGACGACGCTGGGCTCACCGCGCGTCCTGACGCTGATTACTTAGATTCCACCTACACCTGCCTAACTAACCCAGAAAACGACCAAAAGTCTAGCAGAACGGAGTCTCCGGAGCCAAGCGCAGACAAGAGGCCCACCGAAGAGGGTAGGAAGGGCGGAGAGGTAGTACACACTGCACGGACTGGCGGGAGGGAGCCGGGGCGGAGGGGCAGCCTGCCGGCCAAGCAGAGCCCCCAAGTCTGGCTTGCAAAAGCGGAGGGGCCAGGACGGAGTGTGTTCTGACAGCAAGCACGACTTAGCATCTGGGAGGTCATAAGTTAACAGCTCTGCTCGGAAAGCAGGAAGGCTGGAGGACAAAGGGAGGGAGAGCTGCTGAGCCCCGGGACGACAGAGCTGTTTGGCGGGAAACAAAGGCGCTCGCCAGCGCCATCTCCCATGCCCATTCCCCAGCCAAAATCCCAAAGGGAACCAGTTCCTGCCGGGGAACTTGCTCACTCAGCGCAAACACCCAACGCTGTGCTTCTGCGGAGCCACCACTCCGGCAGCGGGTCTGACTCCCTCCCGCTGCCACAGGGCCCCTCCTGAAGTGGACCACCTAAGGAGAAGTGAGCTAAGCCTGCCCCTCCTGCCCCCGTGCACCTTGCTTACCCACCCCAGCGAATAGCCAGATCCCCAGCATCACAAGCCTGGCAGTGTGCAAGTAGCCCAGACAGGCCACGCCACCCCACAGTGAATCCCGCCCCTAGGAGAGGGGAAGAGAAGGCACACACCAGTCTGACTGTGGCCCCAGCAGTGGGCTGGGGGCAGACATCAGGTCTGACTGCGGCCCTGCCCACCAACTCCAGTTATACACCACAGCACAGGGGAAGTGCCCTGCAGGTCCGCACCACTCCAGGGTCTATCCAAAATGACCAAACGGAAGAATTCCCCTCAAAAGAATCCCCAGGAAATAAAAACAGCTAATGAACTGATCAAAAAGGATTTAAATAATATAACAGAAAGTGAATTTAGAATAATAGTCATAAAATTAATCGCTGGGCTTACAGGACAGCAGAGAATCTCTTGCTACAGAGATCAAGGGACTAAGGAATAGTCAAGAGGAGCTGAAAAACGGTTTAAACGAAATGCAAAACAAAATGGAAACCACGACGGCCCGGATTGAAGAGGCAGAGGAGAGAATAGGTGAACTAGAAGACAAAGTTCTGGAAAAAGAGGAAGCTGAGAAAAGGAGAGACAAAAAAATCCAGGAGTATGAGGGGAAAATTAGAGAACTAATTGATACACTAAAAAGAAATAATATATGCATAATTGGTATCCCAGAGGAGGAAGAGAGAGGGAAAGGTGCTGAAGGGGTACTTGAAAAAATAATAGCTGAGAACTTCCCTGAACTGGGGAAGGAAAAAGGCATTGAAATCCAAGAGGCACAGAGAACTCCCTTCAGATGTAACTTGAATCGATCTTCTGCACGACATATCATAGTGAAACTGGCAAAATACAAGGATAAAGAGAAAATTCTGAAAGCAGCAAGGGATAAACGTTCCCTAACATATAAAGGGAGACCTATAAGACTCGTGACTTGATCTCTCTTTTGAAACTTGGCAGGCCAGAAAGGATTGGCACGAGATCTACAATGTGCTGAACAGAAAAAATATGCAGCCAAGAATCCTTTATCCAGCAAGTCTGTCATTTAGAATAGAAGGAGAGATAAAGGTCTTCCCAAACAAACAAAAACTGAAGGAATTTGTCACCACTAAACCAGCCCTACAAGAGATCCTAAGGGGGACCCTGTGAGACAAAGTACCAGAGACATCACTAAAAGCATAAATCATACAGACACCACAATGACTCTAAACCCGTATCTTTCTATAATAACACTGAATGTAAATGGATTAAATGCACCAACCAAAAGACATAGGGTATCAGAATGCATAAAAAAACAAGACCCATCTATTTGCTGTCTACAAGAGACTCATTTTAGATCTCAGGACACCTTTAGATTGCGAGTGAGGGGATGGAGAACTATTTATCATGCTACTGGAAGCCAAAAGAAAGCTGGAGTAGCCATACTTATATCCGACAAACTAGACTTTAAATTAAAGGCTGTAACAAGAGATGAAGAAGGGCATTATATAAGAATTACAGGGTCTATCCACCAGGAAGAGCTAACAATTATAAATGTCTATGCCCCGAATACCGGAGCCCCCAAATATATAAAACAATTACTCATAAACATAAGCAACCTTATTGATAAGAATGTGGTAATTGCAGGGGACTTTAACTCTCCACTTACAGAAATGGATAGATTATCTAGACACACGGTCAATAAAGAAACAAGGGCCCTGAATGATACATTGGATCAGATGGACTTGACAGATCTATCTGGAACTCTGCATCCCAAAGCAACAGAATATACTTTCTTCTCGAGTGCACATGGAACATTCTCCAAGATAGATCATATACTGGGTCACAAAACAGCCCTTCATAAGTATACAAGAATTGAAATTATACCATGCATACTTTCAGACCACAATGCTATGAAGCTTGAAATCAACCACAGGAAAAAGTCTGGAAAACCTCCAAAAGCATGGAAGTTAAAGAACACCCTACTAAAGAATGAGTGGGTCAACCAGGCAATTAGAGGAGAAATTAAAA
The DNA here is from genome assembly GCF_027475565.1 of Acinonyx jubatus. Taxonomy (NCBI): domain Eukaryota; kingdom Metazoa; phylum Chordata; class Mammalia; order Carnivora; family Felidae; genus Acinonyx; species Acinonyx jubatus. Next base: position 46,233,720 of record NC_069389.1, on the reverse strand, counting down.
AATATATGGAAACAAACAAAAATGAAAATACATCAATCCAAACGCTTTGGGATGCAGCGAAGGCAGTCCTGAGAGGAAAATACATTGCAATCCAGGCCTATCTCAAGAAACAAGAAAAATCCCAAATAGAAAATCTAACAGCACACCTAAAGGAAATAGAAGCAGAACAGCAAAGGCAGCCTAAACCCAGCAGAAGAAGAGAAATAATAAAGATCAGAGCAGAAATAAACAATATAGAATCTAAAAGAACTGTAGAGCAGATCAACAAAACCAAGAGTTGGTTTTTTGAAAAAATAAACAAAATTGACAAACCTCTAGCCAGGCTTCTCAAAAAGAAAAGGCAGATGTCCCAAATAGATAAAATCATGAATGAAAATGGAATTATTACAACCAATCCCTCAGAGATACAAACAATTATCAGGGAATACTATGAAAAATTATATTCCAAAAAATTGGACAACCTGGGAGAAATGGACAAATTCCTAAACACCCACACGCTTCCAAAACTCAATCAGGAGGAAATAGAAAGCTTGAGCAGACCCATAGCCAGCGAAGAAATTGAATCAGTTATCAAAAATCTCCCAACAAATAAGAGTCCAGGACCAGATGGCTTCCCAGGGGAGTTCTACCAGACGTTTAAAGCAGAGATAATACCTATCCTTCTCAAGCTATTCCAAAAAATAAAAAGGGAAGGAAAACTTCCAGACTCATTCTATGAAGCCAGTATTACTTTGATTCCCAAAACAGACAGAGACCCAGTAAAAAAAGAGAACTACAGGCCAATATCCCTGATGAATATGGATGCAAAAATTCTCAATGAGATACTAGCAAATCGAATTCAACAGCATATAAAAAGAATAATTCACCATGATCAAGTGGGATTCATTCCTGGGATGCAGGGCTGGTTCAACATTTGCAAATCAATCAATGTGATACATCACATTAATGAAAGAAAAGATAAGAATCATATGATCCTGTCAATCAATGCAGAAAAGGCCTTTGACAAAATCCAGCACCCTTTCTTAATAAAAGCCCTTGAGAAATTCGGGAGAGAAGGAACATACTTAAACATCATAAAAGCCATTTATGAAAAGCCCACAGCTGACATCATCCTCAATGGGGAAAAACTGAGAGCTTTTTCCCTGAGATCAGGAACACGACAGGGATGCCCACTCTCACTGCTGTTGTTTCACATAGTGTTGTTAGTGCTAGCATCAGCAATTAGACAACAAAAGGAAATCAAAGGCATCAAAATTGGCAAAGATGAAGTCAAGCTTTCACTTTTTGCAGATGACATGATATTATACATGGAAAATCCGATAGACTCCACCAAAAGTCTGCTAGAACTGATACATGAATTCAGCAAAGTTGCAGGATACAAAATCAAGGTACAGAAATCAGTTGCATTCTTATACACTAACAATGAAGCAACAGAAAGACAAATAAAGAACCTGATCCCATTCACAATTGCCCCAAGAAGCATAAAATACCTAGGAATAAATCTAACCAAAGATGTAAAAGATCTGTATGCTGAAAACTATAGAAAGCTTATGAAGGTAATTGAAGAAAACATAAAGAAATGGAAAGACATTCCCTGCTCATGGATTGGAAGAATAAATATTGTCAAAATGTCAATACTACCCAAAGCTATCTACACATTCAATGCAATCCCAATCAAAATTGCACCAGCATTCTTCTCGAAACTAGAACAAGCAACCCTAAACTTCATATGGAACCACAAAAGGCCCCGAATAGCCCAAGTAATTTTGAAGAAGAAGACCAAAGCAGGAGGCATCGCAATCCCAGACTTTAGCCTCTACTACAAAGCTGTAATCCTCAAGACAGCATGGTATTGGCACAAAAACAGACACATAGACCAAGGGAATAGAATAGAAACCCCAGAACTAGACCCACAAACGTATGGCCAACTCATCTTTGACAAAGCAGGAAAGAACATCAAATGGAAAAAAGACAGTCTCTTTAACAAATGGTGCTGGGACAACTGGACAGCAACATGCAGAAGGTTGAAAGTAGACAACCTCCTCACACCATTCACAAAAATAAACTCAAAATGGATAAAGGACCTGAATGTGAGACAGGAGACCAAAAAAACCCTAGAGGAGAAAGCAGGAAAAGACCTCTCTGACCTCAGCCGTAGCAATCTCTTACTCGACACATCCCCAAAGGCAAGGGAATTAAAAGCAAAAATGAATTACTGGGACCTTATGAAGATCAAAAGCTTCTGCACAGCAAAGGAAACAACCAACAAAACTAAAAGGCAACCAACGGAATGGGAAAAGATATTTGCAAATGACATATCGGACAAAGGGCTAGTATCTAAAATCTATAAAGAGCTCACCAAACTCCACACCCGAAAAACAAATAACCCAGTGAAGAAATGGGTAGAAAACATGAATAGACACTTCTCTAAGGAAGACATGCGGATGGCCAACAGACACATGAAAAGATGCTCAACGTCGCTCCTCATCAGGGAAATACAAATAAAACCACACTCAGATATCACCTCACGCCAGTCAGAGTGGCCAAAATGAACACATCAGGAGACTATAGATGCTGGAGAGGATGTGGAGAAACGGGAACCCTCTTGCACTGGTGGTGGGAATGCAAATTGGTGCAGCCACTCTGGAAAGCAGTGTGGAGGTTCCTCAGAAAATTAAAAATAGACCTACCCTATGACCCAGCAATAGCACTGCTAGGAATTTATCCAAGGGATACAGGAGTACTGATGCATAGGGGCACTTGTACCCCAATGTATATAGCAGCACTCTCAACAATAGCCAAATTATGGAAAGAGCCTAAATGTCCATCAACTGATGAATGGATAAAGAAATTGTGGTTTATATACACAATGGAGTACTACATGGCAATGAGAAAGAACGAAATATGACCCTTTGTAGCAACGTGGATGGAACTGGAGAGTGTGATGCTAAGTGAAATAAGCCATAGGGGCGTCTGGGTGGCGCAGTTGGTTAAGCATCCGACTTCGGCCAGGTCACGATCTCGCAGTCCGGGAGTTCGAGCCCCGCGTCAGGCTCTGGGCTGATGGCTCAGAGCCTGGAGCCTGTTTCCGATTCTGTGTCTCCCTCTCTCTCTGCCCCTCCCCCGTTCATGCTCTGTCTCTCTCTCTCCCAAAAATAAATAAACGTTGAAAAAAAAAAGCCATACAGAGAAAGACAGATACCATATGTTTTCACTCTTATGTGGATCCTGAGAAACTTAACAGAAACCCATGGAGGAGGGGAAGGAAAAAAAAAAGAGGTTAGAGTGGGAAAGAGCCAAAGCATAGGAGACTCTTAAAAACTGAGAACAAACTGAGGGTTGATGGGGGGTGGGAAGGAGGGGAGGGTGGGTGGTGGGTATTGAGGAGGGCACCTTTTGGGATGAGCACTGGGTGTTGTATGGAAACCAATTTGACAATAAATTTCATATATTGAAAAATAAATAAAAATAAAAATAAAAAAGAAACAATATCCATCTATATTATTCCTATAAGAGACTCATTTTAGACCTGATGACACCTGCAGACTGAAAGTGAGTGCATGGGGGACCAAGATGGTGGAACAGCATGGAAGTTCTTGGCTTCTCTCATCTCATCCCTGAAGTGCAGCTAGATCAACAACAAACCATTTTTGACAAGTAGGAAATTGATCTGAGGATTAACACAACAATCTGCATAATGTGAGCCACAGAACTTGGCAGGTACATGTTATGGAGAAGTTACCCGGGGGATAGAGAAGCCAAAGAGGGTAGGGAGCTTTTGTGTGGAGAGAGGATAGAGTAAAGGGGGAGAGTGCAGCAATATCTGGAGAGTACAGGAAAAGCACTCACCATGAAAGTAGCTGTAGAGAAAGAGAAAGAGTGGAAACATTCACGGTGGACTAAACAAGAAATTTGTTCCCAAAAACCATTGACAGGGAGAAAGGATAGGGTTTCAATACCATTAGAACTCTATAAAGAGGGGAGTGCAGACTCAGAAATTCTGGAGCTAAATACCTGGTGGTACTCTGGTGGGGAGGAAGAGTGAATCCCCAGGAGCAGGCAGCAAAGTCCAAGGGGTCTTTGGGGCACATGGGAAGAAGCAGATCCCTTGCTTGGAGGGCATTTGGTAGAGGCTATATGGCCTCTCCACAGGCAAAGGTCTCAGTGGACCCTGGAGAACAGCCACATTTGCTGGTATTGGAACAAAGATGCCAGAGTGCAGTGAAACCTGGCACTGGCTGTGTTGTAATTTGCCATAATCTCTGAACCTTTGCCACTATGCAATTGCACAAACATCTTCTGGGGCAAGCAGGCACCCAGCCACAATTTCTGCTGGACCTCTCTGAACCTCTGTTACAGTGTAATCACACAAACATTCTCTAGGGGAAGCCAGCACTGGCCATTTCTCAGTGACACTTTCCCCCAGAAGGTTGGATAGTGTCCAAATTGCTGGGTTCTCAGAAGTAAGGAGTTTGGAAACAGAACCACATCTGAGATAAAATTGGGGAGAGAGGTGCCTCCTGGCAGGCTGATGGCTTACACGTGGACAGTGTAGAAGTGGGCAGTGGACAGAAGCCCGAGACAAAGAAGGGGTGCTTGATTGCAGGTTGGTGATAGCTCAGAGTTCCTGTGCCAGAAACTAGGAAGCTCGGTGATGCCACTCTCACCTCTCCTGCACATGCACATAAATGCACACACAACGTGCATGCATGCCACACCCATCCACCCCAGTAAGCTAAGCAGCGCTACCTAGTGGAGAACAGAGTTGTTACACCAAGGACCACCCAACTGCAACCTACAAACACATGCCCCAGAGTATCACCACAAGTCTCTCCACTTGCTTAGTGTACAGTCTATAGAGTGCTTCATAGTTTGAGATCTAGGGGAAACTGGATACTTCATTAGGATTTCATTCTCCTGCTGGTTCATCTATTCAATTTGTTTTCCTTTGTTTCAATTGTGTTTTCATTTTTGTTTTTTCTCTTTTTCTCCTTTCTTTTCTTTTTCATGGATACAGAGAAAGAATATTTTATTTTAATTTCCCTTATTTTAAATTTTTTCTTTTCCTTGTATTTTTTTCTAATTTTTAAAATTCTATGTCACTTTCTTCATTTCATTTTACTCTATTTTACTGTATACTTTTTTAATTTTCAAATTTGTTCTTGTTTTTCTTTTTATTTTTCTTTCCCTTTTTCCTCTATTCCATCAAGCTTCTTTCAACAACCAGACAAAAACACACCTAGGATATAGCTTCTTTTACTTGATTTTTTGTGTTGTTTTTAATTTTTTAATATTTATTTTTTTAATTTTTATAATGTTTATTTATTTTTGAAACAGAGAAAGATCAAGTGGTGAGGGGCAGAGAGACAGACACACACAGAATCCAAAACAGGCTCCAGGCTCTGAGCTGTCAGCACAGAGCCCATGTGGGGCCTGAACTCACAAACCGCAAGATCATGATCTGAGCCAAAGTCAGATCCTTAACCTACTGAGCCACCCAGGCACCCAATATTTGTTTTTCATTTTATTTTGTTAATTATCTTTCTTCCTCCAAAATGACAAAACAAAGAAATTGACCCCAAAAGAAAGAACAGGAAGAAATGACAGCCAGGGGCTTAATCAACACAGTTATAAGCAAGATCTCTGAACTACAATTTGGAACCACGATAATAAACATACTAGTTGGGGTTGAAAATAGCATAGAATACCTTGCTGTGGAGATAAAAGAAATAAAATCTAGTCAGCACAAAATTAAAAATGCTCTAACCAAGATGCAATCTCCATGATGGCAATGATGGACAAAGCAGAGCAGGGAATCAGTGATATAAAAACAAAATAATGGAAAATAATGAAGCAGCAAAAAAGAGGAAAGCAAAGGCAAAAGGGCACAATACAAGACTTAGAGAACTGAGTAACTTATTAAAAAGGAATAAAGTCCGAATCATAGGAGTCCCAGAAGATGAAGAGAGAGAAAAGGGGGCAGAAGATTTATGTGAGCAAATTATAGTGGTAAACTTTCCTAATCTGAGGAAGAGCACAGACATCAAAATCCATGAAGCACAGACCACTCCCATTAGATTCAACAATAACCGACCATCACCAAGGCATATCATAGACAAAGTCACAAAATACACAGACAAGGAAGGAATTATGAAAGCAGCAAGGGGAAAAAAAAGTCCCTAACCTATAAGGGAAGACAGATCAGGTTCACAGCAGACCTATCCACAGAAACATAGCAAGCCAGAAACGAGTGGCAGGATATATTCAACATGCTGAATTGGAAAAATATGCAGCCAAGAATTCTTTATCCAGCAAGGTTGTCAGTCAAAATAGTAGGAAACATAAAGAGTTTCCCAGACAAACAAAAGTTACAGAGTTTGTGACTGCTAAACCAACCCTGCAAGAAATTTTAAGAGGGACTCTCTGAGAGGAGAAAATACGAAACAAAATAAAAAAAGACCAAAAACAACAAAAGACTGGAAAGGACTAGAGAACACCACCAGAAACACCAACTCTACAGACAACACAATGCCAAAAACTTCATATCTTTCAGTACTCACTCTAAATGTCAATGGACTAACTGCTCCAATCAAAAGACATTGCATAACAGAATGGATAAGAAAACAAAATCCATCTATATGCTGTTCACAAGAGACCAATTTTAGACCTAAAGGCACATTCAAATTGAAAGTAAAGGAATGGAGAACAATTGATCATGCTAATGGTCATCAAAAGAAAGCTGGAGTAGCCTTATTTATATCAGACAAACTAGGTTTTAAAATAAAGACTGCAACAAGAGATGAAGAAGGTCATTATATCATAATTAAGGTGTCCATCCACAAGCAGATCTAACAATTGTACACATTTATGCCCCCAACGTGAAACACCAAATATATAAATCAATTAATCACAAACATAAAGACACTCATTGATAATGATTCCATAAGAGTAGGGGACTTCAACACACCACTTACAACAATGGACAGATCATCTAAGCAAAAAGTCAACAAGGAAACAATGTATTTGAATGACACACTGGATCAGATGGGCTTAACAGATGTCTTCAGAACAGTTCTTCCTAAAGCAGCAGAATACACATTCTCCTCGAGTGCACACGGAACATTCTCCAGAATAGATCACATACTGAGACGCAAATCAACCCTCAACAAGTACAAGATGATCAAGATCATACCTTGCATATTTTCAGATGACAATGCTATGAAACCCAATATCAACCACAAGAAAATATTTGGAAAGACCATTAATCTTGGAGATTAAAGAACATCCTACCAAAGAATGAATGGGTAACCAAGAAATTAAAGAGGAAATTAAAAAGTACATGGAACCAAATGAACATGATAACACGACAGCCCAAAATCTCTGGAATGCAGCAAAGGGAGTCATAAGAAGGAAGTATATAGCAATCTAGGCCTTCTTAAAGAAGGAAGAAATGTCTCAAATACACAACCTAACCTTACAACTTAAAGAGCTGGATAAAGAACAGCAAATAAAGCCTACCACCAGCAAAAGGGAAAAAATAAAGATTAGAACAGAAATCAATGATATAAAAAAAAAAACAGTAAGATATATCAATGAAACCAGGAGTTAGTTCGTTGAAAGAAGTAACAAAATTGATAAGCCACTAGCCAGATCGATCAAAAAAAAAAAAAAAAAGGAAAGGACCTAAATAAAATCATGAATGAAAAAGGAGAGATCACAATCAATATTGCAGAAATACAAACAATAATAAGAGAATATTATGAGCAATTATAGGCCAATAAAGTGGGAAATCTGGAAGAAATGGACAAATTACTAGAAATATATAAACTACGAAAACTGAAATAGGAAGAAATAGAAAATTTGAACATATCCATAACCAGTAAAGAAATTGAATTAGTGGGACACCTGGGTGGCTCAGTCGGTTGAGCGTCCGACTTTGGCTCAGGTCATAATCTCGCAGTCTGTGAGTTCGAGCCCCGCATTGGGCTCTGTGCTGACAGCTCGGGGCCCAGAGCCTGCTTCGGATTTTGTGTCTCCCTCTCTCCCTGCCCCTCCCCCACTCATGCTCTGTCTCTCTCTGTCAAAAATAAATAAACATTAAAAAATGTTTTAAAAAGAAATTGAATTAGTAATCAAAAATCTCCCAAAAAAACATGAAACTGAGGGGATGGAGAAATATCTACCATGCTAATGGACATCAAAAGAAAGCCAGAGTACCCATACTTATATCAGACAAACTACATTTTAAAGCAAAAACTGTAACAAGAGATGAAGAGGGCATTATATCATAATGAAGGGATCTATCCATCAAGAAGAATTGACCATTATAAGTATCCATGCCCCCAACGTGGAACACCAAAATATATAAATCAATTAATCACAAACTTAAGCAAACTTATTAAAAATAATACCATTATTGTAGGAGACTTTAGTACTCCACTTACAACAATGGGCAGATTATCCAAACAGAAAATCATGAGGAAATAATGGCTCTGAATGACACACTGGAACAAATGGACTTAACAGATGTATTCAGAACATTTCACCCTAAAGCAGCAGAATACATATTCTTCTCAAGTGCACATGGAACATTCTCCAGAATAGATCCCACAGTGGGTCACAAATCAGCCCTCAACAGGTACAAAAAGATTGAGATCATCCCATGAACATTTTCAGATCACAACGCTATGAAACTTGAAATCAACCACAACAAAAATTTTGGAAAGCCCTCAAATACATGAAGTATAAAGAAAATCCTACTAAGGAATGAATGGGTTAACCAGGAAATTAAAGGAGAAATTTAAAAATATATGGAAGCAGGGGCACCTGGGTGGCTCAGTTGGTTGAGTGTCCGACTTCGGCTCAGGTCATGATCTCGCAGTCTGTGAGTTCAAGCCCCGCGTTGGGCTCTGTGCTGACAGCTCAGAGCCTGGAGCCTGTTTCAGATTCTGTGTCTCCCTCTCTCTCTGCCCTCCCCCCACTCATGCCCTGTCTCTCTCTCTCTCTCTCTGTCAAAAATAAATAAACATTAAAAAAATTAAAAAAAATATATGGAAGCAAATGAAAATGAAAACATGACAGTCCAAGCCCTTTGGGATGCAGTAAAGGCAGTCCTAAGCAGAAAGTACATTGCAATTCAGGCCAGCCTCAAGAAGCAAGAAAAGTCCCAAGTATACAACCTAACCTTACACCCAAAGGAGCTAGAAAAGGAGAAGCAAATAAAGCCCAAAGCCAGCAGCATGAGGTAAATGATAAAGATTAGAGCAGAAATAAATGATATAGAATAAAAAAAATAGTAGAACAGATCAATGAAACTAAGAGCTGGTTTTTTGAAAGAATAAACAAAATGGATAAAACCCTAGTCAGACTTCCCAAAAAGAAAATAGAGAAGACCCAAATAGATAAAATCACGAATGAAAGAGGAGAGATCACAACTAACACCACTGAAATACAATTATAAGAGAATACTCTGAAAAACTATATGGCAACAAACTGGACAATCTGGAATAAATGGACAAATTCGTAGATTCTCACATACTACCAAAACTCAAATGGGAAGAAATAGAAAATTTGAACAGACCCATAACCAGCAAAGAAATTGAATCAGCTATCAAAAATCTCCCAAGAAATAAGAGTCCTAGGCCAGATGGCTTCCCAGGAGAATTCTACCAGGCATTTAATAAAGAGTTAATAACTATTCTCTTCAAATTGTTCCAAAAAATAGAAATGCAAGGAAAGCTTCCAAACTCATTCTATCAGCATTATGTAGATTCCCAAACCAGGCAAAAACCCCCACTAAAAAGGAGACTTATAGCCCAATATCCCTGATGAACCTGGATGCAAAAATTCTCAACAAGATACTAGCAAATTGAATTCAACAGTACAGTAAAATAATTATTCACCATGATCAAGTGGCATTTATTCCTGGGCTGCAAGTGTGGTTCAGTATTCACAAATCAATGTGAAACACCACATTAATAAAAGACAAGAACTGTATTATCCTCTCAATAGATGCAGAAAAAGCATCTGACAAAGTATAGCATCCATTCTTGATAAAAACCGTCAATAACCTGAATAGCCAAAGCAATTCTAAAAAAAAAAAAAAAAAAAACAAAGATGGAGTCATCATGATTCCTGACTTCAAGCTTTATTACAAAGCTATGATCCACAAGACACTATGGTACAGGCCCAAAAGCAGACACATAAATCAATGGAACAGAATAGAAAACCCAGAAGTGGACCCATAACTATATGGTCAGCTAATAAATGTCCATCTACTAATTAATGGACAAAGAATATGTGGTGTGTATATATATCAAGACTATTACTCAGCCATCAGAAAGAAGGAAATCTTTCTATTTGCAATGACATGGATGGAGCTAAAGTGTAATCAAAATAAGTCAGCCAGAGAAAGACAAATACAATAGGATTTCCCTCATATGTGGAATTTAAGAAACAAAACAGATGAACATATGGGAAGGGGAATGAAATAGAGAGGGAAACTAACTAGAATTTAAATAAAAATTTGAAAGGAAAAAAATAAAAAAAAACACAAAACACACTATAACCAAATTGCTCAAAAATAATAAAGAGAAAATCTAAAAATAACGAGATAAAAGCATTACGGTTAGAAAGAGGAAAATAAGGATGACATCAGATTTCTTATTGGAAAAAATACACATCAGAAGGCAGTGAAACATTTTTATAGTACTGAAAGGCAAAACCTATTTATTTGAATTCTATACTGGGGAAAATTATCTTTCAAAGGCATAATAAAGAGTATTTGGACAAAGAAAAGCTGAATGAATTCACTTCCCAACAGACTTACAATACAAGAAATGTTAAAGGAAGTTCTTCAGACAGAAAGAAAATGATATCTTAAAAAAAATATGTAGGGGCGCCTGGGTGGCGCAGTCGGTTAAGCGTCCGACTTCAGCCAGTTCACGATCTCGCGGTCCGTGAGTTCGAGCCCCGCGTCAGGCTCTGGGCTGATGGCTCAGAGCCTGGAGCCTGTTTACGATTCTGTGTCTCCCTCTCTCTCTGCCCCTCCCCCGTTCATGCTCTGTCTCTCTCTGTCCCAAAAATAAATAAACGTTGAAAAAAAAATTAAAAAAAAATATGTAGCTACAGAAATGAAAAACACTGAAAATGGTAACTGCATGAGTAAGTATATAATCATATTTTATTAATTAAATTTCTTTAAAAGAGAATTTAAAACACAAAAATAACAATATATAGGGTTTATAACATCTGTAAGAGTAAAACATATGACAATAGCATAAAAGGCAGGAGTGGTGAAATGGAAGTATGCTGATTTTACATTTTGTATTACATGTAAAATGACAAGAAATCACTTGCAGATACACTGGGATGAATTAAAGATATATACTATAAACTCTATGGCAACCACTAAAATAACAAAATAATTCATTACAACTAATAAACCAAGGAAGAAGAACAAATGGAATCATAGAAATAGCAATCTAAAAGGAAGAAGGGGGGGAAGTGGAACAAAGTATACATGGGACAAATAAAAAACAAATAGCTAGATGGTGGACTCAAACCTAAACATACCAACAACAATATTAAATGTAAATGGTCAAAACAATACCTAAAAGGTAGAAATCATCATATTGAATTTTAAAAACAAGAACCAACTATGTGCTGCCTATGAGAAGTGCACTTTTAATATAAACACACAAATAAGCAGAAAAGTAAAAGTATGAAAAAGATATACTATTCCAAAACTAGTCAAAAGAAGCTCAGTGGTTATATTTATATCAGACAAAATACATTTCAAGACAAAAAATATAAAGAAGTTTATTTCATAATGATAAAGGGGTTAATTAGTCTAGAGGACATGACAATTTTAAATATTTATGCATTTAAAATAAGAGGTTCAACTGGGGCGCCTATATGGCTCAGTCAGTTGAGCATCCGACTTTGGCTCAGGTCATGATCTCATGGTTCATGGGTTCGAGCCCCACATCAGGCTCTGTGCTTTCAGCCTGCTTTAGATTCTGTGTCTCCTTCTCTCTCTGCCCCTCTCTTGCTCACACTGTCTGTCTGTCTCTCTCTCAAATATAAATAAACATTTTAAAAAAGTGTAATAAAATAACAGGTTCAAAATACATGAAGCAAAAACTGATTGAACTGCAAGGAGTAACAGACAAGATCATATTTATGGCTAGAGACTTAAATACTCCCCTGTTAATAACTGACAAAACAAGCAGGCATAAAATCAGCAAGTACAGTAGACATAAGCAACACTATCAACCAACTTGACATGTTTTACATTTATAGAACACTCCATCCAACAGCAGAAAAATACATATTCTTCTTAAATACATACAAAACATTTTAGACATATAGACCATATTCTGGGCCATAAAACAACTTTTGACATGTTTTATAGTATTCAATCCATAGACTTTATGTTTCCTTATCACAATGAAATAAATTGAAATCAAGAACAGAAAGATCTCTGGAATCTGTCCAAATCTTTGGAAACTAAATAACATGCTTCTAAATAACTGAAAAATCATAAAAGAAATCAAAAGGGAAATTAGAGAGTATTTTTAACTTAATGAAAATGAAAACAGAACATATAAGAATTTGTGGGATGCTGCTAAAGAAATATTTAGGAGAAAGTTTATAACACTAAATGTCTACATTAGAAAAGAATAAAGGTCTCAAATCAATAACCTCAGCTTCTTTCTTAATAAATTAGAAAATGAAGATCAAATTAAATCCAATGTAACCAAAACAAACAATATAGATTAAAGCAGAAACAAATTAACTAGAAAACAGAAAAACAATAAAGAAATCAATTAAGCCAAAATGTGGTTCTTTGAGATGATCAATAAAATTGATAAACTTTAGTCATCTGGGTAGCTCAGTCAGTTAAGCATATAACTCTCGGTTTGGGCTCAGGTCATGATCTCAGGGTCATGAGATCAAGCCCTGCATCAGGCTCTGCACTGGGCATGGAGCCTGCTTAATATTCTCTCTCTCTACCTCTACTTATCATGCTTTCTCTCTCCCTCTCTCCCTAAAAAAATTGATAAACTTTTATCCAGCCTGATCCATAAAAAAAAAAGATACAAATTACCAATATCAGGAATGAGAAAGGTGACATATTGTTAGTCCTTTGTTATTTTTTAGAATTGTTTTGGCAATATTCTAAGTTTGATTTCTGTGTGGATTTTAGGATCAGCTTGACAATTTATACAAAAAGGATAATAAGAGACTGTTATTAACCAGGTCATGACAATAAATTTGACAAATAACATGAAATGAAGAAATGTCTTGAAAACAATTCAATCTTCATATAAGAATAAGTATAACCAGAATAGCCTTATGTCTATTTTTAAAATTTTAAATTGTATTCTTAAACATTCTACAAAGAAGACTCCAAGACCAGACAGCATCACTGATCACTTCTAACAAACATTTAAAGAAGGAACGAAACCAATTGTACAAAAAATGTTCTCCAAAAATGAAGATGAGGAAACGCTTTCCAATTCATTCTATGAGGCCAGCATTGTCCTGATACCAAAGACAAAGACATTAAGCAAAAGAACCCTTCAGACCAATATCTGTTATGAACATAGATACAAAAATTCTAACCAAAAATTTATCAAATTTCATTTGTGGCAGGCTGAATGATGCTCCCATCCCCCAAAGATATACAAGTACTAATTCCCAGAACCTTTGTACATGTTACTTTACATGGTGAGAGGGACTTCACATATGTCACAAAGTTAAGGATTTTGAGATGTGGAGATTATCCTAGGTTATCCTAATGCACTCAGTATAATCACAAGAGTTATTTATAAGTGGGAAACAAGAGGATCAGAGTCAGAGAGAGAAAATGTAAGGATGGAGGCAGAGGTCATAGAGGAGAGAAGGTACTATATTTCTGCTTTGAAGATGGGGGAAGGGCAATGACCTGGGAATCAAAGAAGCCTTTAGAAGCTGGAAAGGCAAGAAAATGGATTTTCCACTAGAGTTAGGAGGGAGTATGGCCCTAATCACATTTTCATTTTGGCCCAATCAAAGCCACTTGGGACTTCCAACATTCATAGTTGTAAGTCACTAAGTCTGTAGTCATTTGTTACAAGAGAATTAGGAAACTAATAAATCACCCAGAAATATATTAAAAGGATAATACATCATGATAAAGTGGAATTTACTCACAGGAATGCAGAGTTGGTTTCCCATTAGAAAATTAACCAATGTAACTCATTATAAAAGAAAAAGAAAAAATAAAAAACATGTGATTATCTCAGTAGATGTAGAAACACAGTTTGAGAAAATCCAACTTCCATTCCTGAAAAAAAAATTTGGCACGTCATGCTGCTAAAGGGTAATTTTAAAAAGCTACAGCTAACATACATAATGGTTAAGGGCAAAATGCTTCTCCTGTAATATTAGGAAAAATCCTGGGAAACCTACATTCACCCTTCTTATTCAACATAGAACTGGAAGTTCTACCCACCACAAGAAGTCAAGAAAAGGAAACAGAGTTGTACAAATTAGAAATGAAGAAGTCAAATTGTCTTTATTCACAGTTGACATGATTGTTTATGTAGAAAGTCCAGGGGCACTGTGTGGCTCATTCGGTAGACTGCATGACTCTTGATTTCAGCTCAGGTCATGATCCCAGGGAGGTGGGATCAAGCCCTGTGTACAGCTCAGTCTTGAGCATGGACCTGTGTGAGATCCTCTCTTCATCTCTCTAACTTTTATTTCTTTCTCTTTCTCTCTCTCTCCCTCTGCCCATCTCCCCTGCTCATATGTTCACTCTTTCTATCTCTACAAAAAAATATTATGGGGTGCCCGGGTGGCTGAGTAAGTTGAGTGTCCAACTCCCGATTTCAGCTCAGGTCATGATTCCAGGGTGATAGGATTGAGCCCCACACTAGACTCCATGCTCGGCATGAAGTATTCTTAAGGTTCTCTCTCCCTCTCCCCCTCTTCCACTCCCCCAATTGATCTCTCTCTTTCTCTCTCTAAAAAATAAAAAATAAATTGAAAAAGAAAGTCCAATAAAATCTACAAAAAGTTACTAGAACTAAGATTAGCACTGTTTCAAGATATAATATCTATATACATAAATTAATTGTATTTATATATACTAGCAGTAAATGACTGAAAATTGAAATTTTAAAAATACCATTTATAATAGGCTTCAAAAATATGAAATATATTCAACAAAAAAATGTGATTAAAATCTAGGCACTTTTGTGTCTTGCATCCACGAAATACAGCCAGATCAACACTAAACCTTCCTGCACACCTAGAAAACTGATTTGAGGATTAACACAACAACCTGAACCACAGAACTCAACAAGTATGAGGCATGGAGAGGTGAAGTGAGGGAGAGAAGCTGCGGAGGGCAGGGAGCTGTTTTTGTATGTGGAGAGAGATGGAGATGGGGGGAGAATACAGGAAAAGCACTCCCCCAAAAGCAGCTTGAGAGAAAGTGGAAAAGTGGAAACATCCACAGGGACTGAAAGGAGAAAGGAAAAAGGAAAAGGTTTAAATTCCATTAAGACTCTATAAACAGAGGGAGCACAGAATCTGAAACTCCACAGTTCAATACCTGGTGGCACTCTGGTGGGAAGGGAGAAGCCCCAGGAGCAGAGTGAATTCCAGGGGTCTTCGGGCCACATGGGGAGAGGCGGTTCCACTGCTGTGAAGACATCTGGTAGAGGCTGCATGGCTCCCCCAAAGGCAAAGGCCCCAGTGGAAAACAACCACATTTGCTGGTGCTGGAACAGGGTCACTGGGGGTGGAGCCTGCTGCCAGAGGCATGTTGAGATTTGCCATTATCCCTGAAACACTGCTTCTACACAATCGCATGAACATTTTCTGGGGCAGGTTGGCACCCAGCCACAGTCTCTGGGCATTGGCAGCAGCACGATCACAAACGTTCCTGGGTGTGGCCAGCACCTGGCCATTGTGCAGTGAGACCCTCCTGCAAAGGGGCAGAATGGGGAAAAGCAGCAGTCCCTCAGAAGTAAGGGATCAGAAAACACAGCCGCTTCTGAGATATCACTCAGGTGCTGCCTGGGGTTTGGTCACAGACAGTGTAAAAGCAGGGACTGGACAGAAGCCAGAGACAAAGGACAGATGCGTGATTGCTGATCGGGGAGTACAGAGTTCCGATACTAGAGACTGGGTAGCTGGGTGATGCCATTTTCACCGCTCCCGCGCATGCGCATACACACCTACAAATGCCACAACAATCCACCCCAGTAACCTAAGCAGCTCCATCTAGTGGAGAACGGAGCCATTACACTAAGTCCCACCCAACTGGACCAAACTTGCTCTTCAGGAACATAAGTCTCTCTGCCTGCTTAGTTTACAGACTATAAAGCCCTTCATAGTTTGACTTCTAGGTGAAATAGAAGTAATTTCAATCATATTTCAGTCTGTTCGCTGGTCCATCAATTCAATTTTCTTTTTTTTCTCACGTTTATGTTTCTTTCATTTTTCTTGAATACAGAAAGAGAAAAAATTCACTTTTATTTTCAATTTGTATTAAAAATATTTTTAATTTTTTCTACTATATTTTTTACTTGTGTGTAAATTTTTTCAAATTCTATTTTACTTCCATCATTTCATTTTATTCTATTTCAGTGTATGCATTTTTTCAAATTTCAAATGATTCTTTTTTTTGTTCTTTCACCTTCTTTAATCTATGAAGCCCATTTCAACACCAAGAACAAAACACACCTAGGATCTACCATCATCTATTTGATTATTTTGTGTGTGTTTGTTGTTTTTAACTTTTTAACTTATTTTTTTACTTTAATTTTTTAAATTTATTTTAACCTCATTAATCCCTTTTCTCCCTTCAAAATGATGAAACGAAGGTACTCAACCCAAAAGAAAAAACAGGAAGAAATGACAGCCAGGGACTTCAATAACACAGATACAAGCAAGATGTCTGAACCAGAATTTAGAATCATGATAATAAAAATACTAGCTGGAGTCAAAAATAGATAAGAATCCCTTTCTGCGGAGATAAAAGAAGTAAGAGCTAGCCGGGATGAAATAAAAAATGGTATAACTGAGCTGCAATCTCGAACGGATGCCACAGTGGCAAGGATGGATGAGGCAGAACAGATAATCAGCGATATAGAGGACTAAATTATGGAGAATTATGAAGCAGAAAAAATGAGGAAGACTAAGGCAAAAGAGCACAATTTAAGAATTAGAGAAATCAGTGGCTCATTAAAAAGGAACAACATCAGAATCATGGGGGTCCCAAGATGAAGAGAGAGAAAAGGGGGTAGAAGTGTTATGTGAGCAAATCATAGCAGAACTCTTTCCTAACCAGGGTAAAGACAGACATCAAAATCCAGGAAGCACAGAGGACTCCCATTAGATTCAAAAAAACCAACCATCAACAAGGCATATCATAGTCAAATTCACAAAATACTGAGGCAAAGCAAGAATCCTGAAAGCAGCAAGGGAAAAAAAGTCTTTAACTTACAAGGGTAGGTAGATAAGGTTTGCAGCAGACCTATCCACAGAAACTTGGCAGGCCAGAAAAGAGTGGCAGGATCTCTTCAACGTGCTTAATCAGAGAAATATGCAGCCAAGAATTCTTTACCTGGCAAGGCTATCATTTAAAATAGAAGGAGAGATTAAAAGTTTCCCAGACAAAAATTAAAGGAGTTAGTGACCACTAAACTAGCCCTGCAAGAAATTTTAAGAGGGACTCTCTGAGGGGAAAAAAGTTGAATAAATAAATAAATAAATAAATACCAAAAGCAGCAAAGACTAAAAAGGACCAGAGAATACCATCAGAAACTCCAACTCCACAAGCAACATAATGGCAATAAATTCATATCTTTCAGTACTCACTCTAAATGTCAATGGACTAATGCTAAACTCAAAAGACATAGGGTAACAGAGTGAATAAAAAAACAAGATCCATCTATATGCTGTTTACACAAGACACACTTTAGACCTAAAGACACCTTCAGACTGAAATTATGGGGATGGAGAACCATCTATCATGCTAATGGTGAACAAAAGAAAGCTTGAGTAGCCATACTTAGACAATCTAGACTTTAAAATAAAGACTAAGAAGACATGAAGGGAATTATATCATAATCAAGGGATCTATCCACCAAGAAGACCTAACAATTGTAAACATTTATGCTCCAAATGTGTAAGAACCCAAATATATAAATCAATTAATCACACACATAAAGAAACTCATTGATAATAATACCATAATAGTAGGGGACTTCAACACCCCACTTACAACAATGAACAGATCATCTAATCAGAAAATCAACAAGGAAACAATGGCTTTGAATGACACACTGGACCAGATGGACTTAACAGATATATTCAGAATATTTCATTTTAAAGCAGTAGAATATACATTCTTCTCCGGTTCACATGGAACATTCTCCAGAATAGACCACATACTGGTACACAAGTCAACCCTCAACAAGTACAAAAAGATCGAGGTCATACTGTGCATATTTTCAGACCACAATGCTATGAAACTCGAAACCAACCACAAGAAAAAATTTGGAAAGGTAACAAATACTTGGAGACTAACTAACATACTAAGAATGAATGGGCTAACCAAGAAGTTAAAGAGTAAATTAAATTAAAAATACATGGAAGCCAATGAAAATGATAACACCACAACCCAAAACCTCTGGGATGCAGCAAAGGTGGTCATAAGAGGGAAGTATACAGCAATCCAGGCCTTCCTAAAAAAGGAAGAAAGGTCTCAGGTACACAACCTAACCTTACCCCTTAAAGATCTGGAAAAAGAACAGCAAATAAAACCCAAAACCAGCAGAAGACAGGAAATAATAAAGATTATAGCAGAAATTAATATTATTGAAACCAAAACCAGTAAAACAGATCAATGAAACCAGAAACTTGGTCTTTGAAAGAATTAACAAAATTGATAAACCACTAACCAGTTTGATCAAAAAGAAAAAGGAAAGTAAGCAAATAAAATCAAGAATGAAATAGGAGAGATCACAACCAACACAGCAGAAATACAAACAATAATAAAAGAATATTATGAGCAATTATACACCAATAAAGTGGGCAATCTGGAAGAAATGGACAAATTCCTAGAAACATATACACTACCAAAGTTGAAACAGGAAGAAATAGAAAATTTGAACAGACCCATAACCTGTAAAGAAATTGAATTAGTAATCAAAAATCTCCCAAAAAACAAGAGTCCAGGGCCAGATGGCATTCCAGGGGAATTCTACCAAACATTTAAGGAAAAGTTAATACCTATTATCTTGAAGCTGTTCTGAAAAATAGAAATGGAACAAAACCTTCCAAACTCTTTCTATGAGGCCAGCATTACCTTGATTCCAAAACCAGAGACCCCACTAAAAAGGAGAACTATAGACCAATTTCCCTGATGAACATGGATGCAAAAATCCTCAACAAGATACTAGCCAACCAGCTCCATCAATACATTAAAAAAATTATTCACCACGACCAAGTGGGATTTATACCTGTAATGCAAGGCTGGTTCAGTATCCGCAAAGCAATCAATGTGATTCATTACATTAATAAAAGAAAGAACAAGAACCATATGATCCTCTCAATAGAAGCAAAGAAAGCACTTCACAAAATACAACATCGTTTCTTGATAAAAACCCTCAAGAAAGTAGGGATAGAAGGAGCATAACTCAAGATCATAAAAGCCATACACAAAAGACCCAATGCTAATATCATCCTCAATGGAGAAAAACTGAAAGCTTTCTCCCTAAGGTCAGGAACAAGACAGGGATGTCCACTCTTGCCACTGTTATTCAACATAGTATTGTAAGACTTAGCTTCAGCAATCAGACAACACAAAGAACTAAAAGGCATCCAAATCAGACAGGAGGATGTCAAACTTCCACTCTTCGCAGATGACATGATACTCTATATGGAACACCCAAAAGATTCTACCAAAAAACTGCTAGAACTGATTCACAAATTCAGCAAAGTGGCAGGATATAAAATCAATGCACAAATTTGGTTGCATTCCTATACACCAACAATGAAGCAACAGAAAGAGAAATCAAGGAATTGATCCCATTTACAGTTGCACAAAAAACCATAAAATACCTAGGAATAAATCTAACCAAAGAGGTGAAAAATCTATACACTAAAAACTATAGAAAGCTAATGAAAGAAATTGAAGAAGACACACAAAAAAAAAAAAAATGGAAAAAGATCCCATGCTCCTGGATAGGAAGAACAAATATTGTTAAAATGTCAATACCACCCAAAGCAATCTACATATTCAATGCAATCCCTATCAAAGTAACAATAGCATTCTTCACAGAGCTAGAAAAAACAATCCTAAAATTTGTATGGAACCAGAAAAGACCCCGAATAGCCATAGTAATCTTCAAAAAGGAAACCAAAGCAGGAGGCATCACAATCCTGGACTTCAAGCTGTATTACAAACTGTAATCACCAAGAAACTATGGTACTGGCACAAGAACAGACACTCAGATCAATGGAACAGAATAGAGAACCAGAAATGGGCCCACAAACGTATGGCCAACTAATCTTTGACAAAGCAGGAAAGAATATTCAATGGAATAAAGACAAACTCTTCAGCAAATGGTGCTGGGAAAACCGGACAGTGACATGCAGAAAAATGAACCTGGACCACTTTCTTACACCATACACAAAAATAAACTCAAAATTAAAGAAGACCTAAATGTAAAACAGGAAGCCATCAAAATCCTCGCAGAGAAAGCAGGCAAAAACCACTTTGACCTTGGACACAGCAACTTCTTACTCAACATATCTCCAGAGGCTAGGGAAACAAAAGCAAAAATAAACTATTGTGACCTTATCAAAATAAAAAAACTTCTGCACAGCGAAGGAAACAATCAGCAAAACTAAAAGGCAACCAACGGAATGGGAGAAAATATTTGCAAACAACATATAAGCTAAAGGGTTAGTATCCAAAATCTATAAAGAACTTGTCAAACTCAACACCCAAAAAACAAATAATCTAGTGAAGAAATGGGCAAACGACATGAATAGACACTTCTCCAAAGGAAGACATCCAGATGGCCTACCAACACATGAAAAAATGCTCAAAATCACTCATCATCAGGGAAATACAAATCAAAACCACAACGAAATACCACCTCATATCTGACAGAATGGCTAACATTAACAACTCAGGCAACAACAGATGTTGGCGAGGATGCAGAGAAAGAGGATCTCTTTTGCACTGCTGGTGGGAATGCAAATTGGTGCAGCCATTCTGGAAAACAGTATGGGGGTTCCTCGAAAAATTAAAAATAGAACTACCCTATGACCCAGCAATTGCACTACTAGGTATTTATCCAAGGGATACAGGTATGCTGTTTCAAAGGGGCATATGCACACCAATGTTTATAGCAGCACTATCAATAATAGCCAAAGTATGGAAAGGACCCAATGTCCATTGATGGATGAATGGATAAAGAAGTTGTGGTGGATATATACAATGGAGTATTACTCAGCAATCAAAAAGAATGAAATCTTGCCATTTGCAACTACATGAATGGAACTAGAAGGTATTATGCTAAGTGGAATTAGTCATTCAGAGAAAGGCAAATATCAAATGACTTCACTCATGAGGACTTTAAGACACAACAGATGAACACAAGGGAAGCAAAGCAAAAATAATATAAAAACAGGGAGGGAGACAAAACATAAGAGACTCTTAAATATGGAAAACAAACAGAGGTTTACTAGAGGGGTTTTGGGAGAGAGGATAGGCTAAATGGGTAAGGGGCATGAAGGAATCTACCCCTGAAATCATTGTTCAACTATATTCTAACTAACTTGGATATAAATTTTTAAAAAATAAAATTAATTACTTAATTGATTAATTAATTAATAATAATAAATTCTAGGCAGAGGACCTCAATAGATATTTCTCCAAAGAAGACATACAGATGGCCATAAATCATATGAAAAGATGCTCAACGTCACTAATCATCAGAGAAATGCAAATCAAAGACACCGTGAGATATCACATCTCACATCTGTCATAATGGCTAGTATCAAGACAAGAAATGACAATAAAGTTATTCAAGAAATGTGGAGAAAAGCCAAAAATGTAGAGAAAAGGAAATCCTCACACACTGTTAGTAGGTTTATAAATTGGTGCAACCACTGTGGAAAACAGTAAGGTGGTTCCACAAAAATCAAAAATAGAAATATCACCCAATGCTTCCCAGTTCTAAACATAGAGCAGAAAATTCCCAGGCACATTCTATGTATTGAGAATTTTGAGGTCTATTTGCCCAAGGCATTGGCCAACTTGATAAAATATCAAAAAACATGGCAGAGAATTAAGGGAATCCAAAGTTCCTTCTTCTGTCAAACAAAGAAATGTTGAAGCCAAAGGACTTTGAACCCCAAGAGTCCAGGAGGAACAGAGACAGAGTCACTTCCAGGGACCCACCAGGACAACCAGATGGGCCATAGGTGAATGATTGCAATCTGGGAGAGATAAAACGAATGGAGGGGAAGGATCCCCTTCTGCAGAGGGGAGGGCTTGCCTTCTACAGAGAGACAAAGGGAAGAGAAAGAGAGGCTGAGGAAGCATAGGACTGTATCTGGACAAGAGAAAAACCTCAGACTGGGACAGAGAAAGATCGAATCTCTAACTGAGGGGCTTTCTCCAGACTGGGGGCAGCTGCCCTGATCATGCACCTGGGGAGGAGGGGAGCCAGCCCCAGGCTGGGTGACTAGGAGAGGGGCACAGTCCACAGTAGGGGAAAGCATTTCCCTCCCTGGAGTTCTGTGGGACAGGACAAAGCCTACATGCATCCACTAGCCAGAGACCACATATTGGGCTATGTGGAGTGGTGTTTACCCAGTACCGGGGTGCACAGAGTGAGAGTTTGAATCCCAGCCAAGTACTAAGGCATGGGAGTCAGCGGAGTGGGAAAAACTGCCTCGTTTGCACTCACAGCACAGTGAGGACAGCTCGAACAGTGTGGTTTGGGACACCAGGTCTGTAGAGGAGAGACTGGGGTGTTGCCATTTTCCTCCCCACCACCACCATGGTGGGGCCTTAGGGATCAGACAACGGGGCCCACAGTGAAGGCGGGACCCTCCTACCCCAAACCACACCCCTCCACGCCTGGTAACTGATATCTACTGGAGCGGGATTGATGCTGAAGACCAAACGGCCCTCCCTTAGACCAGTGCTGTTGCATTGCCTGGTTTAATTCTCAGACAATTCTTATTATATAGATATACTCTTCCTTCCTTTTCTCCTTCTTATCTCTTCCTTTATCTAGTCTAGTTACTCTGGTTGTTGGCTGCTTAAGCAGACATATTTAATCCATTCTCTTTATACATGTTCTACACTTCCTTATTTATTTTCCTTTCTCTCTCTCTGGGATAATTAAGCTGTACAGTTTCTCTGTCTGGGCAACTTTGTCTTCTTTTCATTCCCCCCCCCTTCTTTATTTTCCTTTCTCACTCTCTAGATTGAGCTGTGTAGTTTCTCTGCCTGGTAAATGTTTATTTTTTCCTTTTCCCCGCCCATGTCATTTCTGCCTGTGTATGGGATAAGGCCTGATCCATCGGCACCACCTCCACCCTGTTGCTTACTTGTAGTTGGTGTTTCTGGTTTTATGTTTTTGTTTTTAATTTGTGTGTTTGTGTGTTTTTGTTTTCTGTTTGTTTATCTGTTTGTTTTCCTTTCCAGGACTACTTCAATGAACAAATCAAAGCATACCTGGTGGAGGGTTCAAAACATCACTACAAGTAGGGAGATAAAATAACCAAAGTCACAACAACAGAGAGCAAGTAACAGTCTCCAAAAAACACCTCCTGAAGAGCCATCCCTGGACAATGTATGACCCCTCTTTAATATAGGAGTGCTCGCAGGTTCAGGGCACATAACAAGCTTTTAAAACACATAAGGGACAGAAAACTAGCCAAAATGACAAAATGGAAGAATTCTCCTGAAAATAAATTCTAGGAAGAAATGACAGCTAAAGAACTGGTCAAAACAGATATAAACAATATAACTGAACAAGAATTCAGAATAATAGTCATAATATTAGTCGCTGGGCTTGAAAAAAGCATAGAAGACAGCAGAGAATCTACTGCTACAGAGATCAGGAACTAAAAAGTAGTCATGATGAATTGAAAAATGTTGTAAATGAGCTGCAAAACAAACTAGATGCAGTGACATCAAGGATTGAAGAGGCAGAGGGGAGAATAAGTGAAATACAAGATAAAATTATGGAAAAAGATGAAGTTGAGAAAAAGACAGATAAAAAAATTCTAGAACATGAGGGGATAATTAGAGAACTAAGTGATTAAATAAAATGTAATAATATCCATATCATAGGCATTCCTGAGGAAGAAGAGAGAGAGAACTGGGTGGAAGGTGTACTTGAACAAATCATAGCTGAGAACTTCCCCATTCTGGGGAATGAAACATACATTGAAATCCAGGAGGAACAGAGAACACCCTTCAGACATAACAGGAATCAACCTTCTGCACAACATATCATAGGGAAACTGGCAAAATACAAAGAGAATTCTGAAAGCAGCTAGGGACAAATGGGTCTTAAGCTACAAGGGTAGAAACATAAGAGTGGTAGCAGGCCTATCTACTGAAACTTGGCAGGCCAGAAAGGATTGGCAGGAAATTTTCAATGAGCTGAATAGGAAAAATATGCATCCAAGAATCCTTTATCCAGCAAGCCTGTCATTCAGAATAGAAGGAGAGATAAATGTTTTCCCAAACAAAAGTTGAAGGAGTTCATCACCACTAAACCAGCCCTACAAGAGACACTAAGGGGGAATCTGTGAGTGGAATGTTGCAAAGATTACAAAGGACCAGAGACATCATTACAAGCATGAAACCTACAGATAACACAATGACACTAAATCCATATCTTTCAATAACACTGAATGTAAATGGGCTAAATGCTACGATCAAAGACATAGGGTATCAGAATGGATAAAAAATAAGGCCCATCTATATGCTGTCTACAAGAGACCCATTTTAGACCTGAGGACACCTTCAGATTGAAAGTGAGGGGATGGAGAATCATCTACCATGCTACTGGAAGTCAAAAGAAAGCTGGAGTAACCATTCTTATATCAGAAAAACTAGATTTTAAACTAAAGCCTGTAACAAGAGATGAAGAAGGGCATTATATCATAATTACGGGGTCTATTCATCTATTTTATTATACTTTTTTTTAATTTTTAAACTTCTTCTTATCTTTTTTTCTGTTCTTTCTATTCTTTCCCTTTTTTCTCTATTCTATAAAGCTTCTTTCAACAAGCAGACCAAAACACACTTAAGATCTAGCTCCCTTTGTTTTTTTTTTTATTTTTTATTTTATTAATTAATTTCTTCCTCCAAAACAACAAAATGAGGAAATTCACTCCAAATAACAGGAAGAAATGACAGCCAGGGCTTAATCAACTCAGATATAAGCAAGATGTCTGAACTAAAATTTAGAACCATGATAATAAGAATCCTAGGTGGGGTAGAAAACAGCATAGAATCCCTTGTTTTCGAGATAAAAGAAATAAAGTCTAGTCAGCACAAAATTAAAAATGCTCTAACCAAGACACAATCTTGAATGGATGCCATGAGAACTCAGTGACTTAGTAAAAACAAATATCATCTGAATCGTAGGAGTCCCAGAAGATGAAGAGAGAGAAAAGGGAGTAGAAGGTTTATGTGAGCAAATTAGAGTGGTAAACTTTCCTAATCTGGGGAAGAACACAAACATCAAAATCCAAGAAACACAGACAACTCCCATTAGATTCAACAAAAACTGACCATCACCAAAACATATCATAGACAAATTCACAAAATACACAGACAAGGAAAGAATTATGAAAGCAGCAAGGGAAAAAAAGTCCCTAACTTATAAGGGAAGACACATCAGGTTTGCAGTAGACCTATCCACAAAAACTTGGCAGGCCAGAAAGGAGTGGCAGGATATATTCAATGTGCTGAATCACAAAAATATGCAGCCAAGAATTCTTTATCCTGCAAGGCTGTCAGTCAAAATAGAAGGAAGGATAAAGAGTTTCCCAGATAAACAAAAACTAAAGGAGTTCACGACCACGAAACCAGCCCTACAAGAAATTTTAAGGGGGACTCCTTGAGTAGAGAAAAGACAAAACAAAACAAAAAAGACCAAAAACAACAAAGACTAGAAAGGACTAGAGAACTCCACCAGAAATACGAACTCTACAGATGACACAATGGCAATAAATGTCAACGGACTAAATGCTCCAATCAAAAGACATAGGGTGGGGCGCCTGGGGTACTCAGTTGAGCGTCCAACTTCGGCTCAGGTCATGATCCCACCGTTTGTGGGCTCGAGCCCCACTTTGGGCTCTATTCTGACAGCTCAGAGCCTGGAGCCTGTTTCAGGTTCTGTGTCTCCCTCTCTCTCTGCCCCTCCCCCACTCACGCTCTATCTCTCTGTCTCGAAAGCAAATAAACATTAAAAAAACAAGACATAGGGTATCAGAATGGGTAAGAAAACAACACCCATCCATATGCTACTTACAAAGGACTCATTTTGGACCTAGAGACACCTTCAGATTGAAAGTAAGGGGGTAGAGAACCATCTATCATGCAAATGGCCATCAAAAGAAAGCTGGAGTAGCCATACTTATATCAGACAAATAAGATTTTAAAATAAACACTGTAACAAGAGGGGCACCTGGACGACTCAGTCAGTTAAGCATCCAACATCAGGCCAGTTCATGATCTTACAACTCGTGAGTTTGAGCCCTGCATTGGGCTACATGCTGTTAGCACAGAGCCTACTTGGGATCCTCTGTCCCCCTCTCTCTCTGCCCTTCACCCACTTGTGCGCTCTGTCTCAAAAATGAAGAAACATTAAATAAGAAAATAAATAAATACATACATAAATAAATAAATGTAATTCCTTTTAAAAAGACTGTAACAAGAGATGAATAAGGGCATTATATCACAATGAAGGGGTGTATCCACCAAAAAGATCAAACAATTATAAATATTTATGCCCCCAACATGAAATAACCAAATATATAAGTCAGTGAATCACAAACCAAAAGACAGCCATTGATAATGATACCATAATAGTAGGGGACTTCAACACCCAACGTAGAGCAACTGACAGATTATCTAAGCAGGAAATCAATAAGGAAACAATGGCTTTGAATGACACACTTGACTAGATGGACTTAACAGAAATATTCAGAACAGTTCATCCTAAAGCATCAGAATACA
The DNA here is from genome assembly GCF_027475565.1 of Acinonyx jubatus. Taxonomy (NCBI): domain Eukaryota; kingdom Metazoa; phylum Chordata; class Mammalia; order Carnivora; family Felidae; genus Acinonyx; species Acinonyx jubatus. The sequence continues at coordinate 46,206,428 of NC_069389.1, read as the reverse complement.
TATTCTTCTCAAGTGTAGATGGAACATTCTCCAGAATAGATCACATACTGGGACACAAATCAGCCCTCAACAAGTACAAAATGATCAAGATTATACCTTGCATATTTTCAGATCACAATGCTATGAAACTCAATACCAACCACAAGAAAAATTTTGGAAAGACCATTAATCTTGGAGATTAAAGAACATCCTACCAAAGAATGAATGGGTAACCAAGAAATTAAAGAGGAAATTAAAAAGTACATGGAAGCCAATTAAAATGAAAACACGACAGCCCAAAACCTCTGGGATGCAAAGAGGCAGTCATAAGAGGGAAGTATATAGCAATCCAGGCCTTCCTAAAAGGAAGAAAGGTCTCAAATACAAAACCTAACCTTACACCTTAAAGAGCTGGGAAAAGAACAGCAAATAAAACCCCAAGCCAGCAGAAGAAGGGAAGTAATAAAGTTTAGAGAAGAAATCAATGACATTGAAATTTAAGGGAAAAAAGAGTAGAAAAAAAATTAAGGAAACCAGGAGCTGGTTCTTTGAAAGAATTAACAAAATTTATAAACCCCTAACCATTTTGATCAAAAAGAAAAAGGAAAGGACCAAATAAGTGAAATCACAAATGAAAGAGGAGAGATCACAACCAACACCACAGAAATACAAACAATAATGACAGAATATTATGAGCAATTATATGCCAATAAAGTGGGCAATCTGGAAGAAATGAAAAAATCCCTAGAAACATATAAACTACCAAAACCAAAACAAGGAGAAATAGAAAATTTGAACAGATCCATAGCCAGTAAATAAATTGAATCAGTAATCAAAAATGTCCCAACAAGAGTCCTGGGCTGGATGGTTTTCTAGGAGAATTCTACCAAACATTTAAAGAAGGGTTACCACCTATTCTTTTGAAGCTGTTGAAAAGACAGAAATGAAAGGAAAACTTCCAAACTCATTCTATGAGGTCAGCATTATCTTGATTCCAAAACCAGAGAAAGGCCCAACTTAAAAAGGAGAACTACAGACTAATTTCCCTGATGAATGAACATGGATGAAAAAATCCTCAACAAGATACTAGCCAACCAGATCCAAAAATACATTAAAAGAATTATTCACCACGATCAAATGAGATTTATTCCTGGGATGCAGGGCTGGTTTGATATCCACAAACCAATCAATGAGATACATCACATTAATAAAAGAAAGAATAAGAACCACATGATCCTCTCAATAGATGCAGAAAAAGCATTTGACAATATAAAGCATCTCTCCTTGATAAACACCCTCAAGAAAGTAGGGATAGAAGGATCATACCTCAAGATCTTAAAAGCCATATACAAAAGACCCACCACTAATATCATCCCCAATGCAGAAAAACTGAAAGCTTTCCCCCTAAGGTAAGGAACACGACAGGGATGTCCACTCTCACCACTGTTATTCAACATACTGTTGGAAGTCCTTGCCTCAGCAATCAGACAACACAAAGAACTAAAAGGCATCCATATCGGCAAGGGGGAAGTCAAATTTTTCTCTTCGCAGATGACATGATACTCTATGTGGGAAACCCAAAAGACTCCACCAAAAAACTGCTCCAACTGATCCATGAAGTCAGCAATGTGGCAGGATATAAAATCAATGTACAGAAACTGGTTGCATTTCTATACACCAATAATGAAGCAACAGAAAGAAAAATCAAGGAATCGATCCCATTTACAACTGCACCAAGAAAACATAAAATACCTAGGAATAAACCTAACCAAAGAGGTGAAAAATATATACACTGACAACTATAGAAAGCTTATGAAAGAAATTGAAGAAGACACAAAAAATGGAAAAACATTCCATGTTCATGGATTGGAAGAACAAATACTGTTAAAATGTCAATATTACCCAAGCAATCTACATATTCAATGCAATCCCTGTCAAAATAACACCAGCATTCTTCACAGAGCTAGAAAAATCAATCCTAAAATTTCTATGGAGCCATAAAAGACCCTGAATAGCCAAAGCAATCCTGAAAAAGAAAGTCAAAGCTAGGGCATCACAATCCTGGAATTGAAGCTGCATTACAAAGTTGTAATCAGCAAGACAGTATGGTACTGGCACAAGAACAGACACTCAGATCAATGGAACAGAACAGAGAACCCAGAATGGACCCACAAACATATGGCCAACTCATCTTTGACAAAGCAGGAAAGAGTATCTAAAGGAATAAAGACAGTCTCTTCAGCAAATGGTGCAGGGAAAACTGGACAGTGGCATGCAGAAAAATGAACCTGGACCACTTTCCTACACCATACCCAAAAATGAACTCGAAATGAATGAAAGACCTAAATATAAGGCAGGAAGCCATCAAATTCCTAGAGGAGAAAACAGGCAGCAACCTCTTTGACCTTGGACACAGCAACTTCTTACCTGACATGTCTCCAGGGCAAGAGACACAAAAGCAAAAAGGAACTATTGGGACCTCATCAAAATAAAAAGCTTCTGCACAGCATAGGATACAACCAGCAAAACTAAAAGGCAACCGACAGAATGGGAGAAGATATTTGCAAATGACATGTCAAATAAAGGGTTAGTGTCCAAAATCTACAAAGAACTTATCAAACTCAACACCCAAAAACAAATAATCCAGTGAAGAAATGGGCAAAAGACATGAATACACACTTCTCCAAAGAAGACATCCAGATGGCTAACAGACACATGAAAAAAGCTCAACATCACTCATCATCAGGGAAATACAAATCAAAACCACCTCACATCTGTCAGAATGGCTAACATTAACAACTCAGGAAACAAAAGATGTTGACGAGGCTGCAGATAAAGAGAAACCCTTTTGCACTGCTGGTGGGAATGCAAATTGGTGCAGCCACTCTGGAGAACAGTATGGAGGTTCCTCAAAAAATTAAAAATAGAACTACCCTACAACCCAGCAATTGCACTATTAGGTATTTATCCAATACAAAAATGCTGATTCGAAGGGGCACATGAACCCCAATGTTTGTAGCAGCACTATCAATAATAGCCTAAGTATGAGAGAGCCCAAATGTCCATCGACTGATGAATGGATAAAGAAATGGTATATATATATATATATATATATATATATATATATATATATACACACACACACACACACACACACACACACACACACAGTGGAATATTACTCGACAATCAAAAAGAATGAAATCATGCCATTTGCAACAACATGGATGGAACTAGAATGTATTATGCTAAGCGAAATAGTCAGGGAAAGACAAATATCATATGATTTCACTCATATGTGGAATTTAAGATACAAAACAATGAACATAAGGGAAGGGAAACAAAAATAAGATAAAAACAGGAAGAAAAACCAAAACAGACTCTTAAATCAGAGAACAAACTGAGGGTTGCTGGAGGGATGTTGGGTTGGGGGGATGAGCTAAGTGGGCAAGAGGCATTAAGGAGGACAATTGTTGGGATGAGCACTGGGTTCATATGTAAATGATGGGTCACTAAATTCTATTCCCGAAATTATTATTACACTATATGTTAACTAGCTTGGATTTAAATTTAAAAAGAAGAAAGAAAGAAAGAAAGAAAGAAAGAAAGAAAGAAAGAAAGAAAGAAAGAAAGAAAGAAAGAAAGAAAGAAAGAAAGAAAGAGAAAGGAAGAAAGAAAGAAAGAGAAAGGAAGGAAGGAAGGAAGGAAGAAAGAGAGAGAGGGAGGGGAGGGAGGGAGGGAGGAAGGAAGGAAGGAAGGAAGGAAGGAAGGAAGGAAGGAAGGGGACAACATAGAGGGTTTCCAAGGAATTGCTGTAATCTTTTGTGAATGCTCAATAAATCTTTGTGGTTTTCTATATTTCTGTTAAACTCAGCTATAGTTAATGCCTGAATCTCCTCAGCAAATTTTTGGATTAAATCTAGTGAAAAAAAATGTATGTCCTGGGGAGACTGGGAGATGGGAAGAGTGATAGATGATTCACTTAACTTATTGAAAATATGTAGTGTTGTAAATATTAGCAAATAGTAGTTGAGGTCATTTACATGGTTTGATTATTCAGCTTAAATTTGAACTGTGGCTTATTTATACATGTTGTTGATGTACATTGTTTCATATGGCTTAAAAATTCTTCCTTTAAAAGAATTTCAGAGGGGAGCCTGAGTGGCTCAGTTGGTTCAACATCTGACATTGGCTTAGGTCATGATCTCAGTTTGTGAGTTCAAGCCCCACATTAGGCTTGCTGCTGTCAGTGTAGAGCCCGCTTCAGATCTTCTGTTGCCCTCTCTCTGTCCCTCCCCTGCTCACACTGTCACTCTCAAAAATAAATAAAACAGTAAAAAAATTTAAAAAGAAGAAATTCAGAAAATTTGCTTGACATATATCTTGACCTCCTGAGAAATTCATATTTGTATCAGTATTGAATTCTGTGCTCCAACATAAGGAAGTTACTGTTTTTAAATAAAGCAAACTTATTTCATTGGGAAAAAGTGGCTAAGGTGGTAAATTTTATGTTACATGTATTTTACCACAATTTTTAAAAATAAAAAAAATCTGTTAAAAGAGTTTTGGGGGGCGCCTGGGTGGCTCAGTCAGTTGGGCGTCCAACTTCGGTTCGGGTCATGATCTCAGGTCCATGAGTTCAAGCCCCACGTCTGGCTCTGTGCTGTCAGTTCAGAGCCTGGAGCCTGCTTCCGATTCTGTGTCTCCCTCTCTCTCTGCCCCTCTCCCACTCACACTCTGTCTCTATCAAAAAATGAACAAACATTTAAAAAAATTTTTTTAAGAGTTTTGGAATGGAAAAAAAATTTTGGAGAATGAAAAGCAAAACCACAAGCTGGGTAAAAACGTTACAAAGCATATATGATAAAGAAATAGCACTGTGTGTGTGTGTATATATATATGTGTGTGTGTGTGTGTGTGTGTGTGTGTGTGTGTGTATATATATATATATATATATATATATATATATATATATAAATGCAAGAGGTTCGATCACTTTGCCAAAGAACATATATGGATGACAAATAAGCACATGAAAATATTCTCAACTCACTAGTCAGTAAAGAAATGCAAATCAAAATCATGAGATACCACTACATCCTACTACAATAACTAATGTCAAAAAACGGACAATGCCAAGTGCTGGAAAGGATGTGAAACAACTTAAACTTTCACACACTAATGGGAATGAAAAACGGTACAGCTACTTTGAGAAACAGCGTAGCAGTTTCTGAGAATGTTAAACACATACTTCCCACATATGCCAGTAATCCAGCTCTTAAGTATTCTCTCAAGAAAACACAAAAAAATTGCATACAAATGTTTATGGCAACTTTATTTGTGATCACCCAAAACTGGAAACCCAATGTCCCTTCAACTTGGGAATAAACAAGTCGTGGTACATCCATACAATGGAGTATGGCTTGGGTATAAGGAACCACTGATAAACCCCACAACATGGATGAATCTCAGGTGTATTGTGATTATTGAAAGAAACCAGTCTCAAAAGGTTACATTACTGTAGGAGCACCTGGATGACACAGTTGGTTAAGCATTGGATTCTTGGTTTCAGCTCAGGTCATGATCTCACAGCTTCGTGGTTTTGAGACCCGCCATCAGTCTCTGTGCCGACAGCATGGAGCCTACTTGAGTTCTCTCACTCTCTCTGCCCCTCCCCCACTCGTGCTGTCTCTCTCAAAACTAAACTTTAAGAAGGGCTACATATAGTATAATTCAACTTGTATGACATTCTCCAAAGGATAAAACTATAAGGATAAACAAATCAAGGTTGCCAGGAGTTAGGGTTAGAGAGATTTTTACTATAAGTAGCAGGAATGACTTTGTTGGTGGAGGGCAGGAAATAATGGAACTGTTCTGTACCTTGATTGTGTTGTTTACACAACTCTGCATTTGTCAAAGCTTATAGAAATGTACACCAAGAGGAATTTTATTCTATGTAACTTTTTAAATACAATTTTAAAAATCTATAGGCATAAAATAAGCCTACATGTTGTAGGATTCTTTTCACATGACATTCACATGAAAGCAAAACTATAGAGACAGAAAACATTATCAGTGGTTCCCAGAATCTGAAGGTAGGAATAAAAGGGTTAACTACAAAAGGCCCTAGTGTTTCAGGGGTGATAGAACTATTCCATGTCATGATTGTATTAGTAGTTCACTACTGTATACATTTGTCCAAAGTGAAATAACTTACACTATAAAGGGTGAACTTTATTGTATATATATCAAATCTTAGTATTTTTTTTACATGAGGGAAATGACTCAAGAAAGAGCTTTTTTTTTTTTTTAGGTTGTGATACTTTGTAGAGAATCTGGAGTCCCAAATTCTTATCCTGACATGACTACTTTAGTTCTTCTGTTTGATTTAGGCCAAATCACATCCCCATGCCTTTTTTTTAATTAAGCTCTGCACCCAACATGGGGCTTGAACTCCCCAAGATTAAGTCGCATGCTTTACCAACTGAGGCAGCCAGGTGCTCCTCCCATGCTCCTTCTTACTCGCTGAGATACCTCGTATGTCCAGTGCTTAGTTTCCAGTATCTCTTAGGAGTACTAGAAAACATTTTCATTTTTTGTTAATTTTAGAAAGAGACTGTGAATGGGAGAGAGGGGTGAATAGGAGAAGGGAGAGAATCTCAAGCAGGCTCCACGCTCAGTGCAGAGCCCAACACGGCTCAATCCCATGACCCTGGGATCACGACCTGAGCCAAAATCAAGAGTCAGACGCTCAACCAACTGAGCCACCCAGACACCTCTAGAAAATGTCACAAAGTTCAATGAAATGCCATATAAGTTTTAAAATGGCCTTAGCTATCCTGGGATCCAATTTTTCATTGTAACATTATTTACCTGCCAGGAGAGTTTGATAAGATACTGTGAAATAAGTTGTACTCCATGCAAAGGGACTTGGAAGTAGAATTTTAGTAAGACTCTTATTTTACTGAAAAAAGCATGTATCTAAAGCTGGCACATGAGTAGGCATTTAATCAGTGTTAAGGAGGCAGCACAATGCAGAGGAAAGAACCTACATGCGTTATCATATCTGGGTTCCAATCCCGGCACTTACTATGTCTTGGGTACATCCTAACAACTTCCTTAGCCTATCTTTCATATGGGGAGACTAACCCCTTACTGGAAGAGCTGTACTGAGGATTAAAGGAATTAAGAGGTTTCCAGGGTTTGGTGCAGTGTGTGCTCAAGTAGTACTTAATTCTCTTTTTTGGCTGCCCCAGAATGCAGGAGTGGTCTGCACTTCCCCACCAATCAGCCTGCAGCCAAGGGCTCGCCAGTCCATCATGTGATTCTGCTCTTAGGATTTGAATAGGCAAATTAGGCAAATTTGAATGACAGCATGAGGCAAGACTAAGATGTGGCTGTGGATCCAAAGGTGATGTGGAAGTTTGGGGTAGAGGACAAAGACTGAAGTGATGTAACAGCCAATCCCTTCAAATCTGTTCCCAGTAGATTGCTGGGACAGATGTCATGTGCACAGCCCAACCTCTGGTAAAGTAAGATTGTTTATCTGCTGCCATCTACTCCAGTCCCTGAGGGCCCCTTGACACTATCTTTGTCTGATGGGGTAGGCTCTCCCAGAGCAGGTGGCTAATTTTATTTTAATGGGGTATAGTGACTTCAACCAATGAACCCCTAATACAGCAGCTAATGGCACCAGATCCCTTTGAATGACGGAATTCAGAATTCAAAGCTGGTGCCGGATGAGAAATGATCATGCAAGGGTTGGGCACCAGATCCCTTTGAATGACGGAATTCAGAATTCAAAGCTGGTGCCGGATGAGAAATGATCATGCAAGGGTTGGGCCCAGCCAGAGTGTCTCACTTCAGGGGATTCCTCCAACCCAATCTGCCTAGAAATGCCTGAATGTGTGACTTGCCCCCCCGCCATGTAGCCATGCTACTAACAAGCATCCTGTTTTCCCTTCATGTAAACAAGGTAGTGTTTACCACAGCCAGGCTTGTGTTCTCTTCTTCTATCCTATCCCCAGACCCTTCCACAGACAAGGCTCATCACTTCTCCCCCTACTGTCACTGCCACACAGAAGAGGATCTGCAGACTTGGTGGGAGGAAGATGAATAGCCTACAGCCCACCACAGGAATGGCTTGCCACTGAAATATGTTGCTGACTGATAAAATCACCACCCTCCTAGGGACCACCAGGTTACCAAAAGCCTCACCTCTAGTTGCACATTTAGCTATTCAAGAGGGTTTTGTGAGGGTCAGTCTTCTAACCATCCTAATCTACAAGGTGGGGATAAACTGTTAGCATCAGGGATCTGCTGATAATTTTATTTCCCTTGAAAAACAGAGTAGGGGTTAAATAAAGAGTATTAGGTTTGCCAGCTCCGGCAACTTGGGACTCTTTTTTCTTGAAAAATGGAGGGAACAGTGAGAAGGGGACATGGTGGGGGAGGAGTTCTTTTAATATGCAGGTGCTTCAGGGAGAAGCACACCATTTCATCTGTATTCCATCATCCCATTGGAACTGGTGCTTGGAGGGGAAAGGGGGGTGACATTAGTCGATCAGTCACCAGCACTGTCATCAGCGTTGCCAGAGAGGTCGAGGACAGACATCATGGAATCAGACAACTTGCTGGCGAGTTTATCTGCAGAAGGGAGAAATACAAGCATTCACTTAATGGGTGGCTTGCCAGCAGGAGGGCCTGCCAGAGCTGGCCTATATCTATCTTGATCTACATCAAACTCCCAAACTGGCTCACTTACCCCCACCACTATACAAAACAACTGGGCGGTGGGGGGGGGGGGGGGGTGTTGGCAGTCAATGCACAAGCTCACAGGTAGACTCATTTATCTACTTGTGAAATGATCACCCCAACATAGGGTCTATCTCAGAGTGCCAGACTCACTGGGCTCCAGGTATTCTTTTTTCCTTTCTAGTATCAAAACAGCAATTTTCTTTTACTGTGTTGAGCTTAGCACTCTGCTACTACCGTTAAAGCTCTCACAACAAAGGGGTAGCATAAAGTAGGGTCTTTGAGCCTGAATGCTCACCTCCCATCCTCCAGCCTCCAGCCTGTTCTTCAGGATTCCCCTCAGATAACATCTCCTCCAGGAAGCCTTCTCTGATCATCCCTACCCCACCACCATCTGGGTTAGGTTCACCAGGCTGGGTTAGGTTTCCCCACTCTTCTTTCTCTGTCTGTGACCAACGTCTGTTTTCTTATCTCTTCCTCACTCCCTTATAATAAGACCAGGAGTTCAAGGGTATTTCATCTCCGGATTCCCAGGACTCAGTGTGAAACCAGGCTAAGAGCAAAGAACTGGGCTTATGGGGTCAATAAATCCTAGGTTTACATCTTGGCTCCATCAAATCCTAGTTGTTTTACCTTGAGTGTATCATTTAATGTCTCTGGGCCTGTTTCCTCACTTACCAAATCGGGATAAGGCTTGCAATGAGTTAGTGAAGATTAGTACAGCATGAAGACCTAAATTGGCCAACCACACAACAGACCACCATTAAAATGGAGGAAGTTCTTTTATGAATTTACATTACATATTAAATGGAAACATGATATGGCAAAACTGTGTGATCAGCTGACTAGCATCTGCATAGAAAAAGAGAATAAAAAATATATAGCTATTTGCCTATGTACCTATCTCAGGAATGAGAAGAAATTAACTGGTCACCTCTGTGAGAAGCCCTAGATGACTAGGAGATTGGAAGGAGAGAAACATTTCACTGTATATCCTTTTGTACCTTTCAGATTTTGAGTACATTGCCTACTGATAAAGTAAACATTATATATAATCTGTAAGTTCCGTAGAAAGCAGCTAATACATAAATGGTAGCTATTTGATACACAGACTAGGTTCTCCAAATGTGGTTCCCAGAGGCACAACATCAGCATCCACCAGGAACCAGTTAGCAACACAAATTCTCAAGTGCTATGGCCAATATACTCAATCAGAAACTCTGGGGGTGGGTTCCAGTAATCTGTGTTTTAACAAGCCTTCCAGGTGATTCTAATAATAAGCTATAAAGTTTCACAACCACTGTGCTAATAGGTGAGCCTCCAAACCTATGCGCCCTAACCAGGGTTAGCCTTGCGCTGGACACATGTAAATGTTCGCTCAAGAGCCCCTAATCAAGGCCTAAGTGGGCATTTTTGGAGCATGGGTAAGAGGGGTATGGTCAGGTGCCCCCACCAGTACGCTTCTGCATCTTCTTCTTATTCTTCAGGGCAAATTCCAGAGCCTGGCCCTGCTGCAGGGGGTCTGTCTCCATGATCCTCTGCAGCATTGGACGGCGGTCCACAGGGCAGATGTCCACAGTGCTATTATTCCTGGGGCAGTGGTCCACATTGCGTTTAGCCCACCCCATCTGATGACGGTTTGGATTGGTGCAATACCCAGTAAGATCTCCAATCTGGAGAGAGAGAGACACAACAGTAAGGTCTGGGTCCTCCAAAGACTTCTGCAGAGGAGGCAGGGACAGATTTGCTTAAGAATAGGAATCCTGGGGTACCTGGGTGGCTCAGAGGGTTAAACATCTGACTCTTGATTTCGGTTCAGGTCAAGATCTCACAGTTTGTGAGTTTGGGCCCCACGTTGGGTTCTGCACTGAGAGTGCAGAGCCTGCTTAGGATTCTCTCTCTCCCTCTCTCTCTGTTCCTCCCTGCTTGTGTTCTCTCTCTCAAAATACATAAACTTAAAAAAGAACAGGTAGAACTAAGCTCCAAGTCTGGCTCTATCACAAACTAGAAGGTGCTTCAGTTAATCTCTCAGCTGCAGTTTGATCATCTGTCAAATGGGATAGACAATGGGTAGCTTGCATGGCTTTTACAAGAATAAAATTTAAAAAATGAGTTACTTGATTAATGACAATTGGTATTATGATGATTCCTTTTTTTTTTTTAACTCAAGGTAATTAACATACAGTGTAGTCGTGGTTTAAGGAGTAGAATCCAGCAGTTCATCTCTTATATATGACACCCAGTGCTCATCTCAGCAAGTGCCCTCCTTAATGCCCATCACCCCTTTAACCCATCCCCCACCCACCTCCCTTCCAGCAATCCTCAGTTTGTTCTCTGTATTTGAGTCACCTGTGGTTTGCCTCCCTCTGCTTTTATCTTATTATTTCTTCTCTTTCCCTATGTTCACCTGTTGTTTCTTAAATTCCACATGACTGAAATCATATTTGTCTTTCTCTGATTGACTTATTTTGCTTAACATAATACCCTCTAGTTCCATCCATGTTGTTGCAAATGGCAAGATTTCATTCTTTTCCTTTGCCAAGTAGTACTCCATTGTATCAGCTTTATCTATTCATCGGTTGATGAAAATTTGGGTTCTTTCCATAATTTGGCTATTGTCAATAGTGCTGCTATAAACATTAGGGTACATGTGTCCCTTCAAATCAGCATTTTTGTATCCTTTGGATAAATACCTAGCAGTGCAATTGCTGGGTCATAGGGTAGTTCTATTTTTAATTTTTTGAGGAATCTCCATACTGTTTTCCAGAGTGGCTGCACCAGTTTGCATTCACACCAGTAGTGCAAAAGGGTTCCCCCTTTTTCCACATCCTCGCCAAATCTGTTGTTCCCTGAGTTAATTTTAGCCACTCTGCCAGATGTGAGGTGATATCTCATTATGGTTTTTATTTGTATTTCCCTATGATGAGTGATATTGAACATCTTTTCATGTGTGTATATATATATACACACACATATACGTATTAACTCATTTAATCCTTGTAACAATGCTATGACAAACAAGGCACCTAAGGTCACACAACTAGTAAATAGTGGAATAAATACGAACCCTAGCAGTCACGCTTATATGTATGTATGACTACTCACCTCCCTATAGTGGAGAAAAGGCAAGACTACCAAACTACACAATTCTGGGGTTGCAGCCGGGGGCACCATTCACAATATAGCACATCTAAATGGTATCTCCCAGAGTTGTATAATGAAGTGGTCCTACTCAGGTTCCCTGAACCTGAGTCTGAAACCTGTAGCATAGAGTGGGGAACTACTATAGGTCCCTGAGGAAAAATGGTATGTCCTGGGGCTTATGGGCTCATTAAGAAGTATTACCAGAGGATGGCCTTAAACACACAACTTTACACTGGTTTTCCTGTAAGCACCAGGGGAATGTTTAAAATTGTGTGAGGATGAGAATGGCGTGATTCCTGCCACTACCTCAGTGCAGGCCTCATCATCTCTTATAGAATACAGATGACAGTTTCCTTCCTTGAACCCCTGCCTCCACCCTGCTCCCTTTCTTTCTAACCTGAATTTTACTCTGGCCACCAGAGTGATACCTATAGTACACAAACCTAACCACGCCACTTCTTTGCTTAAGAAACCCTTCCAGATGGTATGTAGCCATCAAAAAGAAAGGACAGCTCTTTAAGTAATCATGTGAAACAATCTACAAGATGATTTTGTAAGTGACATAAGCAAAATATGGAATAATATAAATACTATGCTATTATTTGAACTAAAACAGATCTCTGTATCTCCTTACACATATATATGTGTGTGCATAAAGATGGAATAGCTATGAAAGGACATTCAAGTCTGTCACCAAGGAGGGGACAAGGTGGCTGGGAGACAGATGCCAGAGAAACTTTTCACTGCATACCCTTTAGTAACTTTTAAATTTTATGCCATGTACACATATTACCTAGTCGAAATATAAATGTAAGGAAAAGATATTTTAAATAAAATCAGAAAAAAAGGAAAATGCTTTGACAGAAAAAAATAACCAACTTTCAGTGTTTTCCTAATACCCATGGCTTAAAGTCAAACTCAAGGACTGCTGTAATCTGATTCCAGATTCATCTTTCCTTGCCTCCATTCTCATTCCAACCACTCTGCACCACAAACGATTTCCCTAAAACACCACACTATCTCCTTTTTGGGCCTCGGCATAAGCACTGGCTGAGCTCCTAGCCATCAGCTGCTGCCCCCCACCCCCTGCCACTTGCCCAGAGAATTCCTCAGCCTCCAAGAGGTGACGCAAGCAACAAGGCCTCCAGCAAGACTTCCTTGATTCACAAGTAGCATAGTTACAGCCCTCAGATCCATGCTTTCCCAACCTCTGCCCCCACCTCTAGACTGTGTGTCTCCCATAACAGTACAGATGTCTGTATCTAAAACTCACTAAACTGCGAGCTCTCAAAGGGCAGAGATAGGAGGACTAGCAAAAGAAGCTGAAAAGAGCCTCCAGGAGTCATAGCATGGCATATTGACTTGATCATGTAGGTGCTGGGGAGCCGTAACAGGGGAGGTGACATGGTCAGACTGGGCCATTAGAAACCATGGGACATATGTCCAAGTGAGAAAAGGTTAGAAGCTTAGACTAGGGTTATAGAATGGGTAGGGATCAAAAGAAGCTGATAGTTTCTCAAGAGACTTAGGAGAGAGAGGCCATAGGACTTACTGACTGTATGGGACACTGGATGCTAGTTGGAGAGAAGAGTCAAGGATAACCAGGTTTTCAACTTGAACAACTGGGTGGCCAAATGGGGATACTTATTCTCTAGGCTGGAGCCAGGCAGGCAAAGCTCCTTGAGAGAATATGCCTCTTCCTTGGACCTGCCATTGCCTGGCAAAGGATGCACACCACCTGACACCCAGGGAGCCCACAGGAAGTGAATGAATGACCTACATCTCCCCACCATTATAGGCAAACCTTGTGGGAGCCAAGCAGAAGGGACCAACCACTTCCCAGAGCCCTGGGTAGAGGAGAGGGTTGCTATGAATAAAGAGGACGGGTACCTTATACACGGTGGTTTTATTTTCCATGGCATCTGCTATTTTCATCATCGGAGAATGGAGCCACTTGATCTCCATTTCAAGCGGGTCCACATCACCCAACAGTTCATCTGATTCTCCAGTGGCCAAGCCTTTAACACAACCAAAACCACTGTCAGGGCCCTAGCTCCTTCCTGTTGCCAGCCCCCTGATCCCCACTGATCAGGCCTCAGTGGAAAGGATATGTGGACACTGCCCAAGGGAGTTGGAAAGGAAGACTCTTTCATTCCTGCTGGGAGGACACATGTCAAAGGATTAAAAGCATGTGAGGATTAAATTCACCTGCTGGGAGCTGTTCTTGGAGCCTTACCTGCCTCATCTGGAAAATGAGAATACCACAAGTCTATGACATAAGGCTGCCGTCACAGCAGAGGATGCCTGAAATGCACTGGTCTGAGACACTGCTCAGTAAATGGCAGCCACTGGGTTTCCCTCCCTAGGACCAGGCCTCTCTCCCCCTCGCTCTGGCCCCTTGCCTGGAGTTGGTCTCCACTGAAAACCATTAATGTAACCCATTGCCCTGGGCCCACATTATCCCACCTACTTCTAAACTTTGCCCCTATCCCTTTCCTCTAATCCCTACTCACTCTTCAAGATACAACACTAGGACCAACTCCTCTAGGAAACTCTCACCATTAATTTCTCCCTCTCCTCAATTTCCCAGACCTCAATATTTTGCCAAAGCACATTCTCAGTGATGGAGCCCCTTTTGCCCTCACATGCAGCCAGGGTCAAGCATCATCATAAGAACGTGAGCTCTAATTCTCCCCCAACTGCCCACTTGGTAGAAGAGGGAAGTAAAGTTCTGAAAGGGAATGGACATGCCTAAAGCCACATGGAGAATAAACTCTAGAGAAAGCAAGTCTCCTTGTCCTCATCTAAACTCCAAGGACACTAAAAGGCCCAGAGAAGGAAAGCAAGTGGCCCTCAAGAGAAACAGAGAAACCAGAAGGTAGGCCAGCTAGGGCTTTTTCCACTACCCCAGACAGGTCCAGAGAACACTGGGCACCTTTCCTAGGTGAGATAGAGATGGGGGGGAGGTGCCATAAGCCAAGTTTGCAAATAGTAGTATCTGAAAAGAACAAATTTCCTACAGAAATTTCTGAAAGCCACACCTCTGAACCCCAGCAAATGATCATCTTAATAACACCTAATACTCACCAAGCATGTACTATAAGCCAGGCACTGCTCCAAGTGTTTTTACATATTAAGTAAGTCTTCACGAACAACTTATCGGGTGAGTGCCACTGTCCCCATTTTACAGATGATGTCATTGAGACATGGAAAAATTAAGTAACTTATGCAGCATCACACAGCTAGCAAGAAACAAAACTTGGATTTGAATCCAGTCAATCCATTTTTTAACCACTTAGCTACACTGGGCTAGGACTGTCTTAGACCACAGGGCAGAAGAGCTACTTTAAATGCCACCTCTGCCTGCCATTGACCGGGCACCATTCAGCAAGTATCACCTTTCTGTGACTCAGATGTCTCCCTGCCAATGGGGGTAAGAATGAAAATCTAGAAATGGACATGTAATAGCTGAGGCAAAGCCTAGGGCAACAAGAGAGAAGGGGTTTTGCATAGGAGTGTCTTAGTCCATTCCAGGTCCCAAGAGATAGGGAAAGGACCCTCATATTTCCTGAGCACCCCACTGTGTACACAGTACTTTGCTGACTTTTTTCCTATCTACCAAAAGACCACAACCACCCCCATGGTCCAGATTAGAACTCTCCACCTTGTGGGAGAAAACATTAAGCTTAGAGTTGGTTAAACAATTTTCTCAAAGCCAGAGTAGGGCCAGGGCAGGGGCGGGGATCAAACATGGGATTTGTTGTTGGGTCTGTGTGGCTCCCACCCAGGGCAAGACAAAGTGCTGGGCAGGCCATTCCACTTGCCCCCACTTACATTCCATGGTATCTTCATTGGCCTGCTCGGTATCCTCAATGTCAAAGACTTCAGTCATCTCCTTAATGATCTCAGCACTGAGATGAGCAGGCAAAGTGTGGGTGGCAGGTGGCAGTGTATAGAAGCTGATCTTCCCACTGCATTGGGAGGTGGGAGGAAATTGGTGATGTCATTAAGAGAACAAATGACCAAAGAGAGGATGAGTTCCCAAGTCAGAAACAATGAGGAACAACAAGAAAACCCACAGTAGCTTCAGAACAACAAGTTGAGTTTCTGGATAACCACTGGCCATAAATTCCTGATCAGAACATGACCTGGTGCCTCAGCCTTCCCCTGCCCTAGGACCCAGGATGTCATGCTGCCCATCACTAAACACAGATGCACCCCTTTGTGGAGCATGACTCTCAGCAGGTTTCACCCTGACACCTAGCCCCCTCCTCACCTCACCCAGTCAGCCAAAACAGCTTTGGCTGCCTGTTCCTGACTGTATACGCCTCCCTTCTTCTTCTTCCCCAGGCGGTGAGCCACCGCAGTCAGAAAGTGCTCAGTGGTCTGGAACCCAGAGATGCCATAATAGCTGGAAATCTGGTGAAGAAAGAAGGAAGAGAAACAATGAGGAAAATTGAGGGGCCCTTGGAGTGAGGCAGGGTATGAGCTAGAGCCTTCTGTACCTCCTCCATGTTACAGCGCTGCAGGATGGTCTCTACTGGGGTCACAGGGTCTGCCAACTTCTGTACATGGATGCAGTTGCGCAGGATGGTGCCCACCTCTGAGTTTGGTCCTGGGACAATGCCTGGAGCATCCAGTAGCCTGATGAACTTGTCCAGATAGACCTCCTGCATGAACCTAGGACAGAAAAGAGATAAGAGAGAACACAAGACACTGATGAGCAGGGATGTGTCTGGTATCCTCTAGGCCCCAGGCACACAGCTGGGAGAGGGGTGAGGGGAAGATAGCATACATATTAAGATGAAGAGATGTGGGGCTGGGGCTCTGCAGCCTACAAACCTGGGACTAATTCTAGTCTAGTCCCTGGCAGTGAGGACTAAGCTGTAGGACCATGGATAAGCTTCTGACTCTCTGAGTCTCTGTTGCTTCATCAAAGAAATAGAGTTGCTTATCTGTAGCCCAATCTTGCATGGCTGCTAAGAGACTTCAAGGAGCTAAGGGGGAAAGCATCCAGCTCAGTACCTGGCCCACACCAAGGGCTGTTAGTGAGACTCCCATGCCCAGAGGAAGAACCAGAGACTGGGCCAAGATAAGGAAAGGGGCAGGGGCTGAAGTCATGGGAGATGGAGGAATGGTAGGGTCAAGGAGCTGTGGAGTCAGGGAGCAGGCAGGTGCTTACTTGGTGACCCCAGGAACAGCTCCCACACTGCATGCACGGCTGCGTTTCAGGCTATTGATCAGGCTGCTCTTCCCAACATTGGGAAGGCCTATAAAGGAACAACAGATGGCTCAGGGCAGGAAAGGCCCTCAGGAACACTTGGGCCAGCCTGTGTCCAGGCAGGAACAATGACCAAGCCATGGGGAAGCCAAAAACAGGGCCTGGCCTCCTGCCTTCCCATCCCAGGCCCTGGCCAAGCCCCAACATGGCCTTCCTAACCCTTTCCTCCATTTGTGACCATACTGGGTAAACATGTCACTCTCTAGATGTGACACTCACCTCCCACCTACAACCAGCTTGGGAAAGGTGCTCAATGCAAGGCCTCTGTAACATGATCCAACAGAAGGTAGATATCAGGACATGTCCGTGAAACAGAGAACCATCTGTCCTGGTGTAAATTCACCTGGTGGGGAATGGGAGGGCCCTCCCCAGATGTCAATCTCTCAGTGCAACTGTCTGCCTGTGGTGCATGTCTTTCTGTTCAAGCATCTGTGAGCACCTCTAGGCCTGTGGATGTCTTTGTGTGCTACTCCCTCACCAGGTCTCTCATTCTCACCATTATCTTTCTCTGTGTGCTAGAATTTATACGCAGATCACTCTCTCATGGATGTGCCTATGTGTATGTACTCCTCATACATAGAAGTCTGTACATCAATGTGTGTGCGCGCGCGCATGCACAGGCGTGCGTGCGCACACACACACACACACACACACACACGCACATGCATATCTCGGTTGTCCTCATTCTAAATGTTACTTTCTCCCACTCAGTCTTTTTCTCTATCATATATGTCTTTCTTTGTGTATCTCTATCTAAACACCTATTTCCCTGCTGATTTGTCTCCTTATCTCTCATTCTAGCCATTGTCCTTTCTGGTTGTCCTCACCCCACCAATTCTGCCTCTTTTTAATTCCCTCTATGCCAACTTCTCCCAGTCTCTTTTGGTGTTCCTTCTCTCCATGGGCTTGTCTCTGTATATCCCTCTGTACGTGTTTCACTATGTCTTCTTCTGTCTCCCTGTCTACATCCCTAACCCCTCTCTCTATCTTTATTTCTCTATGAATATACATCTATCTCATCATAGACATGTTTGTATATTTGTCTCCTTTTATGACTGGATATGTGACTGTGTCTGAGGGTTAAGTGTATATGGGCACGTGTCTCTCTGTTGCCTCTATTCGTTCTGCAGGGAGCAAAGTTGGGATGAGTGTGCAGGAAGAACCGGGTTTGCATATATTTTGCCTCTGGGTCTGGATATGTTTGCACAAGTATAGATCTGTACATGTATTTGTGGACCTGCATATGTTCACAGGTGTGTGTGTGTGTGTGTGTGTGTGTGTGTGTGTGTGTGTGTGTTCCTCCATGTCTACTTCTTTGTTCCTGGCTCTTTCCATGTGTACCTCCCTCTCAGTCTCTATCCCTGTATCTGACTTTCTCATTCTTTCTTTGGTATGGAGGTCTGTCTCTCTAGATGCATGGAGTGTCTAGCCCTCTTATGTGTCTTTCTGCAGGTCTCTGTGCACATGTCTGTCTCTATGTTGCTTCTGGTATCTTTTTGTTTTCATTATCTCCCTCTCTCTACATGCCTCTGTCATTTAAATCCATCTTTCCTTTCTACTCCCCACCAATCCCACCATTTCCCAGTTCTTTTTCTAGGTCTATTCAGGTCTGTATATCTATACCTTTTTCTCAGTGTCCAACTCTCTCCAATATCTTTCTCTCTTGGCTTTACTTCTTCTCCCTGACAGTCTATCTCTTCTTCTCTCAATTTCCCTATTCTCTCCCCATCATCCTTCCTTTAGTGCCGTGGGTTCCATACAGGCCCAAGTTTGAGCATCAGCCTACCTTGCCTCACACAGGGTTGATCCCCACAAGTCCCTTTCCCTTATCTGGGCCTCAGTGTTCTTATCTGTAAAAGAGATATGTTCACCCCTCCCTCCCCCAACAGTTTTGGTAGGATGAGATGGCACCAACACCAAGCATAGCCCTGTGTATTTGGTCCATAGCTCTAATACTCAATGCATGGTGGTGATTCTGAGTATGCCTTCCTACATTCACCAATACACATCACAAATCACAAAACCCTTCCTGAACTGCTCCTCTCTTCCCCAGAAGGGTAACGTGAAGCTCCCAGAGTCCTTCACCCAGCAAACCCCCTGCCCAAGGAAGGAGCCTGAGCCCCATGACCTCCCTCTAGGCCTTACCCACAACACCCACACGAATATGGGTGCGCACTTCACCAAGGCGGCAATAATTCCCCAAAACCCTCATGAGGTTTTCAGCTCCAAAGCAGGCTTTGCTTTTCAGCAGTGACTCAGAGGCTTGATCCACTGGCACAGTGCAACGATTCTGGAAAATGAGGGGTTATTACAGAAGAGGCATCAGGTGGGAAATGTGGTCTGAGTCCAGATCTCCAGCTTTCAGTGAAACTTTCAGGGCCACCTCCCTGTGATCACCAAGATCCCCAAGGCTGAAACTGAGGGCTTCTCACACAGGTCCTGAATACCTGCCATTTGCCTGCTTGCACAAGGCCTCTTTCTCCACTGTCACTGCATCTTCAGTCTTCTCTGTCCCTCCCTCTCTCTAGACACACAGATCTCTTGCCTCCTTCAGCAGGGGAAAGATGGCATCCTGGCCTCTAGTCAAGCCAGGTTTGAATTCCAGCTCTGCCTCTCACAGGTGTGTGTGCATCAAATCCTGTTCCCCTTCTCTGGGCCTCAGTGCCCTCATCCACAAAACAGGTAAACTACCTTCCCTGCCTGTGCTGGCAAAATAGTGCCTGGCCCATAGCCTACTTTCCCTTGATCCCTCACATAGGACAAAGCCACTCCAGCCTCCAACTCCTTACTCCTGATGCCCTTCCATCTCTTCCTCTTTCCTTACTCACCCAACACAGCAATGCAAAATAGGAATTAAGCTAAATATCCATCAGTAAGAAATAGGTTAAGGAAATATATCCTTAAAGTGGAATACAAATGAAAGAGAGATGTCAGAAAAGGATGCTCACCACGTTTTTTTGCCATAAAGAAGGCCAAAAATTATAAATGAGACATCAGGTTTCTCCCAAATGAGTAAAGATTAAAAGGTTTAATGATATCAAATGTTGGAAAGGATGTAGGGAAATAAGCCCTCACACATTCATCTACCCCAGTGGTAGGTAGATAAATTGGTATAGCCACTAGAAGAGAGGCAATTTGTCAGTGTCTGGGAAAATGTAAAATACATAAAGTATACGACCTAGCCATTCTACCTCTTAGTACCCAACCTATACAAACACCCACCAGCCAAGATAACATGGGCAAGGGTGTGTGTTAAAGTACTGCTTAGAATGATTAAAAATTAGAAACTAACTTTATTTAGCATAAGAAAAGTACACCTCTACAAAAAATTTGCCACAAAAAAAAGCAAGCCCCAGGATGACACATATGAATGATACTTCCAAACACTTCCTTCTCTATTTCTCTCTATATATACATCTACATATATATAAAACAAAGAAAAACATCTGAAAAAACAGCCACCAAGCTAACAATGGTGGTTACCTCTGGGTATGGATAAAGGAAATTGGAATTAAGGATACTGGTGAAAAGTTACTTAACCTGTCTATAATTGCTTTTATTTTTTCTACTTTAGGAAATTCTGCACCTAGTGCAAAACTGAAAACACGTCCCGCAACACTCAGTTTCTCTCCTCAGAAGCAACCATGTTACTATAATACTTTAACATTTTACAACAAAACTGTGTTTCTGTGTTAATGATATAATTAGAAAGTAGTGTGATTTGTGTTAAACAGAAAAATGGAGACTTTTTTTAAAAGTTAACAAATAGTTAGCTATATTTTCCAAATTTTCTAGGGACAGTATGTATTATCCTTATATATAGGGAAAAAAAGACTTTCCAAAAATCTAAAATATAGAAAGGAGTAAAGTGAAACAAATATTAAAAAGTCATCTAGTAAAGCAAAAAGCTCAAAGTTGAGGCCCAGTTCAATTACTAAAGGGCTGGAAGCCATAGTCCAAGTTATGACCCTCCAACCCTGGCCCCAGGCTACCCTGAAAGAGGCTAAATGCCCCTAGCTCCAGCTTACCAGGTTTTTGACCTGATGCTGTGTGCTGG
Organism: Acinonyx jubatus; assembly: GCF_027475565.1. NCBI lineage: Eukaryota > Metazoa > Chordata > Mammalia > Carnivora > Felidae > Acinonyx > Acinonyx jubatus. The sequence goes on along the minus strand of NC_069389.1, from coordinate 46,185,213 downwards.
CCTTGAAAGCCACCGTTGGCAGCTCATTCCGAAGGTAATCAAGCCACTTCTCCACAACCTCTTTGGGGACCAAGTCTGGGGAAAATAGAAAAACATAAGACTTAGTAAGGAGAACATCACTTTGATGGCTCACTCCAAATATACATCCACCCACACCAAAGCTAGGCCCACCTCCTGCCAACAGATGTCTCTCCCTCACCCTACCAGTATCTGTCCAGTTCCCAGGTTAGAATTAGAAAGGACAATTTACTCTAGGGGACCAGTTGGCCCTCCCTGAGGGGACCTCTGTCCCTTAGGGAAAAGTGGCAAATTAACTGTTTGGTCCCAGATGCCTTCCTTCCAAGCAAGGCTTCCTGAAGATTGTGTTTCCCATCCTCTCTGTGGATCATTCTAGGTTGGGCCAAATGTCAAGAATAACTCTGAAGAGAAGATGGCTACCATTTGTGGAGTACTAACCATGCATATACCAAGCATTTTATCATGAATTCTCACAACAACCCTATGAGGCTGGAACAATCACAGCCCACTATACAGCTAGAGAAATGGAAGCTCTCAGGTGACATGACTTGTCCAAGATCCTAGTGAAAATGACAGTACAACTGAGATAAGACTCAGATCTCAGTGACTCTTGAGTCCATGTAATCTTGTGCCCTAGTCTTTGGGTTCCAGATTAGGGTAGACAGGAACTCTCCCAACTTCTGTTATACGGTGTGTGTGTGTGTGTGTGTGTGTGTGTGTGTGTGTGTGTGTGTATCTTTCAACAATTAACTTTACCTCTCGGATTCCCGGCTTTAAAAACTGGATAAGAATTCCTACTTTGCAAAACTGTTATAACTACCCTTGAGTTGCTGAGTCTCAGGGTCTGGTTGGAGCTAGTCTTTCAAGGTTTGGTCCCTGCCCTGCCTTATCCAATTCTGCCCAACACCTACCAATCTTGTTCAAGACCAGGACCAGCTTCTTGTTGCCTTCTGCCTGCAGGACAGCCTCCTCCATTTGGAAACAGCGACAGCCCAATGGGTCTCTGGCATCCAGGACTTCCAGAATCACATCAGAGTATTCCACCACCTTCAGAGCAGAGGAGAGAAGATGAAGGCAAGGAAAGCATTGAGTATCAATCACAAAGGCCCAGGAAAGAAAAGGTCTCCGTCTCAGTCAGGAAAAACAGAAATGGAGAAGAGATGGGACAGGATTGGTGCCCTCCCTAAAGAGCCTTAAGAAATGGGTCCCAATACCTTACGGAACTCCTTGTAATAAGCCTTCCTTGTAGCCTCATCATCCAATTGAGGAAACATATTTAATTCCTGCAAAACTTCCTCCTAAAGGGAAAAAACCAGAGAGAGAATGGTCCAGGGAAGAAAGAGGGAGTGAAAGTCAGGTCTTCGGAAACCATGACAGGCTGAGGGAGCCATGGGAATCCCAGCCCACCAAAGAGTAACTCTGACTAGCCAATAAAGCTGGGAACTGGAAGAATGGATAGAGCTACATGGTGCATGTATGTGCCTGTGTGTAAATATGTGCTCAAGTACTAGCTAGAGACCTGAGTATGCATCTGTGTATGTAAGGAAAGAATGTGAGAGGGAGGTATAAGTGAGAAAAACAACCTGTGGGGGGAACATGGGATGGAAGAGGCAAAATATGCACTTTATGTTACAAAAGGAACTTTGAATTGGAAAGTGCATATTCTGTGAGATGAGAATACGTGCCAAAAGGGCAGTAAGAAGTCCAAGAAGGAAGATGGCACCCCCCTCACACGCACTTTTCTGTTAACACTTCCTTCACACTTATACCTTCTCTCCCCCACTGTCCCCTGGTCTTAGGTCTCCCTTCTCCTACTCCCAGCCCCATATTTGGGTTCCAGCTTAGGGGTTTTCCAGTCACAGATAAGGCTCAAAATGGCCATCTGCCTCCCTCTCATCCCTCCCTTCTTCCCTTTCCACAGTTTCCCATCTTCACTGCACTAATTCCCTACTTCCCCTCCAACAATCTCACATCCTCCTTCTTTCCCTTTCAAGATGCTTCTGAGCAAACCCAAACCAGTCTGACCCAGAAGCAAAGGCTGCTCTCTTACCTTGTGCTCAAACTCCTCCTGGCGTTGCAGGGCATCCTGACAATAGCTCTCGATGGTCCTACGTCTGTGTCTCTCTTGCTCCCGTGCAGCCTGTTGCTTCTCCCTCATCTCTTCAACCTAACAAGTGAACACACACAGGACTACAGCTGACTAGATCTGTAGCCTAAGGGAGGGATAGGAGACCTCGAATAACAGGGAGCAGGTGACAGAGGGAAGAAACAGTGTTGATATGGCAGAGGTAGGAGGAACAGGGATACAGGGAGAAAACAGATATAACAGCAGGGGATAAGGGGCTTGAGAGAAAGGAAACAAGAGATGAAGGAAGGGAAAGTGTGGCAGAGAACAAAAGAAAGAGGGCATGTGAAGCTGAGAACGTGTTCTGGGAAAAGGGAACCAATTAAGACCAGAGGGAGAAAAGAGGACAAGCTCCTGGGATGCTCCATCATTTAAAGAGCAAGAAAATGAAGCAGCAGCCAAGGAGACTGGAAAAGAGGAAGGAAGACATCTAGGAGAGTGAAATGACAAGAAAGTCAAAGGGAGGGTGTTTCAAAGAAAGCATGGTCTCAAATCCTGAGAATTCAGATGAGATGACAGAAGGAAACTATCCATGAGTGTGATGTCAGAGAATGAGCAGACAGTGAGGCCGACAGGATTCAGTGGAACAGCAGGGCAACAATGGACTGGGAGGTGAGCAAATGGAGACACTTAAATCAAGTATCAAAGTGACTACCTTCTCTTCTTTATTCTGCAAACAGCCTCAACAACACTAACAACTCTGGTCTTTGCCCTTCCCTTCACCACTTCTGTGGACCTGGCAGTCAGGACAGGCCCTCTCTCTCCCCCAAGGTCAAGGGCTTACCCTCTTCTTCTTTAATTCAGCCTCCCGACTGGCATGATCATTGGAGTGAACAAACTGGGGAGCAGAGGCTACTTTGGAAGCTGCTTTCTTTCCATTCTGCTTTGTAGGCTGGTCACCGCACAAGAGGAAACAATCAAACAGAGCTAATGAATCCATGGAAATCACCCATCCTGGAGGGTTGCTCAAAAGTAAGCAAAAAGAAAGGCTCCTTTCCCACAGGTCTGCCCATCTGGCTCGAGAGAGACCCTCCCTCTCCTAGGCGGGGGTTGACTGAGGAACCCCAGGAAAGGTGGAGACAAATGGAAAAGTTTCCCAATTAAAGGCCAAGAGAAATGCTAAGTAGCTCTCAAAGTGTGGTTCTTGGACCACAGCAGTGACATAACCTGGGAACTTGTTATAAATGTAAATTATGGAAGGCCATGACAGACCTACTGAATCAGAAACTCAAGGCTGGAGGCTAGCAATTTGTGTTTTAACCAGCCCTCCAGTTAATTACCCAAAACTAAAAAAGTGTGAGAACTTTAACACACTAAAATTTAAGAACACTGCTCTGGACCATCTTACTTGTCTACACCTTTCCTAGCAGGACCAGGATCTGGAGCCAAAGATTATATTTTGGCCTCCCTCCTCAACAAGAGCAATTGGGACTTGGGAACCAGACATACTCAAGTTCTAGCTGTGCTACCTTGAACCTAGGAACTTTCTCACTAAGGCTGTTTCCTCATCTTAAAAATGGGACAATGGCAATCCCTACACCAGGGTAACTCAAGCACAAAGCAGTACATGGCTTGTGGTGGAAACTTAATAAACGCTGACTCTGTACTGCAGCCAACCAGAGAGGGGGGAAAAGCCAGATCCTCTAATTCCAATGTGGTACTCTATCTGGAATGATCCAACATCTACTGGCATTTGTAGGCCCCTTCCAGGGCAGGCAGTCCTGAACTACCCACAACAATGGGTATAGCTTACCTGAGGGTGGAGCCAACTTACCTTCTTGCAGCCTTTGGAACCTTTACCTGGTTTTTTATTTTCTACAAAAGAAAAGAAAAGTCATTATCCACCTACCCAACATCTGTTTATACCTTAATCAAAGTCAAGTCACACTGGGAACCTAAGGAGGACTCAGATACCATGTCTGTCCAGGCTCAGAACAAGAAAGACATGAAGATGGCAGCAACAGGGTCAGAGGAAGTAATGGATAAAATATTTGAGGCATTATTTTAATGCAAACTGAAATAATGCTTATGGGAATTCTGTGAAAAGTGACCTGAGTGCATGCTTGTGACTCCTCTCTCTCCCCTAAGTTTTGGCTGGGGGCAACTCACCAATTGCCACACCAATCTGAAGTTGGGCACTGACAGCATGGGAAGGTAATCTGAGGAGTCCCAGGTGGCTAAGCCAAGGCAGATACCCTCAGCACACAGGGAGAGAACTGCTCCTTCCTGCTGATCCTGCTCTGGCCATTACCTCCAAAAGGACTTGCCCTATTTAGCCAAACTGAGGCCTCCGTTGGATATAAGGAAGCGAGAGCTCACCTTCTTCAATCACATCTAAACAAAGCCCAAAAACTTAAGAGGCCTCACCCTCTTCATGAGAAGTCCCATCTGTCATCCTCTTCACAGCTGGCCTCTTGAGAAACAATGGCTTCCTAATTCTTACCACCTGCAAGGGAGCTAAAGGAATTCCTAAAGGGGGAAGTTCTGGAAGGTCAGGATATATACAAACAAATATAGGGGCAGCTTGGGATTACCAGAGAGAGGCTCCCCAATCACATAAGGTGGTTCACACCAAAGCAGAGTTAACAAAGGAAACAGAGAATTTAATACTATTGTAAATTCTTAAGGAGATTCAAGAAGATACTTCAAAAGAACTGTAAGAAAAAAAATTCCCAAAATTTAATATTAAATAAAAATTCAATAGATGTAGTGAAAAACAGCACAGACATCATTAACAACCAAACTAACAGGCTGGAAGATCAAGGGAAGAGCTTGCTTAAAACAAAACTCTAAAGAAATGGAAATTATGGGTAAAAATACAAAATGGAGAATAGACTCAGGAGAGCTAATATCTAAATAACAGGAGTTTCAGAATGAGAAAAAGGTATAAATGAGAGGCATTTGTTTTTTTTAAATGATAGATGAAAGTTCCTTAAATTGAAAATAGGCTTGAGGTTTCAGATTAGAAAGACTCATGAAGCACCAAGATTAACAAAAAAAGACACATCATAGGCATACTCTAATGAAATTTCTCAACTCCAAGGATAAAGAGAAAATCTTGTAAACTTCGAAACAGGAGTTTCCAAAGAAGTGAAGAGAAGCAGACAGCCTTCTCAAATCTACAACTCTGAACATTTAAGACAGAAAAACAATTACAAAGTTCTGAAACAAGACACAAGCTGAATTCCTATGCCTAACCTTCTTTACATGAAGGTGAAAGACATTTTCAGATGTGCAAAGATTAGTAGCACCTGAATTCGTGTAAAACTATAGCTGACCCTTGAACAACACAAGTTTGAACTCCATGGATCCACTTATACAGATTTTTTATATAAATACAGTACAGTACTGTAAATGTGTTTTCTCTTCCTTATGATTTTCTTAACATTTTCTTTCCTCTAGCTTCCTTTATTGGAAGAATACAGTATATAACACATTCAACAAAATACATGTTAATTGACTGTTATGTTACTGGTAAGGCTTCTGGTCAACAGTAGGCTATTAGTAGTGAAGTTCTGGGGGAATCAAAAGTTATGTGTGGATTTTTGACTGCATAGAGGCTTGAGGCCACTAACCCCCAAGTTGTTCAAGGGTAAACTATACTTGAGGAAGTAAACCAGTAAAAATAAAAATTAACTCAGATAAAGATCTCAAGCTAAAGGAAACAAATAATAGTGGGCAGAAAATCTATTAAAGCTTTAAGTTGAAAAAATAACAGAAAAACCATTAAATCTTTTAAAACGTTACTAATGTAGCTAAGAACTGTAACACATATTTAGAAAAGATTTTTAAAGTCCAGGAAGCATATCATAAGGAAATAGCTCAGCATCAAAGTATCAAATCATTTCAACAAAATCCTGGAATCAAGCAATAGGGGTTGGAAAAGCAAAATCATGAAAGCATGCTTAATGTCTTACTTTGGAAGGGCAGGATAAAAATAGTTATTATTTAATTTTGGTAAAGTGACAGAGATATTCAAGTTTAATTATGTTTGATATAAACATGAATGCAATTACTACCATAACCTTAATTACTGGTGGAGGATTTTTTTGAGCTTGAAAAGTAAATAAATAAGAGACTAAGAGGAAACAAACAAAAAATATAAAATAATATGGCAGAAATTAGACCAAACATATTAGTTACCATGATGAATGTTAATGGATCAAATTTCCCTGTAATAACAACAACAACAACAACAACAACAGACCTCAAGTCTCCTTTTCTTTCAAAGTGCTCATGTTGCAATGAAAAGAATGTGAGATTGGGAATGAACCAGGACTGGCCATTTTACTCAACAATTTCCATCTGCCTAACTTCCCTAGAAACTGGGGCCCTGTGCTGGATACAGGCACACAATAAAAGAAAATATATCACTTAGTGACGGGGAAAACATCTGCTTCAGAAGGGAGAAGGAAGGCAGGAAGAGAGAATGCAAAGTGAAGAAGAAAGGAAGGACACAGTCATCACTCACAGCACCGCAGCACTCAAGGAGCCATGGTTAACCTGTCTTGTAACAGCTTCAGAGAGAAAACAACTATCACTTCGTAGACAGCCAGAACCAGACCTAGGTTTCCATTCTGGCTCAACAGCTACCTAGCTACATGACCCTGAAGAATTTTCTTAAGTCTCTGTAAGCTTCAACTTTTCCACCCACCACTACTTAAAGGCAGATCTCTCACCCTAATTCTTCCAACTCTCCTTGGAAACAATTCCCCAACCTTCTGCCTTAATGGAGACTCAGCTCTCCTGCTTCACCTTCCTACCTCTGGAAAGGTGGCTGTTGTTTCCTCAGGTACACGAATACTTTGTGGGCCAACAGGTGGAGGAGGTGTCCTCTGGACTCACCATTGCCAAACTAAAACTACTTCTCCTTCTTGTTAAAACAAAGAAATGAAAAAAAAAGAGGGGGGAAACCCTGCTCTTTTTGAGACTGCTACTATCCGTGTCACCTATGAGTCACTTTTCCTCATTTATTGACACACCTGGCGCATAGCTTTACTTTCAATCTGACTCCTGCCATCATCAACCTGGGTAACTTTGGTGACCCCAGGGCCCCTGCCAATATGGGTTTCACACTTCCTCGACATCCCCACTCCATGAAGTCACCTGCCTACCCACTGCAGTGGTGATGCCTATGATCATCATCTGTAACTGACTGGACTTCACATAGCAGTCTCAAACATCCCTCTCAGTCATCTTCAAGCTCATTTGTTCACCCCCTAGTCTTCCAAAGTGAAGTCTCCACTCTGTTCCTTATTCATCAGCCATACCCCTACCCTCCCTCCCTGCGCAGCACACATTCGTCTGTCATTACAATGGATTACATACCTGTGCCACCAGCCACAGGCAGCTATAAATCTTTTAATGTTTATTTATTTTTGAGAGAGACAGAGACATAATGCGAGTGGGTTAGGGGCAGAGAGAGAGGAAGACAAAGAATCCGAAGCAGGCTCCAGGCTCTGAGCTGTCAGCACAGAGGCCAACACGGGGCTCGAACTCACGAGCTGTGAGCTCATGACCTTAGCCAAAGTCAGACACTCAACTGAGACACCCAGGTACCCTGGCAGCTATAAATCTTTTAAATGACAAAACACATCCTCCTTTTTAATAACCATTCAAAAATGTACAATTAAAATTGTATTTAACCACTCCTTGTAGGGCTCCTCAATAACCTCCCCAGATTTAATCATTATCATTACCATTTGGGTCCAAGGTATGACTGAGAGCGAAGGTGGCTGCACCATGAGGCACCTCCCCTATCTTCCACTGCAGTCATTCCAGTTAGTATGATCATTACTTTAGCTGCAATTTACCAAAGTCTGTGTTTTGTGAATACATGTAAAGGTTTTGTTTAATATTCACCATTTTTCCCACTCAGGTAGAACAATATGATTGTTCTGTAACAGGTAATAAGTCATATGGTTCCAAACTAAAAAGGTGTATTTTGAAAGGTCTTCCACACTTGTCCCTAACCACTGCACTCTCCTCACTGCAACAAGAAACCACTTTATCAATGCAAATGAAAATATATATAATCTTATTTCCCCCCATTTGCTCCCACTGACAATAACATAGTATGTCCTCCTGTTGACAACTTGCTTTTTTCATTTAACAAATAAATATTGGAGATCTTTTCATCTAATATTTTTTCCATACAATATTCTCTATATATAATCTTTCCATATAATACTTCATTTATTTTTTATTATAATACTTCATTTCTTTTAAACTGCTAGGGTTCTTTTGTATGCATACACTCCACTTCATTTAACCAGCTAATTATTGTCTTTTCCATCAGTATCAATAATTTTATTATCATCTGGTATTTGATATTCTTTTTTTTTAAATTTTTTTTAATGTGTATTTATTTTTGAGACAGAGAGAGACAGAGCATGAACAGGGGAGGGGCAGAGAGAGAGGGAGACACAGAATTGGAAGCAGGCTCCAGGCTCTGAGCCATCAGCCCAGAGCCCGACGCGGGGCTCGAACTCACGGACCGCGAGATCGTGACCTGAGCTGAAGTCGGACGCCCAACCGACTGAGCCACCCAGGCGCCCCTGGTATTTGATATTCTTAAAAGTATAATTAATTTTGTTCATTTTTCTTGTGTTGAAAAAAATTATTTACTTTTGGTATTCACATAACCACAGTCTGATTCTTGTTGAAATTTTTGTGTGATATATAAAGTAAATGTACTGAATTTTTTTTCACCAAGCCCACATAGGCAGGGCCACCATTCACACAGAATATGGGGTCACTGGGTTGCATAATTCTTGTCCAGTCTATAATGTCATTTTCTATGTGGACTACAGCAAGATAAAGGCCGGAAGCACAGAACCAAACCTGCCTTAATGCTCTTGCCTTCCCTCTTATAAGGGAGAGTCCATGCATCACATTTGTCTTCTCTCTCTAGGCTATAAAAGAATAGTGGTAGGAGGAAGAATTGAGTTAGCACACTGAGACATTCTAGTGCCTGGCACACAGTAAGTACCAAACAGCTATGCCTGGTCATGCTGGGTCCTTGGGACACAAACGAAATGTGGGTGAGAAGTTAACAGCACAGTGTAGGAGACAGACTCGATCACACAGTGTCAATAGTTCCAGTTCCTGTGGGTGCAGATGGTAGAAACCAAGGGAGGAGCTTAATGGGAGAGCTTCCTAGAGTAAGTGATGTGTAAGTTGAAATCTGAAAAACAAGCAAGGATTATCCAGTTGAAGAATGAGGAAAAAGGGAGGAAAAGAGTCTCAAAGGCAGAAAGAACAATTTGTCTCCACTGTCTGGTATATACTACTATTCACCTCAGATCAAGTCACTTAACCTTGTTGAGCCTGTTTCCTCAACTGTAAAATGGGAATGGGGGATAAGGGGAACACTACCTCCAAGAAGTTGGTAAGACAACAATGATACCATACATAAAAGACAAGACTAAACAATTTGGTATATTTGACACATAATGTTACACTAGTTTCAGGTGTACAACACAGTGATTCCACAAAACAAGTCTATGTCTATGCATTATGCTATGCTCAACACAAGCATAGCCACCATCTGTCACCATACAATGGTACTACAGTACCACTGACTATATTCCATGTACTGTACCTTTTAATTCCATGACTTATTTATTCCATAACTGAAAGCCTGTATCTCTCACTCCCCTCACCCATTTTGCTCATCCCCTCATGCCATACTGAGCATTTTTTAAAAACAGAACTACCCTATGATCCAATAATCACATTTCAGAGTATTTACCCAAAAAATACAAAAACACTAATTCAAAAGGATACTTGCACCCCAATGTTTATAGCAGCATTATCTACAATACACTAGCCAAATTGTGGAAACAGCCCAAGTGTCCATCAACTGATGAATGGGTAAAGATGTAATGTATATATACAATGGAATATTACTCAGCCATAAAAAAGAATGGAATCTTGCCATTTGTAAAAACATGGATGGAACTAGAGTATAATGCTAAGCAAAATAAGTCAGAGAAAGACAAATACCATATGATTTCACTCCTATGTAGAATTTCAGAAACAAAACAAATAAGCAAAGTTAAAAAAAAAAAAGAGACAAACCAAGAAATAGACTCTTGGGGCACCTGGGTGGCTCAGTTGGTTGAACGTCTAACGTCAGCTCAGGTCATGATCTCACAGTTCATGAGTTTGAGCCCTGCACTGGGCTCTGCACTGACAACACAGAGCCTGCTTCAGATCCTCCATCTCCCTCTCTCTCTGCCCCTCCCCTGCTCTGTCTCTCTCTCAAAAATAAGCACTAAAAAAAAAAAAAAAAACAGACTCCTAACTAAGAGAATAAACTGATAGTTACCAGAGGGGAGGTGGGTTGGGGGCATGGGTGAAATAGGTGATGGGGATTAAGGAGTGTACTTGGTACACTGGGTGATATATAGAATTGTTAAATCACTGTATTGTACACCTGAAACTAATATAACCCTCAATGTTAGCTCTACTGGAATTAAAATTTTTAAAAGATAATAATTTTTTAAGTTGCCATGAAATACTACAAATATTCAGTAAAGCTTAGCATTGAGAGGGGATAGTAAAAGAAACTCACTGTGTCTATGTTTCATCATGATGACTGACTTGAAAGCAGGTAGGTTCAAATCTGCAGGCTTTCGTCCTGTCAGAATGGAAGAAGAACCAATGTGAAGACAGAGAGGGGAACCACAATGCCACAAGCTCCCTTCTGAGCCCCCTGTAGGCAAAATGAAATGTTAAAGAACATGATAAGAAAGTCCTAACAACTAGAGGAACCAGAAGGGGCTATAATGGAGTTGGGGCCTGGTATAGCTGAATCTACACAGGGAAGGCAGCATCATACTACCCAAAAGGAGGCTATACCTAAACGCCTTTTCCTGGGTGGAGTCACTGCCTCGATGTATCAGATGGGGTCCTTGGCCCTCAATCCTCCATCCTGTAATATTATATACCCTAGTACTAAACTTCTCTATGCTGAGGGGAGAGGGTATACAAGGATGACCTGTTTCTGTATAGGATATTAATAGTACCTCTTTTCTCAAGTAGAGGGTTCTGATCTACCCTGGAAGTGGGGGAAAGAGAGATACCAGAAGTCTACCCTAGGGAAAAGGGACCTCAGAACAATACTTTTAATCTGTGTTTATGTTATACGGAGGCCAAGAGGTCAGTGAAAAATCTTGGGAGCGGGGAATCTATACCTGCATGTATGGGTTGGGATCAGTTCCTTAGTGAATGGGGGTGAGGAGATGCCTTCTGTTGTTCTACTATGGGGTGCAGAGCAACTGGGAAAACCAGCACAGTGGTTGTGTGCATCTCTGGTGCATGGGAGAGAAGTGAAGGGCTGTATATTTGTAAGTGGTCAGGGAGAAGTCTTGGGTCTCTTTGCCCTGCGGAGGGCTGGGGTGAGGGGAAAATGATGTGCCTGTTTCCACTACAAGGTGACATTAGTTGCCACACTAATGAAGGGGGGGAATCATGCAGCTTTGCATGAATGGGGTCTGCACTTTGCCTGTAGTGAGCTATTCCGGACCCTTCCATGGGAGGTGGGATGGGGGACGATGTGTTTATCTTTTAAATGGGTTGAAGTCAGCATTGTGCTAACACTGAAGGGAATAGGACCTCTAGTTCTCCGTACAGGAGTGGCGGGTAGGGACACAGCTATAAGTTCAGTGGATCAGCCCTTACACTTTGGGCAGGCAGGGGTGTCTGTGTTTTTATCCTGGATGGAGAAAGAGATCTGAGCTCCTCCACCTTGGGTAAGGGGGGAGCCCATCTGGATGAAAGGTAGGATGATCGGTGATGTCATTGTCTCTCAACACTGTAGGGAGGGGGAGCTGCACCTCTCTGCTCCCTTGGGGGTCTCTCCTTGCTACATTTGGTGATTCTAAATCCTTGAGGGAAGAGTAGGAGAGGGATGATCTCTCAAATCTGAGCCCCTCTACCAGGGGACGGGGGAAGGCAGGCACCAGGGGCAGATCTGACAGCATTCCTGGGTTATGGTCTGTTTCTCTTCGCGGCGGGGCATTTGGGAAGCTGGGCCATTACAAATTCGGTAAACCAGTGCCTCCTTATGGGGTGGGGGGAGGAGTCAAGTCTTATTTTCCACAATGGGGTCTCACTCTAGCCAAGGTGAGGAAGATCTGCGTGTTCTCTAAGGGCTGAGAGGTATGCCTCAAACCACTGAGGAGGGGTGATCTAACATGTCTGCAGTAGCGGGGGCGGGGCTTCTGCAACTGGTTACAAGGGGGCTAGGCAGGGAAGTCCCCCAGCTCTTCTACCTCGGTATATTAAACGTTTCTGAGCTCCCCTGTACTGGCGGTCCAGCCAGGGTAGGCGGGAGTGGACGTGTGCAGAGGGAGTAATACACCAAAGCCTCTGTCCAAGGGGAACTGTTGCATCAAGGCGGATCTGTGTGCCTTAGCGCCGGTAAAGGCCCGAGTCGCTCAGCTTTTGGGGGAGGGAGGTATGTCTCTATAACCGTGGGATCGATGTCGCCACACGGAGACGCCTGTCTACCCTGAAGGGGTGCAGAATGGAGCCTCGCTATCCTGAAGAGAGGAGGGCACTCGATGCTTCTCCACACAAGTGAGGTCTGTGACTTTCTACACAGTATGTCCAGGGCTCTACATCTGCCTAGATGGGGTGAGGCCGTGCCCCTCTACCCAGCAAGAGTGCATTTGGGCACATGCCCATGTGCGGAGCGATCCCTGTCCCTCACCTGGACCCTTCTACCCTGGATGAGAGCTGGTTCTCTACCTCTCTATTTCAGAGTGGAGGACGCCTCTAGTTTCCACCTCAAATACACGAGCCTTAACGCGCGGCTGGCTGGGAGAGCGCTCACAACGAGAAAAGAGGAGAGTCGTCTCTTACCTCCACTTCCGGCGGGGATCAAAGAGGAGAGAATGGCACCACGATACGGTTGGTCGGCAGGCTGAGCTAACGCGGATAGGCTCCGACTTCCGGATCCCAGCCTTACCGCGCCGGTCCGCCCGCCTTGCTTCGGATTGACGGCTCGCGCTCGCCCATCCCTACTCCGCAGGCGCGCTGGTCCCGCCTCCCAGCTTCCCTGTGCGGTGAGAAAAAAGCCGAGAAGGGGTAGGCGGGGGACCGAGCGGCCGGGTCGACTAGTGTAGCCATATAACCTACTTGTAAGCCAAGAGCTTGTCCGATGACCTCTGCCTGGGCCCAAATGTGCGTGTTCCCGAATTTTAGTAACCAAGCAATCACCATGACCGCATCATACAAGGGTGGGGGTCAGTCCCTTTGTCTACAAAGGAAGATGGCGACGGGCTGGGTGTGAGAAAATGGCCGCCTAGGTCACATGTCTTGCCGAGTGCTCCCCACCTAAAAGTGACTTGGTTAGCCGTTCCCAACTTCTTCCTGGCTTGTAGGGTCCCAGACAAACCCTGAGGCAGCCGCTCCCAGCGCTTTCTGCTGAAGTTCAAATGCATGGTCAGGCCCAGGAGCTGGACAACTGGAAGCCTCTCCCACCCGTTTGCCCTCTTCTCCTCCTCCTCCTCCCTCCTTATCTTTGGCCCCAGAGCGGCAAATGAAGAAAGGAATGGATGTATATCTCTGAAGTGGGTACAAATAAGGATTTCTTTAGAAACTATCTTGAGAAGCTCCTGACCTGGCTGGAGAATGAGGTCTCCCCTTAAAAATAGTAAATTAGTCTGACAATGATTTCTTTGTGATAATTTAATTGCAGCCCCTTCTTTTCCTCAAACCTAAACTTTGGGTGTGGGGCCAAGCCCCCAGTACCTCGGGTGTGTATTCCTCCACCTCAAAAGTATCCAAGCAGAAACTGATTCCCTCTGTCTACTCCTACCCCTTACATATGCACTACTCATTGTGTCTTCTATCCTCTCGCCCTGGAGACACACAAAACTCTGCACCCCAAACCAGCCCTCACCACCTTGACCCTTCCCCCTGCATTAGCAAATTCTTCCTGTTTAAGACCTAACTCTGGTCACTTCTGTGAACTTTCACAGCTGAGTTAGAAACTCAGAACACCTTTCTGCACTTATCTCTTAATACTGTAATCATTTATATGGCTGCATCTCCACACAAATGGAAATGCAGTCTCACTTCCTGAGACTAGGGGCCATATATCTTCAAGACCTCAACAAGACCCAGCACAAGACTGGTACAAGGCAGACTTCAGCAAATATATGTGAAATGGGTGAGTTTATAGGCCTGCACCACAGATCAATGGAAAATGGACAATTTAGTAGATAGCACTGGGAAATTTGGCTCACCATAAAGTGAGAAATAAAACTGGATCCTGACTTATTTCCACATAAGATAGTGAAGAGTATCTTTGTCACCCACAACTGGGGAAACACTTTTTCAACAAAGTCCCAAATGTGCAAACTATAAGGGGAAAATGCAATGAAATCTTTGATAAGAATGAAAATTGGTGTTACTACTTCGGAAAACAATTAGCAAGTTATCCAGAATAGTTAAAGATGGGCCCTAGGACCCAGGAATTCTACTGGTAATGATGTATATAACCTCTAGACTCTTAGAGAAATTCTTTTTTTTTTAATGTTTATTTTTGAGAGAGAGAGACAGAGACAGGTGAGAGTGGGGGAGGGGCAGAGAGAGACACACACACACAGAATCCAAAGCACCCTCCAGGCACTGAGCTGTCAGCACAGAGCCCTACTCTGGGCTCAAACTCATGAATAATAAGATCATGACCTGAGCTAAAGTCAGAGCTTAACCCACTGAGCCACCCAGGTGCCCCTGTCCTAGAGAAATTCTTAAGCATATGCACAAGGAGGCATGTGCAAGAAAATTAATTGCATAACTGTTTGTAATAGAGAAGAAATATCAATCTAAAAGTTCACCAACAGAATGAATAAATTGTGGTACAGCTATACAGCAGCAAAAAAATGAAACAGAGATGCATATTTCAACCCAGATAAATTTCAAAAACACAGTGCTGAGATAAAATACAAATTGTAGAAGGATATGTAGATTTTTAAATAAATTTTTAAGTAATCTCTACACCCACCGTGGGGCTTGAACTTTTGACCACAAGAGATCAAGAATCAGATGCTTTCTTTACCGGCTAAGCCAGCCAGGTGACCATATATAGTTTTTTTTTTTAATCTATAAAACAATGCAGTGTGTTATTTATAGATTATATAAATATATAACCAATATTTTTAAGACAAGGGAATTAAATACCAAATGCAGAATTGTGATTAGGTCCAGAGAAGAAAACAAAGGAACAGAATGAGAGAGAGATACACAGAGGATTTCAATTGTTTATCCAATATTTTATCCAGGTAGTAAGTATATGGGTGTGTGTTATGTTATTCTCTATACCTATTTGTATGCCTGAAATATTACATAATCTTTTTAGAAAGACTACAAGTATCTATAACAAAATTAATGATGGTTAAATCTAGGAGGGCTTGTCAGAACACTGATTGCTGGGCCCTACGTCCAGGTTTTGTTTCACTAAGTCTGGTAGGGCCCAGGAATTTGAATTTCTAACAAGTTTCCAAGTGATGATGATGATGAAGAAGAAGAAAGAGGGGGAGGAAGAGGAGAATCATCTGCAGCTGCTGTTTGTCCAAGTACCATATTTTGAGAACTACTGACAGAGAAAATGAGCTTATTGGTGAATTTTGTTGTCTTTATTGTGCTTTTCTGTGTTTTCTATGTAGTCAATGAATATGAACTACTTTACGGAGAGGTTTTTGTTGTTTTGTTTTTATTTAATTCACCTTAATCTCTACTTCAAACTCTTATTTCCTGCCTGTAGGCATCCATTCTATGGTATTTTATGCAGATTTTTTTCTTTATATGTGTTCTTGCAAAATATGTATTGCTGTTTTATGTTCATGTAATTCCCCCAAATTTTTATGTTTCACATTTTAAAAATTCAGAACACTTGGGGTGCCTGGGTGGCGCAGTTGGTTAAGCGTCCGACTTCAGCCAGGTCACGATCTCGCGGTCTGTGGGTTCGAGCCCCGCGTCAGGCTCTGGGCTGATGGCTCAGAGCCTGGAGCCTGTTTCCGATTCTGTGTCTCCCTCTCTCTCTGCCCCTCCCCCGTTCATGCTCTGTCTCTCTCTGTCCCAAAAATGAATAAACGTTGAAAAAAAATTTTTTTTTAAAAATTCAGAACACTTGAAAGAATAGTACAATGAAAACCCATATACCCTTAATATTTTGCCAGACTTGCTCTACTTCTCTTTTTATGTGTATGTATACATTTTCTTTTTTGATGAGCCATTTAAAAGTTGCAGGCAATGTAACACTTCACCCCTAAATACTTTGGCAACATCTACAAGAATAAGGACATTCTCCTATTCAACTACAATACCCTTATCATACTTAAGAAAATTTAACAACAATTCAATAATACCATCAAAGGTACCTTATATTCAAATTTTCAAATTGTGGCCAAAATATTTTTAGATCTAATCATTTTTGATCCCAGGATCTAACCAAATTTTATGCATTATGTTTGGTTGTTGTATTGCTTTAACTTCTTTTAATATAGAATAGTACTCTTATATTTTGTGTGTTTTGTATTCCACTAATGTTTTTGAAGAGTCCAGGCAGTTTCTTGCAGAATGTCCCACATTCTAAATTCATCTGCTGTTTTGACATGATTAGATTCAGGTTAAATATTTCCAGCAATAATCATTTGTTTCATATGGTATCACGTCAAGAGGAACATAACATCAGGTTGTGCCACTATGGAGGAAGCTTTATGTGTGCATTTTTATTTTATATAAACGGTATCTCGTTTCTTATTTTTTTCATTTGGCTTTGTGTTTTTAAAGTCTATCCATATGACTGTGTACACATCCAATCCATTGCTCTACTTGCTCATGCTAACTACAGTGTGCCTTCCTATTTTCCTTGAATATTCCCCCAGTGATGGACAGCAAGATTGCCTCCAGCTCCCTGATACCACAAATAATACTGTGATGAACACTCTTGTGCATGTCCCCTTATTGGCCTGTATGAGAATTTCTTTTAGAACATACACTCAGAACCAGAATGATTGCATCATAAAGTGTGCATTGTACTTAGTTTGACTAAGAACATCCATACTGCTAGATGGTTCTCTGAGAGAGCTACACCAGTCCACAGTTTTACCATCGATGTACAAGGATTCCTGTGTCCCTACATGCTTACTAACACTTGACATTTTCCAGATTTCTAGTTTTTGCCAGTATAACAAGTATAAAGTAATATCTTATTTTTAGTTTGCATTTCTCTGATTACTAATGAATTTTTTAGCATCTCTTTATATGTGTGTTAAATGCCTCTTCTGTAAATTGCCTGCTTGTATAGTTGGCCCATTTTTTCCATTGAGATTCCTATCTTTCCTATCTATTTGCTAGAGTTCCTTATATAGTCTAGCTATTAGTATCCTATCAGTTTCAGACACTGCAAATATTCTCTCCCTATTTTAACTTTGTCCATGTTAACCTTTTTTTTTAAACAGAAATGGTTATATAATCAAATCCATCAAATTTTTGCTCTATGGTTTTTGGTTTGGGGGTTTGATTTAAAAAGTATTTCCCTCCTCCCAGATCACAAAGATATTCTCCTACTTCTTTTCCCATTAACTTTATGGTTTTACCTTTCACCCTTAGGTTTTAATCTATCTAGAATCCACTATCATATGAAGTGATAAATAAGGATGCAATTTTATTTTTTCTGCACAATGAGCCATGTTTCAACAATTCTTACTTTTTCACTGATTTGCTGTGCCACCTTTGTCACATATTATGAAACATACACACACAAATCTGTTTCTGTTCTTCTACTAATACTACCTTATTTTTGATACTTTGTAATATATCATAACATCTAATAGGGCAAGTACCTCCATTGTAGTCTTCTTTTAGTATTGTCTTAGCTATATCTCCACATAATTTTTAGAAAGTGTTTATCAAGCTTTTCAGAAATCCACCTGGAATTTTTATTAGAATCACACTAAATTTATAGATTAAATTGAGGGAGTTGATATCATCAAAATATTAACTCATCTTATCCAAGAACATGAAATATCTCATTTGTTCAATTCACCTATCTGGGTTCTTTATTAAGAATTTCAAGTTTTCTCTTTAGAATTTTGTGTTTTTACTAATTTAATTCCAAATTGCTTTGCAATTCTTCCTATTATTGTGAATATTTTAAATTTATTTCTTTTTGAATAAATAATAAACATAAATTTGAAAATCAAAACCATATAAAAATTATACTTTAAGAAGTGTCATTCTTGTCCATTCCACCTGGTTGCCACCATACACACCTCAGCAGTTACCAGGGTTTTTTTCATTTGTTTTTTATTGAAGTATAATTAACATGCAGTGTTATATTAGTTTCAGGTGTACAATGTAATTATTCAACAATTCTATACATTACTCAGTGCTTATTGGGATAAGTGTACTCTTAATCCCCTTTATCTATTTCACCCTTCCTCTCAGCCACCTTCCCTCTGGCAACCTCCAGTTTGTTCTTTGTATTTAAGAGTCTGGGGTTTTTGTTTGTTTGTCTCTTTTGTTTGTTCAATTGTTTTGTTTCTTAAATTCCACAGGTGAGTGAAATATAGTATTTGTATTTCCCTGAATGACTTATTTTACTTAGCATTATACCCTCTAGGTCTATCCATGTTGTTGCAAATGACAAGATCTCATTCTTTTTATGGCTACATAGTATTCCATTGTGTGTGTGTGTGTGTGTGTGTGTGTGTGTGTGTGTATAAATAAGATGTTATATGTATATATATATAAAGATATATATAAAGAAGATGTGAGATATATGTACATATATACATGCAAATATATATATGTAACATGCAAATATATATACTGTGTATATATATATATATATATATATATTTTTTTTTATATATACTTGTATTTATGCAGTAAAACCTTGGTTTGCAAGCATAATTTTTTCCAGAAGCATGCTTTTAATCCAAAGCACTTGTATATCAAGGTGAATTTCCCCATAAGAAATAATGGAAACTCAGATGATTTATTCCACAACCCAAAAATATTCATATAAAAATAATTACAATATATAATATAATATAAAATAATAAAGAAAATACAAAATATAAAGAAAAATAAACAAATTAACCTGCACTTACCTTTGAAAACCTTAATTGCTGGTGTGAGAGAGACAAAAGAGAGGAGAGTTATTGCGTAAGACAGCTTTCACTATCACTAATGGAATCGCTGCTGTCTATTGGCTCAATGAAATCTTTTTCTGCATGGGAGCCATTGTATATGCTCACATGGATGTTGACTACAGTCCAGTATTAATAAATTCTTTTCATATACTGTATTTAATGTAACTGGCAATAAGGCAGCAGAGGAAAGAGTCTATATCTGCAGGCAGCCTGACCTAGAATAAAGCAAAACATTCCTAAGCTTACTCATGTGGAAAAGCAAAGGACTGTCCATAGGTGCTTTGAAGTGACAAAAAATACACTAGTGCCGGTTGTGGGCACCTTCCAACTTTCTGAAAAATCACTGATTTCTGCCAAACACCATGGCCTGAAACTGAGCTGAGCATCCAAGCATGGGAGATGATCACCCACAACCCCACAGTGAGCACACGCAAGAGAGACGGACCATTAGCTCAGTTGTGATCATATGACATTTTGCATCACATACTACTCATATTGCAAGACATCACTCATTCATCAAGTTAAAATTTATTAGAAATGTTTCCTCCTCTTGCAGAACACTCACAGATGTGGTATATATATAAAGAAGATGCGAGGGGAGCCTGGATAGCTCAGTCGGCTGAGCGTCCAACTTTGGTTCGGGTCATGATCTCATGGTTCAGGAGTTGGAGCCCTATATCGGGCTCACTGTTGTTAGTACAGAACCCACTTTGGATCCTTTGCCCCCTCTCTCTCTGCCCCTTCCCCTCTCATGCTCTCTCTCTTTAAAAAATAAATAGAAAACATTAAAAGAAAAAAGATGTGAGCGGTGCCTAGGTGACTCAGTCAGTTAAGCATACAACTTCAACTCAGGTTATGATCCCACAGTTCATGAGTTCAGGCCCTGTGCTGACAGCGTGGAGCCTGGAGCCTTCTTCAGATTTTGTGTCTCCCTCTCTCTCTGCCCCTCCCCCACTCACACTCTGTCTCTCTCTCTCAAACATTAAAATTTTTTAATAAAATAAAAAAGATGTGAGAATATATATCTCCATTCATCTATTGATGGACACTTGGGTTGCTTCCACATCTTGGCTATTGTAAATAATGCTGCAATAAACATAGGGGTACAGGTATCTTTTTGAATTAGTGTTTTCATTTTCTTTGGGTAAATACCCACTAGTAGAATTACTGGATCATATAATTCTATTTTTAATTTTTTGAAGAATCTCTATACTGTTTTCCACAGTGGCTGCACCAATTTGCATTCCCACCAATAGTGCACAAGAATTCCTTTTTCTCCACATCCTCCTCTCCAACACTTGTTTTTTCTTGTCTTTTTGATACTAGTCATTCTGACAGGTATGAGGTGATATCTCATTGAAGTTTTGATTTACATTGCCCTGATAATTAGTGATGTTGAGCATCTTTTCATAGGTCTGTTGGCCACCTGTATGTCTTCTTTGGAAAATGTCTATTCAGGTCCTCTGCCCATTTTTTAATCATATTGTTTTTTTCTTGGTATTGAGTTGTGTAAGTTCTTTTTTAATATTTATTTATTTATTTTTGAGAGAGAGAGAGAGATCTATAGCAGGGGAAGGGCAGAGAGAGGGGGAGAGAGAGGATCCCTAGTAGGCTCTGTGCAGAGCCCAACACAGGGCTCAATCTCACAAACCTCGAGATAATGACCTGAGCTGAAATTAAGAGTCAGACACTTAACCAACTGAGCCAAACAAGTGCTCCTATATTTCTTAAATGTTTATTTATTTATTTTGAGGGGAGTAGAGGCAGAGAGAGATGGAGAGAGAGGAATTGTGTAAGTTTTTATATATTTTGGATATTAACCCCTTATCAGATATATCATTTGCAAATATCTTCTACCATTCAATAGGTCGCCTTTTCACTTTATTGATGATTTCCTTTGCCATGCAAAAGCTTTTTATTTTGGTATAGTCCCAATAGTTTAATTTACTTTTGTTTCCCTTGCTTGAGGAAACTTATCTAGAAAAATGTTTCTATAGCTGGTGTCCAAGAAATTACTGCCTATGTTGTCTTCTAGGAGTTTTATGGTTACAGGTCTTACATTTAGGTCTTTATTCCATTTTTAATTTGTTTTGTGTATGGTATAAGAAAAATGGTCCAATTTTATTCTTTTGCATATAGCCATCCAGTTTTCCCAGCACTATTTGTTGAAGAGACTGTCTTTTCCCCTTTATATATTCTTGCTTCTTTTGTCATAGATTAATTGACTATACAATCATGGGTTTATTTCTGGGCTCTCTATTATGTTCCATTGATCTATGTGCCTATTTTTATGACCATACTGTTTTGATTCACAGTTACCAGTTTTATTAATTAGTTTTGTATTCTTCCAGTATTTCTTTAGGCAGATACAAGCATAAATGTATCTTTTTTTATATTTTTAATGTTTATTTTTGAGAGAGAGAGTGCATGTGTGTGCACATGAGTGGGGGAGGGGCAGAGAGAGGGAGACAGAGGATCCAAAATGGGCTCCACGCTGACAGCAGAGAGCCCAGTGTGGGACTTGAACTCACAAACTGCGAGATCCTGACTTGAGCTAAAGTGGTATGTTTAACTGACTAAACCACCCAGACACCCCAAACATAAGTGTATCTTAGTCCATCTCCCCGTTTCTTACACAAAAGGTGACATACTGTATATTCTGTTAAACATGTTGCTTATTTCTCCTAATAATACATCCTGGAGGTCTTTCTATATCAGAGCATTAGACTTTCCTGTACATAGAAAGTCACTGTATGGAAGCATATAGAGTACTTATTCAAAGTATTGCATTATGTGTATATACAGTAACTCTGTTTTGTTTTTCATTTGTACAAAAGATTTATTCACAAACATTCAGATTCAGCACTGCCAAGAAAGTAGCCATCTAATTTTCTAAGGCTTTAATAACATGAATTTCCTAAACATGAAGTAATTTATAAGAACATTGTAGAATCAAAATAAATAATATTAATTTATTCACCAATTTTGTAAGTGCTGTAACTAAAATTTTTAAAATACAAGTTTTCTATGACACATGTTCCTGAGATTGTGGGTCTTAAAATATTTAAAAATCTGTAATGGTCATTATAAAATCATTATATCAGAAAGAGAGAGAAAAGTAGAGATAGTAAGAGAGAGAGAACTTATTTATTAAAAATGTTTTCTTGATCAAAAGTCATCTTTATTGCTAGTTAAGTTGGATTTAAGAACATGGCTTGACCTGTGGCTTAAAGAAAGAGAATTCAAATTCTTACAATAGTTTTTTTTTTTAAATGACTGCAGTCCCCTACTGATGTATGCTTGGAATGTATTTAGTCCTTTGGTATTACAAACAGTGCCGTAATGAATAGACGTTTTATACATATGCAGATAGTTATGTAGGATAAATTCCAATAATTATATTTGTAACTGGTAGATATTGCCAAAATGTCCCACCATAGGAATACCATTTTGCACTTACCACCTAGGTATGAGTTTATCAGTTTTACTGCAGCCTCACCAACAAAGTGTATTATTAAAGACTTAGATTTTTTACAATGTGATAAGTAAGAAATGGTATCTTATGGTAGCTTTAATTTACATTTCTCTTCTTATAAGTGAGGTTGAGCATCTTTTCATATGTTTAAGTGTAAATTTTATATCTTTTTCTGTGAGGTGTCTATTTGTATCCTATATTTTTCTTTTGGATTATTGGCTTTTCCTTGATTTCTAGAATGTTATTATATATAAATAGAGAGATTAGACACTTGTGAATTATATCATTTGTCAGTGGTTTTCCCCAATATGTTATACTTTGACTTTGCTAATGGATTTTTTTCCAGGGAAGTTTTATTTAATTTTATGTAAACAAATTTATCTATGTTTTCTTTTATGGATTCTAGATTTTGAGTCGTTGTTTGTGGTAGATTGCATTAATGACCCCAATTTTTCATGGTCTCTATGTATCCACATCCTTTGATAGTGCCCTTTCATATTGACTCTGAATGTGGCCATATA
This sequence comes from Acinonyx jubatus, assembly GCF_027475565.1. Classification (NCBI taxonomy): domain Eukaryota; kingdom Metazoa; phylum Chordata; class Mammalia; order Carnivora; family Felidae; genus Acinonyx; species Acinonyx jubatus. The sequence continues at coordinate 46,161,897 of NC_069389.1, read as the reverse complement.
ATTTGCTTTAACCAACAGGATACTCGCAAACTTGATATAAGAAGAGACTTGAAAAAGTTCTTGCCTATTCTGTTTCCTCCCTTGGACCCGAGCCACTGCTACAAGAACATACCTAAGCTAGCCTTGGAAGGATGTGAGAGAAGTAGAAATGAGCCTGGTCCTCCCAGTCAAGGCATCGTATAGTAGGCAATCTCTAGACAAGCCATAAACTTTGTACAGACACATGAACTAGCCTAGTTGAGATCAACAGAGCCTGATGCAGATTGTAGAACTTCTCAAATGACCCACAGACTCTAAATGTGATACATAAATGTTCATTTTGTCTTTTTACAGAGCATTATTGTGGCAGTAGTCCCACATCATTGTTCTTCCTTTTCAGAGATATCCTGGCTATGCTTGCTTGTTATTTTTCCATTTGAACTTTAATTCAGTTGTCTAGTATCAGGAAAAGAGGAAAAATGGTATTTTAATGTTTATACTAACATCATAAATTAATTTGACATCTTAATAATTTTGAATCTTCCTGTTTAAGAACATGAATTACCTTTCCATTTGTTCCTTCATAGTGTTATAAATATTTTCTAATAAAGGTTTTGGACATTTCTTATTAAGTTTGTTTCTAGGTATTTGCTATAGACTAAATGTTTGTGTGCCTCAAAATTCAGATGTTGAAACCAAATCCTCACTGTGATGGTATTTGGAGGTAGGACTTTTGGAAATCAATTAGGTCATGAGGGTGGAGACCTCATGAGTGGGATTAGTGCCCTTATAAAAGGGGCCCCAGTGGACACAGCTAGAACCAGGAAGCAGCTCTAAACAGACATCAAATCTGTCTGCCTCAATCTTGGGCTTTTCAGCCTCTAGAACTGTGAGAAATACATTTCTGTTGTTTGTAAGCCACCCAGTCTATGGCATTCTGTTATAGCACCCACAACGTACTAAAGCAATATTTTACCTTTTCTGTCACTATGCTATCTTCTTCTTTTTTTAATGTTTTTGATGTTTATCTATTTTTGAGAGAGGGAGAGAGAGCACATGAGAGTGGGGGAAGGGCAGAGAGAGGGAAACAGAGGATCTAAAGTGGGCTCCAGGCTGACAGCAGAGAACCCAATGTGGGGCTCAAACTCACAAACTGTGAGATCATGACCTGAGCTGAAGTCAAAGCTTAACAAACTGAGCCACCCAGATGCCCCTCTTATTTTTTTTAAAGATTTTGTTTTTAAGTAATCTCTACACCCAATGTGGACCTGAAACTTACAACCAGGCACCCCTGTTTCATATATCTTCTAACCAAATGATTTTAATATATTAATTTTATATCCTGCGACCTTATCTTGTTTGTAGTGGTTTTCTATTGATTTGTTTGGGTTTTCTGGCTATAAAAATTTATCTATAAATAATGATAGCTTTACCTCCTCAATTCCAATTTTATACATCTAATTTCTCTTTTTAATTACAATGCTTGCTACCTCCAATACAATGTTAACTTGTAGTGGAGAAAGTATCCTTACCTGGTTTCTGATTTTAGCATATAAATGCTGCTAGTGTTTCCTGGTTAAGTGAAAGGCTGGATTGCTGGATTTGGAGGTACACACACATACACGCGCACACACACACACAATTAAATTATATCAAGGAAGAAACCCTATATTTCTCTTACTGAATATTTTTATAAGGAATGGGTGTTGGAGCATCTGGGTGGCTCAGTCAATTAAGCTTCCAACTTCAGCTCAGTCATGATCTCAAGGTTTGTGAGTTCAAGCCCCACGTGCGGCTCTGTGCTGACAGCTCAGAACCTGGAGCCTGCTTTGGATTCTGTGTCTCCCTCTCTCTGCCCCTCCCCCGCTGGCGCGCGCACTCTCTCTCTCTCTCTCAAAAATAAGCAAACATTAAAAAAAGAATGGGTATTGAATTCTGCTGAATGATTCTTTGGCATCTCTGTAAATGATATGATTTTTTCCTTAGATTTAATATGTTAGATTATATTAATGGACTTTGTAATAGTGAATGATTCTTGCTTTCTTGGAATAAACCCCAAACAGTCATGGATTCTATTTGCTAATATTTTATTTAAAATTTTGCATTGCTAAAAAAAGAATTTTGCATTGCTATTCATAAGTGAATATTGGTTTACATCATTTTCTTTTTCTTGTAGAATCTTTGTCAGATCTTGGTATCAATATTATACTTACTTTATAAAAGAATTGGGAAGTGTTCCTTCTTTATCTAGACTCAGGAAAATAAAAATAGCATTCAAATTATCTGCTTTTTAGTATTAGACTTCCCCTGTGAAAGCATCATGGTCTGGTAACCTTTGGGGAAATGTGGCTCTTTTATAGCTTTCTCTATTTCTTCCATGAAAATGGACCTATATGGGTTTTTCTCTTTTAGAATCAAATTAAAGTAAATTATATTTTCCTAGGATGTTTTCCATTTCTTCCAGGTATTTAAAACAATTTGCATAGAGCTGGAAAAGGAAGTTTCTTATGTTTAAAATGTCCTCTTACTATGGTTATGTCCAACTTTTCATTTCCTAATTTGTATATTGTGCTTTCTCCTTCTTGATTAGGTTATTTAATGACATATATTTCTATTTAACAAAATCAGCCCATCTATTTATTTATTCTACTGTTATCTCTTTTCTAACTCCTTTATTTGAACTTATCTCTTTTTTAATTTTTTCCTTCCATTTTCCTTAACTTTATTATTTTTTCTTTCTATAACTTTCTGAGTTGGATGCTTATTAATTTAATATTTCCCTTGTTTTTAATACAAGTATTTTAAGGCTACAAAGTAGCTTTATCTGTATCCATTAATTCTGATATTTAGTGTTTTCATTATTATTTTCTAAAAATTCAGAAGTTTTGGTTTGAGTTTCCTTTCAGACCCCAGAGTTGTTTGACAAAGAGATTTTACATATTCAGATGGAAGATCCGTTTTATGTTGATTTCCAATTTTATCCAGTGTGATCAGAGAACATTGTTATTAGTTCTACGTTTTAGAATTTGTTAAGATTTTCTTCTTGGCCCAATATTGATTTTGTTATTTAGGTTTTTTATATTCTTACTGGTTTTTTTGTTGTTGTTGATGATGATTTGATCTGTCCTGGAATGCGAAAGGTGAGTTAAATTTCTCCTGTTTTTAGTGTGTTTTAATCTATTATTTATTTTTCCTTGTATCCCTTAACATCTCAGATTTATGAAGCTGCTATGTTATTTGGTACAAAAATAGTCATAACTTTATATGTCCATTGTGAATTGTGGCCTTTTTGCCTCAATTAATGCATTTTTTGCAACAAGCTTTCTATTTTGGAATAATTTTAGATTTACAAAACAGTTGAAAAGTTAGTGCAAAGTTTCCATATACTCTTCACCTAGTTGCCCCTCATGTTAATATCTTGTATGACTACATTTGTCAAAACTAAATATTACTACATTGCTATTAACGAAAGTCCAGACTTTATTTTGATTTCACCAATTTTTTCACTGATGTCTCTTTTCTGTTCCAGACTCCCACCCAGAATCCCATATTGCATTTAGTCATCATATCTCCAATCTGTGACACTTCCTCAGTTTATCCTTGTTTTTCATGACCTTGATAATCAGTTAATGCCTTTTGTTCTGAGTTCCTGACTTTGTCTGATAACTAAGATCGCAATCTATATTTTCTTTATTTACATTTAACTGGTATACCTTTGTCTTTTCTTGTATTTTTAACCTTTCTGAATCAATTTGTTTTCATTGATTTTCTTGAATCAGCATTTAGATTTTACTCAGTGATCCAATGGAAAAATATTTCTCTTTAAACAAATAAGTTAAGGCCATTTATATTTATTGATACAAAAGATGTTTGGTGTCAACATTGTCATATTATTTTAACTTTTATTTACTTTTTTAGCTATGTGTTTATATATTTAAAGTATTTTAGGGGCACCTGGGTGGCTTAGTCAGTTAGGCGTCTGACTCTTGATTTTGGCTTGGGTCACGGTCTCACAGTCGTGAGATCGAGCCCCACATCTGGCTCTGCACTGAGTGTAGAGCCTGCTTGGGATTCTCTCTCTTTCTCTCCACCCCTCTCCTGCTCATGTGCACGTGTGCACACATGTACTTTCTCTTTCTCTTTCTCTCTCAAAATAAATGAACATTTTTAAAAATCTATTTTACTATGTAGTCTGTTTTGTTTGGTATTTTTGTCGTTACTCTGATGTTTAGAAAAGTTTGTATTTTGGCCTAGTGACTAATTTGGGGTATCTTATTTTTAATTACTTTTTTTTCTACTTGTGTATTGCTAATGTAAAGAAACCCATTCCTAAAAGAGAATACAGGCAGTAATTTCTCTGATATCAACCTTAGCAACATTTTTCTAGATGTGTCTCCTAAGGGAAGGGAAACAAAAGCAAAATGGAACTATTGAAACTATACCAAAATAAAAGGCTTTTGTACAGCAAAGGAAACCATCAACAAAACAAAAAGAAGACCTACTGAATGGGAGAAGACATTTACAAATGATATACCCAATAAGGGGTTATATTAAAAATATATAAAGAACTTGTATCATACCTGTGAAAAGCTGCTCAACATCACTAATCATTAGGGAAATGCAAACCAAAACCACAATGAGTTATCACCTCATACCTGTCGGAATGGCTAGTATCAAAAAGACAAGAAAAAAACAAGTGTTGGAGAGGATGTGGAGAAAAAGGAATCCTTGGGCACTATTGATAGGATGTAAATCGGTACAGCCATTGTGGAAAACAGTATAGGGTTTCCTCAAAAAATTAAAATACAACTACATATGATGTAGTAATTCCATTACTGGACATTTAACCAAAGAAAATGAAAACAATAATTCAAAAATATATATGCACCCCTATGTTTATCGCAGCATCATATACAGTAGCCAAGATATGGAAGCACCCTAAGTGTCTATCAATAGATGAATACATAAAGAAGAAGTGGTATACACCTCACACCTGTCAGAATGGCTAAAGTGAACAACACGGGAAACAACAAATGTTGGTAGGGATGCAGGGAAAAGGGAACCTTCTTACACTGTTGGTGGGAAAGCAAACTGGTGCAGCCACCCTGGAAAACAGGATGGAGGTTCCTCAAAAAATTAAAAATAGAACTACCCTACAGTCCAGCAATTGTACTACTAGGTATTTACCCAAAGGATACAAAATTATAGATTTGAAGGAGTACATGCACCCCAATGCTTATAGCAGCATTATCAAAAGTAGCCAAACTATGGAAGGAGCCCAATTGTCCACTGATTGATGAATGGATAAAGTATATGTGGTATATGTATACAATGAAATATTACTCAGTCTTCATAAGGAATGAAATCTTGCCATTTACAACAATGTGGGTGAAGCTAGAGTGATTTATGCTAAGCAAAATAAGTCAGAGAAAGACAAATACCATATGATTTTACTCACATGTGGAATTTAGGAAGCAAAACAGATGAACATATGGGAATGGAAAAAAGAGAGATAGAAGCAAACCATAAGAGACTCTTAACGATAAAGAACAAACTGAGTGTTGATGGAGGGAGGTGGGTGGGGGATGGGCTAAATGAGTGATGGGTATTAAGGAAGGCACTTGTTATGATGAGCACTGGGTGTTATATGAAAGTGATGAAATTCTACTCCTGAAACCAATATTACAATATATGTTAACTAAAAAAAAAAGAGAGAAGAAAAGAAGTGATGATAGATAGACAGACAAATAGATATAGATATAGACATAGAGATATAAAATATTACACAGCCATAAAAAGGATGAGATTATACCATTTGAGACAACATGGATGGACCTAGAGGGTATTATGCTAAGTAAAATAAATCAGACAAAGACAAATACCATATGATTCCACTCATAAGTGGACTCTAAAAAAATGAATAAACAAAAAGCAGAATCAGGCCTAGTTGCCAGAAGGAAAGAAGATGGGTGGGGCAAAATGAGTGAAAGGGAGAGGGATATACAGGGATATATATTCTATATATAGAATGAATAAGTCACAGGAATAAAAGGCATAACATAAGGAATACAGTCAATGATATTGTTATAGCGATGTGATGGGACAGAGGTTAGCTATATATACTTGTGGTAAACATAGCATAATGTATAAACTTGTCAAATTACTAAGTTGTGTACCTGAAACTAATGTAATATTGTATGTCAACTGTATTCAAATAAGAAAATGGAAAACAAAAAAAAATACTATTGAGTTTTATGAGTTGGTTTTGTGCCTGGCCTCCTCACTGAACTCTTTTTTAATTCTAATAGTATGTCTGTTGAATCAGTTGGTTTTATTTCTTCTCTTCCAATCCTTATACATCTTATTTATTTTTCTCCCATTATAGTATTGACCAAGGCTTCCAGTTCTATGTTGAACAGTAATTGGTGAGAGAATCTAGTCTTATCCTCAATCTTCAAGGAAATGTATCTTAAGTTTCTCCATTTAGTATAAAATATGTTGTAAGGCTTTGGTATGTAACCTTCACCAAGTTAAATTTGCCTTCTGGCATGCCTGGCTGGCTTAGTCAGTAGAGCATGCAACTCTTAATCTCAGGGTCATGAGTTCAAGCCCCATGTTGGGCATAGAGCTTATTTATGAAAAAAAATTTTTTCCTTCTATTCCTAGTTTGCTAAGAGTTTCATCATAAGTGGGACTGTAACATACTTATTCTACATTAATTGAGATAATCCTATAAGTATTCTCCTTTATTAGTGTGGTAAATTACATCCATAGATTTTTCTGAGGTTCAACAAATTCTCTTTGCATTCTTGGAATAAACTCCATTTGATTGTGATGTACTTTTTGACATACTACTGTTGGATGCAGTTAGCTAATATTTTATTTGGGATCTGTGCATTCGTAATTGAAATGAGCCTATAATTTTCTTTTCTTTTTTTGTCCTTATCTAGTTTTAGAATCAAGGTTTGAAGATTGTCCTAGACTAATAAAATGAGCTAGGCAGCTTTCTCTCCTTTTCTATTTTCTGGAATAACTTGTATAAGAAGGGAAGTAAGTATTCCTTGTGAGTCTGGCACAATATACCTGTAAACTTATCTGGTCCTGGATTTGGGGGGGCGGGGGGGGGGGAAGGGATGTCCTTGCATACCATTTCAATTTCATTAATACTTAATGGTCTATTCAAGTTCTTTACTTCTTGCTATTCCATTTTTGTCATTTTATATTTTTCTAGGAATAAAGTTTTACCTAGATTTTCCAATTATTTCTATCTAGTTCCTAATAGGTTTCAGGCTTGACTACCTAGTACCTTCATGGACAGGGGAGCACTAAAGGAGCATCATGTCTGTCATTTGGGACCAGAGGGAGATTGGCTACCTTTGCACTTCCAGCAAAGCAATGGCTATGTGTAATTCTTTGTTGCTTTGGATATTTGTGATTGTATATGAATGTGTGCACTTTTATAAATGTGTGTGTTTATACATGATGTTCTAATGTGTTTCTATTTATACGAAAATAAACTAAAAGAGAACAATTTTTCAAAGGGAAATTAGCTGGATGATCCTCTGTGTAGTTATTTTTCTGTCTATATGTGTCCCTGAGCTGTAAGAGGGTAATTCCCTGGGTCTCTCAGTGTCTCTGTGTATGTCTGCCTCTCCACCAGTGTTGATTCATTCTGTGTGTTTTTCCATGTCTCAGAGTCTCTGCAACTATAAGGGTTCATGATTCTGTGTGTATCTTTATGTCTCTGCACCCGTCTGTGATTCTAAGAGTGGGGAGAATTCTGTATGCATCTCTGTGTTTCACTGTAGAAATATATGCATGGAGTGCACATGCTACGTGGCAAGTTCAGACTCTCCAAGTCTGGAAGAAACATTACAACAGGAAATGCTCTGGATTCCAGCTTCCGGATGGAATTTCACTCAGAAAAATACCCCTTCCTGGTCCTCCCAATAACTGCAACATTCTTTGTCTTTTTTCAAGAGGCTGAGTTGAAGGGGTTTATGCTAACCTTGACCTCAGAGGCCTTGTCTTTCAGGAGGACTTGGCAGAGCCATGAAATTCCACACCCTGCCACTTGCCTCCTGCCAGGCCTACTTCTTCCTCCTAAACCCTTTTATAGCTCCACATTATCTACCAGACCAATTCTGATCCAAATTGTCCAGAGAGGCCAGGGGAAGACACAGAGAGATGAGGACAAAGAAACAGAATAAGATTTTTAAAAGTAAATAGATAAATAAAGATTAGATTTTGGAAGAGATGAACAGATACAGAAATGATAACAGGAGATAAAGACAAAGAGACAGAGACAAAGAAACAGGGCCTGAAAGCTGGGAGCAAATACTCAGAAATGGGGATAAATAAATAAGGATGGGGACAGACAGATATACAGAGAGATGGAGTGGGAAGGGTGAAGAAAGAGGGACTGACAGGAATGAGGCATGAATGTAGGGAGAGAGAGAGAGACATGAGGTTAGAGAGGCAGCTATATAAAAGATGAGGACAGATGGGGTGCCTGGGTGGCTCAGTCGGTTGAGCATCTGACTTCGGCTCAGGTCATGATCTCACAGCTCGTGAGTTCGAGTCCCCCATCGGGCTCTGTGCTGACTGCTCAGAGCCTGGAGCCTGCTTCAGATTCTGTGTCTCCCTCTCTCTCTGCCCCTAAGCCACTCGCATTCTGTCTCTGTCTCTCTCAAAAATAAATAAACATTAAAAAAATTGTTTTAAGATGAGGACAGAGAGGGACACAGAGATGATAACAGCCAAGTATATAGGAAGGGGGTGACTGGATGAGATAAACAAAGATAGAAACAGATAGTGTTAAAGATGAGGAGACAGGCTGATGATGTAGAAGCTGAAATTTTTGAGCATTTGTTATGTCTGAAGCATGGCCCTTTGAACTGTACATGTGTTAGTTCATTTAATGCTCACAGTAATGCTGTGCATGTACTGTTATCCACCCTATTTTGCAGATGAGGACACTGAGGCACAGCAAGTCAGCAGTACAACTAAGATTTGAATTCAAACAATCTAGCACCAGTGACTGTACTCTTGGCTACTCTATCAGTGACAAAGAGAGACAGAGGAACGGGGAGCTGGGGACAAGATAGCAAACAGATGAAACCCATGTAGGGACAGAGAGATGAAGACGAGAGACAGGCACATGAGGAGAGTAACCCAATAAGAGAGATGCTAAGAGACAGAAAAGGAAAAGATTAGGAGAGAATAAAATAGGGAAACAAGGGCAAAAAGACCAACAAAGAGAGATAGAAACAAAGAGTATGAATGTTGCAGGGAAAAAATGGAACAGAAAAGTGAGAATAGAGAAAGATAGGTTGGGAAGAGAGACAGATGAATGCAGCAATATAAACAGAAAGATGACGACTGGGAAACATCCAGAGAGAAGTAGGGACAGAGCAGTGGAGACAGAAAGGCAGACAGTAAAGAGGCCAAGGAGCCAAAGGAAACTGAAAGAGAAATAGAAAAGACATATTCTGGAACACACAGAAATTCAGAAACAGATGAGGTATGGCAATGTGGTAGTATACGTATGAGGACAGAGACTCAGACCAAGATGAATTAGATAGGAACAGGATGGAAACAAGGCAACCCCCAACATACACAATATAGAGAGAGTGGAGCAAGGAGAGGAGAGAGATGGAGCGAGACTAGGTGAGACAGGAAAAAGAAACCACCAGAGAGATGTAACCAGAAAAACAAGAGAAAGCAAAATGTAGACAGAGATGGGGGGTGGTGTCTGAGAGGTGGTTAACAGTGATGGTGAACTTGAGGAGGGGGAGACAGTAAAAAATAAGAAAGACAAAGACAAAATAAACTTATCTTGATCCAACAACTTGCAAGTCTCTTGGATATATCAGGGCTGGCACTGGGCTGTGTGGTGCTAACTAGACTATGAGCTTAAGAAGGCAAGGCCTTGGCCTTCATTATTCACTACTGTATCCTCTATCTACAATATATTCCCAATCATGTGGAGGACTACTGTTTGTTAAATATTAGGTCCTGGGAACTGTGTATGCTTTGCATGGATTTTGCCATTGAATCTTTACAACTCTGATGTGGTAGGTATTATTATCATCATTCCCAGTTTACAGATGGAGAAACTGAGACTCAGAGTGATGAGTAACTTGCCCAAGGTCACACAGAGGAACTAGGAGTGAAGCCCCAGCCTGTACCAATGGCAAAAGTATTTCTTGAACCAAGGATTAAGGTGAATCTTTTCCTGACCATGAACTTGAGGTGCAAATTCTAGTCTGTCTGGCTCCAAGGTCTACACATTTGACCATTATACCACACTGCTTCAGTGAAGCCTTACTGACACTGATGGAAGCCTGCTGAGCCAAGGTTAGCATGTCCGACTCCTTACCCTCTCGAGCTCCCTCCATCCAGTGAAAAAGGTTGGCCTGGCTAGCTCAGAGAGACTGGAAAAAAAGTCCTATGAGTGTCACTAATAAACTGTGGCAGACCCCAGCCTGAGATAATCAGAGAATGCTTCCTGGAAGAGGGGATAGTTCAAAGAGGCCAGAGGCAGATATATACAGAAGTCAGTAAAGGTTCAGGATCCCTTATTTGCACAGGTCCCTTCTAAGGCTCTGTTTAACCATCAGTGAAAAATCAAAGAGTAATGAGGATTTGTTACTTTGCAAGAAAATTGAAATGCCCTAACATCTTACAGCTTATATATGAAAGAAACTAAACAGAAGTTTTCCCAAACTTGACAAGTCCTAAAAATGTACATTATTGTGAAGCTGAAACTTTTCTAAAACACAAATTTCTATCAACCACGCTATTAAGAAAGCCTAATATTTTTATTATTTCTGTAAGAAATGACCCTACCTCATGCTTCAGTGACAAAATAGAAGCCATCAGACATCAGGAATGGTTACTGGGCCCTCATCTTCTCACCACCGAATCTCTAAACCTCCCATTAACTGTGTTCAGCTCTGTCTCATTCCTACCAGTTACAATGAGGGGCCTGAAGACCCTCCTCTTCTTGGAGGCTCAGTGCCCCAGATCCCAATCCCTCCTTTCTCTTTCTCTTCTGCATCTTTGTCCTCTCCCCCTCTACTGGATCATTCCCAGCAACAAACGAGCTAGTCTAGTATCTCCCATCTTTAAAGAAATCATGCTTTCAGGGCGTTGGGGGGGCTTAGTTGTTTAAGCATCCAACTCTGGATTAAGCTCAGGTCATGATCTCATGGCTCATGGGTTCAAGCCCCAGATCAGGCTCTGCTTGGGTTTCTCTCTCTCCCTCTCTCTCTGCCCTTCCCCTGCTTGTGCTCTCTCTCTCTCTCTCTCTCTCTCTCTCTCTCTGTCTTTCTCTCTCTCTCTTTCAAAATAAACTGATAAACTTAAAAAAATAATTCTTTAACCCTCCTTCTACCATCATCTTATCTCTCTGGTCTCTATTCCCCTTCACAGCCAAGCTTCTCAGTGGAATTGCCTACACACCCAGGTCCACTTCAATAGGGGTGAGAAAGGTGTTCTGTTCCCTCAGATTTCATGGAGGGTCCTGTAATAATTTACACTCTCAACAGCACTCTACACAATTATTCCTGTTTGTTAAATGAATTTTATTTATTTTTCATGATATACTTTATATACTTTAGAATATACATATATGAACTGTTTGAATAAATAATAAATATCTGTGTACCCATCACCTAGCTTCAAAACCAGATCATTTACAAATGACAAAACCCCCTGGGTAACACGCCCCAGTCACATCTCTTTCCCCTCCCTGAGGTAACCACTGTGCTGAATTTTCATTTTTCATTCTTTGCTTTTTTTGTGTAGTTTTATAACATATGACTGTATCCAAATACTGTGTAATTTTTCATGTTTTTCCACTTTATATAAACATATTCTCCTATAACTTTTTTTGAATCAGCATTAGGTTTTCTGAGTTTCATCATGTTGATACATGTAGCTAGAGTTCATTCATTTTTTCTTTATACTATTACATCATATAAATATGTCTGAATTTATTCACCCATACTCTTGTTTCCATTTCTTGCTGTTAGAAACAGTCTTCAGTGGGGCACCTGGGTGGCTCAGTTGGTTGACCGTCCGACTTCGGCTCAGGTCATGATCTTGTGGTCTGTGAGTTCGAACACTGTGTCAGGCCCTGTGCAGACAGCTTGGAGCCTGGAGCCTGCTTCGGATTCTGTGTCTTCCTCTCTCTCTGCCCCTCCCTTGCTCATGCTCTGTCTCTCTCACTCTCAAAAATGAATAAATGTTAAAAAAAATTTTAAAAAAGAAACAGTCTTCGGTGAATATTCTTGTAGTGTCTCCCAGTGCACATGTACAAGGATTTCTCTAGGGGAGCAATCCCCAAACTATTTTTTTTAACTCAGAACTTCCTTTATATTCTTAAAAATCACTGTAAGACCCCCAAAGAGTTTTCATAAATGTGGGTTATATCAATTGATACTTGTTGCATTAGAAATTAAAACTGCAAAAGCTTAAGTATTTACTTTTAAAATAACAATAATTACATCATATTTAAATAAATATTTTATGAAGAATAAGTATTTTCCAAAACAAAGAATAATTCAGTGAGAAGAGTGGCATTGTTTTAAAATTTTGCAAATCTCTTTACTGTATTGCTTAATAGAAGGCAGCTGGATTCTCATATCTGCTTCTGTGTTCAATCTGTTTGATATCTAGAAAACTCCATTTTACATTCTTGAGAGAATGGGGGTAAAAGAAGTAAATAACACCTTACTAGTATTATTGTTTTGGCTCCCTGCCCCCCCGCTTCTGCCCCCAGTTTAATCCAGACCACACTGTGAGAACCACTGCTCTAGGATATGCACCTTAAAAGGCTGGATCATAGAGTATGTGCATCATTCAGCTTTACTAAAAAATGTCCAACTTTTTCTAGAGTAGTTGTATCAATTTACATTCCTACCAATGGTGTATCCATTCCCTCTTCATTCATTCTGGTGTTCACCCCTACCACTGCACCAAAACTACTATCAAGGTCACTACCAGTATCCATGTTGCCATATCCAATGGGCCCTTTTCAATCCTTATCTCAGTTGACTTCTCAGTACTCTTTTTAAAAATCTCAACACAACCCTAGTTATGTCCCTATCTCTTTTACCTCTTTCTCAGTATCTTTGCCACCTCCTGCTCCTTCACCCAATTTCTATCATTGGAGTTCCTTGGAGCTCAGTCAAGGATCCTCTTCCTTTCTCTTTGCTCTGTTTCAGACTGACCTCTTCTTTCATGACTTTTAATGCCATCTCTATACTCACAACCCTCATTTATATCTGAAACCCAGACCTCTTCCCTGGGATGTATATACCATTACCTGCTTTAACTTCTCCACTTGATTATCTTAAGGAAGTATAGAATTGAACCCTTGATCTTCCCTCTGAAAACCTGTTCTTTCTGTCTTCTTCATCACAGTGAATGACCTAGCCCATGTCAGATCCCTAGGATGCATTTTTGATGCCTCCCTCTCCCTCCCACCCCAAGCCACCATACCAACCCCTTTCAGTTCTAAATATCTCTCAAATCTGTCTACATCTCTCCATCTCCACAGCCACCACTTTAGTCTACTTACCATTATCTCTGACTGCAGTACACTTCTAATCTTTCCCACTTCCAATCCAATCCACAGAAGCCAAAGCACTTTTTTTTTAATTATACCATGTCAATCCCAAATTAAAAACCTTTCAATGTAGTGTATTTCAGCATTTGGGAGATGTGAATTATCTACAAAAGAGATACTATTTTATCATGATCCATTTAATATGACACAAACTGAAACCAAATTTCATGAAACAAACTTACCCTCCTACACAATTCTATCATACATTGATATTTTCTATTCTTTTCTCAAATTGATTTCAGTACCTTCTGCAATTTGACATACATTTAAAAGTACTGCTTCAATACCTTTCCACTGCTCATAGAAATAAGATCCTTTCTCCTTCCCATGTCCTATAAAGCCCTACATAATTTGGCTCCTGCCTACTTCTTTGAGTACATATCCCACTCCTCTTACTCTCAGCTCACTATGCTCCAGCCACACTGGCCTTCCTGCAGTTCCTAAGTATACCATTTCCCCTTCTGCCTAGGGCCTTCCCACTTGCTCTGTCCTCTGTATGAAACACTTTTGCCTCCACTCATCATCTGCTAACTCCCACCCCTTCACATCTCAGCTTAAATATCAGGTCTTGCCTGACCCCCTCAGACTAAATTGTCCCCACCCATTTTTCTCCTTCCTATCACCCTGTTCTATTTCTTTATATAAGCTTATCACAATTTGTAATTATGTGTGTGTTTATGTGTTATAATTATGTGTTTGTTTACCTCCTGTCCTTTCCAGCACCAGACCATAAACTCATGGCCTTGTTCATGTCTGTCTCATTCACTACTGCATAGCTAGTGCCTCACAAGGTGCCTGGCCCATGGTGTATGCTCCAAAAGATATTCATCAAATAAGCAGAGATCTGAAGAACAAATGAAGTGGAATTAGGGAAATGTGGAGAGTTTCACACAGAGGCAACAGCATATACAAAGACTCAGAGGCTAGAGACACTAAGGAATGGTCTAAGACTTTTAAACTTAGACCCAAGAATGAAGTCTGAGAGGCTGGCAGTGGCCAAACAAATCATCAAGGGCCCAGCTTACTTCCCTGTTGAAGAAGGTAGGTTTCCTTTTGAGCCAGTGGGGGCTCATCAAAGGGTTCTAAGCATGAGAGTGATATGAGTTGATTTACTTTTTCAAGAGATCATACTGCCTACAGTGTAGAGAAGGGATTCCAGGGAACAAAACTGAAACAGGGAGACTGTGACAGTATTTCAGGTTAGATGTGGTGCTGGCTGACACTAGGGTCGTATCAGGAGAAGTGAAGAGACTACATAAATAAATTTGGGAGATATTCGGGAGGTAAAAATGACAAGATCTGGTGATTACATGGGGGTGGAGGAGAGAGAAGAGTCAGGGGTGTAACTCAGGCTTCTGCTTTGACTGGGGTCATTCACAAAAGTGATGTACAAAGAAGGACAAACAGGTTGGGAGGAGGATGACTTGAGGTGATGAAAAGGTTTTAGGTATTTCTGGAGTAGTCAGGTAGAGCTGTCTAATAACCAGTTGAATGCATGGGTCAGAACTCGCTGGACCTCAAGAGGTGTCACTTTGGGAGTCATCAGCAAAGAGATGATAATTGAAGCCATGGGAGTGAATGTAATAATTGAAGAAAAGAACACAGATAGAGAAGACGAGAGCTCAGGCCAAATCCCTAAGGAACACCAACATTTAAGGGTTGGACAAAGAGGAGCCTGGAAAGTAAAGGAATTTAACCAAGGCAGCAGGAGAAAAATGAGAGTGTGGTATCATGGAAGTGGCTTAAGGAGGAGGGAGTGGTCACAAGTGCCAAATACTAAGAAGAAGTCAAGTAGGATAGCCTTTGAAAAAATTCTATTAGATTTTGTGACATAGGCTGTGGCAGACTTTGATGAGAGCAGTATTAGGCAAGTAGTGGAGGCAAATTGGAGTGGGTTGAAAGATAAGTGGGAAGTGGGAAAACTGAGACAGTTAAGTGTAGGCAACTCTTCTGAGGAGTTTATAGAGCGGAGAAGAGAGGGTGGTGGTTGGAGAGGGAGACCTTTCAGTAATTGTTTACTTGTTTTCAGATGGAAGAGACCTGAGTATGGTTAGATGATGAAGGGAAGGAGCACGGACTCTGTAGGTTTGGTAGCAAGAAGTCAAGAACTTCCTTTCAGTGACCTCTGTTTATTCTGTAAAGTAGGAGGTGGAGGTCATCTGCTAAGGCTTAGGAGCAGATAGAGAAGTTGGTGGTTTGAGAAGAGAGGTTTGAAAGGGCTGCTGTGGAGGTGGGAGAGAGAACAGCCTCGGAACACAGTAGGGTTGTGGGTCAGTACTGAGGGCGTGGTAGAAGCTGAAGACCATGAGTTTATAGTGGCACAAATCTGTGAGCCTGAATACTTTTCTCCAGCAGTGTTTAGCGGCCTTTGCACAGGCATGGAAAAGGCGGACAGTTGGGCTGATCCAAGGTTGGGATGTTGCCAAGCGGATGCAATAATCCTGAGAACTGAAGTTATTGGCGGGAGAGTGGCGAAGTAAAGGACCATAAGGTCTAGTTTGAGCGGAGAGAAGTGTATCAAAGACAAGTCCTCTATGAGCCAAGCACTAGGGAGACTCTGGAACCTGTGGAAAGGTTTCTGGAAAAGAGATTGAAGGATGAGCAGAGAGAAGATGACCTGAGAGAGGGACAGAAAGGCAGATTTGGGGCTTGAGCTCAGAGACTTGCCTATGTGGGACTGAAGGTTGGGGTATAGGGAATGAAGGCTGAGGGAAATTTTTAAGGGGGAGAAGGAGGGCCTTTGAGGGCGGTCACCGAGAGAAGTGAGGCGGGTTGGAGTGAGGGGGCGTGCCCAAGAGCAAATCCCGGGCGAGGGGGCGGGGCCCGGGTAACTGGGTCCCAGCGCCGCTGTGGCGGCGGCTGCCTCAGCCACGGGTCCCGCCTCCCCACCCCCCTTCTACGGCTCCTTCCTGCCGGCCGCCGCGGAGACCTAGGCCGAAGCTGTTACCCTGCCCCCGCGGCTGAAGCTTCGTCCGGAGGGATTGGCTGAGGGCGAGCCCCGCAGCCTAAGCGCGCGACGCACACGCGCGCCCCCCGCCACCGCCGTCCTCTCCTCCCTCCCTCCCCCGTCCTGCCCTCCCTTCCCTTCCCCTCCGCCCCCCAGCCTCCGCTGCGGCGGGAGGAAGAACCCTTTCCGACCAGTCAGAAGAGCCCAGATCGATTCCCATTCGGGGAGAAAGAGACCCTGCACTCTAAACAGACCGACCGCTCGCCCCGGGGCCACGGAAGTGGCTTGCCTCTTACAAGAGAGCCCGCGCCGAGCGCAGCCCACCGACCCTCACCCAGCTGCAGCCGCATAGACAAGCGCTCCTCAGCGGGCCCCCGGCCTCGCCGAGCCCAATCCCCGCGCGGGGCCCGGGCCGGAGATGCCTGGCACGGCAGCAGCGGTGGCTGCTGCTGCTGCTGGTACTGCCACTGCTGCCAAGGCTGCTGGCCCGGGCCGGGGCCGGGGGCTTAAGTCTCCGCAGTGGGGCTGAGCCCGCAGCCCCGCCCCCCGAGCCTGAGGCCGCCGCTTCGCCCGGCGCCCGGCCTCCTCCGCCTGCGCCTCCGCCCCAGGAGCTGGAGCCAAGCGGGGAGCCCGGGCCCCGCGCCCAGGCCCGGACCATGCATGGCCACCGAGCCCCGGGGGGTGCCGGGCCTTCGGAGCCCGAACATCCAACCACGAACCTCCCCGGCGCCGCTCCTCTGGTCACTGCCGACACGGACCCTGGAGCCTCTGAGCCCGGACTGCCGGTGCTTAGGGGCGCAGGCTCGGCTCTCGGCGGCCCCCTGGATCCCCAATTTGCCGGACCATCGGACGCCAGCCTGGGCGCTGTTCCAGGCCCCCGGGTCTTACCCTGCGGCCCCAGTCCACAGCACCACAGGGCCCTACGCTTCTCCTACCACCTAGAGGGTTCACAGCCCCGGCCTGGTGAGTGATCGAGAGAGCATGGGAGCCCGGGCCACGGGCCTGGTACTGGAAGTGGGTTCTTGTTCTCGGGCCCTCTAAGCCCCACCTCGGGGCCGACCCGCTCACCCTGGCCCTTCGAGTCTTCTCAACCCCCACCCCCTTCCCTCGCTCCTCTTCCGTCCAGTCCTTTCAACCTCTGCCCGCGGTCTTCTCTCTCTGTCCCCTTGCCCCCTCAACCCTTCCCACCCCCTTATCTTCTATCCGCTGAGACTAATGGGAGAGGGAGCACTCCCAAGAAAAACGGGCAGGATTGCAAGGGAGTAAGAGGAATTTGGTTGGGGGAACAGTGTTTGTTTGGGGGAATAGGAGAGGAGTCTCCCATTTGCCAAGCGCTTACATTGTGCCAAGCACTGGGCTGCGTGCTTTACATGGATTCTCATTTCATCTTCAGGAGCCTCCTGTGAAGTAGGTATCATTTTGTAGGGTAGGAAACTGAAGCCCAGAGAAGTTGAGTAACTTGCCCAAGGTCCCACAGCTAGTATGGAGCCAGGATTCAAAACCAGATATATTTGAGTACAAAGTCTGTGGTCTTTCTCTTTCCCCAAACTGAGGTTGGAGACCATGAAAGTAAATGCCAAGCCTTCTGCTTATGTGATTTTCTCCTGTACTGTTCAGCTCAGCAGCTCTGGAGTATGAGTGGAAAAAAAAAGAGGGATGGTGGATTGATCCAAGGTTGGGGTTTTGCCAAGGTGTGTGTGGCGGGAGGACAAGGGAAGGAGGGAGTAGAAGGTGCTGATGAGAGAGAGAGGTGAAAGAGGTGGGCCTTGGGGGTCAACCTGGAGGGGAGGGCTGGAAGGGTTGCTAGGTAAGGAGACAGCAGAAGGGGTGGGAGCAGAAGCCAGTTGTAGCAGAGCTGTAGAGCTGCAGGGCTTCAAGGATGGTTGTGAAGAGAAACCAGGATGCTTGAACTTGGATTTGCAGAGGTGGAGCAGCTCTAGGTGAGGCTGGGGCCATAGGCTGTTGCCTGGAGAGGCCTCTGAACTGCACAGACCTGAGTGTCCAATGAGTCCAGCATGGCTTCCCCCATCTGGGGACATCCCCATGTGGACCTGAGCCCAGGAGCCACAGAGAAAGAGCAGTGTTATTTCTAGTCTGCCTTCCACTGGGCAACACTGACAGAGCTGCTGAGCCTCTGGGACCCCCCAGGGCTCATATCCCAGGCTCCATAGGTCTCTGGGACTATGGCCCAGCACAATTAGCAGTAGTGAAGCATAAAGCACTGGAAAGACGTGCCCCTTACTGTGTTGTGACCTTGGGCTAGTTATGGAACCTCTGAGAGTTTCCAGGGGCTTCCTCTTCGTGGGCTGGAGATATCCAACTGATAAGAGGCCTTTAACACCCTGTCCTGCATGTTGCTCCTGCTGGCTTTCCAAACACCCCTTGACAGATGCTGTATGGAGCAGGCTACTCACCCACTTTACTGTAGCACCTCCTTTCAGATCTCGAAACATGCCAGAAGGACTCCCACCTCAGGGTCTTTGCATCTTCTTTTCCCTCTGCCTGGCAGCTCTTCCCCCTGCTCTCCATCTGGCTTGTTCCTCATCTTTCAGGTCTCAGCTCAGATGTCACCTCCTCCAAGAGACCTTCCCTGACCACTTTGTGTGTGTGGGGGGGGGAACACTTGTGAGTCTCCATCACAGTTGCCTGTGTGCTTCCATCCTTGCACTTAGTACAGTCTGAAATTATCTTATTGTGTCTACTTGTTTATGGCCCATCTTCCTCCACTAGAATGTGAGTTCTGTGAGGGCAAGGGGATTGTATCTGTTTTGTTCACTGTTGTATCCCCAGTGACTAGTGCAGTGCCTAACACACAGTAGGTGCTTAATAAATCCTTGTTGAACAAATGCCTGAACAGACATGAAGGGAGCGCATAATAAGCCCTCAGTAACTATAGGCTTAGAGAAGGACAACTGAATTCCTGCCCTCTAGATGCTCTTGGTCTGGGAGTCAGTAGCTGGGCAGTGTCTAGACCCTTGGTCAATAACCTCTGATTGATACATGGTGGTGATTCTGAGTTGCCTTCCCACTCCACCAATCCTTACTAATTACCAATCACAATACCCATCCTGAACTATTCCCCTCCTGCCCAAAAGAGCAAAAAAGTTTCCAGGATCCTTTTTCCCAGTGAAGTCCCTGCCTGTGTAGGTGTCTTTTTTTAATATACTACATGATAAAAAGTGTCAGGGAAAGACCTGACTTCCCATCCAACCATTCCTAGCTGACTCACTGTGTGACACTGAGTGAGTTCCCTTATCTGAGCCTCAATTTCCTCATCTAGAGAATGCCATGAGGAGTCTATGAGATACTGGTGAGAAGCTTGCAGAATAAAATAAAATTTAAAAAAAGAGAGAAAAACCTTCTGAAGAGGAGGCGGAGATATTACTCAGGCCCTGGCAAAGCAGGCGCTGGGCCATGTGATTCACAGCAGCATGGGGTGTGAGAGGCCCGCCTCCCCCACTGCCCAGCCTGCCCAGGGGTAGGCACAAGTGACTTGCTTCTCTCTCTACAGGACTCGCCTATAATTGGCCCAAGAAGCGCAGGGTTGGTGGTTGCAGTGTGTGTGTGTGTGTGTGTGTGTGTGTGTGAGAGAGAGAGAGAGAGAGAGAGTCCTCTCAATTAAAGGGTTGAAACATTTTAGTCCACATGTTAAGATTTCTGTGTGCCTGCCGACTTCCTCCCTCAGACTGCTGAGGCCTTTATTGAATCACTATCCTTAGGGGCCAGTGGACAATCGGGGGAGGGTGGTGCTTTTTAAAATAATACAACTGACTCTTGAACAATGTGGGGGTTAGGGGCACCAAGCCCCATGCCCCTACTTGCACAGCCAAACATCTATGTATAACTTTTGACTCCCCAAAAACATAACTATTAATAGCCTACTTTTGACCAGAATCCTTACCAATAACATAAACAGTCAATTCCCACATCTTTTTGTATATGTATTATATACTGCATGCTTAAAGTAAGCTAGAGGAAAGAAAATGTTATTAAGAAAATCATAAAGAAGAAGAAATACATTTATGGGACTGTATTGTATTTATAAAAAAAAATCCATGTGTAAGTGAACCTGTGCAGTTCATACCGTGCTGTTCAAGGGTCAACTATAGTCACATCTTATCCATGTGAAAAACCTTCAATTACTTCAAAGTGCTTTCTCTTTTAGTTACCCTGATTATTGGTAGGGAAAGGGGCGATCGTTTTTATACCCATTTTCCAGGTTGATAAAACCTAAGGCCTAATTGGGTTACTGAGATAACCCAGTGAGATACCAGAGAGGGTTTTGAGAGAGTTTCCAGCTGTAGGTGTGCTCATAGAGATTTGGGGGAAACCCTACCCTATTCTAGATTTGAAGCCTGGAATATCCTTCCAGATGCTATGTGGGGAGTAGCTTGGGGCCTGTGTCTCAGTCAAAACAGTTGCACTTGATATAAGAGTCTTTTCATGGGTAGTAAAGAACTAAGCCAATTGAGAGGGGCAGAAAGAAGGCTGGCTTCTTCTAATTTGGAGCCTAGGGCATCATCAGAGACTCCAAGAGTTAGAATTGGAGCTGGAAAGGGCCCTAGACACCATCTGGTTCTGGGTTTCCCAAACTGGGTGAAAATCAGAATCCCTTATTGACTTTGAAAAAATAACTGATTCCCAGACTCCACCTCAGAGCCCCAGAATCTTGGGGTTGCAATCCAGGAATCTATTTAAAATTCCCCAGGTGATTCTGATGCACAGTCTAGAGTGGGAACTGATTTTTAGTAGAGGTAGTAGAGGCTCAGAGAGGCAGTTTACTCATGGTCCTACAGTGAGTCAGCCTGATTAAGGCCTGGAGAATGCATTGGCCTCCCCTCTAAGGCCCTCTCCTCAGGACCCTATGTGGGCCTACCTCCCTCTCTCCCAACCCCAAAGGAAGGCATGGGATCTAAGCTAAAGGGAGTCAGCCCCTTACTCACATACACACAAATACCAGCTGCCTCAGTTTACCATCTATGCTTAGCTCTCATGAATAGCTGCCATCTGGCACTTCAAGCTGGAAAGCAGTTGCAGTTTTGGGACTCTAGGCAGAGGAAACAGGCATCAGAAGTACCCATCACAGGGCCTGGCCCAAAGGAAGAGCTCTAGGGAGTGTCAGCAAGGTTTGTAGAGCTAAGAGGAACATGAAGGGCAGTTAAGGTAAGAATTTCAGTAGGAGCAAAGGCACTGAAACATGGGGCATCCTGGGAACTGGGACTGGTGTTGAGAGGAGTAAGGGATATGCCTGGGAAAGGGACTTTATCCTAGGGCAAAGGGGAACCATTGAAGGGTTTATTAAGCAGAGGAATGATGTGCTCAGATGTAGGTGTTTGAGAGATCCCCATAGCTACTTGTGGAGAGTGGATGGTAGGGGCACAAGAATGGGAGCAGAGATGATAGGCAGTCATCCCAGTGACAGGCAATTATAGTTTGGTTTAGAGTGGTGGCAGGTAAAGACAATAAGATCAGAGAGATATTTAGGTGCTAACATGAACAGGCCTTGGTGGTGGCTTGGATGTAGAGGCCAAGGAAGAAAGAAAAGTCCAGGATGAGTTTGTGTGTTCTTGTCTGAAACCAACTACAGTGGCCCAATGGATGGTGGGGAGGCCATCTACATGCAAGAGAAGGAGCAGGTTTGACGGAAGATACTGAGTTTGAAAGGCTTTGGGGGACATCCAGGTGGAAGTGGCCAGCAGACATTTGGATGGAGGGTTGGAAAGCTCAGAAGAGAGAGGTCTTGGCAATATATGTTTGGGAATTCCCACCACCAATGCATACCATGGATCACAAAGCAGCTCATGGGGAAAAGTGTGTGGGGTTCTGGGGCCAGTCCCATCCCTGAAAGACATAGATAGTGATCCACTATCTATGATCCACACCCAGTTGGATCATTCATTACCTGACCAAATGTTGCCTTAGAAATGCCTTGGGGAGGGAGAGCAGTTTTTAAAGCACATTTGCATAAAGCTGAGGCCCATTTCACATATACCCAGGGTATTTGCTGTTGCAAAGAACTCAGGGAATACTCCTTAAAAGCAAATGAAACATTCGTAAAGTAAA
The DNA here is from genome assembly GCF_027475565.1 of Acinonyx jubatus. Taxonomy (NCBI): domain Eukaryota; kingdom Metazoa; phylum Chordata; class Mammalia; order Carnivora; family Felidae; genus Acinonyx; species Acinonyx jubatus. The sequence goes on along the minus strand of NC_069389.1, from coordinate 46,139,272 downwards.
TTCTTGTGGCTCCCTCCATGTTCTCCATTTTGAAGGCATCCTGTGAGGCCATAGAAGGAGGTCGCTTATGGAAACAAGAGGGGGCTCATGACAGGAGGGGTGGTGGGCTCTGCTGGGGATTTTTGAAGAGCAGCAGTTTAGGATTCCAGGGGAATGTCTGGGAAAAGACCCAGATTTGGTTCAGTCAGCTGAGGCCTTCCAAACAAACACAACAAAATATAAAGACTCTGGATAGCTGGGAAAAGGACTTCCCTGACAGGACTAAAAGAATTGCAGTTCCCAGGTTGCAGATGGTTGGCACGCCCTTCCTTGGCCCTTTCAGGTGCCTCTGTCCCTGTGGGAGGGCCCGGCTGGAGCTACCTGCTTCCTCAAGGGAGAGTGGCAGCTGTGTCCCAGACAGATTCCAACCAGGACTTTCTGGGGGCCAGTTAGCTAAATGCCTTAGGCAGATGTGGAGCTGGCCAGATCCTGGCTGGGTGGGGCTAGGACCTGTCTGGAATGAGGGCAGGAAGCACTGTCTGCCATTGGCCAGCCATGCAGAGTTATGTTTCCCCCTCTGGAGAATGCAGATATGTTGGAGCAGTGAGTCCAGCCTCTCTGGGCTCTAATACCCAGTTCCTTGGGCCTGGAAGGCATCACATCTCCAAAAGGTGCCTCAAAACACACACACACAGCTGAAGACAAGGATGCAGGGCAGTAGCTGAAGGAGTCTCAGCTCTCCTGGCTCTGCCATTAGTTCACTGTGCCCGTAGCTTTCCTTACCCCTCCCAGGGCCTTAGTTTCCCCATTTATAACACTGGGACCTGGTCATCACATTTGTCTGGCAAATAATATGGCATCAATAAATACGTGGTAATAAATACTTGGCAGATAAGGTAAAGTAAAAGGGGAGGAAGAAGGGCATTTCTTTATTCAACAAATGTCTATTGAGGACCTACTATGTGCTTGGCCCTGTGCAAGGTGCTTGGTGTACAACAAGACAGGCACAATCCTTGTGCTCATAGAGCTTCTTTCTAGCAGGGAAGATCTACATAACAAGTAATTCCAAGCATAGATGCAGCCGAACATATAAGGAGGGGGGTAAGCAGGGAAAAGAGGGCACTTGAGTTGAGACTCCAAGGATAAATAGGAGTCCAGAGGTAAGGCAAAGCGGAAAAGCCGGAAAAGCCGTTCAGGCCATGGGAACAACATGTGCCAAAGCCCCAGGCGGAAGAGAGCACTTTCGAGGAACAGACAAGAGGCCATTGTGGCTGGAGGGTGGGGGTAGGGAAGTGTTCTTGAGCTGGGCCTTACTTGTCCCCAAGCTCTGGAGGTTGGAGTTCATATGGGAGGCAAAGGGAACCCTTCACAAGGCTGCAGGAATTGAAGCAGACTGTTTTCATAAGATAGTTGTGGTGTGGAGAATATCTTGTAGAGAGGGTGGAGGGAAACCAGTTAGGAAGGTAGAGTGGGAAAAAGCTTATGGACTCTAAAGCTAAGAAAGTTGAGTCTGCTAAGGCTTAGGGTCTGCCTGCTTGTGTGAGTTAAGGGAAAGGGAGGAGACCAGGAGAAAGCCTAGCCTCTGGCTTGGGGAACTTTGTGGATGGATGTAACACTGTTGGGATGGGGAAGGCAGGAGGAGGAACCACTAGGGCCTGGGTGTGGTTTGGGATGCACTGAGTCTGAGGAGCCTGAAGACAGGAGATGGGGCATTGAGGTGGCAGTACCCAGCAGGCATCAGCTGTGCCCACCTGGGCCCCAGAGTTAAGGTCAGGAGGGTGAGGGGCATAGGTGTGTGGCTGAGGCCCAGAGGGAATGGAAGGCTCTTCCCGGTGCTGGCAGCTGTTAGCCCTCTGTGGCGCTTTCCTGTAGCCCATGCATGGAAAGGGTTAAGTCACAGAGGGAAGGCGGTGGGAAAGGCAGGACTGGCAGGGTTGGCCCCTGGGAGCTGCAGCTGGCAAAGAAGCCCTTCCGTTTGGGCCGGTTAGGTGCGCAGCAGCTGCCCACACCACTACCTTTGCCTTCACCTTCACCTTCCCTGCTCACCCCCTTCCCCAGCTCCTTCCCAGTTTCCCTAGGCGGGGCCTCCCAGACTAATGCATTCCAGGTGTTGACACAGCCCCAGGGGCGGCAGGAAGTGGGGCAGGGAAGGTTTAGGTCTTTCTTACTGTGTGCATCGCCTAGGGGCTCCAGGCTCCAGGCCTTACTGACTGCTCTGTTCTCTGGAGAATTCCTTCAGGGATCTCTGTTTGGGTCCTGAATCCCTGGTACAGTCAGGCAGTGGTGAGAGCCCCCCAGACGCAGCTCTGCCACTTCCTAGCTTTGTGTGACCTTGGGTGAGTCACTTCACCTCTCTGTGCCTCAATTTTCTCATCTGTAAAATGGGGTTATTATGCCCACCTCTGAGTGTTGTCATAAGAATTAAACGCCACAGGTAAAGAAAACCCGCAGCTCTCAGCATGACACATTATAGCCATGTTCAACAAATGGCCCTGGCCCTGGCCCACCCTTTTTGTTTCTGCCCCCTTGCGTCTCTGAGCCTGCAGCCCTCACTGTCTCTGTCTCCCTTCTGACTTGCTTTGGTTTTACAGTTTCCCTCTCTAGCTGTCCAGCTCTCTGTAGTTTTCCTGTCTTGTTCTTCCTTGTCTTTGTCCCAGTGTCTCTGTCTCTCTCTGCCTTTTTCTCTCATAATCTTTCTGTGTTACTAACTCTCAAATTTGACCAGGCTTCTGGTGAGAGTGGAAGGGAAATGGGTGGATGTTGGGTCCCTGGGGTCACACACAGCAGGGGTCAGAGGGGCCATTCCCTAGTGGCTCTGTCCTCACAGGAAGGGAAATCCAGCCAGCGTGGCAGCCCCAGAGCTGGGTAATTACTGCCCCCAGTGCTCCCAGCTGCAGCTCCACTCCCTTCCCTTCCTGTCCTCTGAAGTCCCCAGCCCCCCCTGGGGGTGGAGCAACCATCCCCATCCTTCTCTGGCCTCAGGTCCAGAGACACTGGGAGAAGGCCAGGCCCTTACAGCAATCCAGCAACTGCAAGAGGGATGGGCTGCCTGTGCTCCCATGTGACTGTGTGTTGTGTGGTGTGTGTGTGTGTGTGTGTGTGTGTGTGTGTGTGTGTGTGCATGCCATGCATGCACATGTGCCTGGCTGCCTGGCTGTCTTTATCCCCAAGGGTCTGTTTTGTGTATATCTTAATGTTCTTATTTCTGTATGTCTATGTATACGTTTGAGTGTGTCTGTATATATCTGTGTGTCTATGTGTGTCTTTGGGTCTGTATTTGTTGTATGTTCCTATTTGCTTGCTTGTGTGTCACCTTGTTTCTGTCAGCCCCTGGGAGTTTCTAGATGTTTCTGCATGTGAGTTTCTGTTTGTAGATCTTGTCTGTGTGTGTGTGTGTGTGTGTGTTTCTGTGCCAATGTCTGTCTCTGTATGGCCCCTATGAGTCTATATCTTGGTTGTGGTTGTGGTTGGTATGTGTCTGGCAGTGGAGGGGGGTGGTGACTGCTAGTCTTTTGGCCCTTCCTGCTGCTTGCTCCTGTTCCGGAATGTTTTTACTAACCCAGGACTGTTCATTGTGCCCTCAAACATACTCTTCACCTCCCTACCCCTAGTATTGACACCATTGCTCACTTTTCTTCCTTTGCCTGTAGGACTGTGCCCATTCCACCTAAAACCTACACCCCTTTCTGGATGGTTGAACTTGAAAACCACCTCCTTTAGAAAGTCATCCCCACTCATCCCTTCAAATGTGATTTCTTTCCCAATTCAGCAAACAATGACTGAGGATGTGCTCTGTGACTCTGGACACAGACATGCTTGGGATCCAGTCCCAGTTCTCACTGTGTATCCTCAGACAAGTTATTTTGCTTCTCTGCATCTCAGTTTTTGTGCCTATAAAATGGAGCTAATAGTACACAGGGTTGTTAGAAGGATCCCTTACAGGAAAGCATCAACACAATGCCTAGCCCAGAGTAGGTGCTTAACAAACACTTGAATCCCCATACTTTATATCTTCCACTAAAAAGTGAATACCTTGAGTTCCAGAGAGTTCTGAAAGTTCTTGCAATCCCCTGCTCTCTTCTCCAGGCACCTTGCACAGGGCAAAGTGTGAACTGGACCAGGCAGAACAAAAGGCAGAATCCAGTTCAGGGAACTGCCAACAAGTATTGCATGAGCTAGCTCCCTGAGCCTGGTCAGGCCCAGAAGAGATTGGGCCCTAGCAGAGGGTGTAATAAGGGACCTTCAAGGGTGCCACCCAAGAGCCAGAGCATGTCAGGGCAGGAGGTAAACAGCAGAAGTGTAAGGGGCCTTAAGGACCATCTACTTCAGATATCAGAAAGTGGTGCCCCACAAGTTGAATTTGACTTACAAATTTTGCTTGGCCTACTCACTGTTTTCAAGACTAGGGGGTTTCACATAAAAGTTTAGATTTCTGGTTCCTTGAAATATTGGAAGATCTGAAAGTACAGGGCCCTGTTACTGCAAAGTGACAATTAGATAGAAGGGAGGAACTACTGTCCCTACTTCAGGGGATGCATGTGCTCTCCAGTTTACTCCAGTCCTTATCATTCCATAATGTCTTATACTGTTCTATTTTACAGAAAGGCGTTCACTTTCCATGAGGGTCCACACTTTACAGAAACATCCTTCACTTTACAGAAGGGGCCTCACTTTATAAGAGACTTGCTCCATGTTACAGAAGAGTCTTCTGTTTGGCAAAGAGTCCTTCATTTACAGACAGGTCATCCATTTTACAAAAAGGTCTATAGAACTCTCCTCGCATTTTAGAATGTCCCTCCATTTTGAAGAAGTCTCCTCCACTATGGAGAAGTTGCTTACCTTTACAGAAGGGGCATTCTTTGTATCAAAGAGACCTCCCTTTTATAGAAAGTTTCTCTACTTTGCAGGAAGAAAACTCCTTATTTGCCAGAATGGCTCCCACTTTCCAAAAGTGCCTTCACTCTGCAGAAGGTGCCTCTGTTTTTCTGCAGAGTCCTTATGTTCAGAAGACCAGTTCACTTCAGGAAAGGAACCTTCAGAACTACCCACAGGGTTCTTGTAGATAGCTCCCAGTGCCCTTCTCACACTTGACAGAACTTTGTGTTTGAACTTTCATGGAGATCATCTGCCAGACCAAGCAAGGCCTGGGTCAGTCTGGCCAAAAAGGTGTAGGGCAGCTGGACTGAACCTCACATTCAAGGCCAAGGTGGAAGGACATGGGGCAGCTATGCCTTTATCCCCTGCTTTTTTCTCAAAGTGAGGGACTCCCCCTTCCCCACCAACAGAGCTGGCATTCCAAAAGGCACTTTCTTATTTGCTGTTGTTCTTTCTTCTCCACTCCCTCTGGTCCCTTTCTCCACCCCACCCCACCCCACCCTACCCCACCCCACTGCCAGGAATTCCAACTGTCCCTGGGGCCTACCTCTTAGCCTGGAGAGGCTGAGATCTGGGGGCTGTAGGGAGAAGCATGCAGTAAAGGTCAGGAGGCCTGAGTGCTGGGGCCAGCTTCTGTCCACTCTAGCATCTCACCAGGTCCTCAAAATGAGGAACACACACATATTCTCCCCCATTTTGCAGATGGGGAAATTGGGGTCCAGAGCTGTAAAGCAACTACCCAGGTCACCATGGAGTTAATAGCTGAGGTCCAGTCTGAGGCCCTATTAGCTGACTTGAGATTGAGCCAAGGCTACAGCTAGGAGGTGGGAAAGGGGGTGTTGCTGTCCAGGGAAGGGGCATGCTAGCAGCGGAAATTACCAGAAAGAGGTGAGGGAGAAGCAGGGTCATTCCAGTGGAAGTGGGCAAATGGAGGAGCTCTTATCTGCAAACAGCTAGAGAGTAGACTTGTTCTGCCAGGAGCCCCAAAGCATGTGCTCAGGGCACCTGCCAAGTAGGGGCATGCAGCAACCAAAAACAATTTTTGGAATGATTTTTATTTCTTTTTTCTTTTCTTTTTTTTTTTTAGCAAACAAAATTGTTTATTTAATTCAATATCTTTTTAATGCCGGCATATATGTTTTACATTATGAGTAAGTGTTTTACATTATTTATTTATTTATTTATTTATTTATTTATTTATTTATTTATTTTTAAATTCTATTTATTTTTAATTCACATCCAAATTAGTTAGCACATACTGCAACAATGATTTCAGTAGATTCCTTAACCAATTTAGCCCCTTACCAATTTAGCCCATTCCCCCTTCCACACCCCCTCCAATAACCCTCTGTTTGTTCTCCATATTTATGAGTCTCTTATACTTTGTCCCCCCTCCCTGTTTTTATAGTATTTTTGTTCCCTTTCCTTATGTTCATCTGTTTTGTCTCTTGTAGTCTTCATATGGGTGAAGTCATATGATATTTATCTTTCTCTAATTTCACTTAGCATAATACCCTCCAGTTCCATGCACGTAGTTGCAAATGGCAAGATTTCATTCTTTTTGATTGCTGAGTAATACTCCATTGTGTATATGTACCACATCTTCTTTATCCGTTCATCCATCGATGGACATTTGGGCTCTTTCCATACTTTGGCTATTGTTGATAGAGCTACTATAAACATTGGGGTGCATGTGTCCCTTTGAAGCAGCATACCTGTATCCCTTGGATAAATGCCTAGTAGTGCAATTGCTGGGTTGTAGGGTAGTTCTATTTTTAATTTTTTGAGGAACCTCCATACTGTTTTCCAGAGTGTCTGCACCAGCTTGCATTCCCACCAACAATGATTTTGTTATTTCGATGACAATAAATTGTCATGGAAAAATTCAAAACTCTATTATACTTCTTAACACTTATTTTACAGTTTTGTATGATTTGTATTTTCAATTGAATTTGAATTGAATTTGAATTGGGGGATGGGGTACCATTGTCTTTCTTTGCCATGCCACCTGTCCTAGGAATCCTGCCCTGATCTGAGGAGCTGTCAAGGAGAGCGGGGCTGGATTCTGTGTCCATCTCTGGCTGGGTTTGCTCATGTTTCTTGGTGTATCAACAGCTTTGTGTTGGGTTGCAGCCTGTGGCCTGTGGTTTTATGTATCTGTGTGCATAGTTTTGTGTCTTTGTGGATGTGCAGTTCTGTTGGCTTTCAAGTTTAACTCACATTGCTGTGTGAGTGGGGGCAATATGCTCTTTCCCTCTTTGTTTCATGGACTCCCCCAAACCAGGGGCTGTGATTACTATCCAATTATCCAGATAAGTAAACTAGGTTCAGATAGATAGAGAGGCTTGCCCATGGTCACGCAACTAGTAAGTGGGGATGTTGGGATTTAACCAGGGTCTGTCTGTATGACTTCTAAACCAGCTCTTCCTAATTAAGGTGCCACAACACCTCCACCCACACAGTCTAGTCAGTGCACGCTGTCATGCCACCCCTCTTTGGAATAGTCACATACCATGGGTTTTAAATGATTGACCTTGTTTTTTAATAAATAAGACCAGATTAAAGGTTATCCCAGAAATAATGTCGCTGTCATGAGCATTCAGGTGCCTATTGCAGGGAAATTGGGTAGAGCCCACAACTTGCCTGAGGCTTAAATGGACAAGAGACTAGGGGGCCCTGGTTGCCAGGTGCCACCTCAGAGGCCTTGCTCTGCCTCATTCACTCTAAGCCTTCCTTGACTAAGGTTGCTAAAATTTGCTCAAATAAAGTATGGGTAGATTTGAATTTCAGATATACAACAAATAAGTTTTTAGTATAGCATAATAAATTTTTAGTATAAGTATTCATGAGACATGCTTATACTAAGAAATTATTCATTGTTCATCTGAAATTCAAATTTAACTGGGCATTGTGTATTTTATCTGGTCACCCTGTCCCTGGCCTTTCCCTCCCCTGAGATTCCCCAGTCCTAACATGCTGACCCCCCTTGTACTTCCTAAGCTCTACCTTAGCTTTTCCTGAATGAGACTCTCTTGTCTTTGAGATTGGGAGCTCCCTGAGGGTTAAGATCAAGATTACCTTTTGGCCTGCTGAGGGCCTGTTGGGACTGCACACCCCCACAGCAGAGCTGGGACAGTGCCCTGAACTCCTGGGGTGCCCAGGGTGTGCTTCTGGTCAGTGACAAGAGATGCCAGAATGGCAGCAATGATTGTGTGTGAGCACAATGCACCAAGCACATTGCATGTGGACATGTGAACAACTCTGCAGCTCTCACTAGGTCCTCGAGGGCTGTGCATTGTCAATATGTCTACTGGGTACATTTTCACAAAGTATTATAAGGTTTGGTGGTATGACTTTCTGCAGGGGGTGGGGTGGGGAGGCTTTGTGGCCTCTGCTCTAATGGGCACTCAGGACTCTGGTAAACCCAGTGGTAGAGGAGGCAGTTCTGGTGGAGGACTTTGTCAGATGTGTAGGTGTAAGTGTGTGTGTGTGAGAGAGAGACAATGCTGTGGATTGTCAACTATAAAAAATGGGCTGGAGAAAACCAATGCAGGATCTAGCCAGGTGGGGATGGGATGGGACAGTGGGAAGGGCTTTGGTATCCAGGAAAGGAGAAGGCATCCCTTGGGAGCTCCCCAGGGACAGAGATGGGATTTTTCACATCCCTCAGCACTGCATCTACTTGGGCTCAGAGCAGGGCTCAGAAATATTCAGGGAACTGAACTAAGCCTAGAGAAGCCAGAGAGTTCAATAGGGTTGTGAAGTGCCATGGAGGCCTAGCTGAGAAGTTCCTATTTTCCCCATGGGCAGTGGGAAGTCACAGAAGGTTCTTGTGCAGGTAAGTGGCATGACCTGAGCTGGAGGTCCATCTACCCACTTGGAGGGAGCAAGATGGGACAAGGGGACCATTGAGGGAAAACATAGGAGGAGACAGGGAAATGTAGGCAGAGGGACAGGAATGAGGAGCACTGAAATGGGAGAGGGAGGGATCTTGAACCTTCTTCCTTCAGTGGAGCTTCAGCTGGTTCTTGGCCGGGCCTTGGCTCCTGAACTGGAACCCCACTGTCATCTCCCTACAGGTGGGTGTAGAGATATTGTGCTCACTAGCCACACTGCAGCTCACAACTTTCTGAAGCACTGGGGTATACCCCTGCCCCTCCTACTTCCCCTCTTTTCCAGCTTCCCTTGGAGAGCAAGATTAAGAAAGGAGTCCAACTCAGGACCAGTCTGCTGAAACTCTGCCATTGACTTGCTATGTGACCTTGGACAAGTCGTTGCCTGTCTCTCTGCCTTCATCTACTTAGAAACTGAGCTCACAGTCCCTGTCTCTCTCTCCTAGGAATCCAGAGTGTCCCAGAATATTTGAATTTTATCCAGCCTCCCATTCTGCAGGGCTGCTTACAAGGAGGCAGAAAGAAAGGAGAGGCAGGTCCATTGGTGGGCTCCCAGGTGAGGTGGATGAGAAGGGATTAGAGAATGGGCCAGAGCACGGCCACAAAGAATGGTATAGTTACCCTACCACCAGGACAAGCAGTGGAGCAAAGAGAGAGAAGCCCAGCCAGAGGGCCCCCAGCTGCTCTGTACAGACTGGGTAGGGAGAGCTCACCTCTGGAGGCCTGCCTGCTTTCAGGTGTGGAGACAGGGCCAGGTGGAGCCCTGAGGAGGCAAACAAGGGGCACCTGAAACCCTGGAACCTATGTGTGTCTTTGAGGGGGGATGTCTCTGCACAATGGGGTGCCTGGCTTTGCTTGCTAGATCTCTGGCCCTTTCAGCTACCCTGTCTCTCACTTTCTCTGGCCATTTGTCTCTCGAACTGTGTTTCCTCATGTGCCGTCCTCCAAGTGATTCATCCTCTTCAACCCCACGCCCAGGGGGGTTGGCAGGGCAGGACCAGGCCAGGATGTGCTGAACAGGGCAGGGTACACTGCCCAGCTGAGCTGAGAGGAGCACCTCCTCCCTCCCAGTCAGGGCCCTGCCTGTTCAAGTGAGAAAGGAAGTGAGGACACTGCACCCAAGGCAAGGTACTGGGTGGAAGAGTGGGGCTTGGCCAGGGGCCTGGGGCACCATGTTCCTTCAGGATTGTGAGGTGACAATGGCTGGAGTCCCCTGGGGCCTACCTTGCTAGCCTGTGGCCAGAGTAGGGCCCAGGGCCCAGGGAAGCTGCTGGAACACTATAGTTTGGGCTATTCCTTCCTTCCAGGACTGGGATACCCAAAATTCCTGTGGCTCCTTTTGCCCATGTGACCCTGTAGGTTGTCTCTGAATGTTATAGCTGTATGTTTTTGCAGCAGAGGGTACGTGTAACACCATGACCACTTAGACCAGTAGTCTTAGACCAAATTTCAGGTGTTTATATATGCCTGAGCCCCTAAGACTCAAAGACACCATGGACATGTTTGTTTCATGAGTATGACATAGTAAATTAGGGCACATGTCTGTGATTGTGTATCTGTGTTTCTGGGTACATGGTGGTGTGTGACTTTGTGATGTTATCCCATTGTGTGAGGCAGTATCTAACATGGTATAATAACCCTGCATGGCTATAGTCTTGATGACTGTGTGAACCTGTGACACCATATTATGGCATGTGTCACACTCTGTGGTCCTGCAATTGTGAGACACAGTATAAATTACACTGTATATCTTTGTGACTCAGTGTAACCATATTTGAGGAGTATATATGATGGTAAGTGGTTGGGAAATTATTGTATGAAACTGTATAAAATGAGAGGCTTGCCACTGTGTGATTTTCTTTGTGACCGTGCATGACTGTGTTTGCTGGGTGTACATGATACTGTGGCGCTGTGTGATAATATGTGAGGTTGTGACTGTGGGTCTTTGTGACTGTGTGTGACCAGGCTTTTAGACCCAACAGTTGTATGAAACAGTCTCAATAACACCGTGTGTCTCTGTAATTGAGTAGACCTTTTTGTGACTGGTGATTTGTGAGACTATATAACACAGGATAAGAGACCCTGTGGCTGTGAGAGGCTATGTCGCTGTGGCACAGCAAAACCAACACTGTGTGTGGGTGGGAGCTCTTGACTGCCACTCACTCTCTTGTCCTCACACCTGTTTGCCGGCACCCTTTCCTACACTGTGGCCTTTCATGGCTTTCTCTGTCCACAGGATGGTCACCTGTCTCCTCAGCCTGCCACAGGGGCTTGCCCTCTATGCTCTGCCCAGCCCCCCCACTCCACCCCCACACTGAATTCTCTGTCATATGAGACCCTCTATAACTCCCTGACTAGCCAGGCCCACCTGAGCCCCATACTCCTTCCCTTGGGACATGTCATCCTGGATGGTCCCTCATTGTCTCCCAGGTGGAATCTTCCCTCCCAAAAGTAACCATCATCTTCCCTAGGGCCAAAGACAGAGGTGGATTTAGGGAGTCCACAGTGAGGGAAGAGGGAAAGTACAAAAAAGACCTCCCTTTTTCTGAATTTGTTGCCCACTGTTTTAAAGCTGTTCCTGTGACCTGAATGCTGGGTTCTGTGTGTGTGGTTGTGCATGTGTGTGGAAGCAGAAGAGGGTAGTACAGATTAGTGAGAGGCTGGGATTTTAAGAAGCAAAACTTTTGCTCATGAAATACAATTTTGTCATAGCATGCTCAGATGTATAAAATTGTAGACAAGGAAATCCAGATATTCTCAGGACCTTAAGAAAAAGGGTGAAGAACAGTTTAGCTCAGCATACTTACTGTGGCTATATAAACAAGGGCTGAAAACACATACACAAATTGTAGGGTGCTCGTACCCACCCCTAGCCTGGTTAAACTCCCTAGTAATAATGCCTGCTAACATACAAGGAATCAATGTACGGATCACAAAGAACTCTTGTCTATTGATGAAAACAGCCAGCCACAGCCCTGGGTCTGGATCCCCATCTGAGGGCTGTGGTAGGGGCTTCCCAGAAAGACAGTGTGCCCAGGAAAGGGGCTCAGGGAAACCCAATACCCCAATACCTGCTAAGACATACAAGTCCCCGGCTCCTTTGGGATAACATCAATCGCTTCACACCCAGGTTCTCCTTTTCTGCAGGGCTGCACCAAGGAAACCGTATCCTGGTTAAAAGTTTGTCCCTTGACCCTGGGCAGAGCCTTGAACCTCATCCAGAAGGTCCCCAGCGGCTTCGCTCAGACCCTGGCCCCCCTACTGAAACCCCCACTCAGCGTCCCTCACCACTGAAGCGGACACCAGGCCCAAAGCCACAAGGTAAGTGGTTCCAGAGAGGGGCAGAGAAATGGCCCGGGGGAGGAGACAATGGAAGGGAAAGGTTGGCCAGTGTCAGAGGAAAGGGCTTGTTAGAAGGATAGGAAGCATCATGGTCTAGGAGCCAAGGGCTGTAGCCTGGGGCTAATGCATACATACTGGCATCTTGCCTCAGGCCTGCTCTGTACCTACCTTGGGCAAAGGTGCAGACTAGGAGTTTGTGGAGGGCCTTGTGGCCTGACTATGACAGCCACCTCCAAACTCAGCTCATTGGGATCTCCCCTCTCTCTTTTCCCTGTCAATTTCTCCAGTCCCCCCAAAGCCCAGCTACCTGCAGATGCCCCGGATGCCCCCCCCACCTGAGCCCATTCCCCCTCCACCATCACGCCCTCTGCCTGCAGACCCCCGAGTGGCAAAGGGCCTGGCCCCTAGGGTGGAGGCCAGTCCAAGTTCTGCGGCGGTATCCTCACTGATTGAAAAATTTGAAAGGTGAGTCTGATCCCTGGAGGACCCTGTGGGGGTGAGGGTGGGCCTGGGACAAGAAGGACAGCTTTAAGACAGGACTCTCAGCCAAGCTCATACCCTGCCTCCATGTGTGTCCACCACCCACCTCAGAGAGCCTGTGATTGTCGCCTCGGATAGGCCAGCCCCTGGCCCCAGCCCAGGTCCCACAGAGCCAGCCATGTTGCCACAGCCACTCCCACAGCCACCAGTGCCCCAGCTTCCTGAGAGCGAGGCCTCCCGCTGCCTGTTCCTGCTGGCTCCTGGGCCCCGGGATGGCGAGAAGGTGCCCAACCGGGACAGCGGCATTGACAGCATCAGCTCGCCATCCAACAGTGAGGAGACCTGCTTCGTCAGTGATGATGGGCCCCCGAGCCATAGTCTGTGTCCTGGGCCCTCTGCCCTAGCCAGTGTCCCTGTTGCTTTGGCTGACCCCCACCGGCCCGGCTCCCAGGAGGTTGATAGTGACCTGGAAGAGGAGGACGACGAGGAGGAGGATGAGAAGGACAGAGAAATCCCAGTGCCCCCAATGGAGAGACAGGAGTCTGTGGAGGTACTGACCCATGCTCACCAAATGGCAGGACTGTGTGGAAAAACCAGGAGCCTGGCTTTTACACTTGGTTCTTCCCCAGCTCATTATTTCTCAAAACAGCATTGTTTCCACTTAGAATGTTCGGCTTCCCTGGTTTCCTGGTACTAAATATCGGTAGCAAACCCATATTTCATCCCCCCAGTCCTTCACTGTAACTACCAACATGACCATGCACAGTTCCAAATGACTACCAAGAAAATTGTTCTACCTTTATCAGAGAACTACTAGCTGGACCTCAGTTTTTCCATCTTGAAGATGAGCATCCTGGTTGGGGATCCTTACAGTCCTGTTCCAGCTGGAAAATCCTAAGACTCAGTAGCTATGTGACATTGGGCAAATCTCCACTCCCCTACCACAAGCCTCAGTTTCCTTATTTGTAAAATGGAAAGTCTCTCATATCCAGAGACTTCCTGGAAGCTGGCCTCCAGAGGGGCACAAGAGCTAGAGCCCCTCCTGTCCAAACGACCTGGGGCTGTGGCAATGAAGGCTCTTGGCAGCAGGAAATTGTTTCTGTGCCCCCGCAGCCTAAGGCTGCTTTCAGAGGCATCCTTGCACTTAAGTTAGGTTGTAGCCAGAACAACTTCTTCACCAGAAGCCAGCGCAAATATAGGGCCTGAGGCCAGGGACTCAGCAAGTATGTGTCCAATGGATTGGAAACTGGGCCAACAGGCAATGAGTTTTATACATTCTGGTACTTTCATGTTTTCTTCACATTCCAGGGACTCAGCAAGCCTTTGCTGACAGTGAACTGAGTGAGTGAATAAATAACATGTATAGACTACTTAATTTGTGGTCTTCTATGTTTTACTTATATTAAATCATTAAATTATCTCAATTGCAAATGAACTTAAGTCCTATTACTATCAGTGTATGTAGATGAGAAGACTTAGATACTGAGCAGTTACACAACTTATGCAAGCTAATGAATGACAGAGGTAGGATCTGAACCCAGGAAGTCTGACTTCCTGGCCCACATAATTAACCACTGCACTATTCTAAATGGATAAAGAGAGCAGATGACTGGGTGCATGAGTGGCCGAGTGAGAGAGTGCATATCACCAGAATTGAGGAGTGGCCTTTATGGTACACTGGGGAGTCAGGGATGAAGTTGGGAGGCTATGGGTCTAGAGATGCAGGTTGGGATTATCCCAGGGTAGCACTGGGCTTAGAGTAGCATTTGAGCTCTTCAGAGAATTCTGAGGGTGAAGGTTAGGGCACAGGATGATAAATGAGTGGTTGCCTCTTCTCCTTTCCAGTTGACCGTGCAGCAGAAGGTGTTCCACATTGCCAATGAGCTCCTGCAAACTGAGAAGGCCTACGTTTCCAGGCTCCATCTCCTGGATCAGGTGAATGGCCCCTCAGGGATCCCAGGGCCCCAGGACCTGGTAGGTGGGTACCAAGGAGGAAGTAATAGGGCCTGAGCTCAACCCTACCATTACCAATCTAGAGTTGGTAAGACCCCTTTCTGACCTTGACCCCCACCCTGTCTCTGAAGTCAATTTTTATTATGACTCCAAACTTAATCTTTGTACCAACCCTCATTGCTAACTTTGGGTGGGTACATCAGCCCTGACTGCAACTCTGACCTAGATCCTGAATTTACCCCAGCTGTAAACCAGACCCTGAACTTCATTCTAATTCTGGCCGTATTCCTGACCCCAAATCCACTAGTATCCCTAAGGGTAGGAACTTTTGCTTGCTTTACTCACTATGTTATACCAGCCACTACAACAGTGCCTGGCACACAGTAGGAATTCACAAATATATGTTAAATGAATGGATCTGACCCTGAACCTAATTCTTGACCCTGCTCCTGACTTCTCATTGTCCCAGTGCCTACTTCCAGGTCCTAACCTTGATAACCGGAAATCCAACCCCACATATAAGCCTAGCTCCATTCCCTCTCTCCTCAGTCTCAAAACCAATGCAGATCCCAAAGCTCCACAGAGCTTCCCACAAACACTGCCCTCACCTACAAACTGCCCCTTCCCCAGCCAAGCCTCAGGCCCAGCTGCGCTGAACACTCCTGCCTGCCCCACAGGTGTTCTGTGCCCGGCTACTGGAAGAAGCTCGGAACCGCAGTTCCTTCCCTGCTGATGTTGTCCATGGCATCTTCTCTAACATCTGCTCCATCTATTGCTTCCACCAGCAGTTCCTGCTGCCTGAGCTAGAGAAGCGCATGGAGGAATGGTGAGGGGCCCCAGATCTAGGCTGTCTGCCTTCCTTTCCTCCTGCCTGTCCTCTCCTCTTACCGCCTTTCACAAAGAGAATAAGACCAAAGTTCTTCCCTCTATGCCCTCCCAATCTAATATGAAACATAGACCAGGACTCAGAAAATTGTAACAGCACAGCCCTTAAGAGTATGAGGTTAGGAGCCACATTGCCTGGGTTCAAATTGCAGCTCTGCCACTTGCTAGCTCTGTGATATTAAGCAAGTTTCTTAAATTATTGTGGTTCAGTTTCCTCATCTATGTAATGAGGATAATAACAGCCTACCTTATAGGGTTGTTTTAAGGATTTAAATGAGTTGACACGTGTCGAGAGCTTAGAACAGAATCCTGTATATAATAAGCGCTCAACATGAGCTGTTGTTTTTTATCAGACCTAAGATAGAGCTGAGAATGGGAGGCTGTAGGAATCCAGACAAATGGACCAAACCTAGTCTGGGGTTAGAGAAGGATTCAAGGAAGAGGTGATTCCTGAGCTGAGTCCTGAGATAGAAGGGCAGAGTTTATAGGCAGTCTCCTAGCCACCAGGATCTCCTCTTTCAATCCATCCTTTAGAGTCTACCTGCCATAATGGTCTTCCTGAACAATCAGACCATGTTACTTCCTTTTAAAAATCATCTCCATGTTCCCCACACCCACAGGATAAAGTGTGTCCCCCTCACCAGACTGTACCATGGAGGGCTGGAAGGAAGCCAGTTCCTACATCTCCCCAACTGACTTTTACCCCTGAGGGATAGACCAGACCTGGTTCTTGTGTATTCCCCAGGAGACTGTGACCAGTGAGGGCTAAGACCAGGTCCCTCAGCAGACTGTGACTCCTGAAGAGTATGACTAGGCCTGTTCACTTTGCCTCACCTATCAGACAGTGGCCCTGTCAGGGCTTGGCTAAGTATGACTCATTTGTGTCTTCAGAATCACCCAGCATAAGGCTGGGCACAGAATCAGTAATAAGTGTATGAAGTGACCCTTGCAGTGAGGTACGGGCAGGTATTCCAGAATATATTATTCCTGGTACTTGCAAAGGGCAGAGTTGAGGTAGGTGGTAGCCCGGGCCAATGTCTCAGGTCAAGCTGAGCCTTTTGGCCTAACTGGCCTATAACATAAGCAGCAATTCCAGAGGAGCAGACTGGCTAAGAAGTAGATTTCCAGGAATGAGATGACAGTAGCTTGCCTGTGGCTAGAGACCTAGAACCCTGGGAGAATTCTGGGGGACAAGGATCAGCAGGACCATGTCAGCCCCTGCTTCCACCCCAGGGACCGCTACCCGCGCATCGGAGACATCCTACAGAAGCTGGCACCCTTCCTCAAGATGTATGGCGAGTATGTGAAGAACTTTGACCGGGCTGTGGAGCTGGTCAACACCTGGACAGAGCGCTCCACCCAGTTTAAAGTAATCATCCACGAGGTCCAGGTAAGCAGTGAAGCTGGATAGGGCAGACTGGGGAGGAAAGGTCTGCAGGGACCCAGTGACAGGTCTGTTGCCAGGCCTGAGTCCCTCTGCTTCTGCCTGTCACAGAAGGAGGAAGCCTGTGGCAACCTGACATTGCAGCACCACATGCTGGAACCTGTGCAGCGCATTCCCCGCTATGAGCTGCTTCTCAAGGACTATCTGTTAAAGCTGCCCCATGGCTCCCCGGACAGCAAGGACGCCCAAAGTGAGTGCACACATCTGGGCCCTGCCCCCTACCCCATCCCCCAAAACTTAACTCACAGGGTCAGCCTTCCATTGCCACATAATTGAGATCCCAGAGCAGGTTCTCCGAACTGAAAGGCCCACATCGAGGCTCTGGAGTAAGACCGCAGGATGAACCTGCAGGTCAAGATCTTTCCCTAAGTACCCAGACAGAACATTCAGGAGTCCCCCAGTCTAAAGTCCCCAACTGGAGCCCCAAAGTTTGAAAAGCATGCCCAGAATGATCCCCTAGAGGAAGCCATCTGTTTTCTAGGCCAAGACCCCAAGGCTGACCCCTAGACTCATGCTGAAATGAAGTTGTGCCAAGTCGAAAATGAAACTGAGTCTGAACCCCCAGGGACTGAGCTACGAGGCCAGGAGCCCAGACTGATCCCTCAAGCCAAGCCCTCTTTACTGAATCTCCACAGCTGAGCTCCCCACGAAGAGATTTGTCTTTCCATCCTGACTTTCCATCCTCTACATTTAGAGCTCTACTCTGTCACCAGCCGCTACCTAGAATGAACCTCCCAAAAGAACCTCCCAAGTCTGATCAGAGCCCTACAGAATCACCTCTTCAGAACTAAGCACCCCAGACTGAACCCTATATTTTCTACCTCCAAGATTTGGATCTCTAGGCTGAGATACTCCCTCTTCAGACTGAGTCCTCACACACTGAACTACTAGAAAAGTATTTCATTCTGATTCCTCCAGTATGAGGCCCACCCCCCCCCCCAGGGTCATACCTCTAAGAGTGATCCCCAGAATCTCCCCAACTTTCTCTCCCCAGACTATTATTTCCTTTCTTTCCTTCATTAATATAGCAGCTACTTACTGAACACCTTGGTTCTGTGCATGTCATGGGCACAGGGGATACAGAAGTGAACAAGACAGCAAATAGACAATAAACAGAAGTGACAAATAAACAAGAGGACATTAGAAGGTGCTAAATGTAATTCAGAGATTAAGAGGGTGATATGATAGGGACTTTGGGGCTTACTTTAGTTTGGGTGGCTTCTCTGAATAGAAGATATTTGAGTCATACCTGAATGACAAGAAGAAGGGAGCCATGTGTGGATTGTGGAGGAGCATATTCCAGGCAGAAGCAACAGCAGGTGCCGAGTTCCTAGGGGCAAGAGGGCAGTAGCTTGCATATGTCTGGACAAGCAGGAGGGCCAGTGTGACCTGAACATGACAAGTGAGGGTAGAATGGTAGAAGTAGGGTTGGAGACTTTACAGGCCAGGATAAGGAGGTGGATTTTATTCTGAGTGTAGTGATTAGCCATGAGAAGATTTTGATCAGGATCACTTGGGAAGCAAGAGAGGGAGCTGAGAGACCAATATAAAGCCTTTGTAATAATCTAAGTGAGAAAAGTGCTTGGATGAGGATAGTAACAGTGAAAGCAGTGAGAAATGGTTGGATCCAGGATGTTATATTTGGAAGCAGGACCAAAAGAACTAGGGTGTAATGGGTGTGAGGCTTGGGAGAAAGAGTCAAAAATTACTTGCAGATTTTTGGTTAGTGGTGATGGTTCTCAAGATGAGCTTAGGAGGTCGATTTTGGGCATGTTCAAAGTGAGCTGCCAGTTAGGCAGTTAGATGAGTCTCAAATCCCAGGAAGAGAGATTTGGATGTCACTGGCTCATAGACAGTATTCAAAGCTGTGAGGTTGGCCACAATCACCAAGAGAGTGAATGTAAACAGTGAAGAAATGGGGGCCAAGGACAAAGCTGAGGGAGGTGGAATCAGCAAAGGACTTAAGAAGGAGCAGCCCTAAAGGTAGGAGTAAAGTTAGGAAAGTGTGGGGTCCTGGAAACTCCAAGAGTCAGGGGCAGACAGTTTTGTCCACTGCTGTGCCTGCTTCCCAAACTGAGCCCCCTCCATCCCACCAGACAGGACACTTTGCTACCAAGCCTGGACCTCTAGAAAGAGCTAGAACCCTAGGAAGTTTGACAGCCAAATGCTACAAACATCTGCAGACTAAGTGCCTCAATCCTCTCCCCAAATGAGAGCCCCTCTGAAGTGCCAGGAATGGGATACATAACCTGAACCTCTAGAAAAAGCCTTCTAGACTGATTCCCTGGGAGTAGTTCCATGGACTGACATCTCTAACCTGAGCTCTCAGGCTGAATCCAGTATGAGGTCCCAGTTATATAACCCCACCCTGGTTTCCCCAAACTAAGTTCTGGGCCTCCAGAATGTTCTCCCCACCTTGAGCTCTGAGAGCAAGTTCCCAGTCAGAGCTCTCAACCTGAGATCCCACAGGGAGATTCCCCCTGTGGGAAGAACTTCCCAGTCTGATCTTCCTGGGCCACCATTCTATAAACAGGTATTGCCAAACTTAGCACCCTATATTAATCCCCTATTTACTGTCCCTCAGACTGAGACACCCTATATTTATCCCCGATTTACTGTCCCTCTGTCCTGAGCCCAAAAGACAGACTCTTTTGTCAGAGACTGATCCATGCCACAGACTAAGACCACCAAGCCCTCAGACTGCATTTCTACAGTTCCCCAGTGTGAACTCCAGAGGGAACCCCGAGCTTAATAGCTGCCCAGTCTCAGCTCTAAACAGAAACTCCAGATTGTGTTCTCCCTAACCCAAATCCCCCAGACTGAAGACCCCTATTTTCTATCCCCTTCACTGAGCCCTTAGATTAATGCTAGATTTTCCCCCAAATTATGTGACCCATGCTCCAAGTCTGATCTTCCCCAGTCTCAATTCCCAGACTGACTCCTCCCAGACAGCCCCCCATTTTCTACATCCCAGCCTTGGATTCACAGATTGAGATTCCCAGGCTGAGTCCTTCAGAATGAAGTCTCCAGACTGGGCCCCCTACTGAGACCCAAGAAGGACACCTCACTGGCACACTGAGTCTCCACACTTTATAACCTTCCAGCGGGATCCCCAGAAGAAGCCTCCTGTCTCATTTCTCCACTCAGAGCCCATGAATTCTACAGAATCACATATCCACATTGAGCTTCCAGGACTGAGTTCTGAGACTTTATTTCCACACTGGATCCCTAGCATGACATTTCCAAACTGAAATTCCCCAAATGATCTCCCTGGACTGAACCCCCAAATGAGTTGCCAGTGTAATCTTCCTAAACTGGGCACCAGATAGACCTCTTTTTACCAACTATGTGTCTCTGGGCAAGCTGCTCAGCCTCAATTTTCTCATGTGTAGAAGGAGGATGATAATGATACCTCTCTCATAGAGTTGTTTTGAGGATAAATGAGATAATCCAGGTAAAGCTGTTAGCACAGTGCTTAGCACATGGCAAAGTCTCAATAAATGTTGGCAGTTTTTATTACTGAATGCCCTGACTGATGCCTTCCATACTGAATGCCCATAAAGTCAGCCCCAGATCAAGTTCACCTAACTTAGGTTCCTGTTTTGTACCAATTTCAACCCTATATGAGCCCCCAGAATGAACCTCAGAGCTTGAGCCCAACTGAGCTCCCCAAACTAAGCCCAAAGATGAACCCACACACACACTGAAAGAACTTCCCAGTCCAGTTTTCTGGAGCCACTCAAAATGAAAATCTCTGAAAGCCAGTCTAAGATATGCTCACTAAGTTACCCGGGCCAAGATCTTAAGCTAACCTCCTAACTTTTTACCCCTCAGACTAAAATCCCCAGGTAGAGCCCCAGAAAGTGCCTCAAGGTCTAAGCCCCAATGAATCATATCTCTGGTTCCCTAGACTGACTCCCCCACTTTCTGCTTCCCAGACTGAACTCTGGAATCTGGACCCTAGACTGGGTTTCTCAAATCAGGCCAACTGAAACTGCTGGCCTGGGCTGCCTACCCTGAGCCCAAGACTGAACTCCAAACCCAGACTGCCAAAGCCCCACCATAGCTTCCAGACCAAGCCCCTACACTGAGCTCCCCAAACTGCACTCCCTAGACTTGGACCCCCCAAATGAAATCCTAGGCTGACATCCCCACACTGAACCCCCAGACAGAGCCTACACACACTGGACCCCTGGAAATGTCAGTTTGGACTCCATATAAGACATCTCCAGACCGAGTTCCTGATACCAAAGCCTCTAGTCTTAGCCCAATGGCCTGCGCAGGTCTAAGCTTGTATGCCCACAGCTTGCCAGAGTCTTATTCTCCCTTCCCTGGGTACCTCCTACTTCTTCCACCCGACATGCTCCCTGCCCTGGGGTGGGGGAGATGCAGAATGTGTGGGAGAAAGGGCAGATGGCAGAGCAGCTCCAGCTCTGATGTCAACTCAGCTGCTTCCCAGGTAGACAACCTAAGGCCACCACCTCTTCTCTCTGTTTCCTCATTTTGGACAAACAGGGCACAATCACACCTATCTTACAGAGTTGTTGTGGGGATTGAAAGGAGCTAATTTATGCAAAGCATCTGTTGGGAAGGCCTGGAGAGAGTGGAAGGACTCTGGCCCCATCCTTGGAAGCTCCTAGTCTACTAAGGGATGAAGATTTGTAAATGCATTATGAATATGCAGTGTGACTAGTAGGACAGAGGGGAGCAAAGAGGAATGTGGGAAGCCAGACAGGGTCCCAACCCAGCCTGGGAACTCAGAGCGGGTTTACTGGAGGAGGCAAGCTGAATCCAGAAGACTGAGTGGCAAGACAGGACATGTTTAGGGAGGTGCAAGTGGAGAAAGTTGGAGAGGTCAGCAGAAGTAAGATCTCCAGGGCTTTCAATGCCAGGCTAAATGGCTGGGTCTTTACCCTGCAAATATAGGGGAGCCATTGACAGATTTAAGCAGAAGAGTGACAACAAGCTGTATGTCAGAAAGACCCTCTGGCAGCCAGGGTGGAAGAGGGGTTGGAGATGAGAGACTCCTGAAAGGCCTGACAAGGGCTACGGATCTTGAGCACCAAGACTTGGTCATGGAGGGAGAGCTTCCTAGAAAACCAAGACTTGGTTTGCCTCTTCAGATGCACGTGTACTCCTCCATCACAGGTATATTTTAGTGGGAAAATCCAGCACCATACAGACAAGAGTGGAGTGCAATACAGCTATCGCAGGCCCTCAAGCACTAGTAGGATTCGTTACTGTATGGGGATGTGTAGGGACTTATTCCAAGTTTTTTTTTTTTTCCTGATGATTCCTGGTCACTGTAGGAAATATGGAAATTATAGGAAAGACAAAAAAGGTAGGGAAAAAGATCACCTGTGATAAAAGCCCCCAGGGAATAAGCATGATGAACATTTTGAAATATATTCTTCCTGGTGTTTTTTATACACATATATTTTGCAAAATCAAGATCACACAGTATATACAAGTTGTTATCCTTTTCTTAAAATATCCTGAGCATTTGACAAATTATAAGCATTATTTGTAAAGGTTGTTTAGTATTCCACTATATGAATGCACATAAATTTATTTAACTGAACCCCTACAGTTGGACATTTTTCTTTCCGGTTGACACTGTTGTAAAAATCACTGCAATGAAAGTGTATTTGTACATAGAACATGTATTTTTTATTGAATTTTTATTTTAATTCTAGTATAGTTAACATACAGTGTTATATTAATTTCAGGTGTACAATATAGTGATTCAGCAATTTTATACATCACTCAAAACAAGTACTCATCAAAACAAGTGCACTCCTTAATCCTGATTACCTATATAACCCATCCCTCACCCTAAAGTAACCATCAGTTTGTTCTATATCATTAGAAGTCTGTTTCTTGATTTGTCTCTCTCTTATTTTTTCCCTCTGCTTATTTGTTTTGTTACTTAAATTCCACATATGAGTGAAATCATAAGATATTTGTCTTTCTCTGCTTCACTTATTTCATTTAGTATTACACCCTCTACCTCCATCTATGTCATTGCAAATGGCAAGATTTCATTCTTTTTTATGGATGAATAATATTCCATTATATATAAATACCACATCTTTATCGATTCATTTATTAATGGACACTTGGGCCACCTTCATAATTTGGCTATTGTAAATAATGCTGCTATAAACATTGGCATGCATGTATCCCTTTGAATTGGTGTTTTTGTATTTTTTGGGTAAGCACCTAGTAGTGCACTTACTGGATCATAGGGTAGTTCTATTTTTAACTTTTTGAGGAACCTCCATATTGTTTTCCACAATAGCTGCACCAGTTTGCATTTCCACCAACAGTGCACAAGGGTTATTTTTTCCTACCTCCTCACCAATTTCTTGTGTTTTGATTTTAGTCATTCTGGAAAAGTGTGAGGTGGTATCTCATTGTGGTTTTAATTTGCATTTCCTTGATGATCAGTGATTTCAGCATCTTTTCATATGTTTATTGGCCATCTTTATGTCTTCTTTGGAGAAATGTCTGTTCATGTCTTCTGCCCATTTTTTAATTAGATCATTTGGTTTTGAGGTATTGAGTTGTATCAGTTCTTTATATATTTTAGATACTAACCCTTTTACAAAGATGTAATTTGCAAATATCTTCTTTCATTCAGTAAATTGTATTTTAGTTTTGTTGATTGTTTCCTTTGCTGTGTAGAAGCTTTTTGTTTTGATGTAGTCCCAATAGTTTATTTTTGTTTTTGCTTCCCTTACCTCAGGAGACATATCTAGTAAGAAGTTGCTATGGCCAATGTCAGAGAAATTACTTCCTATGCTCTCTTCCAGGATTTTTACGGTTTCAGGTCTCCCATTAAGTCTTTACTCCATTTTGAACTTATTCTTGTGTATGGTGTAAGAAAATTGTCCAGTTTCATTCTTTTGCATGTGGCTGTTCAGTTTTCCCAACACCATTTGTTGAAGAGACTGTCTTTTTCCGATTGCATATTCTTTCCTGCTTTGGTCAAAGATTAACTGACCATTTAATTGTGGATTTATTTTGGGTTTTCTATTCTGTTCCATTGATCTATGTGTCTATTTTTGTGCCAGTACCATATTGTTTTGATTACTACAGGTTGGTCATATAATTTGAAGTCTGGAATTGTGATACCTCCATTTTGTTTTTCTTTTTCAAGATTGCTTTAGCTATTTGGGGTCTTTTGTGGTGCCATACATATTTAGAATTGTTTGTTCTAACTCTGAGAAATGCTGGTGGTATTTTGATAGGGATTGCATTAAATGTACAGATTGCTTTGGGTAGTATAGCCATTTAAACAATATTTGTTCTTCCAATTCATGAGCATGGAATGTCTTTCCATTTATTTGTGTTGTGTTCACTTTCTTTCATCAGTGTATAAAATACTATAAAAGTTTTCAGAGTACAGGTCTTTCACTTCTTTGGTTAAGTTTATTCTTAGGTACTTTATTATTTTTGGTGCAATTGTAAATGGAATTGTTTTCTTAATTTCTCTTTCTGCTTCTTCATTATTAGTATATAGAAATACAACAGATTTCTATACATTGATTTTGTATCCTGTGGCTTTATTGATTTGTCAGTTCTAGTACTTTTTTGGTGGAGTCTTTAGCATTTTCTAGATGTAGTATCATGTTATCTGCAAATGGTGAAAAGTTTATTGCTTCCTTACCAATTTTAATGCCTTTTATTTCTTTCTGTTGTATGATTGTTGTGGCTAGGACTTCAGTACTATGTTGAGTAGAAGTGAAGAGAGTGGGCATCCTTGTCTTGTTCCTGATCTTAGGGGAAACACTCTCAGTTTTTCCTTATGGAGTATGATGTTTACTGTGGGTTTTTCATAGATGGTCTTCATTATGTTGAGTAATGTTCCCTCTAAACCTACTTTGTTGAGGGTTTTTAATCAAGAATGAATATTGGGGGCACCTGGGTGGCTCAATTAAACGTCTAACCTCGGCTCAGGTCATGATCTCATGGTTTGTGAGTTCGAGCCCCATGTTGGGCTCTGTGCTGACAGCCCAGAGCCTGGTGCCTGCTTCAGATTCTGTATCTCCCTCTCTCTTCCCCTCCCCCACTCGAGCGTGCACACCCTCTCTCAAAAATAAACATTAAATTTTTTTTAAAAGAATGGATGTTGTACTTTGTCAAATGTTTTTCTTCTGCATCTATTTAAGTGATCAGATGTTTTTTATCCTGTTTCCTGTTACTGTAATGTACCACGTTGATTGATTTGCAAATATTGATCCACCCTTGCATCCCGGAAATAAATCCACTTGACTGTGGTGAATGATTCTTTTAATGTATTTTTGGTTCATTTTGCTAGTATTTTGTTGAGGAGTTTTGCATCTATGTTCAACAGAGACATTGGCCTGTAGTTCTGGTTTTTTGTGGTGTCTTTATCTGGTTTTGGTACCAGGGTAATGCTGGCCTCATAGAATGAATTTGTAAGTTTTCCTTCCTCTTCAATTTTTTTTGGAATAGTTTAAGACTAGATATTAGCTCTTCTTTAAATGTTTGGTAGAATTTGCCTATGAAGCCATTATGGTCCTGCACTTTTGTTTGTTGGGAGCTTTTTGATTACCAATTCAATTTCCTTGCTAATAATCAGTCTGTTCATATCTTCTATATCTTCCTCCTTCATTTTTGGTAAGTTATATGTTTCTGGGAATTTATCCATTTCTTCTAGGTTGTCCAAATTGTTGACATATAGTTTTTCATTATATTCTCTTATAATTGTTTGTATTTCTGTGGTGTTGGTTGTTATTTCTCCTCTCTCATTTGTGATTTTGTTTATTTGAGTCCTTTCCCCTTCTTTTTGAGGAGTCTGGCTAGGGGGTTATCAGTTTTGTTGATTAGAATGTGTATTTTCTTGGTAGAGATTCCTATAATCTGAATTATTGAGACAAAGAGTAGGCTCATCATTTTCTTTCTTTATATGACTTTTTCCTGGTTATAAAAGTAGTACATGTTCTTTGTCAAAAATATGGAAAAACAGAAAAATCTAAAGAACACAATAAAACCACCCATAGTCCCACCATCCAGAGACAATTTGTTTAACATGGATATGTTTCTTTCCAGTTACATATGTAATTATTATTGTTGTTATTTTTAATGGCAAAAATAATCCTGTTAAGCTTTCATTTTATTCACTGCCAGTTATTCCATGCACTGTGATTCTGCTATTGTGGCATTTTCTGATTTTAAGTGATGTTGCTATAGACCTCTTTGAGGCTGGTGCTTTCTGGGATGGGAAGGATGTGGTCAGGCCAGGAGGAGGTATTCAGGGAGCAAAGAAACCCCCAAGAGCCTCTTCTCTGCTAGTCTCCCATTTGACCTCCCACTCTGCCCACAGAATCTCTGGAGCTGATAGCCACAGCAGCAGAGCACTCTAACGCTGCCATCCGCAAAATGGTGAGTGGCTCTTCTAGCCCCTGTCCTTCCTTGGCCACCCACCTGTGGTGTCTCTGTCCGGGGGACTTGTGACTTGTGGACATGTAAGGGAAGGCCAGCACTCCAACCCTGCCTTTTGCTTACTGTCTCCTGCCAGGAGCGAATGCACAAGCTGCTGAAGGTATATGAGCTGCTAGGGGGTGAGGAAGACATTGTCAGCCCCACCAAAGAGCTCATAAAAGAAGGCCATATCCTTAAGCTGTCAGCAAAGAATGGGACCACTCAAGACCGATACCTCATACTAGTAAGTGCCAGGTGTGGGCTTGCACACATTGACTTGGTACTCACTCAAGTCTGTACTTCCTGGAGCCATTCTGTCCTCTATTTTTCATTGTATCTTCACTATCTACCCTTGGAATTTTTTACAGGTGATGTAACTAAGACTTAGAAGTGACTTGCCCAAGGTCACCCAACTAGGAAGTGACTCCCATGCCTAGGCTCTTTCCTTGTGACCCTTGTGCCCAATCTGGGCTGTGCTTTCTCCATCTATTGCCTTGAGTCCCCAGCAATAAAGCTTCAGGAGTCCTATAAGGGTAGGGAGCTGGGCCACACCTCTCCTGGGTCCCCCACACTTACATCCCAAAACTTTTCCTTCCTAGTTCAACGACCGCCTCCTTTACTGCGTGCCCAGGCTGCGGCTCCTTGGCCAGAAGTTTAGCGTGCGGGCACGCATTGATGTAGATGGCATGGAGGTGAGCACCAGGAGGTGGGAGATGGTGACCTGGAGTGGGGCCTTGGTGCTGGGAGGAATGAAGTCATTCTGACTTTGACCCTGAGTCTTTGTGTGCATGTGTGCAGAGGGTAAGGGCCCTGTGGAGCTTAGTACTCACAAAGCCTCTTTCTCCCTCCATTCAGCTAAAGGAAAGCTCCAACCTCAATCTGCCTCGGACCTTCCTGGTGTCAGGAAAGCAGCGCTCCCTGGAGCTCCAGGCTAGGTACTTGCCCTTACCTTCCCTCCAGCCCCCTCTTTCCCTTCAGATATGAAGCAATGTACCCTAATGCCAGGCTACCCACCTCCCAACTCCAACCAAGGAAGAGACGGTTTCAGAGGAAGGATGGGCACCTTTCCCCCAAGATGCAGGCTTGCTCTTTTGGTGGGTTTTGTTAGAGGAGAGGGAACAATGAGATATTAATCCAAATAGGAATAATAACAACACAGTTTATTATAGATTCAGATATTTAAGAGAAATAACAACCAAATGCAATGCTTGGTCCATGGTAGGAGCCTAATTTGAGAAAAACCCTAAAAGACATTTGCAAGACAATAGGGAAAATCTAAATGTAAACTGAACAATAGCTGTTGAGTAATTATTACTTTTTCAGGTGTGATAATGGTATAGTGGTTATATAGGAGAATGGCCTTGATTTTTGGTGATGCATGCTGAGGATTTAGTATCATGATATCTATAATTTATTTTTAAATGATTTATCAACCCCAAATACATACATATATGCATATACACACATATACACATACATATATAACTATATGTGAATATATATATATATATATGAAGTAAATATAGCAAAAGATTTTCTAAATTTGCATTTATATAGTAGGCATACATTTAGTGAACTTGTGCTATCCTTTTTTGTATGCTTGAAATTTTCTAAAATAAAACTTTTTAAAATAACATTTAAAAATAATGCCCAGCCATTTAACAAAGGGGATTTCATATCCGTCCTCTACTTGATTATAATAATAGCTCACATTTAGTGAAGACTTGCTCTTATGCTATGCAGTGTTTTAATTTTAACTTAGACAATTTATGTTTAAATTGACTAGCTGAATCCTTAAAACAACCCTTGAAGTAGCTACTGTTGCCATCAACCCCATTTCACAGATGAGCAAACCGAGGCACAGAAGAGTTATGTACCTTTCCCAAGATCTCATAGCTACAAAGGAACAGAGCTGGAAATAGAGTTCATGCTGCCTTCTGAGGGCCCAAGTGATAGACTATCGAGGTCAAGGTCAGGGCCAGAGAATGGATGCATATGGATAGAAGACCTGTTTCTGACAGGCTGCAAGGAAGTGAGAAATGAGAGTCAGAACCCTTATTGCTGGGACTGCATGGAGTCAGGAAAGAGAGATGAGTATGGCTGGAGGGCATCCTCCTGGAAGATGAGACATGGGTGTTGGCTTTGAAGCTCTGGGAGACTGAGAGAGCATCCAGAAGCCTGAGGCCAGGAAGCTGGCCAATCATTGGTAGGAACTAAGCCAATCATTGGTACAACCAGCAGAGGGCTCAGCATAGCCTGAGTGACAAGCCACATGACTCAGACATGTCTTCTGCTGGGAGGTTGGGAGGGAGGTTGCTGCAGAGATGCTGGGGCCAGAAAGGAGCACTAAGCAGTGTAGGGTTTCCTAGGTGGCAAAAGGCAGGCATGGAGGGTTTGCTTTGTAATTGCTTGTACTACCCCTAAAGAAATTTTTTTTTTTTTTTTAATGAGGGACGCTTGGATGGCTCAGTCAGTTAAGCGTCTGACTCTTGGTTTTAGCTGAGGTCATGAACTCAGTTTCATGAGTTCGATCCCCACATTGGGCTCTGTGCTGGCAGTGTGGAGCCTGCTTGGGATTCTCTCTCTGCCCCTCCCCAGCTTGCATTCTCTATCTCTCTCAAAATAAAAAAAATGAACTTAAAAAAATTTTTAATGAAAATTTCAAATATCCAGAAAAGTAGAAATACAACAAACACCCATATGCCTACCATTTAGACAACTGGTGCTCAACCATGAAAACACAGGAATCAGCTGGGGAGCTTTTAAAAAATACTGATGCCTGAGGGGTGCTTTGCTGACTTAATAAAGCATGTGACTCTTGATCTTGGGGTTATAGGTTTGACCCTCACATTGGATATAGAGATTACTTAAAAATAACATCTTAAAAAAAATACTGATGTCTGAGACCCACCCTCAAGTCTGATTTAATTTGGGGGTAGCCCCTGAACATGAGAAGTTTTAAAAGCTCCCTTGGTGGTTTAATGAGTGCACCTGGGTTTGGAACCACTGACTTAAGAGTCAACAACTATTGACATTTTGCCATATAAATCCTTTGCTGAACCATTTTAAAGTAAATTACAGACATGATATACTTCACCACAGGCCTTTCCTCTATTTGCACGTATGTGTGTATGTGTATGTGTACACACACAAACACACAATGCTTTCTTTCTATATTTTATTATGAAAATATTCCAAAAATACAGAAAAGTTTAAAGAATTATACAGTGAACAACTGTAAACCCACCATATAGATTCTACAAGTGTTAACATTGTGCTACATATATTTTATCACTAATCTATCCTCTTTATTTTTAATTTTTTTAAGCTTTATTTATTTTTGAGAGAGAGACAGACAGACAGAGTATGAACGGGGGAGGAACAGAGAGAGAGACACACACACACACAGAATCCGAAGCAGGCTCCAGGCTCTGAGCTGTCAGCACAGAGCCCGACACGGGGCTCGAACCCATGAACTGCGAGATCATGACCTAAGCCAAAGTCAGATGCTTAACCCACTGAGCCACCCAGGCGCCCCACTAATCTATCCTCTTATCCATCCACCAATCCGTCTGATTTTTTTTACATGCATTTCAAATGAAGTTACAGACATCACTACACCTCACCCCTGAAGACTTTGGTGTGCATATTATTTTCTTTTATGTTCATTTTTGAGAGAGAGACAGAGCATGAGTGGGTGGGGGGGGGGGAGGGTTGCAGAGAGAGGGAGAGACAGAATCCGAAGCAGGGTCCAGGCTCTGAGCTATCAGCACAGAGCCCGACATGGGGCTCGAACTCACAAACTGTGAGATCATGACCTGAGCTGAAGTCAGACACTTAACCGACTGAGCCACCCAGGCCCGCCTGGCATGCATATTATTAACTAGAGTCCAATATTTGTTTAATGTCCTTTCCTTCTCTTAAGGACAGATTTTCATACAGTGAAATGCACAGGTCTTAAGTGCATGCCATCAGTGTGTTGTGACAAATGTAAACACTCATGTCATGTTTTTAAATAAACATGGAATGCTATGTGTATTTTACATATGTTGTTTTCACTTAACATATTATAAACAGCTTTCTACACCACTTATGTTGTCTGACAGTAATGATGTACCATCATTTATTTTATCTGATCCCCTGTTGTTGGACACTTAGGCTGCTTCCAATTTTTCACAATAAATAGCATTGCAATGGACATTCTTGTAGCTAAATATTAACTCATATCCTTAATTTTTCATGAAGTGGTTTTAAAGATGTAGCCAGACTTTCATATTAGAAAAGTACTTTTGATGTCTGGAGTGTACATGTGGAAGGGGATTAGAAGACGCCAGGCAGGACACAGCCAAGAAACCAGGTCCTATGCCTAGTGAGCAGTTTATGGGACTGCACCACAGCAGCAGCCTTGGAGACTATAGGACAGACAGGAAAAGTGGGAATGGAAGGTGAAAGAAAGGGGTAACTCACACTGATTGAGCAGCTAGTGGACCAAGGATTGTGCTGGGCACTTAACATGTCACCTCAGTTACTGCTGAGAACCCAGACTGATAATTATCTCCACATAAAATGGAAAAGAAAATGGATTAAAGAAAAACAAATTGCCTTCCTTTCTCACACTTGTCATTCCAGCAACAGGGAGCTATTTATGCTTTCTTATATGTTCCATACTGTTACACACACCTCACCCTTAATCCTCTGAGGCCCAGCACCTCCTTGAAGAAACCTTCCTTAACAGCCCCCACCCAAATTGCAGGCTGGGGCAGGTCTCTTCTTCTGGGCTTCTCAGCCCTATTTTCACTCTGTCACAGTACTGATCCCCCTGTACCGTCCCTATCTCCCCTCCTAGACCATGAGCTCCTTGAGGGTATGGTCCTCTCTAAGCCCCAGGTTCCTAGCACAGAGTCTGGAAAGTATTAGTTAACTGTTGAACAAATAAACTCAGGCTATATGACTCGCCTAAGGTCACACAAAAAGTTAAGGACCAGAGGTTCAAACCCAGGTCTGCCTGACGCCAAAATAACTTGCTTGTTACCACTCCAGTTGGTTTTGGTTGGCCTGCCTAACCCAACATTTTTCTTTTCTCCCCCCAAGGACTGAGGAGGAGAAGAAAGACTGGGTCCAGGTAACATCCAAGAAAGCTTTGTGGTAGGGGGCTGGAGGAATATTAATAGGTCTCCTTGGGGTTGGAGGATTCTCCCCTAAAACTCATGTCAGACCAGAATGGGCCTAGACACCTGCTTTCCAACAAATTTTACCATCCCAGTTTTACAGATAGGCAAACTGAGGTCCAAAGGTTAAATGTAAACTCACAAATTCTTCCTTTAGAAAGCTGGCTCCGCTGAGGGTATAACCCCAAGGAGTTAAGCCCTGTAAAATCTTAAGCCAAGACAGTGGCCGGGAAGACCTTCTGAGGTTTTTCAACCACTGATCGCCTCCCCCATTTCATAAATATAAGAACAGAGACTTGGATTTGGGTTGAGGCTTGCTCAAGGTCATGTGCCTAGCAAGGGGTAGAGGTAGACCTAGAAGCCAACTTTTCTGATTTCAGGCTGTCATAGGAAGGTGAGGGTGGAAATGCGTGGGTTGTGAGGTGACCTGACCTCTTATTTTTTACAACCTCCTTCACAGGCCATCAACTCCACTCTTTTGAAGCATGAACAGACGCTGGAGACCTTCAAACTGTTGAACTCAACAAACAGGGAAGATGAAGACACACCCCCTAACTCTCCAGTAAGAGTCCCCAACCCTTCCCCTGCACTGGGACCCCTTCCAGGCCTCCAAGTTCCCACTTTATCTTGAAATGATCCTTGCCCCTTCCCAGAGAGTAAAGACCAGAGAGGCAGTACATGACCTCGGAAGTACAATCTTCTGTTGGTATGGCCACAGAGAAATCGTTGGGAAAACCTAGGCCCAGAAAGTAAAAATGACTTGTCTTCAGTAGCACAGTAAGGTAGGGGCAAAGCAAGGATTCATAGGCAGGTCTTCTGAATGTATCTGCTGCCTCCAATGATGATCCAAGCCTTGGGGCAGTGGGCAGGGGCTGGCTGGACTGGGCTGGGGAGTAGTCGTGTCTGACCTGGGACCTGGCCCTCTCTCCAGAACGTGGATCTTGGGAAGCGGGCACCTACACCCATCCGGGAAAAGGAAGTCACCATGTGCATGCGCTGCCAGGAGCCCTTCAATTCCATCACCAAACGCAGGCACCACTGCAAGGCCTGCGGGCATGTGAGTTTTGGCAGACAGGGGCAGAGCTAGGGAGGGGACAGGCTGACAGTCCAAAGGCCCACTTCTGAGTGGGTTACCTTCCAAGTTAGGGGAGGCTATGAGTCCACTGTGGGAGTTGGTACACTGAAGGGAAAGACCTGCGGGAACCAGGCTGTTTTTGCCCACTTGCCACCCCAGGTGGTTTGTGGGAAGTGCTCCGAGTTCCGGGCCCGTCTCATCTATGACAACAACCGCTCCAACCGTGTGTGCACTGACTGCTACGTGGCCTTGCATGGGGTTCCTGGGAGCAGCCCAGCCTGCAGCCAGCATACACCCCAGCGCCGGAGGTCCATCCTGGAGGTAAGAGCCAGGTCCCTGACTAACACCCCCACACTGGACCACATGGGCTCCAGTCACCCACCCAGTGTGACTGATGCCTAGGCATCTCTGAAATGCCAGGGTGCCTCATGCATCCACTAAGCAAGTGACACAGGCTTGGAGTGAGTAAAATGAGTGCAAGAATGAATGAAAAACTTTTATTTAAGTGCTATAAATATTTAATCCTCACAGCAACCAATCTATCCATGCTATTACTGTCCATGTGTTGCAAATGAGGAAACCGAGGCCCAGGGAGTTATTTGCCCAAGTTACACAGCCAGTGAGTGGCAGAGCTAGGATGGTTTTTCAATGAACAAATTACCTTTTCTTATTATAAAGTAGAACATGTGCACTGAAGAAAATTAGACAATATAAACAAAATAATAAAAACACCATATTCCTTCTACCCACTGGATTACCATTGTTAATAGTTATGCTGTAGCATGCACATACACACATTTTTGGTTTTGTTTTTTAACCAAATTGAGGTATTTAACACTTAAAGAATGCTTACTCTATGCTAGGCACTATTCCAAGCACTTTGCATTAACTCAATCCTTACAACATGCCTATATGCTCTCCTTCCAAGTCGATACATTTTCATCTAGAGCTGGGATCCTGAGCCAGACTGCCTTACCCAGTTCCCCAGTCCCCTTCACCACAATGCTAAGTTGCCTCTTGTTAAATGTGAGGAATGAATGTATGATGAAAGATGAAAAAAAAAGGTGAGGTGAAAATGCGTAAATGACTTGAGAAATAAATGAACCGAGGGAAGAAGGAATGCCTGACTGGCATTTAGTGCCCCTGCTGAGTTGTACACCCCTCCCTCCCTCCCTCCCACCAACTGTTAAAAGGCAGCAGCCATGGTGGGAGTTCAGCAGACAAGGCCTGGCTTTCCATCTCGATTCTAACTCACTGGGGGTGGGGGGCACTGGGCAAAACACTCCTGCCATCTGAGCTTCAGCTTTATCAGTCCCTATGCTGAGGGGGTGTCAAAGCCATGAGGAGCCAGTCCAGGCCTTCTATCAACACTGATGTCCCCCATGTCTCTGGCCACAGAAACAGGCCTCAGTGGCTGCGGAGAACAGCGTCATCTGCAGCTTCCTACACTACATGGAGAAAGGTGGGAAAGGCTGGCACAAGGCATGGTTCGTGGTCCCTGAGAACGAACCCTTGGTGCTGTACATCTATGGAGCCCCTCAGGTGTGCATCCTATTCCTTCAGGTCCTTTCAGCCACCTGGCAAAACCAGGATGCTTCTCTTCCCCTTCAGTCCTTGACCTCTCCTTGGCCTTGGGGGATTGGGTGAGCCTAAGGGAAAATCAGAACCCCTACCCTTGTGAGAAAAAGACCAACTAGAGACAAGGAGCAATTGTGGGCCAACATGTGTAGGGAAAAGTGGGGTGAGTGGCGAGGCTAGCTTCCTGGAGGAAGTCAGAGTGGAGGCTAGGCACTTCTAGGTCCAGTTTGGAATGGGGAAGAACATGCAGATGGAGGCAATAGTCTAGATGAAGGCCTGCAAACATTATCTGGTATATGCCAAAGAGACTACCCCAGCTGGTTTTGGTTGTGGGAGGAAACAGGTATTTGATCCAGCCTGCATGCTAGCCTCAGTTGACATTTTTCTGTTGCTGTCATTGGAGCCATGGAAGGTTCCTGAGCAGGGGAAGGAAAAGAGGGGTTCAGCAGATACAAAACTAGTGAGAAGCCCAGCCCCAAGGTGATCTCAGCTCTGTCCTGTTCCCTAGGATGTGAAAGCCCAGCGCAGCTTGCCCCTCATTGGCTTTGAGGTGGGGCCTCCTGAGGCAGGGGAGCGGCCTGACCGAAGGCACGTCTTCAAGATCACCCAGAGCCACCTGAGCTGGTACTTCAGCCCTGAGACAGAGGAGCTGCAGCAGCGCTGGATGGCAGTGCTTGGTCGGGCAGGCCGTGGGGACACGTTCTGCCCAGGGCCCACACTGTCTGAGGACAAGGAGATGGAGGAGGCACCGGTGGCAGCTTCAGGAGCCACTGCTGAACCCTCTGAAGCTCCCCAGACCCGAGACAAGACCTAGAGGGTTTGGGGGGAACTGGGGCCCCCTCCCCCACACTCTAACTGCCCATGTCCAGTTGGGGGCCCCAGGCCCCTCCCTCCCAGCTCAGTCAATACTTGAACTCCCATCATGGGCACTTTCAATCCCCAGTGCTGGGTCTTGGGTTTTTTAATTCTTTTCACAAAACATGGGCTTTTAAAAAATAATTCCTACAGTGATGTTAATTTTTTTTAAATCCCTGTCCCCAGGGAGGGTGGGAGCTGTTGCTAGACCCCCTTGAATTACGCCGTTTTTCCCTCATCCCCTCAACACCCTACAGATCCTGCCTCCACCCAATTCCCCCCAAAGCACTGGAGGCAGGAGATCTGGATTCAAGTGCCAG
Organism: Acinonyx jubatus; assembly: GCF_027475565.1. Lineage (NCBI taxonomy): Eukaryota > Metazoa > Chordata > Mammalia > Carnivora > Felidae > Acinonyx > Acinonyx jubatus. The sequence continues at coordinate 46,103,975 of NC_069389.1, read as the reverse complement.
CTCTGCCACTGACCCCACGGCCCTGGCCCACCCATGCCCCCTCAGCTAGTATCTTCACACATATGTTACATGGGGTGGTGACAAGACCCCTCCTGCCTTTCCCATGGCTTACAGCTTCTACCCGGCCCCAAGGCTACCCAGTATTTTATCGTCCAGACCCATGGCAGGGCCACAGGGCAGGACGGGAATGGGGGGAGAACAATGGATACTCTTTGTTTTGTTTTTTTAAAAAAATACAGTTTATTTCGGGCTTACGGAAACTTTCAGAGTGCTGCTGTGCTCCATTTGTCCAACTGTTTGTTCAAAGTAACAGGCTGCTAGGGTGGGCCCAGAAACCTCTCCCTTGCTGAGCTTTGAGGCCCAGCTCCTATAAGGCTGATTCCAAGGCTATTCACAGGTCAAGCCACAGATTAAACAATAAGGTACTATTTATTGAGGTTTTAAGCCTCATCTCTGGACTTGGAGAAGAGTATGGAAAGAGGCTGGAGGAGACAGAAAACAAAGCCCAGGTCCCCCAAACTCACCACCTACCCCAAATCTTAGACTTCCTGAAGGAACCCAGGGCTGGAGGCTGGGCTGCAGGAAGGGAGTGCTCCTGGGAGGTTCCAATTTCTGGGCAGGGGTACAGAATTGTTCTGTGTTATGGGGGTGGGGAACAGAGGGAAAAGAGGGAGAAGTACCATAGCTATTTTCGTTCACGTCTTTACCTCATCTCGCTTCTGGTCTGCACATTTATCTCACCACTCCTGACCCAGCAGGAGTACTGGTCCTCTCCTTCACAAATCCACCTGGCTATTGTCAACCAGTATTTAGTTTCTCCTCCAGTAACACCCACACCCACTCATCCCTCCCTCTTCATACTGACTGTACCCAAGAATGTGCTAGCAAACCAGGCCTCATCGTGCAGCCAGTAACTTAAGGCCCAAGGGAGTGTGATGAACCAGGTCCCACTACCTCAAGAGCAAGGACCCTAAAGCTCTTCTTCCACTAGAGGAAACTGGACAGGGGAACTGGGAGAGGGTGGAGATGGGGCAACCAGTCCAGAAGTCCACAACCCTCCCCCAAACCCCTACAAACAAGTGTCAAAACAACTAGCAAGCAAGGGCCCAAACCATTTCCAGCCCTACTCATTTCTTTCTCCGGACAATGGTCCAGCCATCCTCCACTATATCCTCTTCTTTAATAGTCTGGGAGTCTGGACCAGAGGATTCAGGCTGGAGGCAAACCCCATCTGTAGCTGCCCCATCATTCATAGCTGTGACCTGGAGGAGAAATATAGGAGAGAGCTAAATACACCTCCTGGCTGTGGCCACTGGAGACCCAGGCTCTCCCAGCTTTGCCAGGATTGGCTGTGTGACCTTAGGAAAGTTCCCTGGCCTCTCTGGATAATACAACCCCACCCCCATCATTTTCCTGTGAAACTAACTGATTTCCCAGAAAACTAGACATCACATCTCCCAACCCAAAGGGCACCCCCTTCACCTCCATCTCCTCCACGCTGTCCGCGTCATCCTCATCCGTCACTCTGGCTGTTGTAACTGCAGTGGCTCTGACCTTGCACTTTCTTTGGGTGATGTGGGAGGCCATCTCCTTCAGAGCAGCCCCATCACCCCTCTGGAAGTGGTGGAACATGGTCTGTAGCTGCTGGCTCACCTACCAAGAAAACATTCAATCAGCTTGGATTTTTAAAGAACCTACAATACAACCAGCCCGTGTTTGCAGCAAGAGTAGGGAGGGGCTTGGAATTTTCCAGAAAAGAACAGGGCATTCTTCCCCCAGGAGTTCACTAATGAAGGAACCATATATGAAGGGCTCAGGTAAGGGCCTGAATAATGGAAGGAAGGCTTTCTAGCAAGGAAGATACTAGAACTGGGTTTGAAAGATGGGAGAGGTAAAAGGGAAGTCCATCCCAGCAGGAATTGATGGGCAGTAATGAAGGGGTGGAAATATATCTGGCCTGACTTGCCCTTGGGATGGGGGTGAAGAACAGACCTGGATGAGAATGATGTATGGAGAGAAATAAAAGAGAAGGGGCAGTGTTTGGAAAGACCTGAAAGACTAGACTTTTTCCTTTAGGCAAAAGGGAGTCACAGAAGGTTCTTCAGGACTCCAGAAAGTATTGGTTAGAGCCAAGAGTCTTGGCCTAAAAACAGGGAGAAGAAAGACCAGGTAGGAAAATGGTAGTTGTGTCCATGATATGCTCACCTGGGGCAGACTCCCATCCTCCACAACGGTATCAAATTCGTTCGTCATGAGCTCCCCGAGGAAGTCTTCCACCTCATCTAGCTCCAAGTCAGCTGAGTAGGAAAGGAAAGACCAGCCAACTGAATCAATCACTCCTGCCCACTACTATTCAATACCTACTTCTTAGGTCCATATCTGATTGGTGGGTAAAGGTCCAAACAGTGAGACTTTTATTCACTGAAGTGCTCTGTACTCCAAGTTTTAACATGATTTAAAACCACCAGGGGCACCTGGGTGGCTCAGTTGGTCCAACTTCGGCTCAGGTCATGATATCAGGTCTGTTGAGTTTGAGCCCCTCGTTGGGCTCTGTGCTGACAGCTCAGAGCCTGGAGCCTGCTTTGGATTCTGTGTCTCCCTCTCCCTCTGCTCCTCCCCTGCTCATGCTCTCTCTCTCTCTGTCTCTTAAAAATAAACACTAAAAAAATTTAAAAACAAACACTAAATATAAATACCTAATTTCCAAACTCCTGCGTCCTACCAAACAGCATCCCAACCACACTGACCCTCTTTCATCTGACCTATTTTAACAGGCCTCCTCTCTGTGATCTTAAGCAAGTTACTTGTCTCTGTACCTCTGTCTTCTCATCTACAAAGTGGGGCAAATAGTGGCCTTCTTAGAGGTGTGTTATGAGGAGTCACCTAAATAATGCCTAGCATATGGGAGACCGATAATACATGTTAATTTCCATCACTCAAGGGCTGAAGTTTTCAAAATATAGAGAGCCTTCACAACTGTGGTTCCACTGACAGTGAGGGCCACAGACCAAGGGGATAGTAAGAGGAAATGGATGTTAAGTACTTCCAATGATGAAATCATCACAGCCTTCACATCAACATCCTACTGGGTGATTTTGGCTAATCCCTCCCCTCTAGGCTTCAGTTACCTTTGGAGCCCATGCTCTTCTTTTTCGGAATTAGAGAACTATTCAAGAGTCTTCCACAAAGCTCCTCACTCTCTCTTTCCTCTGGCAGAGTTCATTCACTCCCTTGACTTTTCCTACCACTCTAATCTAATATCCCCCAAGCTTTCTCTCTACTTGTTTTACAGATGCCTCAGGCCCTCCATATCCAAAGCCAGACTCATCACCTTACCCTCCAAACCTACTTCTCATCCTCCAAGGTTCCTCTATTCCATGAAAGGCACCTAATCCACCCAGCGACTCAAACCAGAAACCTGCCTCCTTTTCTCTCCCTCTCCACACTCAAACAATCTCCAAGGCCCTAATCCACCCCTTCTTTTCCATTACTATTGCCCCTGCCCTGGCTCAGACCTCATCATTTTCTAGACAGAAATAACCTTCTCATCAGTCTTTCCCTCTCTAGTCCATGCTCCACACTGATTATTTTCTGAACTTTCCAGCCAACAAATCCTATTACTCACCTTAGAAACTTCCCATGAATTTTTATCACCTACTTCAGTGTTTCATATCCTGCTTCTGAGAAGTGACTGTCCTGCTGGTTTTTAAAGAAAGCTACCCATAGAAAGCTAACGGGGAAATAAGGTAAACAAGCTTTTTTTTGTGGTTCTTATCTTTATCCAAGCCTTTATTACATTAATGATTATTGTAACTCCTAAAGAGGAGCTGAAGAAAAGAGCTTTTCTCACATAATTTGACTGGAAAAGCTTTTTCTTCACTGAACATGTAATGGAACTATTCTTCCATAGCATGCATTCTGGCAAACACTGGCCTAACACACAAAACCAAAGGAATGTAGGGTCTTCCACGTCTTACTTATCCTTTCCCTGGGGCCGCCCAACCCCCTTGCTTCATTCTCTACCACTCCGCCCCTTCTTATACCCACAAGTGCACACACACTCTTACTCTAATACTGAGCTCCCTGCCACTTCCCAAATATATAATCTTCTCATACCACAGACTTATTTGTGTGTTGCTCTCTTTGCCTCCCCCAACTAGTTAACTCCGGTTCATCCCTTTAAGACTCAGCCCAATCACTACCTCCCCTAACAATCTCCAAAAAAAGCCTCCTCCTCAGTCTCATGCTACCCAAGCACCCTGAGCTCCTCTTTATTAGAACATCACCCTGTGTATAAATGCCTGTTTACTTAAATGGATCCATTACTAGATGGTAAACTTTCTTGAGAGGACTCTGCCTGATGTCATCTCCAAGATGAAAAACCTGAATAAAGAATTTTGTAAAAATCCTAATGTGCAAAAGGCCCTCTACAGAGTCCCTTATTTTTACATGACCTTCAATTCAAGACCCATCAAAGGTAGATCTTTGCTGTCCAAATAACCAAATATACCTACTGAGCACTTGAAATGTGGGTAGGCCAAGTTGAGATGTGCTAAAAGTGTAAAATACCTACCAGATTTTGAAAACTTAATACTAAAAGGGGATGTAAAATACCTCATTAATAATGTTTTATGCTGATGACACGTTGAAATATTTCGGATATATAGAATTCAGTAACATTAACTTCATCTGCTTCTTTTCACTTTGTTACAGTGGCTGCCGGAAAATCTTAAATGACATGTGATTCACACTGTATTTTTATTGGATAGCGCTGGGGTGGATACTTTTATACTCATTTTAGGAATTAGGAAACTGAGTCTCAAGTAAAACAACTTGTCCAGAGTGATACCACGGGTCAACGGCACAGCCCATAAGGCATCTCAACTCAAGATTCTGTCTCCAAAGCCTGTATTCAATCCACCTCGACCTTTGGTACCATCCCACAACTGTTCAAGAGGAAGTGATGCGGCCTCTCCAGGACCCGCCTCCTCCTCCCCACGCCCCCCACAAACAGGTCGCAGCGGCTCACATTCACTCACCGTTGCGGAAGAAGTACTCCACCACTGCACCCCCCAGCCACTCGGCCTTCTCCTGGCTGTGCACGCCCCCGAAGCCATTCTCCACGGCGATCTGCGAACACAGGCCCAAGCCCACTATGTCAACCTGGAAGCCGGCCTGGGGTGGCGTAGGGCTGGCCGCTTATGCGGCCCAGTGGAGCCTCAGGCGCACTGTCCAGCCAACTCTTGTTCTGCCCCAGACCCTAAACTTTATCCCAGCCACGGCCCCACATACCTGCAAAGCCGGCCAGGCCTCCAGCGCCGCGCGGACGCCAGCCCCGAAAAGTGCGCGAGAATCTTCCCCCGCTCCGGCCATCATCAGGCTTCAGACCACGTGATACCCAGAAGGCCCAATCGCTGCGCAGTAGGGCCCAGTCCGAAGGAGCTGAAAGCCGAGTCGGAGAACGCAGATTTGCCTTTCGCTGACTTGGCAGCAAGACCAGAGCAATAGAAAAGGCTTTCAGAACAATGGATGACACCACTGCAGTTACTCATATGTAATAAATCATAGGAAGCCAGGCGTGGAGGACGAGAAGGGCCATGGGTTCTTGAAAGACGTGGGGAACTTTTTAAAGATACGGATTGCAGGCCTTGGTACAGAGGAATCAACCTCAGAGAGCATAGCCTTGAAATCTGTGTAAAACAAAACAAAACAAAAAAACACTCAACAACAGCAGAATATGCATTTTTCAGAAGTGCACATGGAACATTCTCGAGGACACACCATATGCTAAGTCATAAAGCAGGCCTCAATAGACTTAAAAGGATTGAAATCATGCAAAGTTTGTCCTCCCACCACAATGGAGTGAAATTAGAAATAAGTAACGAAGAAATTTGTGAAATTCACAAATAGGTGGAGATTAACACACTTCTAAATAACAAATGGGTCAAAGAAAAAAATTATGAGGGAAATTAGAAAACATCTTGAAATGAATGAAAACAAGAACACAGCACACCAAAATTTATTAAATGCAGCTAAAGCAATGCTTAAAGGGAATTTTATAGCTATAGACACCAATATTATAAAAGAAGGATCTAGGGGCCTGGGTGACTCAGTCAGTTAAGCAAGCAGCTCTTGATTTTGATTCAGGTCATGATCTCATGGTTCATGAGTTCAAGAGCCCCACATCAGGCTCTGCACTGAAAGCATGGAGACTGCTTGGGATTCTCTCTCTCCCTCCCTCTCTCTCCCCCTCCCCTGTGCTCACTTTCTCTCTCTCTCTATCTCTCTCTCAAAATTAATAAGTAAACTTAAAAAAAAAGATCTCAATGGGGCACCTGGGTGGCTCAGTTGGTTAAGTGTCCAACTCCTGATTTCAGCTGAGATAATGATCTACAGTTAGTGGGATCCAGCCGCACATCGGGCTCTGTGCTGCTGGCGCGGAGACTGCTTGAGATTCTCTCTCTCTCCCCCTCTGGCTGCCCATCCCCTGCTCATGCTCTCTCTCTCTCTCTCTCAAAATAAATAAATAAATCTTAAAAAAATTCAAGTTAATAACCTAACTTTTCATCTTAGGAAACTGGAAAAAGAAGTAATCCCAAAGCAAGCAGAAGGAAGGAAATAACAAAGACTGGACAGAAGACACATGGAATCGAAAATAGAAAAACAATAGAGAAAATCAGTGAAACAAAAGTCAGTCATTTGAAAAGATCAACAAAATTGACAAATGTTTAGGTAGATTGACTAAAGAGAGACAGCTGACAGCTGACAGCTGACAGCTTGGAGCCTGGAGCCTGCTTTGGATTCTGTGTCTCCCTCTCTCTCTGCTCCTCCTCCACTTGCACTCTGTCTCTCTCTGTCTCTCAAAAATAAATAAACATCTAAAATTTTTTTAAAAAGAAGAGGAAATTAGGGCATAGAGGGAGACAAAGATGCACAGAGAGATGACTATGTGAACACAGAAGGTAGATATCTGCAAGCCAAAGACAAAGGCCTCAGAAGAAACCAAATCTGCTGACATCTTGAACTAGAATTTTGAGAAAATAAATTTTTGTTGTTAAAGCCATCAGTCTCTGGTATTTCATTATGGCGGCCCTAGCAAACTAATACAGTTGCACAATGCTGTAAATATACTAAAAAGCCATTGAATTTTACACTTTAAATGGGTGAAACTTATGATATATAAATAATATCTCAATAAAGCTGTTTTTAGAGAAGTAGTATAGGGGCACCTGGGTGGCTCAATCAGTTGAGCATCCAATTCTTGGTTTCAGCTCATGTCATGCTCTCACAGTTTCATGAGTTCGAGCCCCACATCAGGCTCTGCGCTGACAGCGTGGAGCCTTCTTGGGATTCTCTCTCTCTCCCTCTCTCTCTCTCTGCCCCTCTTCCACTCACACTATCTCTGTCTCTCTCAAAATAAATAAACTTAAAAAAAGAAAGTAGTATAGATGATTCCCTCTCACAGTAAGGGTTGCAAACTTTGGACTAGACCATGTAAACAAACAGCAATGACACTTCTGTGCCTGGCCCTGTGCTGACTGCTACTGAGATATGGGGTTTGATCAGATGCCTAAGGAGTTTACAGTCTGTCGTGCAAGACTGACCAAGGACCCCAGATAATGATCAGTACTCTGGGTTAATCTAGGTTTTGAAGGGCCTGTAGCAGATAGAATTTCACAAAATCTTTAAGAGAAATAGTACAAATTAGGTATGAAGGCATTGCTTTGTATTATAAAAGAAACCACAAATTTTGCAAATTACACTATTTTTTAGAGAGATGAGGGAGGAGAGAGAGAGAGAAAGAGAGAGAGAAAGAAAGAGAGAGAGAGAATCCCAAACAGGCTCCACACTCCCACAACCCTGGGATCATGACCTGAGCCAAAATCAAGAGCTGGATGCTCAACTGATTGAATCATCCAGGTGCCCCCAAATCGCAAAAAAAAACTTTAAAACTGACAAATACCATAAACACCCTCAAATCCAAAAAGATGAAAAAAAGTTTAATAATTGTCTGATTCACCTCTACACTAATTGTCTTTCACTACAGGCTCCTTGATATCCTCTTCTAAATAAATATGATTTATTTTATAATAACATTTTCTAGAGAAAAAACAAAAAATTCAGTTGAATTCAATGTCATTCAGTTGATGAAAAAAAATTTGTTATTGGTAGTTTGGAAAAGTTTCAACTTCACAACTTATTAGTAATGTAAATTTTCACATTGTTGTCAGATAGAAACCTCTATCTAGTTTCTTTTACATGTGAGCTGTAAAATTTCAGGATATTTTAACTGTTCTTGTGTAGTGATAAATCTTCAAATCTCCTCAAATTGACAATGCTCAATAACCAGAGACTCAGAAGTGACCTGTCGAAGTATGGGATGCTGAGGCTTAAGTTTTGTTAGTTCTATGATAAATCCATCTCTGCAATGTTAGAGAAGGGAGCACAGAGGCTCATGAGAGTCCAGCAGAGGGGGCCCCTGACCCAGCTTCAGGGATCAAGCTGTCAGAGATGATGCTTGAGCTAATTCTTAAGAGTTTAAATGGAATTTTGTCAGGTGGTGCAGTATTTGTGTGCATGAGATTGTGGAATGTGTTACCAAAGGAGGAGGAGGAGGAGGAGGAGGAGGAGGAGGAGGAGGAAGAAGAAGAAGAAGAAGAAGAAGAAGAAGAAGAAGAAGAAGAAAGAGGAGGAGGAGGAGGGGGAGGAGGAGAAGAAGAAGGAGACTTTCATGCTGAGGAAAGAATGTATATACAAAGACACAGAGGCAGGAAACAACATGATGTGTAATGATAACCACGAGCATTCCCAAACTGATAACTTCAGGAGGTGAAAGCTCCTATGGAGCTACAGAAACTCATTCCAACAGATTCAACAACTTAAACTGAGTTCAAAGAAGCCCAAATGAAGATACTGAGATTAAGCACCTCTGCATGAGTTTCCAGGGTCTAAGGCCTCAACTGTACATGGAGAGAGTAGTTAAGATTCTGGTCATCACTTCCTGTATGTTGTGGGGGTTTTTCCCACACCACCAAGCAATTCTCTGACATCAGCTGTGTGTCCTCCAATTCAACTCACTTCTTATACTACCTACCTGGAAATACCCTCTGATCCCACAGGTTAAGGGTTCAGTCTTACAAAACTGCCCCCGCCATGTCCTATGCCAATCACAAGTCCAGATTGTCACCAGTACTTCTGACCAAATGGCTTTATACAGGAGGGTACAACCCCCTCCTCAGGTTCAATTACTTTGCTAGAGCAGCTCACAGAACTCAGAGGAACATTTTACTTACTAGATTATCAGTTTAGGGACACCTGGCTGTCTCAGTCCAAAGAGCATGCAACTCTTGATCTCGGGGTCATGAGTTGGAGCCCCACACTGGGTGTAAATATTACTTAAAAGTAAATAAATAAATAACCTTTACAAAAAGTTTAGATTTGGGCACCTGGGTGGCTCAGTCGGTTAAAGGTCCAATTTCAGCTCAGGTCATGGTCCCACAGTTCGTGAGTTTGAGCCCCACATCAGGTGAGCTCAAGCCCCACTTCAAGTGAACGCGAGCCCCACTTCAAGATTCTCTCTCCCTCTCTCTCCTTCTCTCTCTGCCCCTCGTGGAATTTTCTCTCTCTCTCTGCCCCTTGTTCACTCACGCACGCTCTCTCTCTCTCTCTTTCTCTCTCTCAAAAATAATAAAATAGGGGTGCCTGGGTGGCTCAGTCAGTTGATCATCCAACTTCAGCTCAGGTCATGATCTCACTGTGAGTTCCAGCCCCACATTGGGTTCTGCGCTGACAGCTCAGACCCTGGAGCCTGCTTTGGATTCTGTGTCTCCCGATCTCTCTGTCCCTCCCCCGCTCTCTGCTCTCCCAAAAATAAATAAATATTTTTAAAAATAATAATAATAAAATAAAATAATAAAATAAAATATTTTTTTTAAGTTTAGATTATCAGTTTGTTATAAAAGGATATAATTCAGGAACAGCCAGATTGAAGAGTTGCATAGTGCAAGGTGTGTGGGAAGGAGCAAGGAGCTTCTATGCTGTCTGTGAATCTCCATGTGATCATCAACCCAGAAGCTCTCCAACAGGGTTTTTAATGGAGGCTTCATTACATAAGCATGATTGATTAGATCATTGGAAATTGGTGATTTTTTGTTGTTTAGTTTTTATTTCATAATCATAAACTTAACTCTGCAATCCAGCTAGACTTGGAGGGGAGTAAGGCGAATATGGAACCCATAGAGCTACAGTAAGAGCACAAAGGTTATAGGATATTTCGAGCAGATGGGCGTGAAAGTGTGCTCTCCTGAGCTATAAAAGGAATGGTTTGGTAGTTAAGATAAAACACAGGTCAAATTTATTAGATTTGTCCACAGTCAGCAATGGTGATCTTCTTGCTGGTCTTGCCATTCCTGGACCCCAAGTGCTCCATGGCTCTAGAATATTCATGCCCTCTTTCACCTTGCCAAAGACCACATGCTTGCCATCCAGCCAGTCAGTCTTGGCCATGCAGATGAAAACTAGGAACCGTTCATGTTGGGTCCAACATTTGCCATGGACAAGGTGCCAGGACCTGTATGATTCAGGATGAAATTCTCATCATCAAATTTCTCCCCATAGATAGACTTGCCACCAGTGTCATTATGGTGTGTGAAGTTGCTACCCTGGCACATAAATCCTGGAATAATCCTGTAAAAGCAGGAAGCTTTATAACCAAATATTTTCTCCCCAGTGCTCAGAGCATGAAAGTGTTCTGCTGTCTTTGGAACTTTGTCTACAAACAGCTCCCATCTGTTAAAACAGCTTTATGTCACGTCTTGGTTTCCAGGTCCCTTACCCTGAAGGAGACAGGGCCCAAGGGCGCACCATCCATGACAATGTCAAAGAACATGGTGGGGTTGACAATGGATGGGTGGTGTAGGTATCTCTGGGGAAGCAGCAGCGTCTGCAATACCATTGGTGATTGAACACAACCTCCAGCCCCTCTCCCCTCCCAGGAGGTCAAGGGGTGGATTGAAAGTCAGAACCTTCCAATCGCAGGTTTGGCTCTACAGACAACCAGCCCCCATCCTTTGTTACCTAGGGGCTTTCCAAAAGTCACCTCACTAACATAGCAAAAGATACCTTTTACCATTCTAATCACTTAGGAAATTACAAAGATTTTAGGAGTTCTGTGCCAGGAACAGGGTCAAGGACCAAATATATATTTCTTATAAAAAATGACAATATCACAGTAGGTCTTCTAGAAATCCCCACATTTGGAACCCCAGTCTGGAGTCCAACAAACCAAGACCTCTAAATGAACCCTGAGATTTAGCCTTGATACTGAAGTCCAAAATTGAGTATAATAAGTGACAGATCACTTTTTCTGTGCCTGGAGCCCATCTGACAATCTGGTGAAGTCAATATATCCTTTCCCAGATTAATGTTTTTAAATGCATAAAATAAAATCTAGGATTATAAAGGAAACTAATTATATTAAAATATAGTTATCAAAACATTACAAAAACTAATTGTAATATACATATTTCTTTATTAATACATTAAATACTATCCTCTACTAGCAGGTTAGCAGATTGAATGACTACTGTGATTTCAAATTAATGATGATTGTAAACAATATTTTAAGAGATCTGCCATGAAAAATATCTGTCTATTGGTGACAAAGTCGCAGGTACTGCTAATACCACTGTGCTTGGGTGCCTACATTTATTATTTTTTTAATTTAAATTCAAATAGTTAACATCCAGTGTAGTATTGGTTTCAGAAGTAGAACCCAGTGATTCATCGCTTACATATAACACTCAGTGCTCATCCTAACAAGTGTCCTCCTTAATCCCAACATCCCCCCAGCAACCCTCCATTTGTTCTCTGTATTTAAGATTCTCTTATGGTTTTCCTCTCTCTCTGTTTTTCTTATTTTTCCTTCCTTTCCCCTATGTCATCTGTTGTGTTTCTTAAATTCCACATATGAGTGAAATCATGATATTTGTCTTTCTCTGACTTATTTCGCTTAGCATAACACACTCTAGTTCCATCCACACTGCTGCAAATGGCAAGATTTCATTCCTTTTGATCGCTGAGTAATATTCCATTGTGTATGTATGTGTATATATATATATATATATATATATATATATATATATTGCATTTTCTTTGTCCATTCATCAGTTGATGGACATTTGGGCTCTTTCCCAATAATTTGACTATTTTCAATAGTGCTGCTGTAAACATTGGGGTGAATGTGCCCTTTTGAATCGGCATTTTTGCAACTTTTGGATAAATACCTAGTAGTGCAATTCCAAGGTCATAGGATAGTTCTAGTTTTAATTTTTTGAGGAAACTCCATACTGTTTTCCAGAGTGGCTGCACCAGTATGCATTCCACCAACAGTGCAAAAGGGTTCCCCTTTCTCTGCATTCTTGACAACATCTGCTGTTTCCTGAGCTGTTAATTTTAGCCATTCTGACAGACTCATGAAAAGATGCTCAACATCACTCATCATCAGAGAAATACAAATCAAAACCACAATAAGATACTACCTTACATTTATTATTGAAATAAATGCCTAATTTCATTGGAAGTTACTGAAAATAAGATGTATTTTTTCACATCTAAATACACACTCAATGGCCAAAATGAACAAATCAGGAGACTATAGATGCTGGAGAGGATGTGGAGAAACGGGAACCCTCTTGCACTGTTGGGAATGCAAATTAGTGCAGCCACTCTGGAAAACAGTGTGGAGGTTCCTCAGAAAATTAAAAATAGACCTACCCTATGACCCAGCAATAGCACTGCTAGGAATTTACCCAAGGGATACAGGAGTACTGATGCATAGGAGCACTTGTATCCCAATGTTTATAGCAGCACTCTCAACAATAGCCAAATTATGGAAAGAGCCGAAATGTCCATCAACTGATGAATGGATAAAGAAATTGTGGTTTATATACACAATGGAGTACTACGTGGCAATGAGAAAGAATGAAATATGGCCCTTTGTAGCAACATGGATGGAACTGGAGAGCGTGATGCTAAGTGAAATAAGCCATACAGAGAAAGACAGATACCATATGGTTTCACTCTTATGTGGATCCTGAGAAACTTAACAGAAACCCATGGGGGAGGGAAAGGAAAAAAAAAAGAGGTTAGAGTGGAAGAGAGCCAAAGCATAAGAGACTCTTAAAAACTGAGAACAAACTGAGGGTTGATGGGGGGTGGGAGGGAGGGGAGGGTGGGTGATGGGTATTGAGGAGGGCACCTTTTGGGATGAGCACTGGGGGTTGTATGGAAACCAATTTGACAATAAACTTCATATATTGAAAAAAAATTGCCCAATAAAAAATAAATAAATAAATACACACTCAAATTCTATGCATGACACTTGGCCTACTCCTAGTCTAGACCCTATTCTAGAGCGAACATTTCAGACTAGTTTAAGCTTTCAGATGAAGAGGACCAGATTGACATGTTGAAGACTGAACTCCCAAAACCTAAGCCTAAACTCAATCCCCAACATGAGACCTCAAACTGAACTCCAAGATTAAAACACAGATTGATCCACCAAACTGAACATCTAGTGTCTAAATGCAGCAGGTACTTCCAGATGGAAATTTTCAGACTAGAATCCAGCCTGGAATTCCAAGAGAGAGCCCACCGGGCAGAGATTCCCAGGTGAGGTCATCACATTGAAATCCTCTAGGCTTGACTCCTCAGGCTAAAATATCCCAGACTAAATTCCCAAAATGTTATGCTTCCAGAGCAAGCCAGGCCCAGCTACCCAGACTGAACCTTGAGCCAGGCAATTACTTGGTGAGAGGCTCGGTCATACATTAGACCAAAAATCAGGGTTTCATATTGAATCCTGAAGTGTTTCAAGAGTGAACTGTCAATGCTGAAACCCTCAAGTCATGTCCCCATAATGAACCTCTAGGCAGAGTCATGGGACCAAGACTCCAAATTTAACTCCTTAAAGGAGGATAGGGACAATATCTTGGAAGTAGTCCAAAGCTGAGTTCCTTGAAGGATCCCTCACATGCTGAGGCCACAAATACATCTCCTCAACTGTAAGTACAAACTGAGCCCATATTCTGAAACAGGTTCCTTCAGAATGAAAACCTGAATGTCTGAGCTCCCAAATAACATGCCCAAAATGAGCCCTAGAGGGAATCCCCAGAGAGAACCACCAGTATGCATCTTATAGGCTTTTTAGACTTCCAGGAGGATAACCAAGCAAGTGCCCCAGCTGCTGTGTTCTAAAGTCTATTACTATGTTTCTGCAAAGACCATGCTTCCCACAAGCTACTCCCAGCCTGAGTATGGCAGAGATACTTTGATGACTTTGGTTCAGGAATCCCAGACAGCCTTGCCAAACCTTCCTTGCATTGCACAGCAGTCTAGAACACTTCTGCTCAACCTTCCCTCCTTCTATCCTTATTTGGATCAGACTACATTGTGTTCTGATGGCTCTGTCAACCTTCCATGGTACCTACCCCATTTTCTCTCATGGGTGTCTCCCCTGATAAAATCTTGCTCACTTAATTCCATCTTGGTGTCTGCCTCTCAGGACTAACACAGGCTCCTGGGCATGAGACTATGTGGTCCAGACTGAGCTGCCAACACCTGAGATCCTCTACTTCCATTTACAGAATGAGCCTACAGATTGAGATCAGGAGCCATGGTGTTCGCAGATGAGCTAACAAGGTCTCAGCCTCAAACTAATACACTGAGAAGAAACGCTAGTAAAAATAAGATAAAGGGGGCCAGTCAGATGCCCAAGGCTGGATATTCCCCTTGCATACTTTTGCTTCTGTAATCTTGTTTGCCTCCTGTGTCCACCAACTGCCCCGATAGCACCACTGATAAGGGCCTCCTCCCATTTTCTTTTGTCTCTCAACCCCCTACCATCCCAGCCATAAAAGGAGGCTGATGCCAAGGTTTGGGGCTCAGCCTTTGGAGGTGACTACACTGGGTTAGCACCAGTGCACAATAAACAGTCTTTTCTGATTCACCAAGTGCATGTGGCTTGTCTCTTCCTGGATGCCGAGTATTTGCTATAACACCCAAGTCTGAATCCTTAGACTTGTATGGAAGAGGCAGCAATCCAGGTGGACTCCAGAGGCTACCAGATTGAACTTCCACTCTCAAAACCGTAGGTTTATGTTTGCAGAATTAGCTTCTAAGACTGAGCCCCTAGCCTAAGTGCCACAGAATGAGCTCCTAGATTATCCATTTAATTGACTCCACTGAGGAAGTTCCCACACTGAGCCCTCAGACTAAGCTCCCAAAGTCTGAGCTCCTAAGACATATGCCAAAAATGGATCTCCAGACAGGGATCCAGAGTCAGGGTATCCCTGACAATTCAGACTGAGGACCCCACACTGAATCCCAAAAGTGATTAGTAAAGGGTAATCCCCCAAATTGAGCTAGTTCCCTTAGACTGAGCCTCCAAAAGCCAGGCTCACAAACCCAAGACCCAGAATGAAGCACCAGACTAGCAATTCAGAGATTCAGACAGATGCTGCACTGAGCCCATAGGTAGAATACCAGGAATCAGGCTCCCAGACTGAACATTCACATTGAAATACTAGAATGATCCTCTAGTCTGAGCACCCCAGACTGAACCTTCTATAAATGGAAGACCAAGAATGGGCACCTGTAGACTGACTCTACCAGGCTGGTCACAGACTCAGAAATTGAACTGAATCCCTTAGAATAAGCCTCTATACCAAGGTCCCCAACTTCCATCATGAAACTGATTCCCCAGAATCTCTCAGACCCTAAATTCATACCCCCAGAATGAGTACTCAAAATGGTATTCACAGACTCAGGGGCTCAGACTGAGAATCTCAGGTTGAGACACCTGTGCAGCAAGGCTGCTAGCTTCACATTCCAATTTACATTTTCTTTTTTCTACTTTGGAATGGAACCCATATCTTTAGCTGGGTGGACATAAATCCAGCTAAAAGACTGCATTTCCCAGTATCCCTTGCAACTGATGGCCATGTGATATAAGCTTTGGCTAATAAGATTTAAATAAAAGAGAGGGGAAGTTCCTTGGGACTGTTTTTACATGAGAGAAATAAAGGCTTCTATCTTGTTTAAACCATCATTATTTGTTGGTTTTCTGTTATATGCAATCACATCTGATGTCAGCTGAGCCTTCTTGGTTAGGCTAAATTCTGATCTACAATGACTCAGAACTCTAAGCCCAAATCCTGATGCATATCCAACAGTGAGTGATCCAAACAGAGCTCCTGACTGACCAGTACAGTGAGACTGATCCCCAGTACTAACCTAGAAGTGCCTTAGCCCTTAGACAGGCAACCATAAGGTAGGTGGTCCAGTTTCTAGACCAAACCCCCAAAATGATGTCTCCAGAACGAATATCCTGCCTGAGCTCCCTGAAGAATTTTCCCAGATTGTGTACAAGAGATAGTTTGCAGAACAAAGTTTCAGATCCCCATACTGGGGCCACACTCTGAGCCCCCCGCCAAATGAAACTCCTTACCAACCTCAGAATGAAACACTGGATTGAATATAGCCTGTTACATCCAGAGTGAGCCCCTTCACTGAGCCTCGTAGACAGAATTCCCTAATTGGAGCCTCCAAACTGAGTTCACCAGAGTAGAATTCCCAGATAAATCTCCCTGAAGCTGATCTGCCAAACTGAGATCCCAAGATTGAGACCCTCGGGCTAAGACTCCAGAATCACTTACTTCCAATGATGGCCCTAGGTGGTCCACTCAAGTTGTTCAGATTGAACCCAAATATAGGCCTTCAGAGTGAGTGCCTAGGGTAGGCTGCATTTGATTCCACAGACTGAAATAGATCAAGCTCCTGTACTAAACCTGAGATAACCAGTGACAACATTGAAACTTATCTGAGTCTTGTGTTCCTGGAAAGTAGCCATGGTTAAAAAATCCCCCACACTTTTGTGCTCTGAGAAAGGGCTAATTACCAAGGTCTTCCCTGCTCCCATATATTCTGTGATAAGACTCATCTCCAGTGGGTGCCTGGGTGGCTCAGTCGCTAAGCATCTGGCTTCAGCTCAGGTCTTGATCTCACAGTTGGTGAGTTCGAGCCCCACATCAGGCGAGCACAAGCACCGCTTCAGGTGAGCCCTGCTTCTCTCTCTCTCTCTCTCTCTCTCTCTGCCCCTCACTCACTTGTGCCCTCTTTCTCTCAAAACAAACAAACCTCAGCTCCCCCTTTCCTCAATGACTCAAAGGCCTGTCCCTATTCTTCCTCATTACCTCATAAGACTCCTAAACTATCCACCCTTGTCCACTTGCCTCCATATCCATAATCTCAGTCTCCCTTCCTCTCCTTTAAGACATTTTCCATTAGTGTACAGTCTTTCTATTGCAATAACCTAATTGTGCAGTATATTTTGTCTTTCATGCTAATCTCAGTCCTCACATTGAAGTACATTGCACTTAAGTCCTCAGGGAAACTGCCTCATTCATCCATTCATTCATTCACCAAATATTCATTGAGTGCTGAATATGTGCCATGCACTGCACTAAGCCCCGAGCTAACAAGACAAAGGCGCTCTGCTCTCACAGAGCTTACATTTGAGTAGGATAACAGGGGAAGGAGAAACAGTTTTCAATACAGTGGTCAGGAAAAACACTTCTGAGGATGTAACTTTTTGTTTTGAGAGAGGGAGAGGGTGCAAGTGAGTGAGGGGCGGGGGGGGGGTAGAAAGAGAGAAGTGGGGCTCACCCAAAGCAGGGCTCAAGCTCACCTGATTCAGGGCTCAAGCTCACCAGATGTAAGACTCCAACTCTTAAACCATGAGGTTACGACCTGAGCCAAAGTCAGATGCTTAACAACTGAGCCACCCAGGCATCCTGAGGATGTAACATTTAAATTATAAGGAGGAGATAGAAGGCCAGAAGAAGACAGTGCCAAAAAAAGAGGGAAGGATAATGGAACTTAGTATGAGAGGAAAAGAGGTACAGGAGGTAAAGTGTGTGATACTAGCAAGGGCCTTGTTAATCCATGGCAAGAAGTTTAACTTTTATTTGAAACACAATGGAAAATTTTCCACGCAGGAGGATGAAATGATATGATTTACTTTTTTTGGAAGACTACTCTGGCTACTGTGTGGAGAATGAATTATAGAGGCAGAAGTAGAAGCAGAGAGACCACAAGGAAGCTATTACGATAGTTCAGATAAGAGACAATGGTGTTTTGGTGTAGGTTAGTGATAGTGGAGACAGATGTGGACAAATTCAAGACAAGTTTTAGAGATAAAACCAATAGTACTCCATAAGTACTATTGAGCATGGAGGAGGTGAGGGAAAGGCATGATTCACAGTTTTCTAATTTATTTATTTCTTTTTTAAGTAGGCTTTGTGTCCAGCATGGGGCCCAATACGGGGCTTGAACTCATGACCCTGAGGTCAAGTCCTGAGCTGAGATTAAGAGTGGGACATTCAACCAACTGAGCAACCTAGGCACACCTCCATTTTCTAATTTAGTAACTGGTAGTTGTACTGAGATAAGGGAAGGTGGTGGGTGGAACAGACTTGGGGGAAATATCAAGATTTATGTTTTAGACATGTTAATTCGAGGTGTCTAGTAGATATTCAAGTGGAGATAGCAAGGAGGCAATGGGTCTACAATCCTAGAATGTCAACATTTAGAAGCCAGTAAAGAAGGATGAGAAGAAATAAACATGTTTCAAGAAGGAAGAACTGGTTGACCATGTCAGATGCTACTGAGAGGACAATTAGGATGAGCAAAGACAAGTACTCGTCTGTTGGATTTGATGACATGAAGACTTTGGTGGCTTTGACCAGAGCAGGTTTCATGGAGTGCTACCAAACTAGACTGGAGTTAGTTGAAAAGTGAATGGAACATGAAGCGGGGACAGCAATGTGTAACCCATGTCTTGAGAAGTTTTGCTGTCGAAGAGAGAAATAGGCAGTAGCAGGAGGCACTCATGGAATTCAAGGGGGACTCTTAAAGATGGTAGATAGCAGAGCATATGCATGTGCTGATGGGAATGGCCTCAAAGAGGAGAAACCGGTGATACAGGAGAGATGGGAGTAACTGAAGAAGTAAAGATCTTGAGTAGGTGAGAGAAGTGTAAAGCAGATGTGGAGGGATTGGTCTTTTATAAGAAGAGGAATAGCTCCTCCGAGTGACAAGTCTGAAGAAAAAAACGTTGGGTACAGAGAGGATTATAGATCTAGTGGTGAGATAAGGGAATTTCCATTTGAATGCATTTAAATTTATTCTTGAGAGAGAGAGAGAGAGAGTGTGGGTGCATACACTCAAGCATAGGTGGAGCAGAAAGAGAGAGAGAATCCCAAGCAGGTTCTGCACAGAGTGAAACCCGATGGAGGGCTTGAACTCAAACTGTGAGATCATGACCTGGGTTGATATCAAGAGTTGGACTATCCAGGCACCCCGAGTGCAGCTATCTTCTTTAAAAAACAAACAAACAAACAAACAAACAAACAAACAGGGGCGCCTGGGTGGCTCAGTCGGTTGAACGTCCGACTTTGGCTCGGGTCATGATCTCACGGTTCGTGAGTTTGAGCCCCGCGTTGGGCTCTGTGCTGACAGCATAGAGCCTGGAGCCTGCTTTGAATTCTGTGTCTCCCTCTCTCTCTGCTCCTCCTCTGCTCACGCTCTGTCTCTCTCTCCTTCAAAAATAAATTAAAAAAATTTTTAAAAAAACAAACATTTTTTAACGTTTATTTACTTTTGAGAGAAAGAGAGAGAGAGAGAGAGAGAGACAGCACAAGCAGGGGAGGGGCAGAGAGAGAGGGAGACACAGAAATCAAAGCAGGCTCCAGGCTCTGAGCTGTCAGCACAGAGCCCCACGCGGGGTTCCAACTTACGGACGGCAGGATCATGACCTGAGTCGAAGTCGGACTCTTAAACGACTGAGCCACCCAGGCGCCCCTGCTCCTTCTTTTTTTTTTTTTAACATTTATTTATTTTTGAGAGAAAGAGACAGAGTGTGAGTGGGGGAGGGGCAGAGAGAGAGGGAGACATCGAATCCAAAGCAGGCTCCAGGCTCTGAGCTGTCAGCACAGAACCTGATGAAGGGCTTGAACTCATGAACTGTGAGATCATGACCTGAGCCAAGCCGGACGCTTCACCAATTGAGCCACCCAGAGGTGCCTCAAATAGTTAAATTTTAAAATAAAAAGCAAAATGGGATAATTTCCTGAGGTTTTAATTGTGAGGACTCTGGACCATTTCCCCAAACCCAGACTCAGGCACAGGACCTTGCACTTAACCGACTGAGCCACCCAGGCTCCCCGTAGCTATCTTCTTAATAGAGGGTGATATGAAGCTAACAGTTGAAGGTGAGGAGACTGGGACGTGGGAGGTTTGGGAGGAGCTGAGAAGGTATGAAATAGTAATCTCTGAGAATGGAGAAGTGAGCATAGCAAGATTGCTATGCTATCAATGCCCATTTGAGGTCTGAAATCAATGACTTAGACTGAAATCAAGTGACTTGTGTGTTTTTTGGTTTTCTCTAATAACATTCAGCTGTTCAGATACAGATGTAGAGTAGGTGGGGCATTGTGACTAACCTGGGTTGTGTTTGGCCAGGTCAGTATAAATATGGGAGGGAGGGGCTGTATGAGTTTTCTATGCTACAGAACAAATCACCACAAAGTCAAAGGCTTAAAACAAAATGCATTTACTATCTCACAATTTCTATGTATCAGAAATCTGGGAACAAATTAGCTGGGTCTTCTCCTTTAGGGTTTCATCAGGCTGCAATACAGATGTCAACTAGATATGCAGTCTCATCAGAGGCTTGACTAGGGAAAATATCTGCTTCCAGGCCACCTCAGGCTATTGGAAGAATTTATCTTCTTGAAGTTATAAGACTGAGGTTCTCATTTTCTTGCTAGCTTTCAGGCAGGGATAGTTCTCAGCTGCTAGAACCCAAGTTCCTTGCCACATGATCCTCCTTATAGGCCCTTTCACAACAAGGCAGCTTACTTCTTCAAAGCTAATAAGAGTATCTCTAATTCTAATCTGGTCAGATGCAGTCTTATGGGAGTGCCATCCCATCACTTTTGTCGTATTCTATTGGCTAGAAGCAAGTCACAGATTCTGCTTACACTCAAAGAGAGGAAATTACACAGGGCATGAAAACCAGGTAGTGGGAATTACTGGGAGTTGCTTTAGGGTCTGTTGGCCATAAGGGCTAAAAGAGTAAGGCTGTTTGCAAGGGCGTGATAATAATGATGGACAATTAACTCTAAACTGAGTGTATAAGTTTTCTATTGCTACATAACAAATTACCACAAATTTTGCAACTTAAAACAACACAATTATTATGTCACAGTTTCCATGTGTGAGAAGTCTAGGCATATCTTATCTGGGTTCTCTCTGTTCAGGTTCTCACAGGCTGCAATCAAGATGTTGGCCAGGTCTCATATGAAGCCACATATTATTTCATATTCTCTTCCAATCGTACGTAGTTGTTGGCAGAACTCAGTTCTTTGTGGTTATAGAAGCGAGGTCCTCAGATCCTAGGGTCTTTCCCAAGTTCCCTGCCATATGGCCTTCTACATAGGCAGTTCACAACATAGCAGCTTGCCTCTTCAAGGCCAGGAGCTAGCAAGATGAACCTAGACAGATAGATAGATAGAGATATCTCCCATCACCTTTGCCATAATCTATTGGTTAGAAGTAAGTCATGAGTTCTGCTCATACTCCAGGGAAGGAGATTATAAAAGGCATGATACCAGGGGCTAGAGATCATGGGGAAGAATGCTTATGTGGGATAGGTATGAAATTAAATCAGCTAGAGGACCAAGAAATTATGATTAGAGGGTGGTATGTTTGAACTTGAAATTTGGGGAGAAGGTTCCATTTTTGTTGAGGATAGGGGCTAGGCTATGACCATGAAAGTGGGAGGCCAAGGTGGCTGGAGAAGAATGTTGGAAATGAGGAGGTCAGAGAAGTGATTGGTCAGTATGGTGGATGGGTCATCTATATCTAGTACCCAGTCATCCAGGAGAGCCTCATAAACTGAGACCCCCAAAATGAAGCCCTCAAACTGAGATCTTAAGACAGAGCCCCATAGATCTGTCCTCCCTAAATCAAGCCCCTAGATTCAACCAACAAGCTCACATAGGCCTGAGTAAATTCCTAGGGAGAGGATATGTCCCTAACTTGTCCTTTTCCGTATAAAATCTTTTCCGTATATATCTTCCATATATAATCTCTCCTGAGTACCTACTGCAAGATTTCATTTTGTTTCCCTCAGCCTCTCTCAAGCTAATAGCCTCTTATCCTATGTTGTCTCATCCTTCCCAGCCACCCCTGCCCATCCTCTCCACAACCCACCTCAGGGAGATGTAGCAAGTAAGGCTGCTGCTAGCCCATACAGTGCCATTCTCTGAATGTAGTGAAAAACACATTCCCCTGGCTGGACAAATTAGGAAAATGAGCCCCTTCCACTGGATAGGCACGGATTCACAAAGGGGTAGCTGCCTTGTTGAATGGATCACAAGTTAGATTTGAGCCCAGCCCCACTTATCCTCTAGATTGGGTACTTGTATAAGTGCATAAACTACACAATCATATACAGCATCCAAGGCAGCATGTATAGGGGAAATGACCCTATGAGGCAGCCTTTTCTTCCACCTCCTGGCTAGACAGCCTAAAGCCAGCCACCTCCCTTCTCTGAGCCTCAGTTTCCTCATTAGACAAATAAGACATAATTATACTTATATTAAGGGCTGTTGTGATGATTAAAAGGACTATTCTATGCAAAGCATTAGATAGGGAGCCCTGAAAGGGGAGTGGAATCTGAGCCTTGCCCTAGGGAGCACACAGACTGAAAGCGTATGTGACCCTCTGTAGGCAGGGACCACCTCTGGTCATCTAGTGTCTCTCACAATCTACTCTCACACTCATTCTTGTACCATATTTCCTTTTCTGTGAATGGTCTGTTCATATCCCTTGCTTATTGTTGTATTGGGATGACAGAGCTTTGTATCCGGCAATGCAAAGATGGAAAAAATGATTGGCGTTCATTCATTTCTTCCAGGAGTGGTACCTAAGAGAACCTGTTAATAATTTTCTGCTATTATCAAGTTCCCTTGCTAGCTGAAGGGCTTCTGTTTGTCTAGCCTTCCTTTCAATCCTCTAAATTTCTCTTACTTTCTGCTACTTGCAGCCAAAGAATCCTAATCAAAACCCACATTTATAAGTGGGGAGATGAAGTTGAGCTGGCCTTCTGCCAACCTTACAAGAATGATTTTGAGGGGAGACCCTCAAAGAGCATTCTGAATACTAATGAACGAATTCCTACAGATTCAAGTTTTGCTCTTTATGGGTCAACTCTAATAAATTACTATGTGATATGGAATAATAAGCCTACTGTAAACCAAAATTTGAGTAAACATAATAATACCATTGACTGTCAGAAAATTCCTGGAGCCTTCGAAACAAACTCATTTGGGCAAAATATCAGGCAAGCTGGAACCATGGATTGTGAGAACAGTGCAGAGAAGCAAAACTCACCCATATTTTTGCTTCCTCCACTATGGAATCTGCTCTGTACCAAATATGGCCCCAGATGGAAAGCACATAAGAGTGTCTTATTACCTTGCCATGGAGAAACCCGAGCTAAACAGTTCCTAGAATTCCCAGCTGCTGGGCCTCATCCACAATAATGCCTATGTCCTTAGGTATTCATTCCATCTCGGGGAACCAGGGCTTCATTTGAATGTTTTATTCAAAGATTAACCCTAATGGAGAAGTGAAGTCTGTCTTTATTTTTATTTATTTTTTTAAGGAGGAACTTACTGAATTGTCCTTATCAGCTGGTAGCACTCTCTTGGGTACACACTGAAAAACTTGTACTTTATCTTGTAGTTGTGTATCTGAATTGTGAGAACAGTGAGTTGGGACATCAAGCTCAGATCTCTCCTAACCATATCTCCCTCCTGTCACATACCCTTCCTTTAATAAGCACTACATTTTGTAATGCCAAATCTTTGGAACATGGCCTTCCAGCAACGTAATGAACCAGAATACTTATTAATGGAGACTTTGACATCAATGCAAAGAATCTTAATGATGTGCACCAAAGCAGCAAAACTAGATGAACAGTCAAGTATCTATGCACATAGTTTCCCAAGTTTTTTTCCAGTTGTTGCTGGACAAAGAAACTTCCTACCACCTTGAAGATGCCTAAGAGTCTTTGTAGTCTTACAAAAGGGCTCACAAAATAGAATGTCTTCGATGACATCAGCAGCACATAAAGGCTGAAAACTAGGTGCTGGCTATTAGGTAGAGACAATGGTACTTTGACCCAGTCGCTTGTTGAAAGGAAATTGCTCTCACTCTCTCTCCCTACTTCCTTCCTTCCCACTCTCCTTCTCCCTCTCCTTCTTTCCTCTGGAAAGAAGAGCTCTATACTGATAGTCTTTTAAGGTTTGCTGCATCTGGATGAAGGTACTCCAGCTGTTTGTCCGCTCTGTTTAGAGTGATCTCAGAGTGATCTGTTGGCATAATCTGGGAGTTTTTTAGAAATGCAGGATTTCAGACCCCACTGACTCAGAATTTGCACTGTAACAAGATTCCTAAGTGATTTACATGCATATTAGAGTTGAGAGAAGCCATCCCCATTCAAGATCCAGCTGGTCTAGTTTGGGTCATCTGCCCATCTCTTGACCAGAGGAGGTCATATACTATGGTTGACATTCCTGCCAGACTATATCCAGTGGGGGAAGTAATAATTTAAGTTTCCCAAATCAATGTGCTATTACCAGAAGAATGGGTAACAAATACTGGGTAGCCAAGAACCAAATAAATATCCACTTCACCCTTGGTCTTCTTTGGGAGGGTGAGGTTTGGAAGGTATTTCCCCCCAGGAAAGGTTAACAAAGCTTTGTGTGTTCATTAGATCTTGTTTCTTCTTGGAGGCAATGAAGTTATTTTTCCCAAGAAAGAGAATTCAGGGGTTTGAAAAGGAAAGCCTCACAACTCCTGGGATAAATCCCTAGGAAATGGAAAGAAGAGTCTGTGATGGGTAAGTACCTGTTTCAGTCTGAACCCAGTGCCTCTGAGGCAGTGAGGTCTCTGAGAAGAGTTAAGTGTATGCCTGGAAACACTAATCACTTAAGAGTTACAATTTGTGGAATATTTGAAGGACTATGCTGACCTGTGCTGGAAGGTGGAATCAGCAATGCTTTGCTCTGGAGTAGACCAGCAGTGCCAGATGGAAACAGACTGGTGTTCAGTAGTGATACATTGTGGCAGTGAGGCACAATACATGCATGGCAGTGGAGGTTTTTCTCTCCTGAGGCATAGACATCAGGCCAACATCCTTTGTGCACTATGGTCTAGTCCTTTGTTGACTTACCCTCCTGGATTAAAATAGAGGAAGAAAAGAGCCAAAGAGGGTGGTATTAAACTTTTTGCTAACCTGGCCCATGAAGGCTCAAGACTGTTTTCATTTATTTTGGAGAAATACAAAAGATATGACTCTCCTTATACGTCAAGAGTTGTAAAGCTGGTGGGTGGGGGGATGGGCTAAATGGGTGATGGCCATTAAGGAGGGAACTTGTTGGGATGAGCACTGGGTGTTATATGTAACTGATGAATCACTGGGTTCTACTCCTGAAACCAATACTACACTGTATATTAACCAACTTGAATTTAAATAAATAAATTTAACATTAAAAAAGAGTTGTAAAGCTATTCATACAGTCCACATATGTTTTTATGAATTATTAGTTCAGTGTCTCTCTTCTCAGTTAGAAAACACTGAGAAGGGCAGAGATTTTGCCTGTCTTATTTATCCCCGCATCCCCAGAACCTAGCATATGGTAGGTGCTCAACAACATTTGTTGAATGAATTAATGTGATGGGCTTTCAGTGTTGTGGGGCTTCAAGACAAGGCATTGATATTGGTCAAATACGAAAGTCATCTAAATGCCTTCTGCCTAGATGTACTCAAAAAGTATACCCTGATATGGTCTAGTTCTCATAAAATGGCTGAAATCCTAGACACTTGGAAATTCCAGCATCTCATCTGATATCTCTGAAGATTCTTGGAAGAATCTCATTTATCCTGGCCAGATTTCCTACTTATTCTGGGCCCTTCTGATACTTTGCACACCCTGCTAAGTGCCATAGTCACTCCCGTTGCTACATACACCAGGAGCAATCCTTTTCTCTAGGGCTTCCCATAGCTGCCACCAACAGTTCTTGGCACTGTTTTCACCTTGTGTCTGCTTCTCTTCATGGTCCCTCCCCCATTCAATCCTTTCTTCTTAGGGCTCTTAACCTCCTCTAAGGTCACTGCCACTACTCTTTTCTCCCCCATACCAGATTAAGTGACTCTCAAGTAGTACTTGGTATCTGGTTGGAAGAGAGCACCACCACAAGATGGCCTCTATTTTCCTCTCTTCTTTCCAATCTTTATTATAATATGTTCTGCTCTAATCAAGGATTTCTTTTTTGCACAGAGTCGAAGTGCATTAACTTTGCACAAAAGTTTAATTTAAGAGCAAAACAAAACAAAAAACTGAGCACTATCTACTTATTTTTCTCTATGTTTCTTCTCTAACAATTCTAATTCCAAATTCTCTTATAGGTGATAATGTACTGCATTGAATGGTATCCTCCCCACAAAATTATGTCCCCTCAGAACCTACGAATATGACCTTATTTGGAATATTGTCTTTGTAGATGTAATCAAGTTAAGATGTGGTCATACTGAATTAAGGTGGGCCCTAAATCCAATGATTGGTGGCCTTATTAGAAAAGGGAATTTTGGGCACAGAGACCCAGAAGACAGAAATACAGAAAGAAGACTGTAGATAGGGACAGAGATTGGAGTGATGGATCTATGAACCAAGGAATACCAAGCAATGCCAGCAACCACCAGACACTAGGAGAGAGACATGGATCAGATTCTCCCTCAGAGCCTCCTGAAGGAGCTAACACTGCCAATACACTGATTTTGAACTTCAGGCCTCCTGAGCTGTAAGGATAAATATTTGTTGTTTTAAGCCATTCAGTATATTTTATTTTGTTATGATAGACCTAGGAAACCAATATAAACATGGATGCTCTTGTCTCCTGGTAGAAAAGTTAGGAAATGTTAGGTAAAAAAAGAAAAGCACAAAGATTAAGATTTCAGGATTGTTTCCTGAGATTTTTAGTATGGGCTACAACCTTGCTAATCAAAGTGGGTCCAAAGAGCAGCAGAATTACAGTTTGAGAAGGGCTGACCCAAGGAAATTCTGGTACATGCTACAACATGGATGAACCTTGCGGACATTATGCTAAGTGAAATAAGGCAGTTGCAAAAAGACATATGCTGTATGATTCCTCTTCTATGAGGTGCTGAGAAGAGGCAAATTCATAGAGACAAAAAGTAGAATGGTGGTTGCTCAGGACTGGAGAGAGGAGGAAAATGAGAAGTTACTGTTTAATGAGTACAGACTTTCAGTTTTGCAAGAGGAAAAGAATTGTAGAGATGGTTGATGGTGTTGGTTGCACAACAATGTGAATGTATTTAATGCCACTTAATACACTTTAATACACTTGAAAATGGTTAAAATGGGGGGCACCTGGGGGGCTCAGCTAGGCGTCCGACTTTAGCCTAGGTCATGATCTTACCTAAATTCCTGAATTCAAGCCCCGCATTGGGCTCTGTGGTGACAGCTCTGAGCCTGGAGCCTGTTTCAGATTCTGCGTCTCCCTCTCTCTCTGCCCCTCCCCTGCCCGTGCTCTGTCTCTCTCTCTCTCTCTCTCTCTCTCTCTCTCTCTCTCTCTCTCAAAAATACTAAACATTAAAAAAAAATTTTTTAAAGGGGTGCCTGGGCGGCTCAGTCAGTTAAGCATCAGACTCTTGATTCCAGCTCAGGTCATGATCGCAGCGTCGTGAGATGAAGCTCTGTGTTAGGCTCCAGGCTGACAGTGCAGAGCCTGCCTAGGATTCTCTCTCTCCCTCTGCCCCTCTTTCCCACTTGTGTTCTCTCTCTCTCTCTCTCCCTCTCTCTAAAGAAGAAGAAGAAGAAGAAGAAGAAGAAGAAGAAGAAGAAGAAGAAGAAGGAGGAGGAGGAGGAGGAGGAGGAGGAGGAAGGGGGGGCTGGCCTACAAAGTCACTTTTGGCTTCTGCCGCTCATTTGGCCTCTTTGTCCCCCTCACTTTGTGCCCCAAGCAAGCAGGAGTTTCTTTCTGTTCCCATAATATACCACCTATGGACTTTGACAAGATGTGTTTCTCTCTGCCTGGAGCACTTCCCCTACTCTTTTGCCTAAGGTCAAATGTCCCTTTCTCAAGGCAAATGTTTCCTGACACTACAGACCAGCTTGACCCCAAACTGCACATTCTTAAGGCACCCTGTACTTTCCCTTCCTTATGTTGATTGCAGTTAAATATTTATACAATTGTTTGTTTAATGTCTGTGTCCCCAACTAGAATAGCAGCTCCACAATAACAAGGAGTGTGTCTATTTTGTTTACTGCTGTATCCCACTCCAAGAACAGTTACATATTCAGTAAACATTTGCTGACTGAATGAATGACCTACTCATTGCTGGTTCAAACTCCTCAGCTTCTATAATCCAGGGCCTATGAACCTAAGCTATGTGGGTCTAGAAATCTGACTTTGAAGGAACACACAGAGCTGATCCAACTCAGAGCTGAGTGACACAAGCAAACAATACACTCAATAACTCCACAAAATAGATGCCATTTAATTAATTTATGGAGTGGCTGCCTGATTGAGAACCAGCGCTAAGAGAGATGAAGAGTCTTGAGTGATATTTGCCTGATTAAACAAAATGAAACACGGAGTACCTCTTAGTGATTGGTATATTTCTGTCTCTGACCCTGCATCTCTGTTGAGGTTGTTGGTTGTGAACAATAGAAACCATGTCTGCACTTGTAGAATCTATGCTTTACTGGAAGACCAGGCTGAGAAGTGGAGCGGGAGCTGCAAGAATGCTATGGGGAGTGAACAACTTCATACTCTTCCCTCCATCCTTGTATTCTTTGCTCATGATTCAGATAGCATTTGGTTGGCTATGCTTAGTTTATAAGCCCACTCCCCTCAACACACTAGGGATAAAAGAGGTAATGTATTATTTCACAAAACAAGAAGTCCTAAGGTGAGTGAGGGAGTCTTCTGGGTTGGTTAATTCAGTACCTCAAGGACCCAGTCCTTTCCACTTCACCATTATGTGAAACTCAGTATGTTGACTTTGTTCTTAGAGGCTACATTGCCTTGCTGGCTGCTGAGTGTCAGCATCACTCCCAGATAGGACAGTATTAAAAGACAAACCATGAAATGATTGCTTCTTCATGTGTTTCCTTTCCAGATCAAGGAAACCTTTCCTATAATACCACCCCACAGAGGAACTCCCTTTATGTCCTATGAGTCAGGACAGTATCACATTCTCCTTTTTTTATGATTTTATATTAAACTTTTTTTTTAAAGTTTATTTTTTTATTTTGAGAGATACAGAGAGAGCACAAACAAGGGATGGGGCAGAGAGAGACACACACACAGAATCCCAAACAGGCTCTACATGGTCAGCATGCAGAGCCCAATGCATGGCTTGAACTCAAAAAACCACAAGATCATGACCTGAGCCAAAATCAAGAGCTGGATGCTTAACTGACAGAGCCATCCAGTTGCCCTGTTTTAAGATTTTATTTTTTTATTTTTTTAATTTTTGAGAGACAGAGAGAGACAGAGCACAAGCAGGGGAGGGGCTCTGAGCTGTCAGCACAGAGCCTGACACAGGGCTCGAATTTGTGAACCACAAATTCGAGATTATGACCTGAGCCAAAGTTGGACGCTTAACCAACTGAGCCACCCAGGTGCTCCAGGATTTTATTTTTAAGTAATCTCTACACCCAACATGGGGCTCGAACCCATGACCCTGAGACCAACAGTTGCATGCTCCACTGACTGAGACAGAAGGCACCCCACATTCTTCTTCTTTAACCAATTTCTGGAAAGAGGAATTGGAACCTTATGATTGGCATAAACCAACAGTTCTCTAGGTTCTTGGCTTCAGAGCATCTTTACACCTTAAAAATTATTGAGGACCTCAAAAAAATTTTGAGGGCACCAGGGGTACCTGGGTGGTTCAGTCAATTTAGCCTCTGACTCTTGATTTTGGCTCAGGTCATGATCTCACAGTTGTGAGATCGAGCTCTATGTCAGGCTCCCCACTGAACAAGGAGCCTGCTTGAGATTCTCTCTCTCTCTCTCTCTCTCTCTCTCTCTCTCTCTCTTCCTCTGCCCCCTCTCTCTCCCTCTGCCCCTCTCTCTCTAAAATAAAATTTAAAAAACTTTTGTTTATATGAGCAGTAGTTGCCAATTTTTATAATATTAAAGATTAAGACTGAGAAACTTAAAACATTGATTACAAACCAAAACAACAAAATGTACTAACTTCTTGTGTGTTTCCATATAGATGCAAGAAAGACTTTGAGATTTAAAAGAAATGAGGAGTGCCTGGCTGGCTCAGTCAGAAGAACATGTGACTCTTGATATTGGGGTCATGAATTTGAGCCCCACACTGGGTGTAGAGATTACTAAAAACAATAAATAAACTAAAATAAGAAAAAAAAGCATATGCTAAAAAATTTTAAAAATAAAAGTAATGGTGTATTGGATGATAGTAAGGTTGCAGAGATTATAGCAGGTACAACTGAAGATAGCTAGTAACAACACAGTAGAAGTACTGAGAATAAATGGAGTTAATCTGTAAAAGCACATATATTTGTGGTAAGCCATAGAAAATTCTAGAAAATATAAGAATACACAAAGACACATTCTATTCACTGTCAGAGTGATGATACCATGATATGTCACATAACCTCTAGAAAACTCCATCATATACTTGTAAAGTAATGAGAGTGAAAAAGGAAAAGAACATCATGGAAAGAGTTTGGCCTTGCAGTATGAAAAGATCTTGAGGATCCCCCCAGGATTCCCAGACCACACTTTCAGAACCACTGGCTTAAATCAATCAGGATTTAGTCCTGAGTCACACAGGGGAAAAGTAGGCCCTGGAACCAAAACAGGACCCTGACAGACTGGAAGAAGGGGGTAACTGACAGGGCCTGCTACAGTTGGTCAGAGAGAATTTCCCAAAGACAGCAAAGGAAGGAGAAGAAGTGCATCTGGGCAGTCACAAATCAACAAGCAATATCCCAACATCTGTCTTCCCTAGACAGGACTACTGTCCATTGGACACACTCTTCCAATTTCTGCATCTCTTCTTTTCAAGGCCAGGTGTGGTTGTCCATGGAACCATTTTTCCTTCAGATGTGTTCATATGATGAATTTGCATAGGGAGTTGGCTGCCTCCCGTTATATATTGATTTCATTAGATTGGTGTTCCCTAAACAGCAGCCACTGGAGAGGCACCTTAAAATGTTTGCCAAGATCAAGCACCACCTTGGCTATTGTTTACTTAATCTTCATCTTTAATTCAACTCGATTTATTTCAAAAAGGACATTTTATTCACTATCCACACCATTGATTGAAAGTCTCTTTAAACTTCTCCAAGGAGTCGCAGGAAAAATGATCCACTAGACTATTGATTCTTCCTTAGAATTACATTTGTATGTGGGTTAAATTGGTTCTAAAAGCCTTTTCTGTTTTCATTGCTTTATCAGATGCTGTGGTCCAGGCAAACCTAGGGTTTCAATGATGTGGTTTCTTACAGGATTATTTTTTCCTGGAAAGTCAAACCAAACTCTGACCATCATTAAGTGCATCTGAGGCAAGACAAAAGAGAGTTTAAATTCCACATTTGTTTCACATTTCCCCTCCAAAATGAATGGCAAAAAAAGACAAGTTATAAGTTACAAGTGTAACAACAGCCCCTTTTTCCTGCTAGTCCTCCCCATCTACCCTCCTGAGGGTCAGTCTGAATAATCAGGACTGGGAGGTGGGAGGCCCTGGTGGCTTAGAACAGCTGTGGAAGCTCCAAAGCCTTGAAGTTTGACCATTCTTAAACCTGGGAGGAGGAAGGAGGGTAGAGAGGGGGTGGGGCATCATATAAGAGAAATTGCTGAGGGGTGGGTGGAGACTTAGATTGACCCAAAGACCAACCTATTGAAGGGAAGGAGAAGAGAGCGACAAAGAAACAGGAAAACAGAAATTTGCATCACAGAGAAGAGGAAGAGCAACACGGTGGCGAGGGGGGGGGGCTCAAGAAGGAGAAAAAGTCAAAGAAAGACAATGGGAAGGAGAGACAGAAATAAAGGCAGCCAAGAAGGAATAAAGAAAAGTGGCTGGAACTAGCTCCTCTAACCTCTCTGAGGGAATGATCACCATTTTTTTATGAGTATCACTCCACTAAATTTTCTTAGGGTAATCTCATGTCTGCCACATCTGAGTCCTTGCAGGGCACCTAGCTGTCACCTCTCTGTATAAATCTTGTGTACTTTAGGGATCCAATGCAGGTTTTGGAACAAGGGCAGACATACCTAGTGCTGAGATACAGGAAAACTAGATCAGGCAGCAAGGAGACCAAAGGTGAAGTAACTAGCTGAAGGCTTTTTCAGAAGTTTTGGCGAAGGGATGAGGACTGGACAAGTGGGACAGTGAGGAGAGAAAGAAAGGCTACAATATCATGATGTCACCAGTTACCTCATCACCACCTTTCTAAGAGCTTTCCTCACATCCAGAGTTTCATTCTATCTGCTCCATCAACTTTTTCTGTACAGGAAATATTACATCCATTGTACATATAAAGAAACTGAGTCTCAAAAAGGGGTAGGGATTGGTCTAAGATACCTCCGTGTGTCTGTGGAGGAACTAGGACTAGGGCCTGGGTCTTCTGAGTGCCTACTAAGTACCAGACCCAGTCTTGCTGCTACAAACACACATGTGATCCTTACAACAACTTTATAACATTAAGTAGGGATTAATATCCTCATTTCTCACAATTTGCACAAATGTACAACTGCTCCTGAACTCCTTTGGGAGGGCAGCCTGTTGGCTGTTATTCTTCTTGGGGGCTGTTATTCTTCTTTCCATGGGGAGAGAACTCTCCCAGTAACCACCCCTAACCTTCCCTTGGGGTAGTTATTCAGGGCTGGAATGAGCCTGGGCACATATGTTTGGTAGACCTTAGAGCTGCTCTTAGAATAACAATAACACTTCATTCTTCCAAGGGCTAAGGCTGGGACCCAGGGCTAAGGATTTCCTCAGCATATCCTTGTGTATTTCCCCCCATCTACCCAGCTTCCACCCTGAACCATGCCTTCACCATCTCTCACTGGATTGCTGCAACAACCTCCTACCAGTCTCTTTGATGAGGGTTGTAAGCAATTGTACAGTTTGTGCACTGCACAAGGGCATCTGGTTGAGGGGCCCAGTAGGAGCTGATATCCAGCCTATATTTTGGTGCTAAATCATGCACCCTGCTGTGGGGCTGCACCTGCAAGAAGAAGGGGCACATTTCTCTTTAGACAAAGGCCCTTTTTTCCAAGACAAGTACCATAAGGCTATGTCCACCTGGAGGTGACACCTTTTACAAAGTCACACATTGATAGGCAAATAGCACCTAAACAGCAACCTTGTTATTGCTTTCATCCTTGCTTCCTTCAACCTATTCTCACAGCAGCCAAAGGGGTCCTGTGAAAACCCAAATTAATCACATCCCACCTCTGTTCAGAATCCTCCCATGGCTTTTACATCACTCTGAGTCAAAACCTAAGTCCTTGCAGTGATCTACAAGCCCCTACATGATCTCACCTCCCAATATCTTTATAGTTTTAACTCTCTTTTTTTAAAGTTTTTAATTTTTTTAATTTTTTAAAAATTTTTAATGTTTGTTTATTTTTAAGAGAGAGACAGAGTGTGAGCAGGGGAGGGGCAGAGAGAGAGGAAGACAAAGAATCTGAAGCAGGCTCCAGGCTCTGAGCTGTCAGCACAGAGCCCAATGAGGGGCTTGAACTCACAGACTGGGAGGTCATGACCTGAGCCAAAGTCGGCCACTTAACCACCTGAGCCACCCTGGCGCCCCTGTAGTCTTAACTCTTACCTCTCTCCCCCTCATCACTCTATCCCAACCACACTGGACTTCTTTCTATTTTTTTAAACACATGAAGCCCACCTCATATCAGAATCTTTGTACTTTCTTTTCTCTCTGCCTGGAATCCTTTTCCTCCAGCTATCCACATCACTGACTCCTCATCACAGACAGCATATCCTCAGTTCTATAGGATCCAAATTAGTACCCAGAGCATATGTTTCTTTGATTATTGATCCTGAGGAGTGGGAACAAAAAAAGGCTTGTGACAGGGGTGCCCGGCTGGCTCAGTTGGAAGAATATGCGACTCTTGATCTTGGGATCATGAGTTTGAGCCCCATGTTGGTTGTAGAGATTACATACATACATACATACATACATACATACACCATTAAAAAAAAGATTTGTGACATCATTGGAATTGCAGCAAATGCTCTCACTTTCAAAGTTTCCTCCATCATTGCATCACTCACTCAAAATTCCAAATCTTAAAAGACAGCCAAATTTGGGTCAAGTGCCCACCTGGTGTCTATACCAGAGGGAGGCAAAAAAAGGATCTGGCCCCATTGGCTTTTGTAATGGGAGCCAGTAGTAGGGAGCAGGTGTTGGGAATTCCCCTCCTGCCAAGACTACACACAGTGGAAAGTATGAAACTGGATAGCCCAAAAAACAACAACTGTCATGTTTTTAGGCAATGAAGTAGGAGGCTCAGTCTAAAGCAATCGCTGGACAATTGCCATGAGGAAGTGGAAGGAGGTGGTGAAGTCCTTAATGGTACTGACTACTATGGCCATCTTGGCAGGAAATGTAAAGCCATGCCAGAGCAAGTGTCAAAACTGGTCAAGGAAGCAAGAGGCCTACAGAATCCTTCTGCCACCAAGATGAAGATGAATATCTTCTGGGGAATTTTTCTTTTCTTTCAAAAAATTGTGAAGGTCTTTTAAAATTGTTTTAAATGCTGTCTTTCTGAGTCCCAGAATTAGATTGATTTACTCAATCATGTGGCAGATAGATCCTAGGATGAGCCCAAAGATTCCCACCTCCTGATGTTCATGCATTTGTACAGGCAGAACTTGTAACTTGCTTCTAACCAATAGAACATGGCAAAAGGAATGGGGTTGTCACTCCCATGATAACATTATGTTATACATGACTCCGTCTAAGAAGACTGGAGTCAGAGAGACTCTCCCTTGCTGGTTCTGAAGAAACTAGTACCTGTAGTGCAGCCTGGTGAGACTCTGATGCAGAGAACTCAGCTTAACTATGCAGAGACCCTTGACTCACAGAAACTGGGAGATAATAAGCGTTTGTGTTGTTTTAAGCCACTAGACTTATGGTAATTTGTTACACAGCAATAGAAAACCAATGTGGTCATACTCCACAGTTAGTGACCTCATCATCAATCCAGACATGGTACCACGTGGAGATAATAATAGCTTCATCTGCATAAGATGTTTATAAGGATACCTGAGTTTAATTTAGTAAAGGGCTTAGAAGAGTTTCTGGCACATATGTGAGTGTTTTTAGGTTTTTTTGTTTGTTTTTTAAAGTGGGGAAGGGTTGTCCCATCTTCATCCCAATATCTCCCATATTTACATTATTGAGACTTGCTTATGTTATCAACTTACCATCTCTGCAGATCTCACAGGTTTCTGGACAATTCCTTACCCTATTTGGTATATCACAGTGCATCTTGTATTGTAGCTTAGAGGACAATAATATTTAATTTAGCTGTTTTGGCAAGATCTCTTTCTTGTTTTCTTTCTTTTCTTCATTTTGTATAGTGGTAAAGTACCCATAACATAAAATTTACCATTTTGACTATTTTAAATATTTCTTAATTTAATTTTTATTTTTAAAGTTTACTTATTTTGAGAGACAGAGAGAGATTTGATAGACAGAGATTTATATTGTGAGAGAGAGCAAGGGATGACAAGCAGGAGAGGGGCAGAGAGAAAGGGAAAGAGAATCCCAAGTAGGTTCTACACTCAGTGCAGAGCCCAATGCAGGGCTCAAACCCACGAACCGTGAGATCATGACCTGAGCAGAAACCAAGAGTCGGACAATCAACCGACTAAACCACCCAGCTGCCCCTATTTTGACCATTTTATTTGATTATTTATTTGTTTATTTTGAAAGAGGGGACAGGAGTGGCAGAGAGAGGCTGCTGTCAGCTTGGAGCCCGACACAGGGCATGATCCCACAAACAATGAGATCATGAATGAGACCCTAAACCAACTTAGCCACGTAGATGCCCCTGGACCATTTTAAAGTGCACAATTCAGTGGCATTAAGTACAACCATCACCAGTATCTATTTCCAGAACGTTTTCATTGCCCCAAACAGAAACCCCATGTCCATTAATCAGCCACTCTTTATCTCCCCTTCTCCTAGCCATTGAAACCACAAATATACTTTCTGTCTCTATGAATTCACCTATTCTTTAATATTTCATATAAATGGAATTGTTATCGAAAACCAACCTCTGTTCTCTGGAGCCAAAATATAACACGAAGACAGAGTTTGGGGGTAAAGAGGAACAAGAGTTTTAGTACTTTGCCAGGCAAAGGAGGCTACAGGAGTCTAATGCCTTCAAAACTGCAGAACCACCAGAGGTAAAAGGCTGAGGAGTTTTATAGGAAAATACCGGACCTGGACAGTTTCAGTAGGAATCTGGTATGTGCTGCCAGCTGGTTTTGTCATGTCTTCAATGTGGTGTCATGATTAGTGCTGTCCGTCAGCCATCAAGAGTCTCTTTACTAAAATATACATGGAGGTCAGCAAGTTATCAATATTGATACTGATCTCCTGGAACAAAGGATTCAACAGAAAAAAAAGTGAAGGGGAGAAGGAAGCTTCAAGAATGAGGAAGAGAAAAATTTATTCAGTTTAAAGTCAAGCCTTTCTGAACCATTAGTGTGTCCATCTTAATTTCCATCCTTGTTTCCCTTTCTATAGAAGTTTCAGAATCATGCAATAGGTGGCCTTTTGCATCTGGCTTCTTTCACTGAGGATAATGTTTTCAAGGTTCATTCATGTTATGGCATGTATCAGTACTTCACTTCTTTTTAGTGGCTGAATAACTTTCCATTGTATGGATGTACTACTTTTTGTTTATCTACTCATCATTTGGGGTGTTTCCACCTTTTGGCACTTGTGAATAGTGTTGCTCTAAATATTCATGTATGAGGATTTGTTTGAAAACCAATTTTCATTTCTTTTGGGTATATATCTAGGTGTAAAGTTTCTGGCTTATGTGGTAATTCTTTTTTTTTTTTTTAATTTACATCCAAGTTAGTTAGCATATAGTGCAAAAATGATTTCAGGAGTAGAATCCAGTGATTCATCGCCTACATATAATATCCAGTGATCATCCCAACGAGTGTCCTCCCTAATGTCCCTTGCCCATTTAGCCCATCCCCCCCCCCACCCATAACCCCTCCAGCAACTCTCAGGTTGCTCTCTGTATTTAAGAGTCTCTTACGTTTTGTCCTACTCCTTGTTTTTATATTATTTTTGCTTTCTTTCCCTTATGTACATTGTTTTGTATCTTGCATTCCACATATGAGTGAAGTCATATGATATTTGTTTTCCTCTGACTAATTTCACTTAGCGTAATGCACTCTAGTTCCCTCCACATTGTTGCAAATGGCAAGATTTCATTCTTTCTGATTATTGAGTAATACTTCATTATATATATATATATATATATATATATATATATATATACCACATCTTCTTAATAAATTCATCAGTTGATGGACATTTGGGCTCTTTTCATACTTTCCAATACTATGCTGAATAACAGTGGCAAGAGTGGACATCCTTGTCTTCTTCCTGACTTTAGGGGGAAAGTTCTCAGTTTTTCCCCATTGAGGATATTAGCGGTGGGTCTTTCATATATGACTTTTATGATCTTGAGGTATGATCTGTCTATCCTTTCTTGAGGTTTTTTTTTATCAAGAAAGGATGTTGTATTTTGTCAAATGCTTTCTCTGCCTCTTTTGAGAGGATCATGTGGTTCTTGTCCTTTCTTTTATTAATGTGATGTATCACATTGATTGATTTGCAGATATTGAACCAGTCCTGTATCCCAGGTGTAAATCCCACTTGGTTGTGGTGAATACTTTTTTTAATGTATTGTTGGATCCAGTTGGCTAGTATCTTGTTGAGGATTTTTGCATCCATGTTCTTCAGGAAAATTGGCCTGTATTTCTTTTTAGTGGGGTCTTTGTCCAGTTTTGGAATCAAGGTAACACAGGCCTCATAGAATGAGTTTGGAAGTTTTCCTTCTATTTCTGTGTTCTGGAACAGCTTCAAAATAATAGGTATTAACTCTTCTTTAAATGTTTGATAGAATTCCCCTGGAAAGCCATCCTGGCCCTGGACTCTTGTTTTCTTGGGAGATTTTTGATTACTAATTTTGATTACTTACTGGTTATGGGGATGTTCAAATTTTCTATTTCTTCCTGGTTCAGTTTTGGTAGTTTATATGTTTCTAGGAATTTGTCCATTTCTTCCAGATTGCCCAATTTATTGGTATATAATTGCTCATAATATTCTGTTATTATTGTTTTTATTTCTGCAGTGTTGGTTGTGATCTCTTCTTGATTTTTTTATTTGGGTCCTTTCCTTTTTCTTTTTGATCAAACTGGCTAGGGGTTTACCAATTTTGATAATTCTCTCAAAGAACCAGCTCCTGGTTTCATTGATCTGTTCTACTGTTTGTTTGTTTTATTTCTATAGTGTTGATTTATTCTGTAATCTTTATTATTTCCTGTCTTCTGCTGGTTTTGGGTTTATTTGCTATTCTTTTACCAGCTCTTTAAGGTGTAAGGATAAGTTGTGTATGTGAGACCTTTCTTCTTTCATTAGGAAGGCCTGGATTGCTATATACTTCTCTCTCATGACTGCCTTTCCTGTGTCCCAGAAATTTTGGGCTGTCATATTATCATTTTCATTAGCTTCCATGTACCATTTAATTTTGTCTTTAACTTCTTGGTTAACCCATTCATTCTTTAGTAGGATGTTCTTTTTTTTATTTAATTTTTTTTTGAGAGAGGAAGAGAGAGGGGGGAGGGGCAGAGAGAGAGGGAGACACAGAATCCAAAGCAGGCTGCAGGCTCTGAACTGTCAGCACAGAGCCCGACACGAGGCTCAAACCCATGAACTGCAAGACCATGACCCGAGCCAAAGTCAGATGCTCAACTGACTGAGCCACCCAGGCACCCCAGTAGGATGTTCTTTAATCTCCAAGTATTCGTTGTGTTTTCAAATTTTTTCTTGTGGTTAATTTCAAGTTTCATAGTGTTGTGGTCTGAAAATATGCACGGTACGATCTTGATCATTTTGTACTTGTTGAGGGCTGATTTGTGTCCCAGTATGTGATCTGCTCTAGAGAATGTTCCATGTGAACTGGAGAAGAATGTACATTCTGCTGCTTTAGGATGAAATGTTCTGAATATATCTGTTAAGTCCTTCTGGTCCAGTGTGTCATTCAAAACCATCGTTTCCTTGCTGATTTTCTGCTTAGGTGATCCGCTCATTGTTGTAAGTGGGGTGTTGAAGTCCCCTACTATTATGGTATTAGTATCAATGAGTTTCTTTATGTTTGTGATTAATTGATTTATATATCTTGGTGTTTTCACGTGGGGGCAAAAATGTTTACAATCGTTAGAGCTGGGTGGATAGACCCCTTAATTATGATATGATGCCCTTCTTCATCTCTTATTACTGTCTTTCTTTTTAAATTTAGATTTAAATCTGATATAAGTATGGCTACTCCAGCTTTCTTTTGACGACCATTAGCATAACGGATGGTTATCCATCCTGTTACTTTCAATATGAAAGTGTCTTTAGGTCTAAAATGGGTCTCTCGTAAACAGCGTATAGATGGGTCTTGTTTTCTTATCCATTTTGTTACCCTACATCTTTTGATTGGAGCATTTAGTCCACTGACATTTAAAATTTTTTAATGTTTATTTATTTTTGAGAGAGAGAGAGAGACAGAGCATGAGTGGTGAAGGGGCAGAGACAGAGAGGAAGACAGAGTCTGAAACAGGCTCCAAGCTCTTAGTTGTCAGCACAGAGCCCAACACGGGGCTTGAACTCAAGAACAGTGAGATCATGACCTGAGCCAAAGTTGGGTGCTCAACTGACTGAGCCACCCAGGTGCCCCAGTCCTTTTACATTTAGAGTGAGTACTGAAAGATATGGATTTTTTGTCATTGTGTTGCCTGTAGAGTTGAAGTTTCTTGTGGTGTTCTCTGGTCCTTTTTGTCTTTGTTGCTTTTGGTCTTTTTTTATTTTGTTTCATCTTTTCTCCCTCCAGAGTCTCCTTTAACATTTTTTTCAGGTCTGGTTTAGTGGTCACAAACTCCTTTAGTTTTTGTTTGTCTGGGAAACTATTTACCTCTCCTTCTATTTTGAATGACAGTCTTGCTGGACAAAGAATTCTTGGCTGCATATTTTTCTGATACAGCACATTGAATATATCCTGCCACTCCTTTCTGGCCTGCCAAGTGTCTGTGGATAGGTCTCCTATGAACCTGATCTGTCTCCCCTTGTAGGTAAAGGAGTTTTTTTCCCTTGCTACTTTCATAATTCTTTCCTTGTCTGTGTATTTTGTGAATTTGACTATGATGTGCCTTGTTGATGGTCGGTTTTTGTTGAATCTAAGTTCTCTGTGCTTCTTGGATTTTGATGTCCGTGTCTTTCCCTGGGTTAGGAAAGTTTACCACTATGATTTGCTCACATAAACCTTCTACCCCTTTTTCTCTCTCTTCATCTTTTGGGACTCCTATGATTTGGATGTTATTCCTTTTTAATGAGTCACTGAGTTATCTAATTCTTATATCATGGTCTTTTGCCTTAGTTTCCCACTTTTTTCCTGATTCATTATTCTTCATAATTTTGTCTTCTATATCACTGATTCACTGCTCTGCTTTATCCATCCTTGCCATCATAGCATCCATTCTAGATTGCATCTC
Source organism: Acinonyx jubatus (assembly GCF_027475565.1). Classification (NCBI taxonomy): domain Eukaryota; kingdom Metazoa; phylum Chordata; class Mammalia; order Carnivora; family Felidae; genus Acinonyx; species Acinonyx jubatus. Next base: position 46,062,967 of record NC_069389.1, on the reverse strand, counting down.
AGTTATAGCATTTTTAATATCAGCCTGACTATATTTTACTTCTTTTATCTCTGTAGAAAGGGATTCTATGTTTTTTTTTCAACCCCAGCTAGTATTTTTATTATTGTGATTCTAAATTCTATTTCAGACATCTTGTTTATATCTGTATTGATTAAGTCCCTGGCTGTCATTTCTTCCTGTTCTTTCTTTTGGGGTGAATTTCTTTGCTTTGTCATTTAGGAGGAAGCAAAAGAATTAATAAAATTAAAAAATTAAAATTAAAAAATAACACAAAAAGTCAAATACAGAAAGCTATATCCTTGGTATTTTTTGATCTGGTTGTTGAAGGAAGCTTGATAGAACAGAGAAAAAAGGGGGAAAAAAGAAAAAAGTAAGAAAAAGTTTAAAAATTAAGAAAAATGTATATAGTAAAATAGAATAAAATGAAATGAAGAAAGGAAAATAGAATAAAAATTTACAAAAAAATAAAAAATATAGTAAAAGATTTTTAAAAGTTTTTTTAAATACTAAAAATAAAAATAAATTTCTCTTTCTGTATACAAGAATAAGAAAAGAAAAGAAAAAAAGAAAAAAATGAATAGATGGGTGAGTGAGCAGAATGAAATCCAAATGAAATTACATCTAGTTTCCCCTATAAGTCTAACTATGAAGCACTTTACATTCCATACACTAAGCAGTCGTAGAGATTTGTGGTGGTCCTCTAGGGACTGAGCTTGGTTGGTGCAGTTGGGCAGGGCTTGGTGTAACAGCTCCATTCTCCACCAGGTGGACCTGCTAAGCTTACTGGGGTGGATAGGTGTGGCACGCTTGCACATGTATGCACATAAGTGGGAGAGGTGAAAATGGCTTCACGCAGCTTCCCAGTTTCTGGCAATGGAACTCTGCACTTTCACCAAACAATAATCAAGTACTCCTCCTTTGTTTCCAGCTTCTGTCCACTCTTTGCTTCTACACTGTCCCTGTCTAAGCTGTCAACCTGCCAGGCGGCACCTCCCTCCTGAATTATATCTCATATGAGGCTGTGTTTCCAAACCCCTCACTTCTGAGATCCCTGTGGCTTCGACCCTCTCCAACCCTCTGGGGGAGGGTCTCGCCCAGCAATGGCCAGGTGTCAACTTGCCCCCACCCCCAGAACGTTCTTGTGGTCACAGTGTTGCAGAGATTCAGAGATTGTGGCAGGGTGCCCGCTTGCCCCAGAAAAGGTGCCTGTGATCCCATAGCAGCACAGGCTCAGAGATTATGGCAAAACACAACACAGATAGTGCTAGGTTGCACCACACCCTGGTGTCTTTGTTCCAATACCAGCAAACCTGGCTGGTTTCCAGGGTCCACTAGGACCTTTGCTTGTGGGGAGGACATATGGCCTCTACCAAATGCCCTCCTAGCAGGGGAACCGCTTCACCCCATGTGGCCCTCAGACCCCTCAGACCTCACTGCCTGCTCCTGGGGATTTGCTCTTCCCACCCAGAGCACTGCTAGGTATTGAGTTGCAGAATTTCCAACTCTGCTGTCCCCTGTTTATAGAGTCCTAATGGTATTGAAACCCTTTCCTTTCTCCTTTCTCCATTTCTTGTTCCGTCACCTGTAGGTGTTTCCACTCTTTCCCTCTCCAGCCACTTTTGGGGGGACTGATTTTCCTGCACTCTTCCTCCTTCCTCTGTCCACTGTCTGCAAAAACAGCTCCCTACCCTCTGTGGCCTCTCTGCACTGTGTACCTGCCTAGTTCTATGGCTCAAGTTATGAAGAGTGTTGTGTTAATCCTCAGATCAGTTTTCTAGGTGTACAAAATGGTTTGGTGCTGATCTAGCTGCATTTCAGGGATGGGAGAATCTGAGAACTTCCATGCAGCTCCACCATCTTGGTCTCTCCCCACTTATGTGGTAATTTTATATTTAACTTGTTGAGCAACCTCCAAACTGTCCACAGTGGCTGCGTCATTCTACATTGCCACCAGAAATGTATGGGAGTTCTAATTTCTCCATTTCCTCACCAACGCTTATTAATTTGTGTATTATTATTATTATTATAGCCACCCTGGGAGGTGTGAAGTAGAGTAGTATCTTACTGTGGTTTTGATTTGCATTGGTATATCTTTGGATAAATGTCTATTTAAGTCCTTTGCCCATTTTTAGTTATTTGTCTTTTTGTTGTTGAGCTACAGGAATTTGTTACATATTCTGAATACTAGTCCCTTTTCAGATATATAAAATGCAAATATATTCTCCCATTCTGGGAGTTTTATTTTCACCTTTTTGATAATGTCCTTTGATGCACAGAAATTCTAAATTTTGATTAAATCTAATTTATCAATTTTTTCTTTAGTTTCTTGTGACTTTGGTATTATATTTAAGAAACCATTGCCACATCCAAGATTATGAAGATTTACACCTATGTTTTCTTCACAGAGTTTCATAGTTTGACTTCTTATATTCATTTTTATATGTCTTTGATCCATTTTCAGTTCATTTTTGTATATGGTGTGAAGTAATGGTGCAACTTCATTCTTTTTGCGTAGAAATATCCAGTTCTCCCAGCACCATCTGTTAAAACAAAAACGAAAACAAAAACTGTTCTTACCCTATTGAAAGGTCTTGGTAACTGTTGAAAATCAGTTGAATTTACACCTATGAGTTTATTTATGGACTCTAAATTCTATTTCATTGATCTGTATATGTCTATCCTTATGCCATTACCACATTGTTTTAGTTATTAACGTTTTGAAATCAAGAAGTGTGAGTCTTCCAAATTTGTTCTTCTTTTTCAAATTACTTTGACCTATTAAGAAGACCCTTTTAATTTTTAATATCTACTACCTACATCACTTTTTGAAGTCTACAGTTAGTTTGGGCTTTCAAGAAGAACCAGGCCACTTCCTTAGTCTTAGAACAGTCTTGTATATATTAGATACGTAATCCCTCTAACTTTCTAGTGCTGATGAGTACTTATAGGCTAGAGTTGAGAGTAACAATGTCCTGTTGACTTCTGAATACAAAAGTCTGCAGTCAACTGGTAGTGTTGCCTAAGTGTTTTTAAAAAGGACTTTTTTCCAGATAGCTTTAACAATTAAAACATTGAGTTGCAGTCATTTTGTTGCTGATGTAAAAAGGATCAGTTGTCCAGACTTCATTTACCTGAAAAACACAGGAGGTGATGCAACCCAAATTTAACCAAAAGGGCTTAGAGAAGTTTCTTTTTCTTCATATAGCATTCTCAAATGGCAAGGTGAGCTGTGGAAGCCCTAAACTGTGTGTTACATATGTAGCTAGGCTTATGTTTTTTCTTCTTGGTTTTACAAAAAAACAGAATTGATTGCTATAATCACTCCATAATTCTTGACACATAGCAGCAGCATTCTTAATAAATTTCCTTTAAACTTTTATTTAACTGGAAAATGTTTTTATATAATTGTGGATTCATATGAAGTTGTAAGAAATAATACAGAGAGATCCCTCTTACACTTTACCTAGTTTCTCCCAATGGTAACATTTTGCAAAACTATAGTATAACGTCATACCCATAATGTTGAGATCAATATTATCCACTGATTTCATTCAGATTTTCTGTTTTGCTAATAGTTGTGTGTGTGTATGTGTATTAAATTCTATACAATCTTATTACTTGTATAGGTTCCTGTGTCTACCACCACAGTCAAGATACAAAACAGTTCCATTACCTCATGTTGTTTTATAGCCACCTCCACCTCCCAACTCTTCCCCTCCCCAACCCCACCTTGGCAACAACTAATCTGTCCTCCAATTATAAAATGTCATCATTTCAAAAATGTTATGTTGATCAAATCATACAGTATGTAGCCTTTGTGGATTGACTTTTTTTACTCACTGTAATTCCCTACAGATTAATCCAAATTGTTGTATGTATAAATACTTCAACCTTTTTCTTTTTAAGAAATTTCTTATTTGAATATAGTTGACTCACAATGTTACATTAGTTTCAGGTGTACAACAGAGTGATTCAACTTCTTTATATGTTACACTATGCTCAAGTGTAGCCACCATCTGTCACCATACAATGCTATTACAATATTGTTGAGTAGATTCCCTATGCTATGCCTTTTATTCCCGTGACTTATTTAGTCCATAATTGGAAGCCTGTATCTCCCATACCCCTTCAACCATTTTGCCCATCATTCACCCTTTCCCCTCTGGGAACCATCAGTTTGTTCTCTGTATTTATAGGTCTGATTCTACTTTTTGTTTGTTTATTTATTTATTCATTTTCTTTTTCAGATTTCACATATGAGTGAAATCATATGGTATTTGTCTTTTTCAATATGACTTATTTCACTTAGCGTCATACCCTCTAGGTCCATCCATGTCTCTAATGGCACAATCTCATCATTTTTTATGTTTTTTATGGCTGCATAATATTCCATATCTCTCTCTCTATCTGATACACACACACACACACACACACACACACACACTGTACCACATCTTCTTTATCCATTCCTCTATTGATAGACACTTAGGTTGCTTCCATATCTTGGCTATTGCAAATAATGCTGCTATAAACAAAGGAGTTCACATATAATTTGCATTAGTGTTTTCATTTTCTTTCAGTAAATATCCAGGAGTGGAAATATTGGATCATTTGGTATTTCTATTTTTAAATTTTTGAGGAAATTCCATACTGTTTTCCACGATGGCTGTACCAATTTGCATTCCCACCAACATTGTATGAAAGTTCCTTTTTCTCCACATCCTTTGATTTTTAGCCATTCTGACAGGTGTGAAAGGATATCTCACTGTGAGTTTGATTTACATTTCCCTGATGATTAGTGATGAGCATCTTTTCATGTGTCTTTTGACCATCTGTGTGTCTTCTTTTAAAAAAAAAAGTTTAATCAAGTCTTCTGTCCATTTTTTAACCAGATTGTTTCACTTTTTGAGCTGTGTAAATTCTTTATATATTTTGGATATTAATCCCTTATCGGATATATCATTTGCAAATATCTTCTTCCATTAGGTAGGTCGACTTTTCCTTTTATTGACAGTTTCTTTTGCTGTGCAAAAGCTTTTTATTTTGGTGTAGTCCATAGTTTATTTTCGCTTCTGTTTTCCTTGCCTTAGGAGACATATCCAGAAAAATGATGCCACAGCTGATGTCAAGGAAATTACTGCCTATGTTCTCTTATGGATTTTTATGGTTTCAGGTCTCACATTGAGGTCCTTACTCCATTTTGAGCTTACATTTGTGTATAGTGTAAGAAAGTAGTCCAGTTTCATTCTTTTGCATGTAGCTATCCAGTTTTCATATCATCATTTTCAGAGATGCCAAAGAATCATTAGGCAAAAATCAATACCCATTGTTTTTTTTAAGTGTTTATTTATTTTTTAGAGAGAGAGAGAGCTAGCAGGGGAAGGTCAGAGAGAGAGGGAGACACAGAATCTGAAGGGGCTCCAGGCTTTAAGCTGTCAGCACAAAGCCCAATGCAGGGCTCAAACTTATGAACTGTGAGATCATGGCCTGAGCCGAAGTTGGATGCTTAACCAACTGAGCCACCCAGGTGCCCCCCATCGCACCCCACCATTTATTGAAGAGACTATCTTTTGCCCATTGTATATTCTTGCATCCTTTGTTGTAGTTTAGTTAACCATATAGGCATGAGTTCATTTCTGGGTTCTCTATTCTGTTCTATTGATCTATGTGTCTACTTTTGTGCCAGTACAATACTTTTTTGATTAGTACAGCTTTGTAGTAGTATATCTTGAAATATGGAATTGTTATACCTTCCACCTTTGCTTTTCTTTATCAAGATTGCTTTGGCAATTCGGGATCTTTTGTGATTCTTTACAAATTTTAGTATTTGTTCTAGATTTGTGAAAAATGCTGTTGGTATTTTGATAATTGGGATTGCATTGAAACTGCAGATTGCTTTGGGTAGTATGGAAATTAATAATATTTGTTCTTCAAATCCATGAGCATGGGATATCTTTCCATTTGTTTGTGTCATCTTCAATTTCTTTCATCAATGTTTTATAGTTTTCAGAATATGAGTCTTTCACCTCCTTGGTTGAGTTTATTCCTAGGTATCTTATTCTTTTTGATGCAATTGTAAATAGAATCATTTTCTTAATCTCTCTTTCTGATTCTTCATTATTAGTGTATAGAAACAGTACCGATATCTGAGTATCAATTTTGTATCCTGAAACTTTACTGAATTCATTTATCAGTTCTAGTAGTTTTTTGGTGGAGTTTTTAAGGTTTTCTATGTATAATATTATGTCATCTGCAAATAGTGACAGTTTGACTTCTTTACAAATCTGGATGTGTCTTATTACTTTTTCTTGTCTGATTGCTATGACTAGAGTTTATAGTAATAGTTCATTCCTTTTCATTGCTGAATAATATTTAGCAATATGGATATCCCACAGTGAACGTAATCACTGACATGGTGAAGGACATCTGGGTTGATTCTACTTTTTGACTATTACAAATAAGATTGATATGAACATTCAGGTACATGTGTGAACATAAGTTTTCATTCCTCTGGGATAAAGGCCCAGAAGTGCAATTAATGGGTCATATGGTAACTGCATATTTAGTTTCTTTGAAAAAACTACAAACTCTTTTCCAGGGTGGTTATACCATTTCACATTTGCACCAGGAGTATGAGTGGTCCAGCTTCTCTGATCCTCACCAGCATTTGGTATTATCACTGTTTTAATTTTAAACATTCTAATGGGTATGCAGTGAAATCTCATTGTGGTTTTAATTTGTATTCCCCTAATGCCTACTGATGTTGAGCATCTTTTCACATGCTTCTTTGCCATCTCTATATGCTCTTAAGTGAAATGCCTCCCCATTTCAGTTTGGAGAGTTCCTTATTGTATTCTACATAACAGTCCTTTGCTAAATATGTAGATGACAAGTATTTTCTTCCAGTCTCTGTATTTTCTTTTCATATTATTTTTAAATTTGTTTGTTTGTTTAAGTAATCTCTACACCCAATGTGAAGCTTGAACTTACTACCTCGAGATCAAGAATCACATACTTTTCTGGCTGAGCCATCCAGGCACCCCTGTCTTTTCATATTCTTAACAGATAGTTTCGCAGAGCAAAAAAAATTTAATTCTGGTGGTTCTAATTTATCAAATTATTCTTTTGTGGATTGTGCTTTTGGTCTCAAGTCTAAGAACTCTGGTTAACTGTAGATGCCAAAGATTTTCTCCTATTTTTACAAAAACTGCTATAGTTTAATGTTTTATGCTTAAATCTGTGATCTATCTTCAGCTCATTATCAAATAAGATGTGATGTTTAAGTCAAGGTTCATATTTTTGAATATGGATGTCTATTTGCTCCAACACTATTTGTTGAAAGACAATCATTCCTCCATTGAATTTATTTTTTTCCTTTGTCAAAAATCAGTTGGGCATATTTGTGTGGCTCTATTTCTGGGTTCTCTACTTTGTTCCATTGATCTATATATATCCCTCTGTCAATACCACACAGTGTTGGTTACTGTAGCTATATAATTTCCTTCTTCTTTTATAGACCCCTTTCCCCAAGAACTGACCCTTATTTTTTTGCTTGATAAATGAAAGTAAGAAACAATTATTTGCAAAGATTAATTTTATTTGCTATTCTCAATGCAATTAAATACATTAACAATATGGTTGATGTGCATTTTCCTTAGGTCCAGAGATGGTGTGAGGTTTTTTTAAGTTTACATATTTTGAGGGAGGGGGGAGGGAGTGGGGCAGAGAGAGAGAGGGAGAGAGAAAGAATCCAAAGCAGGCTCTGCATTCTCATTCCAGAGCCCAATGCAGGGCTCCATCTTATGAGCTGTTAGATCATGACCTGAGCTAAAACCAAAATTTGGATACTTAACTGACTGAGCCATCCAGGTGCCCCCGTGTGAGATTCTTACATAATTCAGTGAACCAAACAAAGGTCATGGGTCTTGAAATCTTTGGAATGTCTGTAAGTGGTATTGTATTTTTAATCTTCATTTCTGCATGATTATCTTTAGTAAATAGAAATGTGACTATTTTCGTGTGTTGCTCTTATATCTTGCAACCTTGCTGAACTCACTTATTAGTTATAGTTTGGAGGGGTTTTTGTAGATATTTTGTGGTTTTCTAAATAGGAAATTATGTCATCTATAAAATAGAGGGGTTTTTTGTAGGTGCTCTTTTAAATATTTTTTTAATTTTAAGTATAATCTATTCCCTAATGTGGGGTTCAAACTCATGACCCTACGATCAAAAGTCACATGCAATGCTGACTGAGCCAGCCAAATGCCCCTGTAGGTACTTTTTATCAAGTTGAGAATTCTGATTTAGTCCTAATTTAGTTAGGATTTTCTCATAAGTGGGCATTAGATATTGTCAAATGCTTTTTCTATGCCAATTGATATGATCATATGACTTTTTTCTTTACTTGTTTATACAATAAAATATACTAATTGATTTTCTAATGTTGAACCAGACTTGCATAGCTGGAATAAATTCCACTGGGTAATGATTATCATTATTTTTTATGTTTATTTATTTATTTTAAGATGGAGAAAGAGTACAAGCAGTGGAGGGGCAGAGAGAGAAAGAGAGAGAGAACTCCAAGCAGGCTTCACACTGTCAGCACAGAGCCCAGTGCAGGGCTTTATCTCACAAACTGGGAGATTGTGACCTGAGCCAAAATCAAGAGTTGGATCCTTAACTGACTGAGCCACCCAGATTCCCCTATAATTATTTTCACATATCATGGGTTTAAATTACTTTGAGTAGAATTAGAAGATTTTTAATACTTGTTTTAAATTTATTTATTTTTTTTAATTTTAGAGTGAAAGGCACACAAGCAGGTGAGAGGGGCAGGAGGGGAGAGAGAGAATTTCAAGCAAGCTCTATGCCCAGCACGGAGCCCACGACACTGGTATCATGACTTGGGCTGAAATCAAGTTGGCCACTCAACCAAGTCACCCAGGCAACCCTTTATTTGTTTTAATTTCACAATTTTGATTTATTTTCTTTTTCTTTTCCTCCACCTACCACCAAGAACTGGTCTTATTTTTTGCATAACAAATGAAAGATATAATTATTTGAAAATAGTAATTATTTTAAGTTTTAATTTAAATTCCAGTTACCATACAGCGTAATATTAGTTTCAGGTGTACAGTATAATGATTCAACAATTCCATACAATACCCAGTGCTCATCACAACAAGTGCACTCCTTAATCCCCATCACTTATTTCACCCATGCCCTCACCCACCTCCATTCTAGTGACCATCAGTTTGTGCTCTGTAGTTAAGGGTCTTTTTCTCCATTTTCCTCTCTCTTTTTTGTCCCTTTGCTTATTTGTTTTGTTTCTTAAATTCCATATATGAGTGAAATCATATGGTATTTGTCTTTCTATGACTGATATAGTTCACTTATCATAATACACACTGACTCCATTCATGTCATTGCAAGTGGCAAGATTTCATTCTGTTTTGTGGCTGAGTTATATTCCATTGTATATATACCACATCTTCTTTATCCATTCATCAATTGATGGACACTTAGGCTATTTCAGTAATGTGGCTATTGAAGATAATGCTGCTATAAACATTGGGGTGCATGTATCCCTTTGAATTAGTATTTTTGTTTTATTTGGGTAAATACCTAGTAGTGTAATCACTGGATTGTAGGGCAGTTCTATTTTCAATGAAGTACCCCTATACTGTTTTCCAGAGGGCCGCATCAGTTTGCATTCCCACCAACAGTGCAAGAGGGTTCACCTTTCTCCACATCATTGCTAACACTTGCTGTTTCTTCTTTTTAATGTTTATTTAATTTTTGAGAGAGAGTGTGAGTAGGGGTAGGGGTAGAGATAAAGGGGACAGAAGATCTGAAGCGGGCTCTGCACTGACAGCAGTGAGCCCAATGTGGGGCTCAACTTATGAACCACAAGATCATGACCTGAGCTGAAGTCAGATGCTCAACCGAGGGAACCACCCAAGCTCCCCATATTCTATCTTGTATTGTTGATTTTAGCCATTCTGACAGTGATATCTGCGAAGTGATATTTCATTGTAATTTTGATTTGCATTGCCCTGATGATAAGTGATGTTGAGCATCTTTTCATGTGTCTGTTGGCCATTGTATTTCTTCTTTGGAAAACTGTCTATTCATGTCCTCTCCCTTTTTTAAATTGGATTATTAGTTTTTTGGACGTTGAGTTTTATAAGCTCTTTATATATATTGGATATTACTCCTTTATTAGATGTCATTTGCAAATATCTTCTCCCATTCCATAGGTTGCCTTTCAGTTTTGTTGACTGTTTCCTTTGTGGTGAAGAAGCTTTTTACTCTCATGTAGTCCCAATAGTTTATTTTTGCTTTTGTTTCCCTTGTCTCAGGAGGTGTATCTAGAAAGAAGTTGCTAGGGCCTATGTCAAACAAATTACTGCTTGTGTTCTTTTCTAGGATGTTTATGGTTTCATGTTTCCCATTTAGGTCATTAATACATTTTTTAGTTAGTTTGTTTATTTATTTATTTATTTGTTTGTTTGTTTATTTTGGGGGGAAGGGCATAGAGGGGGAGAGAGAGAGAATCCCAAGCAGGCCCCACAGTCAGCACAGAACCCGATGTGGGGCTCAAACTCACAAGCCATGAGATCATGACCTGAGCTGAAGTCGGATGCTCAACTGACCAAGCCACCCAAGCACCCCAATCATGAATCCATTTTGAATTTATTTTTGCATATGGTGTAAAAGAGTAGTCCAGTTTCCTTCTTTTGCATGTTGCTGTCCAGTTTTCCCAGCACCATTTGTTGAAGAGGCTATATTTTTCCCATTGGATATTCTTCCCCACTTTGTTGAAGATTAATTGACCATATAGTTGTGGGTTCATTTCTGGGTTTTCTATTCTGTTCCATTGATCTCTGTGTCTACTTTTGTGCCAGTGCCATATTCTTTCGATTACTACAGCTTTCTAATAATAATATGAAGTTTGAAATTGTGATGCTTCCAACTTTGCTTTTCTTTTTTAAGATGGCTTTGGCTATTCGAGGTCTTTTGTGGTTCCACACAAACTTTAAGATTGTATATTCTGATTCTGTGAAAAGTGCTGTTAGTATTCTTTTTCAATGTTTGCTTATTTATCTTGAGAGAAAGAGTGTGCACTCTCATGAGCACAAGTAGAGGAGGAGCAGAGACAGAGAGGGGGAGAGAATCTCAAGAGATCTATGCTGTCAGCAAAGAGCCTGACATGGGCCTTGGTCACAAAGTGTGAGATCATGACCTGAGCCAAAATCAAGAGTCAGATGCTTAACCAACTGAGCCACCCAGGCGCCCCTGTGCTGTTGGTATTCTGATAGGTATTGCATGAAATGTATAGAGTGCTTTGGGTAGTATAGACATTTTAACAATATTTGTTCTTCCAATCTATCCAATTTATGAGCATTGAACGTCTTTCCATTTCTTTGTTTCCTCTTAAATTTCTTTCATCAGTGGTTTATAGTTTTCAGAGTACAGATATTTTACCTGTTTGGCTAGGTTTATTCCTAAGGATCTTATTGTTTTTGGTGCAATTGTACGTGGGATTGATTACTGAATTTCTCTTCCTGCTGCTTCATTATTGGTGTATAGAAATGCAACAGGTTTCTGTACTTTGATATTGTATCCTATGAATTTACTGAATTCGTTTATCAGTTTTAGCAGTTTTTTGGTGGAGTCTTTAGTGTTTTCTGCATATAGTATCATGTCATCTTCAAATAGTTAAAGGTTTACTTCTTCCTTATCAATTTGGATGTTTTTATTTCTTTGTGTTGTCTGATTGCTGAGGCTAGAACTTCTAGTACTATATTAAATAAAAGTGGTGAGAGTGGATATCCCTGTCTTTTTCCTGACTGTAGAGGAAAAGCTCTCAGTGTTTCTGCATTGAGTAAGATGTTCCCTGGGGATTTTTAATATATAGCCTTTATTATATTGAAATATGTTTCCTCTAAACCTACTTTGTTAAGGGGTTTTATCATGAATGAATGTTGTACTTTGTCAAATGATTTTTCTGTATCTATCAAAATGATCATATGGTACGTGTCCTTTCTTTTATTAATGTGACATATTGTGTTGATTTATTTGCAAATATTGAGCCACTCTTGCAACCCAGGAATAAATCCCACTTTGTGGTGGTGAATAATTTTTAAATATATTGTTGGATTCAGTTTTCTAGTATTTTGTTGAGAATTTTTGCATCCATCCTCATCAGGGATGTTGGCCTATACTTCTCCTTTTTAATGGTGTCTTTATCTGGTTTTGGTATCAGGGTAATGCTGGCCTTTTGGAATGAATCTGGAACTTTCCCTTCATTTTATATTTTTTTGGAATCGTTTGAGAACAATAGGTATTAACTCTTCTTTAAATGTTTGGTTGAATTCATCTGTGAAGCTATCAGGCCCTGGACTTCTGTTTGTTGGGAATTTCTTGACTACTGATTCAATTTATTTGCTGGTTAGGTATGTTCAGGTTTTTTATTTCTCCCTCTTTCAGTTTTGGTAATTTATATGTTTCTAGGAATGTATCCATTTCTTCCAGGTTGTCCAATTTGTTGGTATATAGTTTTTCATAATATTCTCTTCTAATTGTTTCCATTTCTATGGTGTTGGTTGTTATTTCTCCTCTCTCATTTGTGATTTTATTTATGTGGATTCTTTCTCTTTTCTTTTTGATAATTCTGGGTAGAGGGTTATCAATTTTGTTAAAATTTTTAATGAACCAGCTTCTCATTTCATAGATCTGTTCTACTGTTTTTTCAGTTTCTGGATCATTAATTTCTGCTCTAATATTTATTATTCACTTCTTTATGCTGGCTTCATTTGTTGTTCTTTTTCTAGCTCCTTTAGGTGTAAGGTTAGGTTGGCTTTATTGAGATTTTTCTTGCTTCTTAAATTTTTTTAACGTTTATTTATTATTGAGAGACAGAGAGACACAGAACGTGAGCAGGGGAGGGGTAGAGAGAGGTAGAATCCGAAACAGGCTCCAGGCTCTGAGGTGTCAGCACAGAGCCCGACGCAGGGCTCAAACTCAAAAACTGCGAGATCATGATCTGAGCCGAAGTCAGTCACCCAACCAACTGAGCCACCCAGGTGCCCCGATATTTCTTCCTTGTTGTGATAGGCCTAAATTGCTATATATTCCCCTCTTAGGACCACTTTTCCTTTATTTCAAAAGTCTTGGACTATTGCGTTTTCTTTTTCATTTGTTTCTATGTACTTTTTTATTTTTATTTTTTAACATGAAATTTATTGTCAGATTGGTTTCCATACAACACCCAGTGCTCATCCCCACAGGCGCCCTCCTCAATACCCATCACCTATCCCCCCCCATCCACCATCAACCCTCAGTTTGTTCTCAGTCTTTAAGAGTCTCTTATGTTTTGGCTCCCTCCCTCTCTAATATTGTTTTTCTTTCCCCTTTCCACAAGAGTGAAAACATATGGTATCTGCCTTTCTCTGTATGACTTATTTCACTTAGCATAACACTGTCCAGGTCCATCCACGTTGGTACATAGGCCATATTTCATTCTTTCTCATTGCCACGTAGTACTCCATTGTGTATATAAACCACAATTTCTTTATCCATTCATCAGTTGATGGACATTTAGGCTCTTTCCATAATTTGGCTATTGTTGAGAGTGCTGCTATAAACACTGGGGTACAATTGACCCTATGCATCAGTACTCCTGTATCCCTTGGGTAAATTCCTAGCAGTGATATTGCTGGGTTATAGGGTTGGTCTATATTTAATTTTTTGAGGAACTTCCACACTGTTTCCCAGAGTGGCTGCACCAGTTTGCATTCCCACAAACAATGCAAGAGGTTTCCCGTTTCTCTACATCCTCGCCAGCATCTAGAGTCTCCTGATTTGTTCATTTTAGCCACTCTGGCCAGAGGTGGTATCTGAGTGTGGTTTTGATTTGTATTTCCCTGATGAGGAGCGACGTTGAGCATCTTTTCATGTGCCTGTTGGCCATCTGGATGTCTTCTTTAGAGAAGTGTCTACTCATGTTTTCTGCCCATTTCTTCACTGGGTTATTTGTTTTTCGGGTGTGGAGTTTGGTGAGCTCTTTATAAATTTTGGATACTAGCCCTTTGTCCGATATGTCATTTGCAAATATCTTTTCCCATTCCGTTGGTTGCCTTTTAGTTTTGTCGATTGTTTCCTTTGCAGTGCAGAAGCTTTTTATCTTCATGAGGTCCCAAAAGTTCATTTTTGCTTTTAATTCCCTTGCCTTTAGGGATGTGTCAAGGAAGAAATTGCTGTGGCTGAGGTCAGAGAGGTTTTTTTCCTGCTTTCTCCTCTAGGGTTTTGATGGTTTCCTGTCTCACATTCAGGTCCTTTATCCATATTGAGTTTGTTTTTGTGAATGGTGTAAGAGAGTGGTCTAGTTTCATCCTTCTGCATGTTGCTGTCAAGTTCTCCCAGCACCATTTGCTAAAGAGACTGTCTTTTTTCCATTGGATCTTCTTTCCTGCTTTGTCAAAGAGTAGTTGGCCATACTTTTGTGGGTCTAATTCTGGGGTTTCTATTCTATTCCATTGGTCTATGTGTCTGTTTTTGTGCCAATACCATGCTGTCTTGATGATTACAGCTTTGTAGTAGAGGCTAAAGTCTGGGATTGTGATGCCTCCTGCTTTGGTCTTCTTCAAAATTACTTTGGCTATTCAGGGCCTTTTGTGGTTCCATACAAATTTTAGGATTGCTTGTTCTAGCTTCGAGAACAATGCTGGTACAATTTTGATTGGGATTGCATTGAATGTATAGATTGCTTTAGGTAGTATTGACATTTTAACAATATTTATTCTTCCAATCCATGAGCATGGAATGTTTTTCCATTTCTTTGTATCTTCTTCAATCTCCTTCATAAACTTTCTATAGTTTTCAGCATACAGATCTTTTACATCTTTGGTTAGGTTTATTCCTAGGTATTTTATGCTTCATGGTGCAATTGTGAATGGGATCAGTTTCTTTATTTGTCTTCCTGTTGCTTCATTATTAGTGTATAAGAATGCAACTGATTTCTGTACATTGATTTTGTATCCTGTGACTTTGCTGAATTCATGGATCAGTTCTAGCAGACTTTTGGTGGAGTCTATCGGATTTTCTATGTATAATATCATGTCATCTGCAAAAAGTGAAAGCTTGACTTCACCTTTGCCAATTTAGATGTCTTTGATTTCCTTTTGTTGTCTGATTGCTGATGCTAGAACTTCCAACACTATGTTAAACAATAGCGGTGAGAGTGGACGTCCCTGTCGTGTTCCTGATCTCAAGGGGAAAGCTCTCAATTTTTCCCCATTGAGGATGATATTAGCTGTGCATTTTTGATAAACGAGTTTTTGATGTTTAAGTATGTTCCTTCTATCCCGACTTTCTCGAGGGTTTTTATTAAGAAAGGATGCTGAATTTTGTCAAATGCTTTTTCTGCATCGATTGACAGGATCATATGGCTCTTATCTTTTCTTTTATTAATGTGATGTATCACATTGATTTATTTGTGAATGTTGAACCAGCCCTGCATCCCAGGAATGAATCCCACTTGATCATGGTGAATAATTCTTTTTGTATGCTGTTGGATTCGATTTCCTAGTATCTTATTGAGAATTTTTGTATCCACATTCATCAGGGATATTGGCCTGTAGTTCTCTTTTTTTACTGGGTCTCTGTCTGCTTTAGGAATCAAAGTAATACTGGCTTCATAGAATGAGTCTGGAAGTTTTCCTTCCCTTTCTATGTTTTGGAACAGCTTGAGAAGGATAGGTATTATCTCTGCTTTAAATGTCTGGTAGAATTCCCCAGGGAAGCCATCTGGTCCCGGACTCTCATTTGTTGGGAGGTTTTTGATAACAGATTTAATTTCCTCACTGGTTAAGGGTCTGTTTAAGTTTTCTATTTCTTCCTGTTTGAGTTTTGGAAGTGTGTGGGTGCTTAGGAATTTGTTCATTTCTTCCAGGTTGTCCAGTTTGTTGGCATATAATTTTTCATTGTATTCTCTGTGTGCAGGTCTCACTGATGTCTTATATTCTTTTCTCAAGCCCAGTGTGTATCCTTATGACAGTCACTTTAAATTATTCATTATGAATGTTGTTTATATTTGTTTTGCTTATATTTCTGACTGTGGCCTTATCTTGTTCTTTTTTTTGGAATAAATTCCTCTGTCTTGGCATTTTGTCTAAGTCTGTGCCATCTTCTCTGTGTTAGAAAAGCCATTTATGTTTCCTGCTCCTGAAAGTAATGGCATTATGAAGAAAAGATTATGTAGTGCCCAGGGCCTAGCACTTCAGTGAGTGTCTTCAGTGTGTGCTGCATGCGCTCTGCTGTTGTGTTTTGTCTGCTCTGTCCTTCAGGCCAGTCATCTGCAGAGGCTGTCCCTGCGTGCTGTGGGCAGTGTTTGATCCCTGTCCTGAATGTTGTGAGTTTTAACTAGGTGTGCTCTGGTCTGCTTGTGAAAGAAGACCTGTCACCACCTCCAGTAGAACAGAGAACCTGTAAAACTGTCCTTTTTGGAGACGTGGGGACAGGGGTTTGTGCTGGTCTTCTGGAGGAAGTGTCCAACTCACCGGGACTGAGGCAAGTGTGATTGAGAAGGGCAGTCTCCTCAGAGGGCAGAGGGATAGGGTTTGTTGTAAGCAAGTTAGGTAGCCAGTGTCTGCACTAAGCTGTTTAACCCTGGTGACTCTGTGTTTATGCTGAGGCGTGTAGGAGGGAAATGGTGACAGGCACCTTCTTTGTTCCTGGAGAAGTGTCTCCTTGAACACTGCCTTCCAGGGATGGGTTCTGAGAATAGCAAATAGTCTCCCCACTATGTGCCCCAGGTGCTTTTCAGATTGCTGTTTCCTTACTGTCTGCCCCTGGGATGTTTGCCTGCCTTCTTTCCAGGAATAATTCAGTGCCCTCTAGGCTCTATCCCTGCCAAGCCCACTTTTAAAACTGCAGGCTTTGGGGCACCTGGGTGGCTCAGTTGATTAAGCATCTAATTCTTGATTTTGGCTGTTATGATCTCACAGTTCATGACATCGAGCCCTGCACTGGGCTCAGCACTGACAGCACAGAGACTGCTTGATTTTCATCTCCATCTTTCTGCCCCTCCTCTTCTCTCTCTCTCTCTCTTTTCTCTCTCTCTCTCTCTTTCTTTCTCTCTCCCTCTCCCTCTGCCCCTCTCCTCCACTTGTGCTTGCTCCCTCTCCCTCTTTCTCTCTAAAATTAAAAAAAAAAAAAAAAAGTAGGCGGGGCGCCTGTGTGGCTTAGTCAGTTAAGAGTCTGACTTCGGCTCAGGTCATGATCTCGCGGTCTCTGAGTTCGAGCCCCACGTCGGGCTCTGTGCTGACAGCTCAGAGCCTGGAGCCTGTTTCAGATTCTGTGTCTCCCTCTCTCTCTGACCCTCCTCCGTTCATGCTCTGTCCCTCCCTGTCTCAAAAATAAATAAACGTTAAAAATTTTTTAAAAAAAGGAGGCAACGTGTGTGATGCTCTTGAGGAGTTTTTAAAATCTTCCTCTGAATAAGTAAATAAAGAAGCAAATATTGAGCCTATCACACTGTGGACTTCAATTCTGATTAATGGCAGTTGTCACTATGATGCTTTTCACTCCCCACCACTGACTCATTTGCCATGGGTGCAAAAAAAAATGTGCTGTCCTCAAAAAAACAAAACAAAACAAAAAATGTGCTGTCCTCAAAAAAACAAAACAAAACAAAAAATGTGCTGTCTTCTGATTAGGGAAAATACAAATGCTCTTTCTTTTCCTATTTTTCTTATCAGTGATTCCTAAGATTTCTCACTGTGGATGGTGAGGAGTGGACAGATTTAGGATACATTTTAGAGATGGGGCTGAGAGGACTTGATGGATTTCATGTAGACTGAGAGGAAAAAGGAGATATCAAGGATTACTTCTAGGGTTTTAGTCTAAGCACATGAAAAGATGAAGTCACCATTAACCAGGATGAGGAAGACTGCAGGAGGAGCAGGTATGTGGTGGTGAGAAGATCAAGATTTTATTTTGGGCATGCTAAATTAGAGAAGCCTATGAGACACCCTAGTGGAAAGTTCAAGTAGGCAGTTGAATATACAATTATGGAGCTCAGGATACAGTTGTTTATTTGGGAATAATTAGTATATAAGTGGATGGTGGTTAAAGTGCAGGAACTGGATGAGATTGGGGAAATATCTGAAGACTGAGTGCTAAATACTCCAAAGTTTGGAGTCTGAGGGAAAAACACTGAAGTCAGCCAGCATTAGACAATGTGAAGGAGCAGCCAGTGAGATAAAAGGAACACTATGAGGTTTCAGTGCTATTAAGCCTAAGAGAAAAAAAAAGTATTTTAAGAATGAAATTACTAACTCTGTTGAATGTTGGTGTCATAGTCAGTTTGGGCTGCTAAAATAGAATACCATAGACTGCATGGTTTATAAACAATAGAAATTTATTTCTCAGTTTTGGGGATAGAAATCCACGATCAGGGTGCCAACATGGTTGGGTTCTGGTGAGAACCCTCTTCCAGGTTGCACATGGCCATTTTCTCCACTTATCCTTACACGGTGGAGGGGGCAAGAAATTTCTCTGGGGCCTCTTTTATGAGGGCACCAATCTCATTCATGAGGGCTTCACCCTCATGACTTAATCATCTTCCGAAAATCCCACATCCTAATGTCATAATATTGGGGGTTAGGATTTCAACATATGAATTTTGAGGGAACACAAACATTCAGTTCATAACATTTGGAAGTTTTTTGAATAAAATGAGGATAAAGAAGTACTGAATGCAGTTGGCAACCTAGAGTTCACTTGTAACCTTGCCAAGGACAATTTTACTAAAGGAGTAGGGACCACCACCCACTTACAATGAGTTGAGAAGAGAAAAGCATACAACAAAAGCTCTACAGTCTCACCTGGCACCATCTGAGGTCAGTGAACATTAATCAAGATCTTTGTTTCTTCTTGGGAGACAGTGTATAATGCCATACAGATTAAGATAGACTTTAGGGTTAGACTTCCTGGTTCTAGTTCTGTTTTAGCCATCTGCTGGTAGTGTGACCTTGGGCAAATAACTTCCCTTCTCTGTGCCTCAGTTTCCTCATTTGTAAAGTGAAGATAGGTTGTTGTGAGATATATAAAAATTAATCTGTGTGACATAGATTAGGCTGGCTCCTAATAAGTGCTAAAGAAATGGTAGACCTGATTTTAGCTTTCAGAGAGATCTCTGGATTGGGATCCTGGAATACAGGCTATATCCAGTCCTATTTCTGCCACAGATGAGGGACCATGAATAATTTACTTAAAAATAAACAAATTAAAACAAAATATTTCTAGAAATTCAGGGACCTAGAATAAGTTCCAACCTATCTGAATGGCAACTTAATCAAATTCAAAATGGGTGAAATCATGGTATTTTATACACACACATTCATACGCACAGAAACCACTAGAATTTGAAGGGCCAAAAATGAGGTCACATTAGATGCTGAGTTTAATGTTATATCAAGGAGAAGGAAGCAGGGTCCAATGAAAGGAGGACCGAGCTGTAATACAGAGGGAAGAAAGAAAACAATCAGAATGAACATGATTTCAAGTGCCTACACAGACTAACCAGGCATTTCACAGCAACCAACCATGGTTAAGTATGATTCTCATTTCACAGGTGAGAAAATTGAGGCTCAGAGAGGGCAAGTAATTAGACCAGAGTGACATAACTATGGAGTAGAAGAATCAGAATTTGAACTCTGTTATTTTGACTCAAAAGTGCTGCTTTTTCTATCATTAAGGTAGCCACAATGCTCTGTGATTAAGAGTATAGGCTTTGGAGGGAAACCACCTAGATTTGATTCTAGTTCCTGCCAGTTACCAGCTGTGTGACCTTGGGCAAGCACTCCATCTCTCTGAGCCTCTCTTCGTTGATTAGTAAAACAATGATGATAATAAGACTATTTAATTTTCACAGGGCCTGTGAATCCTCCCCTATGAGGATTAACCACAGTACTATAAGTGAAGCACTAAGCACATAGTAAGTGATCCATAAATGGTAGACCACAATAATACAATATTGTACTACTCAAGGTTTAGATTCAGGTTTAGCAAATAATGCACCTAAGTTACTATACTTCTCTGGGCCCCAGTTTTTACCTCATTTCTAAGGTCTCTTTATATTTGTTAAAAACAACAACCAGCTTGTATTGAGCTATTGGCTTTAAAGGATTTTAATAGGATTTCAATTCAATTCTATTTTTTTAGTAAGCTTTAGGCCCAATGTGGGGCTTGAACTTATGACCCAATCAAGAGTTGCATGCTCTACCAACTAAGCCAACCAGGTGGCCCTCAATCTTAATTTTAAGCATCTTGTGAGAACGCTGAATACTGCCAATGAGCCGATTGGGGTCACAAAGGTTTTCCTTATATTTGACCTATAACTGTCTAAAACTATTCTTTAAAAAAACCTATTTTTATTATCACCCCCTCTGTGATGTTCTGTCCCTATTTAGCCCTTCATTAGTGAAAAGTACCATGTTAACATCTATTATGGAACCAAATATCTAAGTGATTCGATCATTCTCTTGTTGCTTGCATTTCTCCTTTTTAAACACATTCCAGTTAACTAACCTCAGTAGTAGGTCTTGGTGATTATTTCTTCCAGAGATCCTCTTTGAAATCAACTCAAAGGCACATGGAGTTTATATCAATAGAGGTCTTCAAAGAATCAAATAAAACATTTCCTGCACTGAAAAAGAACACATGAACTCCCCCCAAGTTTGTTTAAAAAGAAAGAGAAAAAGTAAATACACATCACACTGAATATATCAGTATGATATCATACTCTCAAGTGTTAGTAAAACAATTTATAAAAACATTTACTAAAGCTCTCAAACAGGGAGCTGAAGACCAGAGATTTGGCAATAAATGATAATAAAACAATTGGTTATGCATGAGAAAAAACTGAACTTGGAGGCTAATACTATACCATATACAAAATCCAACCCCAGCCTTATTAGACACTTAAAAATAAAGGCAAAATTTTGAGAAAGAAAAAAAGAGCAGCCATAGACATTCAGAAGCTGGTTTGGCACTCAGCTATGTCATGTTATTCTCCTATTTAGACATAAACACAGAATACCAACCTCAGACAAGGTTACTCTGAGACCATAATAAATTGAGACAAAACAAGGTCATTTCATAATTTTGTCTAAACACTGTGCCACTCACAAAGTACCAAGTACCCCACCTCTTGGCCAAAATGAGTGACTTCTACTTCTTTACCAAATATAACTTTAGCCTTAGGCTATTTTCCCCTCCCTATAGATAAAATTTATTGAGATACCTAATCATAGAATCGCCCCCTTCCACATTCTGTTGGCATCCTATTTAGAACAAACTCCCACTTTCTTAGGCCC
This sequence comes from Acinonyx jubatus, assembly GCF_027475565.1. NCBI lineage: Eukaryota > Metazoa > Chordata > Mammalia > Carnivora > Felidae > Acinonyx > Acinonyx jubatus. The sequence goes on along the minus strand of NC_069389.1, from coordinate 46,041,584 downwards.
TCCTGGAAATCACTCAACCAAAGTTCAATTCCAATAAAAGGTTTTTTTTCTAACCCTATCTTACTGAGACACCCCTGGATTCCTCATGGTGTGTGGTCTTCCTCACTGCAATGAGTAATAAATTCAGCTTGTTAAATTTTAGGTGGTTTTTGGCTAGAGGGCATTGACAACTTCAAAACCTTTAGAAAAAAATATTGGAGGATGTATTTTTACTTTGGGGTATTGAAGTATTTCTTATATAATACACAAAAACATTAACAATATAGAATAAAATTGATACATTTTGAGTGTGTGGTAGGCAGCCTCTGACATGGTCCCAGTGATCTCCTCCTCCTGGTTTTCACACTCTTGTGTAATTCCTATTTTGGGGAGTGGACCAGGCATACTAAATTGCTCACTTCTGAGATTAGATCATAACGACTGTGGTTTCTATCTTGGGTAGTCCCTCTCTCACTCACTCTACCTTTTGGATTGCTCACCATGAGAGAAGCCAGTTGCCATGTCATGAGAAAGTTCTATGGAGAGGCACCTATAACCTTGGTTAAGACACCAAGGTTCATTAACAACCACATAAGTGAGTTTGGGAGTGGGTCCACCATCAGTGAAGCCTTCAATACCGTACTGTCTTGATGACTACAGCTTTGTAATAAGCTTGAAATCCTGAATCTTGATGCCTCATTTAGTTTTCTTTTTTAAGATTGCTTTGCCTATTCAGGGTCTTATGTGGTTCCATGCAAATTTTAGGGTTGTTTGTTCTAGTTCTGAAAAAAATGTTGGTGGTATTTTGATAGGGATTGCATTAAATATGTAGATTGTTTTGGGTAGTATAAATATTTTAACAATGTTTGTTCTTCCAGTCCATGAGCATGGAATGCTTTTCCATTTATTTGCGTCCTCTTCAATTCCTTTCATAAGTGTTTTATAGTTTTCAGAGTATAGATCTTTTGCCTCTTTAGTTAAGTTTATTCCTAGGTATCTTATTGTTTTTGGTGAAATTGAAAATGGGATCAATTCCTAGATTTATTTTTCTGTTGTTTCATTATTGGTGTATAGAGATGCCACAGATTTCTGCACATTGATTTTATACCCTATGACTTGGTTAATTCATGTATTAGTTCTAGCAATTTTTTGGTGGAATATTTTGGGTTTTCCAAGTAGAGTATCATGTTGTCTGCAAACAGTAAAAGTTTGAATTCTTTCTTACTGATTTGGATGCCTTTTATTTCTTTTTGTTGTCTGATTGCTGGGGCTAAGACTTACAGTACTATGTTAAATAGTAATGGAGAAGTGGACATCCTTGTCTTGTTTCTGACCATAGGGGAAAGGTTTTCTGTTCTTCCCCACTGAGGATGATATTAGCTATGGGTCTTTTGTATATGGCCTTTATGATATTGAGGTATGTTCCATCAATCCCTACTTTGTTGAGGGTTTTTTATCAAGAATGGATGCTGTATTTTGTCAAATGCTTTTTCTGCATCTATTGAGAGGATCATATGTTTCTTATCCTTTCTTTTATTAATGTGGTGTATCATGTTGACTGATTTGCAAATATTGAACCAGCCCAGCAGCCCAGGAATAAATCCCACTTGATCATGGTGAATAATTCTTTTAATGTAATGTTGAATGTGATTTGCTAATATCTTATTGAGAATTTTTGCATCCATGTTAATCAGGGATATTGCCCTGTAATTTTCCATTTTAGTGGGGTCTTTGTCTGGTTTTGGAATCAAGGTAATGCTGGCTTTTTAGAATGAGTATGAAAGTTTTCCTTCTATTTCTATTTTTTGGAACAGTTTGAAAAGAATACATATTAACTCTTCTTTAAATGTCTGGTAGAATTCCCCTAGGAAGCCATCTGGCTCGGGACTCTGGTTTGTTGGGAGACTTTTGATAACTGATTCAATTCCTTTGCTGGTTATGGATCTGTTCAAAGTTTCTATTTCCTCCTGTTTCAATTTTGGTAATGTGTGAGTTTCTAGGAATTTGTACATTTCTTCCAGATTGCCCAGTTTGTTGCTATACAATTTTTCATAGTCTCTTATAATTGTGTTTCTGTGGTGTTGGTTGTGATCTGTCCTCTTTCATTCATGATTTTATCTATATGGGTCCTCTCTCTTCTTTTTGAGAAGTCTGCCTAAGGGTTTATCAATTTTGCTAATTCTTTCAAAGAACCAGTTCTTAATTTTGTTGATATATTTTATTGGGTTTTTTGTTGTTGTTCTTATTGCTATAACATTTCTTTCTGCTCTAATCTTTATTATTTCCCTTCTTCTGCTAGTTGTAAGCTTTATTTGCTGTTCCTTTTCTAGCTTCTTTAGCTCTAAGGGTAGATTGTATATTTGGGATCTCCTTTGCTTCCTGAGATAGGCTTCAATTGCAACATACTTCTCTCTTAGGGCTGCCTTTGCTGCATCCCAAATGTCATGTTTTCATTTTCATTTGCTTCTATATATTTTTTATTTCTTCCTTAACTGACTGGTTAACCTATTCATTCATTAGTAGGATGTTCTTTAACCTCCATGTATTTGAGGGCTTTCCAAATGTTTTCTTGTGGTTGACTTCAAGTTTCATAGCATTGTGATCTGAAAATGTACATCGCATGATCTCAATCTTTGTGTACTTGTTGAGGGCTGATTTGTGACCCAGTAAGTGATTGATTCTGCAGAATGTTCCATGTGTGCTCGAGAAGAATGTGTATTCTGCTGCTTTAGAATGAATGTTCTGAATATTTCTGCTAAGTTCATCCGATCCAGTGTATCATTCAAAGCCGTTGTTTCCTTGTTGATTTTCTGCTTACATGATCTGTCCATTGTTGTAAGTGGGGTATGAAGTCCCCTACTTTTATTGTATTATTATCAATGAGTTTATTTTTGTTTGTGATTAATTGATTTATATATTTGGGTTCTTTCAAATTTGGGGCATAAATATTTACAATTGTTAGATCTTCTTGGTGGGTAGACCCCTTAATTATGATATAATGCCCTTCTTCATCTCTTGTTATGGTCTTTGTTTTAAAATCTAGTTTGATATAAGTATGGCTACCCTGACTATCCATTAGCATGATAGATGGTTCTCCATCCCCTCACTTTCAATCTGCATGTGTCTTTAGGTCTAAAATGAGCCCCTTGTAGGCAGTATATAGATGGATCTTGGGTTTTTTTTATCCATTCTGATACCTGTCTTTTGATTGGAGCATTTAGTCCATTTACATTCAGAGTGATTATTGAAAGATATGAATTTAGTGTCATTGTGTTGATGTTTCTGGTGATACTCTGTGGTCATTTCTAGTCTTTGTTGCTTTTGGTCTTTTTTTTCCATTCAAAGGGCCCCCCTCAAAATTTCTCATAGGTATGTTTTAGTGGTCACAAACTCCTTTAGTTTTTGTTCATCTGGAAAACTCTTTATCCCTCCTTCTATTTTGAATGACAGCCATGCTGGATAGAGTATTCTTGGCTGCATATTTTTCCAATTCAGCATGTTGAATATATCTTGCAACTCATTTCTGGCCTGCCAAGTTTCTGTGGACAGATCTGTGAACCTGATCTGTCTTCCCTTGTAGACTAAGGATGTTTTTCCCTTTCTGCTTTCATAATTATTTCCTTGTTGAATTTAATGGGGGTTTTCTGAGCTTCTTGGATTTTGATGTTTGTGCCCTTCCCCAGATTAAGGAAGGTTTCATTTATAATTTGCTCACATAAACCTTCTGGCCCTTTTTTCTTTCTTCAACTTCTGGGACTCCTGTGATATGAAAGTTATGTTTTAATAAATTATTGAGTTCCCTAAGTCTGTCTTCATGATCACGACCTTTGTTTCCCTCTTCTTTTCAGCTTCATTGTTTTCCATAATTTTATCTTCTATATCACCAATTCACTCCTCTGCCTCTCCTAATCCATCCTCGTTTTTATGATCTCCATTTGGTTTTGCATCTTGGTTACAGCATTTTAAATTTCGGCATGACTAGATTTTACTTCTTTTAGTTCTGCAGAAAGGGATTCTTTGGTGTCTTCTATGCTTTTTTCAAGCTCAGATAGTATCCTTATAAATATTGTTTTAAATTCTAGTTTAGACATCTTACTGATGTCTGCCTTGATTAAATCCTGGCCATCATTTTTTCTATTCCTTATTTTGAGGTGAATTTCTCTATCTTGTCATTTTGCAGGAAGCAAAAACAACAATAATAATAGAATGAAATAAAAATTAAAAATTTCTAAAAATTTAATAAAGGAATCTAGGTCCTAGGTGTATTTTGGACTGCTTGTTAAGAGAAGCTGTGCCATTCTCTCACTCAAATTATGCAGATTGTTCTATTAATCCTCAGATCAATTTCCTAGATGTTGAAAATGGTTTGATGTTGATCTGTGTTCGGGGGATGAGACAAGCCCAGAGTCCCCTTACTACTCTGCCATCTTAACTCCTTCCCCTTCAAGCCTTCAGTTGAGACCAAAACTCAACCAACAGCTTGACTGCAACTTCAGGATACACCTTGAGCTAGAGGTTAAACCATGTTCAAATTCCTGACCCACAGAAAATATGAAATGCAGGTTTGTTGTTTTAAGCTGCTAAGTTTTGAGGTAATTTATTACATATTGATAAGTAGCTAAGATATACCACATTAAAATTAAAAATTTTGGTTCATCAAAAAACATGCTATTAAAGTGAGAAACTACAAGGCTATAACTTTGTACTACAAAGAATTGTGGAGAGAATATTTGAAATACACATGCTTGACTGATAACCAGAATATAAATCAATAACTTTCACAGATCAAAATAGAAAAAAATGACTCAATAGACAAGTGGGCAAAAGACAAAGATAGGTAATTCACAGAGTGAGAAATAGGAATGTCAACTAAGCATATGAAAGGACACTCAACCTCATTAATAATCAGAACAAGGCAAATTAAGACCTCAGTAAGGTATCATTCTCATTAGATTGCCAAAGTTAAGAAGTCTGTCAATGTGGGACACCTGGGTGGCTCAATCTGTTAAGATTTTGACTTGGTTTCAGCTCAGGTCATAATCACACAGTTCATGGGTTTGGGCATTGCCTCTATGCTGGGATTCTCTCTCCCTCCCTCCCTCTCTCTCTCTGCCTCCCCACTCTCACTGTCTCTGTCTCAAAATAAATAAATAAATAAACATTAATAAATAATAATTAAATAAATAAAATAAATAAACATTAATTAAAAATAAAAAATAAAAAAAAACATTAATAAAAAAGAAGTCTGCCAATGTAAACTAATAGGGGACTACTGGTTGGAACATAAACTGGGACAACCACTTCAGTAACATTTTGGTATTACCTAATAAAGCTGAGCATACCCATATTCTACAATCTAGATATTTAAAATTTTTAATGTTTGTTTAGTTTTGAGACAATGCAAGAGACAGAGTGCAAGCGGCCAAGGGGCCAAGGGGCAGACAGAGGGAGACACAGAATCTAAAGCAGGCTCCAGGCTCTGAGCTGTCAGCACAGAGCCTGACGTGGGGCTCAAACTCACGAGCTATGAGATCATGACCTGAGCTGAAGTCAGACGCTTAACCGACTGAACCATTCAGGTACCCCAAAATCTAGATATTTAAATCTTAGGTATAGCCCTGGAAAAAGTCTTTCATGATTGCCCCATGAAACATGTTCACAGCAACACTATTGGCAATAGTGAAAACATGGAAACAATTCAAATACCCATTGAGAAAAAAATAAATTGTGATACATGTATATAATGGAATATTATATATTTTGGGAAATGAATGAACTACATCTATATATAACAAAATGAATGAATCTTAGAAACATAATATTGAGTGAAAAGAGCAAGATGCAGAAGACCATGGAAAGCATGATATGTTTATAGAGTTAAAAATAAGAAAACATTAAGCAATATATTGATTATGAATATATACATAGGTAATAGAACTTTTTAAAAGGTAAATATAAAATTCACAGTAGTGGTTAGTTATGCAGAGAGAAGGGTGTGGGATAGAGCAAAACATTCAGATAAATGCAAGTTATTGGTTATTTCTAGTTTTTAGGTTGGGTGGTAGATTCATGGGTGTTTATTTTATTATTAACCTTTATAACTTAGACATAAGTTACAAATATTCTTTTAAATGCATCAAATATTACTTCATTTAAAACATTTTAAAAAACAAATTAGTAGTATTTTTATTTTTTATTATTGAAAATTAAGAGCATATTTTTATATCTAAAGAAAGCAACACAGTTCATTTTTCAAATGGAAAGGAAAAATACAGAAAGAAAAGTTTGGTGGGCTCCTAAGAGGATCAAGAAAAGGAATACAATTCAGGGAAAGAGAAAAAAAATTTTCCATTTTAAACCATGTTATTATTTTAATCCTAGATCATTTAGGAAGCTATGCTGGCTAAAACAGGAATTTATTAAGAAGATTATACTTTCACCTGCAGTTCACATCAAGTAACTTCCATCCATGTTCTGTCTACCTCTTTAAATAGTTTTAATGCTCTCCCTTCTCAAATCAATCTCAAACTTCAGAAACTGCCACATAAGTAGATAGAGCTATTTCTATTGGTGCTAGAGGGGAGCGAGTCTCAGTTACATTCTTGGGGTTTTCCGAACTGGTTCTGGGGTCTTATCCAATAGCAAATCTTGAGTAGGTTTTGAGGAGGATCATTTGTCCTCACAAGGTTATTACTGAGGGACATTGTCCACTTGCCATCTTCAGATTGGCAGTCTCTCTGTGGCTTCTGTGCTTGCCTTAGGACACAGAAATCATTATAATATTTGTAACACCAGGCCTTGCATTCCTGTCCCTCAAGTTTATTAAAGCAGACATTCCTTTCTGGGGCCTCACCAGGAGGCCATGGAAAGTAAGGTCCAGGTGCCAGCTGACTTCTCCCACCTTCCTGCCCCACAGCCCAAGGGACATTTCTTTTTAATCTGATGGAAGTCCCATTCTCCCTCAAACCCAATTTTCCTATTTGTTTTGGCTTTTCAAAAAGAAAGCTCAAATATCTTGCAAGCTAACCTGCTTTTAGTTCAGCTATACACTTCCTAGAAGGTAAAGAAGCACAGAGTCTGCTATTCGCCAGAAAGGTAGAGAAGGAATGGGTGAAATACAAGACCTCTAACACTTCAAAATATTATCTGGAGATAAGCAAAAGTTTTAAAAATAGGACTCAAAAAGCGCTAACTATAGAGGGAAAAAATTGGACTCCTTAAAATTGGACTCTTAACCAAAATACACTGTTAAGAGAGTGAAAAGGAAAGGAAAAAAAAGGAAGAAGATATCTGAAATACATATATCAAACAAAGGATTTCTGTTAAGAATATGTAACAAAGTCCTATGAATCAGTAAGAAAAGTGCAGACAATCCACGTGAAAAATTACTTAAATCCAGTACTTCACAAGAGAAGATATCCTAATGGCCAATAAATATGAAAAATTGTTGGGGTGCCTAGATGGCTCAGTGGGATAAGTATCCAACTTTGGCTCAAGTCATGATCTCATGGTTCATGAGTTCAAACACAATTTTGGGCTCTTTGCTGTCAGCACAGACCTGCTTTGGATCCTCTATCCCCCTCTCTCCCTACACCTCTTCCCCTCAAAAATAAACATTTAAAAAAATTGTTCAACTTCCTAAATAATCATGAAAATGTAAATTAGAATCATGTTGCAATTCCACTCCATATCTACCGGTATGGCTAAAGTGGGAATGTCTGATAATACCAAATGTTAGCAAAGACTTGGAATATCTTGATGGGAAACATAAAATGGTACAACCACTTTGGAAAATTGGCAGTAACTACTAAAGCTAAACAATTGTATCAATTCCACTTAGACACACACCCAAAAGAAATAAATACATATGTTTATCAATAGACATATCTAAGAATGTTTTATGGAGGCACTGCTTATGATAGCCCCAAATGGAAACTACCCAAATACTCATCAACAGTAATATGGATAAAGTGTAGTATATTCATACAAGGGAATAACATACAGAAATGAAAATGAATAAACTATTTCTACATGAAATATGGAAGAATCTCACCAACCCAATATTAAGTATAAAAAATTGACATAAGAGTACATGTTGGATGATTCAATTTATATAAATTTTTAAATGAGGCAAAATTAATCCTTGGTGTTACAAATCAGAAGAGTGGTTATCTTTGAGAGGAATAGTGACTGGGAGGGCATATGAAGAGGGCTTCTGGGGGGCTGGCCAGGTACTATTCTGAGATCTGCATGCTGGTTACACAGTTGTGTTCTCTTTATGAGAATTCATTAAACTCTACCCCCAAGATTTGTGCATTTTTCTATATACATGCAAAGCTCAATAAAAATTTACCTAAAAAACTTTCACCTAAAATTTATCCAGCCACATTGCACCTGCAAGTCTGAGGACCAGACTCTGAAGTGTGGTTCACCAAAATAACCAATGTCATTTTAAACCTTTTTAAGCACTGCCCTTCCACTTTTCCTGGCTATATCCCTATGCAGCCTTACCTGGAACAGAGAAGACTTACCAAAATTTCTTCTATAGGTCCTTTTACTGGAACTGAATGAAGTAATCTGAGAACATATGTAGCTTTTCATTAAATACGGTAGGTTGTCATACATTGGGAAACTTACTCCATACCTACCTCAGCTGGAAGTGAGGGACAGCGATTCATTGGAACCTACTTGCCCAACTTCACTTGATGCCCAAACTCACCCATCCTCCAAGCAAATTGCAGTCATATTCTTTTCTTTTTTTTCTTCTCCAGATTCTCAATTCACACCTTCAACTAACAGGTGATGCCAAACTTTATTGCTTTTACAAAAAAATCATGTATGCCTTTTATAGAAAAATTCAGCAACAGAAAAAAGAACAAAGAAACCATCAACAGGTACCCCCAAATCCTACCACCCAGGTATAACCAGAGTTAGTAATTGGTGAGGTCTCTTTGTAAGATGTATTCAAACACCAAGAAGTATATATAGAAGATGGATGGATCATGGATGAATAGAGAGATAATTATATGAAAATTTAAGCCACAAATTGGGAGAAGACAAATTGCCATAAATATAGCAGCAAAAGATTAATATCCATTATATGTAAATAACTTCTATAAATAAAAAAGATAAATAACTCAATTAAAAAGTAAGAAAATCATATGAAGACAATTTATGCAGAATGAACCACAAAAGAACCAATACATATATGAAAACATGGTAAATCTTACATGTAATCATAAAATGAAAAGTAGAGTCATGCAGAGTGAAAGGAATGGGACATATTCCCACATCTATGCAATCATACTGCTAATATTTCACAACCATCACATTCACAAAACTTAATTAAATTTTGAGAAGTTAATTAGGTCTGGTAATGTCAAATATTGGTAAAAATGTGAAGAAAAAGGAACTCAGACATTAATGGTTGCAGTATTAATCAGTGCAACCATTAATTCAGAAATACCTAGTAAAATTAAACATCAATGTCCAAGAGAAATCAAGAACATGTTCACAAAAAGACTTTTACAAAAATGTTCATAGCCACTGTATTATCTATTGCTACGTGACAAATTACCTCAAAATTTGGTGGCTTAAAACAACAAATATTATCTAATAGTCTCTGTAGTTTCAGGCGTGGCTTAGTTGAATACCTCTGCCTCAAGGTCTCAGGGGTGCAATCAATGCATCATCTGGGGCTGTGCTCTCATCTGAAAGCTCAATTAAAGGGAACAGATTACAAAAGGTCAGGCAAAGCAGGAGGCAGGGATAATTTGGGGCCATTTTATTTTTTTAGTTTTATTATTTTTCATTATTAAACTTTGAAAATGTTAACCCCAGTATAATTAATATGCAGTGTTATATTAGTTTCAGGTGTACAATATAGTGATTCAACAATTCTATATATTACTCAGTGTTCATCATGATAAGTGTACTTCTTAATCTCTTCCACATATTTCACCCATCCCCATCCCCTCCCCTCTGGTAACCATCAGCTTGTTCTCTACAGTTAAGAGTGTTTCTGGGGCACCTGAGTGGCTCAGTGAGTTGAGTTTTCCACTTTGGCTCAGGTCATGATCTCAAGGTTTGTGAGTATGAACCCTGCATCAGGCTCGCTGCTGTCAACGCAGAGCCTGCTTCGGATACTCTGTTCCCCCCACCCCTCTCTCTGCCCCTCTCCTGTTTGTGCTCTCCCTCTCTCTCTCTCAAAAATAAATAAATATTTTAAAATTTTTTTCAAAGAGTCTTTTTCTTGGTTTGTGTCTTTTTTCCCCTTTGTTTCTTAAATTCCATATTTGAGTGAAATTATATAGTTTCGCCTTTCTCTGACTGACTTATTTTGCTTAGTTTTACCCTCTAGATCTATCCGTGTTGCTGAAAATAGCAAGATTTCATTCATTTTTATGGCTGAATACTGTTCCATTGTGTATATATACCACTTCTTGTTTATCTGTTTATCTGTAGACGGACTGCTTCCATAATTTTGTCTATTGTAAATGATGCTGCAATAAACATAAGTGTGTGTGTATCTTTTCCAATTACTCTTTTCATACTCTTTGGGTAAATGCCCAGTAGGGAAATTACTGGATGTATGGTATTTCTATTTTTTATTTTTCTGAGGAAACTCCAAACTGTTTTCCACAGTGATTGCACCAATTTGTGTTGCCACCAAAAGTATACAAAGTTTCATTTTTCTCCACATTCTTGGCCACGTTTGTTTCTTGTGTTTTTGGCGTTAGCCATTCTGACAGGTGTGAGGTGACATCTCACTGTGGTTTTGATTTGCATTTCCCTGATAATAAGTGATGCTGATCATCTTTTCATGTGTCTGTTGGCCATCTGCATGTCTTCTCTGGAGAAATGTCTGTTCAAGTGTTCCACCCATTTTTTAATTGGATTATTTAGTTGGGGGGGGTTGAGTTGTAGAAGTTTTTTACATATTTTGGATATTAACTCTTTATCAGATATATCATTTGGAAATATCTTCTCCCATTCAGTCGGTTGTCTTTTAGTTTTGTTGACAGCTTCCTTTGCTGTGCAGAAGACTTTTATTTGGGTGTAGTACCAATAGTTTATTTTTTAATGTTTATGTATTTATTTTTGAGAGAGAAAGAGAGAGAGAGAGAGAACAAGTGGGGAGAGAGGCAGAGAGAGAGGAGAGAGAATCCAAGCAGGTTCCATGCTGTCAGTGTGGAGCCCGACACAGGGCTTGATCCCATGAACTGCCAGATCATGACTTGAGGCAAAATCAAGAGTCAGATGCTTAACTGACTATTGGCACAAATTTTTGCTTTTGTTTCCTTTGCATTAGGAGACATATCTAGAAAAAGTTTTGTATGGCAGATGTCAGAGAAATTATTGTCTGTGCTCTGTTCTAAGATTTATATGGTTTCAGATCTGACATTGAGTTTATTTTTGCGTATGGTGTAAGAAAGTGGTCCAGATTCATTCTTTAGCATGTCGCTTTCCAGTTTTCCCAGTATGATTTGTTGCAGAGACTGTCTTTTTCCCACTTCATATTCTTGCCTCCTTTGTTGAAGATTAATTGGCCATATAATCATGGGTGTATTTCTGGGCTCTATTGTCTTTGATTAATTTATGTGTCTATTTTTGTGCCAGTATCATACTCTTTTGATTACTACAGCTTTATAGTGTATCTTGAAATCTGAAGTTGTGATACCTCCAGCTTTGCTTTTCTCAAGATTGCTTTGGCTATTTGGGGTCTTTTGTGGTTTCATACAAATTTTAGGGTTGTTTGCTCTAGTTCTATGAAAAATGCTGTTATTATTTTGATAAGGATTGCATTGAATGTGTAGATTTCTTTGGGTAGTATCGACATTTTGACAATATTTGTTCTTCCAATCCATGAGCATAGAATGTTTTCCCATTTCTTTGTGACTTCTTCAATTTCTTTCATAAGCTTTCTATACTTTTCACTATCATGTAGTCCACAAAGAGTGAAAGTTTGACTTCTTCCTTGCCAATTTCTATGACTTTTATTTCTTTTTGTTGTCTGATTTCTGAGGCTAGGACTTCCAGTACTATGTTAAGAAAAGTGGTCCCATAACCAGTAAAGAAATCAAATTAGTACTCAAAAATCTCCCAAAAAACGAGAGTCCAGGGCCAGATGGTTTTCCAGGGGAATTCTACCAAACATTTAAGAAAGAGTTAACACCTATTCTCTTGAAAGCTGTTCCAAAAAATAGAAATGGAAGGAAAACTTCCAAACTCTTTCTATGAAGCCAGCATTACCTTGATTCCAAAACCAGACAAAGACTGCACTAAAAAGGAGAATTATAGACCAATTTCCCTGATGAACATGGATGCAAAAATCCTCAATAAGATATTATCCAACTGGATCCAACAATACATTAAAATGATTATTCACCACAACCAAGTGGGATTTATACCTAGGATGCAGATCTGGTTCAATATCTGCAAAAACAATTAACATGATTCATCACATCAATAAAGGAAAGGACAAGAACCACATGATTCTCTCAATAGATGCAGAGAAAGCATTTGACAAAACACAGCATCCTCTCTTGATAAAAACCCTCAAGAAAGTAGGGATAGAAGGGCCATACCTTGAGATCATAAAAGCCATATATGAAAGACCCAACACTAATATCATCCTCAATGGGGAAAAACTGAGAGCTTTCCCCCTAAGGTCAGAAACAAGACAGGGGTGTCCACTGTCACCACTGTTATTCAACATAGTATTGGAAGTCTTAGCCTCAGCAATCAGACAACACAAATAAATGAAAGCCATCCAAATCAGCCAGGAGGATGTCAAAATTTCACTCTTCACAGATGACATGATACTTTATATGGAAAACTCACAAGATTCCACCAAAAAACTGCTAGAACTGATCCATGAATTCAGCAAAGTTGCAGGATATAAAATCAATGTACAGAAATTGGTTGCATTCCTAACACCAACAATGAAGCAACAGAAAGAGAAATCAAGGAATCAATCCCATTTACAATTGCACCAAAAACCATAAAATACCTAGGAATAAATCTAACCAAGGAGGTGAAAATCTGAATACACTGAAATACTGAAATACACTGAATACACTGAATACACTGAAATACTGAATACACTGAATACACTGAAAACTATAGAACGCTTATGAAAAAAATTAAAGAAGACACAAAAAAATGGAAAAAAATTCCATGCTCCTGGATAGGAAGAACAAATATTGTTAAAATGTCGATACTACCCAAAGAAATCTACATATTCAATGCAATCCCTATCAAAGTAACACCAGCATTTTCACAGAGCTAGAACAAACAATCCTAAAATTTGTGTGGAACCAGAAAAGATCCCGAATAGCCAAAGCAATCTTGATAAAGAAAACCAAAGCAGGAGGCATCACAATCCCAGAGTTCAAGCTATACTACAAAGCTGTAACCATCAAGACAGTATGGTACTGGCACAAGAACAGGCACTCAGATCAATGGAACAGAATAGAGAACTCAGAAATGGACCCAGAAACATATGGCCAACTAATCTTTGACAAAGCAGGAAAGACTATCCAATGGAATAAAGACAGTCTCTTCAGCAAGTGGTGCTGGGAAAACTGGACAGCGACATGCAGAAGAATGAACCTGGACCACTTTCTTACACCATACACAAAAATATACTCAAAACAGATGAAAGACCTCAATGTAAGACAGGAAGTCACCAAAATCCTCAAGGAGAAAGCAGGCAAAACCTCTTTGATCTTGGCCACAGCAACTTCTTACTCAACACGTCTCTGGAGGCTAGGGAAACAAAAGCAAAAGTGAACTACTGGGACCTCATCAAAATAAAAAACTTCTGCACAGCAAAGGATATAATTGGCAAAACTAAAAGGCAAGCGAAAGAATGGGAGAATATATTTGCAAACAACATATCAGATAAAGGGTTAGTATCCAAAATCTATAAAGAACTTATCAAACTAACACCCAAAAAACAAATAATCCAGGGAAGAAATGGGCAACAGATGTGAATAGACATTTCTCCAAAGAAAACATCCATATGGCCAACCGACACATGAAAAAATGCTCAACATTACTCATCAGGGAAATACAAATCAAAACCACAATGAGATAACACCTCAAATCTGTCAGAATGGCTAACATTAACAACTCAGGCAACAACAGATGTTGGAGAGGATGGGGAGAAAGAGGATCTCTTTTGCATTGCTGGTGGGAATGCAAACTTGTGCAGCCACTCGGGAACAGTATGGAGGCTCCTCAAGAAATTGAAAATAGAACTACCCTATGACCCAGCAATTGCACTATGAGGTATTTATCCAAGGGATGCAGGTATGCTGTTTCAAAGCGGCACATGCACCCCCATGTTTATAGCAGCACTATCAACAATAGCCAAAGTATGGAAAGAGCCCAAATGTTCATCGATGGATGAATGGATAAAGAAGTTGTGGTATATATACAGTGGAGTATTACTCAGCAATCAAAAATAATGAAATCTTGCCATTTACAACTATGTGGATGGAACTAGAGGGTATTGTGCTAAGCGAAATTAGTCAGAGAAAGACAAATATCATACGACTTCACTCATGTGAAGACTTTAAGACACAGAACAGATGAACACAGGGAAGGGAAGCAAAAATAATATAAAAACAGGGAAGGGGACAAAACAGAAGAGACTCTTAAATATGGAAAACAAACAGAGGGTTACTGGAGGGGTTGTGGGAGTGGGGATGGGCTAAATGGATAAGGGGCATTAAGGAATCTACCCCTGAAATCATTGTTGCACTATAAGCTAACTAACTTGGATGTAAATTAAATAAATAAATATATAGAAAATAAAATAAAATAAATAAGAAAATGAATGAAGAGAAAAGAAAAGAAAAGAAAAGAAAAGAAAAGAAAAGAAAAGGAAAGGAAAGAAAAGAAAAGAAAAGAAAAATTTGGTGAGAGTGGACATCCCTGTCTTGTTCCTCACTGTAGAGGAAAAGCTCTCAGTGTTTCCCCATTAAGTATGATGTTCTCTGTGGGTTTTTCATATATGGCCTTTATTATATTGAGGTATGTTTCCTCCAAACCTACTTTGTTGAGGGTTTTTTTTTATCATGAACGGATACTGTACTTAGTCAAATTCTTTATCTGCATCTATTAAATTGATCATATGGTTTTTATCTTTTGTCTTACTGATGTGATGTGTCATGTTGATGGATTTGCAAATATTGAACCAACTCCTGCATCCCAGTAATAAATTCCACTTTATTGTGGTGAATGATTTTTAAAATATATTGTTGGATTTGGTTTGCTAGTATTTTGTTGAGAATTTTTCTATCTGTGTTCATTAGGGATGTTGGCCCGTAGTTCTTTTTTCTTGAGGTGTCTTTATCTGGTTTTTCTGGACTCGTAGAACAAATTTAGAAGTTTTCCTTCTTCTATTTTTTGGAATAATTTAAGAAGAATAGGTATTAACTCTTTTTTAAATGTTTGATTTAAACACTCAGGGGTGCCTTAGTGGCTTAGTCGGTTGAGAGTCTGACTTCTGTTCAGGTCAAGATCTCCTGTCTCAGGTCTTGATCTCGTGGTTCATGAATTTGAGCCCCGCATTGGGCTTTCTGCTGTCAGCTTGGAGCACACTTCGGATCCTCTGTCCCTTTCTCTCTGCACCTTCCCTGCTCATACTCTCTCTCTCTCTCTCAAAAACAAATAAACATTAAAAATAAATTAATGTTTGGGATGAGCACTGGGTGTTGTATGGAAACCAATTTGACAATAAATTTCATATATTAATAAAAAATAAAAATAAATAAATAAGTAAGTAAATAAATAAATAAATAAATTTTGAGAGAATTTCCCTGCGAAGCCATCTGGCCCTGCAATTTTGTTTGTTGGGAGTTTTTTGATCACTGATTCAGTTTTATTGCTGCTAATAGGTCTATTCAAATTTTCTAATTCTTCTTGATTCAGTTTTGGGAGGTTATATGTTTTTAGGAATATATCTATTTCTTCTAGGTTGTCCAATTTGTTGGCATATAATTTTTATAATATTCTCTTATGATCCTTTGTATTTCTGTAGTTCTCATTGTTATTTCTACTATTTCATTTCTTATTTTGTTTATTTGAGTCCCCCCTCCCCTCTCTTTTGATGAGTCTGGCTAAAGGCAAATCAATTTTGTTGATCTTTTCAAAGCGCCAGCTCCTAGTTTCATTGATCTGTGCTATTGCTTTTTTAGGCTATATTTTATTTCTGCTCTAATCTTTATTATTTCCTTCCTTCTCCTGGTTTTGGGTTTTGTTTGTTCTTCTTTTTCTAGTTCCTTTACATGTAAAGTTAGGTTGTTTATTTGGGATTTTTCTTGCTTCTTGAGTTAGGACTATATTGCTATAAACTTCTCTCTTAGAACAACTTTACTGCATCCATTTGGGACCATTTAGAAGTTGCCTACCACAGCATCTTTGTTCATAACAGCCCCACACTGGAAACAGCTTAGGCATCTGTTGATAAGAGAATGGATAAACAAACTATGATGCATTCTTACAATAGTATACACTCAGTAGTAAAAAGGCTTGAGTAAAGGAAAGTTTAGACAAAAGAATTCATAGTGCATCATTTAAATTATATAAAATTCTATAATAAGCAAAACTGCAAATCTATGGTGGAAAAAAGCAGAACAGTGGTTACCTGTGGTGGGAGTAATTGTTTGGGAAGAGGTGTGAAGGAACTTTCCTGGTTGATGCTAATGTTGTGTGCCTTGTTAGGGGTTTCAACAATGCAAGTATGTTCATTTGTCAAAATTAGTTATATTATCACTTAAAATTGTATTTAATTACATGTGCATTTTATTAAAAGTCAATTTTTATGTCAAAAGAAACAAAACAAAACCAAATATTCAACTGTATTTAATGATGTGTGTGCTGAAATATTTAGGAATGAATTGTTCTGATATCATGTCTGTAACTTTGAAATGCATCCAAAAAATAAGATGGATTGATAGATTATTAGAGGAATGGGTATATGGATAGTTAATGTATGATAAATATAGTAAAATATTAATTATAGAATTTAGGTGGTGGGTACATGTAAATTCACTGTACAATTTTTCAACTTTTCTGTATATTTAGAAATTTTCATAGTAAAATATTGGAGAAAAATCAAAGATGAATATCCTATGTTACCCAGCAATCCAATTCTAGGTATTTACCTTACAGAAAAATCTCAAATATGAATATAGGTAGACATGTGCAAGGATGTTTACTGCAGCACTGGATGTAATAGCAAAAAAGTGGAACCAACTCACCTGTCCCTCAGTAAAGGAATGGATAGATCAACTGTGATTTATTCATACAATGGAATATAACATACAATGGAACTAGATCTACATGAATCAACTTGAATAAATCTGAAAAACAATGTTGGGTTTAACATACAAGCTGCAAAATCATACATATACCATGAGGCACATTGCCCACTCAGTGGAGCAATGGGAAGGCTCTGTAAGAAGTAAATATGGAGAATAAGGCAACTGAAAACAATGAACCTCCTGGTGCTCCTGGGTCGTTCAGTTGGTTGGGTATGGGACTCTTAATTTTGGCTCAGGTCATGATCTCAGTTTGTGAGTTCAAGCCCCACACTGGGCTCTCCACTCTCACCTCAGAGCCTGCTTCAGATCCTCAGTCTCCCTCTCTCTCTGCCCCTCCCCCCTCTCAAAAATAAATGAACATTAAAAAAAAGAAAATAGTGAATCTCCTATCCAACCTAGCTTTACATATTGGATTTCACAATATGTATCAAGTAACTACAATAACCTATACAATGCCCCATATAATTTAATAATATCTAGTCCTTTCAATAAGCAAATGATACTTTCTTCCCAAAGAGAAATTAAAGCCCCAAATATATCCAAAGCATCTTATCTCTCTAATTTTTTTCAGTCAGAAGAATTTCACACTGGTGTCTGCTGGGGGCCCAAATTCCTAATTCTGTTGCCGTGTCCTGGCCTGTCTTGCACTGCTGTTTTGTTTTGTTTGGCTTTGGGAAGAAATTCTCAAGTAGAGGAGAGGTTTAGCTCTTGCTGAGATGAAGCTTAGGGCTTCCCTGGTCTTCCCTACTCTGTGCCAGATGCCAAGATCTACAAAGTGGCCAATGAGTGATCATTAGGCCCCTTTCCATAATCTCTCCCCAACCTCCAAACCTCCACAGGTTATTGAGAGGCATCTACTTCCATTCCTCAGATAGTAAGCAGAGATATTGGCATCATCACATCACGTGTGTCTATATCAATCAACCACAGGTGACTGAGCCATGTTATATGTTAATTGCGCTCTATGAGAAGAAACTAGCAATATAGGATCAGGAAGATTCCCAGGCCTTACTCCAATAAGAGGAACTAGAGCATGTATGAGTCATAAGGAATCTAAAAGGGATGAGTCTTTCCAGTTTAAGGTCTAAACTACACACTGGCCAATTAACCTCCTTGGTCCCTTTCCCTCTGGGCTCATACTCTTGGTTCTGTTCCTCTTATTCTTACTACCAAGACTATGGGCAGTAGAAGACATAGAAACCTTTTTTTAAAAAGTAATCTCTACACCCACTGTGGGGTTTGAACTCACGACCCCAAGATCAACAGTCACATGCTCTACTGACTAAGCCAGCCAGGCGCCCCTAGAAAACCTTTTCATAAGACTTGAAGTAGTGATTCTCAACCAGGGGTAGCTTTGTACCCTCCCCCAAACATGCCCAGAGGACATTTGGCAATGCCTGGAAACATTTTTTTTGGTGGTCACAAGTGTGTCAGGGGGAGGTACTACTGACATATACTTGGTAATGGCCAAAGATGCTACTAAACATTCTACAATGTACAGAACAGCTCCCCCAAAAGAGGAATGTCAATACTACTGAAGCTTAGAAACCTTGGCTTAGGGGGCTTAGAGCAGAACATGCCTACTCCCACCAGGCCTTCAATCTTTTAGACTCTATTGAAGTTTCCTCTTAGCCTGCTCAGTAAAGGATAATGGTCTAGGGATGAACATTTCTATTCCACCACCTGCACAGGAAAAAAGGCACAATCCAACAGGTTAACTAGAGAAAGATGTCCAAACAAAGTGAACGTCAAGATAGAGATATGCCAAAGTAGAGATACCATAGCAACAGCTTTTAATCTCTCAGTTCTTATCACATTAAGCTACACCCCTAGAATAATGATTCAATTATGTGTACTTGAACCTTATTGCAAGATCTCCATTTTGGAATAGGTGGGAATAAGGAAAACTTGAACACTTCCATGAACCCAAGAAAGTTTCAAACTCCCAATATCCAAGCCTTTGCTTCCAGCTAGAATGTCCTTTTCCACCATCCTGGCCTGTCTAAATCTTACTAATTTCCCTTTTTTTTTAATGTTTATTTATTTTGAGGGGGAAGGGGCAGAGAGAAGGAGGGAGACAGGATTGAAGCAGGCTCTGCACTGCTAGA
The DNA here is from genome assembly GCF_027475565.1 of Acinonyx jubatus. Classification (NCBI taxonomy): domain Eukaryota; kingdom Metazoa; phylum Chordata; class Mammalia; order Carnivora; family Felidae; genus Acinonyx; species Acinonyx jubatus. The sequence continues at coordinate 46,022,161 of NC_069389.1, read as the reverse complement.
AGCATGAGATCATGACCTGAGTTGTACACTCAACCAACTGAGTCACCCAGGTGCCCCAAAATGTTACTAACCTTTTAAGGCCCACATCAGTGTTTCCTCTACCTGATCCCCATAACTCCCCAGCAATTCTAAGTTGGATATATTTTTATAGCACACATTACTGTCTGCTTTGTATTAACGTTATTTGATTTCACAGGTTTTCAGTTTTTACATTTGACTTTTGTAACATCTACACAGTCATATATATTAACATACTCAAACTATCTTCTTTGACTGAATTTGAACTAGGATCAATCAGACAACAAACATTTCAAGCTATTTCCTGCCATCCAACCCTCCAGTTCTTACAATGAAGACGCCTTGGTAGAGCAGATTTTGCACAGTGATCAAATATTTTATTATATTTTATCTTATTATTTTATAAAAATACAAATGGAAAGCCAAAAAGTGAAAGGTCTAATACTACAATATAGACAAAGGCTAATAACATTAAACACGTCAAAAGCAATGACCTGAGACAAACACATTAGAGCAGCTGGTCAAAGGGCGTTCAGTTGTGAAGGAAAAGAACAAGATAAAAGAATATGTACAGATGATGGGAAATGCGTCATTGGAAGTTGAGTCAAAAAGGTACAGTGTAATGATGAAGGAAATGGAGAAGTTTTTTTAGATTTTAGAGTGATAATCAGTATAGATTACTGATATATATGGGCTTCTAGAATCACAGAAATTCACAGCTACACAGACTTATGGATTATGGCACAATTTACCATGTGCAGAGCTTTCAAATGGAAAAAGAAGACTGGTGTTCAACGTCCTTTGAACAAAATTGTTAAAAGAGTTGAAGATACCTCAAAATCAACCTGGAAAATTCCCTGATTACTGCTTAATCCTTTGAAAGTCATTATCAACAAGTCCTTCTTCCCAACATTAAAGCCAAAAATGTTTGAAGAACTAATGGCCAAATTTTTTCAAAATTTGTTGAAAAAGATTATAAAACCACAGAACTATTTTTGGGGGGGTGCTGATTGAATTGTAAACTCAAGTGCCGGTACATGGCCTATTTTGTTCTGGGTTCTTACATAAGTTGAGCACAGAATATTACAGTAATGAATGTAATAAATAAATGAATTCATTATTTTTCAACAAATATTTGCTGAGGTCCATAGAAGAGATAATACAATTCTTTAACATAGAATGCTTTCAAGTGTAAGGCTTACTTGTGAAAGGAGTTTCTGTTCCAAGAGATTATAGTGTTTCCACCAAGAAGTCTGCTATGAACCTTATCACTGTTCTGTACATAAAGTATCTTTTCTTAAAGCAAGATGCTTTAAGATTTTCTCTTCATCATTGGTTTTAACAAATTTCATTATTGACATGCCTTACTGCAGTTTTCTGCATGTTTCTTCTGCTTGGGTTTTTTATTTTTGTTTTTGTTTTTAGTTTCTTGGATCTGTGGTTTTCTAATTTTCAACAAATTAGGAAAATATTAGCCAATGGCTCTTGAAATATTTTTTCTGTCACTCCCCCCTTTCTGAGACTCCAATTACATGTATATTAAGCCCTCTTGAAGTTGTCTCACAGCTTGCTAATGCTTTGTTCATTTTCTTCAATCTATTTTCTATGTGTTTTTAACTTTAGTTTCTAATATGTTTTCAGGTTCATTGATATTTTCTTCTGCAATGTCCAATGTCAAAGAAAATCTTAAAGCAACTTGTTTTTAAAAAGATACTTTATCAAGCTATTCAAAAAAATAGAAAGGGAAGGAAAACTTCCAGACTCATTCTATGAAGCAGTATTACTTTGATTCCTAAACCAGACAGAGACCCAGTAAAAAAAGAGAACGACAGGCCAATATCCCTGATGAATATGGATGCAAAAATTCTCAATAAGATACTAGCAAATCGAATTCAACAGCATATAAAAAGAATTACTCACCATGATCAAGTGGGATTCATTCCTGGGATGCAGGGCTGGTTCAACATTCACAAATCAATCAGTGTGATACATCACATTAATAAAAGAAAAGATAAGAACCATATGATCCTGTCAATCGATGCAGAAAAGGCCTTTGACAAAATTCAGCATCCTTTCTTAATAAAAACCCTTGAGAAAGTCGGGATAGAAGGAACATACTTAAACATCATAAAAGCCATTTATGAAAAGCCCACAGCTAACATCATCCTCAATGGGGAAAAACTGAGAGCTTTTTCCCTGAGATCAGGAACACGACAGGGGTGCCCCCTCTCACCGCTATTGTTTAACATAGTGTTGGAAGTTCTAGCATCAGCAATCAGACAACAAAAGGAAATCAAAGGCATCAAAATTGGCAAAGATGAAGTTAAGCTTTCACTTTTTGCAGATGACATGATATTATACATGGAAAATCCGATAGACTCCACCAGAAGTCTGCTAGAACTGATACATGAATTTAGCAAAGTTGCAGGATACAAAATCAATGTACAGAAATCAGTTGCATTCTTATACACTAATAATGAAGCAACAGGAAGACAAATAAAGAAACTGATCCCATTCACAATTGCACCAAGAAGCATAAAATACCTAGGAATAAACCTAACCAAAGATGTAAAAGATCTGTATGCTGAAAACTATAGAAAGCTGATGAAGGAAATTGAAGAAGATATAAAGAAATGGAAAAACATTCCCTGCTCATGGATTGGAAGAATAAATATTGTCAAAATGTCAATACTACCCAAAGCTATCTACACATTCAATGCAATCCCAATCAAAATTGCACCAGCATTCTTCTTGAAACTAGAACAAGCAATCCTAAAATTCATATGGAACCACAAAAGGCCCCGAATAGCCAAAGGAATTTTGAAGAAGAAGACCAAAGCAGGAGGCATCACAATCCCAGACTTTAGCCTCTACTACAAAGCTGTAATCCTCAAGACAGCATGGTATTGGCACAAAAACAGACACATAGACCAATGGAATAGAATAGAAACCCCAGAACTAGACCCACAAACGTACGGCCAGCTAATCTTTGACAAAGCAGGAAAGAATATCCAATGGAAAAAAGACAGTCTCTTTAACAAATGGTGCTGGGAGAACTGGACAGCAACATGCAGAAGATTGAAACTAGACCACTTTCTCACACCATTCACAAAAATAAACTCAAAATGGATAAAGGACCTGAATGTGAGGCAGGAAACCATCAAAACTCTAGAAGAGAAAGCAGGAAAAGACCTCTCTGACCTCAGCCGTAGCAATCTCTTACTCAACACATCCCCAAAGGCAAGGGAATTAAAAGCAAAAATAAACTACTGGGACATCATGAACATAAAAAGCTTCTGCACAGCAAAGGAAACAACCAACAAAACTAAAAGGCAACCAACGGAATGGGAAAAGATATTTGCAAATGACATATTGGACAAAGGGCTAGTATCCAAAATCTATAAAGAGCTCACCAAACTCCACACCCGAAAAACAAATAATCCAGTGAAGAAATGGGCAGAAAACATGAATAGACACTTCTCTAAAGAAGACATGCAGATGGCCAACAGGCGCATGAAAAGATGCTCAACGTCGCTCCTCATCAGGGAAATACAAATAAAACCACACTCAGATATCACCTCATGCCAGTCAGAGTGGCCAAAATGAACACATCAGGAGACTATAGATGCTGGAGAGGATGTGGAGAAACGGGAACCCTCTTGCACTGTTGGTGGGAATGCAAATTGGTGCAGCCACTCTGGAAAGCAGTGTGGAGGTTCCTCAGAAAATTAAAAATAGACCTACCCTATGACCCAGCAATAGCACTGCTAGGAATTTACCCAAGGGATACAGGAGTACTGATGCATAGGAGCACTTGTATCCCAATGTTTATAGCAGCACTCTCAACAATAGCCAAATTATGGAAAGAGCCGAAATGTCCATCAACTGATGAATGGATAAAGAAATTGTGGTTTATATACACAATGGAGTACTACGTGGTAATGAGAAAGAATGAAATATGGCCCTTTGTAGCAACATGGAGGGAACTGGAGAGTGTTATGCTAAGTGAAATAAGCCATACAGAGAAAGACAGATACCATATGGTTTCACTCTTATGTGGATCCTGAGAAACTTAACAGAAACCCATGGGGTAGGGAAAGGAAAAAAAAAAGAGGTTAGAGTGGAAGAGAGCCAAAGCATAAGTGACTCTTAAAAACTGAGAACAAACTGAGGGCTGATGGGGGGCGGGAGGGAGGGGAGGGTGGGTGATGGGTATTGAGGAGGGCACATTTTGGGATGAGCACTGGGTGTTGTATGGAAACCAACTTGACAATAAACTTCATATATTGAAAAAAAAGATACTTTATGTACATAGCAATGATAAGGATGATAGCAGACTTCTTGTTGGAAACAATATAATCTTTGAGAACAGAAGCTTCCTTCACAAGTAAGCCTTACACTTGAAAGTATTCTACTTTCAAGATCTTTTTTATGGACCTCAGCAAATATTTGTTGGAAAATAAAAAGGTTACTATTCCCATCCACTGTATTTTTCATCTCAGACAATGTACTTTTCATCTCTAGAAGTTGAATTTGGGTCCTTAAAAATATATCTTCCATTTTCTACTTAACATGCCCACTCTTTACCTTCTTCAACATATAGAATATATTTATAATAGGTGCCTTAATGTCATTTTTTAATAAAGATTTTATTTTAAATAATCTCTACACCCAACATGAGGTTTGAACTCACCTCAAGATCAAGAGTCACATGCTCTACTGACTGAGCCAGCCAGATGCCTCAATGTCATTTTTAATTAATTTTATCATTTGTGTATTTCTGGGTCTCTTTATATTGATTTTTATCCTTATTTGTTGCATTTTTCTGTGATTGTATATGCATGATTTTTTTCAGGCATGATACTTTTTCATTGGACCCCAGACACTGTGAATTTTACCATGTTGTGCTCTGGATTTTGTTTTTTATTCCTTTAAATGATTTTGACCTTTATTATAGGACATAGATAAATTACTTGGAAATGATTTTATCCTTTTGAGGCTTACTTTCAAGCACAGTTTATGAAACCGGAGTAGTCTTTAGTATAGGGCTAATCTTGCCTTACTACTGAAGCAATATGCCCTTGAGTACTTTTCCTGATGTTCCATATGTTTTACGTTTTCTCCATTCTGACCATTGGAAATATGAATGATCCTAGCTCTACATGAGCTCCAGGAATTTTTCTCCCTGCTCCTTGCAGGTGATTCTTTCCACAGCCTTGGATAATTTCTTCACATACTTGTGCTAACCAGTATTCAGCTGAAGATTCTAGAGGAACTTTCTATGGGTCTCTAGAGCTCTTCCTCTGTGTAGCTCTCTACTCTCCATGCAGCTCTTCCCTCTCTGGCATTTTGCTGTATGAATTCCAGCCATCCTGGCTTCCCTGAATCCTCAGGTCTACTGCCTCAACTTAGGGAAAACACCAACCTCCATTTGAATCCCCTCTCCCTGAACTGTGGCCTGAAAACTCTCTTCAGGGGTCAGGCAGGGCAGTTGTAGAACTTACCTCATTTGTTTTCCATCTCTCAGGGTTTACTTCTCTGTACTGCTTGATGTCCAATGTCTGAAGACATTTTTTTCCCCATATATTTGTCTGTGTTTTTTTTCAGTTGTTTTAAACAGAGGGTAAATCTGGTCCCTGTTATTCTGTCATGGCTGGAAACCCATTGAAGGGTTTTAAGCAGGTAAATGATATGGATGGACCTGTGGGTTAGAAAGATGGCTGATGGGAGAGATAGATTGGTGGTACTGGATCATAGGCTGAGAGATTGGCAAGGAGGCTGGTGCAATTCAGATCCATGTAAGTAGCATAGTGGAAATCAGGCAGCAAGAGGCACAAACTTAGCCATTCCCAGGACAGGTATCAGGACCAGTCTCTGGGAAGGAGGGGGACAGGGGAGAGCAAGGCTAGGCCCCAGGCCCAATGCACAGGGCAGATTATGTAGATGATAATAAGGCAGGAGATCAGTTACCAAAAATAGGAAACCAAATGAGAAATAAGTTTCAGACAACAATTCTGAGAAAGGGGGAATGCAGAGACAGCTACCTAGGCAAGGTCTGACATCTTAGCTTATGCACTAAAACCCTATGAATGAATAAATGAATGAATGAATGTTTGACTGCATATGGCACTTATTATAAAAATATGCACGTTAATTTGTTCTTCAGTATCCTGTAGCAATTATTGTTTTCATTTTCACTTGTTTATGCCTTATCTCTTCCTCTGTATTCTCTGTCCATAATTGGGGACTATATTTGTGTGCTTCACTTTTTCCCAAGTAGCAGCATTATTATAATTATTTTGCTCAGGTTTCCTGATCCTCAGGCCAATACTCTTTCTTAACTATACCATTAACCAGCATTCTTAACAGAAATAGCTTACCAAGGTAATTATAAGGACTCTTTGGCATATGCAAGGAGGCATATGCCTTCTTGAAAAAGCATGCATGGTGTAAAATTGTACAAATCAAATACAATTTTCTCTCAAGAAATTATGGTAAAAGACTTTATTATGCCATTTACAATTCAGCTAGGTAAAACTTTTGCTATAGAAGTAACATATGCTAACCACCCCTAAATGTACAAACTCCCAAAATAATTAATTGTTATTAAAACTATGGTGTGAATTATTTCACAATTTTCTCCAGGTCAACAGGAATAAGTATAACTCATGGTTTTTAATAGCTTTGGTTTGGATATAACACAATTTATTTAACCATTCTTCTATTGACAGGCATGCAGTTTTCTTGGTGCTTTTATTTCTGTAGGATAGACTCTGAACAGTTTGATCAAGGGGTTAAGTGTATGGAGCAGACACAATTAGCTGGTATTTTCCCATTTCTTTCCTGCTAACAGAATGCTAATTTTGTTAAGGTATTAGGCAGAGAACCCTGATCTCAAGGAAGGTGGTCCTACTCCCTGGTCTATATGTGACACGTGATTCAGTTATGGCAAAGGAAATATATGGGTAAGCTTGCTGGGGGATGTCTGGGAAAAACTGCCTTCCTTCAAAAAAGGAGAGTGGCATGTCCCTTGTTTCCCTGGCCACCATCATTTTCCTTTTCTACCTTTGAATGCAGTTGTGATATCTAGATTCAGCAGCCCATCTTACAAGTATGAAGTAGCAAGCCTAGGGACAAAAAGTCAACATGTCAAACACGGTGGATTAGAAGGACAGGAAAAAATGCCTAGATTCCTGAGACCTTGTTGAGTAGTTGATCCAGTGTTAGCATCTGTGTCCCTCCACATTTCTTGATATGTGATAAAAACAAACCTCTATTTGTTTAACCCATTATCAGTCAGATTTCCTGTCACTTGCAGCCCAAACCATTCTGAACTGATACTGTACATTTTTAATTTTATTAGATTCTTCAGATAACTTTCAAAAAAGATAGTAATGAGTCCCACTTTTATCAGTGATGGATGGAAGCAAGAAAATTACATTCATCTGGGATTTATTTTTGTATATGGCATAAGGTAGGGACTTTTTTTTTTCTAGTTGGATGACCAATTTTGAAAGCACTGTTTATTACATAAACTATCCCTTTTGCACAGAAATGAACCAGATACCTTATTTTTATTTTTAAAATTTTTTAAGTTTTTATTTTAATTCCAGTTAATGTACAGTGTTATATTAGTTTCAAGTGTACAACATAGTGATTCAACACTATTCAACACTACATCACTCAGTGCTTATCATGACTATTGCACTCTTTAATCCCCATCACCTATTTAACCTATCTCCCCACCCCCCAACCCCTATGGTAACCATCAGTTTGTTCCCTATAATTAAGAATCTGTTTCTTGATTTGTCTCTCTCTCTCTTTTTTCCTCTTTGCTCATTTGTTTTGTTTCTTAAATTCCACATTTGAGTGAAATAATAAGGTACTTGTCTTTCTCTGACTTATTTCACTTAGCATAATACACTCTAGCTCCATCCACGTCATTGCAAATGGCAAGATTTCGTTCTTTTTGATGGCTGAGTAATATTCCATTGTATATATACACCACATCTTCTTTATCCATTAATCAGTCGATGGACACTTGGGCTCTCTCCTATTGTTGACAGGGCTGCTATAAACATCAGGGTGCATGTGCCCCTTCAAATCTGTATTTTTTTTTGTATACTTTGGGTAAATACCTAGTAGTGCAATTGCTGGGTCATAGGGTAGTTCTATTTTTAACTTTTTGAGGAACCTCCACATTGTTTTCCATAGTGGCTGCACCAGTTTGCATTCCCAGCAACAGTATAAGAGGGTTCCCCTTTATCCACATACTCACCAACATCTGTTGTTTCCTGTGTTGTTGATTTTAGCCATTCTGACAGGTGTGAGGTGATATCTCATTGTAGTTTTGATTTGTATTTTCCTGATGGCACGTGATGATGAACATCTTTTCATGTGTCTGTTGACCATCTGGATGTCTTCTTTGGAGAAATGTCTGTTCATGTCTTCTGCCCATTTTTTCTTTTGAGAGACAGAAAAAGACAAAGCGTGAGCAGGGGAGGAACAGAGAGAGAGGGAGACACAGAATCCTAAGCAGGCTCAGGCTCTGAGCTGTCAGCACAGAGCCTGATGCAGGGCTTGAACCCACAAATCATGAGATCATGACCTGAGCCGAAGTCAGATGCTTAACTGACTGAGCCACCCAGGTGCCCCAAACTCTGAGCATTTGTTATTGGATTATTTGGTTTTGGGTGTTGAGTTTTATAAATTCTTTATATATTTTGGATACTAACCCATTTACAATTGTTCCCCCAAAATAATAAGATACCTAGGAATAAACCTAACTAAAGAGGTGAAAGACCTGTACTGTGAAAACTATAAAACAATGATGAAAGTAATTGAAGAGGACATTAAAAAATGGAAAAACTTTCCATGTGCATGGATTGGAAGAACAAATATTGTTAAAATGTCTATACTACCCAAAGTAATCTACACATTTAATGCAATCCCTATCAAAATATCAAAAGCATTTTTCACAGAATTAGAATAATACTAAAATTTGTATGGAACCATGAACGACCTTGAATAGCCATAGTAATCTTGAAGAAGAAAAACAAAACTGGAGGCATCACAATTCCAGACTTCAAGTTATATTACAAAGCGGTAGTAATGAAAACAGTATGGTACTGGCACAAAAATAGATGCATAGATCAATGGAACAGAATAGAAAACCCAGAAATAAACCCACAGCTATGTGGTCAGCTAATCTTCAACAAAAGCAGGAAAAAATCCAATGGGAAAAAATACAGCCTCTTCAACAAATGGTGTTTGGAAAACTGGACAGCAACATGTAAAAGAAGGAAACTGGATTAATTTCTTACACCATACACGAAAATGAATTCAAAATGGATTAAAGACTTAAATGTGAGACCTGAAACCATAAAAATCCTAGAAGAGAACACAGGCAGTAATGTCTTTGACACTGGTTCTAGCAACTACTTTCTAGATATGCCTCCTGAGGCAAGGGAAACAAAAGCAAAAATGAACTATTGGGACCCTATGAAAATAAAAAGCTTCTGCACATTGATGGAAACAATCAAGAAAACTAAAATTCAACCTAGTGAATGGAGAAGATATATGCAAATGACATACCTGAAATAGGTATTTTGATGTTTTCTGTAGTTACTGCTTTTAATTTCTGTATCTTCCTCTCCCACCCCTTTACCCCCCTACCCAGGTTTTATTGCCTCAAGAGAAGGGAATGCAGCAGGATAAAAAGCATGTTTCACTTGCCAATCTTTTTGTTTTTGTGTTTCAAGAGCCCAAGTCCTTAGGGGAAGAGGATTAGGGGCAAATGCAAAGTGTCTTAGCCAGAAAATATGAAGGAAGAAGGATTTTACCCAGCTTAGAGAGAGATTCTAGCACTCCCTGTACCCTAGGGCTGGGGATAATGTAATGCTATCAGGGAGACCCATGGGTCTTTGGTAGAGGGGACCTATGTCCGGAATCCTGGCACCATCTCTGGATAGACAGAAACACCTGAGAAAACGAGGGGTGTTCTAGGCAGCCTTAACAAAAATTCCCAAGCCACTGGCAGGATCCTAATGCAACAAGGACCTGCTGGACCATAAAGGAACACTGGGTAGGGCCAATGGACCTCTGACTGTTAAGCTGTGTTGCTTGATGGCCAAGGACTTAATGGACTTCTGCTTCCAGGCCTTAGCACCGTGTAATAGCCCAGAATTGTGGCATGAGCCTAGGGTGGAGGAATGTTAAGAAGAATTGAGGTTGGGGCACCTGGGTGGCTCAGTCGGTTAAGCAGCTGACTTCGGCTCAGGTCATGATCTCGCGGTCCGTGAGTTCCAGCCCCGCGTCGGGCTCTGTGCTGACAGCTCAGAGCCTGTTTTGGATTCTGTGTCTCCCTCTCTCTGACCCTCCCCCATTCATGCTCTGTCTCTCTCTGTCTCAAAAGTAAGTAAACGTTAAAAAAAATAAAAAAAAAGAATTGAGGTTAAGTTGTATAGCAAAGGAAATAATCAACAAAACTAAAAGCCAATGTACTGAATGGGAGAAGATATTTGTAAATGACATATCTGATAAAGGGTTAGTACCCAAAATATATAAAGAACTGATACAACTCAATACCTAAAAAACAAATAACCTAATTTAAAATGGGCAGAAGATATGAACAGACATTTCTCCAAAGAAGACATACTTTGTCTTCAGACAAATGGCCAACAGACACATGAAAAGATGATCAACATCACTCATCAGAGAAATGCAAATCAAAACTACAACGAGATATTACCTCACACCTGTCAGAATGGCAAAAATCAAAAACACAAGAAACAACAAGTGCTGGCAAGGACATGGAGGAAAAGGAACCTCTTGTACTGGAAATGCAAATTGGTGCAGCCACTGTGGAAAAAAACAGTATGGAAGACCCTCAAAATATTAAAAATTGAACTATCCTATGATCCAGGAATCACACTACTGGCTATACAGTAAAATACAAAATACAAAATATTAATTCAAATACAAAAACACAAAATACAAATCAAAAATACTAATTCAAAGGGATACATGCATCCCTATGTTTATTGCAGCATTATTTACAATAGCCAAACCTTGGAAGCAGCCCAAGTGGTGTCCATCAATTGATAAATGGATAAAGATGTGGTGTGTGTGTGTGTGTGTGTGTGTGTGTGTGTGTGTGTGTGATGGAATATTACTCAGCCACGAAAAAGAATAAAATGTTGCTTGCCATTTGCAACAACATGGATAGAGCTAGAGAGTATAATGCTAAGCGAAGTAAGTCAGAGAAAGACAAATACCATATGATCTCATTTGTATGTGGCATTTAAGAAACAAAAGAAATGAGTAAAGAAAAAAAAAGAGAGAGACAAGCTAAGATACAGACTCTTAACTATAGAGAAGAAACTGATGGTTACCAGAGGGGAGGTGGATGGACGGGTGGGGGAAGTAGGAGATGGGGATTAAAAAGTACACTTATCATGATGAAAAATAAATAAATGAAATGAAAATAAAAAAGAATTGAGGTGGGGTGCCTGGGTGGCTCAGTGGGTTGAGCATCCAACTCTTGATTTCAGCTCTGGTCATGATCACAAAGTTGTGGAATCAAGCCCTGTGTCAGGCTCCATGCTGAGTGGAGCTTGGGATTCTCTCTCTCCCTTTGCCCCTTTTCCCCACTCATGTGTGTGCTCTATCACAAAAAAAAAAAAAATGAGGTTATTTTACCAGCCTCATAGAAAAGGGAGCTTGGAGACTAAAGTTAAATGGAATCATAGAAAGGTACAACAAAGGTACAACAAAAAGATTGAGAGCAACGGACTCTGAACTAAACTAACTGGGTTCAAATCTTGGTGTGTTACCCTGGCAAGGTATTTAACCTCTTTGTGATTTGGATTAACAATTTAAAAAATGGTTTTAATAATGGCGCTTACCCCACAGGATTTAATGGGTTTGTATAAAGCACATAGTAAATGTTATTTAGTAGTAGTAGTAGTAGTAGTAGTAGTAGTAGTAGTAGTAACTTTAGTGATAGACTCCGATTCATTCCTGGTACATGAAGGATTTGTAACAAGACTTACAAGGATTTTGAAAGACTTACAGAATGTTGGAACAGATACAGAGGGGTCAGTGGAAGGGAAGTTGAAGGGAGAGGAGAGAGGAAGGAAAGAAAGGCAGGCAGGCAATGCAGCCTTGATAGTTAGCTCAGGAGACTGAATTCTCTGATTCCCAGAAGCATATACTATGTTAGACTGTACATTTCTAAAATAATTGATCTACTTCTGGAGAGGGAAAGAGTTGTTCCAACACCTCCAACTCAGGCTCTGTATCCTGTCCACATGGAGATTTTGCAGAAGAATTAAGATTCCAGATACTTAGCAAGTTTTAGGAGAAGTGATGCAGGCTTACTCTTTTTTAGGCTAAGTTGTCAAGGCAAAGGCATTTACCTTACCCTCTACCAGCTATATGACATGGAGAAAAAGACTGTGTCCAGGAAGAGGAGATCAGACTCCATAGTAAGGCTCTAGAAATTGTACTATCTAATCTGAAAGGTGGAGTATTTCTAAGTCAGTTACTAAACTGAAGGTAGCTGCTCATTTCTTGGCTAGGTAATGTTTATTCTTACTCAGGGGACACTCAACTTTTGCTGGAAGGAAGGAGAACCTCCTGGGAGGACATTAACAGATCCTAGATGATTCAGGTAAGAAATTCCCCAGTACCAAAGAAAAGATCACCCAGGTATCCAAGTCCTGGGAATTACTATCTTGATCAGGGGGCATCTGGATGAGAAGTAAATTTTCTTTGCTCCAGTTGCTAAGATTTAATGTGAGAAAGAATGTGGCTGCAATATTTTTGAGATATTAATGGATGTTTTCTTTCCTGTATTTTCCCCCATTTACTCTATCCTTCCCCCACCAAAAAAGTAGTCAGTTTTATGGCATATCTCAGGGGAGGGAGGTGGCAAGGCAGGAAAACAAATACTCTGCCAGTCTCTCTAGCTTCTGTGTTCCAAAAGTGGAAGCCCTAGGGAAGGGGGATTAATGTGCAGGGACAAAGACAAAGTATCTGGGCTAGAAAACTAGAAGGAAGAAAGATTTGCATAAGCCTAAAAAAAGATTCTTCTTTTCCTCACTCCCCTCTCCTTGGTGCTTGGGGGTGGGGTAGGAGGTGAGCAAAGAGAGCTCTGTGGGAGGTCAACCAGCATGTACTGCCAGGAGCAACATTTGGTTGGCTAGAAGACTCAAGAGAGGAAGGGCTTTGTAGAATGTCTAGGTAGATGGACCAACAGACAAACTTGGCAATGAGTTCTATGCCCCAAGTATGGCAGAGACATTGGAGAAAACTATAGCACCTGAAAGGACCCATGTGGGCAGAGGGCTGAGCAGTAATTGACAGGATATAAGGACCTGGAAGCATATGACTTTACCCCACTCCCACTCTCTACCCCCATGCCTGAGTACTACATAAAATCCCTAAACTATGACAACGCCTGGGATGAGAGAAAAGAAAATCAAGAATGACTTCTATTGCTTTCCCAATAACCCGGTAAAAGGAGGGCTCCAGGTCAGAAACTGAGTTTCAGAAACAGTCACAACTTTACCTATAGTTGTAGCAGTCAGCTAACTGTTAACTTTGAGGTTCATTTCAGTTCCATTTTGTTAACTGAAGGAGTTAACTTCTTTGTTATAGGGAGGAGAGCAACAGCTAGTAGGGTCATGTAACTAACCTCCCACCCCCACCCCTGCAGGATGCCAGGGTCTAAAAATGGTCCCAGTGAAACCTTTTGTAATTTCACGGCACCAGAGCCTTTACATAAGATGAACTACATCACTGGAAGAATTTTTTCCTGGAATAATGTAAAGCCAAATTACAAGTGGTTAATATTTTTTTTAATTACTTAACTAATTCAATATTTATTGCCTGCCTAGAATGTATAAGGAATTTAATAGCATTACAAAACACATTAAGTTTATAATTTCATGGAATTTACATTCCAGTAAAAGAGAGACATATAATAAGCAAGTTATCAAATCATATACATATAATATTTTGGGGGGAGTCATAAATGCTGTAAAAAAATGAAACTGGTGGGGCACCTCTGTGGCTCAGTCAGCCAAGTGTCTGATTCTTAATTTCAGCTCAGGTCATGATCCCACAGTTCATGAGTTCGAGCTCCACCCTGGGCTCTGCACTGACAGCGAGGAGCCTGCTTGGGATTCTCCCTGTCCCTATCTCTCTCCCCCTCCCCCACTTGCACTCTTTCTCTCTCTCTCAAAATAAATAAACATTTTTAAAAAACTGAGTGAAGGGATAGAGGCAGGAGGCTAATGACAAGTAGTTAATATTTTTAAGTTAAATTTTCTATTTGATGAGTAGAAACATCACAAATGCTATTTGAGAGTCAGTGGAAACCAGTGGGTTAAATAGGAATGTTCCCTGTCATACATTGTTGACTAGCTATAATTTCCCATTCTTCTTTATGCCTATAGTGGCATTTGTTCTGAGTTATGGACAGGTTGCTTCAAATAGAAGAGCATGCGTGTCAATAAAAGATCTAAATTGAGAAGAGCCTTGCTTGAATGGGGAACAGACTGATTTTCTAATTTCTCAGGTTCGTAAAAGTCACACTATTTTATAGTTATTTAGCAAATCTTTGCTGTCAAAGAGGGACTTCTCAGAAGGGTTCATATCTGAGCAAGTTGAAGGGCTAACATTTCCAGGTATTGTTCTGTACTGATTACATCATTGGGCTCAGAGACAAAAGAATAGATGCAGATCACAACTGAGGAAGGTACCTGTTGATTTTCCTAAAGGTGGATGTGTGTAGTGGTGGGAGCAGGGTGACATTGAGAAATAAAAATTGTGGTTCAATTAAAAAAAACGGTGCCACAAGTTTTCTAGTTAGCATCTCAGGGGAAGTCAGGAGATACAAAGACTTGTAATAGCTTGGTAACCTTTGAAACAGCCCTTTGGTGGTTACTTGGCTATGTTTCCTGTTTTCCCCACAGTACTCAACAATTCCAACAGGGAAAAGAGACTATCTTCAGGGACCGTGAGGAAAGGAGTTTACAAGACTCCATCCATTCTATTGCTAATTTGGAATGCAGAGGTCTTTAAGGTAGAGTGGTGGCACTATTTGAAGAAATTACACCTTGCTCTTCCAAATTTAGCCAGGAAGATCTCCACAGGTGGAATAGTTGGACCTCCTAGCACTGAATTTCATTCCTTTAAAGTCTCTTTCCATTGTCAAAAGTGAATATGGGGATTTGAATTTATTAAGGGCATAGTCTGGTTTCCTTACACGTTCTGGCAATCCTGGCATTAATAAGTGACCTTCAAGAGCAAAGATGTAGAGACAACAAACAGGGCTGCATGGCCTCCCACCATTCCACTCCATTTGGACTCTGGAAACCTCATAGATAAATTTATTGATGGTTTTTTAAAGAGCTGAAAAGGCTGAGGTTCTGAGACCTATAGTAGGAAAAGAAAAAGAAAACGTGGAGAGAGGAAATTGATATAACTCAGTGATAGGGTCCTGAGGCTGGGAAGTTGATAATATTAGACTGGCATTTTCCACACAGCCTCCTACCCTCAAGGCATCTTTCTAAGACTTGAGGGGCATTTGAAAGAAATCCTGCCCTTTAGGAGCTTTCATTCAGTGGCTCAGATACCAGATGCAGCCTGGGGGATTGAAAAATGCATGGGCTTTGGAGGAAGAACACCTGGGTTCAAGTTCTGGCTCCTCCATACATAGTTGTGTGAATTTGAGCAAGTCATATCCACTTTCCCCTCTTGGGCCTCAGTTTCCTCCTCTGTGGAGCCAGGATTATTCATGCAAGAATGACAGAAACAATTCTGTACAGTGCCTGATACAATGCAGGAAACAGTTGTTAAATAAAGCCGCTGCGCCAAAGTTAACGTGTAGTGAAAGCTTGAAGGAGGTAGCATTCACCACCAACTAGAGGATCTAGGAAGTGAACGGTGGGAGACGGTGAGAGCCAGCTTTATGGGAGGTGGCCTTTTCGCATGCGTGCAGTCTAGGAGCCAGCAGGACAGAGAGGGGGCGGGGCTGGCTTCTGAAGGGGTTGCTATGGCACCGAGGGGCCAGGGGAGGGTAACCGAACCCTTAAAACATTGCTCCCTCCCCCACCCGCTACAGCCTAGGCCGAAGGCCATTGTTCCCAGCAAAATGGCGTCGGTAATTTCCCTCCAGGCCAGAGGCCTAAGTAAGGCGGAGGGTGCGAATGGGACTGGAGATGGAAACAAAAACTACAATTCCCAGGGTACACCGCACCTGCCTGCGAGGCGCAAGGCACGTGCCCAGGCCTAGCGGTTACATGCCGTCAAAAATCCGTTTCATAGCTTCCCTTTCCCATCCCCACTTTCGTTGTTGCCCAGCCCCCGCGCGCGCGCACTGCGGTCCTGAGGGGTGGGGGTGGGGATGGGGGGGGGAAAATGCCGTGGCCGTTGCCCTCGCAACGTAACCGGGAAACCGGTATTTGTAAATCTGTGCTTCGATTTCTAATCCCGAAGCCGGCAGGTATGGGTCTCGCGAGAAAAGCTGGGAGTTGAAAAAAGGGAGTTAGGGGTGGTGGGTGAAAAGGTGCCGGCGGGTATCACATCTCCGCAGAGCTGCTGCATTTAGAGGCTTGCGGATAACAGAGTGGATGGTGGGTGGCTGGGAAGTAGTGTGTGCTTGGACTTTTCTTTTTTGGAGGGGAGGTGGGTAAAGAAGCCATGGAGAGAGATCTTTTGAACACACAGGGGGTGTCACGCGTGTCTCCTCACTGAGATTTTCTTTTTGGAAAGGAGAGAAGCTTTTCTCCTGCTCGACGCGCATCCCTCTCTCCCACTGCGTTGAAGAGGGCGGGGGAGGAGTGCGCACGCTCTAGTTGGCTAGCCACTGGGCACCTCGCTGCGATGGGGGCTGTTCGGAGTTGGGGCTGCTCCGTCGTCTTTCTCCGCCCCTCCCCCCCTCTCCTTCCCTCCCCTCCCTTCCCCGCCCCCCACTACCCCTCTCTTCTCTCCAGAATTCCCTGGGTGGAGTACGCGTGCGCCTGCTCTGCTCCCGGGCGAGCGCGAGCTTGGGCTCGTACCCTGCTCCCCTAACCCCGCCCGCTCTTTACCTACCGGCAGTAGCTGGCCCGGTGGGCTCGCGGGAGACTGTCGCGCGCGCACGCGCACACAACGCGGAGCGGAGCTCGAGACATCGAGGAGGGGAGTAAGAAGCATCGGAGGAGGCGATAGAGGAGGAGGCGGTGTGTGTATATGTGTGTGTTCTATGGTGTGGCTCGTCGAGGGGCGAGCGGAGGCTTGAAAGAGGGCGAGGGAGCAGCGAAAAGAGTCCGAGTCTCTGTCCGTGAGAGCTTCTAATCTGGTGAGGGTCCCGGGCCGGCCAAGGCTCTGGGAGAGAGGGAGGAGGCCGGGGGGCGTGTCTGGGATTGGGTTGAGAGATGAATGGGCTAGGGATGAATGGAGGGAGGCAGCGGCGGCCAGGAGTCTGTTAGGAGTAAGCGCCCTAGTGGGGGGCGGCTTGACTGAGGTAGGGTTAATGCCGTCGCCAAGAGGTATGGGACGAGGCCGGGCTTGGGTCTTCGGGGTTCTCGGAGCTGTAGTCCGTGTGAGCGAACAGGCGGAGAGGAAAATTCTAAGGGGGAAAGTGGAGAAGGGCAGGTTTGGGGTTAAGGTGCGCTTTTGTCTTTTTTTCTGTTTTTGTTGGGGGGTGGCAACTTTGGGAGTTGGTGGAAGACTAGGGGATCGGGAAGGTGAGGAGGATACGTGAGGGGGCCCTGGGAGATGGTTGACAAAGGACTGAGTGATCATTTAGGTGATATTGAGGCTGCTGAAAGAGAAGATCGCTTCGGGTGTGGGAAGTTGAGTTTCAGTGGGCATTGGGGTGGGAGATCGTGGAGAGGGATATTGCTGTCTGATTGTGTAAGTGGGTTAGGTTCAAGAGATTGAGAGGTGTTATTTGGGAATGGGTGACTGACGGTTGCGAATGGGGAGGAGATGGTATGATGGCTTTCGGGTAAAAGTGGTGAGGTGGCTTCAGTGTACTGGAAAGAGGTTTTGTTTGACTAGTTAAGAGTGGTGAAACATTTATGGAGTGGGCTGTGGGTGGAAATCCAGCACGTGTGTATCTCCCTATCTTGGGAGTTGATAGACCCTGTTAAAATGAAATTGAACCCTCAAAACAGATGCGAGTGGTATAGCTATTCCTTCTTAAGCGTTACCTTTGATTGAAGCAATTACATGAATAAATAGCCTTAAAGTTGTGAAAAGGCTTACTCACTTACTATACACTTCTGTATAGTAGTGATTGCATCCAATTTGGGGAGGCATTGTTACCTTTTTCATTTATAGTAAGTTGTACTACCAAGGTAACTTTTGAAGAGGTCGCAGTATATGACACAGAGCACCAGGTGTCTTCTAGACAATCTTTAACCTTTAGACTGATGAATTTAAAAATCGTTGAAGTCAGCAGCCTAAAGGAGGGATACCTTGCATTGAAGGATAGCTAAGATGCACTAAAACTGGTTTTGAATGCTAAAATATATATACGTGATTTTTTTTGTCATTCAGAATTTATTTTGTTTGAAAATTGGCACTTGCTTGTTGGTGTGCGTTTAAATTATAGCAGATTACTAAGGACATTTTGTTCTCGGAATGCATTACTTATCTTCTGGTAGGGATGCTTTGTGATGGTCTCATTCTATTCTGGGTCAAGATTAATAGTTTATGGATTTTTAACTTTTCATGGTTATTTGTTACAAACTTTGCTGACATATATTTATTATCTTGGAAAAGTTGCAAATTGGAGAACATTCTCATGACTTTTTTCTTTTATTCTGCTTTGATGTTGGAAGGAGTGTAATCCTTGTTTTGGCTACCCAGAGTTTAAATACAAAAGTTAATACTATGTTCGTATTCTCTTAGACTAAGATGAATACTTAGTGTAGTAAGCAGTAGAATAGAAGTATAAAAGCACCATGAGAGCCTGGGAATGTTACACCAACTTTGGCAGGCAAGGTAGCCTCCCAGTTTTGAACTAGATGTTCCTGGAGTGGAAGATCTTTCAAGTATTGAGGCTGGGGAGTGGAATGCGATAAGGTTGGAATCTTAGATTGAGGCTAGGGTGAAGGATTACCCTGCAGAATTAGGAGCCCTTGACTATTTAACAAGGAAAATAACATAAACAGATTTTTGGTGTTCATCTCTCTGCCTTCGCTTCTGATGCCCCTGCCCCAAACCCCCTCCCCAACCTGGAATGCTCTCTCTCCCCTTCCCTTTGAATTTTGAACTCATTCTTTTTAGACTAACTTCAGTCATTAGCTATTTCTGAAAGCCTTTCATGCTCCCCCCCCCTTCTTTTCTTTTCCCAGCATCCTCCACCAAACTGCATTCGGTGCCCTTCTTTAGTGGTCCCATCACACCTTGTACATATTTTTATTACTGTACTTCTGTTGGTAGGCAAGCAGGAACATTATTTGCCTTTTTATACATAAGAGAGAAAGCACAGAAAGATAAGACCTGTCCTGGTAAGTAAGTGGTGGACCCTGGAGTTCTGACTTCTACACCAGCATTGATCTTCATATCACAAGTCTACATTTGTTGATATAATTATTTTATAGGAGTTAAATTTCTGTAATTTGGACTTTAACTTTCTTCCATAAAGTACACAAATTTTTCATTAAGGTGTCCATTGACTTAGCCAGTAAATGATAAAGCCAGTGGTTGCGTAGAACCAGAGTAGTCAGAAATAAAGAAATGAGAATTGTTATATTACTATAAGATTTCTAGTCAGATAATTTACTTAAAATTAATAGAAGGCCTAAATTTTTGTGTATATGTCTGTGGGGTGGGGATTGTGTGTAAGAAAAAAACCCTTCCTTTCTCAGCATCCCATCTTAGTATAAGTAGACCAGTTCTATTTGCAGATATACTTGTTTATGTCTCTTGCCTAAAATCCAGAATACTTTCAGAGAGGTGGGTCTTTTCCATTTTTTTGTTTGAGATCATAAAATTTATGGTACTGTTAGGAGATATTTGATGATTGTAAAGGACATCTATAAAAGCATTTATTCAGAAATACCCAAAACTTCAAAAGGAGAATTTGATGCCATTTTAAATTGTTTAGGTAGAGCTTATCATAAGATATTCAGTTTAGAAAATGTTGAGGTTAACTTACTGCAGTAGTAAGCCTTTAATGCTCTTTTCTTCAGGGATGTATCTTTTTTTTCATTAACAGAAATGAAGTAACATTGTTTTCTGTGTTTTAACCTGGTAACTTTGTATTGTGATAAAATTCACATAACATAAAATGTGCCATTTTAGAATGTACAATTCAATGTCAAGTACCTTCATGATGTTGCATATCTTGTTCCAAAACATTTTCATCACCCCAAAAGGAAACTCTGTACCCATTAAACAGTCACTTCCCATTCTCCTTTCCTCCCAGCCCCTGGCAACCACGAATCTGCCCTCTCTATGGATTTGCTATTCTGGGTATTTCATATAAATGAAGTTATGCAATATATGACCTTTTGTGTCTGGCTTCTTTCACTTTGCATGTTTTTGAGGTTCACTAATGTTGTGGCATGTATCAGTCTTTCATTCCTTTTTTTTAAGTTTATTTTTTTTTAGTAGTCTCTACACCCATCTTGCGTCTTGAACTCACAGCCCCAAGTTCAAGAGTTGCATGCTCTTCCAACTGAGCCAGCCAGGTGCCCCTATATTTCATTCCTTTTTATGGTTGAATAATATTCCATTGTATGAATATACTACATTTTGTTAATCTGTTCATCGGTTCGTAGACATTTGGTATCTTTCTACCTTTTGGCTTTTGTGAGTAATGCTGGTATGAATATTTGTGTATAAGTACTTGAACAACTGTTTTCAATTCTTTGGGGTATGTACCTAGAAGTAGAATTATTGGGTCATGTAGTAATTCTGTTTAACTTGTTGAGGAACCACCAAACTTTTCCACAGTGGCTGCACTATTTTACATTTCCACCAGTAATGTATAAGGGTTCTAATCTCTTCACATCCTTACCAACATTTGTTACTTTCTGGATTTTTTTGTTTGTGTGCTTTATGGCCATCCTAAGTGGGTGTGAAATGGGATCTCATTGTGGTTTTAATTTGCCTTTCTCTAATGACTAATGATAGCATCTTTTTTTTTCAATATATGAAGTTTATTGTCAAATTGGTTTCCATACAACACCCAGTGCTCATCCCAAAAGGTGCCCTCCTCAATACCCATCACCCACCCTCCCCTCCTTCCCACCCCCCATCAACCCTCAGTTTGTTCTCAGTTTTTAAGAGTCTCTTATGCTTTGGCTCTCTTCCACTCTAACCTCTTTTTTTTTCCTTCCCCTCCCCCATGGGTTTCTGTTAAGTTTCTCAGGATCCACATAAGAGTGAAACCATATGGTATCTGTCTTCCTCTGTATGGCTTATTTCACTTAGCATCGCACTCTCCAGTTCCATCCATGTTGTTATAAAGGGCCGTATTTCATTCTTTCTCATTGCCACGTAGTTCTCCATTGTGTATATAAACCACAATTTTTTTATCCATTCATCAGTTGATGGACATTTCGGCTCGTTCCATAATTTGGCTATTGTTGAGAGTGCTGCTATAAACATTGGGGTACAAGTGCCCCTATGCAATGATAGCATCTTTTATTTTTTTTATTTATTTAAAAAAAAATTTTTTTTTCAACGTTTATTTATTTTTGGGACAGAGAGAGACAGAGCATGAACGGGGGAGGGGCAGAGAGAGAGGGAGACACAGAATCGGAAACAGGCTCCAGGCTCCGAGCCATCAGCCCAGAACCTGACACGGGGCTCGAACTCACGGACCACAAGATCGTGACCTGGCTGAAGTCGGACGCTTAACCGACTGCGCCACCCAGGCGCCCGATAGCATCTTTTAATGTGCTCATTGGCTATTGAATTTCATCTTTGGAGAAATATCTATTTGCCCATTTTATAATTTTTTTATTGTTGACTTGTAAGAGTTTTTTAAAAATATATTCTAGGGGCGCCTGGGTGGCTCAGTCGGTTGAGCGTCTGACTTCAGCTCAGGTCATGACCTCACGGTTTGTGAGTTGGAGCTCTGCATCGGGCCTTGTGCTGACAGCTCAGAGCCTGGAGCCTGCTTCTGATTCTGTGTCTCCCTCTCTCTCTCTGTCCCTCTCCCACTCTGTCTGTCTCAGAAATAAACATTAAAAAAATTAAATATATATATGTATATATATTCTAGTTACTAGACCCTGATCAGATTATGATTTGCAAATATTTTCTTCCATTCTCAGTTGCCTTTTGCTTTGTTGATAGTGTCTTTTGATGCACAAAAGTTTTGAAATTTGACGAAATCCAGTTTTTTTTTGTTTCTTATGATTTCAGTGTTATATTTAAGAAACCATTGCCGAATCCACAATGATGAAGATTTTTAACCCCTATTTTTTCTTTGAAGAGTTTTATTGTTTTAGCTTTAATATTGAGGCCTTTGATCCATTTTGAGTTAATTTTTGTATATGGTATAAGGTAAGGGTCCAGCTCTATTCTTTTGCATATGGATTATCTTGAAGTTTTTTTTAAATTATAAAATAGATAAGGGGGTGGGAGGTACAGGCTTCCAGTTATGGAAGGAATAAGTCATAGGGATAAAAGGTACACCATAGGGAATATAATTAATGGTATTGTAATATTGTTGTATGGTGACAGATGGTAGCTACACTTGTGGGAGCATAGCATAATGTATAGACTTGTTGAGTCACTATGTTGTATGCCTGAAACTAATGTAACATTGTGTGTCAACTATACTTCAATAAAGTACATAATATACAATACTGTACATGTATTTAAATGAAGCTATTTTTTGGCGATATCTGATTACTTTTTGAGCATTTGTGGAGGAGAAATGTTACTAAATGCATTTTTGAAGGTCATGCCTTATATTTGAAGAGTGGGAATATTCTAAAGCTCTTTATGAGGCAATGAGACTTGCATGATCAGGAAACTTCAATATGGCTAACTAGACACTCTTATGTTAAAGTGTTGTTTTCCTTTTTTATAAAGAGTAGTATTTTTGTTTTCAGATTGTTTGTATAGGGTGAAATCTTAAAAGTAGGAAAAAAGCAGATTTGGTTTATAATTAACCAGAAATTGGCATGGGATTTATCCTAAAAGCAGTCATATCTATGTGTTACATAGATTCTGATTGTGGGCCAGCTTCTTGACCAAAGCACATATCAGTCAGTACTTTTTGGAGACTTTTTATTTGTAGCTTAGGCTATCATCACCTGTACTTGTCCTTTTCATTTAGGAATAACGCAAGATTATTTTAGTTTAGTTGCTTGTAAAAATGAGAATTAAAACTTAGCATAGCACGTTTGGTTGGTAAATCTCAGCCTCAAGTCAAGTATAATTAAAATAGGGATGTTATTTTGAATTGTTTTAAACACTAGGGGATGTGTTTTAATACAAGAATGGGGAATTGGTTTGATCAACTCCAAGACTAGTTCAGTTCTTTTATTTCCAATGCTGCCCGGAGAATAATTTTTATCCTGATGGGCGACTGTCACATTTCCATTCAGAGCTATCATTTGAAGGTTTCTAGCAAGAGACAAAACCCTTGAAGATACGCAGTTCATTTGCTAAGGAACCTTTCAGATGCACTTTTAACTCACTCTGAAGCTGTTAGCCCAAATGAATTTTGTAGTATGACTTACCCAGTATGTTTGTAAAGTTCTACCATTCATTCAACAAATATTTATTGTGTTCTTCCAGTGTGCAGGGTTGATATGTTGGGGGAATAGATGAAAAGGAAGTAAATCAGGCAATGACCCTGTCCTCTTTGAAGTTACATTACAGTGGAAGACAACAGATGGTCAACAGATCTATCAGAAAATAAATGCTGAGAAGAACTTTTTAAAAAAAGTTTTATTTTTAAATAATCCCTACCCCAATGTGGGGCTCAAATCCCCAACCCCAAGATCAAGAGTTGCATGTTCCACTGACTGAGCCAGCCAAGTACCTCAAGAAACAAATTTTAAAGGGTGCTGGGATGTTAGAGAGGAGCCTCTTTAGCTCAGGTGGTTAGTTTGGAAGTCTTCTTTGAGGAGGTGACTTTGAACAGAGATCTGAATGTTAAGAGACCAACAATTCTGAGTATCTCTTTTGTTAATTGTTATTTTGTTGAATTGTTTATTTATCCCTTTTAAACACTATAGGTTTCTTAATATTTTAAATGTCTGAGCTACTGCTTTTGTTTCTAAGGGGGGGGAGAAAACCCAAATACGTTCCTTACGAGAAGAAACAGTGTTCCCAAGTGAAAATGTCACTGGAGTAGGAGTCAGCTTGGGTTCTGGTCTTGCCCTCAGTATGATCTTGTGTAAGTCTAAGCATGATTACTTCATGTGTTACTAAACAAAACAAAAGCCCTACCTATTTTGCAGAGGTTTTTTGGCTCATTAAATGAGAAAATATGCTTTGTAAATTATATGACATACATATACATATGAAATGCATTGTAGTCTATTAAAATATTTTTGGAGTCAGAGTTTCTCAACTGAGAAATGATTTCCTACCAAATTAAACCTTTTATGTCTCTAACCACCTGGTAAATTTTAGCGCCAAAGATCTAAACTCATTGATTAATCAGGAGGGGTTGGGTTCTTAGAAAGTGGTATTGTGGTAAACAGTATATTGGATTTGGAGTTAGAAAACTGGGTTTCCAGAATTCTCCCCTTCACCTACTAGCTTTCTGACTTGGGAAAGATGCTAAAACTTTTCTGAGCCTTCCTAATTTTCAGAATTCAGGGTAATACCAAATAGCTCTCAGACTTGTTGTTAGGAGTAATTCAGTAAAGTAGATAACTTTCTTATGAAAACTATAAAGCAAGGTTTGATAACTTTTTCTGTAAAGGACCAGACTAAATATTTTAAGCTTTGTGGGCCATGAAGTCTGTTGCAACATCTCAACTCTGCTGTTGTAGCAGCCATAGGCAATATATAAATGAATGAGTGTGACTGTGTTCCAATAAAACTATTTATGAACACGGAAATATGAATTTTAAATAATTTTTGTGTCATGAAATACTATTCTTTTGATTTTTTTCCCAACCATTTAAAAATATAAAAATCTTTCTTAGCTCACCTGCTGCACAAAATATGGCAGTGAAGTGAGATGGGTTTGGCTTGAGGGCTGCATGTAGTTTTTTATTTTATTTGTTTTTTTAATGTTTATTTATTTTTGAGAGAGGAAGATAGAGTGTGAGCTGGTGGTGGAGGGTGGGCAGAGAGAAAGGGAGACACAGAATCCGAAGCAGGTTCCAGGCTGTAAGCTGTCAGCACAGAGCCCAACGCGGGGCTCGAACCACAAACCGTGAGATCATGACCTGAGCCGAAATGGGATGCTTAACTGACTGAGCCACCCAGGTGCCCCTGTATGTAGTTTTGCCACCATTGTTATAAAGGGTTAGACAGAATACAATTTTAATTAGGATAGGTGATTGATAAAGTCAGGCGCCCCAATAAAGATAAATTGTTTATTTTTGATAATGAAAGAAGATGGAGATGATTTCAACCGCTTTTCTAATTTGGACCCAGAAAGTTTTTCACACAAAATGGGCATCTTTAATTGAGGAAATGATCTTTCTAAAGCAAAACTGGATGATGGAAGTGAGT
The DNA here is from genome assembly GCF_027475565.1 of Acinonyx jubatus. NCBI lineage: Eukaryota > Metazoa > Chordata > Mammalia > Carnivora > Felidae > Acinonyx > Acinonyx jubatus. The sequence goes on along the minus strand of NC_069389.1, from coordinate 45,996,478 downwards.
AAGAAGATAGTTTTAGTGTTATAAACTCCTGAGGACTATAATGTGGTTATGCATTGTATGTATCTGTGTAATTCAGGGATATAGTGTTACACATGTGGCTCTAAGTCATATGTGGCGTCATGTTATGAGTAAAGAATGGACTTAGGAATTCAATGCCTGGATTGAATTCTATCCCTGATTTTCGCTAGCTGTGTGATTTTAGTCAAGTTAATTTTTAAAGCCTAGTTTCTTCATTTGTAAAATGGGAATAAAGATATTATCTGCCTCAAGATTCTGGTGATGATTACATGAGAAAATGCATGAAGGGGCTTACAGTGCTTGGCACAAAGCATTCAATAAGGATTGATTGATGAATTTATTTGGATTTATGTAGTACATACCTTATTTGTTTTCTCCTTCCTTCAGTTATTTTGAGAAGTGATAATATCCTTAACTGGTTCTTTTGTATAGACAATTCTGATAGACAATAGACAATTCTGCCTTAAAGGATTAAAATAACATAGAGGTCCACTAAAGCCTTAAGGTCCACTTTTTTGCAATTTCCTGCCCCCCAGTGGGTATCCATTGTTAAAAGTTGACTGGGTGGGGGGCACCTGGCTGGCTCAGTTGGTGGAGCTTGCAACTCTTGATCTTGGGGTTGTAAGTTCAAGCCCCACATTGGGCGTAGAGATTACTTAAAAATAATAAAAACAAAATCTTTGGAGAAAAGGAGTTGACTGTGAACTTGTACAGTCCTTTTTCATATGTGCGTATACAAATAAAAAAATATATTTTATGATTTGCTCTTTTCCCAAAGAATATGACTTAGGGTTCTTTTCATGTCAGTATTTACACGTCACTTCATTCTTTTTAATGAATACATAGTGTTTAATACTACTTGCTTCTTTAACCTGTAGGGTAAGTTAAGAGCATATCTTTCCGGTCTTTTTTATAGGCATTTAAACATACATGAGTACATTTAGAAACAAAAGGTTTTGTGGATTTTTTTCACATAAATGATATAAAGATGTATATGTTGTACTATAACTTGTTTTTTTCACCTAATAGTATGTATATGTAGGAGATTTTTATATATCAGTATGTATCCATCTCTCATTTAAACAGATGTGTATTATTACACATGTACCACTGCTATTTCACCATTCTCTTATAGGTGTATATTTAAGTTCTTTTCAGTTTTTTTGCTATTCCAAACAATGCTTCAGTAAAAGTCCTAGTGCATACATATTTGTATGCGTACAAGAATATTTCTCAGGTAGATACTAAAAAGTGGAATTGCTAATGACAAGTATGCGTTAAGATACGTGGAATTTGTTGGGGTGCCTGGCTCGCTCAGTTGGTAGAGGTTGCGACTCTTGATCTCAGGGTCATGAGTTCGAGTTCCATGCTGGGTATGGAGCCTACTTAAAGATTTATAAATAGATACTTGGAATTAGTCAAATGAAAAAGCTATTCCAGTTTATCTGCCAAGAGTTTATGAAGTGCTGAATGTCTCATACACTTCTCAAATGTAATATTAACACATTTTTGGGGGGCTCATCTGATGGACAAAAAAATGATATTATTTGAATTTGCATGTCCCTGCTTACTAAAGAGTTTGAACCATCCTACCATCCATGTATTGGCCATTTGTATTTCTTACTGATTTTTTTTAGTTCTTTATATATTCTGGATAGTAATGCTTTGCTATACGTGTTGCAAATGTTTGCTCCCAATCTGTTGCTTATCTTTTAACCTTGTTCATGGTCAGATGGCCAAATGTGTTAGCTTTTTTATTAATGGTCTTTGCATCTAGTTTTTTTTTTTAATGAAAGCCTTTTTTCAAGTTAGAAATATCTTCAACCATATTTTTCTTTTAATAGTTACATAGTTTTGCTTTTACATTTAGCTCTTTAACCTACCTGGAATTTATTTTTGTGACTGGTTTTTAAGTAGGGCTGTAACATCTCTCCCTCCCCCCCCCCCCATATAGATAGCCAGTTGTTTTGACAACATTTTTTATGCTATCACTGCTGAAACTACATTATTTAGCTGACCATAGCTGTATTGTATTAGTTTTCTTTATATAGTATTGCAAATTTCTTCTTGAGCTTATTCCTAGATGAATATGTTATGGCTTTGTTGCTGTTATGTACAGGATTGTGTGTGTGTGTGTGTGTGTGTGTGTGTGTGTGTGTGTGTGTAAAATCTCAGTGAGCTGCCCTTCTTCAAGGCACCCAGCCCTTCCCTCCCCTTCCTAGTGCTGCCCACCTCCAGAATAGTTGTTTTTTAAATTACATTTTCTATCTGATTATTGCTGATATATAGCAAAGCTATTGATTTCTGCTTATTGATTTCATCTTTGGTCTTTCTGTTACGCTGTCTTGTTCTTATTATAGTTTTTTAATTGATTTGCTTGGATTTTCTGGATAATCATATAGCCTGCAAGTTTTGGTTTTGTCTCCTGCTTTCCAATATTCATATGTCTTATTTTATTTCCTTAAAGGTAACTGATAATAAGAATTCTTGGCTTATTCATGACTTTAATTATTGTTTACGTGAAAGATGCTTAACCTCACTTATAAGATAAATGCTAATTAAAACCACACTGAGATTCCTTTTTTAAATCTATAGGAGTGTTAAAAAATCAAAACATTTGATAACACCTTTTTGTTGTCAAGGCTATGGGGTAAAGGACACTTTCACACATTGCAAGTGGGAGTTTAAATTGGTACAATGCCCATGGAAGGTAGTTTGGCAGCATTATGTAAAGATACACATTTATTATTCTGGATATATTAGCATATTTCAATAAAAGTTAAGTATGTAAATTTCTTTTGATCCAACAATCTCATTTCAGGGAATACATAAATATACACACCCCCCACATACATATATGTATATATATAGATATATGCAAAATATGCAACGTTATCTGTCATAACACATAACAGCAAATAATTGAATACTATATACCACATAGGTTTTAAAAAATAAGAATGAGGAACCTCTAAGTGGTGACAGGGAAAAAATATCAAGTTATTGTGACTCTAAACAAAAGTTTGGTATATACTATGCTACTTTTTTTAAATGTTCATTTATTTATTGTGAGAATGAGAGAGAAAGAGAATGAGCATGAGCAGGGAACAGGCAGAGAGAGAGGGAGAGAGAATCCCAGGCAGGCTCTGTGCTGTCAGCGCAGAGCCTGACTTGGGTCTTGATCCCATGACCACGAGATCATGACCTGAGCCAAAAGCAGGAGTTGGTTGTTCAACCAACTGAGCCACCCAGGTGCTCCTTATTTATACTTGATTATTTGCCTAAAGAAACTCTGGAGGGCTACATAAGAATCTAATGAATGGGTTACCTGTTAGGGCAATGGTGGGAGCTAAATGGGTTGGGAGGGAATCTGTTAATTATATACATCTTTGATTTTTTGAATCTTAGGACTATATTTTTAAAAATTAAAAATGGTTTCTTGAATTATTTCAACTCCTCAAAGAACATTTTTGTTTTTCTTGATCTTTCTTTTATGTGTTACAGGTTTTCTCCAAATGGCTGTCTCCTGATTCTGTTCGTATTTAAGAATGAGCTAGTAGAAGGGCTGACTGGGAGTTCTGTTGTACTGAGTCAGGGTTGTCAACTGGTAGGCTTTATTTTGGGGTGAGTGGGTGGACAGCTGGCTATTATACTTGGAGAGCCCAGATGCAGGAGGGCAAAGGGCTTTGCTCTGGGGTTCTCTTGTTCATCCTGGTTTGTTGAATTTGATATTCTGCATGCAAGGATTTTTGTCTTTGGTGGAATGGGGAGGAGAGCTCATCAATTGTGTCATAATTCAGACCTTCAGCTAATCCCTGTTTTCAGCCTTCTTTCTTTCTTTCTTTCTTTCTTTCTTTCTTTCTTTCTTTCTTTCTTTCTTAACTATGGTGCTTTATGGGATCGCTTATCTCTGGGGTTTGGTCTTGCAAGCTTTCTCCCTCCTGGGTTGGAACCCTTTCTGTTATGTATTTTAGGTTGTAGCATCCTTTGATTTATGTTACTCGCAAGCCAGTTCTTTCCTATGTGTTCTCTGTCAGAAATTGTTGAAATCTTGTATTTGCTATGCCATTTTCCATTTGTGTTCTTGACTTATGACTTATACTTTTGTACTTTTATACTATCACTTTCCCAGGGTCTTGGAAAGTACAAGAGATAGAAGTGTTCAGTTCACCTTAGTGAACCAGAAGTCCACAGTAGTATATCTTAAACTTGACTAAACTGTAGGTCCCTTGAGGACAAGGACTGACTTTTTTTCTTTTATCCCCAGACCTTGACAGTGCTTGGCACTTGGTAAATGTTTATTGACATGAATGTACATATATGAGAGAGAGAGGACTGTTAATGGGAAATTTATAATTTTGACTATTTATTTAAAGATTTTTATTGAAGTATACATGGCATACAACATTGTATTCGTTTTAGGTGTACTACATAGTAATTTGACAATTCTATGCATTATTCAGTGCTCACCACAATAAGTACAGTTACCGTATGTCACCATACAAAGTTATTACAATATAATTGACTATATTCCCTATGCTGTACTTTTCATCTATTTGGCTTCCTTATTTTATAACTGGAAGTTTGTAGCTCTTAATTGCTTTCCCTATTTTGTCTATCCCCTCACCCCCCCCCCTTGTGGCCACCACAAGTTTGTTCTCTGTATTTATGAGTCTGTTTACCTTTGCTGTTTATTTACTCATTAGTTTTGTTTTTTAGATTCCATACATGAGTGAAATCATATGCTATTTGTCTTTCTCTGTCTGACTTATTTCACCTAGCAGAATACCCTCTTGGTCCATTCATGTTATCATGAATGGCATGATCTCATTCTTTCTTATGGCTAATATTTCATTGTGTGTATATACATACCACATCTTCTTTATCCGTTCTTCTAGTGATGGACATTTAGGTTGCTTCTGCATCTGGGCTTTTATAAATAATGCAGTAAACCTAGGTTAGCATGTATCTTTGTGGTTTAGTGTTTTTATTTTCTTTAGGTAAATACCCAGTAGTGGAAGCACTGGATCATGTGATACTTCTACTTTTAGTTTTGTGAGGAACCTCCATACTGTTTTCCAGACTTGCTGCACCAGTTTACATTCTGTGCTAGTGTTGCCTTTGCTCCACATCCTTATCGACACTTCTCATTTCTTCTCTTTTTGATACTAGCCATTCTGACAGGTGTGAGGTGATACTGTGGTTTTCATTTGCATTTCCCTGATCATTAGTAATATTGAGTTTCTTTTTTTTAAATGGATTTATTTATTTATTTTTAAATATGAAATGTATTGTCAAATTGGTTTCCATACAACACTCAGTGCTCATCCCAAAAAGTGCCCTCCTCAATACCCATCACCCACCCTCCCCTTCCTCCCACCCCCCATCAACCCTCATTTTGTTCTCAGTTTTTAAGAGTCTCTTATGATTTGGCTCCCTCCCTCTCTAACCTCTTTTTTTTTCTTCGCCTCTGTTTTGACTCTTATGTGGATCCTGAGAAACTTAACAGAAGTCCATGGGGGAGGGGAAGAGTTTCTTTTTTTAAAAAAAATAAACTCTACACCCAGTGTGGGGCTCAAATTCATGACCCTGAGATCAAGAGTTGCATGCTCTACTGACTGAGCCAGCCAGGCACCCCATGTTGAGCATCTTTTCATGTGTCTGCTGGCCATCTCTTTGTCTTCTTTGGAAAAATGTCTGTTCAGGTCCTCTGCCAATTTTTAATTGGATTGTTTTTGTGTGATGAATTGTAAGAGTTATTTATATATTTTGGATACCAACCCTTATCAGATATGGCATTTGCAAATATTTTCTCCCATTCAGTAGGTTGACTTTATATGTATTCTTTCAATTGCTGGTTCCAAAAGTTGAAATTCTTGAGCCATTGATTGACAAAGTACTGATTTTATGCTGAATTTCTCATGGATAGAACTATAGTAAGCTGTGGTAGAAAATTATTTCAAACTTTTAACTCAAATGCTCCAGGATTATATATCAAGCAGGTTAAAGGAGTAGATGTAAGGTAAACTTTGTGAGATTTTCCCTATAGTTTTAATCTCTATAGAGGTGCTTTTGCAGTTATCTTTATACATATTCCTAGTTTATTACTATTTTATGAAGGAAAAAATGGTCATGTAAAGGCTATGATATATAGATGTTAAATTCAGCAAGAGACTTTTGGTTTGAGGTCTGATTTTTGTGGAGTATTTCACTGAGGTGTGTTTCTGCATTGCTGAATGTAGAAGAGATACTATCCTGGTCACTGAATCAATGCTAACAAGTCTTATTACTGGAAAGCTTTAAAAGAATGTATCATTATCAGCTTTACTAAGTGAGTCTACTGAAAATCATTTAATGTTTTTTAGAGTATTGTTGAATAGTGGTTTATTATAGTGCTGCCCCTAGAGGTTTTTAAGATATAGAAAATAAAAGCTTCTATTTATTGATTATTATATTGTGCCAGGCACTGTGCTAAGTAGTTTATGTGTATATTTTCATCTTATTTTCATATCAGTCCTATGAGATTTCACAAATGAAATCAAGAATGAATGAGTTGAAGTAATTGGCCCCATATCTCCTTTGAGGAATGAGAGGCAAAACCAAGATTTGATTCCAGGTTTCTTCCTCTCCAAAGCCTGTGCTCTGAAACTGTTTTATGGTCAAGAAGGTAGTGGATCCATAACGATCCATTAATGATCCATAATGAAAAGGCCTTAGATATTCTATGCTTAGTGAAGTTCTTGGCCTAGTTTTAAAGATTTATATTCCTTATTTACTGTGTTTATATAAATAATTAAAAAAATTTTTTAATGTTTATTATTTTTGAGAGAGAGAGAGACAGAGAGAAAGCAGGGAAGGGGCAGAGAGAGAGGGAGACACAGAATCGGAAGCAGGCTCCAGGCTCTGAGTTGTCAGCACAGAGACCAGTGCAAGTCTCAAACTCACAGACCATGAGATCATGACCTGAGCTGTAGTCAGCCACCCAACCGACTGAGCCACCCAGGCACCCCTATATAAATAATTTTTTTATGTTTATTTATTTTGAGAGAGGGGAGGTGTAGAAAGAGAAGAAGAGAGAATCTCAAGCTGACAGCTTGGAGCCTGACTTGGGGCTTGATCCTATGAACTGTGAGATCATGACCTGAGCCGAAACCAAGAGTCAGACACTCAATTGACTGAGCCACCCAGGCACCCCGTGTTTGTGTTTCTTATTTGTTGTTTATTATTTATCGATGTCAGGTCTTTTCACTTCAGAACAGTGATTCTCAGCCCTGGAGACCAGGATGAAATAAGGAGAATAGACAGAATGGAGGGGGATGAAGGGAAGGTAGAAAGTATAATTTTACAAAGGCATATTTGATCTTACAATGGCTTTGATTTTAGTCAAAATATTTTAAGATTCTTAAGGGAGACATCATATTTTATGGAGATATAATTAACATACCATAAAATTCACCAATATATATGTAAATTATTTTTAGTAAATTTATAGAATTATGTAACCTTGATTACAATCTAATTTTAGAACATTAACATCACGCCCTAAAGATCCCTTGTGCCAGTTTGCAGTCAGTCCTGTTCCTATATACCTCAGCCCCAAGTGAAAACTAATCTATTTCCTGTCTCTATAGATTTGCGTATTTTAGACTCTTCGTATAAATGAAAGCATACAGTGTGTGGTCTTTTCCTCTGGCTTCTTTCATTTAGCATAATGTTTTAAAGGTTTATCCTTATTATAGCATGTATCCATAGCTCATTACTGTGCATTGCCAAATAATATTCCATTGCATGGATATAACACATTTTGTTTATCCATCAGTTGACAGACATTTGTATTGTTTCCACCTTTGGCTAATGTGAATAGTGCTGCTATGGACACTTGTGTAGAAGTTTTGTGTGGACATATGTTTTCATTTCTCTGGGGAAGATGGTATCATCTAGTTATTCTATACTTAATTTGAGGAACTGCTAGACTGTGTTCTGAAGCAGCTGCATCATTTTACATTCCCACCAGCAATATATGAGTCTATTTTCTCTACATCCTTACTAACACTTGTTACTCTTTTTTTTTTTTTAGAGAGAGAGCACATGTGTAAGCAGGGGAGGGGCAGAGAGAGAGAGAGAGAGAGAGAGAGAGAATCGTAAGCAGGCTCCATGCCCAGCACGCAGCCTAACTCGGGGCTTGATCTCATGATAGTGAGATCATGACCTGAGTCGAAATCAAGAGTTGGACACTTAACTGACTGAGCCACCCAGGCGCCCTGTCTTCTTTTTTATTGTAGCCATCTTCACAGGTATAAAGTAGTATTTCATTGTGGTTTTGAGTTGCATTTCTCTAATGAATCATGATGTGGAACATCTTTTCATGTGTTTATTGGCTATTTGTATATCTTATTTAGAGAAATGTCTATTCAGATATCAAGCCCATTGGATTATTTATCTTTTCATTATTGAGTTGTAAGAATTTATTATATATTCTATCAGTCCCTTATCAGATTTGTACATATTTTCTGTTAGTCTCTTTGCTTTTCACCTTCTTGGTGGCATCTTTTGAAGCATAAAAGTTTTAAATTTTGATGAGATCCATCTTCTCAGTTTTCTCTTTTATCACTTGTATTTTTTTTTCAATATATGAAGTTTATTGTCGAATTGGTTTCCATACAGCACCCAGTGCTCATCCCAAAAGGTGCCCTCCTCAATACCCATCACCCACCCTCCCCTCCCTCCCACCCCCCATCAACCCTCAGTTTGTTCTCAGTTTTTAACAGTCTCTTATGTTTTGGCTCTCTCCCACTCTAACCTTTTTTTTTTCCTTCCCCTCCCCCATGGGTTTCTGTTAAGTTTCTCAAGATCCACATAAGAGTGAAACCATATGGTATCTGTCTTTCTCTGTATGGCTTATTTCACTTAGCATCACACTCTCCAGTTCCATCCACGTTGCTACAAAAGGCCATATTTCATTCTTTCTCATTGCCACGTAGTACTCCATTGTGTATATAAACCACAATTTCTTTATCCATTCATCAGTGGATGGACATTTAGGCTCTTTCCACAATTTGGCTATTGTTGAGAGTATCACTTGAATTTTTGTTGTTGTATTTGGGAAATCATTGCTTAACCCAGAATCAATAAAAATCACTCCAGTATTTTTTTTCCTAAGAACTTACTGTTTTAGCTCTTACATTTAGTCTCTGATCCACTTTGAGTTCATTTTTTTGTATGGTATGAGGTAGGGGCCCAACTTTACTCTTTTGTGTGTAGATATATCCAGTTGCCCCTGCCCCTTTTGTTGAAAGGTTTGTTGAAAGTAACCTTTGTTACTTTTTTGTTAACCTTTGTTACTTTTGTTACTTTTGGTTGGTCACCTTTTTGAAAATCAGTTGACCATAAATGTTAAGGTTTACTTCTAGACTCTCAAATCTATTACATTGACCTACAGTTGACCCTTGAGCAATGTGGGGGTTAGGGGCACCAACCCCTGTGCAGTTGAAAATCTGCATATCTTTTGACTCTCTAGAAACTTACTAGTAACAGTATACCAAAGCTTTACCAATAACAAACAGTTTCTTAACACATATTGTGTATGTTATATGTATCATATACTGTATTCTTACAATAAAATAAGCTACAGAAAAAATGTTAAGAAAATCATAAAGAAGAGAAAGCAAATTCACAGTACTGTACTGTAAAATATTCATGTATAAGTGAACCTGCACAGTTCAAACCCATGTGTTTCAAGGATCAATTATATAGAGCTATCCTTATTCTGTTGTTCATTCCTTTTTTTGTTGTTTATTTATTTATTTTGAGAGAGAAAGAGAGTAAGCACAAGCTGGGGAGGGACAGAGAGAGAGAGAGAGAGAGAAGGAAAGAGAATCCCAAGCAGGCTTTTCACTGTCAGCACAGAGCCCGAAGTGGGTTTCAAAGTCATGAACTGTGAGACCATGACCCAAGCCAAAATAAAGGGTTGGATACTTAATCGACTGAGCCATTCAGGTGCCCCTCTGTTCATTTCTAATTTAATTCTTTTGTGGTAGGAGAGCATACTTTGTTTGATTTCAGTTCCTTTAAATTTACTGAGATTTATTGTATAGTATATTATTTGCTCTGGAGACTTTTCCATGTGTACTTTTAAAAGAATGTATATTTTGCTCTTACTGGGAGTGTTCTGTAGATGGCAGTTAGGTCAAGTTGGTTGGTAGTATTGGCCAAGTTTTCCAGCTTCTTTTTGGTTTTCCATCTGCTTGTTTTCTCCATCACTGAGAATGGGGTATTAAAATCTACTATTATTGAATTGTTTCCTTCTAGTTTTGTGAGTGTATTTTATTTTGGAGCTCTGCTGTTAGATGTGTATATGTTCATAATTGTTATAGTATTCTGATGAATTAATCTTTTTATATTTACAAATGTCCCTGTTTATCTCTAGGAACAATTTTGTCTTAGGTTGGTTTTTAGAATTTAGAAGACTGGGGGAACACTCATTTCCCCATTCCTCTTATTTGTTGCTTCTTAACCTTATAGTTTGGGAAACCAGGTGGCCAAACATGTTAGAATTATCATGCCAGAGCAGCACTACTTGTCCCTCTATTTTTATATTAGGGTTCTGAGTAATATTTATTTGTTTTCAAGAGAGAGAGCACATGAGCAAGGGAGGGGTGGAGGGAGGGAGCGAGGGGGGGGGGAGAGAGAGAGAGAGAGAGAAAGAAAGAGAGAGAATCTTAAGCAGGCTCTACGTTTAGCATGGAGTCTAACGTGGGGCTTGATCTCACAACCGTAAGATCATGACCGAAGCCAAAATGAAGAGTCAGACACTTAACTGACTGAGCCACCCAGGTACCCGTAATTTTTAAAAAGAGGTTATGGAGTTAAAATTTTTGGAAGGCTTTTTCTAACTTAAATTATCTAATTTTGCCTATTTTTGTCTGTTTGGAAGTCCTTTTATCTCACTTATGGATCTCTGCTCTTGAGGTTTCTGGATAAGTGACCTTTAAGTTAAGTGAAGTGAATAATATTATTATTACTTAAGAATATCCCACCTAAAATGTTAACATTTGGGGAATGTGAGTGAAGGGTATACTGGATTCTTTGTATATGATTGCAGGTTTTTTTCCAAGTCTAAAATTATGTCAGAATAAGTTAAAAAAAATCTCTACCTAAGTGAGTCATTGTTAGTTACTTTTTCTCACTTGCAGGTAATGCTAGTCTTATTAGATGATTTTCAAAGTATATTGATTTGGAAGTGTAACCTCACAGATCACTCCTTAGCTCTGGTATTAACAGTTATGTCCTAGTACTGTCACCTGACAGGCAAGTTTCTGGGAGTTTTTATAGACTCTTGCCTCACAATCATGTTCATTTAGATGGTAAATCTTGTATTTAGCATTTCCTTAATGTATCTTGAATCTGTTCCTCTTGTCACTGTTTTCATTCAAACCTCAGCATCTCTTTCCTGGATTATTGCAGTAGCTCTCTAACTGGTCTCCGTGTTTTACATTGTATGGCATAGAAATCCTTGGTGACTGTTTTCCTTTCTGTCCTCATCTGCCCACTTCTAATATGTGAGTAAACTATTCATGGTACCACTCATATGCACTTACTCCATACTGTTTCTTGACTTTGCTTGTGATCTTACCTCTGCTTGGATCAGCTAATTTTCTCTCTTCAAGACTCAGTTTGGGTACCTTTTCCAGGAAACCTTACTTAGATTGTCTGACTTCCGGTTTTTGCATGTAGATATCTAGTAGTCCCAGCATCATTTGTTGAAAAGACTGTTCTTTCTCTCTTGAATTTTCTTGGCACCCTTGTTGAAAATCAATTGACTATGAATATATTTTTTTCTGCTGTTTATTTTTACTCCATTTATCTATACATCTATCCTTATGCCAGTACCACACTGTCTTAATACTATAGCTTTGTAGTAGGTTTTAAAATTGGTAAGGGTGTGTCCTCCAACTTTGTCCTTTTTTCAAGATTATTTTGGTTTTGGCTATTCTGGGTCCCTTGAAGTTCTATGTGAATTTTACGATAAGCTGGTTAATTTCTGCAAAGAAACCATCTGGGATTTTGATAGGAATTGTGTTAAATGTGTAGAACAATTTAGGGTGTTTCTCCTCATTTTGTTTTAGTTCAGGTTTGTTTTTCTTCAGTTTTTCACATTTGATATTTCTGTGTATTTTTGGTTTGACCTGACAAATTGTGCCTTCTAAGGCACGCAATGTAATAGGCATATAGGCTTAACTTCGTGATACGTGTTTGTGGTGAGAAGAGAAGAATTTTCTTTTATTATTATTTTTTATTTTTTTTAATGTTTATTCATTTTTGAGAGTCAGAGAGAGATAGAGCACAAGTGGGGCATGGGCAGAGAGAGAGAGGGAGACACAGAATTCCAAGCAGGCTCCACACTCAGCACATAGCCCCACGCGGGGGGCCGAACTCACGAACCGTGAGATCATGACTCGAGATCAGACACTTACTTAACCGACTGAGCCACCCAGGTGCCCCAGGAAGAATTTTCTTATTGGTGGTTTGACCATTCATTTGAAACACTTTTTTTCCTTATGTGTTCCACATATTTCCACATGTTCCTTATGGAAAGTTTTAGAAAATACAAGAAAGCAGAAAGAAAATTCATTATTCCACCAGAGTTATGTATGTGTGTATGGAAGCTTGTTGTATATATTTTTTCATTTAACCATATAAAATATAGAGAATGTCTTTTTTATTTTATTTTTTTTGAGAGAGAGCATGCACACGTGCGAGCAGGAGAGAGGCAGAGGAAGAGCGAGAGGGGGAATCTTAAGCAGGCTGTATGCCCAGCATGGAGACCGACACAGCTCTCAGTCTCACGACTGTGACGTTATGACCTGAGCCAAAATTAAGAGTTCACGCTTAGTTGACTGAGCCACCTAGGCGCCCAGGAATGGTTTTTCATCTCACTAAAAGCTACAGCGTTTTTAATGCTGTGTCATATCTCATTTTGATATTTAACTAAACCTCTGTTAGGCTTGTGTTTAGGAGAGTTTTTCCAAATTTTAAGTGTTTTAATGAATGTTAAACCTTTGCCCAGATTCTTGACTATTTGCTAAGGCAAGTTCCCATAAGTGGTTCAGAGGATGCATATTTTTAAGTCTTTCATGCCATTTTTTTGGTATAGCATGTTAATATTTGACAGCAGTTTCTTTCTGTTTATATCTGAATGTAAGCTCATAAACAAGTATTTACATTTTTCAGGACTACTGTTAGATGTTCTTAACAGCATGATTGACAACAGTCAAAAGGTAGAACAACCCAATCCATTGGCCAGATAAATGGAGAAGCAAAATGTGGTATATAAAAACAACGGAATATTGTTGAGTCTTAAAAAGGGATGAAATTATTGGGTGCCTGGGTGGCTCAGTCGGCTAAGCGGCCAACTTTGGCTCGGGTCATGATCTCACAGTTAGTGAGTTTGAGCCCCACATTGGGCTCTGTGCTGACAGCTTGGAGCCTGGAGCCTGCTTCCGATTCTGTCTCTCCCTCTTCCTCTGCTCCTTCCCTGCTTGCACTCTGTCTCACTCTCTCTCTCTCTAAAAATAAATAAACACTAAAAAAAAAGGAATGGAGGGGCGCCTGGGTGGCACAGTCGGTTAAGCGTCCGACTTCAGCCAGGTCACGATGTCACAGTCCGTGAGTTCGAGCCCCGCATCAGGCTCTGGGCTGATGGCTCAGAGCCTGGAGCCTGTTTCCAATTCTGTGTCTCCCTCTCTCTCTACCCCTTCCCCGTTCATGCTCTGTCTCTCTCTGTCCCAAAAATAAATAAATGTTGAAAAAAAAAATTTAAAAAAAGCAATGGAATTCTGATACATGCTACAACATGAATGAACCTTAAACATTATATAAAGTAAAATAAGCCAGACACAAAAGGACAAATATTGTATAATTCCACTTATATGAAATACCTAGAATAAGCAAGTTCATAGGGACATAAAGGAGAATAGAGATTACCAGAGGCTGGGAGGATGAGCAGTTTTAATGGATATAGAATTTCAGTTTGCAATGATGAAAAAGTTCTAGAAATAGATACTGGTAATGGTTGTACACTGTTGTGAATGTACTTAATGCCACTGAATTGTACACTTAAAAATGGCTAAATGGTAAATTTGATATTAACCATATTTTACCACAATAAAAAATACTACTATTGGATTAATTTCAGAATTTTAGATAAAAACCACTTACTGAGAAATTATGTGCTTATTTTACTTATTGTGTGTTACCTTGTAGCTAAAGGTTTGGATACTTGTTTTAAATATGATTGATTGATAGATGGTGCTGAGAACTAAGTTCCTAACCAACATTCATGCAGTATGAAGACTTATTGAGCTATATGCCAAGTAGTCTGCTAGGCATTGAGGACTACAGTGGTAAACAAGATAAGACACAGTCCCTGGAGTGTGCTGGTTGCTAAGATTGGACAGAAAAAGAACAAACTTCTTATTAAGAAAAAAGGGATTAAACAATCAGGTGACTTGTTTTCTCCTTAATGATTTCCTTTGTGGGGTGATTTTAAAATATCCTTCCCCCCCTTCAGGTTGCTATGGAAACATAATGACCACATAAGCGGAAGTCCTTTCTGATAATCCTGATACCTGAGATGTAACTGGACTAAAGAGTGGAACAGGAAAAATTTTAGTGCTAACCTCAATTACAATGGCTACTGATTCAGGAGAGCCAGCTAGCACAGAAGATTCTGAGAAACCTGATGGAGTTTCATTGGAAGACAGAGCTCCTCAGGTTGCAGCAACTTTGACAGTGGAAGCTAGACTAAAAGAAAAAAACAGTACTTTCTCTGCTACTGGGGAAACTACAGAAAGGAAGAGGTTCTTCCGAAAGAGTGTTGAGATGATGGAAGATGATAAAGTTGCTGAATCTTCCTCCAAAGATGAGAGAATGAAGACTGCAACAAATATTCCAAGAGTAGAAAAGCTTCCTACAAATGTGCTGGGAGGTGGACAAGAAGTTAAATATGAACAGTGTTCAAAGGCAACTTCAGAGTCCTCAAAAGATTGTTTGAAGGAGAAAAATGAAAAGGAAATGGAAGAAGAAGCAGAAATGAAGGCTGTAGCTACTTCTCCTAGTGGCAGGTTCCTGAAATTTGACATTGAGCTGGGAAGAGGAGCATTTAAAACAGTATATAAAGGATTGGACACTGAAACATGGGTTGAGGTTGCTTGGTGTGAGCTGCAGGTGGGTATATAATCTTTTTGGTTTTAATAAATTCCAGTTTTAGCAGGCCTGGCCTTCTGAATGATCCAGGATTAATATGTATCATGGATTAAAAAAAAATTGAAAGGCTTGTTCCCCACCTCCCTGAAATGATGCTCTTTCCCTAGATCCTCTTAGGAGCTCCTGGAAGCCTTTTTTCCTCTTGGTCTTTTCCCTTCTGTTGTTTTCCCTTCTGTTTTAAAGGGGGGAAAAGCCTATCAATGCCTTCTTTGGGAAAATGTTCTTAATTTATTAACCTTGGGAAATTTCCCCCAAACTCTTGAGGTCTCATTTTGAAAACTTTTAGTAAATGTATGCCTTATAAGTTAGTTGATTGTTATACTAAATATTTAGGAGTGTGATATGTCAAGGATATATTTAATGCAATTCCTACCTTTTCTCTTTTTATTTCAACAAATTTTTAGGGGTTCATATGGTGTTTTTCAGAACAATGTTATGCTTGATTCTTTGAGGGCTTCTATTAATATAAACTTGCTCAATACCTTTAAATTTACCTCAAAGAGGATCTCTGGAAGGAATAATAACCAGAACCTACTGAGGTTAGTCAACTGGAATGTGTTTAGAAAGGAGAAATGAGAACAACAGAATAGTTGAATTACCTAGATATTTGGTTCCATAATAAATGTTTGTGAGGTACTTTTAACTAATGAAGTGCTAGAAGGGGTTATAATAAGAATAGTTTCAGAGAGATGTAGTTCAAATATAAGGAAAACCTTTGTGACCTCAGTCAGCCCATGGGAAATGTCAGTGTTCACATGAGATGCTTAAAATTAAGATTGAATAAAGCAAGTTGCTAAGTACAGGTTTTTGTTTTTTAAATTCCAGTGGTTTCTGTGCATGTGGATGTGTACATATGTGTTGTGATCTCACCCATTCTGAATTTGCTGTAGGTTACCATTTCCTAACTTTACTGTCTGTCAGAATTAGTGTTTGCTTTATATGCAGATTCCAGAGCATGGTGTCAGAGATTCAGATTCAGTAAGTCTGGGATGGGATGCAAGACTTCAATTTTAACAAGCTTACAAAGTGTTTTGAATGTAGGAAGTCCCTTGACTCTAGGGTGTAAGTTACCTAGCAGTCAAGCCATTCTAGTAGTTCTTCAAAGGTGGGTGCATGTGTGGGTTTGCTTGGCTTTCTTCTCACCCCCTTGTACCCCTTTCAGAATTTTATAAGGTCTGTGACACAGTGGAAATATTAAGTAATATGAGAAAATAAATATCAAAATCACCTGAAATTCCAGTATTTTGAGGATGCTTTACACAGTATAGATATTTCTGGACTCTTTTTTTTTTATTTTTTGCAAAAATGTATAATATATGACTATTTTTTCCCCAAACAGTAGGATCTTTAAGGTTTTACAAAACCTTTTCTTTTTACTTATGATGAACATCTTTTCATTACCAGCAATTGTGAGTTTACATCATTATTTTTTAAAAAGTTTTATTTGTCAGAGAAAGAATGCACATGCATGGGGGGAGGGGCAGAGAGAGAGGGGCAGAGAATCCCAAGCGTGTTCCAGTGCTGTCAGCGTGGAGCCTGATGCGGGACTTGAACCCACGAACCATGAGATCATGACCTGAGCCTAAATCAAGAGTCGGACACTCAACTGGAAAAGCCACCCAGGTGCCCCATACATCATTATTTTTAATAGTCACCCTTTATAAGTTATTTAATCAGTAATCTGTTGTTGGACCTCTAGAATTTTCTCCAGTTTTTCACTATTATAACCACAGTTGTGATCAACATACTTGTATATATAATGAAAATATGTACATTTTAATTTCATTTCTGCATTGTGACATTGGTAACATTGATCTTTGAGTGATACTCTGTAAATGGAGGAAATAATTTCCATTCACTTGTTAGTAGAATACATAGTAAAGATATGTTAAGTATTTTGCAAATTGTATACTCTAGCTATGTTAAAGGATGTTTAGGTAAAACTTAAAATACTCTAGTGACAGGGACTGCTTAGGGGAGTGCCTTCTATCATTCACCTGTGGAAAGACTAAGAGAGTCCATAAGGTCTTACTACTCAAAACGTGGTCCCTGGAGCAGCAGCGTGGACATCATCTGGGAGTTTGTTTGAACTGCAGGTTCCTAGGTCTCAGACCTACTGAATCAGAATCTGCTTCTTAGTGGCATCTGCAAGGTGATTGGTATGTATAGTAGTGTTTGAAAAGCACTGAAATAAGGGACCAGTCCAAGAGCTAGCTGAATCAGAGGAGGAATTCCTTTAATACACCAACTTGAGCTTTGTATTGTATCATACATACTGATTCCTGATATTTGCTGCAGACTTTCCAAATCAAAATCTCTAAGAGATGGGCCTGTGAGACTTATTTTTTGAAAGTTCCCCAGTTGATTGGATACATAGCCAGATTTGGGAATCTCTCCTGTGGAGCAAATGTAAATATATAAAATACATTTTTTAATGATTATTTTTGAGAGAGAGAGAGAGAGAGAGAAAGCATGTGTGCACATGTGTATGTGAGTTGGGGGAGGGGCAGAGAGAGGCAGGGACAGAGGATCTAAAGCAGGCTCTGTGTTGATAGCAGAGAGCCCAACGCAGGGCGTGAACCCACAAACTGCAAGATCATGACCTGAGCCAAACAAAGTCAGATGATTAACCAACTGAGCTACCCAAGTGCCCCTAAAATACATTTTAATTTACACCAAGAACAATTGCAATTTTGTATTCTGAAAGGAATGTCAGAATTAGTGGACTTAATTGGTAGTTTTTAGACATCACTTCATTTTCTGCTTATTTGGAATTAATAAAAACTAACTTATGAGTACTATGCAGTTTTTAATGTAGAATTTCTCATTTTTTTCCAGTTTTCTTTATATTATAATTAAACAGTTTTATAGAAAAACATCCCATTGAATAGTTTAAGTGTTTAAAGTATTCCAAATTCTTTTCCAACCTTTGTTTATATATATGTGTGTGTGTAGTATATAAAGTATTTCCATACTTTTGTTATCAATTTGATATGTATTTTTTGCTAACATCATTAAAATATTTATATTTTATTGCATTCATACCACCTGTTGCTTAAATCTTCTTCCCTGAAATTAGGCAGTTCTTTTTTTGTTTGTTTAATTTTTTGCATGTTTGATTTGAAAATCACAGCTTAACAAAATCTTTTTATACCTTTTTCTCTTGATGGCATTTCCCCCCACTGTGGATATTTGAGCCTTATGTAACAGTTGCTAAAAGCACCAAATCCATTTGTTTAGAATACATTGACCTTATGGCAGTGCAAAGAACCAGAAAAGATAGATTTTACTGCTGATATTTGACTTTGAGGATGTTAAAAATAAACCCTTTGAAGACATAGGTCAGATTTAGGATTTGGCCATAAACATCTGCATTTTAACAGTTTGTCATAGTTTATGGTTTTGGTAACTTGATTTATACATCAGTGGAAAGGCTGACCTATTGTTCTTTGTGAAGAACTTGGTAAATTCTGATAAATTGGTAATTTACTGTGAGTGAGGCTATCAGTCATAAGTGCTGTTAGGAAGACTGTTTATTTTAGTTCATGATGTTGAAAGACCTGGTCAGATGCTACTGAAAGGCCTGTTTAGTTACTCTTAGAAGGAGTCAGTCACAAGAATTTGTAGTATTTTCCTCTTCTAACAACTTGAGAATCAACAGCACTCCCCTTTTACACGTGGAAACATAACCAGCTTTTTCTTTACTATAATTTGGAAAAACACGTCCACTAGTGTATTTGTCATTTGTTTTATTGATGGAACTGAGTTTGCACATAATGGGGCTATTTTCCAAATGGAGGGACATTTTTTTATTTGACTTTCTAAAATGTATTTGACTGTTCTTGTAATAAGCTTCACTGTAGGGTCACATATGTGATTGTGTGCTTCTCAGGGTAATTAAATGGGCCTCCTTTTCTATTTTAACCTAAAAAAATTTTAAATTTTAATCCCAATATGGTTAACATACAGTGTTATGTTAGTTTCAGGTATATAATTCCATACATCACCCAGTGCTCATCAGGACAAGTGCACTCCTAAATCCCTCTCATCTATTTAACTCATCCCCCTACCCACCTCCCATCTGGTAATAACCATCAGTTTGTTTTGTATAGTTAGTGTCTGTTTCTTGATTTTCCTCTCACCACTCTCTTCTTTTTTTCCCTTTGCTTGTTTGTTTTGTTTTCTTAAATCTGACACTATGAGTGAAATCATATAGTATTTGTCTTTCTCGGAGTTATTTCACTTAGCATTATACTCTCTATCTCCTAATGGGCCTCTTTTAAGTAGCATCTAACAAATAGAGCACTAACAAGTCTACCTATAGTCTCTGAGCTGAACCAAAAATGGCACTGAAAAGAAAGATTTTTTTAAATATGAAATTTGTTGTCAAATTGGTTTAAGATAGATTTTTAAAAAAAGACACAGTTGACTGTAGCAAGTTGACCTGTTAAGTGAGCATTCTAATGCTCTTTCATTATAGTAGTGAATGTATTCAGAGCAGTGCAATGGAAGTAGCAGTTTAAAAATCCGTATTTCTACACCCATCAAAATTGTGGGGAAACTTGTTTCCATTTTATTTTCATTTATCATCTAAAAGCACTTTGGGGAAAAGTGTATTTTTCAATACCAGCCCAACATTTAATTGTAAAATTAGAATTAGATAATAATATGAAAACAGCTGAACTTCCAAAAAAATAAAGAATAAAAAAATAAATGCTATAATTTCTATTTTTGAATAAATATTGTAGTCCCAAAGTATTCACTCTGGGATACTTTTGCTCTCAAAATATTTTGTTTTGGCTCTCTTGGAAATGTTTCCAGATTCTGTTTGAGCCACACACAAAAATGCTCCATTACGTATATAACATACCCAAAATAGTGTTACTCAGTTTGATTCCCTCACTCTCTTCTGACCTAGCTCTCAAAGTGTAATATTCTCATGGATAAAGAAGATTACATTGAAGGGAGGAAGGATAAAGCTTGTTGCTTAAATATATATGTGCTTGTCTTTTTGTTTAAAAACTAGTCATGTAACTTTATCAAGTATAAACCAAAGGCAGGTATTTTCATAAAATGACAAAGTGTGAGAGTAGAAGGAGACAGACTTGGTTTGGGAAATAACATTTATTTTCCCAGTTAGTTCAGAGTTAGTTTTGAGCTAACTATCTGTTTGATAGATAAAATAAATTGATACATCTAGTAGTCTGAATAATTGCACTACAAAGATGTCCATGTCCTAATCCCTGGAATTTATGAATATTTTACCTTAAATTGCAAACAGGAGTTTATAGATGCAATTAAAGATTTTGTGGTGGGTAGATCATCCTACATTATCTGGGTGGGCCAAAGGAAATCACAAAGATCCTTAGAGGGGAAGGATTGTCATAGTCCAAAGGAGCTCTGACAATGGAAGCAGAGGTTGGAGTGAGGCAATTGATGGCAGTGGGCAATGAACCAAGGAATGTGGGCAACCTTTAAAAGCTAGAAAAGACAAGGAAACATTCTTCCTTAGAGCATGCAGAAGGAACACATCCTTGCCAATTACCTTGATTTCAGTCCAGTGAGACTCATTTTGGACATCTGATCTCCGTAAGTGGAAGGTAATAAATTTGTGTTGTTTTAAACCACTAAATTTGTGGCAATTTATTAAAACCAAAATAAGAAATGAATACAATACACACAGCTGCCATTCATTCATTTGTTCATTCATTCAACAAATATTCAGTTCTACAATGTGTCAGAACTGTGCTAAGTGCTAGGGTCATACTGGGGAGAAAAAGCAGACACAGGCCCTATTTTCATAAAACTTACAGTAGACAGAATTTATACTCAGTAATAAGAAATCTTGGAAATTGGAATTAGTGAAAAGATCAAAGGTCTGTTAAATATAGGTTTGTTTGAAGGAAATGGTAGGGTTGGGAGCAACAGGGATACCATTCCTTTACTACTTAGTTTTCTTTTTTTAACTTTTTATTTTGAGATAATTTGCTACTAACTGAAGAATGTGAAAGATAGCATAGAAAGTTCCTGTATGCCCTTCACTCACTTTCCCCTTATGTTAATATCTTAACCAGAGAAAATTGATCAAAACTTAAGAAATTAAAATTAGTATAGTACTATTGACTGAAGTACAGAATTTATTTGGATTTTGCCAGTTTTCCCACTGATGTGCTTTATCAATGTGGTGATCGATTTAGGGTCCCACATTGCATTTAGGTGCTACATCCTCTTAGTCTCTTCCAGTCTGTGACAGTTCTTCAGTCATGTTTTTTATGATCTTAAACTTAAAAAAATTTTTAATGTTTATTTATTTTTGAGAGAGAGAGAGAGGGCCAGAAAGAGGGAGATAGAGGATCTGAAGCAGGCTTTACAATGTGAGCACAGATCCCAACACGGGGCTTGAACTAATTGTGAGATCATGACCTGAGCTGAAGTTAAGAGTCAGTCGCTTAACCCGCTGAGCCACCCAGGTGCCCTTGATCATGAACTTTTAGAGTATGGCTCAGTTTTTTTATAGAATGTCTCTTCATTGGGGTTTGTCATGTTTTCTCATTATTAGATTTAGGTTATGAATTTTGAGAAGAATACCAGAGAGGTGATACAACCTTCTCAGTGCATCATAGCAGAGGGTACATGATGTTGGTGTGGATTACTGGTAATGATAACCTGATCACTTGGTTAAGGTGGTTTCTAATAGATTTTCTGTACTGTAAAATTAATAAATTTCCCTTTGTAGATTAATACATACCTTGCGAGGAGATACTTTGAGACTATGCAAGTATCTGTTTCTCCTTAAACTTTGTCCAATTGTTTTGGCAACAATTGGTGTATATCTTGCCTGTAATAAGTATTACTGTGGTATTCTAATGGTGATTTTCTACTTGCCACATTCCTTCCACAGTTATTAATTGGAATTAACTCTTAGTTTTATGTGGTTTCTTCCTAAGTATGACCGTTAAGTTTCTAAAAACCCAACAATTGGGGAATTTGTCATTGAGGAACTTTAGTATATTTTAAATTATTAATAATGACATCATACACTTTCCATTTTTCAAAATTAATGTTAATTGTGCACTGTATAAGTACCTGGATAGGTACTTAATTTGAATATTTTATTTAGTCTTTGCAATAGTTCTATGCGATAGAGATGATTAGTTTTCAGATGGTAGAACTGAGGTTTAGGTACATTCAGTAACTTGCCCAAAGGGGTAGAACAGTCATTTGTATTCATCAGTGGTATATAAGAAACATTTATATAGATGATTTCCCTCTCATCTTTTGTTTTAATCATTTTAGAACAATTTCTTAAATGGACCCTGTTTAAGGTTCTTCAAATTAAACTACTAAGGCTCAATGGATACTTAATAGTGTCGTTTAAGGACACACCCTGGCTTGGGGCCTCTGAGGAACAGTTTAATGGCTGGGTTGCCTTGGTTCAGTGTCTGGCCCTCGTCTTTTGTCTGTGTCCAGAGATGCTTAGACATGTTGGGGAGACTAACTTGCACTAATTCAAAAGCCTAAATCTAGGACACAAGTTTATTAATTTAGAATGAAGAATACAGTTGGTAGGTCAAATGTTCTGTTTGGTCTGTGGGCTAGATACAGGGGACACTAAATTATAATGAGAAAGTGGCTTGGCAAGAATAGAGTCAGAACAAAGGAACTAGATGTTCCTGTGTGTGTTCTTCTGCCACGACCATAGACCAAGTAAATGAACTGTATGCTCAGGTCCTGTCTGAATGAGGACATCCTCTTTGTTCAACAGTACTGGTAGACAAGTGAACCTGGTTCTGTATTTGGTTCATTCACCTTCCCATGCGCTATCTTGACTACCATGGATGAGCACTATTTTTAAAGGAATTGATACTGTTGCTAAGAGCTTTAACATGCTAATTAATGGCCAGACTCTGACTGTTACATGCTGATTTTTTTATTAGTACTTTGATGTTACCATTTACAGATTATTGTTATCTTTTAGTTCTGAGACTCTATACCATCTCTCCAAGGAAAGTGGTTTGTGAATGAGGTATCTGAAATCGTTGCTGTGAATACTGTTGATGAGAGGCAAAGCAATGAACTAGAAAGTGCTCAGGATTCAGAATATGGCAGACCTGGGTTCCATTGTTGTCTGTGCCAGTTGGGTACCTTGGGCAAGATAAACAACTTAACAATTTGGAAACTTAGCTTTTTACTTTTCAAAAAAGAATTAGAATTAATATTTCTGATATGCAAAGGACGATGAATAACATGATGGAAACTGGGTATCTACTGCTCAGCTTGAGAAAAAAAATGTTGAGGATCAGAGATAATTATTATAAAACATGTGGTACGTGTTTGAGTGTTCAGTAAATGATAGTGATAAAATACTGAGCGACCTCATATTTATCCAGAATATTTATTGATAGACTGCTTTGTAAGTTAAACACCATTTTGAAGCCTTCATTGAACTTGTTATAATACTTGAACAAGTTATAATACAGCTTTTATAACATTGTTGATGATTTCTTCCTTCACATTTGCAGAAACAGAGCCACATAGCCTCTGACCTGGTTATGTAGTTCATTGTTGATGTTTGCATTAAGAGACATAGCTGATAAGGCCATAGTTGACCTTTTGGAAATGAAATACTTCTTTGTTTTGTTGTTTTTATTTTTTAATAGTTTTTATTTAAATTCCAGTTAGTTAACATACAAAAAGAAGAAGAAAAACCAGTATTGCACTGTATGTTAACTAACTAAAGTTTAAGTAAAACAAAGAGGGGCGCCTGTGTGGCTCAGTTGGTTAAACATTCAACTCTTGGTTTCGGCTCAGGTCATGATCTTATGGTTGTTGGAATAGAGCCCCACACAGCATGGAGCCTGTTTGAGATTTTCTCTCTCTCTCTCTCTCTCTCTCTCTCTCTCTCTCTCTCTCTCGATGCCCCCCCCCCCGCTTCCCTGCTCATGCATGCTCTCTCTCTCAAATAAAAAAAAGAAAAGAAAAAGAAAAATCAGTTAACATACAGTGTAATATTAGTTTCAGGTGTACAGTATAGTGATTCATCAATTCCATACAACATCTGGTGCTCATCATAAGTGCACTCCTTAATTCCCATCATCTACTTCAGCCATTCCCCACATACCTTCCCTCTGGTAGCTATCAGTTCTCCATAGTCAGGAGTCTGTTTCTTGATTTGCCTTTCTGTCTCTTCTTTTCCCTTTGTTCGTTTGTTTTGTATCTTAAATTCCACATATGAGTGAAATCATATAGTATTTGTCTTTCGCTGGCCGACTTATTTCACTTAGCATTATACTCTCTAGCTCCATCCATGTCATTGCAAATGGCAAAATACCTTTCTTTTTAATGGCTGAATTATATTCCATTATATGTAGTGTGTGTGTGTGTGTGTGTGTGTGTGTGTACAGCCCACATTGACGAATGGATAAAGAAGATGCCATGTATATATATGTGTGTGTGTGTGTGTGTACAGCCCACATTGACGAATGGATAAAGAAGATGCCATGTATATATATGTGTGTGTGTGTGTGTGTATACATATCCATTAGTTGATGGACACTTGGGCTGTTTCCATAACTTGGCTACTGTAGATGCCACTGTAAACATCAGGGTGCATGTATCCCTTTGAATTAGTATATTTGTATCCTTTGGGTAAATGCCTAGTAGTGCAATTAGTGGGTCGTAGGGTAGTTCTATTTTTAACTTTTTGAGGAACCTCCACACTGTTTGCTGCAGTGGCTGCAGCAGTTTGCATTCCCACCAACAGTGCAAGAGAGTTCTCCTTTCTGCACATCCTCACCAACACCTGTTATTGACTTTGTTGTTGATTTTAGCCATTCTGACAAGTGGGAGGTGATATCTCATTGTAGTTTTGATTTGAATTTCCCTGACCGTCAGTGATGTTGAACATCTTTTCACATGTCTGTTGGCCATCTGTATGTCTTCTTTAGAATGAAATGCTTCTTATCTTGAATAAATACATATGCATGTTAGTCATGTTGGTACTATGCCTTATCTCAGGAAAGATTTTGTATATGTTGTTAGCATTCCATATATTATGATAGATTAAGTGCTTAGTTAACATTCACAAAAAGATAGTATTTCTTTTTTTAAAATTTTTTTAAAGTTTATTTTGAGAGAGAGTACAAATTGGAGAGGGGCAGAGAGAAATGGAGAGAGAGTCCCAAGCAGGCTCTTCACTGCCATTGCAGAGCCTGATGGCGGGGCTCGAACCCACGAAACTGTGATGTCATGACCTGAGCTGAAATGAAGAGCTGGACACTCAACTGACTGAGCCACACAGGCACTCCCAAGACAGTATTTCTTTTTAAAGTAGTGTGGAGTAGTTGAAGTCAATTTGGTAAATTTGTATTTGACTTCTTTTATTATTATTATTATTATTTTTTAATGTTTATCTTTGAGAGAGAGACAGAGAGCAAGCAGGGGAGGGGCAGAGAAAGAGGGAGACACAGAATCTGAAGCAGGCTCCAGGCTCTGAGCTGTCAGCCCAGACCCCAACACGGGGCTCAAACTTACAAACTATGAGATCATGACCTGAGCTGAAGTTGGACGTTTAACCGGCTGAGCCACCCAGGTGCTCCATGTATTTGACTTCTATTATATCCAGTTATATAATTTAATAATATTGAAAAATTGGTACTTGATACTTTTTTGGTCACCTTACCTAGAGACAGTAAGATTTAGGGATCATTTTTATATAATTTTCCTGACTTCTGTATCAACTCCATTAGCTATCACTGCTTTCTGATTTGCCTTTTGTGTTTCATCATTTCTTTTTTTGTATAAGAACTCTCGTTGGTGATGTGTGAAAGTTACCGTATTAAAGTGGTTATCATAATACAGTATTGTGTGTGTGTGTCAGTGTGTGTTTAAAGGAAGATTACTGTAGTAGCTGAAAGCTGTTCTCTGGATTTGGTGCTAGTTTGGCAGGTTTACTTTCCACTCACTGAATTATAAGTGGACCTTGGAAGATCTTGGCTATACCTTTTCAGTGGACTTTACCTCCAGCAATACATCTGGGACAGCAGTTGTAATTTTGTAAAGTTCTTTACTCTTAATGCTGACTACTTTTGATTCCTAAGATCAGAGGATAAGATGGAGTAGTTTAGTTTGGAACATGAATGACTTGTATTCTACTAATTTAATCAAGGCATCAAATTTTATTCATTATTCTTCAGAATAGATCTGCTGATCTATCCCAAGTGGATGACTTCCAGCTAATTTAGGACTTAATTAGTCATCTTAAGTTAGAAAAGCATAAACATTTATGTCCAGGTCTTCTTTTTTTAAAATGTTTATTTTTGAGAGAAAGAGTGTGCAAACAGGGGAGGGGCAGAGAGAGAGGGAGACCCAGAATCTGAAGCAGGCTCCAGGCTCTGAGCTGCAGCATGGAACCCAATGGGGGTGGGGCTTGAACTCATGAACTTTGAGATTGTGACCTGAGCTGAAGTCAGACGCTTAACTGACTGAGCCACCCAGGTGCTCCTTCCAGGTCTCTTCTAAGTGTAGTATCTTTTGTTCTTGTTCTTTGAGTTCCGTAACTCTTTTAGCATTTTCTTTATATAACATTGCATAAGTTTAAAGTGTATAACTGTGTTGGCTTGATACATTTATATATTGCAATGTGATTGCTACAGTAGCATTAGCTAACACTTTTTGTCATGTCACATATTTATCATTTCTTTTTTGTGTTGAAAGCAGTTAAGATTTAGTCTGTTAGCAACTTTGAAGTTTATAATATTGTTGGCTATAATCAGAATATCGTATATTAGATCTTCACAGCTTACTTATTTACTAGTTGTACATTTATATCCTTAATATATCCCAAATTCCCTCTGTACCACCCACCCCCTGATAACTGCTATTCTACTGTTTTTACAAATTCATTTT
Source organism: Acinonyx jubatus (assembly GCF_027475565.1). Classification (NCBI taxonomy): domain Eukaryota; kingdom Metazoa; phylum Chordata; class Mammalia; order Carnivora; family Felidae; genus Acinonyx; species Acinonyx jubatus. The sequence goes on along the minus strand of NC_069389.1, from coordinate 45,969,289 downwards.
TTAGATTCCACATATAAGTGATATGACACACTGCTTGTGTCTCAGATATCTACACACCCATTTTCATTGCAGCATTGTTCATAATAGCCAAGATATGGAAACATCTTAAGTGTCTGTCAGCAGATGAATGCATAAAGAAGATGTGATGCATATATACACACAATGGAATATTATTTAGATATATGCAATGGAATATTATTTAGCCACAAGAAAGCAGGAAATCCTGCCTTTGTGACAACATGGATGGATCTGGAAGGCATTATGCTAAGTGAGATAAGTCAGATAGAGAAAGACAACATATTAATTCCTTACCTCTTTTTTAAAATATTTTTTTGTTGTGGCACAATGTACATAACATTAAAATTTACCATTTTAGGGGCGCCTGGGTGGCGCAGTCGGTTAAGCGTCCAACTTCAGCCAGGTCACGATCTCACGGTCCGTGAGTTCGAGCCCCGCGTCAGGCTCTGGGCTGATGGCTCAGAGCCTGGAGCCTGTTTCCGATTCTGTGTCTCCCTCTCTCTCTCTGCCCCTCCCCCGTTCATGCTCTGTCTCTCTCTGTCCCAAAAATAAATAAACGTTGAAAAAAAAAATAACAATAAAAATAAAATAAAAATAAAATTTACCATTTTACCCATTTTAAGTGCACAATTCAGTGGCATTAACTATATTAACATTGTTTTACAACCATTACCACCTCCCATCTCCAGAACTTTTAAACATCCCAAACTGAAGCTCTATACCCATTAATCAATAATTCCCCTTTCCCCACTCTCCTAGCCCCTGGTAACCACTATTGTACTTTCTGTCTCTATGAATTTGCCTATTCTAGGTACCTTCTAAAAGTGGAATCCTACAATATTTGCCTTTTTGTGTCTGGGTTATTCTACTTAGCATAACCTTTTCAAGTTTCATCCATGTTGTAGCATATATTAAAGTTTTATTCCTTTTTAAGGCATTTAAGGCATACATTCCATTGTATGTATATACTACATTTGTTTTATCCGTTTATCCATTGATGTACATTTCTGTTGTTTCTTCTGACTATGATGAATAATGCTGTCATAAATATTAGTGTGTAAATATCTGTTTAAGTCCCTGCTTTTAATTCTTTTTGGTATATATCTAGAAGTGGATTTGCTGGATCACATGGTAATTCTATGTTTAATTTTTCAGAAACTGCCATACTATTTTCACAGTGGCTGTAGCATTTTACATTCCTGCTAGCAATGTACAAGGGTTCCAGTTTTTCTACATCTTTGCCAACTCTTTGTTATTTTCTGTTTTTTGTTTTGTTTGGTTTGTTTTTTTAAAATAGCATCGGTTGGTCTCAGTGCTGACAGCGCAGAGCCTGCTAGGGATTCTCTCCTTTTCTCTGCCCCTCCTCTCTCTCTCTCTCTCTCTCTCTCTCTCTCTCTCTCTGTCAAAATAAATTCATGAAACATAGCCATCCTAATAGATGTGAAGTGCTATCTCATTCTGGTTTTGATTTCCATTTCCCTAGTGACTAGTGACGTTGAGCCTCTTTTCAAGTGCTTACTATCAATTTATATTTCATTCTTTGGAGAAATAACTATTCAAGTCCTTTACCAATTTTTAAATTGGGTTGTTTGTTTTTTTGGTTGTTGTGTTTATGGTTGTTGAGTTGTCAGAGTTCTTTATATGATCTGAATATTAATCCCTCATCAGATATATGAATTGCAAATGTTTTCTCCTATACTGTGGATTGTCTTTTCATTCTTTTAATAGTACTTTGATGTACAAAAGTTTTAAATTTTGACTAAGTCCAATTTATCTAATTTTTCTTATCTCTATCCTTTTGGTGTCATATCCAAAAATTTATTGTTGCACCCAATATCATGAAGCTTTCCTCTATTTTTTCTTCTAGAAGTTTTTTTTTTTTTTTTTTAATTTTTAGCTCTTATGTTTAGGTCTTTGATACATTTTGAGTTAATTTTTGTATATGGTGTAAGCTAAGAGTCCAACTTTACGTTTTTTGCATGCAGATACCCAGTTTGCTCAACCATTTGTTGAAGAGACTGTCCTTTTCCCATTGATTGATCTTGGCATCATTGTTGAAAATCATTTATTTGACCATATATGCAAGGGATTATTCCTGGCTCTGTAGTCTCATTGATCTTTTTGTCTGCCTTTATGCCGGTATCACACTGTTTTGATTACTGTAGTTTTATAGTAAGTTTTTTAAATCAGGAACTCCAACTTTTTTCTTTTTCAAGATTATTTTGGGAATTTGAGGTCTTTGAGATTCCACATGAATTTTAGGATTTTTTAAAATTTATGCAGATAATGTCATTGGGATTTTGATAGGGACTGCATTGTATATCATGCATTATGAACATATTTGATTTAGCACATGATATACTTAATTTTACTACTTCCATTTTATTTTAGGTTCTTTATATATTTTACTTTTTGTTTCCTTTATTCCTGTTGACTTAGATCACATTTTTTTCATTTTTACAACTTGTTAGCTTCTTTTTCATAGCACTGAAAATCAAACACTAATAAACTAATTCAGCAAAGTTGTAGGATACAAAACCAACACTCAAAAATCAGTTGTGTTTCTGTACTGAAATTAATAACCCAAAAAGGAAATTAAGAAAACAATTCCATTTATAATAGCATCAAAAAGAACAAAATATGTAGGAAGAAATTTAATTAAAGGGGTGAAAGACTTGTAACACTGAAAACTACAAAACATTGCTAAATTTATTTTTTAATTTTTTTAAATGTTTTTATTTATTTTTGAGAGACAGAGAGCATGAGTGAGGGAGGGGAAGAGAGAGAGGGAGACACAGGATTTGAAGCAGGCTCCAGGCTCTGAGCTGGCAGCACAGAGCCTGACCCAGGGCTGGAACTCACGAACCATGAGATCATGATCTGAGCTGAAGTCGGACATTTAACCGACTGAGCCAGCCAGGTGCCCCAAAACATTGCTAAATTTATTTATTTATTTATTTATTTTTAATTTTTTTAATTTATTTTTGAGACAGAGACAGAGCATGAACGGGGGGAGGGTCAGAGAGAGAGGGAGACACATAATCCAAGCAGGCTCCAGGCTCCGAGCTGTCAGCACAGAGCCCGATGCGGGGCTCGAACTCACAAACTGTGAGATCATGACCTGAGCCGAAGTCAGACGCTTAACCGACGGAGCCACCCAGGCGCCCCCAAAACATTGCTAAATTTAAAGAAGACATAAATAAATGGAATTTAATGGCTAGAAGGCTTAATATCGTTAAGTGTCAATGCCAAAGGAGATTGGCAAATACAATGCAGTCCCTGTCAAAATCAAAAAGTACTATATATCCATCAAATGAAGTCTGTGGACTCAGCCTCCCAGATGGGGTTAAAAGACAAAACCCACATGTGTTGTTTGCTAAAAATATACTTGAAACAGTGATAAAGAAAGGTTAAGATAAACATATGCACAAGAAAGAGAAAAGAGGAGTGGCAATATTAATGTATCACAGAAGGAAGAAAGTAAAAACATTGAACAGGATTTTATGAAATTATTTACTTCACAGTTTAAGAAGATATATCAAAGACCTGTAGGCACCAAAAATAATTTGGCTAGTAATTTAAACTAAGAATCTGTAATAGATTCAAGGAAAATGGGTAAACATATGGTTATAGTAGGAAATTCCAGGTCCTATTATTTCAAAATAGGACAGATCGAGTAGACAAAAAGTGAATAAATAGATAGTATAATCCACAGACTTCATTTGATGGATATATAGTACTTTATATCCTTCAAAGAGAGAATATACATTAATACAGTCTGAAGCCTCTAAAAAAGTTGGTCAAATATGTGGCCCTTAGAAAATATTAAGTTAAAGAAAATATGTTTTATATTCTGCATTACTCAGTAAAATTAGAAATAATGAAACAAATAACTAAAAGATTCTTAATTGGAAATCAGAAATCACATTTCTAGACAAATTTTGGATTGAGGAGAAAATCAAAACTGAAATTATAAACTACCTAGAACGCTATAAAATAGAGGACATTATGGTGAAACTTGTGGATCATTGCAAAAGCTATTCCCAGAAGAAAATTTATCACCTAAAATGTCTTCATTATTAATGAATAATAACTAGAAGGGATGTAGTACTCTTGAGACATTAGGGAAATAATAGCAAAGGAAAAGCAAAATAAAAGAAGAGGGAATTAATAAAGATAACTGAAATTAATAAAAACTTGCAAACATAAAAATACGATAAATAAATTTTACTCATTTTGACTTTCTGAAAAAATGATTAATGAACCTGATGAAGAAAAATAAAGAGTGCAAAAATACATGCGAGAAGAAGTGACATGCTCTGGAAAAGAGTCAAAGTAGAAGAGAACATGATGTACAACTTTGTCAACAAAATTATCCCAACATTTTAGTGTGAAACATTTCAAATATAGGCAAAGAGTTCTTGGATGTAACAATGAACACATGATCCATGAAAGTAGAAAAATCAATAAATTGGACTTCAACAAAATTAAAATATTTTGCTCTTATGAAAGACACTATTAAGAGAATGAGAAGGTAATCCAGAGAGTGGCAGAGAGTATTTTCAAATCACATATGTGATAAAGGACTTGTATGCAGAATCTATAAAGAACTTATGGGGGGCGCCTGGGTGTCTCAGTTGGTTAAGCATCCAACTTTGGTTCAGATCATGATCTCACAGTTCTGAGTTCGAGCCCTGAATCAGGCCCTCTGCTGTCACTATAGAGCCCACTTGAGATCCTCTTGTCTCCTTCTCTCTCTGCTCTGTTTGTTCCCTATGGTTAGGAGTCTGTTTCTTGGTTTGCCTCTCTCTTTCTTTTCCCATTTGTTCATTTGTTTTTAACTTCCACATATGAGTGAAATCATATGGTGTTTGTCTTCTCTGACTGACTTATTTCACTTAGCATAATACTCTTTAGGTCCATCCTTGTCTTTGCAAGGATGCAAAGACACATCTTCTTTATCCATTCATCAGTTGATGGACACTTGGGCTGTTTCCATAATTTGACTACTATAGATAATGCTACTATAAACATCGGGATGCATGTATCCCTTTGAATTAGTATTTTTGTATTTTTTGTGTAAATACCTAGTAGTGCAATTGCTGGATCATAGGGTAGTTCTATTTTTAACTTTTTGAAGAACCTCTATACTGTTTTCCAGAGTGCCTATACCAGTTTGCGTTTCCACCAACAGTATAAGAAGGTTCCCCTTTCTCCACATCCTTGCCAGCACCTGTTGTTTCCTGTGTTGATGTTAGCCATTCTGACAGGTGTGAGGTTATATATCATTAGTTTTGTATTTCCCTGATGATCAGTGATGTTGAGCATCTATTCATGTGTCTGTTAGCCATCTGTATGTCTTCTTCAGAAGAATGCCTATTCATATCTTCTGCCCATTTTCTTAACTGGATTATTTGTTTTTGAGGGGTGTTAAGTTGTATACATTATTTATATTTTTCGGATAGTAACCCTTTCTCAGATATGTCATTTGCAGACTTCTTCTCCCATTCTGTAGGTTGCCTTTTAGTTGTGTTGATTGTTTCCTTTGCTGTGAAGAAGTTTTTATATTCAGGAAGTCCCAGTAGTTTATTTTTGCTAAGCAAAAGAAACCTCTCTAATGATACTCTTTCATGTTTATCAAGTTAATATTTCTTCTACTCTTTTTCCTTTTTTTCCTACTCTCTTGAGTTTCATAAAAATATAGTCTATCAATGTATGTATTTTATCTTTAAAAAAATCTTTGGTTTGAACCCTCCTCTTATTTCCAATGCTATTATGGATTTGTTTATATATTTCTTTTGCCATTTTGGTGGAATTTAGGAAGAGAAGGGATTTAATTTAATTTAATTTAATATGTTGTCAATCATCTTGAAATGGAAATCATACCTAAATTTTTAACGAGGATACTTGATTATTTCTCTGTTAAAATCAAAACTTAAAAATAGTTCTGCCACTCCTTCTTCTTCTGCTCCCTCTTGCAGAAGACAAAAATTGCTTTTATTCTTCCTTTTTTTTGTTAGAATTTTTTAAATTAAATTAAAATTTTTGTAGTCTCACATTTTTATTTAAATTCCAGCTAACATACAGTGTAAATTAGTTTCAGGTGTAGAATTTACTGATTCCTCACTTATTACATACAACATTCAGTGATCATCTGGAGTTTTAATTCCAGGCTTTCTTTTTGCATTATATATCTTCTATTTTAATTATTGTTTAGAAAATTCATTCCATTTTACCAACTACATTAACCACTATTACTTAGCCTTTACCCTAAGTAAGCATTATTGGCAATTTATTACTATTTATTGTATGCCACACAGTCCTTTTCTAATGATTTTATTTGGCCATATTTTTTTTGAAATTCTTTGAATAATATTTTCAGAAGGGGTGTATGGAATGATGTACTTTGGGTCCTTATTTTCTTAAAAATGTCTGTTTTTCCCTTATAAATTTGATTGGTTATTTTTCTGGGTTCAGAGTTTTAGGGTTACAGTCCTCCCTCAGAATTCTATAAACATTGCTCCTTTGACTTTTAGCATTTAATATAGCAGATTAGAGGTCTAATTCCTGTTTGAAGGTATTTTACTGGTTGGTAACCTTGTATTTCTTTCTAGAAATATGTTGGCAGTTCAGATATTTAACCAGAATAGATGTCTACATGTCTAACATTTTGATTATTCCTGTCCTGACATTATATAGATCCTATAGATGTGGAAATTCAGGGATTTCTTAGGGAAACTTCCTGTTTGTTTTATTACTTTTTTTCATTTTGATATATTATTTTTCTTTTTCCAGTTTTATTGAGATATAATTGATATATAACAAGTAGATATTTAAAATGTACAACATAATGATTTGATATATGTGTATATTGTGAAATGATCACGGAAAGTTTAGTTATCATATGAGGTATTGTTTCTTAGCATATTGATTTATTTTGCAGGTAGGTTTATAGCATAGTTATGAAATATAACAGCTGCTGCATTGTTGAATGGGAGGAATGAAAGTAACTACCTAATAAAATTTATCAATGATTATATAAGTCCTGAGAAAAAAATTGACAGATAAAAATACATATATAAATGAAAACAACAGAACAAAGCACACATTTAAGTGGTGTTAGAAATGTCCATGAGAATTTCTAGACTCTATTTGGAACTTGCTACTCCATTTCAGGACCGGAAATTAACCAAAGCTGAGCAGCAAAGGTTCAAGGAAGAAGCAGAGATGTTAAAAGGTCTCCAACATCCCAATATAGTTCGATTTTATGATTCCTGGGAGTCTATATTAAAGGGAAAGAAATGTATTGTATTGGTGACTGAACTTATGACATCAGGAACCTTAAAAACGTAAGTTGACCCTGATAGTGCTAATGAAGTTTTATTTGGAAATAATTTTCAAGAGTCATAAAAATTGTTTGTAAAATTGCAGTACTTGATTAAAGAATATGTAGTGTTTGACTGGCAACTATGTGTCAGGGCAGGTTGAAAAATTTAGGATGTTAAATTTGTTAGAATATACAGTATTGAGAAATGAATATTTGTGGGATAGCATAGAGTTTAAGAATTACAAATAATGTCATTTTGTAAAAATAATGAAAGATTGGGGGAGTGTGGCCAGGTTCACATATCTAGTGAACAGTACTATATAATTATAATTTATTGTTTTATTTCTGACTGCAGTTTTTCATTTGATGGTACAATCACTTATTTATAATTATTAAATATGGGATATACTTTTTCTGTTTCCTAGCATCTTTGCACTAAAATTTTACATAGTTAACCCCCCTGGTGACTTTATAGAAATAGTTATTGGAAAGTAGAGAAGGATTTTCTTTTTAAAATTTTGCTGCCCTTCCACAAGAGGTCACTCTGATTAGAATGATTCTTGTTTTGAATTTAAAAAGCTAAAAAATGATAGACTTGGTAGGATGTCTTCTCTAAGAATGAAGCCTAGATTTAATTTTTTTTTCTATAACAGACAATAGAGGACAATTCAGTGCTGACAATCATAGTACATACAATACCAGCTAACTTACATGATTTACCCTAATAGTGCTCATATAATAAGCTAGATATGTTTGTTTATATGTGGTCTTTTTTTTCCTTTGTGTAGGTACTTAAAACGATTTAAAGTCATGAAACCAAAGGTCTTAAGGAGTTGGTGCAGGCAAATTTTAAAGGGATTGCAGTTCTTGCACACTAGGACTCCTCCCATTATTCACCGGGATCTGAAGTGTGACAATATTTTCATCACGGGACCCACTGGATCTGTGAAGATTGGTGATCTAGGACTAGCCACCTTAATGCGAACATCATTTGCTAAGAGTGTCATTGGTGATTAACATTTTATAGTTTATTGTTAGGGTAAAGAGAGATTTTTTAATTGTGTATGTCTAGAATTGGGATCAGCAAACTATGGCCATGAACCAAATCTGGCTCCATTGCTTATTTTTATAAATAAAAGTTTTATTGGAACACAACTACACTCCCTCATTTATGTATTGTCTATAGCTGCTTTTGCACTACAGTGACTGAGTTGAGTAGTTGTGACACAGACCATATAGACTGCAAAGCCTGAAATCTTTACTGTCTGGTCCTTCACAGAGAAGTTTGCTGACCCCTGGCCTAGAATGTGAATTTGGTTTTACTTTATTTATTTATTTATAAATGTTTATTTATTTTGAGAGAAAGAGCATGGGGGGGGGGGAGCAGAGAGAGAGGGGGAGAGAGAGAATCCCAAGTAGGCTCTGTGCTGTTAGTACAGAGCTTGACATATGGGGCTCAATCTCAAGAACTGTGAAATCATGACCTGAGCCAAAATCAGGAGTAGGACACTTAAGACTGAGCCACAGGTGTCCCAAATTTGCTTTTAAATATCTATTATATATTGACTTATTTCAGACACATCCTAGTGTATTTCTTTTGTGGGACATATTAAAAGGTTCCAAAGACTTAAGAAAGAAGATTTACTAATTTAATTCAGAAAAATTTGTAAATAAAGGATTAGAAATAAAAACAGATTTTAGTAATCATTATCTTGAGCATTACAAATTGTACTTTACCAGTATGGAAAGTTATGGAAATTCTTGACGTACTTTGTATAGATATAGCAAGTATTCCTGCAAATGTTTTATTTATAAATTTGGTTTAGGGAGCAGAAATTAACCCAGGTAATCCATATGGAAAAGGGAATGTGATCTTGGTGGATAAATTTTTCTTTTTAATAAAAATGTGGATGTGGTGTTATTTTGTAGGGACTCCTGAGTTTATGGCCCCAGAAATGTATGAAGAGCACTACGATGAATCTGTAGATGTCTATGCTTTTGGAATGTGTATGCTGGAAATGGCTACTTCTGAATACCCTTATTCTGAGTGCCAGAATGCAGCTCAAATATACCGTAAAGTAACTAGCGTAGGTATAACTTTATTCTTTTTTACTTCTTAGATTGTCATGTTTTATGTTGAAGTTGGTAAAGTCAGCTTAAAACTAATTTTGGTTTTAGTTTAGTGCTGTATAACAGTGCTAAATTTAACATAATTGTAATGAAACAAGCTTTATATTTATGCTGTATGCCTGTACTTTATTGGGGTCACATAAAATGCTCTGTATTAGTACCTTTGGGTAAATGTATAGATATATCTATATCCATTTGTTTGTAAATAATTTTTAGATTTATTGGGTGGATAATATTTTTTCAAAGCTGATAATGAAGTTTGACTAAATGGTTTTGAAGGTTTCTAGTTCTAAAAGCCTAATTATTAAAGAGCATTCAAAATATTGTTCAACAGCTACAGCATTTGATTCCCTGTTATAGGTAATTTTTTGCATTAGAAATTTCAAGGAATGTAAAGATGAATAAGAAGTATTTGCTACCCATAAAGAGCTTGCATTTTTAAATTCACAAATAGCTATAAAAATAAGAGTATAGTAAGGGATGTAAGGTAGAAGCAAAGTCTTAGGATTGTTCAAAATAGGTCTATTTCATATCTACTTGGGTGGCTGTAGAATAGGCTGTGAAAGAGATTGTTAGAGTGTTTCAAGTAACTAATACTAATAGGTACCATTTTTAAATGCATGCTGTATACTACATACCTTCATATTATAACCCTACAAGATGGTGCTATCTTCAGTTTACGAATGATAAGGCTGAGAATCAGAGATTGTGACTTGCCCAAGTTCACACAGCTACTAATAGTGGTGGATTTTGACCTCAAATCTGTCTGACTCTAGAGATACATGTTTAGGGAGACAAGAAATAAAGCCAGTATCTAGAATGTGGGCTATTCCATAGGACAAATGACCTAGTTTCTCCAACAAATCAATTTCATGAAAGTAAAAAGGGGAGGGACTGTTAAAGAGTACAAGAGACTTAAAGTAGTGGTGAGCTACTTTAAGTGAACTAAATGTTTAACAACCGATTCTCTGAAAAAGAAAAAGCACTGATTTCTAGCATTCTCTGATTTCCTTGGTGTTAAATATTCTCACCATGACTGATTTCAAGTCACCACTGTGACCTCACTGAATGCGGGGTCGGGAACAGTATACACAGTGGCACTCATCATATGGTATTTCTACCATACAGATATAATAAACAACCTCAAGAGCATAAATAATAGTAAATGTAGTAAAATAATTACGAGTAGTGTTATCAGTATTTATTTCCTTGGCTGTTGATATAATTTATTTAATTGTAAGATTATATAAGTTTTGTAAATGACTGTGTTTAATAATCAACTCACAGATTTCTTGACAATGTAATAGCTGCGTCTTGTGAGATGGTATGAGCCAGGTCTAATGCACCATACATGTACTGTGAGGACCTTGTTTGGATCCTGATTTGAACAAACCAACTATAAGAAGACATCATTTAGACAATTTGGAAAATTTGAGTGTGGACTGGGTTTTAGATAATGTTAAGGAATTATTGGTAATTATTTTAGGTGGGATGGTGACATGATATCTGTTAGAGGTATAAACTGGAGACTTTCTGAGTGAAATGACATGATGCCTAGGATTTGCTTTAAAATATTTTAGGATAAAAAAGGTATGGGGGTAGATAGCTGAAACAAGGTTGACAAAATGTTGCTTGTTGAAGCTGGTGGTGGTTACATGGGGCTTCTTATACTATTCTACCTTTGAGTATGTTTGAAGATTTCTGCAACAAAGAGCTGAGAGAAGAGATAAGGCTAGAATGTCTTTTTAGTCTGAGTCCATACATTGTATGGCCACAAATAGAAAAGAATTTGTACTTGGTGTTGTAAGTTGCAGCTTTCCAATTAATTTCACCTAGGAGCAGAGAAAGGCAATAATTACCCAGGACTGCGGAAGAGGTAAGAGATCAGTGGAAAGGTCAAAGAGGAGTTTTTGTATAAGTAGAATGATGTAACACCATTTTCTGAATGGTGATTTTATTATTTCATATTAAAATCACAAAAATGCCATATCACAATTCACATTTCCATCTGTATTAAAGTTTCTTGAGTTTGAGATCCAAATTAACTCCTAATCTCACCAGGTTTATCTAGTATATGATACTGGGCTTTCTGATTCTGCATCCTGTGAAGTAGTGTGACAGACCCAGAACTAGGTTTTAGATTGCCTTATTCCATGACAATTATTCTATCATATCTTTTTCTCCTTCTAGATTAATTTGGAGTTTTCTATTAAATGACTGTAATGATTATTTTCTGAAATCTAAAACTCATAATTTAAGAGTAATAGAATGTAAAATAAGCATATTCAGGCAGCTAACATTGTTACAGAAACATTTTGAATTGTCTAGACCTTACTAATTTGTTAATGCATTCCTAGAACCTGTTGATTAGCTTGAGGTTCTCTCAATATTTTAGTATTGCTTAATGATAAAAATAATACAGATTTCTCAAAAGTTTATATATGTGTGTATATATATTTTGCATAATACATATATATTTTTTTAATGTTTATTTTTGAGAGAGAGGCACAGAGCATGAGTTGGGGAGGGGCAGAGAGAGAGAGGGAGACACAGAATGTGAAGTAGGCTCCAAGCTCTGAGCTGTCAGCACAGAGCCCGGTGCGGGGCTCAAACCCACAAATTATGAGATCATGACCTGAGCCAAAGTCAGATGCTTAACTGACTGAGCCACCCAGGCGCCCCTATACATACATAATATATTGAGTGTCCATTGCTTCTAGCTCTTCTGGAAGACTCGTTTATTATAGTTTGTTAATTGGGGTTATACTTGTATGTACATTTTGAGATCCAATTTTTTCCATACTTAATGTTTCAATATGAGAATTTTCTGTTATTAAATACTTGAAGAACATTTTTAGTTTTTGGATAACATGAGCATATATGTATCACATAATTTATGTAACATCACCTCTGTTGTTGGAAATTTAGATTGTTTACAAGTCTCCACTGTTATTTGTAGACTATTAGAACTATGACAAAATCTTTGTCAAAAAATTGTTAAACTGTATGTATATATTTACCTTATTTAAAGCTTGAATATTTTAGTTTAGTGGTCAAAATTTATTATTTTAATAAGCATCCTGTTGACTTAGGCTTTCCATTGCTTATTTTGTGACTAGAAACCATTTTTCTTTTCTCAGGGCATAAAGCCAGCCAGTTTCAATAAAGTCACTGATCCTGAAGTGAAAGAAATCATTGAAGGGTGTATTCGTCAAAACAAATCAGAAAGGTGGGTACAAATGTAGCAAAATGACATAACTGATAGATACATTAAACTCTTATCTTGGACTGGGTCATTTTCTAACTTTTGAATAATACTGAGTATTACTTTTGAGTAGAACACAAACCGTACTGTATTGAGTGAAGTATATCAGTGCATGTTGCTTGCCATTTTGGACTTTGATATCATGTGCTCAATTTTTCTTGAACTGAAATTTGTGTTTTGTTTGTGTGTGTTGTGGCAAATTTTCATCACCTTCAGCCATCAGTTTAACAGTCATTTGAGCCCCCCAGTTTAACTTGTTTCTAACAGTTGATAGTAGAGAGTTTCTGCAGTGTCACCTTCAGGTAAGTACTCAAATGGTTGGGCCCCCAGGTTAATTTGTTTCTAACAGTTGATGGTAGAGAGCTTCTGCTGTGTTACCTTCAGGTAAGTACTTAAATGATTTTTTATGATAGCTTAAAAAAATTGACCATCAACTCACTGGATGTTTTTTATTTATAGACCATATATCCTTGGGTCATGATAATGGTAAAGTGGATAGGGCTATTTTTTTCAAGAAGTAGTATTCTAGATGGGCGCCTGGGTGGCTCAGTTGGTTAAGCATCTGACTGTGGCTCAGGTCATGATTTCACAGTTTGTGGGTTTGAGCCCCGCTTTGGGCTCTGTGCTGATAGCTCGGAGCCTGGAGCCTGCTTCGGATTTTGTGTCTCTTGCTCTCTGCTCCTTCCCCGCTAATGTTCCATCTCTCAAAAAAAAAAAAATTAAAGAAGTAGTATTCTAGATTTATTTGTATCAATTTTTTTTTTATGGACGCATCCCTTTAGTTTTAGCTTATATTTCCCATTAATTTGAGCTTAGGACAGTTGCCGAGTTAAATCAGTAGGTTAAATTTTTGATTTTTTACCTCCTTATTGGTTATGATTAATGAAGGTGATAGGTCTTTTATAGAAGTTATTTTCACCCACATTTTATTGACTGTCCCCCGTTTTTATTAGTTTTCTAAGTTCAGTGTTGTATATCTGAGAATATATAAAGCCACTAAGGTAAAACCTGTTTAATTATAGCTTTATTATAAAACATTGGTGTTTGTACCAACAGGCTATATCTAGGTAGTTATATATTTTAATTATGATAAAATATGCATAACTTAAGATTGACCATTTTAATCATTTTTAAGTATACAATTCAGTGGCATTAAGTATATTCACATTGTTGTATACAACCACACAGCTTTGTATTTACAGAACCTTTTCATCACCCAAACAGAAACTCTGTACCTATTACATAGTACCTCTCCATTCCTTTTCCCCTCAACACCTAGTAACATTTATTCTACTTTTGTCTCTATGAATTGTTTATTCTAGGTACCTCATGTAAGTGAAATCATACAATAATTTGTCTTTTTGTGGCTGGTTATTTAACTTAGCATAGTGTTTTCAAGGTTGATCCATGTTGCAGCCTGTATCAGAATGTCCTTTTTAAGGAAGAAACACATACATGCCCATTTTGTGTATCCATTAGTCTGTTGATGGACACTTGGGTTATTTCTACCTTTTGGTTATGATGAATAGTGTTGCATGGATATTGGTGAATAAGTATTTGCTTGAATCCCTGTTTTCAGTTCTCTTCATTATATACCTAGGAGTGTAATTACTGGATTGTATGGTAATACTGTTTAATTCTTTGGATAACCACCAGTTTTTTTTCACAGTGACTGCACCATTTTGTTTTCCTTCCACTAACATATGAAGGTTCCGGTTTTTCAACATCCTCACCAATACTCGTTATTTTCCATTTTTTGATAATAGCTATCCTAATGGTTACGAATTGGTATCTCATTGTGGTTTGGATTTGCATTTTCCTAATGACTAATGATGTTGAGTATCTTTTCACGTGGTTATTTTCATGTGGCTATTGGCCATTTGTATATCTTCTTTGGAGGAGTGTCTGTTCAAGTCCTTTGCCCTTTTTAAAGTTAGGTTGTTAATGTTTTTGTTGTGGCCATTTTTAAGTTGTAAGAGTTTAGGCATACTTTTTTTTTTTTAATTTTTTTTTCAACGTTTATTTATTTTTGGGACAGAGAGAGACAGAGCATGAACGGGGGAGGGGCAGAGAGACAGGGAGACATAGAATCGGAAACAGGCTCCAGGCTCTGAGCCATCAGCCCAGAGCCTGACGCGGGGCTCGAACTCACGGACCGCGAGATCGTGACCTGGTTGAAGTCGGATGCTTAACCGACTGCGCCACCCAGGCGCCCCAGGCATACTTTTTTTAAAGTGAGACTGAAAATACAGTTGACCCTTGAACAACAAACAGTACAGTACTGTAAATGTGTTTTCTCTTCCTTATGGTTTTCTTAATAATGTTTTCTTTAGTTTATTGTAAAAATACAGTATATAATACATATGCAAAATACATGTTAATCAACTGTATGTTATTGGTAAGGCTTCTGGTCAATAGAACTATTAATAATTAACTATTAATAGTTAAGTTTTGGGGGAGTTAAGAGTTAGACACAGATTTTCAACTGAGGTTCGCACCCTACCCCCCCATAGTGTTCAAGGGTCAGTTGTATGATGTTGAAGTAGACATTTTAGTTTGGATTCTGATTATTGCTTTTACAGCATTTTCATTGTGAACTGTTATCAGAGAACATTGGAATATTCAGAAGGATTCATAGCATATTAGTGTATTAGAAAGAGCATAAGCTTCTACATCAGACCAAGATTCAAATGTGGATTCATACTTAGCCAGTGTGATCTTGAGTAAGTTACTTAACTGTTCCTCAAAACAGGTCTTACTTTGGTGATTAAAAAGATAATGCATATAAAATACCTATCAGAGTAATAAGTATTTAATGGTGTCTTTTGGTGCTATTGCTGTAATTATTCCTTAGTAAAAATACCTAGGGAAATTTTTCATTGAGAGGCAGAGGGCTTTAACTTGGTTGTGCCTTCTTAAACACATCTTACCTTAGCCTTAAAACTAATTAGTATGAGGAAGCTTACTCTTTTTATAACGCTCTCTTAGTTACGTATTTGTCTCAATCAGTAAAATGATCAGAAGGGTTGAAAATCCTCAAGTTACAGGATACCATGCTATTAATGTACTTTATCTGTTTTAAGTAGTGTGAGAGGTTTTCTACATAGACATTGGTTTTAGTTCTCTCTGACCTGTAATATAGATACATTAGATATTACATATCTGTTTTAGAAATTGGTGAAAGCAAAGGAAATTAACTGTCCTGAGCTTGTAAAAGAATCTTTTGAACCCCTGTCCTTTTTTTCCTCTTCAGAGATGGTTAATTCCTAATACTAGGTTAGAGGCACATCCACTGCATGTATACTTTGGCCTAAAATACTAGACTTACATATTTTAAGAAAACCATGGGACTTTGCAGAACTAAATTAGTATCATTCATGGCATTCTCTAAAGAGTAAAGTACACTAACTTGACTATTGTTAATGGAGTCAACGACTTCTATTTATAACATTTGTAAAATAGTTTGAATTTATGGTTTACTTTAGAATTAATATATCTGGAAGTTTTTAGTTGCTTTTGCTGACAGTCTATTGTTTGAGTTTTAGTAACTTAAGCCAGTGGCTTAGGGAAACTAGTCACTCTACCCAACATATATTATAGCACTGCTTCAGTTCTCTAGGCATACAGTATCTAGATGTGTTGTTGATAACAATCTTTAATTAAGGTGACTTTAAGTGTATGTTAGGTGGGATTTCTTTGCATTCTTGGTAATAATGAGTTGGATATAAGATTTGGTTTTTAACAAAGCAGGGTAATGGTTTAATTAATAGAAGTTTTAAAATAAGATTGTTATTTTGATGTAATTAATATTTACTAATTAAGGGTTCTATATCTTGTTTGTGATTGGAAAAATTGATAATGAGATATGTATTTTATTTATTAGGTTGTCTATCAGGGACCTATTAAACCACGCATTTTTTGCTGAGGATACAGGACTGAGGGTGGAGTTAGCAGAGGAAGATGACTGCTCTAATTTGTCCCTGGCTTTAAGACTCTGGGTTGAAGACCCTAAAAAATTGAAAGGCAAACACAAAGACAATGAAGCTATTGAATTCAGTTTCAATTTAGAAACGGATACATCTGAGGAAGTAGCATATGAAATGGTAAGTGAATCCTACCACTATTCTCCACACCCCCCAACCAATGCTGCCCTTTATAGTATCAGGGTTGATTGATTCCTTTCTCCTTATTGCTTTCTTTCCTCTCGTTTTCTCATTTTCTTTATTTAAATTATTTTATTGTGAAATGTATCTTTATAGAAGAGTATATTAAATTTGTATGTAGAGTATAAAGAATAATAAAATGCTACTTTTATTAAGAAATAGAACACAACTGATACCTTTGAAGCCACCTGTATGCCCCTCCCAGTTGTATTCCCTTCCCTAATCACTACAGGTAATATCTACCCTGGCTTTTGTGTTACTTATTCCTTCCTTTGTTTTTCATTATAGTTTATCTAAGTAATAAATTGTTTTGTTTTAGAAACCTGAGTGGCAAGCCCACACCTAGGTGATTACTGAAGTTACTATTAGGTGAAGATGGCCAGGATAGCCAACTGAATAGTCTCTCAGTCATAGTCTGCCTTCAGTTTCCCTAAGCATTTACAAGAGGGGAAGTCAACAGGTGAGGTCATGATTAAATTTAGGGAAATACACACATGGCTCACTAGTCAGGTCACCAGTGGGCTGTTGTATGGACCAGAAATTAGTTGTGTGGTTACAATATGGTTTGATGGGGCGTGGGCCTCTCTGACTTCTCTACTTCTAATCTCCTCATGATCCCTCTCCCCACAGAGCAGATGACAACAGAGAACTTCTGTGGGGTTGAATGTGCGTCCACACCAGATCCAGGCTGCTACAGTGCTTGGAGGGAAGGCATACAGGAGCTTTGACAGCACATGGTCAGATTAGCCAAGTACAGATAGTCTGAGCCAGGTTAATCTGGACATCCTGTCCTTGGGTTAAAAAGAGGGATGAAACATTGACAGTGGGGATCTTGGAGATGATAGCCTTTAACGTGTCTATTTTTATAGTCATACTGTTTTGATCTGGAATGATTGCCTTGGACATCTGGTGCACAACTATTATTCTGATATTTCTCTTTACTATCTTTATAGACTCCTCTTTCTCTCTGTTGGGTTTCATGTTTCCTAAATCTCATGTCTTTTTCTTGGCTTACCCTATTGTTTTAGTGGCACACTTCCTCTGCCTGCTTCTTAAAGAAAGGGTATGAGAGGTAAATTCTTTGGGATTTGCATGTATGAAAATATTTTTATTCTATATTCATATTTAATTGATTGGCTGGCTATGGCATTTTAGGTTGCATTTAAAAAAATTTTAGACTCATTGTTCCATGCTTTTGTAGATTTCAATATTAATATTGAGAAGTATAAAGTTGTTCTGTTTTCAGAATCTTTTGCATGTGATCCATTTTTTGCTCTCTGGAAGTTTGTAATAGTTTCTATTTCTTTTTTCAGTATTCTAAAATTTCAGTGATATGTCTTTTTTTAATTTTATTTTTATTTTTTAAAAATTTACATCCAAATTAGTTAGCATATAGTGAAACAATAATTTCAGAAGTAGATTCCTTAATTGCCCTTACCCATTTAGCCCATCCCCCTTCTCACAACCCCTCCAGTAACCCTTAGTTTGTTCTCCATATTTATGAGTCTCTTCTGTTTTGTCCCGCTCCCTGGTTTTATATTATTTTTGTTTCCCTTCCCTTATGTTCATCTGTTTTGTCTCTTATAGTCCTCATATGAGTGAAGTCATATGATTTTTGTTTTTCTGTGACTGACTAATTTCACTTAGCATAACACCCTCCAGTTCCATCCACGTTGTTGCAAATGGCAAGATTTCATTCTTTTTGATTGCTGAGTAATACTCCATTGTATATATATACCACATCTTTATCCATTCATCCATCGATGGACATTTGGGCTCTTTCCATACTTTGGCTATTATTGATAGTGCTGCTATAAACATGGGGGTGCATGTGTCCCTTCGAAAAGCACACCTGTATCCCTTGGCTAAATGCCTCCTAGTGCAATTGCTGGGTTGTAGGGTAGTTCTATTTTTAGTTTTTTGAGGAACCTCCATACTGTTTTTCAGAGTGGCTGCACTAGCTTGCATTCCCACCAACAATGCAAAAGAGATCCTCTTTCTCCACATCCTTGCCAACATCTGTTGTTGCCTGAATTGTTAATGTTAGCCATTCTGACAGGTGTAAGGTGGTATCTCATTGTGGTTTTGATTTGTATTTCCCTGATGAGTAATGTTGAGCATTTTTTCATGTGTCGGTTGGCCATATGGATGTTTTCTTTGGAGAAGTGTCTATTCATGTCTTTTGCCCATTTGTTCCCTGGATTATTTGTTTTTTGGGTGTTGAGTTTGATAAGTTCTTTATAGATTTTGTATACTAACCCTTTATCTGATATGTCATTTGCAAATATCTTCTTCCATTCTTTCAGTTGCCTTTTAGTTTTGCTGATTGTTTCCTTCGCTGTGCAGAAGATTTTTATGTTGATGAGGTCCCAGTAGTTCATTTTTGCTTTTGTTTCCCTTGCCTCCGGCGACGTGTTGAGTAAGAAGTTGCTGCGAGCAAGATCAAAGAGGTTTTTGCCTGCTTTCTTCTTGAGGATTTGGATGGCTTCCTGTCTTACATTGAGGTCTTTCATCCATTTTGAGTTTATTTTTGGGGATGGTGTAAGAAAGTGGTCCAGGTTCATTCTTCTGCATGTCGCTGTCCAGTTTTCCCAGCACCACTTGCTGAAGAGACTGTCTTTATTCCATTGGATATTCTTTCCTGCTTTGTCAAAGATTGGTTGGCCATATGTTTGTGGGTCCATTTCTGGGTTCTCTATTCTGTTCCATTGATCTGAGTGTCTGTTCTTGTGCCAGTACCATACTGTCTTGATGGTTACAGCTTTGTAGTATAGCTTGAACTCTGGGATTGTGATGCCTCCTGCTTTGGTTTTCTTTTTCAAGATTGCTTTGGCTATTCGGGGTCTTTTCTGGCTCCATACAAATTTTAGGATTATTTGTTCTAGCTCTGTGAAGAATGCTGGTGTTATTTTGATAGGGATTGCATTGAATATGTAGATTTCTTTGGGTAGTATCGACATTTTAACAATACTTGTTCTTCCTATCCAGGAGCATGGAATCTTTTTCCATTTCTTTGTGTCTTCTTCAATTTCTTTCATAAGCTTTCTATAGTTTTCAGTGTATAGATTTTTCACCTCTTTGGTTGATTTATTCCTAGGTATCTTATGGTTTTTGGTGCAACTGTAAATGGGATCGATTCCTTGATTTCTCTTTCTGTCAGTTCATTGTTGGTGTATAGGAATGCAACCGATTTCTGTGCATTGATTTTATATCTTGTAGCTAGCCTGAATTCATGAATCAATTCTAGCAGTTTTTTGGTGGAATCTTTTGGCTTTTCCGTATAGAGTATCATGTCATCTGTGAAGAGTGAGAGTTTGACCTCCTCCTGGCTGATTTGGATGCCTTTTATTTCTTTGTGTTGTCTGATTGCAGAGGCTAAGACTTCCAATGCTGTGTTGAATAACAGTGGCGAGAGTAGATAGACATCCCTGTCTTGTTCCTGACCTTAGGGGGAAAGCTCCCAGTTTTTCCGCATTGAGGATGATATTAGTATTGGGTCGTTCATATATGGTTTTTGTGATCTCGAGGGGATGGAAAGCCATCTATCATGCTAATGGTCAACAAAAGAAAACTGGAGTAGCCATACTTATATCAGACAATCTAGACTTTAAAATAAAGTGATGTGTCTTGATTTGAGTCTATTTTCATCTACTTTGTTGGTTCTCAGTGGACCTTTCCAATCTGTCAACTCATATCCTTTAGTTTCTGGGAAGTTTCTTGAAGTATTTTATTGATCATTTCTCCCCATTTTTTTCTTTCTGGAACTATTAGCATTTGGATATTGGACCTTTTGGACTAATTCTCCACTGTTCTTTCTTTTCTATTTTCCACCTTTATTGTCCTTTTATTCTCCTTTCTGGCAGATATTATCAACTTTATTTTCTAACCCATCGAGTTTTTCATTTCTGTTATCATGGTTTTAATTTTAAGAGTTCCTATTCATTTTTTGGTCTGTTCCTTCCTTAGAGTAAACATCTTGTTCTTTGTTTTGTTGAGGCAATATTATCGCACCTCTCTGTAACATTTGTAAAAAAAGTGTTTCTGACGTTTTTCTACCTGTGTAGTCTCTTTTCTCCAAATTGCTGTTTTACCTTTGTTGGTTTTATACTGTCTTCTTGTTAGAGGCTTTTCTCATATTTCTGGTAATTCTTGACTCACTGCTCATGATTAATAGACTATAGGAGACTATATATGTTTTCTGTTGCTGTGTAACAAATTACCACGAATTTAGTGACTTAAAGCAACACCCATTTATTAATTCAGTTCTGGAGGTCAAAAGTCCTAGTGGGCTTCACTGTAGTCTCTGCTTAGGATCTCACAGGCTGAAATTAAGGTGTTAGCAGCCAGGGTTCTTATCTGGAGGTACTGTGGGCATATCTGCTTATGAGTTTTTGGCAGAATTCAATTCTATATAGTTGTAAGACAGAGGCCCCCGTTTCCTTGCTGGCTGTTAGGTGGTGGTCACTTTCCACTCCTAGAGGCTGTTTTTTAGTCCCTTCCTGTGTCCTCACTCCATCGTCAAAGGCAGCAATGACATGTTGAATCCTTAGTCACCAGCTGGTGAAAGGCTCACCCAGATAATGTCCCTATTTTAAGGTCACCTGTTCATAGCAAAATAATGGGACTGATCTCTCCTCATATTCATAGGTTTGAGGATTAGGATGGGACATCTTTGAGGGGCCATAATTTGTGTTCTACGGAAACTTAGAAGCCCATTGGATGATGTGATTGCTTGTATCAGACTTGTTAATGTTCACCTCTACGGTGGGCCTTTAATTAAGGAATCTCTGACATCAATATTTGTAGGTCTGTATTCTTGAATTGGTCAGATTCCCCCAGAGAATCATCTTTCAGTGTCCTTCCTGAAGGGTAGGGGCTGGTTACTGGTATTTTGGTAGCCAAGTGGGGGAAAGGGCTGAGGGTTTCTGCATATGGCATTCAGTGTGCATATTGTCATTTAATCTTACTTTCTACATGGTAGCTTTACCGTCAACTGTGCCTGGTGTTCTATAGTCCAGAGATCCTCTCTTTTACCCTCTCTAGAGAACAAAACTCCAGGCTTCTTGGGGAGGGGAGAATCAATCACCCAAAGGTGTGGAATGGAAGAAGGGGCACAGGGATCCAAATATTTAAGTGCTTCTCACACCAGTGCCAGAACAGGTATTGCCAGTTCCTGTGCCTTGTGAATATTTTTCAGTATAAATGATAATGATTCTCTGCTTTCCCTAGTTCATCATTTTCAGGTCTTCTAGGTCACTTAATCTGTTTTAGTTCACCATTTTCAGGTCTTCTAGGTCACTTAATCTGTTTTCCACATTCTGGAGTGTCCAAAATGTTGTTGCTGTTGTTTTACTCTTATTCTCCCTGTTCTTGTGGGTTTATAACTTAAAAATCCATTTAGTATGGGGATTTTTTTAGAGCTTTTGGAGGGAGTGAAATTAAATATATGGATTCCATCTAACATTTTAATCATCTTTCAACTACCACGAAATTTTCCTGAGTCTTCAGACCCACAAGGCATACTTTAAAAAACAGATTGTAGGACTGAGAATGATATGCCATGCCACCTCCTCAAGTCATCTTTCTGCTCCTCAGCCCCGCTCTTCTCAGACAGCAAGCCCTTAACTTCTCTCACACTTCTAACACCTGGTAAGATGTAGTACTTTGCTGTGAGCAGATTTACCTTTGCCTGGAGTGTGGATCTCTAAACTTCATCTCCACCTCCCTTAATAGCCAGCAAGTTCCTTTTTTGTTTGTTTGTTTTAATTCAAGTCAGAGTTTACCTTCCTCTGTGATGCTTTCTTCTCTTTTCCCTTTAGGGCTTTTATAGCAGCTTAAAGCTTTCTACCTTACTTTAAGTTAAATATGTACCATCTTACCACCAGATTTTGTGCTCATACAGGACAAACGACCAGTGTAATAACTTCAATGTCTCTGGAGTCCAGTACTGGGCACATTGTAGGCACTTAATGTTGTTGAATAAGAAACCTTTTAATCTTTCACAAACCTTAATGACAGTCATAAATTAACTGTAATAAGACTGCATGTACTGAAACATCAAGTTATTTGTTTTGGTTAAAGCCACAATTCTTTTAACAATACTTGGTAGTGGTATTTTTCTTATGCTTATTAAAGGCTCTACATTTATGTATGTCTAAGAAAGAACATAGAAGGTGGGCCTGGGTAGCTCATTCGGTTGGGTGTCTGACTTCAGCTCAGGTCATGATCTCACAGTTTGTGAGTTCAAGCTCCGTGTCGGGCTCTATGCTGACAGCCTGGAGCCTGCTTCTGATTCTGTGTCTTCCTCAGTCTCTCTCCCACTCTCCTGCTCACGCTCCGTGTTTCTCTCTCTCTCTCTCTCAAAAATAAATAAACATTAAAAAGAAAGAACCTAGATGTACATCGAAAATATTGAGGGGCGCCTGGGTGGCTCAGTTAGTGAAGTGTTCCACTCTTGGTTTCGGCTCAGTTCATGATCTCACAGGTTCATGAGTTTGAGCCCTATGTCAGGCTCTGCACTGACAGTGTGGAGCTTGCTTGGGATTCTCCCTCTGTCCCTCTCTCTCTGCCCTTCCCCTGCTCACATGCACTCTGTCTCCCTGTCTACCTCTCAACATAAAGTTGTATAAAAAATTATTTAAAATTTTTTTAATGTTTATTCATTTTTGAGGGGGGGTGCGGACGGGCAGAGAGAGAGTGAGACACAAAATCTGAAGCAGGCTCCAGGCTCTGAGCTGTCAGCACAGAGCCTGATGTAGGGCTCGAACCCACGAAACTGTGAGATCATGACCTGAGCCAAGTCAGATGCTCAACCGACTAATCCACCCAGGCACCCCTGTATAAAAAATTATTTAATTACTATGATATACACCTGAAACTATGTCAATTATATTGAATTGAAACAAAAAGAATATGTAAACAAATTAGCTGTTATTTAATGGCATTTGCAATTTGGGAGTGCAAAATAACTCTGCTGGTAAAAAAAAAAAAGTTAAAAATCTTAAATGTTAAAGATGTAGTTTGCTTATTATGTTTTGTTTGTAGGTCAAGTCAGGATTCTTCCATGAAAGTGATTCCAAAGCTGTTGCTAAGTCCATTAGAGACCGGGTCACCCTGATAAAGAAGACAAGGGAGAAGAAACCAGCTGGCTGTTTGGAAGAACGCAGGGATTCCCAGTGCAAGTCTGTGGGGAATGTACTCCCTCAGCATCAGAATACAACTTTGTCCCCTGCTCCTGCTCAGCACACGGGGGCTGAATGTGAAGAAACTGAAGTTGATCAGCATGTTCGACAACAGTTTCTACAAAGAAAACCACAGCAGCACTGCTCCTCTGTTACAGGTAGTAGTCCTAATTTATAAAAGTAAACAAACGTGTGATTGTGTTCCCTTATCTTGAAATAGTACTTTTGTGCTTTTCAAAGAATTCTATTATCCATCATTTCATCAGTCCTTTTACAAACTCCCTGAAATAGACAAGCCAGCCTAGTTATCTTATTTTAAAATTAAGAAACTGTTTTGTTACATGACTTGTCCAAAGTGCTAATTGAATAAGAGCTATAATATTTTTACCATTTTTAAAGGTCTAATGTAAATCCTTAAATAAAGAATATTTGGAACTAAAGGGAAAATTTATTTTTTAAGGAGGAATTTTCTAGACTTTAAGATCCTTTGTTTTTAGACTCAAGTATAAAATTATTGTAGTTCCTTTAATTTTTCTGCTATAATACATTCTCTTCTCTAGAAGGACATAGTATTTTCTTTTCTTTTTTTAGTGTTTTCATAGTAATAACCAATTGTTCTGTAAAGATAGTATTTTCTAGCCAGGGTCTAAGAGAATGAGAATAAAATGACCCTTAGATTTTACTGAAATCCTAATGGTAAGTATAGATTAGTTAGGGATTTACATGAAATGGCCAGCAAATGGAGTTGATTTTTATGTGAGTCTTTGTTTTTAGGTTTGCTTTACTAAGAAAATTTTAGTTCTACTACAATGTCAGCATGGAGAGTTTACATGATGGTTTTTGGTTAATTGTATAGTGTGCATATTTTATTTCAAGTTGTCTTGGGTTGTCAGAGTAAAAGAAAATATAAAACACTTATTATTTCCCATGTCATTTAGACCTTGTGCTTCAAGTTTTTCCTTCTACCTGTTGCTTCTTTTCTTTGTCATAGGTGACAATTTGTCTGAGGCAGGAGCTGGATCTGCTATACACTCAGATACTTCAAGTCATCCCAGTGTGGCCTATTCCTCAGACCAGAATATGGGTTCTCAAGTGGTTTCCAACATCCCACAGGCTGAAATAAATGTTCCAGGGATGATTTATCCATCCCAGCAGCGAGTAGGACATTACCAGCAGATTTCAGGGGTAAAGTGAACTGTTACATTTTTACATATATATAATCCATATATTTACTGTAAATGGGAGAGTTTATCTTTAACATATTTTTTTTCTTATTTAACAGCTGCAACAGCAGCCAAAGCTGTCTCAGCCCCACATTTTGCCTTTGGTTCAAGGTCAGTCCACTGTTTTGCCTGTACATGTCCTTGGACCTCCAGTTGTCTCACAACCCCAGGTTTCCCCATTAACTGTCCAGACGGTCTCACAGGTAAAGGTAAGGTGTATTTTAGAGGTTCTGTATTCTGTTAAATGTATTTAACACTGCCTAGATTTCCTCCCTTTCAAAGGCTCTCTTTCATGAATTCAATATAGTTAAATAAAACTCACTGAAAGTTAAAAGTTGTTTATGCCTGAGGATGTGCCTAACATTGTGAAACTAGAATCTTGAGACACTGATTATATTATTGGCAAAGACACTGAGGACACCATATATCGATAAACAAATTTATTTATAAATCAGATCTCTTTCTCTTGGTGATGATGGTTTGTTCTTTGTATTGGACTTTTCTAGCCTGGTTTGAATGTGGAGGGATGTCTTTTGTAGTCAATTAGAAATAATATTTTATAGACAAAATCTTTGGCACTTTATCTAAATTCTTGGCTTTTCGAAAATTTTTAATTCCAGTATAGTTAAACATACAGTGTGATATTAATTTCAGGCATACAATATAGTGATCCCACACTTCCATGCATCACCCTGTGCTCATCACGACAAGTGAACTCTTTAATACCCTTCATCTATTTCACCCATCCCCCCCCACCCCCACCTGCCTTCTGGTAACCAGAAAGGTTTGTTCTCTGTAATTAAGAGTCTGTTTTCTTAGTTTGTCTCTTTTTTTCTTTGTTTGTTTATGTCATTTCTTTAATTCCACATATGAGTGAAATCATATGGTATTTGTCTATCTCTGACTGACTTGTATCACTTAGTATTATACCCTCTAGATCCATCCATGTTGTTGTAAACAGCAAGATTTCATTCTTTATTATGGCCAAATAATATTCCATTGTGTTTATACACACACACACACACACACACACACACACACACACACACACACTACATCTTTATCCATTCATCTATTGATGGACACTTGGGTTGCTTCCATAATTTTGCTGTTGTAATTAGTTTCGCTATAAACATCAGAGTGCATATATCTTTTTGAATTAGTGTTTTTGTAATCTTTAGGGGGGAAATACCCAGTACTGGAATTGCTGGATCATATGATAGTCCTATTTTTAATTTTTTGAGGAAGCTCCATATTGTTTTCCAGAGTGGCTGCACCAGTTTGTATCCTCATCAACAGTGCAAGGGGGTTCCTTTTTCTCCACATCCTTGCCAACACTTGTTTCATGTGTTTTTGGTTTTAGCCATTCTGACAGGTATGAGGTGATATCTCATTGTAGTTTTGATTTGCATTTCCCTGATGATGAGTGATGTTAATCATCTTTTCATGTGTCTGTTGGCCATCCGTATGTCTTCTTTGGAGAAATGTCTGTTCATGTCTTCTCCCCATTTTCAATTGGATTATTTGTGTGTTTTCGTGTTGAGTTGTATAAGATGTTTATGTATTTTGGATACTGACAGTTTATTAGATCTTGGCTTTTTTTTGATTCATGTTTATTTCTGTAGGAGAAATAAGTGTGTCTTTTTGACTCTCAAACTTAGCATTATTCATTTCTGACAAGGAGTAAACAGTGTTTGTAAGAGTTCATATATTGACTATTCTGGTTCCCTAGGTTATGAACTCTGGACACATGGTTCACCTTTTTTTTTTTTTTTTTTTTTTCCATCACTGCATTTTCTTTTCTCAACCTCACCAACTCCTACGTGTGCCTTTTGTCTTTGGGAATGAGATGGTCTGAGCTCCTAGGCATTCTCTGTATATGATTCAGTTAGCAGCTGGTGCATCTGTTTCTTTTAAGAGATTGATATATAGTAAGTCACAGTTCATCAAACAGTTTTTAATGACTACCATTTCTATGTATGTAAGATAAAATAAAATATGGTCCATACCCTTAAGGAGTTCACAGTCTTGTAGGAGAAAGCATACACATACTTGACAAATGCCTGATGTATTTAAAACCTGCTGGGGGTAAATTTAATCTGATAGAGCTGACAGTGCATTGTATTTGGCTAGTGTTTGGTGATAACATGGTACATATTCATAATTGAGCTCTTGTGGTTTGATATGCCTCTTTCTTAGACTTTCATGCCAAGTGTGTTGAAAGGATGCTTAAATTATCTTAGGTTCAACCACATAAGTATGCAGATATGTGTATTTTAAAATGTGCTCCAAAAATTTTTTAAGTTTCAAAAATTAGTGTAAGAGTATTATTTACCTATTTAAAAATAAAGCCTATGAAGTTATAAAGATGACCATGAAAATCACCTGTTATTTCTCCAGCTAGAGACAACTTTTTGTTTATATTTGTCGATAGAGCCTCTAGATTTGTCTTTTTTCCTATTATACATATATAATTTTGTTTATATACATCTGTATATCACATACATGCTATTTTTTAGACTCCCCCCCATATATAGAAGCCACATAAGCAAGCACTTTGTTGGTGTCTTTTTATGAATGTGGTGGTTCAAGTTCTAGGAATTATTGCATCCAACCTATATTTATTCAGCCAACTCTCTCTCCTCTTTGGAGATCTTCTGTGTTCATTTTAGCTATGATATTGAAATCCTTTTGAGCTTTTTCTTGTAACTTCCAGTGTCTAGTGTGTGAAGGTGTTAGATTCAGTTACTCTGAATCTCTGCCAGGGCTTGAATGAGTTATATAACAAGTGCAATAAATGAGAAGCCATGAGCAGTATATTATTAGGACTGGTCTCAATCCCTTAGTGTATTCAACTAGTATTTACTCGTGGTATTAAAGATTTTTATAGGACTAATACCAGTACCTTTTTGATAGCTTACTGAACTTTTTAGAACATAGCATTATTTTATCTATCATTTTGTCTGGGAGAGTCCCATTAAAATGGGCATGGCATATGCATTTATAATTTGAATTTTCCTTGCACCACAACCAGGAACTGCAGCTGAACTTTGGAACAGATGGACAAACTTCAGCCCAACATATGACTTTAGACTTGTCAGTTACTGGAGTTCCACAACCAGTCTTTTCTGCAGTTTCTCCTCAGACATTGTCTGCTTCACGAATGATTTCCAGCATCCAAAATTGGTCTTCAACTTGAGCCTGGCCCTAGAAATGGAAATCAAGAATTAACCAAATCACCAGATTCTAATGACTTCTAACTTCTTTTCTTACTTTCTTTGTTTTTTTTTTTTTGAGAGAGATAGAGAGCACATGCATGTGGGGGGGGGCGGGCAGAGGGAGAGAGAAAGAAAGGGTGGGGAGAGAGAGAATCCCAAGCAGGTTCCATGCCCAGTATGGAGCCCGATGTGGGGCTCAATCTCACAACTCTGAGATCATGACCTGAGCTGAAATCAAGAGTCGGATGCTTAACCAACTGAATCACCCAGGCACCCCCAGAATTCTAGTTTATTATTGGTTAACTGTTCTCAAGCTTTGTCAAATAATTCTGCACAATACATGAGCAGTGCACAGAAGGCTGCTGGTACAGTTCAGCTCCCTTCTAATTCCACTGGGGGTTATTCAGGGGCCAATTAGCCTTCACAAAAGATATATTTAGTACCCCACCCATACCCCGTAGTACATCAGGAGTCTAGGAGACTCTAGGTTCTTCAGTGCCACAAAGCCAGACTGTGTATTTGAAGAAACCTTGTTTCCAAGCCTCTAGTCAGCAGCAGCCATTAATTTTACAACCTAAGATTATGGCATCACTACAAAAAATTGTGCAGTGGGATTGTATTCTGAGAGTGTCTGAAGCTCATGCAAGTCAGCAGCAGTGAAAAGGTGATATTAAAAGTGTGATTCAGTCCCTGCAATGACCCTCTTACTCCATTCAACACACTTTTCCAGGGCCACCTGCAGAACTGCCATCCTTCCCATTGAAGGCTCCTGGGCAGCTGCCATTTGTGATACATCCCCAGAACAAGCTTTTTAGCCATCATAGCCAATTTACCCAATCCAGGCTACAGCACAGTGTGTTTATTCACTGCCAGCCCCAGAATATCTTCTTTGTACTGTACAACCACCAGGCTCACAGTCAACTCATTCTGTGCAGACTTCTTATCCATTCCTGCCTGTGGTACAGGCCTCTTATTTGGCTCCAGCCTAAGGGCATCCTGCTTTTCCAGTGCAACCTCAGGTTTTGTCAGCTTTTCCAGACCAGCCAGCATATATGATCCAAGCAGCTTACTCTGTGCAATCTATAGAACAGTTTGCTTACTGGGCACTGCCACTTGAGCATGCCCATTATTCAGCACAAACTGCTTACACCATCTAGACAACTGAACAGGCAACCTACATAACTCAGCAAGTATACACAGTAAACCCTACCGATAACAAGCACATACATATTGCAAATGCTGCAGATCAGAAGTTACACTCCGTACCACCTTATGTAGTACAGACTTCTGATGAACAAATCTATTTAACACAACCCTAAGGTGGTAATTCTTCAAAGTTGGAGCAAAAGACGTTTTTAACATTAATCTTAATGTCCAGTACTCAGCAGCTGCATCACAAGCAGATGTTGGTTTTAGACACCAGCAGCTAAAAACCCACTCAATTAGCATTACATGTCAGAGGGCCATGGAAGGACAACTTCAGCATCCTGCGCAGATGTCCTTCATTCAACAGGCCTCCTCACAGGCCCAGATCCACCCCCCCCCCACTTTATCTACACAGTTTTCACGATCATATCTAACACCAAGCCAGGTTTCTCATTCAGTTTTCATTCAGCATCTGCACATGACTCATTCATCTTATAGAGAAGCACAGAAAAGCCATCAGTTGTCTACTAAAGAAGGTCTTGTAAATCAACAGCAGTCTTTGGGTAGCCACCACGCTGCTTTCCAGCAGCGTTTACCTCATTCACAGGCACCTAACCAAGTTCAGACATTACCAGGTATGTTGAAGGTATGGATACAGTACGGATTATATCTCCTTTGCAAGAAAACTTGCAACCAGTGGCAATGGAAAAATACATAATGCAGCCCTTAAAGCAGACTCAAGTGCTTCAGCATTAGCAAACATTTCCCCTGAAGAAAACCCTAGTGTAGCACCAGCCAGCATGCATTCAGCAGCAGTCTGCTGTCCAGCCACAGTGGCAACATCTTCTGGCTCAACACTTGTTTTTTGGTCAGCAGAAACACAATTACAACAGCAGACCCTCTGTCAAAGCTCTGGGGTATTTCTTTCAAATCAGCCACCTTCTTCTGCTCATCAACACTTAGTATTCCAGTGCAGGCTTCCACTGTCTTTTAGAGCATTTCTATGTTATAGACACAGCAGCATTTGCAAAGCCAAGAAATTCCAAAGGTAAATCCTCCTGGAGGAAAAATATAGATGACTGTGATTTTTCTGTGATGTTCAAGGGTCAGGGAGATAGTGAGCTAGGTAGAAATGGCATTGTACGGGGAGTCGCAGTCCCCATTCCTGGGTCTTTTCCTTATTCAGTGGGTGGGCTTGACTCAAGTCTCTGGGGTTTCCTCATCTCTAAAGTTGGAGGGGTTAAACCAGATGATGATAGCAAAAAAAAAATATTTGAGCACCTACTTGCGATGTATCAGTGAATAAAACACAAAAATCCCTTCTGGCATTGACTTTTGTTTCCTAATGCAGAGAGACTCTGTTAATAACCTTAATAAAAGGTAAATTTATAATATGGTCCCAGGAGACTGGGGGAAATGTGGAGCAGGGTAAGGAGGAAAGTGGGTTGTAATTTTAAATAAGGTAGTGATCAGGGTAGGCCTCATTGACATTTGAGCAAACATTTGAAGGAGGTGATGTAGCCCACAGTGCACATTTGAGGCAGAGGGAATAAGCAGTGAAAGGCCCTGGAGAAGGAGAGTGTCTGGCATGTTTGAAGAACAGCAAGGAGGCCAGTTAATTCTAAAATGTTAGGAGCCAGTGATTATCTTATTACTCTACATTTATAACACAGCATTTGCCTTTATGAGATGATAGTAATGGACACTATTAAGTGATTCCCAGGTGCCAAATACTGTCTTAATGATTTTACAAGTACTATTCTCACAACTGTATGAATTGTAGCTACCATTACTCCTGTTTTATAGGTGAGGAAACTGAGGTTCACAGAGGTTACAGGAAGGTCAGGATTTGAACCCAAACTATTTGGCTGCAAAGGCTGTGCCCTTAATCATTACACCCACCAGCCAGCCTCTTTGTAAGATAGTATCCTCCCTGCCAGAATTGGAGAAGACGGACATGATGACTTCATTGAGATTTAGTTAACTCAGGGGATTGATTGAATTATTTATAGAAAGAAATTGACAGTCTAGTATTTTCTTGTTTTTGTGTGTGTATGTGTGTGTGTGGCTGTTTTGTTCTGCTTTAGATAACTCTGAAGACTCTGAATTTATTGAGTTTGGCTAATAAAATGCCTTGAGGTCCTTAGATAAAAGGTGTACTGTCCTGTAGGAATTTTCTATTGATGATATATTAGTATTCCAAACAGCTATTATCTCAAGTACTGTGTATTTTTATAAAATTCCCTCTTCCTCAAGGGTATAAATTATAGTGAATTCCAGTGTGTTCAAGCTGACTCCTAACAGAAACAATCAAGGATTAATAAAGATCTTTGCAGTTGATGGTTCTTCAGACAAAGCATGCTATTCTGGGGTTATTTCTTTAAAAAAATTCTTTTAATGTTTATTTATTTTGAGAGAGAAAGAGAGCGTGAACAGGGTAGGAGCAGAGAGAGAGGGAAACACAGAATCCAAAGCAGGGTCCAGGCTCTGAACTGTCAGCACAGAGCCCGATGCGAGACTCGAACCCACAAACTACGAGATCATGACCTGAGCCGAAGTCAGACGCTTAACCGACTGAGCCACCCAGGAGCTCCTGGGGTTATTTCTTTAGAATAAAGTTCTTCATGAAGTATTTTGGAATGGAATATTTGTTTCTGTAGGTGTGTGCTGTATACTTTCCTTACCTAATTAAAAAAAAAATTCCTCAACATTTTATTAAGAAAAATTTCAAAGATAACATAAAAGTTGAAAAATCATAAAGTGAACATCCATATAACCTACCAACTAGATTCTATAGCTAACTTCTGTTGTATTTGCTCAATTACATATCCATCCCTTTATTCACTTATCAATCCATCTCGTTTTTCTGGCACATTTCAAAATTAAAGTTGTTGACATCAGTATACTTCATAAATACTTCAGCATTCATATCATTGGCTAGAACTGAGCATTAATTTTTTTAGTTTATATTTGTATGCAGTAAAATGCGTAGATTATAATTCAATGAGATTTGACAAATGCTTACACTTGTGTTACGCAACCAATTATCAAAATATAGACCAGGTGTTGGCAAACATTTTCTGTAAAGGTATAGGTAGTAACTATTTTAGTCGTTGTGGGCTATAGAGTCTCTGTTACAGCGACTCAACTCTGCTATTACATGCATGAAAATGGCCATAGACAATATATAAAAAAAATGGACATGGCTGTGTTTCAATATAACTATTCACAAATAGATTGTGTGCCAGCTTTGGCCTGCAGGCTGTAGCTTGTCCACCCAATACAGAATACTGCCATTACTTCAGAAAGCTCCCTCATGACTCTTCCCAGTCAATACTCCCCACACCCCACCAGAGTTGACTGTTGTTGAGTTTTTTCACCTTAGTTTATCCTGTTCTAGATCTTCATATAATTGAAATCATACAGTGTGTACTCTTGTAGAAGGCTTCTCTCAGTAGATTTTTGAGATTGATCCATATTGTGTGTATCAATAATTTCTTTTTACTGCAGAGTAATATTCTATTGTATGAATATACCAAATCTGTCCATTTTACTATTCATGAGTACCTGAGTGGTTTCTAGTTTGGTGTTATTAATAATAAAACTGCTGTGAATATTCTTGTATAAGTCTTTTTGTTAACATATGTTTTTATTTCTCCTGAATAATACCTAGGAGTAGAATTGCTGGGCCATGGGATAGGTATTTGTTTACCTTTTTTCCAGATTGGCACTATTTTACAGTAACATCAGCAATATATGAGTGTCACACCCTCACTAACACTAATTTTAGCTATTCTGGTGGGTGTGTAGTGGTATCTTGTAGTTTTAATTTGCATTTCCGTGATGACTGTGTTGTTGAGCACCTTTTCATGTATTTATTGGCCTTTGTGTATTTTTCTTTGTGAAGTGTCTGTTCAAGGCATTTGCCCATTTTACTTTGCCCATTGTAGTTTGCCTTACATTGTTGGCTTGTACAAGTTCTTATATATTCTGGATAATACTAGTCTTTTAGCAAGTATATGTTTTACAGATCTATTCTCCAATTGGTGGATTGCTCATTAATTTTTGTAATGATTTCATTTGACGAAACAGAGTATTTAGTCTTGATGAAGTTGACGAAACAGAGTATTTAATCTTGATGAAGTCTAATTCATCAGAATTTTCTGTTGTGGTTACTTTTTTCTGTGGCCTCAGAAACCTTTGCCTACACCCAAGTCACAAAAATACTCCCTGTTTTATGGTTTTAGGTTTTATGTTGAGGTCTGTAGTCCATCCTACATTAATTTTATGAGTGGTGTGAAGTAGGAGATCAAAGTTCTTTCTTTTCCCCATATGAATAACCCACTGTTTAAGCTGTTGAAAAGATTTTGTTTTCCCATTGGATTGTTTAGCATCTTGTCCAAAGTAAAATAAACTTATAAATATGAATCTGTTTCTGGGCAATGTATCCTGTTGCATTGATCTAGTTGTCCATCCATTTGCCAGCACCACACTGTCATGATTACTGTTGATTTATAATATATCTTGAAGTTAGATAATACAATTCTTTCTACTTTGTTTGCATTTTCAAGATTTCTTTGGATATTCCAGGTCCTTTGCATTTCCATATAAATCTTAGAATTAGATGGACAATTTCTACCAAAAAATGGTGGAATTTTAGTAGGGATTGTTTCAGATCTGTAGATCAATTTGAGGAGATATGACATAACAATATTGAATCTTCCAACCCAGGAAAATGGCATATTTCTTCATTTATTTATATCTTCTATCATTTCTCGACAATGTTTTGTAGTATGGGGATTGTGGCACATCATTTGTATGTGTGTGGTGGTAGTGGGAACTCACCTTTGGATAAACTTATTCCTAATTTATGTTTTGATGATACTAAAAATGGAATTACTTTTTAAATTACATTTTCCAATTGTTTGCCATTTTTATATAAAGTAAAATTGTTTTTTTCACCTTTTGGGATGAGCACTGGGTGTTGTATGGAAACCAATTTGACAATAAATTTCATATTTAAAAAAAATGTTTTTTTGTCCTTGTACTCTGTGTCTTTATGAAGTTCAATTTATTAGTTCTTGTTCTTTCATTGATTCCTTGAGATTTTCAATGTAGATAATCAAATGCAGACAGTTTTATGTCTTCCCTTCTAATCTTTATGTTTTTTATTTCTGTTTTTGCCTTATTGCACTGGCCTCAATCTCTAGTACAATGTTAAATAGCAAAAAAGATACTGGACATTTTTCCTTGTTCCCTGATGTAAGGAAAAAAGTGCTTGATATTTCACCACTAAGTATGCTGTTAGATGTAGGGTTTTCTAGATGACCTTTATCAGATGAAGAATTTCTCTATATTCTCAATTCACTAAAAATATTTTATCCTGAGTGGATGTTGAATTTTGTCAAATGCTTTTTTTCTGCATCTGTTGAAATGGTGATATGACATATGACTAATATGGCTAAATTTACATATACCATTTTACTATTTTTTCTCTTTACCCCTCTGTTTTTTTTTTATTTCTCCTGGCCAAACTTCTTTGGGTTAAAAAAAAATTTTTTTTTAGAATCCAGTTTTAATTTTACTATTTTTTTTAGCTAAATACTCTTCCTATGTTTTAGCAATTTCTATCAACTTTATTTATCTAGGCATTCTTTTATTGAGATATAATTCATACACCATAAAATTCACCCTTTTAAAGTGTACAATTCTATGATTTTTAGTGTATTCACAAGGTTGTGCAACCATCACCGCTAACTAATTCCAGGATATTCTTGTCACCCTAAAAGAAACGCCCTATCTATTAGCAGTCATTATTCTTTACCCCCACTTCCCCTGCCCCTGCCATTCACTTATCCAATATCTATTTAGTTGCTTATTCTAGACATTTCATATAAATGGAATCATGCTATATATGCCTTTATGGGTCTGGCTTCTTTCACTTATGATAATGTTTTCAGGGTTTATCCATGGGGTAGCATGCATCAGTATTTCATTCCTTCTTACAGCCAAATAATATTCCATTGTATAGACATATTTTGTTTACGCCTCCATCAGTTGTTGGACATTTGGGTTGTTTTTACTTTTTTGTTGTGAATAATGCTACTATGAGCATTTGTGTACAAGTTTTTGTGTGAACATTCATTTCTCTGGTAATATACTCAGGAGTGAAATTGCTGAGCCATATGGTAACTCCATGTTTAACTTATTGGGGAACTGCCAAATTTTCCAAAGCATGTGTACCATTTTACATTCCTACCAGCAAGGTATAAGGATTTCAATTTCTTCACATCCTTCCCAACACTTGTTATTTGTCTTTTTGATTGTAGCATCTTAACGGATGTGAAGTGGTTTGCATTTCCTTAAAGGCTAATGATGTTGAGAATCTTTTCAAATGCTTGTGGACTCTTTGTGTATCTTCTTTTTTCTTCTTTGGAGAAATATCTATTCAAGTCCTTTGCCCATTTAAAAAAATATTTTTTAATGTTTATTTATTTTTGAGACAATGCGAGAGACAGAGTGCAAGTGGTGGACGGGCAGACAGAGGGAGACACAGAATCTGAAGCAGCCTCCAGGCTCTGAGCTGTCAGCACGGAGCCCAACGCAGGGCTCGAACTCACAAACCATGAGATCATGACCTGAGCCAAAGTCGGACGCTCAACCAACTGAGCCACTCAGGCGCTCCAGTCCTTTGCCCATTTTTAAATTAAGGTTCTTTTTGTCTTTTAATTGTTGAGTTTTAAGTGTTCTTTCTATATTCTGGATGCTGGACCCTTATCAGATTTGCAACTTGCCAGTATTTTCTCCCATTCGGTGTGTTCTCTTTTCACTTTCTTGATACTGTGCTTTGCAGCTTAAAACTTTTTAATTTGATAAATCCAATTTATGTTTTCTTTGGTTGCTTTGTGCTTTTGTAATTTTTCCTTTTTTAATTTGAAAGCCTTTTATTTCTTTTTCTTCCTGATTGCTCTTTCTAGAACTTCCAGTGCCATGTGGAATAGAAGTAGTGAGAGAGGACATCCTTGTATGATTCCTGATCTTAGTGGGAAAGATTTGAATCTTTCACCATTAAGTGTAATGTTAGCTATGGATGTTTCCACTTTTAAACAACTTTATTCAGGTATAATTTATGAACAATAAACTGCATATATTTATAGCATACAATTCAATGACTTGATAGATATATGCTACAATCAAGATGCTTAACATTTCACCAAACCCCAAAAGTTTCTTGTGTCCCTTTTCAGTGTTTTTTTTTTTGTGGTTTCTCAAGTGATTTTAATTTACATTCTTAATTCTTCAGTTTCTACATGGCTTTAATATTTTATTTAATAGTGTATTATATAAAATATAAGAACCATGTAACCATTTATTCCCTCTAGGCTTTAAGCTATCATTGATATATATATGTGTGTGTGTGTGTGTGTGTGTGTGTGTGTGTGTGTGTGTGTGTGTATACATATATATTATACCTACATGTATCATAAGCCATACAATGCAATCTTATAACTTTTGCCTTATATAAACAAACATTTTTCAAGAAATTAAGAGAACAAATTTAAACTTTGATGAGGTCCAATTTTTCAATTTATTTATTTATTTTTTGTATTGATTGTGTCTTTGGTGTTAAATCTAACTTTTTGCCTAGTCTTAGACCCTGGAGTTATTCTCTTGTTTTTGTTTGTTTGTTTAAGTTTATTCATTTATTTTGAGAGAGAAGAAGGGGACAGGTAGAGATAGAGGAAGAGAGAGAGAATCCCAAGCAGGCTCCACACTGTCAGTGTAGAGCCTAACACGGGGCTTGATCTCATAAACTGTGAGATCATGACCTGAGCCAGAATCAAGTTTGGACACTTAACTGAGCCACCCAGGTGCCCCTATTTGTTTTTTAATTTATGGTTTTCACTTATGATCTAGGTGATCTATGTTATTTTGTTAATTTTTGTATAAGGTGTGAGGTTAAGTTCCGGATTTTTCTTTTTCTTTCTTTTCTTCTACCTATAGATGTACAATTGCTCTAGTGTGATTTGTTGAGAAGACTACCCTTCTTCCATTGAATTACTTTTTATACCTTTGTCTAAAATCAGTTGGGCATATTTGTGTGGGTCTTTTTCTGGGTTCTCTATTTTGTTAAATCCATTTATGTCTCTGTCTCCCTGTTAATTACATAGGTCTTGATTACTGTTGCTATACAGAAAGACTAACATTGAGTAAAGTGTTTTCTCCCCCTGCCTTCTTTTTTTAAAGATTATTTTAGTCATTATCTAGCTATTATAGGACTTCTAACTTTCCATATAAAGTTTAGAATAATCTTGTCTATATCTATAGCAAATCTTGTCAGGATTTTGATAGTAATTGCATTAATCCTATATATAAATGTGGGGAGAATTGACATGTTTACCGTATTGAGTCTTCCACTACTCATGAATGCAGTGTCTCTCCATATATTTAAGTCTTCTTTGATTGTTTTCATTAGCACTTTGTAATTTTCAGCATACATATACTGAACATCTTTTATTAAATTTAAGTATTAAGTAATTTTCTTTGAAGAGATTACAAATGGTATTGTTTTTCATTTCAGTTTCACATGTCCATTGTACATAGAAATGCAATTGGTGTGTGTGGGAGGGGGTGTGTGTGTCTTGTATCCTATGACTTTGCTGAACTTAATTATTTTTAGAAGAGTTTTTTGGGTAGAATACTTGTGATTTTTTTTTATGTAGACAATCATGTAATCTCCAAAATGTAGACCATTTAATCTCTTTCTACTCTATATGCCATTCTCTTTCTACTCTGTATGCCATTTAGTTCTTATTTTCCTTTTGTTGTGCTGATTAGCATTTCAAATACTGTGTTGAATAAGAGTGATGAGAATGAACGTACCTTGTTTCTAAGCTTAGAGGAAAACATTAAGTCTTTCACGATTAGGTATGATGTAAGCTATAGATTTTTCCTATATGCTCTTTATCAAGTTGAGGTAGTACCTAGCAGCTATTTCTGAGTCACTGAGAAAAATTCCTTTTCTGTGTTAATATAATTTTATGATTTTTTTTTACCTATTGGTGTTGTGGATTACATTGATTTCAAATGTTGAAACAGCATTGCATCCTTGGAATAAACCCATTTGGTCATAATGTATAATTCTTTGTGTGTATTGTTGGATTTAATTTACTAATATTTCATGCAGGATTTTTGAATCTTAAGTTCATGAGAGATATTAGTCTGCCATTTTTCTATATCTTTGTAATTTTCTGTCTGGAGATTGTATCAATTGCTGAGAGAAGATGCTGAAGTTTATAATCGTAGATTTATATATGTCTCTTTTTAGCTGATTTTTTCCCATTTGTTTTGAAGGTCTCTTGTTCCATGCAATCACATTTAGGATGGCTAGGTCTGCTTGTTGGATTGATCTTTTTATCATTATATTATATCCCTCTTCATCCCTACTAATTTTCTTTTCTCTGAAGTATACTTTATCTGATACTACATATCCACTCCTGCTTTCTTTTGATTAATGTTAGCATGGTATATCTTTCTCCTTCTTTCTACTTTCAACCTACTTGTCTTATTGTGTTTAAAGTGAATTTCTAGTAGAAAGCATCCAGCTGGGTTGGGGGTTTTTTTGTTGTTGTTTTTTTACCCACTCTGCCCATGTTTTCCTTTCATTTGGTATATTTAGACCATTTACACTCAAAATAATTATTGATATCTTAGGACTTAAGTTTGACATTTTAGTATTTGCTTTTTGTTTCTTTCCCATGTTTCTCCTTCCTCTGTTTCTCTGTTCTTGTCTTCCTGTAAGTTACTTGCAGATTTTTTCAGGATTCCTTGTTTTATTTATACTGTTTGCATGTATTGTGCTGTATAGTTTTTTAGTGGTTGCTCTAGGTATTACTCTCTGTATATGTAACTAATACACTCTTCTAGTATGGACATTTTACCACTTCAGGTTGAGTATTGAAACCTTACTTCCATTTAGGTCTCCTTACCCTTCCTACTTTTAAAATATAATTGTCTTGGGGCGCTTGGGTGGCTCAGTTGGTTAGGTGTCCAACTTTGGCTCAGGTCATTATCTCACAGCTTGGCTCATTAGTCTGAGCCCCACATTGGGTTCTATGCTGACAGCTCAGGGCCTGGAGCCTGCTTCGGATTCTGTGTCTCCCTCTCTCTCTGCCCCTCCCCTGCTCGCACTCTGTCTCTCTCTCTCTCTATCAAAAGTAAATAAACACTAAAAACATTTTAAA
This sequence comes from Acinonyx jubatus, assembly GCF_027475565.1. Classification (NCBI taxonomy): domain Eukaryota; kingdom Metazoa; phylum Chordata; class Mammalia; order Carnivora; family Felidae; genus Acinonyx; species Acinonyx jubatus. Next base: position 45,929,374 of record NC_069389.1, on the reverse strand, counting down.
TATAATTGTTTCAGAGCGCCTGGGGGGCTCAGTTGGTTGAACGTCCAACTTCAGCTAAGGTCATAATCTCACAGTTCATGAGTTCAAGCCACGTGTCCGGCTTTGCGCTAACAGCTCAGAGCCTGAGCCTGCTTCAGATTCTGTCTCTCTCTCTCTCTCTCTCTCTCTCTCTCTCTCTCTTTCCCCCTCTCTCCCTCCCTCCCTCCCCTGCTCACGCTCTGTCTCTCAAAAATAAATAAATATTAAAAAATTAAAAATAAATAAAAATAAAACATAATTGTCTCAAGTGTATCCTCATATGTTAAGTACCACAATAGATGTTATATGTTTACAGACCTACTAGCAAAAAGTTCTAGTTTTGTTTAGTCTGAGAATATCTTTTTTTCTCTTTCATTTCTGAAGGTATATTTTGCTGGATGTAGAATTCACGGTTAACAATTATTTTCTTCCAGCATTTGAAAAATGTTATGCCCCTCCTTTTGGCTTCCATATGTTTAGGTGAGAAATATGCTGTCATTCAAGTTGATGTTCCACTAATGTAATGTGTCATTACTTCCTAGTTGCTCTTAAAATTTAGTTTTTACAAGTTTAATTATGATGTATCTTGGCATGGATTTCTTTGGGTTTATCTTCTTTGAAATTCACTCAGCTTCATGCATTTGTTTTATGTCTTTGGCCAAATATGGGAGGTTTTCAACTGTTATTTCTTTGAATATTATTTTCTGCTACATGTTCTTTCTTGTTTCCTGCCAAGGCTCCAATTACATGAATTTTCAGTCTTTTTTTTTTTTATTGTGTTCCATAGGTTTAGAGGCCCTGTTAATTTCTTTCAGTTTCTTATCCCTTTTATTCAAACTGAGTAAATTCTAATTAATCTGTATTCAAGTTCACTTATTCTGTTTTCTGTCATTTGCATGCTGTTAATTAGCCCATTCAGTTAGTTTTTTTTATTTCTATAATTTCTATATAGTTCATATAAGTTCTATTTTTTTCCTCAGGTTTTCTATTTTTTCATTTGTTTCCAGAGAAATTGTAATTACTTACTGAGGATTTTTTTCTGACAGCTGCTGTAAAATCCTTGTAAGATAATTCCAGCATCTGATTCATCTTGGTATTGATGTGAGTTGATTGCATTTTCCCATTTGAGTTGTGATTTTTCTTTTCATGTGACAAGTGATTTTTTTTGTTGTATATTGGATATTTTTAGTATTATGATTGGAGACTCTTGGTCATATTTAAATCTTCTATTTTAGCAGGCACTTGGACTATTGAGTTTAGCCTGTAGACTCTATCCTTCTTTTGTGGGCCATAGTTCCAAAGATAATTTAGTTTCTTGAGCTCTTGTAATACTGTTCTGGTCTGCTTGGTCTTCTGGCTCTTGTTGAGCCCTCACTGGGCCCCTATTGGTGCTACCTGCAGTAGTGGAAAGGGTTTTTCTGGGCTGCCAAGTGTAGATTTCAGGAGTGGTAGATGCTGGGCCGAAGGATGGAAAGCATATCCCCTGGCCTCTTATCTGGCCACCTGATGCTGGTACCCTTCATACTCGATCTTGCCTAGTGCCACTAGAATATGGAAGCATTTACCTGGTTACTGTTTATTGCTGGTCAGGAGTTAAGGGGTCATCATGGCTCTCTGCCACTGGACAGAGGTGAGGACATAATGATGTGGGTTGCCTTCTGCCTTTAGGTGAAGTGTCAGGAGACACCTAGTCTGGAACTTTTCCTGCTGTGTGGTGGAGCACAGGAGCTTCTGGGTCTGGAAGGCTCTGTACTACCCGACTCTTTCCTCTGTTTCTTCAATCTTGTAAGAATGTTGGTGTTTTCTTCTGATTTTTATCTACTATAGGGATTACTCTCAGATGAAAAGCCATAAAAATGGCAAACTCATCCACTATTCTTCCTTTTTTCCTACTGTCACCTTCCTACCAGTTTCTACCTGCTTTTGCTTGGTCTCAGGCAGTGTTTTGTTTTAAATTTGTCCAGCACTTTCATTGGTAACTTCCCAGGGTGGGGGAGGGTATTAGAAGTAGAACCTTACTTTCCAAAGTTTTGTCATTGCAAAATAGCACTTACGTGAGGTAATCACTGTAGTCCTGTCAGTAAACCCTAGAAAGTTGAAGGGATGGTATGAATTTCTGATATATGGGTTATTTTACTGCCAAGGTAGAGGAAAGAGAGATCTTCAGTCTGGTCAAATAGCAAGCTATGCTTACATTTTGTGTCTGTCTCTCCAATAAAACTGAAGATTTTTTGCATAGAGATCTGTACACTATTTACCTCTGTATTCCTAGCACCTAGCATAATGATTGATAAAAATAGTTGCTTGTTGCATGTCTGTTGAATAAATTAATAAATAACAATGTCTATAGATATCTCTATCATCCTGTTCTCAGTGACAGAAGTGTTCTTTGTTAATATTTATCATTCTTGTTGCCTAATCAGGACTTCCAAATTGATAATGAACTTGTGTTTGGTGGGTGACCTAATATCTGTTCTTATTTGTCCATTTTATTTTCCCATTTAGAAATGGACTAGGGACATAAGAGACAGGAAGTGAATCATGAATTCAGATGTTCCAATTGTGGTTTTGATCATATTATCAAATAATATGGAAAACCACTTATTCTGATAATTATTTATTGCTAAGGTCAGCATTTCTTACTTCCTCTAGTGTGATGTGTAGTAGTAGTGAATTAGTACTTCCAGTGGTTAAGATTGATTTCATTTGACATTGTGGTCTAATCAAGTATCCATTTAGATGGTTTCATTTTCAAGCTCTTGAAGAGAAATATTAAACCTCAGCATTTTATATGCAGTTGCATCCCTGCTCAGTATGTTTCGATATCACTTTGCTTTTCTACCACAATATTTGCATTATTTTTTCTTTTTTAAAAATCTTTTTCCAGTTACTTTATTTTTTTTTTTAATTTTTTTTCAACGTTTATTTATTTTTGGGAGAGAGACAGAGCATGAACGGGGGAGGGGCAGAGAGAGAGGGAGACACAGAATCGGAAACAGGCTCCAGGCTCCGAGCCATCAGCCCAGAGCCTGACGCGGGGCTCGAACTCACGGACCACGAGATCGTGACCTGGCTGAAGTCGGACGCTTAACCGACTGCGCCACCCAGGCGCCCCATCCAGTTACTTTAATTATATGAGTAATATGCCAATGTATACTTTTGGTAAAAATTTAAAACAATACAGAGAAGCCTCATTTGATCTACCCATATCGTTGTTCCTTCCGTTGTCAGATTGGTGTATATTCTTTCAGATCTTTTTCAGTGTAGTTACATATATAGATATGTACACTTAGACCGTACACAACATTGTTTTCTGGTTTGGTCTTTAAGCACATAAAAGAGATCCTACTGTATATGTCACTTTGTACTTTTTTAACTTAATTATGTGTCTTGGAAATATATCTTTATTATTACATATAGGTATACTGGATTTCATTTAATTTTTATTTAATTGCTCCATAGTATTCATTAGTAAGACTACACTGAAGTTTGTTTAGCTGTTCCTCCTGCTGATGAACATTTTGGCTCTTTCCAGTTTTTCACTATGTTTTAAAAATTTATTTTTATTTTATATTTATTTGTTTATTTTTAATATTTATTTATTTTTGAGAGAGAGAGACAGAGTGTGAGCAGGGGAGGGGCAGAGAGAGAGGGATACACAGAATCTGAAGCAGGCTCCAGGCTCTAAGCTGTCAGCACAGAGCCCAATGCAGGGCTCAAACCCATGAACCATGAGATCATGACCTGAGCCAAAGTCAGACACTTAACCAGCTGAGCCACCCAGGCACCCTTATTTATTTATTTAGAGAGAAGGGAAGGGGCAGAGGTGGAGAGAGAATCTTTTTTTAAAGTTTATTTATTTTGAGAGAGAGAGAAAGAGAGAGATCGCGCCTATGTGTGAGAAGGAGGGAGGGGCAGAGAGAAAGGTTAAAGAGAATCCCAGCATGAGGCTTGAACTCATGAACTGTGAGATCATGACCTGAGACAAAATCAAGAGTCAGATGCCCAACTGACTGAGCCACCCAGGTACCCTGAGAGAGAGAGAAAGTGTGAGAATGAGAGAGAGGGAAGGAGGGAGGGAGGGAGGGAGGGAGGGAGAGAGAGAATCTTAAGCAGGCTCCATACCCAGCATGGAGCCCAACGTGGGCCCAATGTGGGGCCCAATGTGGGGCTTGATCTCACAACTGTGAGATCATGACCTGAGCTGAAGTCAAGAGATGGACGCTTAACCGATTGAGCCACCGAGGCGCCCCCAGTTTTTCACTATTTTAACTAATATTATAGTGAACAAAGTAGATCATACTAGAATAGACACTGGGACAGAATTACTAGACTATAGGTCCTATACATTTTTCATATTAATACATATTGCCAAATTGCTTTTCCAAGGGACTAGACCAATTTAAATTCTCAGCAGCCAGTGGTACAATCTGTCAATATTTGATAATATCAGATTTTTTTTTGCTAGACTGATGAGTAAAAAGAACATATTGTTTTAATTTATATTTCCTTGATTACTAGAGATGATGAGCATGTCTTCATAAGTTTATTTTTAACTTTTTATTTTGAAATGATTTTAGATTCACATAGTGTTTGCCAAAATAGTACAGAGAGTTCCTGTGTCCCCCTTCACTCAGCTTTCCCCAATATTAACATCTTATATAACCATAGTGCAATCATCAAAACCAGGAAATTGACAGTGTATGATACTATTAATTAAACAAAAAACCTTATTTGGATTTTGACAGTTATCACATGACTCATTTATTTTGTGTGTATCTGTAGTTCTGTAAATTTATTTCATGTATAGATTTGTGTAGCAATCTCCACAATCAGAATGTAGAACAGTTCCTTCACTCAGAAAAACTCCTTTGAGCTATCCATTTATAATCATACCCTCTTCCACCTCTAACCCCTGGCAATCACTAATCTGTTCCCCATCAAGATCATTTTCTCCTTTGGAGACTATCGTATCAATGAAACTATACAATGTGTAACCTTTTGAAAGTGACTTGAGATCCATTCCAGTTGTTATGTGAATCACTAGTTGGTTACTTTTTATTGTTGAATACTGTTCCCTTATATAGCTACACCATAGTTTACTTCTTCATTTGTTTATTGAATATTCATTTTTTTGCTTGCAAATGTTATTTGCCTATTTGAGAACTTTCTCTTTTTCTCTTTGATTTCTTTATATGTTCTAATGCTAATTCTTTGTTAAATATATTGCAATTACTTTCTTTCAGTGTGTCCTAATTTGCTTATAGTGTCCTTTGTCACCCAGAAGCTTTTATTTTTTATAAGATCAAATCTATTCACCACTTTTTTTTCCTTTTGGATTTTGCAGCTTGCTTAGGAAGGCTCAGCGTAAAATATTCTTCTATATTTTCTTCTAATACTCTAAAATTTTTTCTTTGTTTAGCTCTATGTCCCATTTTGAATTTTTTAAATGTTTTTATTTACTTTTGAGAGAGAGAAAGGGAGGAATACAGAGAGAGAGAGAACGAACGAACAAACATGAGCAGAGGAGAGGCAGAGAGAGAGGGAGACACAGAATCTGAAGCAGACTCTGGGCTCTGAGCTGTCAGCACAGAGCCCAATGCAAGGCTTGAACTCACAAACCGCGAGATCATGACCTGAGCCTAAGTCAGACACTTAACCGACTGGGCCACCCAGGTGCCCTTCTATATTCCATTTTGATTTTGAGTTTTTTTGTGGACTATCTGTGTTTTTTCAAAATGCATAGATATCTGTGGACTAGTTGTGTTTTTTCAAAATGAATATATATCTGTCCCAACATATTTATCATTATCCCAACTGTTTGTCATTTCCACACTGATCTGAAATGATCTTTATCATATCTGAAATTACTATACATTCTTGACTCATTTCTCAATTCTCTTTGTTCCTTTGACTTTTATCTATTCTTATACCAATACTCTAGTGTTTTTAACAACTTTATTTGTAAGAAATTAAAGATTTTTCTTTGATTTACTCTTAGATAAAACTTGTTTTAAATGATTGTTAATTTTGAATTGGATACATTTTTATTGTTAATATATGTATTTATGGCATTGTAGTCAGACCACACTGTCTACTTATTGGAATTTGATATTTCTTTTTTTTTTCTCTGTGTGCTAAAGATTTATATTTTCCATTCCGGGATGTGTATTCCAAGTTTTGTCTATATTTATTACATTATGCTTCTTAATTATAATATTAAAATTCTCTATATCCTTTATTTTTTTGTCCAATTCTTTCACTTTCTGAGAAAAAGCGTTGAAGTATCCAACTATAATTATGGATTTCTCCATTTCTTCTTTTTTTAAAAAAATTTGTTTATTTAAATTTGTTTATATAAATTTGTTTATTAGTTAACATACAGTGTAGTATTGGTTTCAGTAGAAGAACCCAGTGATTCATCACTTATATACAACACGCAGTGCTCATATCAACAAGTGTCCTCCTTAATGCCCGTCGCCTGTTTAGCCCATTCCACCACCCACCTCCCCTCCAGCAACCCCTAGTTTGTTTTCTGTATTTAAGAGTCTCTTATGGTTTGCCTCCCTTTCTATGTTTCTCTTATTTTTCCTTCCCTTCCTCTATGTTCATCGGTTGTGTTTCTTAAATTTCACATGAGTTAAATCATACATTTGTCTTTCTCTGACTGACTTATTTTGTTTAGCATAATACATTCCAGTTCCATCCATGTTGTTGCAAATTGCAAGATTTCATTCTTTTTGATAACCGAGTAATATGCCACTGCAATTATACACAACACATCTTCTTTATCCATTTATCAGGTGATGGACATTTGGGCTCTTTCCATAATTTGGCTACTGTTGATAGTGCTGCTATAAAGAGTGGGGTGCATGTGCCCCTTCAAATCAGCATTTTTGTATCTTTTGGATAAATAGTAGTGCAATTGCTGGGTCACAGCGGAGCTCTATTTTTAATTTTTTGAGGAATTTCCATACTGTTTTCCAGAGTGGCTGCACCAGTTTGCATTCCCACCAGCAGTAGAAGAGGGTTCCCCTTTCTCCTCATCCTCACCAACATCTGTTGTTTCCTGAATTGTTATTTTTAGCCATTCTACACAGATGTGAAATGGTATCTCATTGTAGTTTTCATTTGTATTTCTCTGATGGTGAGTGACGTTGAGCATCTTTTCATGTGTCTGCTCTGGAAAAATGTCTATTCATGTCTTCTGCAAATTTCTTCAGTGGATTATTTGTTTTTTGGGTATTGAGTTTGGTAAGTTCTTTATAGATTTTGGGTACTGACCTTTTATCCAATGTCATCTGTAAATATCTTCTTCCATTCTGTCGGTTGCCTTTTAGTTTTGCTGATTGGTTCCTTTGATGGGCAGATGCTTTGTATCTTGCTGAGGTTCCAATAGTTCATTTTTACTTTTATCTCCTTTGCCTTCGAGACATGTCTAGAAAGAAGTTGCTCCCGCCGAGATCAAAGAGGTTCCTGCCTCTTTTCTCCTATAGGATTTTGATGGTTTCCTGTCTCATATTTAGATCTTTCATACATTTTGAATTTATTTTTGTGCATGATGTAAGAAAGTGGTCTAGTTTCATTCTTCTGCATGTCACTGTTGAGTTTTCCCAGCACCATTAGAAACTGAAGAAACTGTCCATTTTTCCATTGGATACTCTTTCTTGCTTTGTCAAAGACAAGTTGGCCACATATTTGTGGGTCTATTTCTGGGTTCTGTATTCTGTTCCATTGATCTATGTTTCTGGTTTTGTGCCAGTACTGTACTGTTTGTACTGTACAGCTTTGTAATACAGCTTGATGATTATAGCTTTGTAATATAGCTGCGTTTTTTCTTTGGCATGCTGCTGGGATTCAAAACCCAAAGTTATGGGAATGCAAGCTGGTGCAGCCACTCTGGAAAACAGTATGGAGGTTCCTCAAAAAACTACAAATAGAACTACCCTACAACCCAGCAATTGCACTACTAGGCATTTATCCAAGGGATACAGGTGTGCTGTTTCAAAGGGACACATGTACCCCCATGTTTATAGCAGCACTATCAACAATAGCCAAAGTATGGAAAGAGCCCAAATGTCTGTTGATGGATGAATGGATAAAGAAAATGTGGTGTATTTATATATATATAAATATTATATATATAAATATTATAATATATATATTTATTTATATATATAATTTATATATTAATTATATATAAATATTATATATTATATATACACAAATATTATATATTATATATACACACACGCACACACACGTACACAATGGAGTATTACTTGGCAATCAAAAAGAATGCAATCTTGTCATTTGCAATGACATGGATGGAACTGGAGGGTATTATGCTAAATGAAATTAGTAAGTCAGAGAAAGACAAAAATCATATGACTTCACTCATGAGGACTTTAAGAGACAAAACAGATAAACATAAGGGAAGGGAAACAATAGTGTAAAAACAGCGAGGGGGACAAAACAGAAGAGACTCATAAATATGAAGAACAAACTGAGGGTTACAGGAGGGGTTGTGGGGGGGGGTATGGGCTAAATGGGTAAGGGGCACTAAGGAATCTACTCCTGAAATCATTGTTGCACTGTATGCTAACTAATTTGGATATAAATTTTAAAAAATAAAAAATAAAACAAATTAAAAAAAACCCAAAGTTTTAAAGGATGGCATGGTGCACATCTACTCCCCTCGTCTGGATTAGAGCCCTCTGCCCTGCTGATGAAAGGCCTTGGCTGGCACCTACAAAGTCATTTGTCCTTGGGGAGACAATAAACCCTCTTCAAAAAGTACTCCAAGAATGGGACTTTTCTCTCCCAGTACACCCCAGAGATCTCTACACCTTGCTATGTACTCTGGGACCACCTCCCTCCTCCCCAGGAGCATGTCACAGCTCCACTCGGAGAAAGTCTCCACAACCTCAGAGTTTGAGCTCTAAAAGCTGTTTGCAAAAAAGAACTGGGACACTCAATACTTTCTGCTTCCCATTCTGTGGTCTAGAGTGGTTTTTCTCTTGTGCTAACTCAATGCCACACTTTCTCAACCCCTCTCTATTTCTCTCCCTTTTGTCTCCATCGAAAGGTTTCCCTCCCCTCTGTGGCTCTCCCTGCCCTCTGTTTTTCTCTCCCCCAGTTCACATCCACACACCTAGCACCTGCCAAGCTGTCTCTCTACAACTGTGGAGATCCTTGTGCCAGTCCGCAGATCGATTTCCTGGGTGTTCCCAGTAATCTGACCTCAATACAGCTGTGTTTGAGGGACAAGGATAGCCCAGTGTCCCCCTCCTTCTCCACCATCTTAACTTCTCCATTTCTTCTTATTGTGAGTCCTAATTCCTTAATCCTAAAAGTTTCTGGATACTGAAAGGATTTTCCTATATTTGTTGCCAAAATTCATTTGGTGGCAAACTTGACCCGAACCGATGAGACTACCGATAGTGTTTCTGTTTTTAAAAGCAGACACACTCTGGGGCGCCTGGGTGGCTCAGTCGGTTGAGCGTCCGACTTCAGCTCAGGTCATGATCTCACAGTTTGTGGGTTCAAGCCCCGCGTTGGGCTCTGTGCTGACTGCTTGCTCAGAGCCTGGAGCCTGCTTCAGATTCTGTGTCTCCTTCTGTCTCTGCCCCTCCCCTGCTCACGCTTTGTCTCACTCTGTTTCTCAAAAGAAATAAATGTAAAAAAAAAAATTTAAAAAAATAAAATAAAAGCATACACATTCATTTATATTAAGGATTACATAATTGGTATGTATAAGAACCCCTTGTAGAACAGGATTGAATGCTGCTAAATTTTTTATTAGTTAACCTGTATTCTTGAGTTAAAATATTTACAATGAAATCTTTATGATATATGCAAGGATATTAAGAACACCTATATAACAAATACTCTAGAAATGAAAAAATTACCATATTTACCATCCTCTGGATATACCTGTATTTTTTTGCAAGATTTAAAACTTCATTTGAATAGTACCCTAGCATATGTATTCTTCTGTATTTTTTTTAAATTCAATATGGATTATGAGATTATTATGAGATTTACCCATGTTCACATATGTAGCTCTACTTTCTTCATTTTCCTTTTCTCCCATTGATGTGCATGTGAGTTTTTCCCATTAATTTGCTTATTTCCATGTTCCTGACTCATTCCTTTGGGATAGAATATATGTTATTAATTTTATGGTTGCTAAATCTCCTCCCATGTTTAGTCTTTTTTTTTTTTTTTGGCTTTTGCTTTATATTTAAAATGAAGGTCTAGTTGATCGGCATTGGTAGCTGATTTAGGCTTCTTCAATTAAAGTGTGTAAACTTTGTGACTTCTAGGTTAACAATGCCTCATCCCACATCTAATGAATGCCTGTACTATTAGTGAGATCTTTTGTAGTTAGCTGGACATGAGTGGGATATATAATGGATGTTCCAGAAGTTTCTCAGATTCTTCATTTTTAACTGTTCTCCAAAGAAGATTTCTTCTAAATATATGACTCCTCTTAATAACAGCAGAGGAGAAAACATTCTGGTTCAGAATACAATCTAGAATAATTGTTTGTATGTTATTGTCACTCTACTTTAATAGTTTCTTCTAATTTGGAACAATTGTTTTAGTCTTTCTTGGTCTTTTATGACCTTGATGATTTTGATGAGTGTAGACCAGCTATTTTATAGATTAGTATTCAAAATGGGTTGGTCTTATGTTTCCACATGATTAGATTCAGGTTATGCATTTGTGGCAGGAATAATATAAAGGCGATTTTTGAGTCCTTTTTAGTGTATTATATCAGGAGGCACATGGTGTCCGTTGTTTTATTACTGGTGAAATTAATTTTGATTAGTAGGTTAAGGTTCTGTCTACCAGATTTTACCACTGAAAAGTTATTATTTTTTAATTTATAATTAAGTAATATGTGAGGAGTTACTTTGAGTCTATGTTTATCATAAAACCTTTACCCACAGTTTTGGCAGCCATTATTGCCTATGATGATTATTACTATGATGATTGCCAGATAATGGTTTTCAAATTCTGTATTTATTATTTGGTTTAAAGCTTTCTGTTTTCCCCATTTATTGATTGATTGATTTAAATATATAAAAGTATTTTTATTTTGTTCTATGGTTTATAACTCACAAGTATCATTATTTATTTAGATGCACCAACTATCTCAGATTAGGCTAGTGGGTTCCTCTTCAAACTTGTTTCTTTAAACTTTTGACATGTCCCCATCATTCTTTGAACTTACCTTTTCACAACAAGCGTATTCTATTCTTCTTTGCCCCAACTTCACAATTGGTCATATCTCAATGAGTTCTGGTTGAGAGGGTTTGTCTTAATGGGGATACAATCTCATAAGAGGAACAGTTTCAAAGTGAGGGAAAAATTGGTGATAATAAGAAAGAGAATGGAGAATTACTGGAGTGATGTTCTGGAGAAGGTGAGAGGAGATGAAGTTCATTCTAACTTCTAACTATGAATCATAGTTTCATTAATCTATGAAGTTTAATAGAGATCTTCTATTTAATCTCTAAATAGAAGAGTTGGCCTTAGCATAGGAGCCCAGACAGGTTGTCCATAATAATATGCGTGAAGGTAGAGAGTGTGGGCACAAATGATATTAGGTGAGTAGATGTGGTAGTAGGAGTTTACAGTAATTCTTTTCTTGTTTCTTTTTTATTTTCTCAGTGAAATAGAAGTATGGTCATCATCCGAGCATGAGTTTGGGAGAGAGAGTGTGTATTAAAAGTTTAAGGAGAGGGGCGCCTGGGTGGCGCAGTCGGTTAAGCGTCCGACTTCAGCTCAGGTCACCATCTCCCATTCCGTGAGTTCGAGCCCCACGTCGGGCTCTGGGCTGATGGCTCAGAGCCTGGAGCCTGCTTCCGATTCTGTGTCTCCCTCTCTCTCTGCCCCTCCCCCGTTCATGCTCTGTCTCTCTCTGTCCCAAAAATAAATAAAAAACGTTGAAAAAAAATTTTTTTAAATAAAAAAAAAAGTTTGAGGAGAGAGGAGAAGGTATAAATAAGTTTTCTAAGAGAATGGTAAAATGAGTAGTAGTAACACTTCCAGGCAGCATTAAGTATCTACCTGAAGTTAATTGTTCTAAAGATTTTTTTTTTATTTTGGTGCTTCTCTTTTTCTACCTTTGGTGTTTCTGAGAGGTTTGGTGATCCTGATTTTCTAACCCAGCTCCCTCTTGAATTTTTAGCCAATCTCCATTGCTACTTACCTCTTAGCACAACAGGGATTTGGAGGTGGATAGGAGTGCCCAGTTGCTCCTTCTTTACCTTCCCATTGAATCTCTCAGATAAATTCCCCAAGGCCACTTCATGCTTCTGGTATCTACTGTGAGTAGGTTTGGTGCTTCCCAAATCACTCCTAACTTTGTGGTAGTTTTCTCCATATATGTTCCATATATGTTTGAAGCTTTGGTTTCCAATGATTTTGTTTCCCTGTGGATGTGAACTATTGTTTTCTATTCATTTGGAGATTCTCCACCATTTATGGTCTGTGGATGGCACTCGTTTTTAATTTTTCTAGGATGTTATAACTTTATTCCAGTTTTTTAAACCATCATCTTGCTTTCTAGAGTAATAGAATGAATGTATATGATCACTGTTACCATATTGATTCAGTCTCCTAGAATTTTTTTTCTGTATGAATAATGTGGATTAACATAAGGAAAGGTAACTTAGTGATTTTTGTTGTTGCAAACGTTTAGCATTGACTACTAGGATGAGGAGTGTCTTTCAGGTTTTTGTTGGTATTGTTAGAAGCAGTGACAGGATTGGCCAGATTTTAGATTTTGAGTGCATCAGGAGTCAATAAAATGTTTCTATATATAATTTTTTCACAGATAAATCTACATATTAGCATATCTGATGTGTACATTTGTAAGATTACTCTGGAAATTGTGGTTCTGACTGACATTTCCTATTTTATTACTGCTTCATAGCTGATCTCAGTGAAATCATAATTTTCAGCTCCAGTTTCTTAAATCAGGAAAGTAATGTCTTTACACTTTATTCTTGGTGATTTTAATTCTAACTATAGTATGTTTAAGACCCAAAAAGATAGTTACTGAAGATATTAGTGCCTTTGAGATGTTTACTTTGTCTCTGGTTACATTTCTGTTTTTCTAGTCCTTTCAAGACAGTACAGAAACTATCTGAAGAATGGACTGATGGGTATAATGCTGTTGTTAGTTGGCAAAACATTCACCATATTCACTTTGTTCAGAAATATCCATGGGTCTAGTGTGTGTGAATATGATTAAAGCAGTAGGTTTATGGGGCGCCTGGGTGGCTTAGTCGGTTAAACATCCGACTTCAGCTCAGGTCATGATCTCATGGCTCATGAGTTCAAGTCCTTCATTGGCTGTACTGACAGCTCAGAGTCTAGAGCCTGCTTCATATTCTGTGTCTCCCTCTCTGTCTGCCCCTCCCCCACTTGTGCTCTGTGTGTTCCTGTGCGTGTGTGTGTGTGTGTGTCTAAGTCTATCTGTCTGTCAAAAATAAACAAACATTAAAAAAACAGTAAGTTTATTCTGATAAAGACAGTTTTTTAAAAAATATAATTTATTGTCAAATTGGCTAAAGTACAGTGTGTAAAGTGTGCTCTTGGTTTTTGGAGTAGACTCCTGTGGTTCATCGCGTTACATACAACACCCAGTGCTCATCCCAACAAATGCCCTCTGCAATGCGCATCACCCATTTTACCCTCTCACCCACCCCCCCCATCAATCCTCTGTTTGTTCTCTGTATTTAAGAGTCTCTTATGGTTTGCCTCCCTCCCTCTCTGTTTGTAGCTATTTTTCCCTTTCCCTTCCCCCATGGTCTTATGTTAAGTTTCTCAAGATCCACATATGAGTGAAAATATAAGATATCTGTTGGTAAAGACAGTTTTAATATATTGAGACCAGTTTCCAAGGCATTCGAAAGGAGAAAATCTTACAGTTAGGGAACTGACATTGAGGACCTACAATGTATCAAGCAGTGTCATCTCATTTATTCTTCATTCTAACTTCCTCTATAAAGTAGTTAATTCCATTAAATGAAAATGTATAAAAATTGAGAAGTAATGTTAGTCTGGTTTCTCTAGAGAGAGAGATTCTGGATCTAGGATATTAGACCATTTATGTAAAAATGCTAGTTAGCGCAATATTTTATTTATGTGAAATTACTTTATTCTAACTGAAGGAAAATTGGTCTAAACAGTCGGTGCATTTACTGAATGTTGTCAAAAAATGTTCTCAAAAGACACATATTGCTTAGGATGTCTTCGGAATGTAGAAGCTGGTAATGATAAGGACATTAGTCATTTGGATTGATTTACAGGGACATTATTTGGCCTTCTCCGTTTTGCAGTATAAATTAGTTGGAATATTGAGGATATTGACAGGATGGGAACCTTTCAGGTAGCTCTCATTCTTCAGGAAGGAGCCAATCTCTAAAACAGAAGCACAGTTGAAATCTGCAATTTGGGAAGTTGGTGGAATGAGCTAAAAGACTGATTATCTGTGGATTACTAATAAAGTTATGTGAGGGAAAGGCAAACTGTTCTTTAGTGGGGATAGCAATGATGAAGTATATTTATTTTATCATAATATACATGTTAGCATTCTCAGTTTTTTAACTGTGCATTCAGTTTTGAAACATAGTTTTAACAATTTGGACTTAATACTGATACTGGTTTTGGTATGCAACACCAGTTTTTTTTTCAAGTTTTTATTTAAATTCCAGTTAGTTAACATAGCGCAATATTAGTTTCAGATGTAGGATTTAGTGATTCATCACTTACATACAACACTCAGTGCTTATCACAAGAAGCGCCTTCCTTAATACCCATCACCCATTTAACCCATCTCCCCACCTATCTCCTTTCTGGTAAACCATCAGTTTTTTTCTCTATAGTTAAGAGTCTGTTTCTTTTTTTCTTAGTGTTTATTTTGAGAGAGAGATCATGCTCACAAGTGGGGAAGAGGCAGAGAGAGGCAGAGAGAGAATCCCAAGCAGGCTCTACACCATTAGCACAGAGTCAGATATGGGGCTTTTGAACTCCTGAACCGTGAGATCATGACCCAAGCCAAAATCAAGAGTCAGATGCTTTACCAACTGTAAAGCTTTACCACACAGGTGCCCCAAGAGTCTATTTCTTGATTTGTCTTCTTTCCTTTGCTCATTTGTTTTGTCTGTCAGATTCTACATATGAGAGAAATCTTATGGTATTTGTCTATCTCTGACTTAATTGTTTCACTTAGCATTATACTCTCAGATGTCAAGATTTCATTCATTTTTCTGGCTGAATAATATTCTGCTGCATATATATACCGTATATTCTTTGTCCGTTCATTAGTTGACAGACACTTGGGCTGTTTCCATGATTTAGCTATTGTAAATAATGCTGCTATAAACATAGAGGTGCATGTATCCCTTTGAATTAGTGTTTTTGTATATTTTGGATTAATACCCAGTAGTGTGATTACTGGGTTATGGGTAGTGCTATTTTTAGCTTTTTGAAGAATCTCCATACTGTTTTCCACAGTGGCTACACCAGTTTGCATTACCACCAACAGTGAAAGTGAGTTTCTTTTTCTCCACCTCCTCACCAATACTTGTTGTTTCTTGCATTTTTTATTTTAGCCATTGTGACAGGTGTGAGGTGATACTGTAATTTTGATTTGTATTTCCCTTATGATAAGTGATGTTGAGCATTTTTTCTTGTGTCTCTTGGTTATCTGGGATGTCTTCTTTGGAGAAATACCTGTTTATTTCTTATGCCCATTTTTAGTTATTTATTTTATTTATTTATTTTTATTTTGGCAAGTTTTATTTATTTTTATTTTTTTAATATGAAATTTATTGTCAAATTGGTTTCCACACAACACCCAGTGCTCATCCCAACAGGTGCCCTCCTCAATACCTATCACCCACCCTCCCCTCCCTCCCACCCCCCCATCAACCCTCAGTTTGTTCTCAGTTTTTAAGAGTCTCTTATGTTTTGGCTCCCTCCCTCTCTAACCTTTTTTTTTCTTCCCCTCCCCCATGGTCTTCTGTTAAGTTTCTCAGGATCCACATAAGAGTGAAAACATTTGTAGCAACATGGATGGAACTGGAGAGTGTTCTGCTAAGTGAAATAAGTCATACAGAGAAAGATAGATACCATATGTTTTCACTCTTATGTGGATCCTGAGAATCTTATTCCCATTTTTAAATTGGATTATTTGTTTTCTGGGTGTTGAGTTGTATAAGTTCTTTATATATTTTGGATATTGACCCTTTATTGGATACATCATTTGCAAATATCTTCTCCTATTACATAGGTTGCCTTTCAGTTTTGTTGATTGTTTCCTTTGCTGTACAGAAGCTTTTTATTTTGATGAAGTCCCAATAATTTATTTCTGCTTTTGTTTCCCTTGCCTCAGGAGACATATCTAGAAAAAGGTTGCTAGAGCCAATGTCGGAGACATTGCTGTCTGTGCTCTTTTCTAGGATATTTATGGTTTCAGGTCTCATATATAGGTCTTTAATCTATTTCAAGCTTATTTTTATGCATGGTGAAAGAAAGTGGTCCAGTTTCATTCTTTTGCATGTAGCTGTCCAGTTTTTCCAACACCATTTGTTGAAGAGGCTCTTTCCCATTGGATTCTTTACTGCTATTGTTGAAGATTAACTGATCATATAGCTGTGGGTTTATTTCTGGGTTTTCTATTCTGTTCCATTGATCTATGTGTCTGTTTTTGTGCCAGTACCATACTGTTTTCATTACTACAGCTTTGTAATATAACTTGAAGTCTAGAATTGTGATACCTCCAGCTTTGCTTTCCTTTTTCAAAATTACTTTGGCTATTTGTGGTCTTTTGTGATTCCATATAAATTTTAGGGTATTTTGTTCTAGTTCTGTGAAAAATGCTAGTGGTATTTCGATAGAGATTGCATTAAATACATAGATTGCTTTGGGTAGTTTAGGAATTTTAATAATATTTTTCTTCCAATCCATGACCACGGGATATCTCCATTTCTTTCTGTCCTCTTCAATTTCTGTCATCAGTGTTTTACAGTTTTCAGAGTACAGGTCTTTACTTCTGATTAGGTTTATTCCTAGGTATCATTATTTTTGGTGCAGTTGTAAATGTGGTTGTTTTCTTGATTTCTCTTTTTGCTGCTTCATTATTAGTGTATACAAATGCAACAGATTTCTGCACATTGATTTTGTATCCTGTGATTTTACTGAATTCATTTATCAGTTCTAGCAATTTTGGTAGAGTTTTAGGGTTTTCTGTGTATAACATGTCATTTGTCAATAGTGAAAGTTTTACTTCTGAAAATAGCTTTTTGAAAATAACTTTTCTTCTTATACTTTTTAGAAATTACAGCAAAGTATAAAGTTAAAATTACTGGTTATCTCACCTCTCAGAAATGAACCTTTGTAGTTTTATAGACATTTTTCCATACAAACACATATACAAAATATTTTTTAGTATTTTATCAGAATTGGATCATACCAGCTTTTAAAAAGATTTCTTCTTTTTTTAACTATTTTTTTAATGTTTATTTATTTTTGAGAGAGAGAGAGATAGCAGGGGAAGGGCAGAGAGAGAAGGAGACACAGAATCTGAAGCAGGCTCTAGGCTCTGAGCTGTCAGCACGGAGCCTGACGTGGGGCCCAAACCCACAAACCGCAAGATCATGACCTGAGCTGAAGTCAGATGCTTAACTGACTGAGCCACCTAGGTCCCCCAAAGATTTCTTATTTTTATTAAAGTATATTAAGCATATATACATTAAAGTACCCTAATCTAAATCTAACATACCCTAATTGAAGAATTTTCACGTATCTATTCCCCCACTAAATGCAAATGAAGATTGAGTACATTTTCAGCCCCCTAGAAGATTCACTAAGATCCACCCACGTTGTTGCATGTATCATTAGTTTGTTTTTTGTGCTTTGAGTTGTACTATTATACATTATGCCATAGTTCAGTTATCAATTCTTCTGTTGATGTACATTAAGATTGGTTCTCCTTTTTGACTCTTAAAAATAAACAGCCGTGAATGTTCCTGTATGTTTTATTGTTGGACACATGCACTCATTTCTCTTGTGACTATATGTAGGTGTGGGATTGCTGGGTCACAGGATAAAAGTATATTTAACTATGCTAAATAATGCTACACAGTTTTCCAAGTAGTTATGTCAAAATACATTCCTACCCGGGTGCCTAGGTGGTTCAGTCAGTTAAGCATCCAGCTTCGGCTCAGGTCATGATCTCATGGTTCATGAGTTTGAGCCCTGCATTGGGCTCTCTGCTGTCAGCGCAGTGCCTGCTTCAGATCCGCTGTCCCCTCTCTCTCTGCCCCTCCCCTGGTAGTTCTCTCTCTCTCTCTTTCAAAAATAAATAAACATTAAAAAATATATTCCTACCAGCAATGTATGAATGTTCCAGTTATTTTACATCCTTATCACCACTTAGCATTACCTGTATGTTAAATTTTAGCCATTCTGGTAGATGTGATGTAGTATATATTGTGCTTTTCACTTGCATTTCTCTGATAAGTAACAATGTTGTACACTTTCTCATGTAATTCTTAGACATTCAAATATCTTTTGTGAAGTGCCTAGTCAAATTTTGGTGGGGAGGGTAGTTGTCTTTTTCTTTAGTCTGCTTTAATATTGAACATTTCTTTAGCCTTTCTTTTTCTTGACAGTGTTGAAAAGCACAGGCCAGTTTTTTGTAGAATATCCTTCAGTTTATGTTTATTTGAAGTTTTCTCATGATTAGATTCAAATCATAGATTTTTGGCAAGAATACCATGTAAGTGACATCTCTATATTAGGAGCCATGCCAGTTTGTCCCAAAATTCGTGATATTAACTTTTATTACATGGTTCAAGCAGGGCCTGCCAGGCTTCTCCACTATAAAGTTGCCATTTTCCCCTTTATAATTTATGAGTTATTTATAGGGAGCTGTTTTGAGACTATGTAAGTATCCCTTTCATCATCAAAATTTTCACCCACTAGTTTATGTATCTATTGATATTCTAATTTCATCATTCCTCTTTATTAGTTGTCCCTTCTCATTTATTTATTTATTTGTGTAAGTGTGTACTTATGGGGCCTTATATTATTTACTAAGTTGTGATATAATATTATCATTATTTATTTTGATGGTTAAAGTACCCCAGATTTGGTTAATACGCACCCATTCAAGGTAGATGTGGTGTCCTTTTGACATGTCCTTGTTATTCTTTTTAAAAAAAAAAAAATTTAATGTTTATTTTTGAGGGTGGGGAGGAGGGGCAGAGAGAGAGAGACACACACACACACAGAATCCAAAGCAAGCTCCCGGCTGTCTGCTAACAGCAGAGAGCCAGATGCGGGGCTTGAACTCACGAACTGTGTATTCATGACCTGAGCCAAAGTCGATCACCTAACCAACTGAGCCACCCAGGTGCCCCAACATGTTCTTGTTATTCTTTTGAGTACTTCTTTATTTTCTGGCATGGCATGGTATTTCAGGCTCATTTTGTACTTTCCCTGCCCCTCCTCTGGAATCAGTCATTTTTCCATGGAGCCCTAATTCCTTTCAGTGGGCAATATAATTTAGAAACCAAAATATGGATGTTCGCTGTGTTTTGTGTTACTTGGGGGTTATAGTTTCCAGGGTTCTCAGCAGACAGACCAGAATATGTGTGTGTGTGTGTGTGTTTTGTATGGATACTTCCAGCCCACTTTACTTTTGACTTTGTGTTCTAGGAAAGAATTTTTTGTTTTTGTTTGTTTTTGCCATGCTTCTTTCAGTATACATCCAACATCTCTATTTGATTATACAATGGGCATTTCAAATTCAATGTGTCCAAAGTCAAACACTTTTTTTATACTCCCCTCTGACCACTGCCCTAAGGCTGTTCTTTCCACAGTTGTCCCCATCTCAGCAAATGGAAACTCTTTCTTGTTACTCAAGCCATATATTTGTGGTTATCTTTTACTCTTCTCTTTTTCTCATATGTCACTTGAAATCATCAGAAAGTCTTTTGGCTTTTCCTTTAAAATATATCTACAACCTGACTACTTCTCACTTCCATCATTATCATGATGGTCTAATCTCTCTTACTTGAATGATTACAGTAGCCTAATTGTTGTCCTTCCTTCTGCCTTTGCTCCTTTATAACCCTTTTCTCATTCTAAGAAGCAGAATGATCCTTTTATTTATTTATTTTTTTAAATATGAAATTTATTGTCAAATTGGTTTCCATACAACACCCAGTGCTCATCCCAACAGGTGCCCTCCTCAATGCCCATCACCCATCCTCCCCTCCCTCCCACCCCCCATCAACCTTCAGTTTATTCTCAGTTTTTAAGAGTCTCTTATGGTTTGTCTCCCTCCCTCTCTAACTTTTTTTTTCCTTCCCCTCCCCCATGGTCCTTTGTTAAGTTTCTCAAAATGCAAGTCGTATCATGTCTCAAAACCCTACCCAAAACCTTCTACTGCCCATATCACTCATAGTAAAAATACCAATACTTAATGGCATGAAAGCCCTATAGGATCTGGCCTCCCCTGCCCAACTCTCTGACTTCATGTAGATTTTCTTTGACTTCTGTTGTCTTTTTGAATGGTGATTAAGTCATTTCACAGATCTACAGTTTAAGGACAAGGGTATGTACACTGTTTATTAACAGGCATTGATCTATAGTTCGCTAATAAGGTATGGTTTACTTTTACCCCCATAGTGTGTTTTCTAATGCTTGTAATAATCAAATATGGTAAAGACTGCAGTCTTCAACATGTATACCTACCAAAATTTTTCCTTTCTGCATCCTTGCTGATTTGGTTTTACTTGTAGGGACTCTACCTCTCAGAATGCTAAATGGTTCAGTTAGTCCTCTCCTTTTTATCTCCAATATGCATTCTCACTCCTTTCAGTTTTGTTTTTTTTTTAAACAGGGTTAGTTTCTGTCTCCAAATAGCTGTAGAAACTTGGAGGGCTGCAACAAGAGCAGTGCCTGATCAATTTACTGGTTGGTACAGACCCTTGATAACTCAACTGAACAGCACATAATACAGGGAAAGTATGAAGTATAAGTCTACTTTCAGTTAGTTTCCCTTTCATGAGGTGCTCTCTAGGGAGGCCCTGGAGTGAAGCCTAGGTAAATTTTTTTCTTTAATCTAGTTCTACCTGCCTTATAATTAATAAAACTTCCTCCTAGTTTCTATCACTCGTTTGTCAGTTTTTGTGGTGCCGGTATGTTTTCATCTTTTTTTCCTTGCCTGTTTAATAGCCTCTGTGTCTTGATGTGAGTTTGTCCATGGAAATATCCTGTGGATCATTTCTTTCTTTTTTTCATGTTTGTTTATTTTTGAGAGAGATTGAGAGAGAGAGAGAGAGAGAGAGAGAGAGAGAGAGACCACAAGTGGGGAGGGGCAGAGAGAGAGGGAGACACAGAATCCGAAGCAGGCTCTAGGCTCTGAGCTCCCAGCACAGAGCCCGACACAGGGCTCGAACTCATGAACCCTGAGATCATGACCTGAGCCAAAGTCTGATGTTTAACCGACTGAGCCACCCAGGTGCCCTAGATCATTTATTTTTTTATGGTAAATTTCATTACTTGGAATCTTGGCTTGGCCAGGAATTCGGCTTGGATAAACAATGACTTTATAGATAAAGCATTCTTTTTAAGTATAAAAATATGGAAGTGGACATACACAGTGATAATTTTTTAATTAGACAAAAATTTCACTGTTAAAGAGGTATATGCATCATAAATATAGGCTTGAACCAGTTTGTATCTTGAGTTAGGCCTGAGTTTGAACAGTGTCTCGAATTATTTACTGTATGATTTGAGGAAAAGTATTTTTTTTAGCTCTGATTGTTTTCATTTGTAAAATGACATTTTAAAATGCTTGTCTTGATTTGCAACTTTGAAATGTAAAAAATAAGATGGATTGATGGATATACATGTGATATGCAATTATACTAAAATGCTATAGACTGTGAGTGGTAGATACATGGGTTTTCACTGAACAATTATTCAACTTCTCTGTATGATGTAAAATTTTCATCATATCAGAAAAAATGCCTATCTTGCAGGCTCATTAGGTTTAGATGAGATATATGTAAGAAGTGCCTGGCATGTAGTAAGTGCTTAGTAAATAGCAGTTATTAAAAAATAAAAAGCACTTCATAGGAGATACATGTTTTGTAGCATTGATAATACAACAAGATAGTTTATGAAATTTTTAGATGTTTCTTTTCTTGTTTTTTGTTTTCTTTTTCTTTTTCTGTCTCCCCTCCTCCCTTTCTCTCCTCCTCTTCTCCTTTCCTTGAGATTATAAACTGCATCCAGGGCTGAGAATCACTGGTGGGAGGAGGGCAAATAATGACAAAGTAAGTTAAGGAGAAAGGATTAGGAACTAACGAAATTTAACAGAAAAGCCTCTGTGGTATGCACAAGGGGTCTCTGCTCCTCAGTACTGTCTGGAGTT
This sequence comes from Acinonyx jubatus, assembly GCF_027475565.1. Classification (NCBI taxonomy): domain Eukaryota; kingdom Metazoa; phylum Chordata; class Mammalia; order Carnivora; family Felidae; genus Acinonyx; species Acinonyx jubatus. Next base: position 45,906,882 of record NC_069389.1, on the reverse strand, counting down.
ATTTATCTATTCATTAATTTCCTTTTACTGACTCAATTTTTGCTTCTATCACTTACAGCCTCAGCTTGCTCATTTGTAAAATGAAGATAGCAATACTTACTCAGAGTTGTCATAAGGGTTTAAGTAAGTTTAAATAATGTATATTAAGTGCTTAGCACTTAATAAATGCTTAATATTGATTGGTTTGTTGCTATAATAAAAATAAAAGCAATGAGAATATTATAATAGTGAAAGACAATTACTGAGTGAGCATCTATTCCTATTTCAGGTGTTGGTTAGGTGCTGGGAATATTGTGATAAATTTTAGAGATATGGTCTTTCCCTCAAATAGCTCACAGCATCCCAGGTGAGAAAGACCTAGAAACAAGTGTAAGAAAGTGTTCTAAATGTCAAAATAGAGAGGAGAGCATGGTATGGCTCATGGAATCCACGCCTAGCTTTGCTTTTCATTTTGGCCTTGTCCTCATTCTGCATGTGTCCAGATGTACTTCAGTATTATTGAATTTTGCTAGCAAATTATCAAGGTCTCAGACATCAAAATTATCAAAGTCTCATTAGGAAAGGGGATTGGTGCCTGTCTTTCATTGGATTTTAAGGTGGGCGTTAGTTGAGAAATAAGCACAAAGTACCATTTCTTGACTTCCTTTTCCTCCTCCAACCTAGTCAGTCAACCCATACTGAGGTTTTTTCCTGGACAAATTAGATTAGCTTCTAATTATAGGTTAGATATTTAGCTCTTTAACGTAATTACTGTTTAAAAACACTAAAAGCAAATACTTTGGCAATGAGAATTCTTTTTTGTACACACAAGATCCGACAAAATGTATCCAACTTAAATGGTTGTATTAAAGAAATTTTAAAAGAATTATATTGACACCCAGCAAGATGGAACACTGACATGGTGCCTTGATACATAAATCTAGAGGCAAAGAGTATGGATTAAGTAAAGAGAAACAAGACATAGTTACTGTGACAGCAATCTGGGATGATATTTTATAACCACATGTTAATTATTAACAGGATTATTAATGCTACTTTGTGTCCTCAGAATCATGGCTAATAGTCGGTTCATCTGTCTTTTCATATGATAGCTTCAAATCAAGTTCTCTCATAATATTTTGAGGAGTTTCAAAACTAATATATACAAATAGATGCTGGGCTATTTTTTTAGATGTCTTTCAGATTTAATTAAATGTCCATTTTTACTTTTGTCTAAAATGACCATAATGTTGTGCATTGAAGTAATGGGAACCTGCCCTGTGTTTACCAGATTTGAGGGTTGATAAATCTGTAAAAAGTTGAATTTATTTTTTTCTTATTACCAAAGCAAAATGAATATAGATAAGCTTAACACCTTGTCATATATTCTTCCAGACCATTTTATATGCTTAAACATACATGTAATTTTAATGTAACTATAGTATACATACTTTTATAATTTTTTCTCACTTATAAGATAGCCCATATATCTGTCACTGATAACATGTAAAATACAATTATTTATTTAATGGAGCAAATAAAGGAAACAAGTGTCTAAATTTTTTGCTCTTTGCAATTATATTCTGTGTTGTGAGGAACATTCTTGTAGCTAAATCATGCTGTCTACTCTTAATTATTTCCTTTGTATACATTTTTAATTATTGGGCAAATTTCTAGAAATGTAATTGCTACATGTTTGTAAGACTTATGCATTGATTGTCAAATTACTTTTCAAAAAGGACTAACCAGTTTACAGTCCCACCAGTGGTTTATGAAAATACCTATTTTCCTGTATGCTTAGTATTTGATATCCTCTGAAAGTTTTAAATTATAAAATGTATGTAGTAACATCATAAAAAGTAGTAAGATTGGGAAAAATCACTAGAATGCTATTTCCTTGACATGGCAGTGATTATATTTGTTATAGTATTCCCGGCTTTTGACACATGTGTAAGTGGTTGTATTTACATATACAGTTTTGTTTTCTACTTTTTTTCATTCATTAGTAAGTGATTTTCCCTGCCTTTACTTGGCTTTCACAATTCTAGTATTTATTGGCCACACAATAGTACAATAAATATTCATATTTACCTAACTCTTCCCCTATTCCTGAGCAACTAATTTGCTGCCAATTTTTATTATGTATAATAGCACAATAAAAACACAGGGGTATCTATCATTTATTGAATATTTACTATGAAACAAACTTTATACTATGTACTTTTTTCTTCCTTTGTATTATTTCCTTAGGATTTGTGTCCAGGATTCGTAATAATGGATCATGAACATTTTTATGGCACAGCCTTTCTTCTTATGTCAGTGTTTTCTTTCTTATTTCTTTCTGCCTTAAAACATTATTCGAAGCCTAAAATGTGGCAGACACTGTGGTAAGTGGTAAGAGGAACTGAGAATACAAAGATAGCAGAGTCCTTGGAGTCAGACATTAAACATATATGATAAAGAGGGACATGATAAAAGGCATTGCTGGATGACGGTCCATCGATATATTATTTGGTTGGTCATTCTGTCCATCCATTCGTCCATCCATCTATCCATTTATGCACACATGATTTTCCCTGTGAAGCATGGGAGAACTAGTTGCAGATATAATGCCCTTTTACTCCTAAATATTTCAGTATAAGAATAAGGACATTTTTTTAACCACAATACAATGACAAAATTCAAGGAATTTAATATAAATATATTATTATTACTTAAACCATTGTCCACATTAAAATTTCACCAATTGTCCAATTAATGTCCATGTAGGCAATTTTGCTCCCTTGATTTAAAATCTAATTGAAGATCATGCATTGCCTTTAGTTGTGTTGTCTCTCTTGTCTCCTTTAATCTAGAACAGTTCCTCAGCTTTTCTTTGTCTTTTATAACATTGATATTGTTTTGAAGACTAAAGATTGGTTATTTTGTAGAATGTCCTTCAATTTGAGTTTGTTTGAAATTTCCTCTTGTTCAGATTGAGATGATGCATTTTTGTCAGGAATACTATATAAGCAATGTGTTCTTTGCACATCATATCATATTAGGAGGTATGTGATGTTAGTTTGTCCCACTATTGCTGAGGTTAAATCTGATTCCTTATTTAAGATGGGGCCTGCTATATACTGTATAGTTTTCTAGTATAAAATGACGCTTGCTATATGCTGTATGGTTTTGTAGTATAAAGTGACCCTTTTTGTTGCTTTTATAATTAATCAGTAATCTGTGGGGAGATATTCTGAATCTATGTAACTTTTACCCACCTGTTTTATCATCCATTGATGATTTTATGATTTCATCATTCCTTGTGTTTATTAGTTGCCTTGTGCTGCAAAGACTTTGTATCAGTATGAACTCGTGTATTTTTATTTTATTGAATGGGTTATATTCTGGTTACTATCATTATTTATTTTGATGTCCAAATCGTCCCATATTTGGACAGTGGGAACCCCTTCAAGCTGACTCCTATATATTTTTGATATGTTCCCATCATTCTTTGAGCAGTTCTTTATTTTTTGGCATAACAAGATGATCCAGCTTCATCTTGTACTTTCTTTGCCCCAATGTTGGAATCGGTCATTTCTCTAGGAAACCTTCATCCCTTATTGTTTAGAAAACAAGATATGAGATAAGGTATATGTTGTTTATTTTTAAAATATTTCTTAATGTTTATTTTTGAGAGAAAGAGAGAGTGATCAGGGGAGGGGCAGAGAGAGAAGGAGACAGAGGATCCAAAGCAGGCTCAGTGCTGACAGTAGAGAACCCAATGTGGGGCTTGAACTCATGAATCGTGAGATCATTACCTGAGCCGAAGTCTGACGCTTAATTGACTGAGCCATCCAGGCACATGTTTTTTAAAGAGTACCCAAAGCGATTTTGCTGGACTATCTGGAACCTACTGTGATAGAAGCTTCTTATATAAAGGAGTTCCATCCATAGAATGGACAGGACTGAGGAGGAGTTGAAATATAGACTAGGAAGATGAAGGAACATGAGTAGAGTCACAGCATATGGAAGAGCCCAACTCATTCAAAGGAGCTACAGTTCAGTGTGGCTTCAAGTAGAGGAGTCTAGAGAATGTGGCAGGGACCAGTTCACTGAGGACTTTGCCATCCAAAGGAACTTAACCTTATTTATAGGGAACCATCATAGAGGGTTTAAACTTGGTAGGGCAGACATCAGTTTTGGTAGATTTGCGTTTTAAGGTCACTGGGCTATCACCAGTGGCAGTACATAGGATGGATTAGATAAATGTTTAAAATTTTTTTTCCAACATGGTTGGCATTTTCCTTCTTAGAGGACTTAAGCTTTTCTCCTAGAAGCCAGTATTGCAGCTGCTGATACTAACACCTCAAAGGGATAGTTGTCAGCAGTTTAGTGTAAAGAGAGTGAGAAAGAGCCAGAACATGCAATAAGTGAAAGTTTGATTCATTTATTCATCTATTTGTGAAATGGCAGCAACTCTCCCTTTTAGTACTGGTTTTCCCATCAGGCCTGGAAGCTGAGTGTTGATGTTCTCCATTGAAAAATAACACAAACAAAGGTATATAAAAGAATGCTATCTTTTTTAATGGAAAATCTTAATGAATATGAATACTGCTACATTTTATTTTTCTTTGTCTTTGGTAATAGCATCAAACATTCCATAATGTGGACATTCTACCTAGTTTGTGAGTTAACTAAAATATGAAATGTAAAAACCATGTTTTTTGAAATAATAGCAGATTGCATTTTTAGCTTGAAGCCTGCTGTTATAACAAGTTTTATTTCTGTACTATTTACAGCCTATATCCCAGGCAGTTGGAGTTGAACAACAAGCAACTCTTCTAAAACCAGATTTAGTTAGAAGGTGAGTATCTTCAAATTAATACCATGAAAACAATGAGTATTTTGAAGTATTTGCACTCAATAGGTGTGTAGAGTATCTTGATTCAAGAAGCTTCTGTGTTCTTATATTTGTATGTTCAATAAAAATAGTAGGTATTATTTTTACTTTTTTATGTTAATGATCATATGGATTGTTAATTTAGTGACTGTGTTTTCTTGTTCTCATTATTATAATATTCTGTTCTTAAGAAAAGCTTATAAGGGTTAAAAAAAAAGAAAAATGGAATAGTATAATATAGAGTAAAATTCCAGCTAATCTAAAGAAATAAATTACAACCAGGTATATAATTGTGTTATTATTTGGTAGTTGTAAATTAATATTTTCTCTATATTGTTCAGATTAGATAATTTTTATTGATCTCGCTTCAGGTTCACTGATTTTTTTCCTTTGTCCTATTCATTCTGCTATTGTGCTAATTCAATGAGGTTTTTATTTCTATGATTGTACTTTTGTTCCAGTTTTATGGAGAAATAGTGGGCATACCTGACTGTATAAGTTTAAGGGATACACCATGCTGGTTTAATTTACATTTACGTTATGAAATGGTTACCGTAGTAGGTTCAAATAACATCCATCTCATATAAATACAATAAAAAGAAAAAAAGAAAGAAGGGAAAAAATTTTCTCATTGTGGTGAGAACTCACAGGATTTCCTTTCTTAACAGCTTTTCTATATATCACACAACAGTGTTAACGATAGTCATCATATTGTACATTACACCCCCAGTACTTATTTATTTTATAACTGGACATTTGTACCTTTTGACTACCAACTTCCAATTTCCCCTCCTCTCACCCTCTGCCTCTGGAAACCTCTGATCTCTTTTTCTGTGAATTTATGTGGATTTTTTTTTGTTGTATTTTGGTTTTTGGTTATTTTTAGATTCCACTTATGAGATTATATAGCATTTATCTCTCTCTCTGACTTATTTCACTTAGCTTAATGCCTTCAGAGTCCATTGATATTGTTGCAAATGGTAGGATTTCCCCTTTTTATGGCTGAATAATATTCTTGTGTGTGTGTGTGTGTGGGTGTGTGTGTGTACACCACAATTTCTTTATATATTCATCCATCTGGACAGTTAGGTTGTTTCCATGTTCTGTGTCTTGGCTATTGTAAATAATGCTATGAACACAGGGGTGCAGATTATCTTTTGGAGTTAGTGTTTTTGTTTTTGGGGGATATATTCCCCAAAGTCAAATTGCTGAATCATATACTAGTTCCATTTTTTTTAATTTTTTGATGATCTTCCATGCTGTTTTTCATAGTGGCTGTACCAGTTTACAACCCCACTAACTGCACAACAGTTCTCTTTTCTCCACATCCTTGCCAGCATTTTTTATCTTGTCTTTTTGATGATGGCTGTTCTAACAGGTGTAAGGCAATATTTCTAGAGCTCACTTTGCCCACACCCAGGCAAGTAGCTGAATCACAGCACCACCCATTGTGGAAAGTGTTTTCCAGCCCCATTGGAACAGAAGGTCTAGCAACAACTTCTGGAAGCTGTGGGGCCCTGTGGCACTTGACCCAAGAGGCGAGTGGGAAAAGTTGATTGCCCCCAGAATAAAGCCAGTACTGAGTGTAAAACATTCCTGTGCTATGCATGGGAAAGGGGATTGATTCATAGCCAAGGCTGAGGGTAGTTCCCAGTCCCTCCCAACCAGAGAATCTGTTTGGGAAGTTGATAGTAGCCTGGAGGGGCCTCTCTTCCTCCCACCCAGGTAAGGGAACTAAAACATAGCCCCACCATCTGTGGAAAGTCTTCTGACCCCATCTGACCAGAAGGGTGGCAACAACTACTAGGAACTATATGGTCCAGCAGCAGTTGAGCCAAGAGGCAGGCAAATAGAGCCAATAGTTTGCAGAACACGGCCAAGAGCTCTGTTTGTTCAGGGAACTTGGGGTGTGGGTAGGCTTGTGAGTTAGAACAAAGAGTTTTATCAACTTTAGAGCTGCTTCTTCCCCTGTGTCCAGGCAGAGAATCTGATCTGTACCCCTACTCATTGTTGAATAAAGTCTTCAGCCTGTCCCACCAGAGAATCTAACTAGAGCACATCAGTAGCTGCATAGGCCATTCAACAGCCCTATGGCGTTTGAACAGGGAACATAGCCTCTGGCTTCCCCTCTCTGCAGAGCAAAATTGGTGGCCTTGCCTGACCAGGGAATTCAGTGCACACTCTGGCTGAATTTGAGTCCCTAAACAATGAGCTACACAGACCACAGTTCCCATCCTGCTGCCCTGCCAGGTCAGGCATGCTAATTCAGATCTGCAGTCCTGACCATCTAGTAAACCTGACCATAGAATCCAGGAAACTATGGAGCCCATCCTGCAACCTCACTTGGATAGGGAACCAAGCCAAAAGTCTGATCCAACTGTTTTCAGCCATTGGCATACCTCCCTTCCCTGTCCTCAGAACTCGAACAGTTGCCTTCCCCAAAATGGACCATAATAGCAGGCCCCCTGCACAAAGACATTACTAGCAGACATATCCAAACAGAGCTGACTGGTGAAGAACTGCCTCTGCCAAAGGAAACCTGTGAACTCTGGAAGAGGAGCCCAATTACTCAATTGTGCAGATACCAATGTAAGGAATTAAGGATTACAAAAATCAGGTAAATATGAAACAACTAAGGAAAACTAATAAACCTTCAATAACTGACACTAAGTAAATGGAGATCATTTTAAAAAAATTTTTTAAACGTTTATTCATTTTTGAGAGACAGAGAGAACAGAGCTTAAATGAGGGAGGGGCAGAGACAGGGGGAGACAGAATCCAAAGCAGGTTCCAGGCTCTGAGCTGTCAGCACAGAGCCTGACACGGGGCTTGAACTCACTGACCGTGAGATTATGACCTGAGCCGAAGTTGGACACTCAACTGACTGAGCCACCCAAGCACCCCAGGAAATGGAGATCTTTAAACTGACAAAGAATTCACAATTTAAGGAAATTTCAGGAACTGTAAGAAAACACGGACCAGACAACTAAATAAAATTAGGGGAAAAAAATCCATGAACAGAGTGAGAAGTTTGACAAGGAAATAGTAACCATCAAAAAAAAAAATACAGGGGTGCCTGGGTGGCTCAGTTGGTTGAGTGACTGACTTCAGCTCACAGTTTGTGAGTTTGAGCCCTGCATCGGGCTCTGTGCTGACAGCTCAGACCCTGGAGCCTGCTTCGGATTCTGTGTCTCCATCTCTCTCGGCCCCTCCCCTGCTCTCTCTCGCTCTCTCTCTCTCTCTCTCTCTCTCAAAAATAAATAAACATTAAAAATTTTTTTAAAAAAATCCAGAAATCCTAGTGGTGAAAAATACAATGTAACTGAAGAATTCCACAGAGAGTTTCTAAAGTAAACTAAACCACGCAGAAGAAAGAATTAGTGACTTGTAAATAAGACATTAGAAATTAAGCAGAGTAGCAAAAATTAAAAAAGAGTGAAGCAGAGTGAAGAAAGCCGATGGAAGTTAGAGGACAAAAAGAAAAGAAACAATATTTGCATTAAGGGGGTTGCCTGGATGTCTCGGTAGATTTAGCATCAGACTCTTGATTTTGGCGCAG